>NC_138749.1:37629129-38885173 GCF_965113315.1 Podarcis vaucheri
ACTATTTCTGGGTTAGCGGAGTCTGTAACCTGAAGCGTATGTAACCTGAAGCGTATGTAACCCGAGGTACCACTGTATTTGGTCAAGTACTCACTCCCTGGGCAGATCTTCTCTAGAACCATTGTGCTCCTAGTTATGCTAGTGGTGGGGGTGGCCCTGTACACTTTCCCCCCTAAAGTTTTTTTGAGCATCCACAAACACATATTATTATATGTGACGTTTCAATTTCCAGCTTTAGTTTGCCTCATTTATATGGGACATATTTAATTAAAGCCTTCAATCTGCATTAGACCTGAGTATTCATATTGGGCTGGTACATACGTACCTATGCATTTCTCCCTGATCACAGGATTCTGGGAGAACTTTCAATTCATCTACTTTTTGCCCCTTTGTCTTGGTAATGATTACTGACTTAGATGGTTTAAAAGGAGATTACAGAAATTCATGGGGTATATATCCGTGGCAACTAGTTATGATGGCTGTATACTGCCTCCAGGATGAGCGTATCAGTATCAGATCTGCATACCAAGTTGCTGGGGAACAGCAGCAGGGCAATGCTACGGCCCTCAGGTTCACCTTGTGGGCTTCCCATAGGTATCTGGTTGACAATTGTGGAGACAGGACATTGGGATAAGTAGGCCTTTGATCTGATGCAGCAGGGCTCTTGTTATGTTCTTATTGTGAGCTAGACTTCTTTAGAGGGAGAGGCAGTCATCTCTTAAGTTATAAGAGTTCATAATTTCCACTGCCAATGTATGAACCAGAAATTACCCTCTTCTGCCCAACCCTGCTCTTTCACCCATATTTGTGTGTTTTTCTTCACCAACCCCCACCACAACCTCTCCTTGGTGCTTGCAGTATTAATGACAAGACTTCACCACATGGTTGTGCTTGAATGCTAATGAAATCACAGGGACTTTTTTTGCATTGATTTCAATGAGACTTAACCACAAGTAACTTTGGCTAGACTGGAGCCTCTCTATTTAACTACAGTGATATAGATCACATTCCTACAATGATATAGATCACATTCCTACACAGTAAATTTCTGCTTCCAAGTTAATAAAGTCTATATATAAGCTGAAAGACAACAGAGCATAGCTCCTCCCAGGAACAGGGCGCTACAAAAGTGACACTTCTAATGGCTTCTGGATGAAATTATTCAAAATATCTGTCAAGCTAAATACTAAAAAAATTAGTACAGGATGCAAACACTGATGTTTCAATTAAGAGAGAGAGAGAGAGAATGTGTGTGCATACGTATGTGTGTATACCCTTTAATTGAAATAACAGATGTTGTGCTATAGAAAATGTTTGCATCTTTTATTAAAATGTTGAGTAAGAAGCCTGAAAGATATTTATATATAAAAATTTGGCATATGCAATCTGTCTGATATCGTGGCATGCTCTTGTTATAAAAATAAGAAGCAAGGAAAAGTATTACTGGAGCTTTTAGATAAAGGTAAAGGGACTCCTGACCATTAGATCCAGTCGTGGACAACTCTGGGGTTGTGGCGCTCATCTCGTTTACTGGCTGAGGGAGCTGGTGTACAGCTTCCGGGTCATGTGGCCAGCATGACTAAGCCGCTTCTGACGAACCAGAGTTGTTTACCTTCCCGCCGGAGCGGTACCTATTTATGTACTTGCACCTTGACGTGCTTTCGAATTGCTAGGTTGGCAGGAGCAGGGATCGAGCAATGGGAGCTCACCCCATCGCGGGGATTCGAACTGCCAGCCTTCTGATTGGCAAGCCCTAGGCTCTGTGGTTTAACCCACAGAGCTTTTAGGATCTTCCAATTACATACATTACTGATATAATTTCCGTTGTATAAAAGGCCTTCCAATTTTAGCAATGTTACAAACTGACTTATGCTACTGTCCTAGTGAATAACATTTCACCCCTTATCATAGATGGCATCCAGTCTTGCAACACAATTGTAGGCAATTCTTTTCAGAAGTAAGACCGACTGGGTTCAACAAAATAGATATGCAGCCTTAATCTCTTAATCATTGGATTAGAGCATGAAAATTAGTATTAAATGCACACATAAAGATGATGAAGGTCAATGTCAATGAGCATTTGTGTGATACTGTTACTGCTTTTTGCAGTTTCTGCCAACCAAATACCTCTAGCAATAAAATAGCACAAGTCAATGTGCTGAATTAATATATTTTCATTTGCATGGATGACTCAATCTTATAGTGCTATTTTGCCTATACAGATTATAAACAAGAGGTTGCCCTTTATAAAATGTAGATGAAATAGGCAGAACATTCTATTGTTACTAGTGAAATTTATTCAACAAACTATATAATAACTGGCAATACCAGCAAAATCACCTGTTAAAAGAGATTTCTGAATTATGAAGCAGTATATAAATGCTTTTAAATAAAATAAAGAAGACTTGATTAATCCACCTGCTACCAATTAAAAATACACATAACTCAGAGAGCTATAAAACACGTAAGCCCTCAACTTTTTTGGAAAAATCTTGTGAATTTGAAGTAAAATCTGGAAATGTTGATATTCTTCTCATAAAAAAGCAGAGGGGTACTTTTATTGTGAGATCTGAATTTCTTTTTGGATATGCTGTTACGTTACAAAATTAAATGTGCTTCTTTGTTTCTAATCACAGAAGACCATAAAAAGCTTTTTGTATGAACTATATCCTCCTTAATTTAATCTCCATAGTAAAATCCATTGCAAGAATATATGTAATGACAATTCACCCTTCTATGGGAAAAACACAATTTTCCTTGTTTTCTATTTATCCTATAATCAGAGCCCTGCGGGAATTCAGTATCTGCTACAGTAAACATTTTTACTAAGAAACATTTCATTATTCATGTTGTATAAGCAAATGGTAGCAAAAAACAATAACAAAAAGTGAAATATCAGGTCTTCTTACCAGTCTATGCCCAGTTTTCTTGCCTTTAGTAACTGGTTTTCAATCCAGTTTGGCCTTTGTTGTTCAATGCTCTGTATAATCTTGTGAGTCACTTGTTTAGGGCTACTTTTCTTTTTCCCTATAATATTTTCCAAACATACACGAACCAAACTGAGCTTCTCTTTGCTCCATCTGTCAAGAGTCGTACCCGTTAAAAGTTCTGTGGTGTTTCCATCCGCAAATATCCGACATATAATTACAATCAAGATCCAGACAAGAAGACCAGCTTTTTTCGATTCAATTAAGTTTTTTGGCATTTTTCTCTCAGAGAGAAAAAAGAAATACTTAATTGAGGGAGGCAAACATGCAATCACTGTAGGTAACTTGCTGATTACAATAGATACTGCCTGAGCAGCAAGCCTTGTGAAGCCTTTAAAAAAAGAATGAAAGAAGGTATGATTAACATTAAACACCCTTGCTATACAATGCAGTTATGAAGACTGAATGCCAATGTTTAATTTTAGATGTCTCTTAGATGTATAGCCCTGGTTCACATGTTTGCTGGGGTTGCTACCATTATTTTGTGGTGGTGGAGTGAACATGACTTCATGCAGATAATATTTTGTGTAACCTGGACAGTCCATAAGACCAGAGGGTCAGTTAGTGCATATTTCCACCCAACCTTTTTTCATGTGAAGAAATCCCATTAACCAGTTCTTTATATGATCCGTCTCTTGTACTGAGCATCTGGACATGGTGGTGGAGGCAGGCCAGGGTTAAATGTCCTGGAAGTGGACCGGAGTGAAGCCTTTTGGCCCAGCCCAGCCCAGCCCATCTGCTGCAACCAGTCTGTCTGTGATTGGCTGAATGTTGGGCAGGCTGAAATTCACTTTCCAGGCCAGTGCAAGTCCAATTTGGAGTCATGCTGGCCTGGGAAAACACTTCAGCTCCATGTCCCATGCTGGATCAAGGCGCACACCAGGCACTGTCCCGCATAGACCCCCAACCCCAAAGGTAAGGGTCATTATATGATCAGCTGCTTGTACAGAACATCTAGTTCACACTTGATGTTTTCTGGTAGGGATAAAATATTGCATATTCATTAAGTGCCATCAGAGCCAGTACCAGCCTCTTGTTACAAATAAAGATTCTGTGAATTTATTCTCTACCAAGAGAATATCAACCTAACCTATTTCACAAAGTGGTTGTGAAAATAAAATGGGATGCCTCTCTGAGGACCTAAGAAGAAGTGTCTTCAGTTGTAAGACTATGTACACTTCATTTTATATGCACACTAGTCATCTTACTCACATTCAGTGGGATATATCTCACTGAGTTCCCTACTTCATCAGGAATTTTAAAGGTAAAGGGTCCATCTCCATGTTGCAATCTAGCCATAACAAAAATCAATATACTATCTGTATATTATCTATACGGTTCTGCTACTTTAATACCACTTGAAGTTGGTTCAGACATAAATTACTCCCACATTCCACATTAAAGACCCTTTCATAAAAAAGTAAGAGTCAAATATAAGTGTGACATTTTGAAATTTAAATTCAAGCACAAAATTAATAAAGGATTTTGAAACTTGTCTCAGGAGCTAATTAGAGGGAAAGGTTCCAAGTTTTAAAAACGGCATGCCATTACATATTACAAATATGTGACAAAGTACATTCCAATGTTACACCCCAGCATAAACTATAAATTAAACTTGTGATGATCGTAACATATTTACAATAAACAAAATATGAACATAGCAATCTGTTTAATAAACTGTAAGAGATGTAAAGAAAAACAGGTTGCTATTTTAATAATTGGAGACCTTTAGCTATCACTAACATAATTTTAGCAAATACAATAATGTATTAAAATTTAAATAAAATTAAAATTGATCGTAAGTGGCAGTTGTGCTTATTTTATGGCACTAAGTTCCTTATCTTCTGTTGCTCATGCTGTTATTCTTGTGTGGTGCATCTTCCTGTCCTGCAAGAAGTGCTCAGAGACCCAGAAGCGCCAGTGTGACTGGACAACAGTGGAGACAACAAAGGCAGAGCACACAAGAGCTCTCTGCTTCTGCTACCACATATGTAAGCTAAGGAAGAAAGAGTATTGCCTCCTCACTTGTCCCAACACAATTGCAGAAACATATGGCTAACTGGGAGCCTAGGAACCTAGCCACATCACAGCTACCACGACAGACATACAAGGGTGCATGTTATTTGCAGCATTGTAGTGTAGGAAAGGGTCCCACCCACTCTTTAATCCTACTTTCCCACCCAACCACTACAAACACATGGTATAATGCCAGTCTTGCCAGACACTGAACTAAGAAGAATAGCCAACTTAACTGTAACAAAATTTGATGATTGTTGACATTTACCTGTGTCCACTGCTATAGCCCCTACCCAAATAGCATCACTAAATATACCCCTCAATTATTATTTTTCATATTAGTGAATGGCTACCATTCTCTCCTGTGAGGTAAAAATGTAAGTGCTGTACTGAGGGAAACTTATTGCAACAAGAGCAAAACTAGCTCTCTATTGGATGGTATGGATGCCAGGGTGGATGGGGGAAGTACTATGCATCTTAGCTTGTACTGTGCACAGATATATATATATATATATATATATTTTAAAAAATCTAATTGGTTTATATAGACTATGCATTAAAATTATCACTAAAAAGTCATAAGTTAAAACAACTACACCTAAAACATTTCAAAATATAAATAACATGAGTACTTAAAAATTACATTATAAAAAATTGCATATTAAAATGCATGTCAAATTTACATTTCAAGGTAGGCTTTTCTGAACAACAAAAGAAGAAGAAGAAGAAGAAGAAGAGGAGGAGGAGTAGTAGTAGTTTGGATTTGATATCACGCTTTATCACTACCCGAAGGAGTCTCAAAATGGCTAACATTCTCCTTTCCCTTCCTCCCCGACAACAAACACTCTGTGAGGTGAGTGGGGCTGAGAGACTTCAAAGAAGTGTGACTGGCCCAAGGCCACCCAGCAGCTGCATGTAGAGGAGCAGGGAAGCGAACCTGGTTCACCAGATTACAAGTCTACCACTCTTAACCACTACACCACACTGGCTCTCTGAAACTGAAGGGTTTCAGCAGCACCAAGAACAGTGCATTGACTGTATCTGCCTAACGCCAATAGACAGGGAGTTCCAGAGTGCATGTGCTGCCAAATGCGAAGATTGATTCCTTGCAAGTGTGGAATGGACTTTACATGGCACTTGTCAAAATGTCAGTGTCACAGTTCAAAGTGGCCAAGTGGGTGTATATGGATAAGGCAACCCCTCAAGTAAATGGGTCCTAAATAGTTAAGAGCTTTATATACTAATAGTGACATCTTGAATTTGGCACAGTAACTACTTGGCAACCAGTGCAGATCTCTGAGTAGAGAAGTAATATGTTGACAGGGTTTCACTCCTGTCAGGAATCTGGCTGCAGCATTCTGCACTAACTGCAGTTTCCAGACCAAGCGCAAGGGAATCCTCACATGAAGTGAATTGCAGTAATCCAATACTGAAGTCACCAATGCCAGGATTAATAGTATGTTTATTCTGTCACCCCATTTGCTTTCCCAAAGAGACCTTGCTGAATGTGGGCCTTCCACTAGCCCACAATGACAAGGATTGCGCTAAGAACTCAGTAAGACAAAGTACTGCACCCAAGTATGTAAGCAGTTCCATGAATAGTCTTCTAAAATACCATAAATTGTATTACTATAGTATTCATTATCAAATCACACCACTTAATTCTAATTTTTCAGTTTTGATTTGTCCTCGTTAAATGTATAGCTATTATTTTGACAGGAATTATATAAGCACACCTACATTTTCCAGATTCTTTTCTCTTCATTTCTCTAGGTGTGTAATTCCACTCCTTTGGAACAGTCTTCAGCAAACTTTCAGGGACAATTTGCTTGTGTTGATAGGTTCCATAGTTTTCCGTTGCTTCCCATGAATGCATCAAAGAAATGATCTGCTTCACAATACCCTTAACTGAATTAATCAAAGTCAGCTTCAAGCATCTGATAACCTCTGGCTCTGACTCAACGCAACTAGAAACTTTGGAGACAAAATAGTAATAATATTAATTTAAAAGAAAACATTAAGTTGAGCATCTTTAGCAACATTTAATGTTACTATTTTAGAAAGTTTTGTATACTTTTCCATGGTACAGTCGTATAATAAAAAAAAAACCAGAGTAAAATAAGTTTCTACATAACAATACTATGTTATCAAATGTTACACTTTTATAAATCATTATTTTCTCAGCCTTTGTTGTTTTGCTTAGAAGCTGATAATTACTACTATCCAACATACTACTTCTGTTTATCTTTGCACTTAGACAAGTTATCATGACTGACTTGACCTGTATGATAATATAACAATGTATTGTATTTAAAGGTAATTGTGGCTTTTGGTGGTTTAGTTTCTTAAATGGTGGAATAGACTGAGTTCTGGTCCTGGCTACAGAAGAGGAAAATACCAGTTCAGGCTCCTTCCTCAACTGTCATTAGCAGCCATTCCATCAGGCTATAAAAAGAAGTGGAATACACAGGCATTTCCATCAGTAACATTTGGGTCTTGCTCTCTTTGAAATCTTTCCATTTCAGTTGCTCATTACCAGAGTTCTAGATAACTAAGAAATAGTCCCAGGATTGCTTATCCCCCTCCTTCCTCTCTTTCATTTTGCATCATGGCTTTTAAATTGTTAACCTTAGTGCAAGAACTGTCTTATCACTGACATTTGTGTGCCACCCTGGGAGCCGTTTTTTGGCTGAAGAGCAGGATAAATATACTCTGAATGAATGAATGAATGAATGAATGAATGCTTTAGAAAACACTGAGTTAAATCTGCAAGAACGAGGCACATGAAATTAAGTTCAAAATGGAAGTGCCTGATGTGGTGCTACAGATGAAGCTAAGTGGAGATTTTCCTAGAGCATCCAAGAATGAAAGTACCAGTAACTTCTGTGGTACTATAAGAAATTTCTACGACTGGTTCTCAATTTGAAACCTAAGATCCTCTTTCAGATGCAATTTTATATTTTCTAAAGCATCCCACACATATGTTGCTGCCCATCTAGCACTGGAAGAATACCTCTGGGGCAAATTGGGAGTGTGGTACAGGTAACTACAAGGGGTAGGAATTGGTGAATCACATAAACAGAACTCCACTCCCAGCAAGACTGGATACACCCCCGAAAGAAAGAAAATTTCACTGTGTTTTTCATACCTGATATATTGTATAAACAATCCCACATCTGTTCTTTTTCCATGTAGTTTTCAAGAACACCACCAAGTGATTTGGGAGATAAAGTACAATAAGAAAGCACTGCAAAGATTGCTTCAGTCAGACTAGGTTCTTGGCTGCTCTTCATGTCTAGGCAAGTACTTTGTTCTCCACTTTTTGATGATTCAGATTCTTGAATAAAGAAAGAAGAAAAGGTCAGAAGTTGAGGTAGTAGTGAAAGTGTAAATGGACCTACAACAAAATTTTGTAGTATAATGAATGTCAGAATCTAGCTAATATTTGGGCTAAGAAGGAAAATACAAGCTACAGAATTGTACCAGACAAGGAATCCCTGGGCAAACCAGCCTGACTAGGCTGGTTGAATGCAAGCCATTATCAAACAATGGCAAGGCATCTACATGTCAAAGAACCTTATCAGGTCTGTGCAAAGCAAGGGTTGCTGATGTGATGGAAAGGCGACAGAAAAGAGTGTCATTTTACAGGAGTCTTGGATTTTTGTTGAGAGGTGTTGCTGGGAAAGAGGGAGGAGGCCAGAGGCCAGAGCTCTATGAGCTGCAGGGCAGGCCAGAACTCCATGCAGCAATGGTCAGAGGGAGCTGCACTGAGAGACAGTGGGCAATGAGAGGGGCAATGGAAGACACTCTTGGGGTATAATTTGCTGCACAGCCTCCACTGCCCACTTCTAGGTGTAATTATGTCTTAATAAAACCATATTTCTTAAAGACACTAGCTGCTGTGCCTCAATCTTTCTAAAGGAAGCCCAACCCTGTGTAAGCAGTTGGAACCCCTGGATTCTCACACTGCTCATGAAGATTGGGGTGGCATGTAATAGTATTTTTAGGCTAAGATCTATGGTCTTTTCTTACACAATAGGGATTTTTCTTACAAAAACAAACTCTTAAATGATTTCCATGTTCTGTGCTAGAGAAAAAATTGTTTACAGCTCAGCGTGCCTAGGCAGGATGCAATCCGCTGAAGCTCAGGGTAATGGTCAGTCAAAAGCTTAATAAATGCTGTCACTCCATCCTTGTGATCCTTGAACACACTAGTAAATATAATCCAACAGCAGGGGGAGAATATGATCTTCAGACATCTTTCAGTCTTTGCTGACATGCATTTGAATAGGTAAATGAGTGCACTGCAACATTCAATAAAAAACAGGACAAAAGTTTAGTTGTGGTGCTCTTCTGACAAATGTTAGACCAAATGCTGGACCAAGAGAGCTGCAGAATATCTATAGCTAACGTTTTAGTAAATAACAAACACATTATATTTTAAACAGTATTAGCATGATAAATGTGAATTCCTATCCGAACAAAAAATCCTGAGCAAAAAAATGAGAGAAAATTAGATTGCAAGTATTGAGCCTAATGCTAATTATGTGAAGTGATGACCACGATCCTTCTGCTAATATTAAAATAGCGAACAATGTGGCAATCCTGAACAATTTACTTGTGTTTCTTCAGCGGTAAAATATTGCAACTATAGAAAGTGTCAGTACTTACTGGAACTCCTCAGTAAAAGTTTCACTAAGAGACAATCGTGATGTAGCAGGGTTTCCAAAAGCAAGTTCCAATTACAGCATGGCTGGGATAAGAGCAGCTTGAGTTGACCCTGGGCTGCCATTCCTCTGGCTGATGGAGTCCTTTCAAAATGTAAGATAAAGACAGAATAATGTCGTTAATTTATCTATGAAATTAATAGCCTTAAAGTGCAGATGTAATGCTAACTCCTTTAAATGTCAATTCCTCCCAGATTACTCTGAAAATGCTTTCATGGTTGCTTACTTTAAGGCTGCTCAGGGAAGGAATTACATTTAATCTCAACTAGCTAAAAAGCAAATTAACATTTGGTAGACTGCCAAATTTTAACTGATACAAAGTAACCTCACTTATCTCTTTCATTGGGGCCAGATATGCTCTTGTTTCATGAGGCAAAAATCATTTTTAATGCCTGAATAAATCTGAGGCATTATATTTTAGTTCAATGTTGTATTTAAGTGTTTAGAGTGATGTTATAAAATATTTGAAATCAAGTCTGTGAAATAAGAAAGAAACAAATAGGGTTGGGTGGGAAATATGATGCAAGCTACTTGTCACACTATAATTAAGGCAGAATTATAAAAGTATATTCGGTAACATAAAACAGATGTGTCCAATTCTGGGCACCACAATTTAAGAAGGATGTTGACAAACTGGAACGTGTGCAGAGGAGGGAAACCAAGATGATCAAGGGTCTGGAAACTAAGCCTTACGAGGAGCACTTGAAGGAGCTGGGTATGTTTAGCCTGGAAAAGAAGAGACTGAGAGATGATAGCCATCTTCAAATATCTGAAGAGCTGTCACATGGAAGAGGGAGCATGCTTGTTTTCTCCTGCTCTTGAGAGTAGGACTCAAGGCAATGGCTTCAAGTTACAATAAAGGAAATTCCGACTAAACATTCAGAAAATCTTTCTGACAGTAAGAGCTGTTTGGCAGTGGAACAGACTCCCATGAGAGGTGGTAGACTCTCCTTCTTTGGAGGTTTTTAAGCAGAGGTTGGATGGACATCTGTCATGGATGCTTTAGCTGAGATTCCTGCATTGCAGGGGGTTGGCCTAGATGACCTTTGGGTCCCTTCCAACTCTATGGAAGTTCTATGATTCTAAATTATATATGAAGTATAAAGGCTTCATATTAGCCCAGTTCCCTGCTCAATTTCCCAACATTTCTATGTATTCAGATAATGTTCAGGAAATGCATAGCTCTTTTCACCATGCTACCATTACCATGCTATGTAATTAGGTATCTAACTATACAAATTAGAGCAACACTTCCCTTCAATTTCTAAACATAAGAAAAACAAGGCCTTTGGACAGTTAAGTATTTAAAGTAATATCTAAAATGACTTATGGAATATTGAGGTAGAGAAAAAGCTCAACTATCATTGACCAGATGGGATGTTATTGCTTTTCAGTATTTGCCAATTCTTGGCTCTTAGAGCATCATGCAAATTGAAATGTACAGTTGATATGATTCACTCAGAGGGAAAATAAGAGTATTACAGACATTCCCCGAAGCCACTATACTAACACTAGTAAATGCACTGAAAAGTTTTATATTGGACATATGGAGAAGCATATGTTGTCTCATCTTACAAGCTCATGTAGCTGTGAACACAAGGCTAGCCACGTAAAGAGGAAAAGGTGAACTATATATAAAATATGACACATATAAATGTTTAATTTGGTATTAAGAAAAGAACAAGTGATGGTTTGCATCTACCTCTACAAATCTACTACAATTGGGAGGCCAGCTCATCCAGGAGCTGTTGGCAATCTTACCACTTTTTTCATATCCTTTCCAGCAATATACGGATGCTTTTACATGGTACCACTAAGCTGTATTGGAGGTAGGAGGAAATGACTAGCACGGCAATGCCAATGGAAACTGCAGCACCAGCAATCAGGATATAGCCCTGTAATTCAACCTCCTCCTTTTATGCACATTCACCAAAGCTTAAAATTGGGCATTCAGCCACTAAATCAACATGAACATGCATGGAAAATCATTTATTATTAACTAAAGATACATGCATGTATTTATTTATTTAAATAGTTATGAAAATATGTATATACTGCTATATCATGAAAATATCAAAGTGGTTTACAGTGTCATGTCGTGTCATGTAGTGGTTAGGGTGCTGGACTAGGATCAGAGAAGCCAGCTTAAAATCCTCAGTCACAGAGCTGGCTGGATGACCTTGGACTAGTCACACACTCTCAGCCTAGTTCACGGGATTGCTGTGCAAATAGAACGGGGGTGAGGAGGACCATGTTTGTTGTCTTGACATTCTTGGAGAACAGAGGGAATTAAAAATAGTATATAACTAAGGACGCATATCATCAACATCAATTTTTTCCAATCCTACTTTGAGTTATATTACAGGAAGCTTAACATCTAATCTAAAGGATTGATTCCAGCATTACACAAACTGAAGTCCATTTGTGCAATGGGGCTCTTTCTCATGTCAAAACATTTATACTGTTTCTTTAGTCTTATTTTATAAGCTTCAACACATTATTCATGCAATATTGACTAATGTGTAAAGATAAAGACATGAACCCTATCGGAGTATTCTAGGTCATACGCGATTAGAAATGTGTCAATGTTCACAGGGCCCTAGGTTGAATCCCTAACAATCTGCTCCATCTTCCTCTATGCATTGGAAAAGGCTTGAAGTGGGAAGCATGCACTATTTGAGTAGTCTTTTTACAAGATTTAGGGTTCTAAATTACATGAGGAGCACACCCATACAGAATAGGCCTTACAGAGGGCAGCAAGGCCACCTGACAGGGACCTGATGGAGTGGATGGGGACACAAAGTGTCGCCCCTGCTCTACCCCTCATATGATTCCAATTCTACAAGGCACTTGATATCTGAACAGAGCTATGATTATTTCTATAACCGGGTTTACACAGATAGCGGCCTGGTCTCAGGTTCAGGCTCTGGCATGGGGAGGCTGGTCTCAGGTTCAGGCTCTGACTCAATTTGGGGTTCAGAAAAAAAGGTGTTGTCTTATACATGGGGGTGTGTTATACATGGAAAAATATGGCATGTTGAAATTAAAGACATGTCATTAAATGTAGCAGAAGCTAAAGATTTACTATTTCAGAATAAGTATTAAAAATCATAGCATTCATTTAAATATGCAGGTTACTGAGAAAGGATACAAATTCTGTGGGGAGCATAGATAGCCTGCTAAAACGGGCGTGGGAGGAATTTTGGTCCAAAGTTAGAAAAAGAATGACAGTACAGCTGATGGCATATGCTTCATATGTAAATTGTCATTACACTTACTGAAACGGCAAGGAAATTATGCATTGCTTCCAAACATGCAACAAATTCTAAAAATACCAAATACGAACAAATCAGTTGTTCAAATGAAGTTTAGTTTTGTAGAATTATCTAGCTTTTCTAATGCCCAAAGTTACTACTTTTTCCAGATACAAAATAAAGTTTAATGTAATACTCAAAATTTAAAGTCAAAATAGTTAAACGGGAAAGAAAAACTTAGATTGAGTTATTTTATTGTCAAGAACAGCACATTTAGACATTACTAAAGCAAGAGATTATGTCTATAATCAAACATCAATGTTAAAATAATTAGATACTGCTAAAGAAGAACTACCCATTCTTCAACAATTACCATCACACTAAAATAGTTTGAATTGGAAGCTGGTGTAAATATAAGATGCCTGTAGTTTAGCCCTGGGTACGTGGGCTGGGGAATGTGTGAGCACCATTGCTCACTATTTGGCCCACATTCTTACCATCAGTCTCAAACATGGTAAACAAAAGCAGAAATCGCAAAGCGGCTTAAAACCATGTTTATGGTCAGCGCCCCATTAGAAAAGCAATAGAGGAAATTTGTATCAGAGAGTGGAGCATCTGGATGAGGAAGTGTGGCTAATTTCAGATCCCATCAGCTGGGCAAAACAATGTCTATACATTAAGTCTACACAGGCTCCACATAGAATCTGTGTGAGAAAACCAGTATGAAGAAACTATATTTGATATCTGTATAATAGTCTATTGCAATTGACTTGAAGTTGCTCTGTTATTCTGATACTGTTGTTTCTGTGGTTTTATTTTATGATTTAACTTATTTTATTTATGATATTCCTGTAACACGCTCATTTGGTGAAGGGCAGGCTAAAATTAAAAATACCGTATTTTTCGCCCTATAGGACGCACCGTCCCATAAGGCGCACCTAGTTTTTTGGGGGGGGAATAAAGGGGAAAAAAATTATTTCCCCCCCCCAGGCTGAGCTTCCCCCAACCCCAGCCCCAGAACAGGCAACTCTCCGCAAGCCATGGGAGTCCAGGGCAGGGCTCCCGCGCCTTGCGGAGAGCCGCGCGAAGTCTGGGCGTGCTGAGTTCAGCGCGCCCAGCCTTTGGCATGCAGGCAACTCTCCGCAAGCTGCGGGAGCCCAGCGCAGGGCTCCCACGCCTTGCGGAGAGCTGCACAAAGTCTGGAGAGCGAGAGGGGTCAGTGCGCACCGACCCCTCTCGCTCTCCAGGCTTCAGCGAAAGCCAGCATTTGCCCCATAGGACACATACACATTTCCCCTTCATTTTTGGAGGGGAAAAATTGCGTCCTATGGGGAGAAAAATACGGTAAAGGAATAACATTGAACTGAGAAATCAATAGATTTCTTATCTACATTTTAATATAGAGATACTTACTTCAGTAAAGAAGGGGAAAATTCTGTGATGCCAGATAACCAGCGTAATGGTTGGTCAACAGTAGGCTCCAAAAAATCTGAGGGCAAGGGATCACCAACACTACTATGGAATGTCCTGAAAAATACAAGTAGTTCAAGTAGAATTAGTTCAATAATCATACTTCTTTAACAGCTTTTGAAGAGCAAACAAGTATTTGGCTTGGAATCAATGAGCTACTTATAGAAGGTTTTTCAGTTCAACACAAGGGGGTCTCCAATTTCAAGTCACAGTCACTGTTCGCACATTTATTATTATTATTATTATTATTATTATTATTATTATTATTATTATTATTATTACTATTGGTATTATCTGCCCTTTACCAGGACGTCCCAGGATGTGGGTTACAATAATTTAAAATGCAAGTTAAAAATAGTTTTTAAAAATTACAGTTGCTGAACAGGGTGGAATATAGTGTCTCCAAACCCACAACAGTGGCGGGAAAGCCTTGTTGCACAAGCAACATTCCACTTGCTGTTCTTAGGATTCAAGTCAAAGTACAATATAAAATTTTTCTGCTCAGATTTAAGCTATGATTTACATTTTAATGTATTCCTGTTTCTACTAGTCAGAGAATGACAGACAGTAACAACCCTCTCCTGCTGTTGCTCCACAGAGACTGGTATTCTCTAGAGCTGGGCTATTGTGTAGCCTTTACACTTAATACAAATTCTTTCTGCTTTGTTCCATGTCCCAACACAGGATAGTTCAGTGGCCACAAATAAACATTTTATAGACATTTGCTCCCTTGCAAACTAAGGGGGCATTTTTTTGCAACTCTGTTGATCTTAAAAAACTTTTTTTGAGTATGCTTGCAGCAGTGAGCAGCTCTCTGCATGCCAGCTTCTAGCCCAGCAGCACTTACTAGGCTTGTGGTTCTTGTCTGCCTTGCATAGCGAGATTCAGGGGTTCATGACTGCCATGACAACCATACATTCTCTCAGCATGTCATCAGTCAAATGAATGTGGGAGGCCACCTTCTCAATTGTGGCAGAAGATGGCTATTTGGTTGTGGAGGATTTCTCTTGGTCTCTCTTCTCATGGTCATTTCACTTTTTGCTAAGGTTCAGACTGGCAGCAACCACTTCTCTCTGCAGGGGTGGTGGACTTTGATAAATTTATAGCCGAGATGCCAGGTAATACTGTAGGCATTTTGTGAGGTGATTGACATCGCCTTCATCAGGTAAAGCTTGTTTAATTCCTTGGTTTACTGGTGTGTTGGGAATTGTGATGTAGGAAGTAGAATAGCTGTAGTGAAAGTTGCAGGAAACTACTGTGTGGTGATCCAACATAGTTAAGACCTATTACTGAGCCTCACCATGACTGTGATGAAAGTGAAGAAACAATACTTCTCCTTTATATCTGACCTTTGGTGGTGTTAAAATCACTATCTGAGAACAGTAATGGACTGGATAAGAACCAATGAACAAAAGCTCAAGCCACGCAAAATGAAAGTACTGTTTGTGAGTAGGTAATCTGTCCAGGGAAGTGGGGTTCTGAGTAGGTGGCACCCCCAAAGGATCAAGTCCACAATCAAGAAGTGTTCAAAGATCCAACTTTGTCACTAGAGGCCCAAGTGACCTTAGTAGTCCAAGGCGCCTTTCATTAACTTCAGTTGGTGCCCTAGCAGTAACTTGTCCTGGACAAATAGCCTGGCAGATTAGACTACTTTGAAGAATGCAGACAACACTGCAGAGAAAGTACAAGTAAATCAAAATGCAGACGCTGGGCTACCAACTGAGACTGGTCATTGGGAATGTATTTTGTCAGTGCTTAAACAACTGCACTGATTCCTGGTTCTTTGTATGATTCTAGGTGGTGGCGCTAAACTTTAAATGTGGAACTGATTCCTGGCTATGAAGCATGGCCCATCTTGGAGATTATGGGGCCATTCTCCCCCATGGAAGGTGATACCCTGAAGGATACTGAATGCCTCCCTGTCTTCACTGGAACACATTCCAGGCATTTTTCTAAAGTAATTTTCAAATGCATATGCAGCCTAAACACCAGTGAATAACCTGGTTGCCCCCACTGTCCATTACTAGTAATGAAAATGCTACTAACAGACAAATTTATTCAGCTTAAATTTCTATGTTCTTTATGTATAAAATATCCTATAGCAGCTGCCTCTTGTCTCAAAAGCTGGGGAAAGCATCTGTGAAAGTATTTGATACAAGAGCAATATTCCATGTTTGAGTTGTGCTATTCTCTTGTAGCGTATGACAAGGTGAGAACTGATTTTGTAAATCTCAGTGCTAGTGTGAAATGATGAGATGCATAAACGATGAATTCCCAACACTGTTGCCTTATATAATTTAAATAATTTGATGTTGGAAAATAAACTGGAAATTAATATTGGAGACAGCTGAGATAGTTTGGTACACCCTGACTTATTCATCAATACGCTTTTTACTGGACTTACTTTGTACCAAGAATATGTGAATAGTATAAACATTAAATTCATTTAAATTCCTTTAGAATTTGAGTGTCTGCAAAGATTATGAAAAGCAGCATTTACATGCTGATAGCATTAAAACGAATTAGGATAACTGAGCGTTCTATGAGATTTTTAAATAAAAAGATGGGAGTCTTTTATTTTTTAATGGAATACAACATATTGGCAATAAAACTGAACAGGTAACATAGGTTCCTATTAAAATTGACAGCAAAATTGAATTGTTGTGGATTGCAGTCATGATAATTTATTAACCGCCAGAATGAATTTTCAGGAATGTTTGACACTCCAATGATGTCAAGGTTGATTCCAACTTCAGGCAATACTTCCATGATACTTGCAGATGGGCGTCTCAGATAATTATATTCACTGGTACATATAAGCTGCTCATTTCAACACTGTTGGCTTTACCTCCACTAAAGCCAAGAACCAGAAGGAACTCTTGGTCTCCCCTGAAAGGTGCTTTTCCCTGAGTGACAGTACAGCAGGTGGGATGTACCAAAGGAGTCCCAGTAATACAGGCAATTCCAGGACACCTAAGTCTACAGAACCACTTGCTGCAAAACCCATTTTCAAAAAGAGGTGCCAGCAGATTCATAGAAGTCCAGTTTATAATGTTTATCCAGAGTTTTTGGTGTGGACCAAGTGCCAGCTCTGTGGATGCCAATAAAAAGATGACTGATGGCAAATGTTGCCATAGTAAAAGCAGACCTTGTGGAATGGGTTGTGATATTCTGCAGGGCAGGCAGCTTGAGAGAGCCATAAGCCAAGATGATACATACCCTCAGCCAGCATGCTAGCTTTTCTTACCCCAAGAGGGTGGAAAGGAAGAAACAACACCTCTGTCAACCTGAAGTCCTTAGTCTGGCTGATACAGACTTTAAGCACCCAGTAGATGATCCACTATGTGTCAGGCCTTCTCTAAGGGATGAATCCGGTTAGGCCAGAAGGAGGTTCTGGTTGTAGTAAAAACTTGTATTTGTCTTAGGCACGAATGATAGATCCATACAAAGAATCACAGTCTTTCCACAGTCTTTCAGGAATATGCATAAGGCACTCTATTCCAAAATAAGCCATGTTGATGTGATGGCCACCAAAAGGAGGACCTTATGAGAAAGGATGTGGAGAGGAACACTTTGGAATGGTTTGAACACAAGAGTCTTTAAGTTCCTCGAATGAAAACGATGCACCACAGGAGGACATATAGGGATGCCCTCTTTAAAAAACACTTTGGCTGGGAATAAAAGCCAGTTGAAACTGTTTGAGGAGGTAAGTGATGCCTGTGTCAAGTCAACAGTAGCAGTACTGAAAGTCAAAAGCATGAACAGGGCAGCCGCAAGACTCCTTCTCAGAGAATTGCTGGGAAGAGTTAAACAATTCTGCCACTCTGGCTCCCATTCATCCATCAGCTCCAGATCACTGTCTCTGCCATGCAGCAATCAGTCAAAGAACAGGGAAGGGGAGATAGGCACTGCTGCTGGAAGATTTTTAATGTCCCATATATTGCACCCTGTGTGGCAGCTCATCCAGCACTGCCTTGGTACTAATTGCATCAGCAACTGCTGCAGTAGCTGAAGTGGTTTTCTTTTGGGTTTGGGGGGCACGGGGTGTGTGTGTCCTGAGAATTTTAGGGGCTATAGCCATTTGGGCAGTTAAGACAGAGGACTGACAGAGCACAGAAGCATCAGTGGCTGATAAGGCTTGCTGCACTGAAAACCAGGGCTGATTGGGAGCATCCTTTGAAGAAAAATCGGCCGTCGTAGTTGAAAATGTATCAGGTCTTGCTGTCAACACATGCAGTGGTATATGGGTGTGGTGGATTAAGTTCTGTGGCTGGAAAAGCAGCAAACCAAGCCCCGAAGAATGGGGACCACCTGCCTCCACACATCCCCCCACCAAGTCAGAGATGGATAGGGAGGAAAGAGAAACAATACATAGGCCAAAAAGAAGGGAGGATGAACAGCGGGGGAAATGACCAAACAAAATGGGGGGGGGGACAAAGGCCAGGAAAAAAATGTGGATTGGCAAGAAAGAGAAGGAGGTTTTGTTTAAAATTGCAAGTCAAAAATATTTATATCAGTGTTAGGAAAGAATGGTATGTGACTCATAGGAAACAATTCAAAATAGCTATATTCTATATATGGCTTGAGCTAGCATGTCAGTTAAATAAATCTTGTTTTCAAATATGAGCTACTTGCAACCTGTAGTAACCCTAGTGAACACATTTCAATTTTTTCAGGAATAGTAGATATCACTTTCTCTATTTTGTTTATTTCCTTCATGTATTAAAATATACATTTTGAAAACAAACAAACAAACAAAAAACCAAATTCTTATTTGAAAGAATAGAAGGAATTCAATATTTTGAAGGGCTTCAGGACAGATAGTCTTGAGTCGTGTGTGTCACTTACTTGATGTAGTTTATTGATTGCAAAGCAGGTTTCAGTTCTCCAAGGAAACACAGATAGCTATCACTAGCATGTGGTTATGGAATGTTAGATGTACAACTGTTGCTTGATCAATAATGAGTTTGTTGTGATTTTCCTTGGATACAATATGTAAAAACCCTCTGGATTTAAGCTTAGAAATAGCCATGTTGTGTTATTTTGTTTACAGTCTCAAAGGGCTGTGTATCAGGACATGAATGCACAAAGAGTTGGAAGAAAAAATATTCTTCCCAACAGCTAAAATATGGAGTTTAGTAGATGACAGCAGTAAGAATTGTACAATGAAATATGGTTCCTTTTCTTAGTGTGTTTTGAATTAAAATCAGCATGCCTGCTCCCTCCAATGTTATGAAGTTATACTTAGAAGTATCACAAAGCTACGAGATAAACTGAGAGATTTGTTTTTATTAATGTATTTAAAAGATCTTGGTTTGCATCTCACCTTCCACCTAACATACAGTGGTGCCTCGCAAGACGAAAATAATTCGTTCCGCGAGTCTTTTCGTCTTGCGATTTTTTCGTCTTGCGAAGCACTGTCCGTTGCAACTGCGCCTCTTCAAGCAGCTTTAAGAAAAATCGCAGGACGTTTTCGTCTTGCAAAGCAAGCCCATAGGGAAATTTGTCTAGCAAAGCAACACAAAACCGAAAAACCCTTTCGTCTAGCGAGTTTTTCGTCTTGCGAGGCATTCGTCTTGCGGGGCACCACTGTAATAGACTCAAAACACGTTACAAACTTGAAGTCCCCTTTTTAAAAAAAGAACAGTCTTGATACTATACTGTTTAGTTATATTGTAGTTCATTAACAGTCTTCCTCACTTTGGGGGCTTTTGGTCATGTGTACATTTCATCATGTGCCTTCCCATTCACGACTTTTGGTCATGTGCTTATTCTCTCTCCCACTTACCCTTTGCCCCCTCAAACTCCTGCCTCTTTCCTTGTCCTCTTCTCCTTATTGTCTAGGACAGGCATAGGTAAACTCGGCCCTCCAGATGTTTTGGTACTACAACTCCCATCATCCCTGGCCACTGGTCCTGTTAGCTAGGGATGAAGGGAGTTGTAATCCCAAAACATCTGGAGGGCTGAGTTTGCCTATGCCTGGTCTAGGATCAACCTTTATCTTCTAGGTCGATGACTTTTAAAAATATTTTTCTTCCCTCAGTCTTTTACCTGGCCTGCTCCTGTTAGGATTAGAACAGATCAAAGGCCCTTAGGAACACAGGATGCTAAGCCCATCTAGCTCTGTATTCTGACTGGCAGGAGTTCTCCAGAGTTTTGGGCAATGAGCTTCAGCCCTCCTGACGACTTAGCCCCAGCCCCAGCCCCAGCCTCGGTCCCATCCACATCATACATTTAAAGCGCATGGCTTCCCACAAAAAATCCTGAGCTACAATTTTCAACACTCTGTACAAATTGCAGTTCCCATGATTCTTTGGAAGAAGCCATGTGCTTTAAATGTATGGTGTGAATGTGACCAAGCAGGCAGTAGAGTTAGATATTGCTAGAGGCTTTGCTATTATTATCTAATTCTTAACAACGCAATCTTATGCATGTGTATTTGGAAGTAGTCTCTCTGTGTTCAACTACTCCTTAGTATGCATGTTTAGGATTGCAGCCTTGAGTACTGAATATAGACTGGTTTCAAGTTTACCAGATTCTAATGACACTATTTTCCTCAAACAAATCTGCTGCAGGGTAAAATAATGTACATTCAAGCGCCGCTTCCTATCCACAGTTGAAACCAATGTTCAGATTTTGGTGCATCATTACCATACTGGAATCCAGCCATTACACAAAGATAGACGATTGTTACTCCTTCTATAGGATAAATGTCTGTTTGTCTTAAAATATTACATCACACTTACTTATACAGGTTCTCCAATGGTGCAGTTAAAAAGACAGCTGCTGCAAGTAAATTGTTGCAATACTTGTGTATTTTATAAATACGACGATTTCTGTCTTTTTGTGGGAACAACAGTTCTTGCACAGAACTGCAAACTGACCACAGCATGCTTTCACAGGTCATCAGAATTGCTATAACATCTATTCTGTAAGAGACAAAGCAAAAACCCTGAAATGAATCGAGGCATGCGATTCAACCCATTCCATCAAGTAATCTGCTACAATGCAGAAAGGATTTTTATATACAAGTGATCTCTTTTACATTATTTAAAATCATCAGGAATTTTAAGTAATAATAATATAATCTTGTCCCTGGCACAACATTCCCAAAGTATACCCAGAGCTCTCATGTTTCACTTTCCCCACGGATTTCAAGAAATGAAGATTATCTGTGGATTAGCTCCCTCCATAGATATGAATGAGGAAGGAATTCACCATTTGCACTGTTATACATGTGCAAGCTAGGATTAGAATTTGCTAAAATTTGCAATTTTATCCAATTCTGGATACACCAAATAAAACATTACAACTAAATATATTTTAATTTCTCTGTTCCTTACACCTGTTATAAAATGAAAATTAAATATGTTCTTTTTCTGTTTTCTTCAGAACTTTTTATCCCCAGTTCTTAACAAATTTCAGAAACAATACTGAATATGAGTGGAATACATTTTAAATAATTTATATATTCATTTGATTGTTTGCTTTATAATATTTAGACACACATATTTTCTTTTCCAAAAAGGAAGGTAAAGGTAAAGGGACTCCTGACCATTAGGTCCAGTCATGACCGACTCTGGGGTTGCGGCGCTCATCTCGCTTCATTGGCCGAGGGAGCCGGCGTACAGCCTCCGGCTCATGTGGCCAGCATGACTTAGCAGCTTCTGGCGAACCAGAGCAGCGCACAGAAACGCCGTTTACCTTCCCACCGGAGCGGTACCTATTTATCTACTTGCACTTTGACATGTTTTCGAACTGCTAGGTTGGCAAGAGCTTGGACCGAGCAATGGGAGCTCACCCCGTTGCGGGGATTCGAACCACCAACCTTCTGATCAGCACATCCTAGGCTCTGTGGTTTAACCCACAGCACCACCCGCAAAAGGAAGACATTAGTTTAAATATTCATGGCACAATTTTATATAAAGAGTTTTGGAAACTGGCGCCCTTTCCCCATTCCTTTAGTATACAAGTTCCATTTTATATTGATTTCTCATCATGGGCTCCAGATGTGCTTTCTGAGTACCCTCTCTTTTCTCCCAAGATTTCTTTGCCACTTGTCCCATCTCCCATTGTTTCATTATGGTTCCTCTATTATTACTTTCTTGCTTTTGTATGAACATGCTATATTATGATAACGAGTATATGCCAGAAGCTGTTTAAGTGTTACATAGCTACCAGTTAACGTGGTACTGTAAATGTCTTTGGCATGACAATGGAGGAACAGTGAGTTGTAAAAAAGGATTGCAAAGACTCTGGATACAACCTACATCCCACTGGCATTAATGACAAAGCTCACATTTTGATTGTAATAGGGCAGGATTGCTATCCAAACAATGTATACATCTGCCTATCAGATTTTCAAGAAGAATGAATCAATTGTCATGATTTCAACAAAAAGCAAATAAAGTACAGAATCTGCAGAGAACAGCAGAAACAGATCAGGACTCAAATACCCTAGCAGCTGAATTTGATCATACTTCTAATTCCAGAATTAATATTAAAAGCCTGCTCTGCTACACAATAGAGTATGTATGCTCTCATTCTTCTTAATTATAAAGAAAATTAAATCTAGAAATCACTAGGGTGTTTCCATTCTTTATGTATGCTTACAGACAATAGTCTAAGTATTTTCATATATACTGAAATCTATAAATCCTCTGTATAATGAGGTTATACACACAAGCAACCTTTTGACAAATAAGTTCCTTTGTAGTTTTTACCTAGATGTTGGAAAATATGTGACATTTGAAGGTTGGATCTGCTTTAGTCTACCATGTTATTTTTTTGTAAAAATAAAGCTTTGTATATTGCACCATATATATTTATTTTGTAGCTTTTACTTCCACTGCTAGTTGCTTCCTGTCATTAGCCGTTTTTATCATCTCCTTGGTGAATATCATGCCCACAACTAACCTTGGAAACATATCACATATTGAACTTAAAGGTTAAAAGCTGCAGTATGAATGATCAAAGGCATACAATTTTGGTGAACACTGAAAAGATACGCAACTACAGTTTGGACTAGAAAAAGCACTTTTTCATGCATGAAAAACAAATTTCCAGGGAGATATTATATTGTTTTTAGAACAATTCACAGCAAACCATGGGCTCCAGCAGAGCTTCTGATTTACAGTAAGCACATAACCTTGGACAAACTGATGTCTCAACTATAGTATTTTAAATCAAGCTAACTTGTTTCAATAAACCACAGTTTAGGAGAGAGGTTGCCAATGAGGTGCCTATAGAAGAGAAGCAACGGCAGCTCTGAAATTTTCCCTTGAAGTACTCATGAAGTCTCTCAGCCACCCCTTCTACTCACTATCCCTTGGTCATGAGGTGGTTTAAGCTGGTTACCTTCTTCTCCCTTGAGAAGTACAGAGAGCTGCAGGAGAGTGATGATTTTTCATACTTCCTCTTTCAACTCCACGGGTTTCTTAAGTTGGATCTACTGGATCCAACTTTTACTTATATTACTTGGAAAAGCGAAGAATATGTATAGGGGGGGGTGCGCGGAGTCACTTTCTGTACCTCTGTGGGGAAAGTGGAGAGAAATTGCCAGAGGGGACATGGCCCATAGTTCTCACCAAAATGTCCAAATGTATCCACAGGCCAAAAAATGTGGTGTTCCCCTAGTTCAGGTTTGTATGCCATGTTAACCTAAAACAGAAGCAGATGCTTCTAATCTCATCACAGCTACACCGGGGGAAAACGGAGGCATGAGTTTGCAAGCCAAATGCTCACTGTAGCTTGTTTGTGTATCCCTAACCCATGGTTGTATTGTTACATTTGAATGCAGAAGAGTTTACTTAACATTCACAGAGTAAAAAGTTCAGGCACAAAACAACAATGCTTAGGCATAAAACAAAATTAACCTTCTATAAACGATTGGATGACTTCTTAAGTCTTGTGCTTTAGACAAAACTTTAAATGGATTTATTTCAACAGGCTTTTAATGTGTAATTTCTGCTGCTTTTTAAAAACGTTTTTATATTCATTGCTTGTTAAACTGTATAGTTTTGTTAGCTTGTATTGTCTTTAATAAGATATTTCATGATTATTTCATCTTAATTTATGTAAGTTGTTCTGAATGCTCAATAAGCAGAACAGGAAACAATAATAACACATTCACATCACCCACAGTGCAAAATTCAAATCAATCATTACCTTATCTGCGGTGTTCTCTTGTAACTGGGCTGGGCCTGAAAATATCTGCAAGCCAGGAGTGCCAAGGATTCCTCCAGCACTTCTGTTAAAATCTCCTGGGCTAGCACAGGAGGTAGAACAGTCCATAGATCATGATGAAGAGCACAGCAGAAATAATGCCACATCTGGATGGAGAATGAGCATCTTTCCCCCTGGCAAAACCAACAAATGTTAAACAATAGAAACCCATCTTCCTGAATGTCAGGTTGGAATCAGTGAATCTAATCCATTCAGGCCGAGAGGAAATAGTTGAAAAGTATGAACTGCTGAATAACTAGACCAGAAACCTTGCAAGATGCAAAACATATTTCCCCTCCCAAAAACAACTCATGTCTTGTTTCAGCTGGGAAAGCAGTTTTCTTCCAAAACCACAAACATTTGACCTACCATAAACTTACCTTCCCCAAACCTATTTTGGATAAGCATGCTGTACTGTGTAGTTACTAATTTACGAAATTGTGTACAAGTACTCACCATCTCTGCTGTGATCAAGGGCAAATCCCATTGTAAACGGCTGACCAACCATGAAGCAGTTACTCTTATTTAGACTCTTAATTGCTACTGAGAATAACTTTCTATGCAGCTGTCACCAACAAGTTAATACATCTCCAGGTGCTCCAACTTCTTCACTGAAGGCCATAAGTAGATGTTTTCCAAATGGGGCATTTATATCCACATTACAAGTTGAGTTATGTTTTATGTAGCACAGGTAACTCAGGCTGAAGTTGTACACATTCTTACCTGGGAACAAGCCCTATTGAACAAAATGGGAACTACTTCTGAGTAGATATGCATACAATTAAAGTACCCTTTGGAGGTACACGTGGCAAAAAATTAGAGGATCCTTGCTGAGAGCCTTAATCCTACCACAATATAAGAGAAAGTACCTACAGACCAACTGAATGAGTTAACTTACACACTTATTTGCCTACATTGATAGATTATAGACATTATAATCCAACAACCTTTAAATACAGCCAAAGAGTTGAAAGTACACCCAGTGTTCCTTGCTGAATGTAAATGTTCATTCATTGCTATAATTATTTTTAAAGATCCTTTAGCTGTTTTATTATATTTTAATAATACCAGAAACAAATATAGTAACAGTCTAAACTCTGTGACAATTTTATGCCTCTGCAGATTTTTTTTCATATAGCAGAGATTATTATAATTTCCTGTCTGATATGCAACATACTATGAAGTTCTATTATTATGGGTCACTATAATGAAGCATAACTATTTTTGAAAAAACCTTACCAGTGAAGAGCTCTGCAAATAATGCTTCCAAGATTAGCATCAAATTAAATGATTTATATGTGGACATTATATTAATGTTTTATCATCCATTTTATAATATACAGGTAAAGTCATTAACTGTTGAACATTTGCTGCAATAGCATTAAATTATCAGTAGGCATTATGAGTAAACATTGTTAAAATAATAGTAATATGAATAAATAAATAGGGTGATATCCAATATTAATCATACTCAGAGTAGACTCACCGAAATAAGTGACCTTCAGTAATTTAAGAACACTGATTTCAATGGATCTACGTTGTGTATGACTTTGTTGGATATCACTTTTCTTAGAAACTATTTAATAATTTATGAACCATTTTGAAGCCTTTTTAATTGAATTCAGTATTTATTTATTTTTTAAAGTATTTACAATACATTTAAATATACCAGTATATTCTACTGGGTATATATCCTATACTCGGTTCATTGTGTTTTATGTAGTTATTTGATATTTAATTATCTGAAACTTCTAATATACCAGAATATATATTGTTCTTATTTAAATTATATTATTTCATATCAAAGTAGATTCTTGGTAATAAATAGAATCCTCATTGAGATTTACAGGGAACCTTTTCCTGTTTGCTATTTGTTGTTATGTCAAAGTATCTGAATGGGTAAACATCTGCTATTTTTGCAAGCTTCATACAATAAAACAGATGTGGGCTTTTATTTAAATTGTATGTCAAGAAACAGGCAGCTGGGCAGTACTACATAAGCCACTCAGTATTATCTACAAATAGACAACTTTATTTTTGACAACTAGAAAACATACGTTTTGGAGATTGCAGCAGATGTTTGTTTCATTAAAAGCTTTATTTCAGTTTGGTAGCCAAGCAGGTATTCCATCTATTTAGTTTGTGAGATACTGCACTAGATTGTTTTCACATCACACCACAAGCTACTGCAAACTATATCTGTTATAGAGTGCAAATCCCCACTGCCCACCTTGGTTGTGGCATTAACTATGGTTCAGCTATCCAGAGTTTGAAATTAAGGTTCACTGTCATTTTGAAATATTTATATTCTGTAAAGAAGACAATGTCAGAATTACTACACTTCACATACTAGCTAATTATTTTATCCACCAAGAAATACTGAGCTCAGTGCATAGCCATGGAAAAATTCATTGCTCCAGTGAGTGTTGATTGGTCATGCATCCTTGATAGCAGGGCTGGCCCACCCATGAAACAAGATTAGGTGGTTGCCCCAGGGGGCAGATATGGGCCTGATGAGCACACTGCCACTGCACTCCGTGGGTGCCCCCCCATGCTGCCTCCTGCTCTGCAGGTGCGTCCTGCTGCTGCCTCTGCCATGGGTGCACCATGTGGGGCATGGCAACACAGTAGGGCTATACCTGTGGTGGGGCACACCCACCATGGCAGAGCATTTTTCCTCAAGTGGCAAAATGTTACAGGCCAGCCCTGCTCCCAAGCAGCAAATCATTCAAAGGAAGCAGGCAGCTGCTTCTACAGGTGCATATTTTGGGATCATAGTAAACTATAGTTATTTTATGTATATACTTTCTTGCAATACACTGCAGTTCATTTATGGCACAGTAGTTTGGAACAAAGTTTGGAAGTTACTTGATTCAACCAATTGGGGACATTTAACAGGAGTGTAGATAAGACAATAATTAATTCATCTGTTTTAAAAATGAAGAGTACTAAAAAGCACACAAAGATGTACTCATACCAGAATGTAAACATCTAAAACGACTCAATATTGTTTTGTAATTACATAATATTATAGCTTGGCCTTTATTCATGACCATTGCTGCATGCACATAAAGCCCATTGAACTCAATGAGGCATATGCACACATAGTTGTTATAGATCAGCAAGCTTAAAATGTAACCTTGATTTCAGGTAGTATTGAACCTATGTTTCAAATTAATCAAGAAGAAAACAAAAGAAAGAAACATTTGTGTAAAAGGAAAAGCTAGTAAACTTAACATCACACCTCATAAAAAGCTTTGTAGTCATCCCAGTAGTGACTCTCGGCATCCTGTAAAATAGTTGTAGCACAAATTCTGATGCAGTAGTTTGTAATTTGAAACTGAAGAACACTGATCAATTCCTGATATTGCTGGAGAGGCATTAGGAATACGGGCCTGTTCAAATGATCAAAGAAGGAAAGATTTAAGACCAGTGCAGTAGGAGGTAACAACCCACAGTTGTACAAATGGTTTGGATTATTAAGTATCAATCATTCATTTCCTCTTGATTCTTGAATCTAAACCTACACTCACGTTAAAATCTGGTCTTTGTTACAGAGGCTCTTTGAAAATCTACTTCTACTGTTTTACAAATGTGTACTATACTACTTAGGCAAACAGCACCGTCAATCTACTGCTAAAACAATGTGCATATAAATGATTGGATCACTATTATTGAAATGCAATGTACAAGTATAAGTGGTACTTCTAAACAATACTTAAGGGATAGTTCTTTTTATTTAAAAAAGTGGTCCGGTAGGAAAAATGCCAAACTGTTTGATACATATACAATTATTATAAAAATATATACTATTATCAAGGTTAGCACAATAAAGGTTAGCCTCTTCTGACCAGGGTGGTGGTTCTGCTGCTACCCCCTTGCCTTCTATTCCCACCACCCCATCCTCCTCTTTGCACCAGCAGTGGAGCTGTTCTCCTCTTCCCCATGCCACCCGCACTGCCTATTCTTTCTGCCACAGTGTCTTGTTCTGAGGAAGAAGCAAGAAAATCCTTCCTGAAAGCACAACATTTCAGATACAGTGGCAAAGAGGGTGCCTATGCCAACACCACAGCTTGCTACAACAGAGGAACTTTATAATCCAATTTATAACCCAACACAATAAGGGGAGGGGATAAAAATAAGTGAGGCAAGGTTATCAAGCACCCAATAGCAGCTATTTCAACTACACATAGGCTTAGTTTTATTTGGGGATGTGGATTAAGTGAAAGGCAACACTGAAAATGTGAATTTTGAGGAGGAATTTAGAGAAGATGGTGCAAAAGAAACTCTCAGGAAGGAATTCCAAATCTAAGGTGAAGAAAGGGAGAAGGGTTTTGAGACAGAAGCAACCTTCTGAAGAAGTCAAGGCCACAGGAAAGGACCTGGTGAAAAATTGTGGCAGAAAGGTACAGTAAGTCAAGCCCACGGAGAGCTTCAAAATGGGGGGGGGAATCCAGTGAATTTGTGTTGAATGCAGAAGCTGCTGAAGAAGAACATCACATAGTTTGAATTTCAAGAGAAGTGAATGATTTTAGCAGCAGAGAAAAAGGAAGAGTAACAACAGAAGAGGAGAGAAAAAGACAAATAGAGTAATAAAATGACATTTGACTAAAGTGGTATGGGGGAATTGACATGACATTAAAAAAAGGTAAAGGTAAAGGACCCTTGACAGTTAAGTCCAGGTGCAGATGACTCTGGGGTTGCGGAGCTCATCTCGCTTTACAGGCCGACAGAGCTGGTGTTTGTCTGCAGACAGTTTTTCCAGGTCATGTGGCCAGCATGACTAAGCTGCTTCTGGCGAAACCAGAGTAGTACACGGAAACACCGTTTATCGCACTTCTTTTGGCATGCTTTTGAACTGCTTGGTTGGCAGGAGCTGGGACCGAGCAACGGGAGCTCTCCCTGTCGCGGGAATTCAAATCGCTGACCTTCTGAACAGCAAGCCCAAGGGGCTCAGTGGTTTAGACCACAGCGCCACCCACATCCCTGATATGACATTACCCTCTCCCCAAATCTGATTTATATGTAACATATGTATGTGTGTGTGTGTGTGTGTGTGTGCATGTGCATAATATTATTTGTAAGTTGCTCCATGACAAAAAGGTTTCTGGGAAGCTTATAATAAATGAGGAAGGAAAATAAAAGGAAAATAAAACTCACCACATCCACAACATTCAAACACAATTTGAAACCCAAAGTGGTCCAGACTACATGAATAATTTTAAAGGTCTGGATGAAGAAAGACAAGGCTGGAACTCTTCTGTCTTAGACAAAAGTTTTAGATGCTTCTTTGAAGTTACAGTGGTGTACAGAGTGAATGCTAGATCATAGTAAACCAGGATAGAAAGAGAAAAATTCAAGGCACTGGCAGTAAACAGCACATTGTCTTAAGCTGTTTCTTTTAAATATATTTGTGGTATCACTGAAATGGAATTGTTTGATTTACTGGTATTTATGGGTGTTTTAATCAATACAACAGACTCACTTTCTAGTGGTATCTTTCATTAGATGCTGATACATATTAAAATGCTGATAGACATGCACTGCTGTGGAGAGAATAGTATACAAGTTCTGAAGTGGAGCTCTGGAAGGGACATCTTTACTTCTCTCCTCCAACCTTGTCAGGACAGCTGTTGCTACTTTGCAGCAGGCCTCTACAAAGTTTGCTCTAATTTCCTGGAGAGACTCATCTCTGCATGCCAGAGCCAGGGGAAGCAACATGTCAAGTTCCTCCATGATGTCAGAACAAAACTAGGAAAATAAATGTGACATCCAGTTAATTTTATACTGACAGCATTATTTATACCTGTACAGTACGACAAATACTGCATTTGGCAAAAGACAAATGTAAGCTTCATATTGTTTTTACTTCATTATATTAAAATGGACATGTATACGTGAAAAGCTGAGACCATGTAAGTTGAAGCTAATATTTGCCAAATTTATCTTTTAAAAAAAAACCCAGGAACAATTTAACTAATGAGCAGAAGCCCTGTATGAGCACACAGGGGAAGAAAGAGGGGGGTCATTCCTCTGGCAAGCTGAAATGTTTGCCCTGATGTAATGATGACCTTACCAGATTGAATTCCTCCATTGACATAGTTCCTATATGAAGAACTCTGTGATCTCCATAGATGCACACATTAACTTCTAATCAAGTGTCAAAACAGACAATAATAGTGGTTGTTTTTGAGCTCAACTCCCTCTAAGTCCAAGCATGTTACATGAAACTCATTGATTTGATTGAGATTTTCATATAATGGTTATAAGTGACTGAGTCCTGTGCACCTAGATATTTAATGCTTTTTTACTCCCTCTTCCGCCAAGTGAATGAAGAGCACTGTTTACCAGATGCTTCAGTCAGGGCAGGGCGGTAGCTTCTAGTATGGGCATTAAACACATACTGTAGTGTGGTCACACAGTTGACTCTAAGTACAGCTGCCATAACTCTTGCCTTCACTTTATAAAAAAAAAAAAGTATCTTTTTATAAGCATGCACCTGGAACCCTAACTAGGTAGGGAAACTTACTCTCTACCCCTTTTTACTGCAGATTGCCCCCTCTTGACATGCTTCTCAGAAGAGAAGCGGCAGTCACAGTTTTAACAAGTGATGTGGTTGCAGACTGCTTTGTTCCAGAGAAAGCCTCAAAAAGAGTCAGTTTATTCATTCAGTCATATAAGCGGTAAAACTCTACCTGGACAGCATCATTTCAGGCTGCAGTTGGATAAATTGAATGTTTGAATGCTATCCCACAAGAAAATCTCCCTGAACATAAAAAAGGACATGAGGAGGAAGACTGGGCTGAACTGTTTTCCTTGATGCACTTGCTTTGTATGATAAGAGAGGTTTTTTGTTTAAAGATGAGGTGGTATTCAAACATGTAATACAGTCCAAGACAAGCTTTGCAATTTAAACTGACCGTAAGTGTGGAAGGAACTGGAGTAGAAGAGACTACTCCGGGTTGAGTTGTTTTTAATCTTCAATCCCCAGTACACAACTCCATGAATCAGGCTTTAATTTTTCTCCCCCTGTAGCTTCAGATCTGAACCCCTTTTGCCCCTGTATGTTTTTATGGTTTTATATTCATTGCATTTTAGACTTTTCGTAGTGAACTACTGATGTATCTCAGTCTCATCAATGCGTCTTCACCTACAAAATTAATTTCTTTGTGGGACAGATATCTAGGCTATTTGCTAAAATGGATACATTTTAAAAGTATTAAAATGGATACATATTTAAAGTTTCTTAGAATATATGTTGATATCTATAAAGCACTATTAAACAATTTAGCACAGGTTTTCATTCCATGTATTTGACTCTTAAAATACTGGACGTACAAGTACTTCAATGCTTTATGGGTAAACAAACCCGACATTCTGTAATCCCCTTAAAACTTCAGATCTTTTGATACATGCCTTTGAAATTTGTTTTGGTTGTTCTTCCTCGTGGACTACTTCCCTGAGCTCCTTCATGTGCTGTACCTTTACAATATGCATCACATAGCAGGCAGCTGAAGTGTGTTCATTCTGCTCATGTTGAAGAATTTTATTGGAAAAATCTTCAACTGCAATTGTTATACAGTGAGCTACTGAAGAGGACAGGTCTTTAAATGCTTTTCTCCAGCCGAAATCTAGTATGGTAGTCTGAAATATAGAAGTATACAGACAAAATCTGAACAGTCAAATGTTTCTGTTTCAATTATACCTAAGTTGATCAAATGGTATACTGAAGCTCTTTGTATACTTAACACACAATACACTTGGAACTGACCGACTCTTTTCTTCTGGATGTGGTGTGAAGCTGTTATTTGTGCTGTTGTGTTATGCCTCCTCTCCCATTCATTTCACAGGGGTCCATATAGGAAACATTTTAGGTAGCTTCCCACCTTCACCACTACCCCGCATCATGTCCCTCCTCATTCCACTGGTATGAAACTGCTTTTGTAAACTTGCCAGAGCCCAAGCTTCAGCAACTGTCAGAAGTGTTTGGCGACTGACTTGGAAAATGGGTGGTCCGGATTAGCTGGCAAAGCAGGAACGTTTAACATTGCAAAATTTTAGATGGTCAAGCCTTTTAATTTGCTATTCATTCCCATACCCCCACCCCTTGTTCTTTAAAGTTTAAGGGCAACAGCCTGCTCAAAATTTCCTTTTAGCCTCTTTAGTAATTACCCCACAGTTCCAGAATATGCTTTGGATGGTGTACAAACAAACCCACTGATTATAGCTGAGTAACTTCTTTGCCTTATTCAGGTTCCTTTACTTAAAATGATCAGTTCACACATAATACAAAGAGAAGCAAGCCAGAAAGGGGAAACTCAAACTAAACTCACAACTCAGGAAAGCCACTCAAGTCCTGCACCCAGATGTGTGTTTTTCTTCTCAGTAGTGTGGGTATTAATTAAAGGCTGTTGCTGCTGCCTATGCCAAAGTGTCTACTTGCACTTCTTCAGAGAAATAATGTGAAGTGTTTTAATGCTATGGAACTGAGATTCTACTTGCTGTAATATCTATGTTCTCTGGCTGCTGTAGATGCTATTGCAGTCAGTTTTATTGTTATATTTCTTTTGTATATTAAATGTTTTACTGATGATTCCATTCATTATAAAGTGTTTCAACCAAAGCTGGTGAGACAGGATATAAAGAAAATAAATAATTGTATCCAGCTGAGTCCCTACTAAGGGAAATCTTTTTGATCCAACTGAGGCTCCCATCAGTAGAAGCAGGGATTGAGGCAATTTGCAGAAACTGCCTCTGTCCTCTGCAGCTCTCCATGCCACCTCCCATGCTGTCCCAAAGCTACACACATACCCCACCACACACCCAAAGCTTCTGGAGGAGGGGGACATTGTTCAGCTGACAAAATTGTCTGCTAGATCAGTCTTCTGTCACCAGGGGACAGCAGTTGGATGGAACTCTGAAGATTCATGATGTTTTGATGATGTTTAAATAAAGGAACAACGTAGGTAAGAACTGCAGAGTTTGGGTTTTTTTTCTCAAACAGAAACTTGCTTTTGAAAGTGAGGGACTTTTGTGAGGTGCAATAGGTATCTGTCATGTAAAGACAAAAAGTAAACATTTTCACTGGTAAGCCCTTACAGTGTCACCAGTTTTTTGGATCCCAGCCCTAAAAGCTGAGAATAGCAATTCAGTTCATTTCTTCAGTAATCATCTTTGTAATCCATTTGATGCCAAGCTTTGTTTCATTGATGATCTAAAATGTTGTACGTGTATATAACTTGGACTCTTGATACTTGGTTCTTGATGAACTGATTACTCCCCTATGTGTTCTTTATTCAGACTTATTAAGTTGCTGATAGTTGTTTAAAACTATATTTAAAATGTGATAGAACCGATTCATTAATTTTGGTGAGATGCAGCTCAAAAGCAATATATTTTACTGCTCAGACAAAGTGGGAGAAGAACTCCCCTCACTCATATGCTCCACAGAGATTGCAGCACCAGTGTAGTTATGCATTAGCTCCAGAAAGTGGCTTGTTTCTTGGTTATGCTAGACTATGAGAAATAGAGATGAGTGCTTTTTATTTGTAGGATGATATGGAATATATTAATATGAAAAGAGCCTGTGCAAATGGCCATCATAAATTGTAAGAGCAAGCTTATGTAAAAATAGATCCTCAGTTTTCAACACACGCCTGAAAATACTTTTGGAAACATCGGGAACATTAAATAAAAACTTACAATGGCACCTTTATATGTTTTTATGTTCACTGCCTTTCTGATAGCGACTTTGTTCTTCTAATAGTGATGCCACAAAATGGTTTAACAGCTTCTTTTATATTCACAAATTTTTGTATATGGTCTTTTTTCTTTCCACCCTTGGTCTTTGCAGGCTTAAATTACTAATAGCACTGAAATTATTAGCATCTTAGCATAAGGGATTTGTAATGAATATGTTAATAGGTCCTTATCTGTATTGATGGCGCAGACAAAACAGGCTCCCAGAGAGTTTGACTCTTTATTTTACTCACCTCTTTTACCTGAAGTAACTGTTCAGGAAGCACACTGGTTTCATTTGCTCTACTTTCCCCTATTAAAAGCTCCCCACCAGCTTTCTTCAGAACTCCTGCACAGTATGACAAACGGGATCAAAGTTAAGATTAAGGCTGTGGAAAACTTGATATATCAATACATTCTATAAAGATATTCAGCAAGCTGCAGTGGAATGTTAGTAATGAAATAAAAGTAAAATTCAGGTTGCAAACAAAATTCTCTTTTTGATAACTCCATTTTTGTTTTACTTAATGGTATATATAGTATATACAATATTTAGATATTTAAATGTTGGAATCAACAGTCTATTAAGATACTTACATAAAAATATTAGTAGCTTAGAAAAAGTTGGTTAAAAAGAAAATATTCAAATCTTTCCCCAGCTCATTGCAGAATTTGACATGTTTGTGGGCTGCCAGTGACAGACCCATATCTTTAAACAAATGTTTGTCTCAATCATATGTAAAGTAGGAGTTGTGCACTTTAGAGCACAAATTGGAGCCTAGCAGGAGGCACACCTGCCCAAGGATGCCTCTTCAGATAATAGTCTGTTATGGAGCACCTTCAGATTGTACACCTGGTATGTAAAGAATAGTACAACCTCATCTGGGATTGATTTCACACCAGCCAACTTTCCAACCTACACACTGACAATCTAACCTGGATTAAGTTTCAAAGGCTCTCCCATAGTCTCTCAAGGAATTTGGGGCTCATGCACACATCTGCTTCTCCCACCACTTTCCCTGAGAAAGCCTGCTCTTTACCGCATAATTGGAGCAAACAACAATCGGGTTTTCTGTGGATTGACGTTTGCTCCGATTCAGTGGTAACGAGTGGGTTTTCCTGGGGAAAGCGGTGGGGCAAATGGAATACTGCTTGAACTCATGCTTTCCAGGCATGAGGCAAGCCAAGTGTGGACAAGCCCTTGTTCAAGAGTTCCACAGGCTCCCTGAGATTAAGTGGTGGAAAAAAGCAGTAATGCTGTTTGTCATCTGCATATTGGCAATGTTACTGATCCAATGTGGTGTACTAATTAGAATGTGGTATTAGGATCTGGCAAACTGACACATTAAGCTAACTTGGGCCAGTCTCTCTCAACCTCATGGGTAGTTGTGAGGATAAATGGGGCAGCGGATTAAACCTATTGTTAGAATTATTAAATATATACCACTTACACACCAAAATGGCTTCCACATGGTTATTACACAAGAATAAACCAATTATAATATATATATCCAAACATAATTAAAATGTGTAACAACACAATTTCATCAAAACATTAAAAACATCCATGATTAAAATTTGCAAAAATGCAAACAAACAAAAACAGCACAACTCTTAAAACAGTTGAGCCTTAACTTGAGAGCACTTATACTGGAGGGTAAGATAGAAAAAATACTGGGGGGGGGGAGACAAAACCTCCAGTGGTTTCATGTGTATGCTTGAAAATCATGGGGGACAAGATACAACCTATAGGCATAGGGTGGAACAGTTATCACCCAGCACTACCTTCTGCTATCAGTTATATTTCTGATCTGTGACTGTAATAAATCAATTCATTCATTCTTCTGTAATCAGCCACCCAGGAAGGGTGTAATATTGTAATATTCTGCATCCTGGCTCCAATCCAGTCACAGAAGGACACCCATAGTTGATATATCAAAAGCCTCAGAGAGGTCGAGTAGAACCAAGTGTTGTAATCATTCAGTCGCCAGCTTTAAGACATTCATCACAATGACCAAAGCTCTTTCTGTCTCAAAGCCAGTCCTATCCAGTCTTGAATATGGATAGGAATGGGTTTACTAATCAGTTTTCTCCTAAACCAGTGGGGTTGAAAGCCCACCACCCTCTCTAGTATCTTGCTCCAAAAGAGGTTAGACTGGAAGGTAAATGTCTGAGTTCATAGGGTCTAATCTTGGGGATTTAGTTCCTGAAATTGGTACCAGCAAGGAACTAAACACACACAATCTAATATCTGCTGATTCTTTAAGGGCAACAGAGACTATGCCCTCCCTTAAGGAAACACATTTACTATTTCTGAAATTCAAGTTTTGAAATCCACTCTGGCTACTCTTAATAATCATAGTGGCTGGAAAGTACTTGTGCCACTTTATACCATTCAGTGATTTATAGTTTCTGTCTTTTATTTGCCCAGAAATATATAAACATTTATAGAAAAGAGGAAATCAACAACTGCAAATGCTTGTGTTTGCCAAGGAATCCAGATCCAGATGATTTACATTATATACAAAAACATACGGTAAACAAAGGACATGAATCTCTACACTACTTTAACAAGAGAGATCCCTTAAACACGTTTAAAACTGACACTTCACTCTTTTAAAAGCTAATATAGTATTACTACTATATGTATTTTAAGCAGTCAAATAAATATCCAAAAGGATCTGCAAGGCAGTATTCTTTCCCATAGTTTGCCCAGGGCAATGTGTGATAGTCATAGAGAAAAGGGATCTGGAAGAAAATTTAGCACCACATAAATTATTATTTTTAAGTGGGGGAGGGGAGGTTTGCAAACATTTTGAGTGAGAATTTTATTTGTTAGTCCATTCCAATAAAGTGCTAACAAGTTAATGAAAATAAAGTATTTCCAGCTGCTATGTTCTCAGTGTACATTCCATCTCCCCATCACCATGTTTCTTGAAAATAATCTTTATGAAAGAAGCTGCTGCTGCTATTTTTAGGATCTACACACAGAGACAAAACTAACATTATATGATTTAAAAGGCTACCCATTACAGCAGTGACTTTGTAAACGTGATCATGTTATTCTTTTAGAGTGCTTTCTAGAGATTTATATGAAGTAATAGATTTCTTCTTAAGCTGTGAAGGGAAGACCTTTGCAAATCTTTCTAGTCCCCTGAGGCAAAGCTTGAAAACCTAAGGCCTTGACAAGTTTGCCCAGAGTGGTTTCAAAGAGCTCCACTGGAAAAAGCTTTTCTTGGCACTCATTATCAGATCTGTCTAAAGTTCACCTTTCTCGCTGAAATGGAGAAAAAAAAGGTGAGAGGAAGATGAAAAGTGTGTTAGATGTTTTTGAAAATCTCAACAAGAGACTTCTGAAGGACCAGAGGAAAGAGAAATCACACCAGAAGGGCAGAAGGAGAATATAATTTGACCAAGCATTCTTCATTCCATATAAGAATGTTCTGCTTTATCCATGACTGCTGCTGAATGTTCCAGGTTCCTTCAAAGGATCATATTGCCTGTGATAATGAACGTACTAGGTATGTCTGAACATTCCACTAATTTAATTGCAGTGTATAGCAAGAATGGAACAGCAGGAATGGACAAAGGAATGGAGAAAGAAAAGGTTAATTTTTTTCAGCTGGTACCTGACAAAATCAATGTATTACTCAAATTTTGGTCAATTTTAGTTCTAGAAAAACAAGGAAGCGAAGTCAGAATACACTCAAAGTACCAAATCTTAGCTGAAAATGACAAATATAACCCCCTTGCGCTGATGACACAGAATTCACGGTGGGAAGAAAAACATTTTCACTTTTTCCATTATTCAAATCAAATTCATATTAGGTTAAGAATTCATTATGCATTATGTTTCAATCCATGTTTTTCTAAGCCAACTGTTTTTGCATTCATGCAACTGAAGACTTCTTTCAGATTGCTCTTTTTAACATTTTGGTCAATGTTTTTTCCTGATACTTCACGTATATATGGCCCTCAATGAGAACTAGTTGTGTTTCTTAGTATAAAGACAAAGAATTAAATGTAAAAAGAAAAGTGAGCATACTGAAATCAAGTGGAGACTTTTGAAATTATTGTTCTAAATGAAGTTCTGCGTTTTATAGAAGCAGATGTAAAAGAATCAAATTCCAGAGAATTTAAACTGAGATAAAAAAAAAGTCCTGATTACTTCAGCATATATTCTCTGATAAATGTTCATTTCCCCCCACTATGTCCCTTGGTGCTATTGTCTGCCATGGGATTACAATCAGAGAGCATCAGTTGGCAGTGCTTCCTTGAGTTGTAACTTCTATTTTCTGCCACCTAAATTGGCCTTCATAGGTTTCCATTGTGCAAACTGCAAAGGAACTTGTCTTGATGGCAGCGAGAAGTAGTGTGAACTACGCATCTCTCTTTTCTTTGCAGGTTTTTTTTTTGGTTCACAAGCAACCTCCTACCAAAAGCAGAATCTGCAGAAGAGACTACTTCCAAGGGATAATGCTATGAAAACGTATGAAGAGAAGCCCAGGTGGCCACCTTGCAAATTTCCGATGTAGAAGCCTTCGACCTCTCCGCCCAAGCAGCAGCTATAGTCCTAGTGTAATGAGCTTTACAAACCCTGGGAGCCACTTTACCCTTAACTACATACGCCTCCCTAATACAGTTCCTTAACCATCTAGCTAAGGAACTCTTAGAAGCCATTTGACCCCTCTTAAGACCCCCTAAGAGTACAAACAATCTGTCAGAAGATCTGAAATCTTTGATTTTTCTGAGATAAACCCTAAGTGTTCTTCTTACATCCAATTTATGCAGCCATTGCTCTTTGTCATCGCTGGGTCTAGGGGAAAAAAATGATGGCCAAGAAACCTTCTGGCTTAGCTGAAACTCACGATACCACCTCTGGCAAAATAAAATAAAATATGAGGAACTTCTCAAAGGACCACTTTATTTTTGATGGAGCTTTACAAATGTTCTGTACATCAAATCTAAAGGTTCCGCATGATATCCTGAACAAAGAAAAACTAAACTTTCTGTTCTAGTGTCAATTTTTTCATTTGTCTAACTAACTTCAGTATAATGCTAATATGAAAATAGTGCAGGGCTCCAATTTATTCCATGCTGAGAAAACCCAGCCCACAGCCCACAGACAAAGTAGCCTAGTTCATATGAAGTGCAATACCTTGACAAGAAATATGGTGGCACCATCCAAAGTACTCTGCCATTGCACTTCTATATTGCTTCCAGATTAGCAGGTTACTAATAGGTCTTTCCTTCTGGCATAAGCCCTGCAAAAAATACTGCTGCCCCTCCCAATGACTTGCTGCTTCCTAAAACACACTTTCAACCCAGATCTCCCCACTCTGAGCAATAAACTAATTATAATTTTGGGCGATTATTAAATCTTCCATCATCTTATAGCTAGAAAGTTCATATTTATGTTAATTATGAAAAAAGTGAGAAAAAATATTTCAAAAGACTCCAGAGTACACCAGAAATAAGTTGACATTATGGGATTGATAAAGAGGTATGTTATTTTCTCATCCCAATTATTCTATCTACTGAATTTCTACAAGGCAATTCTTTTGAAGGAAAAATAAGGTAAGTGGGGGAAATGTACATTACCTTGAACATTTCTGTTCTCAGAAAAACATGGTAATAACAGCATTTCTGAAGATAGTTCTTCAACCTTTTCTTCCATCAACAAAAAAAGCTTTATAAGCTCAGAAAGACATCTGAGTTGATGTAGTGTCAAACAGAAGTTTCTCCCTTTTCTAGAACATTCTTGAGCCGCTGCAAAACAAGTGGGAGAAATTAATTTCATACAATATCTATATTGTAGCATATATATATAAGTGCACTAAAATACATCAAATGTGATATATATTATCTCCTACATAAACATTACTAAAAATGATGTCTATATAAAGAATACTTGTATGAAATGTAGGTCACTATAGATAAAAATTTAAAACTTTTTTGATGCCTCTGAGAAGGGTCTGTTTTTCTTAACCAGGCAAGTTCATAAAATTAGTGTTTATTTCTCAAATCCACAAGAATTGTCTTATGATGTACAACAAAGTTGTATATTGTCATTGATACTGTTCAACAGTTGAACATCTATGAAATCATTGGAATAAATTATCCAAACATCTGTGGTGAGATGTTAATATGCTAAAGAAACCCAGCTCTATTATTTATTTTCAAAAGTTACATAACCACAGATCACGGCCTAGAATAACTGTCTAGGGACCCTCTTAGATTGAATGAAAGCAAGTAGATGGAGACTGAATCCAGGCAAAATGGGGATAGTGAGGTTTCCTATTCAAGTATATCCATGTCCTGTCTTTATTTTCATTTATCTAACTACATTTCTGCTTTTGGTTTTCCTGCCTCCCTAAATTGGCTGCCATCTCTGAGCTGCCCCTACTTGTGCAAGATATGCATCTAATTATTCCTCAACTCTGTCTTAGTTCTTTCATGAGATCTGCCACAGCTTTCTGTCTAGACCAGGGGGTCAGCAAACTTTTTCAGCAGGGGGATGGTCCACTGTCCCTGAGACCTTGTGGGGGGCCAGACTATATTTTGAAAAAAGAAAAGAAAAAAATGAACGAATTCCTAGGCCCCACAAATAACCCAGGGATTCATTTTAAATAAAACGACACATCCTACTCATGTAAAAACACGCTGATTCCCGGACCTCTGCAGGCCGGATTTAGAAGGCGATTGGGCCAGATCCAGCCACCAGGCCTTAGTTTGCCTACCCATGGTCTAGACACTGTTCTTACTCCTGCTGAAACTTGTAATTCCAGCACTAAGACTTAGCTACCTGAAGCCCAGAATTTACATTCTGCAAGTAGTGAAATCTTCGTTATACCATATTAATGACTTTGGCTATGGCATGTTCTTTTGTGTGTGTGTGTAAATAAAGATCATGTGTATTCTAAATACCACCAGAACAGAAAAGTCAACTTAGTTGACATAGTAAGGTGCTTCATTCTGTTTTGCATTGTTCTCACTTCTTTCAAAGTCCTTAAAAAAAAACACACACAACCAACTTCAAGGGAAGAATGTAAGTTAAAATCAGCACTTCAGCATATAAATTACTAATGATTTCTGCAGCTATGTTATACTATCAACTGTTTTAAACTCTTTGGGTTGTATCCCAAGCATTGCTAATGGAGTTCCACTGGCAGTTTCCTCTCCTCCCCCTGTGAGCCCCCCAAAATCTGCAGAGGGTGCCTTAACGCTCTGGAGGTCCTTTTGAGAGCATGCAGGGGAGAGGAGGGGCAAGTTCCGTCCCACTAGGTCAAGTCTCTTAAACCAGCAAAACATTGGATACTACCCTGATTTTCTTTTTATTTGAAGAGTATTTATTTTAACATTTTTACACATTTTCAAGGCAGTTAATAAAAACATTTTAAATGTAGAAAATCTCTGTAGTGAAAATAGCAGACTGAGTAAATCAAATACACCCTTTTCTGTTTTAATAGTTCAAATCACATAAATATGCTGTCACTCTAAGTCACTCTGTCATTTTCACACTGAATAACCAGATAATAAATTTGAGTGAAAAGAGAGGCTATCTCTTCAGCTTTAAATAAATAGAAAAGGGAAACAAGGAAGTTTGCTAATGAGCAAATATTAACAAGCCAAACAAAGGCTTGTATAAGCCAGCTCCCTGTAGAGCACATCCTTGAGGATCCTGCCATCTTCCATTCTGTGGGCATGACCAAGCCAGCAGAGACATTGCTGAGACAGGAGTGCAAACATACTGGGAATGTGGGCTTGGGAGAGGACATCTTTGTTTGAGATTCTGTCCTGCCACGTGATGCCCAAATTCCTCTTGATGCTGAGCATTTGGAAGGCATTGAGACATCGCGCCTTGCGGTTGTAAGCTGCCCATGACTCACTTCTATAAAGTAGCATGCTCAACATGCAAGCCTGGCAGAACTTCATCTTGGTATTGGTCATTAGCATCACATTCTCCGAAACCCTTTTGGGGAGGTTAGCCATTGCTGTAACTGCTTTGCCAGTACTCTTGTCCGGATTAGCATCAATTGAGAGGTTGCTGATTATGGTGGAACTCTGGGAGACCAAATTGTCTACCATCTCAAGCTTGTGGTCACCAATGCTGATGTGTGGAGTGCCGGTGATGTCCTGACGCAGGATGTTGGTTTTTGTCAGGCTGGTGGTAATGCCAAACTCCCTGCAAGCTTGGGCAAAATGGCTGATGAGTCTTTGTAGAGCTTCCTTGGAGTACACTGTCAAGACTGTGTCATCTGCAAGCATCTCTCGGATGAAGATCTGCCACACTTTTGTTTTGGCACAGAGATGTGCCAGGTTGAACAGAACTCCATTACTGTTTTAATGAAAATACACACCATCTTCAGTTGAGCTGAAGGTATATGAAAGCACCAAGGAGAAGAATTTGTCAAAGAGAGTTGGGGCAAGAACACAGCCCTGCTACATGTCACTCTTTATAGGGAAGGCATCCAAGGATTCACCATCAAAGACGATGGTGCCACACATGTTCTCCTGGAAGAAAAATATCATATTGTGAAGCTTAGATGAATATCCTTTCTTGTTGAGCAGTGTTGAGAAGAGTCTCTTATGGCTGGTGATATCCAAGATCTTTGTCAGGTAAATGAAGGTGATGTCCAATGGGCGTCTCTGTTCTCTGCATTTATCCTGCAGCTGGTGCAGTGAGAAAATCATGCTGACTGTTGACCTCTGAGCTCTAAAGTCTCAATGTGATTTGGGATAGACCCTGTCAGTGAGTGACTTTAATCTAATGTGTTTTACATTGAAGTATTTATTGTGTGTGTGTGTGTGTGTGTGTGTGTGTGTGTGTGCGCGCGTGTGTGCGTGTGTGCACGTGTGCGCTTAATATGTCAGAATGACTGTTTGTTGTATTTATATTCTTGAATAGTAACATTTAATTCATCCACATATTAGAAAGTGAAATTTGTCAGAATGCCTGACTGATGCTTATAACGTCTGGTAAAAGTTCATAAATGCTCATGCAAAAATAAATCTCAAAGGTGCCACAAGCCTCAAATTGCTTTTACGTTTTGTTTTTATTTCCACATGCACTTCTAGATTACATTCTAAACTTCAGTGAAATAAATTAAGCCTGCTATAATCCTATAAACACTTGCCTGGGAGTAAGTCCCATTCAATTGAATAAGGTTTGCTCTTCTGAGTAGGTATGGATACAATTGCACTGTTAACCTGTGAAAGATCCCTCCTAATATTTATTTTTCCCTTTCCATCACGCTTCATTAGTTGAGAGTAGTGAGACTCTTTGGCCTATTGGGAATAGCATTTGGGAATAGCATTTCAGAAGCTGTAGGGGCAAACAAAAGCAAACTACTTGGCTACGCAAAAACAGATGTAGGTCTACTCTAGGGCAGTCAGATCACACAATGAAAGTAGAATTTAATAACCCAAACAGGTAGGGTATGACAACAAAAAGATTAGCACTACCCATTTTTGTGAGAAACACTTGGGGGGGGGGAAACCTACAAAAAAACACATTTTCTTTGCATCACTGAAAAGAGAAAGGACCAACTTTCACAGCAGCTCTGTGGGCAATATTCTGATAATTCTATCAGCTGTTGAAAAGAAATCCTGACCAACCCCATTATTATTGGGTGAGCATGAGAAAGCTGAGATTGCATGCATGTGAGGGAACCACACAAAACAGCAGGAGCACCTTTCTCCACAGTAGTTCTTACTGCCCAAGAAACAAACTGATTTTGAACTTTAAAAAGCAGATTTGATTTTCAGCAATTAGAACATCCACAGTGAAAAGGGAAACAAAACAAAGATCCAGCCCCACATATAGTTCAATGCCATACATACACATCTTTCCATTCTTTGGATTCTGGCCAAAGATTTTTCAAAGGTCAATTGCACATTATATTTAAATGATCATAATGCTCTCAGCATGTAGCTAATATTTGGCAAAAAATATAATTGCAATTATTTGCTATATAAATATTCAAAACACTGAATGGGGATTTATAAGCAAAAATACAAATGACAATGGTTTTTGTGCTCTCAGTTATATCAATCTTTTTGTGATGCCAAAGCTAATGGTCACTTTACAATTAAGTCATCCATCATCTGCATAGTCTCTTTTAAAGAGAAGATTATGCTTCCACAAGTTTTCTATAATGCTGTAGAAGATTATGCTTCCACATGTTTTTTATAATGCTGTATTCACTTTATACACACTAGACATGATCAGCCCTCGTTCATTTTATACTAGAACAATGTTAATGGTACTACAGCTGTAGCTTTAAAATATTATGTTTTGCAAACAAATGACTTAGTTGGGATTTAAGCTGCCTGTATGTGCATGACTGCAACCTAATACTAATGCATTAAATGTTAGATGCATAAGAAACACCTATGAATTCAAAAGGTGTATTTCTGAATAGCAGCTGCAATACTGTTTCAACCTAAAGTGCTAGAATGCCAGCAGTTTTTCATGCACAGAACTTAAGGTACTTAAAATCTGCTTCGTTACTATACACCAGCAATTTTCAAAACAGTTACATTTGACTAGGTAACAGGATATGTTCAAATTGCAGATATAATTACTGCACATCCAAGAAGCTATAAAATGTTCACAAGCAAATCCCTTTGACCTTGTTAATGTCTGCTCCTTGTTAATCTAAGGCAAACATTGTTTGTAGATTGCATTTGTTATAAAATATGAAAAAGGAAGGAAATCCCTTAACAGTTGTTATTGATTCCAGCATTTACGGACTGAGTTTAAGTGCTGTTTACAAAACAGAACAGATGCAGATGCTAACAAAAAGGTAAACAATTGTTGCATGGCTTACTGCCAGACTCTGAGCCAATATATTAAACTCCAAGTGAAGCACATTTCCCCTATGGATTGCACTTATTGCCACTTCATTTCCTATGTGCACTGCCTCTCTATTGCTGTGCCTAGCAGTAAGCTATTCCAGTTCTTTTGTGACCCCTGAGGCCTGGTGCTACCTCACACAGCCATTAGTGAAGGGAATTGCATGTGTCTGACACGGCCTGAAACCAATTATTTGATATTTTCTTCAGAATGATGCCCAACTCTGTTGGGAATGAGCAATCATGAAATAATTTACCTCCTGATTTAATTTTTTCCTGCACAAATTAGTTGTAGTCTGAGCTAGCTATACACAGCTGTCTGTTACATATCTCCGTCTTATCAAGATTATACTTGAAATGATGAAGAAGGGGGCTGAATAGAATAGATTGGGGAATCCTGTTTTAAAAAGGCATTGACAAGTTTATCAGATATACTGATCACATGTACTTTTTGCTGATTGAAAATGACAGAATCATAAAGAACTATCAGTACACCATGGGAAACCACAAGGATGCAAACCATTATCAAAGTGTTTAAGGCTTTAAAAAAAAGTGGCCAGCTTTTCAGTTCCCTTTTGCTCTGCTACAATCTAGGGATATGAAAATATCTTGAGGGGCAGGGAGAATAGATTCAAATGAAACCAAGCAACCAGTCTACACTTTGCAGTTTACACTATTCCTCTCAAAATAAAAGGAAGTATATACTTTCCTACTTGTAATTCTAGATATGTATCTGTGTGCCCAATACTTCATCATGTCAAAATTATAAAAGCCTATGAAAGATTGCCAACCATGGAAAACATGCACAAAATATGCATGTTCTGTATTTCATACTTATTGCTATGAACTGCAAAGAGACCCAGTAAGAGATGACACAAGTCACTTTTAAGGGAACCACTAATCATAAAGCACTATGTTTCATAAACTCTATCAGTGAAAATATAGGCTGGAATCCAAAGAACAGTACAATTAGTTCCATGCGCTCAAGAGGGCTTTGAGCATGTGTTTCCCGAACAGCAGCTGCCATGCCACATGGCAAGCTTCTTTTGAAGATGAGAGGTGTTTCAAAAGCAGAGTCTGAGGCAACATGGGTTTGTTATTCAAAGAAAAAAAAATCTCACTAGCCATGCCTTTCAAAAGGCTAGTGGAAATAAATGTGAACTAACAAGTCTTCTAGAATCCCTTGCTGATATTCAGGAACAATATTACAATTCTAAAGCAAATTGATGGGTACAGAACATTGGCAAAATTATGGAGGGCACACAAGTAATCAGGAAGATAGTTTTTCTTATTACAGTTTCATATAGCTGTTAAATAGCATTGAGGACAATCTGGAGCTTTGTGGACATTTCTGTTTTCTCATGTGAGAGCAGGGTGGCCATTTTGGATGCTGTGACCTCATGCGATTTCGCACAGAGATATCACCCTGAAAAACACAGATTTTGGAGGGCTGCAATCTCATGCAACCCCCCAAAACACATGTTTTGGGCAATGTAAAGGATGGCCCTGAAAAAAGGAAATATTATATGTTACATAATCTCACATCATGTGACTCACACAGAAGCATGGGTGGGAAGATACGTGTCCAAGTTCTGGGACTCAAGATGCTGGAGGGTATGGTTTATGGCAGTGATTTTCAATCAGTGTGCTGTGGCACCCTGGGGTGCCTTGAATGATGATCTGGGGTGTCGCAGGCAACACTGGCTTCTGTCCCTCTTCCCTGCCCACCCTCCTCTGATGTCCTTTTGCGTCTCTGCCTCCCAAAGGCTTGCACAGCTATTTGTTGCAGTTGCCCTAGCTACAAGCTCTGAAGGCAAATGGTGCCTCGGGGGGTGCTGGTTGCTGGGAGCTGAAGCAGCCTCCGAGTAACCAAGCAAGCAGGTGAGGGAGCCCAGCCAGTTAGTCCTAGCTGTTGGTAATGGACAGACAAGTCCCAGGCCGCTGTGGAGCAGTGTGAGAAGGCACCTCTCTTTGGGGCAGGGGGGGGAGCTCAGGGACCAGGGACAACAGTAGCGACTCCCCAGAGGACTCCCAAGGAGAGGGAAGAGGAGAGGAGGCTGAGGGAATACTCCACAAAGGAGGGTGTTCAACAAAGGGTGAGAGGCTGCTAGCTCTGCAGGCAGGGGGTGACATAACTGGGCTCCTGAGCCCCACAGGGGTGCCACAGAAAGAATGTAGTTGGTCAAGTGAGCTGTGGACTCAAAAAGGTTGAAAACCTCTGGTTTATGGAAGCATTATGAATGCTTTAGTAAGCATGAATGTTTAAGATCATTGTCTATTAACAAAAATGATTGCTGCAAATTAAATAAAACCGATTATACTTTTTTTTATTGCGCAGAGAGAGAGCGCACAACGTGGGAAATAGCAACCTATGCTAAGTGAACATATAAATGTGGGGCAGGGTTGATGCATCAAGACCTATATATTTAAATATTACTTCCTCACAGAAACCAACGTAACGTGCACAAAAAAAATAACGAGCCATTTCTTTAAAATAAAAATAAAAATCATAAAGCTAACCAAGCCTCACACTAATGAAGGTATACAAAATGCCCCACAACTTAATGGTATCTCACCAAGGAGCATCTAATTACATTCTGCTCAGGAGATAGCTTGTGTGTGTTGAAAAGAGTCGCGTAAAGAGTCATGTATCAATTTCCTTGTCAAACAATACTGTCGGAGCCTTAGGAACCTCTTCAGGAGACCTTTTAGAAGTCCTCCTTCTTTTGACGTTCATAGCCCTCTATTATTTCCTTTACACACTACTGTATGTTCCTAAGAAAAACCAACTTAATAATTCCCTCTCAACTTCTTTGTCACACTCTTTTATTAAAGAGACTACTCTAATATATAAATCTCAGACTGACCTTTGACCGCTCAAAAGAAAATGGATTGAAGAGTAAATCACTTTCATCTTTTATACTTGGGAGGAGAATGCAATAATTAGGGGGCATGGTGAGTTAAATGTTCTTTTCACCCTTAGGAAGAACACCCAGGTGTGCAAAGGAAGCTTTGAGATGAAAATAATTAGTGTTTCCTAATTGGAAATATTCTTTAACAAATGAAAAAATGTTCAAAATTTATATTGCTTTTTTTGTTTGCAGAGTGTGCATAAGAAAATCAAATCACAGACGTGAATCTTCGTAACTTTTGCAGGATTCAAACAGACATTACATGATGCAAAAATAAAAATGCATCTGTAAAAATAGATATTTAAATGACAAATATTAATACATCTAATATTTTGTTTCTTTCAAATAATACATGCAAGAACAAGAAAGCCTTTAAGAAGTCATCTTTTAAATATAATAGGGGTCAATAATGAAATTCTACTGTTGAGCTTCACTTTATGGGATTAATAACTGATTTGAAGCAACAGTAAGGTTTTTGGACATGCTAGCAGCTTTGAAATTTCTTCAGCTCAATTGACATTTCGGTAACTTAGCTAGTATCATCATACCCCCTACTATAAATTTAAAAGTAGAAAGCTTAATTCTTTTGCAATATTTTTAAAGTGTCATGCTCCCTCTAGAAACAAATACTGTATGTGGCCCTAGGGTATTATATATAGGAAACCTTCAAGCCTCTGTTTCATTATTTATTTAGAATTCATCCTTATATTCCCAAGCTATACACTATATTTCAGACACAGTTAAAATATTATAACATGTTGCCAGTAAAAGTTAACAGAAATTGTGGACAGTATGCAACTAAATTGTTCCATCAGAGCAAGGATTTCTGCTTGCACAGCAGAACTTCCTCCCCTCTCCTATCCCTGTACACTCCTTAAATCTGTTCTGAGGTTTACCCCAATGCTGGGGTAGTTTGTGGGATGACACAAGGTACTTATGGGGAGGGAAAGGGGGAAGGAAGTTCAATTCCACAAGCAAAAATCCTTGCACTGATGGAACAAGGTACCGCCCTCTGGTAACATCCAGGTAAATGTTATTCTTTTCTATGTCTGATTCTAACTGTGCTCATCAGTTCCAACAAGTGCAACAAACTTAGTGCATCAGCTGTGATTTGTCACTGTGTTAATTAATTTTGACTTTCTTCTTGATAAAATTCTACATGCTGCATAAGGAACCTGTGGCCTAGTTCATGTGACTATTGTCACCTTCATTGCATACTTTTAGGTGCCAGATGAAAACGTTTTTCTTCAACCAAGTGTTCAGATGATTAACATTCTATGGTTTTTTAAATGTGTTTGTGGAAGGGGAGTTATTGGTTTGTTTTAATTTCGTTTTTGTTTTATTATGTATTGTGTATTTTCATTTTGTATTTGTCTGTTGTTAACAGCCTTGGGTGGCATACACAGTTAATAAATAATATAAATAAATAAAATTGTTAGTCATTTTTAATCAGTATTCTTCTGCCTCATTATCATTAAATGCCCAAGTAATGTCATGGAAGAGAATACAAAATTTGGTTACAAATATCTTGGTAATATAAAAAGAAGCTAAATGAATGAAAATGTAACAGTTTAAAATACCTTCAGGTATATAGTGCCAAGGCCATTTAGGGCTTTAAAGGTCAGCACCAACACTTTGAATTGTGCTTGGAAACATACTGGGAATCAATGTAGTATGTCTTTCAAGATCAGTGTTATATGGTCCCGGTAGCCACTCCCAGTCACCAGTCTACCTGCCACATTCTGTATTAGTTGTAGTTTCCGAGTCACCATCAAAGGTAAGCCCCACATTTAGTGCATGGCAGTAGTCCAAGTGAGGGCATGTACCACTCTGGTTAGACAGTGAGCAGGCAGGTAGGGTCTCACCCAGTGTAGCAGATGGAATTGGTAGACAGCCGCCTGGACAGCTGTGAGTCCAAAATGACTCCCAGGCTGCACCCCATGGTCCTTCAGGGGCACAGTTACTTCATTCAGAACCAGGGAGTCCTGCACAGTTGCCTGCCCTTCTCCCCCAGAAACAGTACTTCTGTCTTGTTGGGATTCAGCCTCAATCCATTAGCTGCCATCCATCCTCCAACTGCCTCCAGACACTTGCACAGGACCTTCACCACCTTCACTAGTTCTGATCTAAATGAGAGGTGAACACCCAGCCCAACCCCAGGGCTTCATATAGATCTTAAAAAGCATGGGGGAGAGGATAGAGCCCTGAGGTAGTAAGATAAATATTATTATTTATAATAAGAAAAATATTATTTTAATGAAAATGAAGTTAAAATAATACAGACTCTCCGAACTCATCTGCAATGTGTCTCATCCATTGCCTTATGTGTTTGATGGCATTTTCAGAAGACGTATTTTAGAACACAATACCTATCAGATATTTAAAAACTAAGTTCAAGATTAAGTCCTTGTTTAAAAAGCGTAACTAATATTTAAGTAAAAGGGCTATTGCAGTTTAATACAGTCCCTCCCTCAGGCTAGATCTGGCTCCTTGTGGTCTCTCATCTGGCCCATAGTTTCTCTTCCTCCCCCCCTGCCCCTTCCTTCTTGAGAGCAGCAGATCATTGCATTTCTGTGCACCCAACAGTGAAAAAAACCAAGCTTCTTGTGGAAGAACCCAATAAAATCATTGCTGCCTACTTTGCGAAGTGGCAGCACCAACAGTAAATAATAGGGGAGATGTGGGCGGACTTACTTCGGGCATGCGCTGGCAAACCACGTATCCCAAAGTATTTTTGTCCCATTCACCCTGAAATCATATAGCAACATCTCGCAAAAAAGAAAAGAAAGGGGGAGATGATGGGAAGTTTTGCTTTTGCACACGACCGTTCTAAGCTGAAGCATTCATTCCTACCCTTCCTACCCTAGAATGTTCAGTTCACATTAAGTCCATGAAACATCGTACCCTGACCTGTTCTTAATGCATGGTTGACCACATCTACGGAATACAATAGTTATGCCCTGTTAAGTTTTGTTATATCAATCACTAGTAATAGTTTATATGCTCCTTTAAGTTTTGCTATATCAATCACTAGTTATAGTTTAATAAGGAGGTTTTCATTCCTGTCCAATTCTGTGTTCCCTTTCCCAACCTTTAATCTATTGATGATTAATGTCTATATGCAACCCTTTCATTGTATTTGTGTTAACCAATCAGCAACAAGCACATATGTGGCAATGCTGTAATATTCAATAAAAGGGACTCCCCGAGACATGCTCGGGAGATGCCTCCCATATGACACTTGTCATTCGTCTGTCGTTTATTTCAACCCAACAGCAACCTTATCACAATATATACACAGTTCACTTTTCTTTTTTGCAGGATGCTTAGAAAGAGGCTTACCTCCAAATCCTCCTCTTGCACCTGGCTGTTCAGATGCAAACATGAAAAGGATAAGATCTGCCCAAATCTCTGAAGCTGCCTCACCCTTGCTCACCCCAACATGACCTAATTTGCACTAGTAAGAAGGTAACAAAGTATGTCCAGTTCCTTTGCTCACAAGGAGACAAGAGGGGGAGTAACTTGAAGCAAATTGTCATGGGTTTATCTCTATGATCTGCCTACACTCAAGCAGAAAAACACAGCCTACAATTGGGAATAGAAGAATATAGATGGATGTTGCTTAAGCCTTGCCACTGAGTGTTTGTGGCTACCGTATTCATGTACTTATGTCCTTCACTAGACATGTATGAGACACATGTATGAGAAATGAAAGGATAAAAACAATTAAGATAATTAAATAACTAATAATTAATTAAGATAAATGAAAGGATAAAAACAATTAAGACAATTCATGGGAAAAAAATGCTACTAACCCCCAACATGAGGTACTCCTCTGTGTTTCTTTGAGCTCTTGCTTGCTTTAACACCATGTAATGCATTTTCCTTAAACTGAAGCTCACAAAGTGTTTCAAGAAGAACGGTCATTTCTTCCGTGATGGTATCCAAATAAGTTTCATTAATAAACTTCAGTGTTGAAGAAGGGTCAATAATTCCGCTCAGTACATAGAAATCTTCTTTTATCATTGCACACAATGCAGGAATTGAGTTTTCATAACCATGAACCATCTTTTCAAAGTTTGTTTCACCCATGCTTTCTAGAACACATTTCTGTAAAAGATCACTAACCAATTTATTCTGCATTTTTTGATACTTCCCCAGAACTTCTGCCTCAGGATATAGAAATAAAAGCTGCTGTAGACACCGAGTTTTAAACTGCAGTTGCTGTTGTAAGGTACCAGTTTTTGTTTCATTATGATTTTGCAGCTGGTTTACTAAGAAGCGCCGAAGATGTAATCTTACATCATCCCAAATATACTGTGTATCCATTGCAGAATCATCTTCAACACCATGAAGGGAAGCACTGGATATAAACTCAAAAGATGTCCCACTTGGAGTACAGGGAAATAATACACCACATTGACTGGAGAGATCAAGAAGAAAGTGAAGAATAGTTTCTTCTTGGTTTTGTTCATCCTTCAGTAAGCTTTGCTAAGAGAAGATAAATAACAATATGCTAAGTTATGTGAATGACTCCATTTAAAGTAAACAATGGCTCTTTTGAAAAATTATGCAAATTACTGTTAATTACTGCCTACAAAATGAACTTTTCTAATATAGAATTCCCCTCCCCCAATATTCCTCCAGTTAGCTGATCCAATTCTCTTTATTAGAGAGAAGGCAAAAACTGTCATTCATTCAACACAAGGGACTTCCTGGACCTTTTTAAGGTACACTTGAAACAGCAGCTATTAGATCAAAAGAATGCATGGCCTGTACATTAATAGTGGTATAATATTTTGATAGGTTAATTATACCATAAACCACAATATCTACACACATCTGTATACATTTATGTAAGCCCTCTAATAAATTCTGTTGGCATGTAAAACTTAGTCTCTGTGTTAACACACAGGAAGTTTAGTATCAAAAAATAAAAAAAATACACCTCTAAAAATTCACCTTCAGGAAAAAAGGTGTACGTAGCTTTGGGGGTACTTCTGGATCATCTGCTGTCACTTGAGGCTCCATCAGCTTCAGCTGGTGGTCCAGCTGTACCCCTATCTGGACAGGGATAGGCTAACTTCTGCCTTCTATGTTCTGGTAACCTCTAGGTTAGATTACTGCAACTAGGTTAGATTACTGCAGCACCTGCAACACAGTATACTTGAAGGAACATCTCCACCCCCATCATTCAGCTCAGACACTGAGGTTACAGGGAACCAAATAGGGGGCCTTCTCAGTAGTGGTGCCTGCCTTTTGGAACACCCTACCATCAGATACCAAGGAAATAAACAATTATCTGACTTTTAGAAGACATCTGAAGGCAACCCTGTATCTGGATTTTTTTTATGTCTAATGTTTTGCAATTTTTTGTGCTATAAGTCACCTACATTGGCTGGGGAAATCCAGCCAGATGGGTGGGGTATAAATAATAAAACTGTTGTTGATGATGTTACACAGTATACATAAGGCTGCCTCTGAAGATGGTCTGGAAACTTCAGCTAGTGCAGAATGCGGTGGCCAGGTTGCTCACTGGGGCAAGACAATCTGAGCATAGTACATGAATCCTGGCCCAGCTACACTGGCTACGTAGTTGCTGGGCTCAATTCAAAGGGGCGATTTTGACCTATAAAGCCTTAAACATCTCAGGAATGCAATACCTCAAGGACCACCTCTCCCCATATGAACTGACCCAGACCCTGTGATCATCATCATCAGAGGCCCTTCTTTTTGTGCTTCCTACACAAGAGAGCCAGAGGGTGACAACACAAAAACAGGCCTTTTCTGTGGTAGCTCCCCACTTGTGGAATGCTCTCCCCAGGGAGGCCTGCCTAGCACCTTGATTGTATATATTTAGGTGCCAGGTGAAAACGTTCCTCAGGCCTTTGGCTTTGGCTGATTAACATTTTATATACTTTTAAATGCATTTGAAATTCTATAAGATCAGATATACATTGTTCTAATGCTAAATGTAACAGCATTTACAGTAGTCACTCTTCTCATAGTCCAACTTCATTCTATTATGGACACAAAAGGATGAGAGGAGGTTGAACATTTCATATTATGCTGGGTAACATAATTGCCTTGAAAACTGGAAGAAAAATGTGAATTTTATTTTTTAAAGTAAGTTATGACTAATTCCTACAACTAAATGGTATTCTTTCCCATTTGTTCTGGATGGAGCCTAGATATTAGGAGTTCAATATGCACTCATTTACATGTGCATAAATCTAACTCAAATAAATTAGACATGGATGAATAAATGCAAAATTCCAGCCTACTAGGGCAGAAGGATTAAATAAACTTTCTCAAGAGCTTCTGAAAAACTTTAAGAAAATGAGCTGATTTGTGTAGTACTTTCTTGCTGGTGCAAGCAGTCTTGGCCCCCTGGCAATGCAGACAAACAAAACGGGTTGTTTTGGAAATCACAGACATGGCTGACAGCAATTTCCATGATTATGACAGCTGAACAAAAATAATAAATAATGGACACAATTCATTTAACTCACAATTGACTGTTTTAGTTTATACGTGAATCATACAATAGTTAGTCTATGGACTGTATGACTAGCCATAGGTATCTTTAAGCTTTCTAGAATTAAAATAAGGTCCCTCAAGGGGAGAAAATATAAATTTCCTACCTATAAACGTCTATCTCCATAGGGCATTGAACACCACTGAGTTCCTATTGGAGCTCAAAGGCATAACCATACAATTTGCTTCCTCCTGTAGGAGGAGTAGCCCACCATACCCAGACAAAACTAGAGAAGATCACAAGTGCATGAGTGTCATCAACAGCTTAAATCAGGGGTAGGCAACCTAAAGCCCAGGGGCCGGATGCGGCCCAATCTCCTTCTCAATCTGGCCAGCGGACGGTCTGGGAATCAGTGTGTTTTTACATGAGTAGAATGTGTCCTTTTATTTAAAATGCATCTCTGGGTTATTTGTGGGGCCTGCCTGGTGTTTTTACATGAGTAGAATGTGTGCTTTTATTTAAAATGCATCTCTGGGTTATTTGTGGGGCATAGGAATTTGTTCATTATTTTTTCCCCAAAATACAGTCCGGCCCACCGCATGGTCTGAGGGATGGTGGACCGGCCCACGGCTGAAAAAGGTTGCTTAAATTCACTCTCTTGAAACTCTGCAAAGGCCTCAAAAATGAATTCAACTATAAAACAAAGCCCAGATTACTTGTCACACTCCAGTCCCAAAACACATCAGGTTCTAGGAGCACTGACCCAATGGTGGGTGGCTTCTTTTAGAGGAAGAAGTAATTCTGAATAGCTCTACCTGGGAGCAGCAGTAGCAGTTGCCATCCTGAAAGTGTTCAATGCCCACCAGGGACTTTGAAAGGAAGGAAAGCTGTTTGTTTGTATACCATCCTTCATCTAAAGATCTCAGGGTGGTGCCAGAAGTTTAACAACCTCTTCCTGAATTCTGTTTCATCATATGTATTTTATTACTGTGTTTAGTTATACATGTAATATGTCTTAATAAAAAGGATTTTTTAACCCCCTATTGGTTTCTCAAAGTACAATATTTATTTGCACTCTAGGAGAGAATAGTGTAATATTGCATTATATTACACATGGACTCACAATAATATAATTTTAAATAACAGGGCGTATTTGTGGGTACGTGATATACAAATGCACAGATACAAATTAATCCACTCACTATTTTTGCAATTCCTAGAGCAGATTAGCAGAGAAATTACTAATCTTCAAGATATATGGGAAGTTATGAGAAATATTACATTTAAACAATCTTAACTTTCTGTGAGATTATCAAATATGCTATTTTATTAAAGATAGCATAAAAGCTCAATAGCTTTCAAACCAGCCAATGGGCTTCTTTCTTATGGAATATGAATCCAAAAATGTCATCCACAAGAAAGTGCTGCTGCTTTTGAAGCTTAAACAGAAATATTTTCAATTACAAAAGCCTACCTAAACCTAAGCAGTGTTCAAAGTCTTTTCAAATTGAAAATACATCCCTAAAATGGTCACCAGGTGGTTTACACACACCATTTTGGAGTTGGTACTCCTAAAAGAAGAGTTCCTGCAGCTGGCTTTGAAGCTTTGCAAGCTTAGTTTCCCATTTCAAAGTCTTTTTGAAAACTGCCTATGTTAAGACAGGCTTTTGTATTTGAAAGTCAAGGTTTCAAAAGGCTTCCAACAGTGCTGCAAGTGCCTATCGGAAGAAATGTATCCAAAATGGTGGACGCAGGCTCTTTCAGAGTAGACTGTACATATCCTATGAGTGTATTTTATTGGTGGCAACCAAACACAATAAAGTTAATTTGCAAATATACCACAATTTTATAAATGCTTTAATAAGCTCCTCACAGTTCAAACAAAAATTGTACTGATTTTTATTAAGTTGCTAGAATTTTCAGGCTAAGAATTTACATAGTACCTTACAGAATATTTGTACTTGTCTCTTCTTAACCGATCACTTTACACATTTAATCTTGATGGATTACTGATCAGAATATATTCATTTTTCCCAAAAATATTATCAGAGGAATGAATTCAGTGTTGTGGTAAAGTGCATTTTGGATTGCCAGATGGCATGATCCCACCCCTGGTGTGCTGTTCTAGGAGTTCTACTGATTCCTGCCAATTTAAGGGGGGCGTGAATGGAAGGAGGAGAGGAGAGACAGCCCCATTGTGAAAGAGGCAGTCCTTGCATGGAGCTTCCACTGACAGGACTCATTAGCTGATACCCACTCAGAATCTAGAACTCTGATTTAACTGATTTCAGAATGTTTAAACAAAATGCCAGCAAATAAAACTTAATTACATAAATTCAGTAATAGCTTTCAATATGTGTGTGACAAAAACCTATGTTTTTTATTCTGTCTTGTATATTGTATACAGTGGATCAAATAGCTGAACAACTGCAGAAGATAAAAGATAATTACACATGCCTGAATCATTTTTTTCAAGGAAGATGTCTGAAGAAATGAGTCAAATAGAAGTGATGAGATTTGAAGCTCTAGGCTAATTAACAATTTGAAAATTAACAAATCACTGGATCCAAGTGACATCTACAGGGGCTCTTCGGGAATTCAATGTGAAATTACAGGTTTACTTTTTAAAAAAAGCAATTGCCACTAAAATAAGTCTTTATACTAATGGTTTTAAAGTCATTTTAATTGTTTAGTCTTTAGCTAAATATAATACCATTTTTTATGACGTAATAAAGAGAGGAGCAAACTAGGAAATTACAGGCCACTTATTCAAGAGGGTTCAATCTCTTTAAAATGCTTGTGATTATTTAAAGCCATAATAACAGTTCAGCTAGAATTTTACTGCAGATCAAGAAAAGCACCGCCAATTTCAAGAGGATGCCAACAAGGTTAATGAGCTAAGACAAAGAAGCTAAAAGAAGAAAGAAGGTTTCCTTCAGAAAACAGAAGCCTTGTGCAAATGAACAGCATGAAGAGGAACACAAACTTTGGCAAGTAAAATACAAACACATAAAATGCAAAAAATGGGGGGGACACCCAAAGAAGCATATAATTAAACACATTAAGTTCAACAATAACAAAATATTTAAATACCAGAGGCTGCACCCCTGGCTCACTAGCTCCAACTACCCCACTCCCTAGACCTTGCAGATACCCTACCTGCTGCCCCCTAGATCTCAATCCCTACCCCACTAACCCCTTAGAAGAGTCAGCCTGGCAGGAGAAGCACCACAGGAAGGAGGCTTGAAGAGGTGGCCAGTCCAGGGATCTGCTGGTGACACCATCTTCCCCATGCTGATTCTTCATCCTAATCTGTGGCAGAAGCACTTTTCATATCTTCCCCTTTCCCCTTTTTTCTTTTCTCATTCTTTTATTATTTTTTATCATTAAGAGGACTGTGCACACATGAAGCTGATGGCTGGCTGGTGAAGGACCCTGTGTGAGAGGCAAGGAAGGGAAGATATCCCAGAGTGGGAGGTTGGAAGAAGAAAGGGAAGCTCTGAGGTGAGAGCTGGGAGGATCCACCCCCTTCTATGTGAGACAAGGATTAGGATCAATGTTTGAGAAAGTCCACTCTATCTTTCTTTTTCTTTTTTTATCATTTAATTAGTTTGTTTCTTACTGCATTGTATGATATTCAAATTTTTTTATAAAAGAAAATAATTTTTAACTATGGCATAAAACAACAGCATTTTTACCAGTGTTTGGAGAAACTTGATCAATTCTCTGTGAGGGGTTGAAGATGGCTTGATTGAGCTGAAACTGCAATTATTTAACCACTGAAGGCAGTCAGTTGTGTCTTGTAGCAATTCATCAGGACAAGTTTCATTTATTTCTGATTGTAGCTCCTTAAGACACTGTTCCATACTAAAGTAGAAAAGAAGCAAACATAAAAAAGGAATACTTATCATTTACGGCAAAGTATTCAACATTAAATAGCATTATATTATATAACACTTTAATTTACCATATTAACAGTAATTTAGTTTTATGGATACTATCAATGCAGAAGCCTGTGCTGGTGAGCAGGCCTCACTGTGCATGTGTCATAATACAGTTGGGGTTAATCACCACCTTACAACCTTAAAAACAATTGGATGTGTGTGCTTTGTATCAGCAATTTCCGTCACTCCTAAAACAGGGATTATTTTATCCTTTCTACCCTCAGGGGTAGAAAATTACTGAAGTTCACTAGTAATATAACAGTGGTGCAGGAGCAAAGCCAGTCACAAAATGGTGGCAGGTTTAATCAGCTGGTAATTACTGACACCATTTTCTACAAATATGTAATCCATTTGGGGGCTGAATTATTTGCCACAGTGTTTTCCTGCGGAGACAAGCTCCGCTCCCCTCCCTCCCATCTGCTAGAACCAGAAGAGGGCTGAAACGAGTGCAGTAGCAACAGGTGCAGCTTCCAATTGCTTGGGAAAAGCCCAGCAGAGGAGGAGACTTACGCGGCTGTGGGGAGGTGGGGACTTTCAGTCTTGTCAACTGATTAATGGGGTAAGAGCTAATGGGGATTAGCTGCTGTGTTCATTAGGTCTCACTAATGACAGTCAACCCTGTGAATATCATGTTTTTTGCTAATAAAGAGTTAACTCCAACTCTGAATGGTGTGATTTACTGCCGACTCGCTCTTTGACACCCATGGCTTTTCAGCCGCCTGACTCATCACTGCCTCTTGACCTCCCTCCTTTCACTTACTTCAGCTTCTGCCTCCGATTCTTGACCTCTCTGCCACAGACTCTCCCCGCTCACTAAGCCCTGTTACTCTTTAAGCTTTCAACACCTCCTGTTCCCAGCCTTCTTCCCTTGGGGGTTCCCCAGCAGTTTCCCCCATCATTCCTCTCCGTCCCACCAGTCTACAACAGAGAGTTACAATTCTCAAGGGTTTCCTGAAAATTGAAGGGTAAACCATTCTGAAAATTGCAGCTCTGTGGCAGACTAGGGGTCTCCTAACAACTCTCAGGATTCTTTGGGAAGCCATGGTTGATGTGCTGATTGTATCATTTTAAACAAAGTTCAAAAATATCTAAACATTGCAGATGCTATCTAACCTGATAAAGATGCAATTTTCCCCTGTTGGATCATCCTCTGAAACCATACTAATGACTGTAATATATGAAAGCGTCTTTAAAAAGTAATCAAGTATGGGTGGCCTATCAAGCACATTCAAAGGCCTTTTCAAGAAACCTTAGAGAAAGAATGGGTTCGAAATGGTGCCCCTGAAACAAATAACTTATCTTTATCAAAGAACCTTTTCATGAATTCAAAGACTACTATGGAAAATAATACCCTATGGTCCACACTCAACTTCCAGATATAATATACCATTCCAACACGAGTTCTAAATGTGATAAAAAGCCAGGATGTATCTTCGTAACTTATTTAAGCCTGTCTTGGGAATCTGAAACTCAATGCACTAGTCATAGACTTTGGTTTCTGGGACATTTTGTCAAAGACTTCTATTGTAGTATCTAATGTGTCTCACTTAATCAAAGTTAATGAATTATAGCTTTGTGAACTGTAAAGGCTCAACTATTGTTTGTTACCTAAACCTGGTTCCATTAAAAATAAGGTTTGAGACTAATCTACCTGATAAGTGATAACTAATTATTACAAGCCACTACAACCCTTTACAGAACAAAATGTTTCCAATAATTTGTCCTAACATTGATAGAAGGATTAGGATTAGGCACAGAGACACCACTTTGGTAAAAACCACAATGCTTCATTATAGCAAAATATATATCAGTTCAGTTCCAGTTTATTAATAGGCCACAGAACTCCAAATTTCAATAAGTATATTCACAAAATCTTCTAACTCATTTAGCAAAATAATTTCTGACTTAATATGGTGCATATCAGTCTCAAGGCTGAATTCTTGCCAAATAGCACTGAAATGTTTTTGAATTTAATGAACCATGCATTCCACGGGGCTTTCAGCACTATATCCTTTAACCAATAGTGAGGGGAGGAACAATTATATTGAGGGAGTTTCCCTCACCTGAATGTCTTGGTAGCAATACAATGTATACTCTCTCAATGTATTCTTTTATCAGGTCTGACTCTGGTACTAGTTTCTTGATCCAGGGAAGTACATGTTTCATTTTTAGAATGAAATAAGGATAAGTATATAAGTAACTGATGGAATTTTTAAAATCAGGTTGCAGAAAACTACCTAACAAAAGCAGTAGCAATCAGCATAAATGCAACTGAAGTTGACTTCTGCCCCAATACCACACAGCTTACCTAGAAGCATTTTTCTTTATTTTCTCATCAATGTCACCAAGTATCTGCTGAAACTCCAGATCTCCAGGAAGTATGTTTAACAAACAATCCAAGTTGGAAGAATCAAGAGAATATTCACCTCCCCACTCCATTTCCAAATACTAAATTAGATAATAAAAATAGAAGATAAATAGTAAGATTAAATATATTTGAAAATTTGATTGCAGAAATGCTAAATGATAAGAGAAATGAAGCATACTGGGATATACAAGACCATGTATAGTGAGCTCCTCCCTCAACAGTCAAAATGCAGCAGAGAGAGAGATGGGGAATCCATCATCTATGCCATGGGTAGGCAAATTAAGGCCCGGGGGCCAGATCCGGCCCAATCGCCTTCTAAATCTGGCTTGCAGATGGTCCGGGAATCAGTGCGTTTTTACATGAGTAAAATGTGTCCTTTTATTTAAAATGCACCTCTGGGTTATTTGTGGGGCACAGGAATTCGTTCATTTCCCCCCCACAAAAAATATAGTCTGACCTCCCACAAGGTCTGAGGGACAGTGGACCAGCCCCCTGCTGAAAAGGTTCGCTGACCCCTGACTATGCAGAGAAACCAGCTACCTCAGGCTCCCTGGTGTGCTTACGGCGAGCTCTCAAAAGCCAGCACACTAATATTGGTTTCTTACTAATTATTGCAAAATTACCCAAGGCAAACTAGTCAATGCAATCCTGTCTGTAGCACACATTCATATCCTGTAAAGATCCAAAGGTCAGTATAGCTAATTCCCCCAAATAACCTTTTGTCTGCCTAAGATATACCTAAGATATAAATTCACATGTGTGTGTACTAGCACACAAGCAGATCTGGTAACAGAGAGCAGGGACTGTATTTTTTGTTACTGATCTCATGTAGGTTATTCTGGAATGGAGGGCCTGCATAACAAGAGTCCAACTCACCCGATGGGTAGAACCAAGGCAAAAGGGTGGCTAAAGGCTGGAGAAGCATCTGTGTCCTCCACAACGACTCACCAGAGGGCATAGGTATCACATCAGTGTTCAGATTCTCTACAGAAAACAGAACACATAAAGATTCATATTAAATAATTAGCCACCAAAAATAATTCATATTCAACACAGGCTACAAAACTGTTTTCAAATGTTTGAATTTAACAATACCGTATTGCTTCTGCAAAGTGCTCATGCTTTGGTACACTTTTTGCTGATTATAAGAAAAAGAAAACATCCCATTTGTGTGTTTTCTACAATACGAATTACAATCTATTGTGAAAATACAAACATTGTATTTGCCAATGTTAGGTTCATGCAATTTCCTTGGTTTATTATGGGAATTAAAACAGAATTTCAGAGCATGTCATTTTAATAAAGTAATCAGTAAATATTAGCCAACATATTCCTCAGAATCTGCATTCATCCATTTAAATGTTTTTTTCAAGAAAGGTACAAATCTAAGGGAAAGATTCAGATCACTGTTTCAAAACTTTTTTAAAAGTAGGGATATATACTCAATTCTGAAACTTCATAGTGTATTTTTCGCCCTATAGGACGCACCGTCCCATAAGGCGCACCTAGTTTTTTGGGGGGAAATAAAGGGGGGGGAAATAATTTTTCCCCCAGGCACAGGGCTGGGGCGGGGGAAGCCCGAGCTTCCCCCGACCCCAGCTCCCAGAACAGGCAACTCTCCGCAAGCTATGGGAGCCTGGCGCGGGCTCCCGCGCCTTGCGGAGAGCTGCACGAAGCCTGGGCATGCTGAGCTCAGCACGCCCAGCCTTCGGCATGCAGGCAACTCTCTGCAAGGCGCGGGAGCCCAGCGCAGGGCTCCCACGCCTTGCGGAGAGCTGCATGAAGTCTGGGCGTGTTGAGCTCAGCGCGCCCAGCCTTCGGCATGCAGGCAACTCACCGCGGGAGCCCAGCGCCGGGCTCCCACGCCTTGCGGAGAGCTGCGCGAAGCCTGGAGAGCGAGAGGGGTCGGTGCACACCGACCCCTCTCGCTCTCCAGGCTTCAGCGAAAGCCTGCATTCGCCCCATAGGACACACACATGTTTCCCCTTCATTTTTGGAGGGGGAAAAGTGCATCCTATGGGGCAAAAAATACGGTACTTGATGGGACAAGCATTTATTTTATATTTAGCAACAGGAAGCAAAGTACAAAAGTAACGTCAGAATCAGCTCATGCTCTGGCACAACCATCCAAAGGAGACCTAATAAGATGTATCAATTTACATTTACACCCTGTTGCCATCTGCAGGTTCACGTCAGCTTCCAATATTTTAGAAATGGCAAGAGATAAGAAGTGGCAAGAAGTAACAAAGGAGGCTAAATTAGGATAGATGCAGATTTGTAAAACTATCTGCTCTTTTTTAAGCACAGGACAGCTCTGTGACTGGATATAAGAAACTGAATCAAAATAAGGTATTATGGCTTTGTCCACAATCCCAGGAATGTTAAAAGAAAGGCTTGGCAGGTTATAATTCAGTGAAGTGCAGCGAACATAGAACAATAGGTACAAAATTAGCATGCCCATTAAAACTCTGAGGATCTTTAGAAGTTATTATTTTAGGCTGGAGATGACAGCATTCTCGGAGTGTTGACCAGTGGTATGGTAGAGGCATCACTGCCAACAGTACACTCACATTTTGTAAATTTCTGGAATGCTTCAAAATCTGTTTTATTAGAAACAATGAGACAATATACTTGAGCATATGCACCAAAGGCAATGTTATCTATCATATCACCTTCAACTATTTTAAAAGCTACTGTTTGTCTAGCCAGATTTATTAATAATGTCTTCAACATACCACTTTACTGGGAAGTATGATCATACTAAACTATGGCTGCCAATTCCTGACCACAGTATGAAGCTCTGTCATCTATCAACTAACCCCTGATATTATATCTGAAATTGTACAGTGGTACCTCGGGTTACATACGCTTCAGGTTACATATGCTTCAGGTTACAGACTCCGCTAACCCAGAAAAAATACCTTGGGTTAAGAACCTTGCTTCAGGATGAGAACAGAAATCGCGTGACGGCGGTGCGGCAGCAGCGGGAGGCCTCATTAGCTAAAGTGGTGCTTCAGGTTAAGAACAGTTTCAGGTTAAGAACGGACCTCCGGAACAAATTAAGTACGTAACCAGAGGTACCACTGTATTTTTTAGAAAAAGTGTCCCCTTATGTTATATTCTGCTGCACTAGGTTTTCAGTGTTGAAATCATTCTTTACTAACATCTCTGAAAACAAACAGAAAGAAAGGTTGAAGAAGGGATCCTTGCACTCCTCCTATTATTGTATAGGCCCATGTCTCAGACAACTATGTGGCACCTGTAAACGCCCATCCACAGATCGAAGCAGCTGAGTGGGAACATATGGGGTAAGACGATTCTTTATCGTTATCAAGCCCTCGTTGCCTCAAATGGCACCCTCCTGTAACTTTTTCAATGAATAATGAAACAATTAACTACTTTGTACATTATAATCATAAAGTATCATATTTAAATTTTATTCATATTTATGAACAATTCCTTAAAATCACACAAAGTAAGTAGCTTGATTTTAAAACTTCCTTCTTCTGCATGGGAATAGTTTGAAGAGATGAAGGGTGCCATTCAGTGCTGGGCCAACAAGGATTCTGCTGATGCAATGTGACTTCTGTTTCCTTCTCTCCCCTGTGCTCCCAGAATCTGCTACACAGGGTCTCCCATACCTCTGAAGCAGATTTTGAGAGTGTGTGGAGCTGGAGGGTACAAGAGAGGGAAAGGAAGACATACACACATATGAGTCCTTTGAGCCAATAGAGCTGCAGCAGTGAAAATGGCCCAAAGTTTCTGCATGCACTTCAGAACTCCTGAGCCAATCCTCCCCACTTCCTGCTATAGACCTTTGTATCTCCTCCAGCCAAAAACTGCTATAGAAAAACTTGGGAGACTCTGGGGCAGCCTGTGATGCAGCACAGGGAGCTACAGCTACAACAGAGAATCCATAGAACCCCAGTGCACATGCATAAGCAGCTGCATGCATTCAGAGGCCTCTTTAGTTTCTGTCTCATATTTCTTCTTTGGTCCTTTACTATTGAACACGATATCATAATATTCAGATTCATGAATTTTTGTATTCCAAATTCCTCACAGAATACATAAGCAGAAAAATAAACTATCATAATTTCCTTCCCTATGTGTCAGGGAACTGACATCGGAGCTAGAGGCGGAGGGAAGGCTCTCAAATGATGCTGGAGAAGGGCCCAGCAGGGAGAGAGGCAGCTCCGCAGATGGGGAAGCAAATCAGCGCAACACCAGGGATATAGAGGGGCTGATGGGGGAATCGGCGAGAGGGCTCCAGGACTCTTCACCGGACACCAGCGGGGAGAGCACGGGTCCTCCGCTACCCACGCCCACCCTGCGCAGAAGACTTCCGCGCAGAGAGAGTAGGAGGAGACTGGGTGTCAAACAACTTTTTTGTTGGAAAAGATTTAAGAAACGCCCACTGACGGATTCTGCTAGCGACTGAGGCAGCCACGAAGTGAAGGGCTGCCCAGACTGAAAGGTTTAGCAAGGCAACAAAGCCTGGAGAGGCGGCAACTTACACACGAGCAACCCATACACATTACACTATATAATCATCAGTTTCACTTCCTTTGACATTTCTGCTACTAGTTATGATATAGAGAAGGAACATGGACTATGGGTTTATATCAACTCGCAACTACTGAAATTGACTTTTTAAAACAAAGAGTACATCTCCTAGTGTTTGAGAACCCAACTGTAATTCAGTTGTACTGTGTTCACTGCTTAATGTGTCTGAATAAATCTAACATTTAAAATCTATCAACCTAGGCATCACGATCTTAGCCACAAATAATAGAGAGTGTCAGTGTCAATTTTGCTCTCTCACACTCACTTCCCTTCACTCCATCTGATTTTAATAATCCTTGTCAAGGCACAAACTGTCCAAATTACCTTCTTGACACAGAAGCTTTCATGGAGGAGACAGAATCTCAACTTTCATTTAGTAAGTACAAAAGAAAGCTGTCCAGCTGGACAAATATTATTTCCAGTCTTGACAACTTCAACAGTAAATCATGTATTTTAATTTTAAACCAAGGCTGCCAGGAGTTTGATATAAACTGCTTGTTTAATGTAGATTCATGGGATTAGTAGGTAAACAACTGGGACTGTATTTTAAAAAGTAAGACCAAATAAAATGAGTTGCACAGAAAAAAAACTACAGAATGAAAGAAACATCATATATAAAAATTTATAAGAAAGGGGAAGATCAGAAATAATTTCAGAAACTTATGTTTTCAAGAGAGAAACCATATTTTACAAACTCTATACTTTGCTCAATCCTAATACCTGCCTCACCAATAGTGCTGAGGGATGATGTGATAGCATTGTGCCCCCTCCCCAAATGACACACATCATTGCTAGCAAATGCATAATATGGAGAGGCAGAATGGAAGAGATTATTTGTGGGAACTGAATTGTTCTCTAATTGAAATCCACAGTATTACTAACTCTTGAAAAACAAAGTTCTGGTATCTGGGTGCAACCTGGGGTGCAAAGAAGCAGAGTCTCAGCCACCTGAGGGTAGAGCTTACAGAAAATGCTCTCTCTGTGTACAGCTACAGCAGAGGTCAGCAAACTGTACACTGTCCCTCAGACCTTGTGGGGGGCCGGACTACATTTTCTGGCGGCGGGCGGGAAATGAACTAATTCCTATGCCCCACAAAAACCCCAGAGATGCATTTTAAATAAAAGCACACATTCTACTCATGTAAAAACACTGGACAGGCCACATAAATAACTCAGAGATACATTTTAAATAAAAGAACACATTCTATGTACTCATGTAAAAACACACTGATTCCTGGACTGTCTGCGGGCCGGATTTAGAAGGCAATTGGGCCGGATCCGCCCCCCAGGCCTTAGTTTGCCTACCCATGAGCTACAGCATATGCTTTCAAGTCCTTTACCACCAAGTAATACAAGCCACACATGATGCCAGCTGCCACAGCTCAATCACAAAATCTAGAGTACAAAACAAAACAATGTTTTGGCTCACACCATGCATGCAGATATGATTGTGGGTCTTCCCTTGCTCATGGAGGATGTACAGCACCACTGCCTTCAAGGAGGTGTAAATTCTTTATTTTATTTTTTAGGACAACACGACTATTTCCAATATTTCTAGTTCTGCTATTTGTTAAAGTTTTCCTTCACCACTTAATTTGCTAAGCAACTAATGAGATCACAAAACTGACCAGAAGGCTGCTGTATCTGAATGGGAGACAACCTAAGAATCTGATTTATATTACTTTCCAGTGTCACACCATATAACAAACAATATTCCTACAGAGACATAGTATAGAAAGTTATATTCAGAAAGTATATCTGAATTTTCTAAGAGCAATTCTCTACAACAGGGGTTCTCATTTCCTCCCACTTGAGAAGGTGGAAAAATATGAGCCCAACAGTCACAAAACTGATGAGCCTCAGTCAAAAGGTACAGGGGTGGATCCAATGACAAAATGGTGGCAGGTAAAGGGAGAGTTTGGCATAATTAGTTAGTAATTACCAGCATCATTTTGTATTGATATCTAATCCCATTTTGGAAATTTCAAAATTATTTGCCATGGTGATTTTCTTGGGGCAAGGAGCTCCACCGTTTAACTTATTTCAAGTTAACTACAAAAGCTATATTTGGGACTAACTGAAATTTTCATGTAACCCAGACACTGAAGTAGTAGTCTAACCTGGAAGTTAACCAGAGCAGGGATAACCATGGCCAGGCACCCTCTGTCCAGGAGTGGTTATAACTGCCTTTGCAAGTGGAAGATGCTACATGCCTTGGCTGCCACAACCTCTCATTTCAAATCTGGATCTACCAGCACTCAGATGAATAAAAGAAGAACTGAATGCTGGTATCATCAGTGTACTGCTGCTACTTTAGTCTTTCAATAGCTACATCCAAAATTTTCTGTACGTGATGAACAGCATGAGAGACAATACTGAATCCTGAATGACCTCCAAAACACAAATCCCACCTTCTGGAGTTGGTCCACCAGGCAGGACCAGAACCACAGAGGTATAGCATACCAACACCCCTGCCAGCCTATCCAGATTCTAAAGTAAATGGAACTGAAAGCCACAAAGAAATCCAGAATTAACAGGGCCACACTCCACCCATCCTTCTCCCAGTAGGGGTTATCCATCAGGGTAACCAAGAATGCTTCAGTAACAAAACCAGGTCTGAAGCCAGATTTAAATACACCCAGACACTGAAAGGATTTCATTTCCAAAGCTCTTATTAGCCCGAGACCTAGATATCTCAAGGATTGCCTCCTCTTAAATGAATCTTCTGTTCTGTTCAGAGGAGGCCATGATTTGAGACCCCTCACTATCTGAGGTGAGGAAGCTGAGTCATGGGACATTACACCCAGGCCAAATAACTCAAGGATCTTGTTTGGCAAAACTGCCCCTTGCCTTCTGGTGATCCATTAAAATGTTCTTATTTTGGAAGGCATTTGAGGTAGGCTTTTTAGAATGATCCTGATTCTGTGAAGCTGCAGTGGTTTTTCATAATTTTGCCTGCTTTTCTGATTTTTGGTTTTGTGATCTTGCTAAATGTTTCATTCATAGATAGATAGATAGATAGATAGATTTGTTTGAGTTTTGTACTTTAGGTATCTTTTGAGTTTTATCCCATTAGCTGACTTGAGTGCTTTTGGGAAAGCAGAATGGTAAGACAGAAATATTTTAATCAAATACAGTTTAAATAAACAACGTTTCCATAAAACAAATGCAAAAGAATTGCAAGTGCAATTGGTTGGCAAATAAAATGTGTCAAATAACAAATGTTAAGCACTTATGCATGTGTTGTGTTATTATATAATGGGGCTTATATTTAAAATAATGAACATTTAAAATCTTAATTGCCTTGAATAGAAGGAAATTAAATATAGGAATCTGTTTCTGTGTTTGGTAGGGGCAGACACACAAACAAAGCATTGGCAATTTAGCTGGAAGCACCCCACCCTAAAATAGAGTTTCTAGATTTTTAGTTTGAGGCTCAGAATAAGCTATTGAAGAAGCTATTTATGTGTTTTAGATGTGCCATTCAGTTATTTTTCCTTTAAGAATTTAGCAAAAGAAATGTGAAAGCCTAAGTGAAAATGACATTAAGGTTGTGACACCAATAACAAAAGCCAAGATATATAAAGTTAAGCTGACAGTCAACCTTAAATCATGCTATTGTGCTTATTCTTTTTAAAAAACAACAATATGAGTTAATGACAAGATGTCAGACTTTGAATTGCCTGAAGTTTGTCATTTGGTGTCTGTGTCACAACCTTAATGTTATTTAAATGTAGTTTTTAGTATCTATTATTTAAAAGGTCTATTTTAAGACAGCAAAAAGCTTTGATAGAGGAAACCTCAAAGTACACCGCCTTACTGGTATGCCATTTCATTAGAAGTAGTGCATAAAACATACATTGTTGACAAATCTAATTCATTAAAGGTGAGATAGATGCACTTTAAAACGACTGGCTGGCATCATTATCTACAGTTCCCTTATAAATTATTACTCTTTTCCTTTTGACTGAACTTGTCACTATTTACATTTCAGAGTATGAATCTTGTGCATCAGACTTGTTTAGAGAAGTTGGAAGTCAAATAAGCTACTTTCTTTAAGCAGAAGCAAACATTTTAAACAATTTCCAAAGAAGTGGCCATATTTGTCTGTTGCAACAAAATCAACAAAGCATCTTATGGCATCTTAAAGACTATGCTTGAGCACTATAGTCCACTTCAACAGATGCTTGAAGTACAATGCTGGATTTGTCTACTCTGGATAAATTACCATATTACAGGACCTAATAATGTCCTCCACATTCATTTATCTGATCATCTTCCAATGTGATATATGTGATTTGCCAACAATGTCCCTTTACATTCTACATAGTACAAACCACCCAGTCTCTACATGAAAGGACCAATGGACAAGAATCTTATTAACTGACCTTAAAGTGGCCATACTTGAACTTCAAAACAGAGACCGCAAAGTGAAACTACTGAATTTAATTCCTCAAGAGTTTTGATTGCTATTACCATCACAGAAAAAGGTCCTTCCTCTAGTGGCTGTTTATTGTACCTACAGAGGTTGCAGTACAACTAGAAGGGCCTCACCACCTGATTGTCATGTTATCCAAAGCAGTGGTGGGGAATCAATATTGGCCTGCCAGGCGTTCCAATCTGGTCCATGAGGCCAGTTTCTCAAAACCATACCCACCTATCAATCACCTGACATCACTCCAATGGGTTTGCATTGAAGCCCCTGCCAAACCCATGCCTCCCCGCTTCATTTTAGTAGTGAATTGCTGCCTGTGAGGTGCTTTGCAGTCTCAACTTTGGAGCTTCCAAGTGCCAGATCATTGTGATTTCAAGTAATTGATGGTGGGAGCGGACCCCACATGTCAAATTTGGCCAACAAGACCAATCTGGTCTGTGAAGCCATAAACTTCCTCATCCCTGCTGTAGAGTAACAGGAAGAAAGGCATTACTTTGGCTGTCCTAATCCCAAGTTGTTATAGGTCAATGCAAAAATTTACCGGCAACTGGTACAACTCCTGTAAGAGCAGTACAATGTTACATGAGAGGCTGCTCCTACTGGCTGCATTTTACAATAGATACAGCTTCGAAACCAACCTTAAGGGTAGTCCCAAACAGAGCATATTACAATTCTCCAGTCTTGAGGTTACCAATGTATGGGTCACAGTGATGAAGCCCAGGAACAGGTATAGTTGGCATACCAGCTGGATTGGGTAGAAGGAACTTCTCACTACAAAGGTTACCTGAGTCTCCAATTTCAGTGATCAACGTAAGAGCACCCCATAACTATGGTCAGTATTACTATACTAGGAACACCAGCATGGTCTAGTAGTTACAGTGTCTGACTAGGATTGGGCAGACCCAGCAAACCCCACTCAGCCATGAAGCCTACTGGGTAACTTGGGGCCAAGTACAATGGTACCTCGGGTTACAGACACTTCGGGTTACAGACGCTTCAGGATACAGACTCCGCTAACACAGAAATAGTACCTCAGGTTAAGAACTTTGCTTCAGGATGAGAACAGAAATCACATGGCGGCGGCACGGTGGCAGCGGGAGGCACCATTAGCTAAAGTGGTACCCCAGGTTAAGAACAGTTTCAGGTTAAGAATCGAACTCCAGAACGAATTAAGTTCTTAACCCGAGGTACCACTGTACTAGCTCTCTGCCTAACCTATAAGAAAGGATTCTGAGAATAAAATGAGGAGAACTGTTACACAACCTTTTGGAAACTCAGGATGTAAAATAGTGAATACATCAATTACTTGTCCTCTGCAATATGGTTCTTATAATTTGCCATACTGAGTATTCCCAGCTACACAGCTGAGCCTCATCAAATATAACTACAGCAAACAAAACTCAAACAACAAATGAACTGGCATAGCTCAGTCTTCCTAGGCATAGAGCCAGACCAGATGAAAAGAGATAGAAAAGATGGATCAATGCTGTGTAACGTAACCGCATTCATCACATACCCTAGCAGAGTACCAGGTAGCCATCCAACTGATCTCCTGTACCAAATAACAAAGTAGAATCACAGACCATCCACATATATTTTTCATGCAGGGTAAAAACACTTGAGAAGGCAAAATTTCCATGAGAAAATTGAGCAAAAATAAAAAGTTTTAGTTATTTGTTTAAAATATATAGCTTGCTTTTCATTACTAAAAAGGCATTCCAGAGCAGGTTGCAACATTAAGAAGCTCCACTTCTCCTGTACTTATCTTCCCTTCAAATGGCTGTTTTGCATTTAAAAAGCTGAAAAAAGAAGAGAGAGAATGTGAAAAAGCATATAACATGTAGTTCTGCCTTTACACTGTCTGAAGTAGAGAAGGAACTATAGAAGGCCACTAATAAGACTGCAATCATATTCAAACTGGAATAAGCCCTATTGAACTTAAAGGGACTTAGGGACCAATCATATCTCCCATCTGGTAGTGGCTGGGTGGAACAGAGCTCATGATGGAAGGTGAACAGTTTCATTCCAGGTTTTGCTGGCACAACAGAGAAGCCCTGATTGAGCCCACTGTCAGTAGGTGAACCAGCTTAGGATCCACTGGCTCCTTGGACAGCTCAGTTCCACTTCTTCCTCATCCCATAAACACCCTGATAGCATTTTTGGCACACACAAAGGAAACCTTTATAGTGGCACAAATCCCCTGCTGGTGGAGCACAATGGATCCAGGCAGAGCCACCAAATTCTCTCCAACACAGGGGTTTGGATGGCTCTGTTATTTTAAATTGACATGTATGTGCATGTGCCATGCAAGTGAGGAGCAAGCACATACCCCAGTCTGGTTTTGCTCTGCAAAGTTTGCAGCAGCACGTGCAACAAAATGGTGTCCAGCATTCAAAAAACCCCTCAGCTTGCATTAACTAGCCACACACAAGGCATGCAAGCTCCACCCCCGTGTCATTCTTAAGACTTCTTATTGGGTGAGCAGCACAGCCAAGCAACACAGTTTGAGCCTCCCTCCTCCCTGGCCGGCAGAGAGGGAGGGAGGGAGAGGAGCTGCTTCCTTTGAAATTTAAGGGACATCATTTAAGGGACATTTAAGGGACATCTATCAATAAGGGACAGCAGCAGGACATGGCGCTGGAATAAGGGACTGTCCCTTCAAATAAGGGACACTTGACAGCTATGATTCTATGCGGACCACATACCCCAATACTTTGAGCATACTTGTTCTAAGTAAAACAATCCAGAATTCCTCCTATTACACTAACTGAAACAGTATCTTCATAGACTGTAAGCCATAGACGAGGGCCTATAATTTTCTATTATTATACAGTGCCTAGTGTGATCCTGTTGGAAGGTCTGACTGGTGTTGGACTGAATGAACTGAAACAAAGCTGTAAATAAGACTGATACTTATTTTGGGTCATAATACCTGGAACAATTTTAAGGATACAAAGACTAAATACTATTATTATCAACCTTATTGTAAGCATCCAATTAACTGATTAGCAATAGGAAATTTTATAAGAACAGTACACTATTGCAGCAAAGCCACAATTCATATGGTGGGATTGGACAAGTTACTATCATTTAATATTAATAGCCTCTCTTGCAGGGATACTGTGGGGCTGAAGAGGATAAATATTAGAAAGCACTTAACATAGAAAGCTCACTGTATTAATGTATCAACAGGGATGCTACAAAATCATATATAAGAACATTGTAAAGCTATTTTAGTTAATTACTTTTCAACGAAAGGGATTAGAACAGTAAGTAGGTCAAAAGAGAGTACAAGATTACAAGTATAAAGCATTGCCTTGTGATAAGGAGTAAGGTATTAGAGTAACATTCTCAAGCGGTCAGGAATTTAGGACATATTTTCTTTTTCACCTAAGTACTAAAGAAGACTAATTTTCAATAATATGCTGACATTATAGTTCATGCAACATTTTAATTTTTAATTTAGTTTTGCTTATGATCTGATCTCTTACTTCATGCTATATGGTGCTTAATTGTGTTATAGTAGGTAGCAAAAGTTCCTAGCCCAAAAGGTATACCCACAAGGTACGGTATCTTAAGTTTTATCTTGGATTTATATCACTTAAGTACAGAAGGAATAGTAGAGATAAGGGATTGTTGAGGGACAATTCGGAGTGGGGGATGTTCTATGAGGTATAGAAAGAAAAAAAGGAAAGGTTCTATAGAGAGATGTGTGATGTTGGGAAAGACAAAAGGAGTGGGGATTTGAAATATATAGCTATAGTACTATAAAGAGAGGGACGCGGGTTGCGCTGTGGGTAAAACCTCAGCGCCCAGGACTTGCCGATTGAAAGGTCGGCGGTTCGAATCCCCGCGGCGGGGTGCGCTCCCGTTGCTCAGTCCCTGCTCCTGCCAACCTAGCAGTTCGAAAGCACCCCCGGGTGCAAGTAGATAAATAGGGACCGCTTACTAGCGGGAAGGTAAACGACGTTCCGTGTGCTGCGCTGGCTTGCCAGATGCATCTTGTCACGCTGGCCACGTGACCCGGAAGTGTCTGTGGACAGCGCTGGCTCCCGGCCTCTGGTGAGATGAGTGCACAACCCTAGAGTCTGTCAAGACTGGCCCGTATGGGCAGGGGTACCTTTACCTTTACCTTACTATAAAGAGAAAAGAGAACACTTTAGAAAAAAAGCCTGGCAGGCTACGTTATGGGATGCTGCAGAGCACTAGCTCCTCCAATGCTATTTAATATCTACATGAAGTCTCTGGGAGTGGTCATTGGGAGTTTTGGGGCCAGGTGCCATCAGTATACTGATAACACTTGACTCTATTTCTCCATAACATCACAATCAGGAGGCGCTGTGCAGTCCCAGGGCCATTGCTTGCATGCAGTGGTGAGATGGATGAGGTAAAACATGCTGAGCTTGAATCCTGGCAAGATGGAGACAAATGTAGGTAACTAGTTCCCTTGTCCAAGAAATTGGTCAACTGCCCATCCTGGATGGCGTTGCACTCCTTGAAGAAACACGTTTGCAGTTTAGGGTGTTTCTGGATGCAGCTCTATCACTGGAGGCTCAGGTAGCCTCAGTGGCTAGAATTGCCTTTTACTAGCTGCATTTGGTTTGACAGCTATGGCCACTGCTGTACCAGGAAAGCCTGGCCACAGTATTTCATGCATTGGTTACTTCAAGACTGGATTACTGCAATGCACTCTTATGTGGGGCTTCCCTTGCGCTTGATCCAGAGGCTGCAGTTAGTGCAGAATGCTGCAGCATGATAGCTGACAAAAATGAGTCCTTGTCAGCATTATAACAACTGTGCTCAGAGATGTGCGCTGGTTGCTGATTTGCTACCTGGCCGAGTTCAGGGTGTTACTATTACTATTTAAAGCCCTTAACAACTTGGGACCAGTTAACCTACTCAGCTGCTTCGATCATCAGAACAGATACTGTTACAGGTGCTACATAATATCTGTTCTACCATCTGCAAGAACTTGATCTTTTATTGTGGCATCACCAAAACTTTAGAGCTCCCTGCCTAGTGATATCAAGCAGGCACCCTGTGTATTCCTTTTGATGCCTGCTAAAATCATTTTTATTTAGACAAGCCTACTAGTTGTTTAGTAAGTTGGTGCAAGTTTTAATCTGTTTCCAGTCTATTATTTCAACTTTTTGAAAGTTTTAAATTATACTGTAGTTATTTTTTCTTATTGATGATTTTGTTTTATCCTTCTTATAAACTGCTTTGAGTGTTCTTGCTTACAATCAAGTGGTTTATAAATTTTATGAAATAATAATAAAGAAAAAACTGTGTTTTAAGCTAAAATGCCTTTTTTGCCATGTAGAACGTATTGTTTACACGCCATCGCAATCTCCAAGCAGTGAGAGACCACAAAAACTCCAAGGGTTCATGCGCTCAACCAAGTTCAGTTTCCTTGGAATGATGGTTAGAAGAGACCGTGGAGTCTTTAGGATACAGTATATGGTTTTATTTACAGCTATGTAAAGTGTGAGCATAGGATGGAAAGACTTGCAACAGCAACATTCACATAGATCTTGCTTTCCCCTTAGGTTTCTAGGGGAGCCCCAAAGTCCAGCATAAAGGAAGGCATGTCTCTCCATCTTAAAGTTTCCTGCTCACTCACACAGCAACTCTGACTATTGTTCTTCTACCTACTTGGAAGATAAGAGGGGTGGGAAAAGGCCCACCCATCTATTTCTGTAGCACAGAGCAACTTCTTTGGATATGCTAAACCATGGTACTTAAGTAGCCAGTCAAAGTTACATTGAAAAACAAACTGGTTTGGCAAGCATCCTCATACATCCTACCCTCACAGATACAGGAAAAGGACCCAGGGTATCATCCAGACTGACCCCGCCCCCAACCTCATAACAGTATACACTGGTCTACTACAGTTACTCATGAGGTCTTATTTTATTCAGAAGAATTCCACTCCATCTTTAGTCCATATTTAAGGGCTCACACATGTACATGCACATATAGCAAGTGCTTCAGTGGGGAAGTGGAACACAAAAGTGGAAGAGGGCAACACTGTAAACGTTTTTCAGATTGAAGGTACCGTATTTTTCGCTCTATAACACGCAGATTTTTTCTCCTAAAAAGGAAGGGGAAATGTCTGTGCGTGTTATGGAGCGAATGTGTGGTCCCTGGAGCCGAAAAATGAGGCAAAAATCAAACCGCGCTTCAGGGAGAAGGGAAGCCTGAAGAGAGGAAGTGGCAGCTTTCCTGCATTCTGCCTCAGGGTCTTACTGCCCGCCCTCTCTGTTTCGTTACTGTGTTTGCTCAAACGGAACAAAGAGCAGGGGAAGCCCCTCCCCTCCAGGCAAGTAGAGGGGAAAGCAGAGCGTCCGTCCTTCTATCCTCTCCCTGCTCCAGAGGAACAATGTTTGTGAAGGGAAGAGAGATTACAGGTTCGGCTTAAAATTCTGATTTGACTTCCTGCTTTTTGTTTTTGGAGACACACAGCATTCAAATATGCTTTCTTCCATTTAAAGAGGGAGAGAGAGAGAGAGAGAGAGAGAGAGCACACGCTGGCTGGCTTGTGTGGGTGGGTGGGGGGAAACTTTTGCCTTCCTTTCCTCACGTTATAGCCCTCTCCTGCATTCTTAGCCTTCTGTGTTTTTCCTTCCCTCCCCACTTAAAATGTGGTTACAAAGCATGGATCCACATGGATCCTCAGGATCTTTGCATTGGGTCACCCCAAATTCACCATCAGAGCACATAGCATGTCCATGGCTACAGCCTGTCCCCCCCCCAAAAAAAAATCACGCACCCACTGTTGCCTGGGGCTGCAATGGTGCAAAAACGTGGTTACAAAGCATGGATCCACATGGATCCTCAGGATCTTTGCATTGGGTCAGCCAAAATTCACCATCAGAGCACATAGCATGTCCATGGCTACAGCCTGTCCCCCCCCAAAAAAAAATCACGCACCCACTGTTGCCTGGGGCTGCAATGGTGCAAAAACATGGTTACAAAGCATGGATCCACATGGATCCTCAGGATCTTTGCATTGGGTCAGCCAAAATTCCCCATCAGAGCACATAGCATGTCCATGACTACAGCCTGTCCCCCCCAAAAAAAATCACGCACCCACTGTTGCCTGGGGCTGCAATGGTGCAAAAACGTGGTTAAAAAGTATGGGTCCACATGGATCCTCAGGATCTTTGCATTGGGTCAGCCAAAATTCACCATCAGAGCACATAGCATGTCCATGGCTACAGCCTGCCCCCCCCAAAAAAATCACGCACCCACTGTTGCCTGGGGCTGCAATGGTGCAAAAACGTGGTTACAAAGCATGGATCCACAGGGATTCTCAGGATTTTTGCATTGGGTCACCCCAAATTCACCATCAGATCACATGTCTGTGGCCACAGCATGAAGCACAAAAATGATACGTCCACTGTTTCATTCAGAATATTTTTTCCCTTGTTTTCCTCCTCTAAAAACGATGTGCGTGTTATGGTCAGGTGCGTGTTATAGAGCGAAAAATACGGTAATTGCTATCTAGAACTATCAATTTTCCCCAAACTGAAGTACAGTGGTACTTCAGGTTAAGTACTTAATTCGTTCCGGAGGTCCATACTTAACCTGAAACTGTTCTTAACCTGAAGCACCACTTTAGCTAATGGGGCCTCCTGCTGCTGCCGCGCCGCCGGAGCATGATTTCTGTTCTCATCCTGAAGCAAAGTTCTTAACCTGAAGCACTACTTCTGGGTTAGCGGAGTCTGTAACCTGAAGCGTATGTAACCTGAAGTGTATGTAACCCGAGGTACCACTGTATCTCTTGCTGCACATCACATCATATATTTAGTTCAACGGAACTTGACAGTGCAACCCTGTGCTTCTCTACACAGAAGTAAATCCCACTGAATAAAATGGGTCTTGCTCACAAGGACATAAGCCTGCTACCTGAGTTAATACTGAAGAACAATGTGGGGAAGAGGAGAAAAGTAGTACAGTGGCACCTTGGGTTACAAACACCTCTACAGACTCTGCTAGCCTGGAAGTAGTACCTCAGGTTAAGAACTTTGCCCCAGGATGAGAACAGAAGTTGTGCCACCGTGGCAGCGGGAGGCCCCATTAGCTAAAGTGGTACCTCAGGTTAAGAACGGTTTCAGGTTAAGAACGGACCTCCGGAACAATTTAAGTTTGTAACCAGAGGTACCACTGTAAACCAAAGCTCAGGAACTTCTAAACAAGATACAAAACTGGGACCATGGGCATAGCCAGGATTTGTGTTGGAGGGGGGCAGGACCCCCCCCCCACCCGCCATCCTCTTCTGTCTAGCAGATTCGGAATGAATTGTTTCAACAAGCTGTTTTAAATTACTTTCTTTTGACCAAGTGCTCAGAAAAACCTGTCAAACTTTCTACAATTTCTTTTAGTTAAGTATTTTCATTTCCTTGATTGGGGGGGGGGACTGCCATGGGCATAGCCAGGATTTATTTTTAGAGCGGGGAAAGCCTGGGGGGGGGGGGAGGCAGTTAGTTAAGTAGTTTTATTTACTTACTTGATTTTGGCTAGGCTATAGCAACCGCCCCCCTGCTCCCCCTATGCGTGGGGCTACATTAGTTTGGATGAAAACCTAACCAAGGAGCAGTAGTAGCAAAAAAAAAAGAGTCCTGTGGCACCTTGACTAGGAGATGCACAGAATATGCCCTACTAAGTTCCAGGGGGGCAGCCCACTCCGTCCTCAGCTAAGAAAGCAGTCCTGAGGCATCTTTTTAAGGCCAAACCCATTCGCTAGAAAGCTCCTATAATAACAAACAACAACAACACATCTGTCAGTGAGTCTCTCCGTCTCCTTCGTTTCCCTTCGGCGTTTGAGGAGAACCATGGACGGAAGGCGAGGGTGGCAGCAGCGGGCAGGTGGGCGCTTCAGAGGCCGAAAGGAGGGCCGAGCCCCTTTCCCGCCCCGCTGCCCTGACAGACTCCGACGTCACTTACCAGGTAGGCCGGGCCCCGCTCCCTCTTTCGGCGCCTGGTAGCCCCGGAGACCAAACGAGCGTCAGTAACCACGGCTCGGAATGGCCGGGCTCCGACATCCGGAGGAGGAGCCACCAAGACGGAGGAGGAGGCCCAGGCTCTTTTCCCGCGCGCGAAAGAGAGAAAGCGAGCGAGCGCCTACGCGGGAAGGAAGGAAGGCGGGAGAAACGCTCCAAGTACTGAGAGGCCGCGCCGTGCGACGTTGAGGGGAAATCGCCTGAGGTAAACGGCGCGCGGGGCTGTAAATACAGGCAGATGGAGTTCTTCGAGCCGGTTGGCAACGGTGCGCTCTCCTCTCCTCAGCTCAGCAGCATAGCCCTCGAGGCTCTCGTAGGACACGCTCTTCTTTTGAAACTGCATCTATCTGTGGGGGGTGGGGAGCGTCTTCTTCAGAAACTCCCTGAGAGCCCACCCCTCTTCCCCCACTTTCCGTACTTCTGGCTTGCGATTTCTTTCCCCCCTTTTTTTCCCGCGCTCCGAACGCGGCGGCGGGTCTCGGTACGCGAGTAGCGTAGCGGGCGTAGTCTCCGTAGGAATCTCTGCGCGGGCTCCAGAACTACTGTATTGCGAAGTCGCTTGACTTAGTGATGTTCCGGCGGGTACGTTCTCTTTTTGTAGCTTCTCTTTCCTGCGGACTTGTCTCTCCAGGTAAGAAGGTTGCGTGCCCGAGCAGGTGGCTTAGCCACTATCGTGGCAAAATCTCAGCCTTTTTTTCCTAGGCGTTGTTTATCCAGAAGCAAAATGCCGCTGAATACAGTGGGGATGGCTGTAGTAAATGTGCATTGGCTGGTAGTTCCATAGTTTCTCAAACTTGGGGCACAGATATTTAACTTTGCTCGCTCTGCAGAGAACGGTGAAATCCTAGAAAGGTTATTGGTTTAGCATAGCATGACTAATTCAAATAACTCAAGTAGAATACTCAAATAAAAGTGTGTGAATCTTGAAGTCTCAAGCCTACCTTTCTGCACGCCCCCCTTTTCTGAAAATATTTATGACAAACAATTCCCAAATATCCCCTGCTAAGAAACATTCCATTTACATATACAGTGGTACCTCTGGTTACATATGCTTCAGGTTACAGGCTCCACTAACCCAGAAATAGTACCTCAGGTTAATAACTTTGCTTCAGGATGAGAACAGAAATCGTGCAGCGGCAGCGCAGCCGCAGCAGGAGGCCCCATTAGCTAAAGTGATGCTTCAGGTTAAGAACGGACCTCTGGAACGAATTAAGTTCTTAACCCGAGGTACCACTGTACATTGTAAGTGATACAGTTAGGCATTAAGCTGTGTGTGTCCTGGAAGACCTTCTCTTTGATATTTTAATGTAGGTTGTAAACTCCTTTGAGATTTTTTCCCTTAAAAATATAAAGTGATATAGAAATGAATAGTAATAATAAGCAGATTTGTATAGTAATTTGGAGTTGATGATTTAAGTGCATCTACTCTGCATCTTAACAAATTGTGCCAGAATATATGTTGTACATCTTTTTTCTTTTCTTTTTTTTAACAGATGGAAAGTGACATCCAAAAACGGAGGATCCAGCTAACTGGATTTAAGAAGCAAGAAAAGAAGACCCTAATCAAATTGCTTCAGACACTAAAATGTGTTTTTTTTAACACTATGGTAAATTACGATAATTTATAAGCCTAAATATTTTGTGGATTTTTATCACCTAGAATACAGTGGACGCTCAGGTTGTGAACGTGATCCGTGCGGGAGGCACGTTTGCAACCCACAGTGCGCACGCACAGGTTGTGATTCGGCATTATTGCGCAAAGCGCGATTTAGTGTTTCTGCACATGCACGAGTGCCGAAACCTGGACGTAACCCGTTCTGGTACTTCTGGGTTCGGCGTGGTGTGCAACCTGAAAATGCACAACCTGAAGCGTCTGTAACCAGAGGTATGACTGTACTTTACAATATATGGTATTCATAGTGGTAAAACTGAGTGCATGCTACACTCTGGTAAAAGAGCAAATTCTACTTCTTACCTTATTATTTTTGAAAATGTGTATGCAATTTTTAGTTTATGGTTGTGTGTTCTTTTTGTTGTTAGGAATACAGAGATTGCACTCACCTTATAGCAAAGAGGCCTTGCAAGAGTGAAAAGTTCTTAGCAGCATGTGCAGCAGGTATGTATAGTGTGCTGTTCCTTTGCAGACGGTTTGGAAACTTCAGCCGGTGCAGAATTTGGCAGCCAAGTTGCTCAATAGGGCAAGATAATTTGAGCATATTACACTGATCCTGGCCTGACTGCACGGGTTGCCAATTAGTTTCCGAGCCCGATTCAAAGTACTGGTTTTTACCTATGAAGTCTCAAATGGCTCAGGACTGCAATACCGTAAGGACTGTCACTTCCCATATGCGCTGACCCTGTGATCATAATCTGAAGCCCTTCTTTGTGTGCCTCATCCATTAAAGGTCTGGAGGATGGCAACACGAGAATGGGCCTTTTCTGTGGTGGCTCCCTGTTTGTGGAATGCTCTCCCCAGGGAGGCTTGCGCTTGCCTGGCACCTTCATTACATATCTTTAGGTGGCAAGTAAATGCACTTCTCTATAACCAGGTCTTTGACTGATTAACATTCTTTGGCCTTTTAAGTGTGTTTATTATGCTACATTAGTGTTGGCCATTGTTGTCTTTAATAACATTTTAAAATAATAGTGTGTTAAAATGGTTAGGGTATTTTTAATGGTTTTAAATTACATTTAATTGGTAACATCTTGATATATAGTCTATAGAGTGCTTTTGGAAGAATATTTTCTTGTAAAGTGTATATAAGTTTGTTAAATAATAATACCTGTACTCAGATTAAACATTTTAAAATTGTAACCATTAACTACTGAAGATGCACTGAGTATAAACAATCAATTTATCAAATTAGTTACCTTAAAAACTTTAATGCATAAGATTTTTAAAAGGCCATTCTAATCTGTTACATGTTTTCTTGGCATCCACATACATACTCTTGGGGTATGATTGTTGGGGGCTGTTGTTGCTGTTGGTTTTTTGTATCTGTGTTATAGATCTTGTTGCGATTTATGTAGATTTTTTTCAGTTTGGTTGTGTATTTTTATGTTTTATTTATGGTTTATGACTACTTTTGTTATGTTGTACAGATACTTAGCATTTTTTATGTTGTAAGCTGCCTTGATCATGGTTTGAACTGTGGATCGGTGGCATACAAATAAAATTATGCATATGTGTGTACATAACTAGAGTTGGTTGTGTTTTATATCTTCTGTGACCTTAAAAATCCTGCAGATACTAATTCTTAGTGAGCACTTTAGGTACTGTACCTATTTAACAAGGTTTTCATTTCATTTCTTCCATATCACCATAAATTTCCCAACAATAACTTCTCTTTAGCTTTCATAGTTGTGGCAATTCTCATTGATCGTTTAACACATTTTTTGCTAATGGCAAAGATTTTGGCGAATTTGAAAATACCTTGTAATTGTTGGCATCCATCTGTCTTGAGAGATAATGGAGTATCTGCTGTAACTAGAAACTTGCGTTATCAGCACTGAAGTGACCTTTCCGGGGTGCGAGCCTTGGCAGTGTGTATGGAGGTCCTGGGCTGTCCAAGAGCAGCCCCACTCAACCTCACTGATGTCCAAAGGAAAGCAGAGCAATACATTTGGCACCAGCTTAGCTGCAGGAATTATCGGAAGGAGGCATAAAAGACTCCATCTAACCATCTTAGGAACTCTACTCTGGATTTGTGTAGGGTTTACTCCTTAGCCTTTTTTCCTCCCACATATGTCCCGCAAGGCAGGGGGTAGACCATGCAGGGAATTGCATTCCCAAACATCTAAGAGGACATCAGGCTGGGTTAGGCTATTCTAATTTGGGATGCATTTGGTGCTGTGGTCTAAACCACTGAGCCTTTTGGGCTTGCTGATCGGAAGGTCTGCAGTTTGAATCCGCACAACGGGTGAGCTCCTGTTGTTCTGCCCCAGCTTCTGCCAACCTAACAGTTTGAAAGCATACCAGTGCAAGTAGATAAATAGGTGGCGGGAAGGTACACAGCGTTTCCGTGCGCTCTGGCTTCCGTCACAGTGTTCCATTGCGCCAGAAGCGGTTTAGTCATGCTGGCCACATGACCCGGAAAGCTTTCTGTGGACAAATGCCGGCTCCCTCGGCCTGAAAAGTCCATTTGCCTTTTACTGGACTTAACCGTCCAGGGGTCCTTTACCTTCTCCTTTTTTTTTTTTTTTTTTTTTTTTTTTGCTATTCTAGATCCCAACGAGATTTTAACTAAAACATCCAACGTGATAAAATGGAAGGTATCAATAAGTTTAAAATCATGATTTTTCACAAAAAATAGCAACTCGTGCTTTCAGAGACCTGTGGATACACAAACACCTCCCTTCAGCCTCTTCTTCATGTGGGTTTGAACCCAGAGCTCTTATTTGAACTGTGGCATCTCAAGCTCCATGAAATGACTGCACCTTTTTCCTTGCTGGCCCTAATGCCTGAATTCGCCCTTCAGCATGTCTCCATTCAACCATGTCTCTTATTTCCCTTAAGCCTTTCCTCAATGCTAACCTTTTCTGGAAAGCTTATGGATAAGCACCTAATCCCTATGGTAAATAAACCAAAGTACCCCTGCCTCTATTTCCCCCTTTCTTCCCCTGCTTTACTGTGTCTATTTTAGACTGTAAACTCCTTGAGGTAGGGACCTATTATAACAGTTCTTTATAAAGTGCCATGCACACTGGACTATAAAGGTCAATTATAATTTATACATTTTTCTTGTATCAGCATCAGTAATACAGAAAACGCTTCTGTCCTAGAATGTTAACTCCCTACAAACTTGTTACAAATGCACACTAGCTACTCAAAGGAAACTTGTGACTGAATTTTTTTCGTACAAAATCTGAGTGTTTCAGGTAGCATGCCTTTGTGATGGGGAACCTTTTCACCAAGAAATATGAATACAGGGTAATGGTTCCTAAACAAAGAGGCTGAGAGTACCTTTCCCCTCCCCCTCCCTTTCCATCAGATGACTGCTGGCATGCAAAGCTAGCACCTATAGAAGTACCATCTGGTAAAACGTTGCCTTGCAATGGCACAATCTGCTCGCCTCGGCTGTAAAATTGATTAGGATCACAGTTTTAGCTGCTTCACTATGAAATATGCTGTAGTTCGTTTTTATGTAAAGCGTATGGTGCTGCTGTTACTGATTTGAACCCTGAAAGAATGGGAAAATAAGGTTTGGGCAAAGGAGGAAAGGGGACAATACCATCAAAATCACATTTAAGCTAGCATGTTGAGTACATGATCTGCTAATAGAAGAGAAATCAATTTTGGAGGTGGAAGCTGCTGGTATAAAATAATTCTCTCTAAAATTTAATGTTTGACTGAGGTTATAGCGGCCTCCAGAATTAGGGTGGGCATGGCTATAGTTAAACTTTACAGAGTATGTTAGCTGGTGGATGTGTGATATTTATGGTTCACATTTTGAAGATGAAAAGTTTCAGAAGTATGAGTGTCTTATCAGCTATATTTTTCTTTTAGAGCACATGCTGACAGAATATAGAATAATATATCTGAAATATGCTAATGCAGAATAAAAGAGGGGGTTTCTTAAAGAAAGAATCCACATGTAGGAATGGGCAGGCATTTATTCTCTTGCTTGCAGTCCTTTGCAAAAAATCTGTTGATTTTTCAAAGCATTTCCCCACCCCCACCCCAAAAAGAATGCTTAGTGTTTTGAAAGCGCGATTAAAGCTGCAATACTATACATATACACTTGGAAGTAAATATATTATATTTTTGAGAATATATTATGCATAGAAACTAGTGTATAAGCATGAAATGTTAATTAGTACAAAATTTCACAAAATGAATGAACACATTTTTTAAAAAAGCTAAAGAATTCTTACCCAAAAAATTAGGATCACTGTTTTTAATGAAAATGTGCCAAAACATTTTAACGTTATAGAAAAGGTCAGCTACTGTAGTAAGAAATTACATTAAGATCCCCTTTTTTCCGCCCTAACAGAGATTGTTACTAATTTTTATATTTGATCTTCATTTGATTGCCATTTGTCTGCAGAAAAAAAATTCTTTTGTGGATGACAGTTCATTTGCTTTCCAGGAAAGTGGATACTAACCAAGGACTACATAATTAATAGTGCCGAAAGTGGCAGATGGCTTGATGAAACAACTTACGAATGGGGATATAAAATTGAAAAAGTCTCCCATTATTCACCTCAAATGCAATCTGCACCTAAAAGATGGCGCGAAGAGCTGATACGCTCTGGTGCTGCAGGGGCCTTTCACAGATGGAAAGTTGTCCTCCTTGTTATGAATGGTGATAAACTAGAGGATTCTTTGAGAAGGTAGGATAAGACTTCTTTAAACTGAAGAAATTAATATGTTAATTCACTTTGATTTAGATGAAAATAGTTTTGTGGGTGTTTTCCTCCCTCTCACTTACTCTGGTCCACAGCAATTCTTCTACAGGATCACTTCAACTATAATGTTTTAGTTATATAGAGATAATATTGGTGTAGGAGAAACTGTTTGCTATGAATTGTGAAGTGCATTTTGGATGTTTGGGGGTTTTTTCAGCTGCACAGCAAATTAAATAACAATACCACAACCGATTGCATAGAAGAATCTGCACAAGGGTTACTTCCATGTGGACAAAAGGTCCTTTTCTTCAGTCTACAACTTTGTCTTGCAAAGATCTTGAATATGTTTTTAGTAATTGGAACAAATATAATACTGAATTCCAAAACCAAACCAGTGTGATTCATTGGAAAGTATTGGACTTGGTCCACAGAGACTTGGGTTCAAATCTCTATTAGAAGCTCAGTTGGAGACCTAGGACAAATGATCTCGGGATTGTAAGGATAAGGTGAGGTAATTGCATGTATGCTGTCCTGTGCACCTTCAATATATCGTACATTCTTCAGAATTTATTTTTAATTTACTGTTTTCACTGCTAAACTCAGCGGTTATTTTACTACTTTTCTTTTGCTTCTCTGTCTTTTTGCCCATAGCTCTCCCCATCATGGTTGATTGTGGGGGCTTAACAGGAGGAGATGGTACTTGTATTACAGTGTTACAAATCCACCTGTACTGTTGTACCTGAAGTGTCCTTTTCTTGATGAAATTAAAATTAGTTTCCTTTCCCAGTAAACTGTACAATTCAAATCACTCATTGTCATACAGACTTAGGCCCTTGCAAGCCTCAAGTATTTGATAAAAGGCATAAAAAAAAACTCCAGCAGAATTGGCAGCCCCTTTCCCACATGTATTTGTGTTTTGCTGATTTTCCAACATAAACTCTTTGGGGGAGTCCATGTGGTGCTTTCACACCCTCATTTAGCTACAGTGAAGGAGAGGAAGCAGCAGCCTCATTGTGCTGCCCAACAAACTATAGGTAGAAAAAGGAAGTACTGTAGTAGGATGCACTATTGCAATTTGCATCATATGGTTGCAGAATGGGGCCAGGTGTTCATACTGACTGGAGTGAAGATGGCCTAGGTTACACACAGGAGCCAATAATCTGGCATTAGAGATTTGGGGCTTATCCAAACAGGTGCCCTCACAGGTCCATGCTTCAAAGTTCTGTGCCCAAGCAAGAAAAAGCAGTTCAGGTTTTCCATGGATTGACGTTGGCTCTGATTCAACTTTAAAGAGCAGGTTTTCGCAGCGGCAAAAAAAGGAGAACATTAAAGCGTTGACCGTGCCCGTAAAGTGTAGATAAATCCTAACTGAATTATTTTTTGTGTGAAAGGATCTTATGTCCACTGTGCTTCCTAGGCCATATTTGCATTTCCTTTTGTGAGTATGTTAGGTTTGGTGTTTCTATCAAGTTGCTCCCATCTGAAGAACCATGAACTTACTTGGAGAGAAGAAAAAAATGGGAAATGAATATTGTCTATTATGGTCATTCCCATTTCTGCCCGTTTTTCACATGGGACTTTTTCACACAGTTGGCTCTTTGCATGTAAATCTGGTAGTAATTTCTGTTGATCAGTTTAAAAACTGTTGTTTAAAAACAACAACCACCAAATCAAGCATTTTGACTATATGAAATCTGTTCAGTTTTAAACTAATGCATTGACAAAGCAAATATGCATGTTTCGGATAGGAATTTTTAAAACTGCATTTTTAGGTATGTGTTCCCTCACCCCCACCACAGAATTAAAGAGTAGATTTATGCTTCCTTTTTTGTATGTTGTGTAGGTTTTAAAATAAGAGTTACATTTTATATTTCCATCAAGTTTATATTGTTTCATTCCTACAGAGTTCTAGAAGCAGGAAAAGCCACAGTCTATGCAGCATTAAGTGCACCAAAGGACATTACTCATGTGTTAACTAATAACCCAGCACTAGATCAAGAAAGAGAGAAGCATCTCATTGGTGTGCCATACTGTCCAGTTGGCTATTTAGAAATTTATCTCTTAGAGGCAAGTACACTTAATATAATGAGAATCATAATCGAAATACATTATTTTAAATGTAACTGTTGATTTGTGGCAAATTTAAGAGACCAATTTAAGCCAAATTATCATTGGATTAATATTTCAACTCTGATTTTTATTTTGAAGCATTTAAATTCTCATGAATACTTCAGAGTGAAAATTATCAGACTGCTATTGTATCATCTTCCTTAGATTGCATACAAGACAGTGAAGTATAGCAGCATTAAGGAAATATTGGACCGTGATTTGCTTTTGTGTGTTTGAGGCTAGCAAATCCTGGCAAGGTTGGTGTTGGAGACCTTGTGACAATGTTTGCCAGGACTTCAGACCATATCTCTGGATCAGTACACTATGTATGTTGATCACCTAACTGAATGCCCACATCTAACAGGGTTGCAAGCATGTTTTTTTCAGCACTGGATTTGGAGTTGCTCTTGGTAGTCGAACATGATTGGTGCATTTAGTCTATGTGTGCAATCCCATTGACATTAAGTTTTGAGCAGAATGCACCTTCCTATCCAACTCAGGATCCAGATGGGAATGGAAATCATTCACTTCCTTGGGCCTCTTCTTGTGGTTGTTAACAGCATATTACTGAAAGCCTTGTGTGTGCCTTCCTGAAGATTGGGGGCCATATATTGAATGCTTGAACAAGCTCTCTTTCTAATTATATTTTCACATATTCTCAGCTGTTTCAATAATAGAGCTCTCCTCTCTAAGCCAGGGGAGGCTAACTAATAGCCCTTCAGATGTTGTTGGACTCCAGTTCTCATCATCCTCCACCAATAGGACCAATGGCCAGGAATGATGGTAGTTCCAGTTCAGGAACATTTGGAGGGCCAAAGTTTAGCCACCTCTAGGAAAAGTCCAAATTGCTTGAGTTGGATCCAGACTACCTGCAGGAGGAACCCCTGAAAATGAGCCCCTAAAAGCTGCTTCAGAAAAATCAGGAGATTCCCTGGAATAGGATGACAAGAGGGCACTGGGCACTTTCTTCCAGCGGGGAGGCTTCTTCTGGATCTCAATTCCTATAGCAAATGGAAGAAGTCATTCCATTCACCAAAAGACCAGGCTGGATCCAACCCATAGTGTTTTAACTGTAATTGTCTGTGTTGCTATATGGCCTCTCTATATTTGAATAGACAATAATATGCTGCATTTATCACCCAGAAGGAAATTAAAAGCGATGCTGAAAAATACCAGGAGAACCATCTTAAACCCGAACAGTCAAGACAGGTGATGACTGGCAGGCATCTTGCTGAAATGAAAAATGAACTTATAAAGCATATATATTCTGAACAGGTAAAAACTAGTCTTATGTACATTTATTACTTTTATAGCATAAGTCAACTGAAGAAAAAAGTCTCCACAGAAATAAATGTGGAAGAAAGCTGATTGCACTGTGTTAAAAAAAATAGTGTATAGAGGTTGGGATCCACTTCTTAAAGTCTCATCGAGCAGAGCAGGTCCAATGATGAAATGGCTGTTACAAATGCAAATAGTGAAAAACAGAGAATGCATGAGGTCTTGTGAAGGAATCATGAAAGGAATTATTACAAAAGGAATGATGCCATGTGATAAATCAATGAAAAGGATTTAAAAGTTTTAGAATTATACAAAAATGATATAGGCCCAATCTGCCAATACTGCTTTAATGAAAAACTGTTATTAAGTTGGTGGAGAGAACACGCACTGGAAAAATTCTTCACCTTTCAAATGGGACTTCTTTCTATCAAAAAATCAATCATTGTGAGAGTTGGAGCTATCTCTGGGTTTAACTACTTTAATATTTAAACAGTGTATTAAACCCCCTTTACTCTCTTAAAGAGATGAATATTATGCACAACTAGGTTAACTGATGCCTACTTTGGTAGGGGTGCAAACAGAGTGAAAATGTGGTGGATTATTTTTAAAATCAATATTTTGGATTAATTATTGGTAGTTACTCCCTGTGCGATGGGACTTTCCTTGTCCCCTACTTCCATCCTCCTTCCAAAGCTGCTCATGAACAGTAGGGATCCCTTTGGGAAGGCATGGGATGTGGCGTAGGGGACTGCAGCTAGAGGAAGAAAATTGTGGAAGCACCCCCTACACAAGCGGATGTGTCATTACTTGTGATAGGCTCAGTTGGATCCTAGCTAATGAGTGGCATCCAGCAGTTACAAGAGCAGAAGTCTACTTAAACAACTACTCTTTCCTTTCTGCCTACATCCCAAATATCATTGACTGCATACTGCTCAACTGTCCCGAATTGAATGGGACATGATGGAATTACAGAAGCCATCCTGGCTTCTCATTGGATCCCAGAATGTCCTGTTTTTTGGTCTGGTCAGCTGGATCCCATGAGAGCTCAGGACCCAAAAAATGAGCACCCCAATTTTGATCAGTAGGATGTTGGAGGGTATAGGGCTATATTGGTGGGGGGGGGTGACTGCAATAGGGGGAAATTGTTCAAATTGAATGGAGGAAACTTTTTCAGTATATGCATCCAATTGCATACAGTCTAAATACCTGGGTTTGGCTCTGTGCTGTGGGACACAGGCAGCTGTTTGTGTATATGTCTGCCAACATCTGGTAAATTTTACTTGATTACTTTTTTGTGTTTTACCCGTAACTCTCTACCCATAGCTTGGTAATGATTTTGGAAAGGGCATTGTCTGAATAGTGAATCTCATAAGAACTGCAAAATGCTGCTGATACCGAGGACCCTCCCAACTTATTCCGTGTATCCAATGGCATTTCTTTACCCCATGTGCTTACTCAGCAGCAGTTCCCTATAAGGCCTGCCACTACCTCTTACGATATTCACAAAATGCCTCAGTAACTATCCCCTATGAACCTATGACTGTAAACCTCAGTCATCACTCCGGAACTTGGTGAAACTAGCTTCCAAGTAAACAGCTTTAGGATCAACCAATTTCCTTTGTATTGTTACCATGCACTATGACTGACAAATTTCGAGTAAGCGTACATTCTTATTTTAAATCAATAATTTGCTTTTAATTTACAGGCTATGCTAAGAAAATATACTCAAATAGACCAAATGACTGAGTGCAGAAATGTGGTAAGATATGGATACTGGGCTGTGAGGGGAGAGAGAGAGAGAAAGAAAAAGATGATGCTGGAATAGTTTTAGTTTCTTGCCAGTGATTGGGTTTCAACAAATGTTGCCTTTACCTTTAAATATTATGCTAAGTAAGGAGAGAGGAAAGCTTACGAATGGTGGTGACTTCATAGTGTGTCTATCACAGCTCAACATACACATATATAGCACATTCATGCATGTTTTCTTTATTCTACTTCAAATGCTGCAGCTTTCAAGGGCAATAGAAAAAAACACCTAAAAAGCACTGGCATGCATGCAGAACAAACAGTCTTTCTATTGCAGCTATTGATACTCCCACATATGTATGAGTATTCAAACCTGAAGGAGGTTATGGCTATGGACTCTCCGCCCCTTTTCCCCATGTCTTGCTTACAAATATTGACTGGGTGCACGCCAGGTTCCCATCTGGGAAATCTGTTCTTTTTAGAATTGCAACCCCTTGTGTTCAAATGACAAGCTTTGCTGCCAATGTAGAATGCGACTTCATCCTTAATTAAACGTATCTGTGTGTGCTGGATAGTGTCTGCAATCCAGAGAATTAGCTGAGCTCACACTAAAAGATCCTACGCCCACAGAAATTGCCACATACAAATGTTTTACATAGCAACCCTTTGGATCATTTCAGAGTCCTCAGCATGGGGCAATTAGGTAGGCTTAAATATCTGCACAGCATATCTATCTTTTATAGCTTTTGAAATTCACAAAGGGATATCCCAGTGCTTAATGTATAATTTATGGTAATTCAGCACTTGCTGCTCTTCTTGCTTACGATGGGAGTTATGCAATTTATAAATCTGGAACGCAGCTAGTTGTGATTTGGGATAGCTCTGTGAGCTAGAGTAATGATGTGAGGTATATGCCAGATTTATAATTTTGTTTTATGAAAGCCCCCAGTGAGTCATGCACTGATCCTCCCAACAACTTATTCCTTGGAGATTGCAATCCTGAAACCCACCTGTACATCACCCTTTAAGAAAATTAAGTTTAATAATAGATGTTCTGCAATACAACATAATTAAACGAATAACTAAAAAAAAAAGTACTTTCATTTTTATTTCTTACTGTCCTGTGTTAAACAGCAAATATGGTGGATGCGAGGATGGAAAGTATTTAGAGGAATACTTGGGATAGACCTGGGGTATGACATTGGTAAAGGATTGTTGCTATTCCCAGTGGGTTAATCCAGTAGGCCAGGGGTGGAAAACCTCCAGCTCACAGGCCTAATAGGCCTGGCAGGGGTCCCAGTTTGGCCCATCAGACCATTTCCCCCAAAGCATGCTCATGATATGTGATGCCAGGTGTGGGGCAGGTAGATATGCGGGAACCTTAAAAGTGCCCTCCTTGATTATGCTTTGGGGGAACTTAGTAGTGCAGTTGACCCCTGCCCAAAACAGAGCATGTCAAACTCTAGTGGGCTTATCAGTGCCTATCAATGGTAATAAGCAATAACCTCAAGCCCACTGGATTGGCTGTGCATCTGATTCCTGTTAAAAGCAAGCTTGGCGTTACCATCTCTCAGCTTGTCCCACTACAAGGGAAAAAAATTGTCACCAGGCATGTTGGGTGATTGACAGGGGGCACGGCCCCATCAACTGTCAAAGTGGCTTAGTGGGGTTGGGGGATGCAAGCAGGCAGTCTGTTTTTGCATTTTATTTTTTGTTACAAAATTTGCTGTTCTTTTACATTTATTTTTTTTAAAGTAAAGACTTTGTGTTAGGGTTTCAACTTGGATTTATCAATTTTTAAAGAATTGATTGACCAAAGAAGAGTCCCAATTAATCAAGCAACAGACTGTTTAAAAGCAATCATTTTTAATACATCTATACTTATAAAAACTATGGATAACTATTTTCTCTTTCTCTACCACACTGGAGGAAATGTGACTTCTAAAACTATACCTAGTTTGGCACTTTTGTGCATTCTCTAAAAATAAAGGCTTTCTTTGTGCTTTAGAATTGCCTCAATTCATATGCAAATACAGTTTAATCGATTAACCAACAAACTTAGGAGTTTCTTTAAACGGCCTTAACTTATGTTTATGTGTATCTGATCAGTGCTTAATCTTTTAATTCTTAGTCTTTCATTCCCTAGGTAAAAAATACTCGCTGTTCTGGAGGAACCAACAATATACTTGAACTAGTAGATGACCACTTATTTCCTATAGCAATCTCAGAATTTTTATCTGGAAAAGATCTGATTCCTCCTGCTAAACTTGTTCACTCTCTATTAAAGCACATACTTCAGGTGAGAATGGCAGCTTATGAGAACTGACACATTGCAGTGGCTAAGAAGGAGTGGCCGGGTCACTGGTTTCTCTTGTCTTACCTTAGCCAACTGTGCCTTCAGCACCTCATCTTCAAAATTAGCTTAATACAGTACTGACTCCCGTGGGCTCCCAAGGCTTGCAGAGAACTTCCTGAATCCTGGAGAGCGAGAGTGGCCAGTGCGCACCGACCCCTCTTGCTCTCCAGGCTTCAGCGAAAGCCTGCATTCACCCCATAGGACACACACACATTTCCCCTTCATTTTTGGAGGGGGAAAAGTGTGTCCTATAGGGGGAAAAATACGGTAACTTAATTCGTTCTGGAGGTCTGTTCTTAACCCGAAACCGTTCTTAACCTGAAGTGCGCTTTTGCTAATGGGGCCTCCCGCTGCTGCCACACGGCCGACGTGTGATTTCTGTTCTCATCCTGGGGCAAAGTTAGTACAAACCCAAAGTGTTTGTAACCCAAGGTGTTTGTAACCCAAGGTACCACTGAACTCTGTCACTTCTGACAGACATATATCTATGTAAAGGTAAAGGACCCCTGGACAGTTAACTCCAGTCAAAGGCGACTATGGGGTTGCAGCGCTCATCTCACTTCAGGCCAAGGGAGATGGCGTTTGTCCACAGACAGCATTTTGGGCCATGTGGCCAGCATGACTAAACCGCCTTTGGCGCAGCGGAACACCGTGATGGAAACCAGAGCACATGGAAATGCCATTTACCTTCCCGCCGCAGTGGTACCTGTTTATCTACTTGCACTGGCATGCTTTCAAACTGCTAGGTTGGCAGGAGCAGGGACAGAGCAACGGGAGCTCACCCTGTTGCGGGGATTCGGACTGCAAGCCTTCTGATTGGCAAGCCCAAGAGGCTCAGTGGTTTAGACCACAGCACCTCCCGTGTCCCATATATATCCATGTGGGAAGAACTAATCAGCATTTGTTAGGTAGCCCTCAAGCCACCCACCTCTGGGTGTCAAGCTCAAGTGAAACAGCAGCCCTTCTTCCTAGTTATGCATGCAAGTCTGGAGCATTTCTGATTGCCCTATGTGAAATGTATGTAGCTCACTGGTAAAGTACATGCTTTACATGCAGAGCATCCCTGGTTCAATCCCTGGCATCTCCAGGTAGAACTGGCAGACACACCTAGAGCTGCTGCCAGTCAGTGGCAACAGTATTGACTTAGATGGACCCAATGGTATAAGGCAGCTTTTGTATTTAAGGACCTTCACTACGGTGTATTCCTAGGTTTCTAGGCTGCCAGTCTTCGACGTAGAAAAGAGCTAGCACTTCATTCCCACTTCATTCATACTGTGTAAGTGTAAATTGTGGGACATAGGTGGCACTTTGGGTTAAACCACAGAGCCTAGGACTTGCTGATCAGAAGGTTGGCGGTTTGAATCCCCGCGACGGGGTGAGCTCCCGTTGCTCAGTCCCTGCTCCTGCCCACCTAGCAGTTCAAAAGCACGTCAAAGCTCAAGTAGATAAATAGGTACCGCTCTGGTGGGAAGGTAAATGGCGTTTCCTTGCGCTGCTCTGGTTCGCCAGAAGCGGCTTAGTCATGCTGGCCCCATGACCCGGAAGCTGTACACCGGCTCCCTCGGACAATAAAGTGAGATGAGCGCTGCAACCCCAGAGTCGGTCACGACTGGACCTAATGGTCAGGGGTCCTTAACTGTAAATTATTCTTAATGGTTTGGGATTAATGGTAAAAGATTACCTGAGAAATCTACATACACCACTTTGAGTTTCATGATAGAAAAAAGTGGGTTATAATGCTGCTTAAATGGCAGATCCAATAAAGAAAGATGGCTTAGTGATATAGATAGATAGATAGATAGATAGATAGATAGATAGATAGATAGATATAGTGTGGAAACATTGTTGAAGGGTGGTACGTATTTTAAAACACCATTGATTTGTCTCGAACTAGTTAATTTCAGTGGCAGGGCCAACAGGTGTAAGATTGGAACAGAGTGATAGAATGAGATGTGTTCATGTTTGATTACAGGGAAATTCAGACCCTGCACTTCCTGTTCAGTTCTTTCATATCATGTATTCTCTTCTTCAACACGATCCTCCTTGGAAATCACCTTCTATGTTAACATACTACCTGGAAGTTCTTCAATGTCCCGTTTGCATGAGGGGAACATGGCCTCTGTTAGAGATGCTTGTGAGGTAAGACCACTCTGGAATAATTACATTGGCCTGATTTGCACAAACTACAGTATGGTTAACAAACCATAGTTAAAGCTGATGCATCTAGTAAATTATCATTTAAACCTTGATCTCCATTAAAGGAGACACAAGAGCTGCTGTTCACTTGCAGCTCTATAGCTTGTGCATGGTAAATATTCCATAACCATAGTTATGGAGGGAATCCAAGTTTGCTCATAATACTAAACCTATGGTTAATGTTAACTAAGATTTATAAACGACATGCTTTTTAATGAGGCACTGAAATTACAATAGACTATGAAAAAAGTAACTCCTCATGGAATACGTACAATGTTATTTCTTAACCATGTATACTCACCCCAATATTAGGGAAAAGTGAAGGAAGGTGGCTTGGGTTGTTGTTTTTTACAATCAGGTTAGAGTGTTGGACTATGACCTGAGACACCAAGGTTCAAATCCCCACTCTGTCATGAAGCTCACTGGGCAACCTTGGGCAAGTTATCGTCTCTTAGTCTAACCTACCTCAGAGGGTTGTTGTGAGGATGAAATGGGGAAGAGGCAAACCGTATACAATACCTTCAGCTCCTTGGAAGATAAAGGTGATATATAGATGTAATAAATAAGTAATCTTACTTTAAGGGGGGTAGGAAAGTTTAGGTGCAATCCAGATAATAAAACTGTCTGGATATTGACAATTTTACTTGCTATTAATTTCAGTGGGGTTTAAGCATGCCTCATTAGAGCACTTCCACAAAGTTCCACAGATTTAAGTTGGAGTGCTGTGTCAGAATTGTTCAGCAGATTATCAGTGTGTATGTCAAGTCAATGAGGTTTTATCCTGCATTTTTCAACCTTGAAAAATTGGGTTGAAAAATGCATCACATGATTTTTATTTTCCCTATTTTTTTGTATGTATTCACAAACCACTCTGTCAGGTGTAGTACTTCTCAAGCCCATGGGACTACAGTGTAGCATAAGTATAATCAGTTGCTCAGAAAGCTCTTGAAATATTCAAGTAAAAAATATTTCATATTTGTAAGATTTTAATTTGACTTTTGACTAAAGTGGCTTATGCTTTCTGAGCCTTTTAGTTCAGTAAAAATATGAACTAAAGGAAGATTGAGGTTTTTAAAATTACGCATGGTGCAGAGAAAGTGAACAGAGATAAGTTTTCTTCCTTTCATAGTACTAGAAGTCAGCGTCATGCAATGAGGTTGATTGGCAGTGGATTCAGGAGAGATAAAAGAAAGTACTTTACACAAGGCATAATTAATTTTGGTTTATGGAATGCAGTGCCACACAGTGTGTTGACTGCTAGATTAGATGGCTTTAAAAGTGACGTAGTCAGATTAAAGATGAGTAAGTATATAAACTGTTATAAATCGTGAATTGCTGTATCATCCCCCATGCCCTGCTTGTGAGCATCACAGAGGCATCTGCCTAGCTACAGTAATGGTGGAAAACTTGATGGAAATGTAATTCTGGATGTGGAACATCAAGATTAAGATAAAGCAATTGATGGATGGGATTTAGGTATCTCTATCTCCAAAGGAAGGTCTTTCTCCCATTCACAGAGGGGAGTTTGATCCAGTGGAGACTCCTCTGCTAACTGGTTATTCCCATGTGCAGAAGCCAGAGTAAGTGGTTTTTGGCAACATCTCTGTACACTTCTGGAGGATCTCCCAACCCTCCCAAGAATTTTTTCAGGTGCTGCAGGGTGAATGAAGACTTGCAGGAAATTGCTCTTGCCCATAGGAGTTTCCAGATACTGTAGTGGATTTATTCCTGAGGCAAGACTGGATCCAAGTCAGTAAATGCAGTGAAGAACTTTCAAGTTTACTGTTTTTCTTTAGGTTCAGGAATTTCTTGAGTTCATTGTAAAGTCCTCAGAACTTGAATGTTTGCATTTAAAACAGCTAACGATTAAAGTGATATATTACAAGCAAAGCATATACATACATATATATGGTCTGTACATATGAAGACTGTTGTAAAAAGCTGGAAGCCAGACAATTAGCTCTTTGGAGAGAATAGGGGAGCACAGAGTGCAGAATCCTGCCCTTGGTTTTCTCAATCAATAGGATTTCATCATTCCTGTCTGCAAGCTCCATATGCATAGCCCAAGCAGTGGAATCAGGCTCAAAGCACACTTTCTGTTTACAATTCCTTATTTGACTGGGGATTTGTGTATTTATTTGATTGGTTTTTTAAAAATTTAATATCCTGCCCTTTATCTGAAGAGTGCAGGTTGGGTTACAATAACAAATGCATAGAAAATAAAATAGCAACACTTTTAAAGTAAAAACAATCTGTCAATCCCTGTAGGCAGTCTGTAAACATCCTTCTAGATACTTTATGGAAACACAGTTCTTCTGCTGGCACCCAGCGCTGAAAAAAGGTTAGCACTATGTGGAGCTCACAGGCACCTTAGTGGAGCTGGTGAACTTTGGGCTGTGGGGACAGAAAGGAAGATCAGAAAATATTCTGATTTATCTGACTCTTAACTATTGCTTTTGCTTTCCCCACCAGGTCTTGCCTTTACTGCAGTAATATTTGTCATTCAGTCCCTGTTACAGAAACCACAGATGAGGCAAGAATGTTTCACAAAACACTGTTAATGTTTCTTATGAATGTGTTCCAAGATGAAGTAATAGCATTAACAAGAAGGTGTGTTTCAATGAATGTTTTTACCTTTTTAATTTCTAACCCATTTTTGTATCTTACCAACAAGTTGTGCCCAAAGTACATTGTACTACCCACTTGATTACTTTTCCTGTACTTTTATGTCAGTTTTTAAGAAAGCTATTCTGATTCTAGGTAAATGGCCAGATATGTTTCTAAACTTTTTTCAAAAATTACTTTTACACATTAGTTCTTTAATTTACACACACACACACACACACACACACACACACACACACACACGTGCTTAAGTGTGTAAGTGTTTAACATTGCAGTTCTGTGATTTTTCTTAGTCTAGGCTTAGATTAAAAGCCTTTTTTCATAATGTGCACATAATACTTAGATTTTACTGGAGACAATTCTGGAAATTACACTGTAACAGCAAAAAGCCTGAGACTTGTAACCTCTTCCTTTATGTGGTGGTATGGTTCTTTGTTCTTAAAGTGCAAAAATTCAAATTTTTAAAATTAACATTACTATGGGCTGTATCCAAGATTAGCCATACTCAGAGTAAACCTGTTGAAATTATGGGCACAACTAACTTCAGGCTATGAATTTCAGTGGGTCTTCTCTGAGCAAAACCTAGGTAGATACAACTCTATCCACTGTCCCCCCCCCCCAAGTTTGGGGGGGTTCAATATACTTCATCATGCCCGAATATCACTCTGGATTGTAGCTAGAGACATCATTTCTATCAATGTTTGAATTCTGTTGTAATTTAAAACATCCTAAATTGCAGATTTTAACAGAAGATATACTGTGTGTTATGTAATCATTGTAACAAAACAGAAAAACAGATTTAGGAATTATTTTTCTTTTACAGTTTGTGTGAAGAAGATTCACAGCAAGCACAAGTGATGCCACAAACTGTTCTTCTGGAAACATTCTGGTTAGGAAGTGAATCGGTGCTTTTCACAAAACGTATAAATATTCTAGTAGACTGGGTCATAAATTCCTATAGAGAGAAGTACAAGACAGATGATGTGAGTGATTTATCAACTATGAAGAGTAAAGAAAGCCCAATAATGTCTTTTTGTGTTTTGCTGCTTTCTCCCAGGACTCTTAATAATGTTCCATGACTGTATATGTTCCCTACTCCCTAGAACAAGACTTTTGCGTTGTTCCCCAGATGGCCTTAATCATTGTTAAAGGTTATTGTCTATTGATTTCAGTGGGTCTTCTCTGAGCATGACTTAGCTGAATATCTCCTTTATGTTGGCACTGCCACTTAACTGATTAGTAATAGATAGGTAGCCGTGTTGGTCTGCCATAGTCAAAATAAAAAAATTCCTTCCAGTAGCACCTTAAAGACCAACTAAGTTAGTTCTTGGTATGAGCTTTCGTGTGCATATCTGAAGTATCTGAAGAAGAAGTGTGGTATCTGAAGAAGTGTGCATGCACACGAAAGCTCATACCAAGAACTAACTTAGTTGGTCTTTAAGGTGCTACTGGAAGGAATTTTTTTATTCTGATTAGTAATGTCATCTTAAGTATGTTTTGAAACCATGGGTTCACATTTGTTTAAAATCCTAGTGAAAATGGATCTTTGGAATTGTGAATTTCTTCTGATGAATGCAAATAAATTCTCTCACAACTGATGTATCTGAAAAGCTGATACCTGAAAATCTTGGTTAACAGCTTATATCATAAGAGGTTTCTGTAATCTCCAATATGTTGTCAAAGTAATGGACTCTTTACCCTTTGTGTCGGTAAAGATAGATCTAAAAGGGTTCCCCCTGGTTTCAAGTAAAATATGCAAAATGGAGAGCTTGGTTCCTGGAAAACAGTTGCCTAAGACAAGGTTCAAAATGTCCCAGAGCCATGATTAAGTGAGGCATACACTATGCTATTTATTTCAACATAGCAAGACTTTGTAATCTTTAATTAGAAATAGCTTGATGGGAGCTTATTTAACTCTGAGCTCCTGTAGCATCAGAGTCAGTGCCCTTCTGACAATTTCTATACAGGGGAATCCCTGCTGTTGCATGCGTCAGCGCCTTCCAGTCTGTTCTGCCCCACCCCCTTTCATAATAATAATAATAATAATAATAATAATAATAATTATTATTTGTACCCCGCCCATCTGGCTGGGTTTCCCCAACCACTCTGGGCGGCTTCCAACAAAGATGAGATACACACTAAAATGTCACATATTAAAAACTTCCCTGAACAGGGCTGCCTTCAGATGTCTTCTGAATGTCAGGTAGATGTTTATCGCTTTGACATCTGATGGGAGGGCGTTCCACAGGGCGGGCGCCACTACCGAGAAGGCCCTCTGCCTTGTTCCCTGTATCTTGGCCTCTCGCAGTGAGGGAACCGCCAGAAGGCCCTCGGCGCTGGACCTCAGCGTCCGGGCAGAACGATGGGGGAGCACCAAAAACAGCATGCGTGTTAGTAGTCGTGTGAGGAGTTGCCTGTACTCATGAGTCAAACCACTGAAGAGAACCATCTAGTTTTAAATGCAAGAATTAATTATTTGAATCAGTTTCTTATGGGTTTTTTTTTAATCAAAAGGTGGGTTTTGTGGATTGCAAAGTTAAATTATGACAACTGCTGGAAGCATGGTGATTGTCATTTGTTTTAATACTTATATGGAAGACCTGGTTAACTGGAAAGGTATTCTAGAAGCTACCATATAGTCAACTATACTAGAGCCTCACAAACAAAACGCAGAATGTAAATTCTCCCTATGTATCAGCCTGTAGTTTTATTTTGGATTAGAATGGCGAAACAATATATTAATTGGAATAAACATAAGCAGGGTTAATTAATTTGGCCTTCATTTTAGTTCCCCCAGGGGAGTAGTCTGTCCTCGAAATATTTTAGCAGAGGGAATTTGAATTCAAGAGTAAGTTGCTTGGTCCAATCCTGGTGTTGAAGTTAGCAGCACATGATAGCAGGGCCTCAGCATGTTTAATAGAGCAATTATCTGTTCCATCCAAGCATCAATCCAAGCACCTGCAAATTGTGCTTCTTGAATGTTAGTGGATAAAGACTGGTGATCAATAAGATTAAATATTTAGCTCCCAATCACATGAACAAACAAGTCATAATTGTCTGGCAAGATTGTGGTATAATTAAGGAAACTGTAGTAAGACCTGGTAAATTTCTTGGATGCTCATAGGGTAGACCACTTGTGTGAGCAGTTTAAAATGGATGAAACAGACTTTATAATTTCTACGTTAAGAAAAAATATAGTAATAAGAGAGATTTTAAAGGTGATCTTCTCTTCTAGATCATCAAGCATGAAGTAGCTGACCTGTTGAATAGAATTTTGGGAGTTGTGGTCGAATACTGGATTCTTTCAGGGTTCTTAATAGACAAAAATATGTTACATCCTGTAGCTGCTGATCTTGCATCTTATATTGCCATTTCATGTAATGGTAAGATTGTAATATGTTTTGTCATACACATGCATAGTGAAGAAACTCTTCAGTTCTCTGTATCTGAACCAGAAGACTGTAGTTGGAATATTTGGCTGCTTATTTCATCACTTATTCCAACTCGATGTGTGAAGCCTTCCTCATCTGTGACACCTGAATTTATCCTTGTCTCGTCTTCATTATCTCTCTCTCTCTCTCTCTCTCTCTCTCTCTCTCTCTTGGTGTTCTTCCCGTATCAGAATACTTTAGCTGGCATTTTTAACTACCAGCTTACTTCCCTTGCCTCTTTTTTTTATTATAGGCCACTGGTTCTGGTTCTGCACTGTAATCTTACAGCACTACTTATGCATAGAAAGTGTAATTTTTATTCATGTTTGCTAGATAATAAATAATAAGAATGTTGATGGTAATAATAATGATTAGGATGTTTCCATAAATAAATCAAGCACCTCATGTTTGTAAATCATAAGCAATTGGTGGAAGAGGACGTGAGAGTGCCCAGAGCTATACAGGCAATCTTCCATATATTCCATTGTCATTTTGCAAATGGGGACACAAAATTGTGCATTCACTATCTGCATTGCCAAGAGTATTAGTGTAGGGAGTTACTGTAAACAACTAATTATATATTTCACCTAAACAGGTTATATAATTCATGTTAGAGCCTGATTGCTAAAGTGTAAAGTTTGGGTATCCACAAGCATGCTGGCAGTATAAAATCTCTGTCCTAGTACAGATTTTAAAATTTCTTGTAATGTAACTTTCATGAACAAAAATCTCTCCGTTAAAAAAACCCCAAATCCATGCAAGCATGGATTTTACATACTGTTTTAAAATGGCATTTACCTTATATTTTAAGTACTTCAGCTTTGCAAACTGTTCCTCTTAGCTACTGCATAATGTGTTTTCATCAATTTGATATCTGGAGTACTATGTCCAGTTCTCTGCTGCCACAGGTGGGAAGACTAGGTTCCCTGGGTTCAATTTACAGGAGCGTAGATTTCAATTGAACATTAGGATAAGCTTGACACTAAGAATAGTCTGACAGAAGAACCAAAAGAAGTAGCTCTCCCTCTCTAGAAGCTGGGCAGTTATCTGTTGGGAGTGCTGCATCTTTCTGTTTCTAGAATTGCGCAAGCAATTCTACAGCTGGTTTAGTAATTCTAACAATTTAGGAATAGCAATTAAAGGACAGAAATGCAGCAATAATAGTCTCTGTACTCCCTAACACTTTCTTACTGTCTCCCTTTTCTTCAGATTTTTCACCGCAGGAATTAAAAACGTTCATTTCTTCCATAACATCTCTATGGCTTGAAATGTTTGTTGCAGAGGCAGTTTTTAAAAACTTGCCATTCCAAACCAATGCTGTTGTTTCTACTGAATTGCTGTCTCTCCAAAAAATGGTAAGTGTCATTTGTTCTAAGTAATATATTTCTTAATGCAAAAACATTCTGGCCTAGATCAAATGCAATGATCTTGGTCCAATAAACCATTCATTTTTGCACCAGGAATTAACTATGTGCCTGCATGCTTCATCCCCCTCTCTGACCTTCTTTCCTCATCCCTCCCTCTCATACACATTAACTCAATGCTTACTGGTTTGTTAAACCAATTTTCTTGTGGCAACTGAACTGGGAAACTGATGTTTGAGCTATTCCAACCATGATGTCAGGTATCAAACCATGATAGCAACTAGACAGCTGGTATTGTTCTGGGATTGGGGGAGGGTTCTAAAGGACTCTTTAGAAACCACTTCGCAAGTTTTCCTTCTGGCTCCTCTGTTTCTCAATGTCAGGATACCCCTAACTGTCTTGCTTCAACCTCTCTTCCTGTCCCCCTAATTGTATACATATCTATATTTCATCTGTTGCTGTTGTGAATTTTTGCTTCATTCCAATCAACAGAAATTGGGTACTAGTGTTGCAGGACTTAATGGTAAACATTACAAACTAGACTTCGCTGGTGCAACATTGGATCCAGCCCGGTGCATCTTACTCTCATTCCCCATGGCAAATTGCCTTCTGCTGTAGTGCAGCATATTTTCCCCAATTCCAACACATGGATGCTACTTTCCAGCATGTCCTTGAACCCTAAAGCACAGTAGCCCACAATACAGCAAACCACTCAAAAGCCAAAATATGTGTGAGAAGAGCAAGTCAAGTTCCCAGCAGCACCCTAACAACATAACCTGCATAGGGGTGTGAGAAACTATATGGGTCCTTAAGAGTTTCACACCATAAGCTTTACTTTAAAAGGCTTTTGTGAAGCCTAGGTATGATAATCTGGAAGATAAGCTTTAAATGCAATAAAGATCTGGAGGGAACTGTTTGAGTTGCTAATTACCAGATGTGTGTTAATGTCATATTTAACACAGCTGGACTAAAGTTTGACTCTTGCAACAGGTTTGTTCCTATCTCCCTGCTTTACAAGTTGGGCTGTGTGAGCCAAGGATACACAAAGCAAAGAAAAGGAAAATAGGGCAATGGCCTTGCCCTAAGTCTCAGAGGGCATTACTGATGCTAAATGGTGATAAGCAGAACCAAGCCGAAGTGCTGCCTGATGTACCGTAAGTAATACCTATAACATCACCGGTTTTATTCTGCTTTGGGGGACAGCTTCTGACCTGACACATTTCTTGAACTTTATGTGACCTGTGTTGTTGTCTGCAAATTACTGTGACTGGCAGAAAGCTCGGTTTTAATCCTGTAACACATCTGGGAATGGTGAGGGTTTTTTTTCCCTTTCCCTGCATATATGTAGACTTCACAGACTATACATACTTTCCCACTATTAATGTAAATTGCTTCCCAGGAGAAATAGAAGTATTCAAGAAATAATGTTTTTAGAGTGAGCTTAAGCCCTGTATATTGAATGATTGGTGGGTTTATTACAAGCACATACTGTATGGAATGTTTCAAAACTACAGTGACTTAAATTTCAAAATATGAAAGCATGTAGATGTATCTGTCTGCGAGAACACTTGTTACTTCTGAACAAGTGGAGTGTTGTTGGTTTTTTAAATGTAAATAAAGTTCAGTCTTTTAATGTACTTTTACCATTTCTTGCTTTTAGTATACAAGGCACTGGTAACTCTGCTTGTGTTCAAAAGAAATTGGGAAACAAAGCTGAAGTTGAGATGATGCGCAGCAAAGATAATCATCATTTTTCAGGGAAGCAGGGGACTGTTAACAAGGTTAACCTTAAAGGTACTGTGATTTCCTAACTTGTGCTTAGTACTTCACAAGTTTGCAATCCGTAGTTCCACATTTGGTCCCAGTGAAGATGGAGTGGTATCTCATTATTGCCACAAGTCAAACATGGCTTTCTTGTGCTATTTGTTATGCAATGCCCTTTTTAAAAAGTTGGGGATATGATTGTCTGCTTGTTTTAATCAGTCAAACAGACACACACAATTTTCTCTTGAGTTGTAAATTGAGAATGCATCCTAAAATGAGTCCATCCCAGTCATAGCCTTATTTCACTAATCCACCTCAACCTGTGCTTGTAAGAATCAGCATCGTCCTCTGATTTGAAAGTCTAATTCAGTCTTCATCTCTTTCCGTCCTAGACGTTTTGCAAACAAAGACCGAAGTGTATGCTGAATTACATAGCCCCATTAAGCATATGGACTGTTTTCTTCTAGGCATCGAGCCCAAGCTATGAAATGCATTTGGATTTTAGTTTTAACTACACTAGAACCCAAGCACTTGAGTTTTAAATAGCACAGTACAGTAGTTTACATAGGCTCTATTCAATACACAAATGTAATAAAATGTACTTACATGCTTGTATCTGTCTTAAATCAATTTCTGGAAATATTTTTAATATGAATTTAACCCAGACATATATAGTTATTGCCATTCAAAGTGCTCCGAAGTATAACAGTAATGGATATCAGAAGGGATATTTTAGAACCATATGCTAAGCTATTGGTAGAGCCAAAAACAGCAGAACCCTCATTTTGCTTGGATTTAAATTTTATGCCCACCCTATACCAAAGTCTCTATCAGCAAATGCACTGATAAAAAAATTATCTGATTTCCCCCCTACTGGTATACTATTGGAGTGGTAAGACAAACTGATATATAATTACTCTTAAAAGAAGTGGCTAAAATATGACACATTGGGAAAGATAGACTTGATTGTTGCCCACAACGAACAACCAGACATTCTGCATAAGAATAATATCCTGTTGAATATAAATAAGGAAATTTACTGACCCAGTCCCATTGAGCAAATGTGGGGATGGGGAGGGCAGAATGTTCTCATTTGGGTAAATGTCATCATTCACTTGGAAACGTGTTTTTTGTCAACTCTTGTTCCAGTATAATCAGTGGACAAAAACGTAAACAAATATCAGAATTTTACAGCCTGCCTTCGTTAAATGAGCCACTACCTGTAAACTGCAGTCAGTCTTCACTGTCTTCCTTCTCTCTTCTTTCCTGGGTCTAAATGTGTGTGTGTGTGTGTGTGTGTGTGTGTGTGTGTGTGTGTGTGTTCCCTCTTCTTAAGACTGCTTCTCTCCCTCTCCCTCCTCCACCCCCCCCCTTTTCTCTCTGGTACTGTAGGCAAGCCAGACAGCCTATTGAGAAACAGCAAACCATCTGTTAACGGATTTGAAGTTCTGAATTATACTTGAGTGTGTAGAGGCACTCGTGCTTAGCCAGAAACATTCATTTGAATTAAGCTACAAACGCTGTGTAAAAAGAACCATACACTTAATGTAGGTTCATGAATAAATTTAAGGGAGGGCAACTGCGCTCTAAACTTTTATTGCTTCAAAACCAAGCATTTTTGGTGTTCTGTGATCATTCGGTGCTTTTATAATGTGGTTGAAGCTTTACAGCTTGAACGGGTGGGTGGGGGAGAGGGAGAGATAATTCCTGTGTTAACCCTTTAGCAGTGCAGTTCCATTGCTGGATCTCTGATGGAACAGAAGCTCTGTGGGCTTTTTGAGTTTTCTTAAAAGGTATTTAAACAGGACAAAGGGAAATCTTATTCATTACTGAGTGCTCTGGCGTGTAGCCAGATCTCCTAGTTCCTGCGCTTTGATTATTTTCTTCAGTTGCCATTTTGCCTAGACTGGTATAATCTATTAATTCTGTTTGCTAGGAGAGACTGCCCTGCATACTGCTTGCAAAAGGAACAATGTGGAGAGATTGATTCATCTTCTCTCTCTTCCAGGAATAGATATTAACGTTAAAGGTAAGTAGTTTTATTTTCTTCCCTGAACAAACACATTAAGCCTCCCAAATAGCTGTGATACTTGTGTGTTCGCAGAGTTCTTTTCATTCCTTGTTTTCCTGCTTCGGGATTATGAATTAAAGCAAAGATTTTATGGGTAGTTTTGCGGCTAAAGCTTATTGATTGCACTTAATTGTCTGCATGGTTTTTCTATTAAAGCACAGTCGTGGTTTAAAATAATTCATTTCTGGCCTTTTTATAGATAGGAGAATAAAAGCTGTGAATGGCTTTATAGTCAAGATTTTTATGTGAAATTCTGGTCTGAACAGACCAGGGCCAGTGTGTGGTTTTGACTGCAGATGCCTTGTTCTTACTTTAGCAATAACAAATACGATGCTTTGCAGAAAAAAAGAAACAGCTTCATTGTAGAATGACACTGAAGTAGATCTTTGCCTCATTTCATTTTAAAAGTATAATACAGAATTAGCATATTGATTTTTCAAAATATTTGTCATAGCACTAGTTAGAGGGGGGGAAAGGGTAAACGGAATCTGAACGACAATATTATGAACATCCTGCTACTAATTTTACTGTTTTCTCAAACTTCCCTTGATTTGTAATTCAGACTATGCTGGCTGGACGCCTTTGCATGAAGCTTGTAACCATGGAAACACTCTGTGTGTCCGTGAAATTTTGCAACATTGTCCAGAGGTAAACCTGTTCAGCCAAGTGGATGGGGTGACTCCCTTGCATGATGCCCTGAGAAATGGACATGTAGAAATTGCTAAGCTTCTACTTCAGCACGGGGGTGAGTGTGTTTGTGTTAAATAAGCTTAGAGAAATTTGAATCTGTAAAAACTGCAGAGTATTAAAATTTGAGGGTGTTCTTGATGTGATTTTTGAAAGCTAGAGGTTTTCATAAATATTGATGTGCATCATGCCATATTTATACTCATTCATCTTGTCAGTTAAATTATTTCAGTAAGACCATAACTTTGGCTGCTTTCTCACATTTGCTGAATTGCAGATTTTTTGTAAAAGCTGTATGAACAAGCAGTGATGTGGACTGCATGCCTACCAGGCATTTTTCACAAAATCTGGATTTTAAATTAATTTTTACAATGTACTGCAGAAGTGGTTAGCTTAACTGCTTTGTGCTGCTTAATTTCATTGTGTTTCTGTTTATATTTATGGTTATCCAAACATTTAGGCTGATAATTCTGCTTTTGAAAAGTCTAGGTTTTTAAAAAATGGAAGGGAAAGGGTTAGAAATAGCTTACTTTAGAATTTTGCATTTTTTTAAAAAAACCCCACTTAAAGCAGTTCAAAAATTACAACATTTTGTGTATACCCTCCATGAGATGTTTTCCTCTCACAAAGTACTCATCTTCAAAGGAGAGAAAGTATATATATTTTAGAGCGTTTGTGTGTGCCATATATAAACACAGAGTTTATGTAGCTCATACCACTACTCTGCATGTCAGTTTAATTTCACATATTTCATGTTTTCAGATTTGTTATGGCTATACCAATTCTGCTGTGTGGAGTGCAAAATAATGTTCTGTACTTAGATAGCTTTTAGCTAAACTCAGCCAGAAACACAAACATTATACTGGTTAGTCTGTTTTATAAGACCTCTGTGCATTTGCAGTCTTCTCCTGCCCCCTAAAGGCTATTTTCTTTGTCTCTGGCTGACATTCTTTCACAATCAATACATCCCTTGCTCTTCTCCCTCTGTGTGCTTGTGCTGAACCTTAATGCTGTCTCCCAGGTGTTTTATTTATCTACTGCACCATGCGACTGACACGCCAAGCCAATACCTGGCCTCACTTCAATCGGTCTAAGTGATGCAAGAGCCAATATTACCGAAAGCCCAAGTCTTCAATAGAACGTGGCATTACACTGACAGATGTGCATTTTTCCTGGGTGTCTGTGAAGAATGGGCAGCGGATGATCCCCGTGTCCTAGGGGAGAAGATCTGCTTGCACTTTCATTCATCAAGGTCCTCTTGCAACGGTGCAGACGGTGTGTGCAGAGTTATCTTGCCTGTCACATGCCAGGCCTTCGCCTGTCAAGCAGTTTGACAGACGCATGGCAGGAACTAGGCTGCACATTCAGTATACAATTGCTAATTGTTGGTAACTAAACTTTATAGAGTCCTTTGGCACGTGCCTCAGCCATAAGCCATCCTTTTTAGCTTTGGGGTTTTTTTTTAATCTACACTATGATGCAATATCTACATTTGAAAATTAAAATATTGCTCTTGTGTGCATGGCCCTCTCTCTGTAGGCACACAACCTGTTAATTTTATTGATGTGTTATACCATCTTTTTCCTAAAGAGCTCAAGGGGGGCATCCATGTTTCTCCTCTTTTTATTTTCCCAACAGTCCTCTGAGGTAGGGTAGGCTGGGAAATAGCAACTGGCCCACGTCTCCTACTGAGCACTAAGGCTGAGTGGGAATTTGAATCCAGGTTTTCCTGGATTCGCCCTCCCATCAGATGTCAAGGAGATAAGTAACTATGCAACCTTTAGAAAACATTGGAAGACAGCCCTATATAGGGAAGTTTTTAATGTTTAAGGTTTTATTATGTTTTTTGTATATGCTGGCAGCTGCCCAGTGTGGCTGGGGCAACCCAGTCAGATGGACACGGTACAAATAATAACTATTATTATTATTATTATTATTATTATTATTATTATTATTATTATTATTATTATTATATTATTCCTGGTCTTGCAGTTTACCTTTCACAAAAGTAGGCTGCTCTTCTCTCCCCACCCCACACCCAGATCCATATGTCACTTTAACATACCATTTCCCCCTGCACATTAAAGCATTTCAGTTAAGTACATTGCAGTTTCTTCATGACGAAAAACTCTGTGCAACCTGTAATCTATGGTAGTTGAATTGTTGGTTAATTTATTTTATTTTATTTTTTTAAAAGGCTGCAGCTGATCTATCACTCTAGTAGCAGCAGCTGCAAGCTCAGACCACATTGCTACACATAAAAAGTCCGCCAATCTAAGAAACAGTGTCAGTACTGATGACCTGTTAGGTAGAAGCAAGATCATTAAATCCCTCTGACCTGTCTGCCAAGCAGGTGATGAGTGCTGCACTCATAGGCTTGGGTGTTAGATACAGGCTTGGGCATTTAAACTGTGCACAGCAGTCTTCTCTGTATACAGACACCATCCCGGAAACCGTTATTATTTATTATTATTAATTTATATACCGCTTATAGGCCAAAACGTGGGTGAATCTAGGCATGCTTTTCTCTGTGTGTGCTTGCTAGATGCAGACACATTTGACTCTGTGAATGTTTAGGGGGTTTATGGAATAAAAACTTAAGCCCTGGTTATTTGAGAAGCTGCATTCTTGCATTCTGTCCTATTCAGCCACTAAGGAAGAGTTACTTCTGGTGGAACCACACAGCCCAAGGTTCATCTGACAGCCAAGGCTGTTTGTCTAGAGGGCATTCAGTGCAATGGCACATACTCCCTCCTGATAAACAGCATATGCTAATAGTTTGTTGCTTTTGGTGCATGTAAAAAATGCTTTATGTAAGCAAGCTATATAGCCTTTTCTTCTAATTTTATAGGTCTTAGGGAAAGTAACAGGAAACTATATTTTTAGCATATCTAATCTGCTGTTTCTTATTGTGCCACTGTTTAAACTTAAAAATATGTTCCAAACTCCAGTTCATACCTTGACTTGTCAAGGGAGTGCTGAAATAGTGTGACAGAGGAGCAGGAAGGCCTTCCTTTGAGTTTGAGTTGGGTTCTCCATGTGAATGCTCAAAGAAAGTTAGTGGGTGGCATTTTTCTTTCTCCAAAATAGTAGTGATCCTGCTGACTTGTAGACCTTTCTCCCACGTTTTGAAGGCAGAGAAATGCCACCAACTACCATCCTTTGGCATTCACATAGAAGGCCTGGCTCATACTGAATGCTATCTGCCATACATAAGGAATTCCCCCTAAATGTATGAACAAGGCTAGGATTCTTTATACATGTGGCTGAGACATGTGAAATGCTACGTAACTCAGCTGCTGGCACAGCCTTCTGCCCATGCGCTCAACTTAATTGAATGTTACTGTGATTTGTAAACCACTTTGAGTTTTTATTACAATCTATCAGTATATAAACATTGTGAAATACGGTAAATTTGTCACCATGGATGGCAGCAGTCCCCATTTTATATTTGTGTACCCCAAAGTTTGCTCCCTCATTTCTTTTTTATCATCTTCATCTATCAGTATCATCTATTTTGTGTGTCTTGCAAAACACATTTTGTAAACCTGTATTTTAATAGGTATCACTAATTTCTTTAAATATACTGAAGCATGATACATATACAAAGAACTTGAATCATCTGGCTATGTTAACAAAAAGAAATCTGTAGTACACTGATGAGATCAGGAAGTAGCTTTTGCTCTAGAACAGTGGTTGCCAGTTGGTGGTCTCCGGACCCCCAAGGGTTTGTGGCACCATTCACATAACAAAAACTACCTTAGAGATATACAACTTTTCAAAACCAGAGGGTCCATGGCTTGGGGTTTTGAAAAACAGGGATCTGCAGTACTTAGCGAATTTGGATCCAGTGTTCTAGAACATCCAGCCTTTGACTGACTCACCACATGACTATGAGGGTGAGGAGCAAAGGTCTTAGCAGGGCATTTCACCCCATAATCTTTAAGGCACATAGTATACGCCTGAAAGAGGCTTAACAATTCTAATTCGTTTGGGAATTAAAATGTGATTTGTTAGTCAAAAAGCTTTAGATGCTGCAGACAAAACTGCAGATACTGAAAAACAGCCAGTTGTTTAGCTGCGCTAAATAAGCTATTTCCTATTTAATGTTTTGTTTCTTCTGCAGGACCAGTATTGCTACAGCAGAAAGATTCTGAGGGGAACCTGCCACTGGATATCATAAAGTGTGAAACAACTAAGCAGCAACTTTTGCATCTTGTTAATCCAGAAGAGAAAGTTGAGGAATTCCATGCACAAGTGGAAAGCAATTTTCATAAAACACAGACAGAATTTTGGACGGTCTTATATTGCAAGATGTTACTAAACTTTTGTTCTGTATATAAGCTATTTAAGCCTTTTTCTGTAGCCTTTAAAAAGCTAGCCTGCTCCAAACCGTTGCTGATGACATCTGATTGTTGCAAGTTTAATGCTAGCTCTAGCCATTGGTTCCTAGATCTTTATTTTAGAGAGCTTGAAACATTTCGACATCTCCCAGTGTATCTTCAGAAGATGATTGAGGAGCTTAAAAAGGGCACAGGTGAACAGCAGCAAGCTTTTGCAGCAACACTACAGCAAATTTCAGTGGAAATCCAAATGTCTAACTGTTATTTGGCCAACTAGCTTCCAAACTAGGACTGCTTGCCAAAAGCTGATAGTCTTAACACTGGGGTAGCTAATGTGTCCTTGGACTCCAGCTCCCATCAGCTCCATCCAGCTTGACCAATGATAAGAGATGATGGGAGTTGTTGTCTTGGCAGCATCTGGTACCTCATTGATCCTGGTCTAACATGTTTATCATCTTCAACATATAAGCATAATACCCTTGCCTGGTTGAACTACTGATCCCCACAAGGGACTAAGACTGTATTTGCCTGATTTAGCCGTAACACAAAACTGGCTTCCTACTACAATGCGAACAAGCTGTACAGAATATCAGGTTTGCACACTTTCCTTTCCCATAAGAGAAAACCAGAATCCTCTGTTCCCAGTTTTGCACTAACCACATTTTCCCTTATGCTGTTTGAACTTGGGAAACTTACTTGATCCTATCTTGTTCACACTTATTAATTAAGCAAACTGTTTTCTCACATGCTGGCTTGTCCTCACCAGCTAGTTTGTAAACAAACTACTCTCCAGGCTCAGTCGTCATAGGAAACAGGAAGTGGATGCTTCTTACTTGGGCACTACAGCACATTCCCATCCTGGGAAACTGGTTTCCCACCAGCTGTGAAATGAGGGAGGGGGGTGAGCTCCAGCAACGATTATGGCACCAACTCAGGGGATCCTTTTACTTCATCCTATCAAGCAACACTTCATTTTGTTGGCTACCTCATTTTGTTGTCTGCAATCACTAATCCTGTATAATATTTTTGTTAATAAAATTGTTTTTGTAATGTGATCAATATTTGAATAGAGTACTGTATACTTGGTTCATTTACTTTTAGGAGGCAATATACTACCACAATCACACACTGCATTCACAATTTATTTGAGAATGAATAAAGATGTTCTTGATCCTAATACTGTCATTCTCAAATTATGAGGCAGCCCACCTTGGGTGGTGTGGGGGAATATGGAAGATTTAAGGCCACTCTAAAAGGTAGGGCATGTTAATTATCTTGTGTAGGAGGCAACAGTATCTAGGGGAAGTTGAAGCTTCCATAAAACATGCCCTAAGACTGGACTCTTATTAAAGCTTTATAAATGTAATTTGGAACCAAAAACCATTCAATAAATTAAAATGGTTGAAGCATAGCTTCATTATTATGTATGTTCATTAAACAAACATTTTGTAATTTGAAAAAAAAGTATTTAAAAAAATCCAATGCTGATTTGAAACAAAATTCAGGAGCACCTTAGGCTAAAGCAGCACTTTGCAAGTTAAGTGGGACTGGTGTGGTAGTGTTGGACTAGGACTGAAGAGGCCTGGCTTTGAAATCTGTCATGAAGCTCACTGGGTGCTCTTCGTTCAGTTACGAGATCTTAGCCTAACATACCTCGCGGAGCTGTTGTGAGACTTAAATGGCACAGGGCCTTGAACTCCTTGGAGAGTAGATGTACTCAGTTTCTAAATATGCCCATGCGAAACCCAAGTGTAGAAGCTGAGCACATCATCACTTGTCCCAACTCTAAAAATGGAACTAGAACATAGCCACTGTAGATAGTAGCCAACAATAGCCTTCTCAGAGGACTAATCTACAAATGATTGTGTACAGAACTCTTTAATCCCAAGGCATTTTGAGATTTTATTTTGCAAGGTAAATATTAGGGAGCTACTCATCTATGTAAATCATAGAATCCTATAGTGTTGGAAGGTACCCAAAGGGTCATCTAGTCCAACCCCCTGCAATGCAGGAATCTCTGCCCAATGGGGCTCGAACCCACAACCTTTAAGAGTCTCGTGCTCTACTGATTGAGCTATCCCAAATAATTAACCCATTTAATCATTATTTTGAATAGTTCAGTGAGCCTTCTGCCTTAACCATAGCAACAATCAATTCTAACAGAGAAGCAAAAAGTGACCTTATTTTAACAAAACAAACTTTACCGGTAGAAGAAGTGTATCTTTTGAAACATCCATGTAATAAAATATGCTACTTTCTTACACAATGGTTTGTTGCTTTTGCTTGCACAAATAACCAAACACTTTAATACCTTCCCCTTCCCCAAACCCTCAACCAGACATTTTGATGTTCGAAGCATTGTAAGGTTACGTCAGCCATCCTAATGATGTGATGTAATGCTCTAAGAACAATAAGGAGGTCCAGATCTTACCATCAGGGTCTCTGAGCTACGTACAGGTACTGTTCAGAACACAGAAGCATGCTGTTAACATGTTGGGACATTTGTATAATACAGTGATTCAAATAATTACTCTATAGTACCTAGAGACATTGGTCTGAAGTAGTCATAAAATCACAGAGTTGGAAGGGACACTGAGGATCATCTCATTTAACCTGCAGTGCAGGAATATGCCAGTGTCCCATATGGGGATCAAACCTGCAACCTTGTTATTATCAGCACCACACTAACCAACTGAAGTCCTGTTACAGTACAACCCAAAAAATACAAATTTGTATTATAATACCATCAGAACAGAGATGATATGAGTGAAGCATAAATACAATCAAGATTCAAGCCTATTTCCTAAAGCATTACTTGCTCAAAACACCACAAGCATTTCAAGAGCAATGTTAATATATGGTCACATCTGAAGGTGTCCACTAAAATTTGGATTATAAAAACCTGATTCAATACCAATTTCTGCTAAAAATGTCAGTCCCACGCTAAATATTTTTAATGTGTAGGACTGGTTGCACAAGCTGTTAAGAGTAGAGAGTAAATTGCAGAAAACATCCCAATTCATAAAAATGAATTGCGAAAGTTCATTTATTAACAGTGCTTAAAGTACACTTCCCTCTGTAGGTACAAAAAAAGGTTTAGTTAATATAAACCACATAATGCTCTAAATTTTGCTTTCTAAATCAGTAGCTCCACTGAAAGTTCTTCCATGTTCACGTGAGCAAGTGCTTATCAGCATCTTAAAACCACACTGCGTTTAAAGTATTATTTTCAAGTTTTAATTGTTGGTGACATTTCTGACCATGCTGAGTTCCCCATTTATCTGTACAGTAGCTTATATTTTCTGCTTCACAGTAAGTCTATGTTACCGAAACAACTCTGATCCTTATGTGCTTTTTTATAATGAGGTCTTATTACATTATCTGAAATGTCCTAAAATTTCTCTGTTATGTGCTAAACTCTCTGAGAAGAATAAATGTGATGTGTCAGTTTGATGTGGTCAGCCTATCATTAGTTTAAACCTTTTCAAAGCAGACCTTCTCTGTGTGGGGGACATGCTATCTATAATGGCTCTTAAACTGCTAAAGATGGTTTTTTTTCATATGGATACCATGTGGATTGATGATAACGTAGTCTATCTCCTCTATCAACCCCTTATGATTTTAGGAGTGTTCATGGAACATGAAGAATTGCTTGTTCCCTGATGTGCCTTTTCAGACTCAGCACAAAAAGAAGGGAGGGAACTGATAAGATTAAATGACTGAGTACACTTATCAAAGGCTCTGTCATGGATGTATTTATAGGGAGTTCACTCCTGTTATTAAATTAAGACTTTTTTTACCCTTGGCAAATTCATAAAAAACCCTGCTTTTGAAAGTATGCGGTACTGCAGCAAAGCTGAAGTAGGTGTAGGAAACAAGCCTTTGAACTATTACTGACCTGTTTGCCTACAAGAAGTTCCAACCATCCTTAGGTTTGCTATCCTTTCAAAGGCAGGCTACATCATGATGCTTTCTGAGTCCATAGCAAAAAAATATTCTATCCCCAAAGAAGCTTTATAACCAGATGGACTGCATTCCTCTCATTTTATGGCTTTTTCATTTAATACTTGCTGTGATGGTTCCAGTTTTTCTAAACATATTGTTAAGTGAAATGCTCCATTATCCCTAACAATGGTTCATGGGAGATGAATTTCAACAGTATGTGGTGGCATTTTAGCTATTTGGGACTGCTGGCTCTAGTATGCAATGCTTCCAGGATGTTAGTGAAAAGCTGCCTAGATTGAGGAGGACAGAGAAAAGATCTAATGTCCTGTTTCTCCAGCCAACCAAGAGATGCTTCCCAATAGCCCTCTGTGTGGAGAAGGTTGCACCCACACAATATAGGAGTCAAGATCAGTATTTCAGCAATTACAATGCTGAAAAGGAAAGGAAATGTATGAATAAGCAGTTTGCAGTCATATAAATCGATGGGAGAGAGTTCACATACAGGAGCATGATGGAGTGTGATTAAGGACTACTTCAGGAATGGGAACTGACTGCCTTCCAGATGCTGGAGTCCAGCTCTCATCAGCCTCAGCCAGCATAGCCAATGGCCAGGGATGTCAAAGTTGTGGTCCAGCAACATCTGCATGTTTTGGAGAAAGTGGATAGAAAGCAGTTTCTCTCTCTCCCATCTCCTAGATTCTAGATGCCATAATTCTACAACATGGGACAATCCAAAGAAGCAGAATGTTGGAAGAACAGAAGTACTTCTTTGCATACTGCATTGTTAAAGAATGGAATTCAGCTTGAACAGCTTTGAAAAGGTGTTGCCAAATTCTTGATTAATAAGCCTAACAATGGCTACTAGTCACAATGACTATATTTTAACAGGAAGCACGAGAGACTGCTGTTGCACATATGTCCGGCTTGTGGGGCTGTCGTGGACAACTAGTGGTTCCTTCGGAGAAAAGGAGGCTGGACTAAATGGTCATTTCATCTTAAGTTCTTGCATGATGTGGTGGTAGTGATTTCACCACTAGTGCATAGTTAAAGGAGAGGTTTAGAACAGATGTTCATGCAGATGGCTATTTACAACGTTTCAGGAATGCAGAATTAACCAATTTAAAAGGAAAACAACATTGGTTACAGACAGGTTTTCAGGCTTGACTTTGAATTCCTGAGGCTCTCCTGGATCATTGCCCGAAAATTACAGCACCTTTTATGTTTTAATAGAGAAATGACGGAATGAGCATACCCTATTGCGACTTTGTGATTGCTACAAAAGAATTTTAGTTTCAGCTCTTGCTTAGAGCCCTGCAGCATGAACAATTACATTTTGCCCACATTTGTAATCCACAAAATAATGGCTGCCACATCTAATGGCTGCGCTAGAGCAGTGGCATAAACCTGCGGCCACATTGTGGCCATTCTTCCCCTTCCTCCCAGAATGCACCTGGGAATGATGCTGTGTCATGACAAGGTGCCATTCCCAGAGGTATTGCAACCCAGAAAAGTTGCTTGAAGTGGCATTAAGTTTGTCATTCATTAGGTTTTTAAAAGAGGAGGGGGAAGGAAAATAACCACCCTCAGCAACCTTGCATTTAAAAAGGTAAAATTAGAATTACTTTTAATTCACCCATCCTTTGAAAGCAACCAATTACCCCTTCCTTCCCTTTCACACGGGACGAATAGTCTTACAAAAATAGGCAGAGGAATATATTTTGCGTAACTTGAGCCCCAAAGCATTTTCCTTCAAATGACAATCCAAGTTGGGACTTATTTCACTGCAGCAGAGGAGGCAGAACAGAGCCAGTAGCCATTGATAGACAAATTAATGAAGGATAAGACAGATGGCTTTACATCATGTGGGAGTTAATTCCATAGTTTAACCATGAAGAAATCCTTTGCTTAATTCTGCCCTGGATCTACCAACATTCAGCTTAATTGAACCCCCCAAATTATAATGTTATGAGGGAGGGAGAAAAACTTTTCTCTAGCTACTTTCTCCACACCATGCTTAATTTTCTATGCCTCTATCATGTCTCCTCTTGTTTTTCTGCAAATGAAAAAGCCTCAAATTTTGAAATCTGAAATTTGATGATTTTGCACACAAGCAAAGGAGGATTGAGCTCCCTATGCAGCTAATGGGGATGGGTGGGGGTGACAATTTTGCTTTCACTAAGTATTGGCTGAACAAGCACCCGATCCCCCTCCACATGTGGTGGGAGTGTCCCAAAATCCAACGATTCTGGACAACAGTCATACAAGAAATATGTAAAATAACCAAGCAAGTATTAGAAATCACCCCAGAAATGGCCCTACTAAACATCTTCCAAGACAACAATGCCCACTTACGCCACAAAGAACTCAGAACCCACATACTCTCAGCAGCCAGAAACATCATAACCAGACACTGGAGAGACCTATCAGGAATAAACATGGACCAATGGTACCAATTAGTATGGGAAACAGCCTTACTAGAAAAATTAACCAATAAACTGAAACTGACATGGGGACAAATAGAAGAAGATGCCTTCACCCCGGTATGGCTCCCCTTTATCACATACACAGCCCAACAAGACAATGACAAAAATCCACCAACAGCATACAAATCAATATGGCTAACCTGATCCAAAACACCCACCCACCTCACCCACACACGAAAACAAAGATCACCACAGCCAATCACAAATGGACAACCACATCTTAGGCCAACCCCAACCTCTCTCACCACCAAAGGAACACAAGTGAACAGCAGAGAACCCGCACAAGCAACGCTGACACAAAACCCTACATATATTAAGTAAAATAGAAATATCACCACCCAACCCCACTCATATTTTTTCCCCTCCACCTCTCCCCCTATTCTTCCTAATTGTTACATGGGGAAAAAAATATGAGAGACACTGCACATACCTTTGTAAATCAAGAAAATATTTAATAAAAAATACATTAAAAAAAACCCAAAAACCAAGATCCGATCCAACTGCCTCTATCAAGCGTGGGGCAGGTGGTCATGATCTGGGGAAAACAACTGCAAGAGCCAAATTGGGAAGCCTGCAGCTCACCATTTCTGATTCATATGCCCTCAAAAAATGCAAATATATTTGTGAGGCAGGAATTGCCTTTGCAGAAGCCATGCTGAATCTGCTTCAGCTAGACTGGTTCTTCTATCTGCTTCATAAATTAATCTTTAATAACGTTTTCCACCAGTTTTCCCCATTCTTGGTTGGGGGAAAGGGGCAGCTGCTTGCAGGATCAAGCTGAGTACAGCTTTTCTTGACTGTTTGAAACTTTTCTTAGCATCTCTGCTTTAATACTGTACCTAACAACATCCTTATTATGAGTATTTTTGTTTGCAGTCATCAGTTAACAGACTATGTTTACATTCATAATCATTACAGGAAGCTCTCAAGACAGTGTGCGGTGTGTGAGAGAGAGCAGGGACAGGAAGAGACTACCGGCTACTCAGAAAGTTTGAACTTCTGCTTAATTCTCTTCCCTGTCCCCAAGTCTGCCACTGTTTCAGATGTGCTGCAAAGCACCCAATATTTTGCCTGCATCAGCCCCAGCCAGCATAGCCAATAGTCAGCAATAGTGGGAAACGGAATCTTTGTTAGTCCACTTACCCAGCCAGTCCTGATATTCTTGCTGCTATGTTCCTCCTCCTCCTCTTTCCCCCCTCCTGCTTGGGAATGTATGAGAACACTGGCTTCACTATTATCCCACCCCCTGAACTGATTGACAGCCATGTCAGGCTTGTCAGCTTGAAGTAGGCCCCAGCTGAAGGCTTTGCTGGGTGTGGCAGCTAGGACCATCAGTGGAGGAGGTGATTTTCACCACCTGCTCAGCCAGATCTACATTCACTGCCACACTCCTCCTTCTCTTTGTTTCCCCCCTATTTGTGGAGCACCTGGCACCACTGTTGTCGGTTTTTAGGCACCAGGCAAAAGCATTTCTATTTACTCAGTCCCTTGGTCTTTAATTGGGAGAGTAACCAGTTATGTCTGTGGACTCTTTGTGCCCTCCTTTTAAGCGGTGTGGTACCTAGGATGTCATACATAACACACAGGCATTTTCTATCTTGTTTTTAAATTATGTTTTAATGTCCCTTGTTCTTTCTACAATATAACTTGTTTTGAGGCACTTTGGCGTAAAAAGCAGCAAATAAATAAAATAGTCCGTAACATCTGGAGGGAAGCAAGTGGAGGGAAGCTTGATCTGACACATCACAAAACACTTAGCAAAACCGCACAGGGGTGGCATGGTGACAATGGGAAGAGTCATGCTATGATGAGGCGCATCTCCGTATTCTGCTTCCCATAAGAAGAGGCAGCAGATTGCAGCCACTCTGATGGGAATGGTTCCTGTCAAATCTCTGAACGGAGTGCACTCTCTGTTCCACAAACTGCAGACCTAGCCAAATATTCCTGGTCGCTAGTTTAAAATGGTTGCTTTTTCATTTTGTTCACTGTTTCAACTTGTAGGTCTGCTCAGGGTACCAAGCTCAGAACTTTGCAGTTGCTTGAACTTTAAAGCTCCCATGTCTGAAGCCGTGCAAACTTAAGACTACATCAAGGCTGTACTCCTATATACACTTATTTGGATGAAAATTCTATTGAACTTGATGGGAAATACTTCCAAGTAAAAGTACATAAACCTCAGGCTCAAAGGATCGCTTCAGACCGAACTGTGGAAAATGTGACTTGAAAGTGTGACCTGATTTCCACTCTACTGGATTAAAGAAAAACACAAACACCCAAAATACTATTTCCATCTCTCTCTCTTATTGCATTTCAAACAGTAATTCATGAAACATCTACTGTGAAAAATGAACATTTTTCTCCCTAAGTGATATTTGAAAATTACAGTTATGAATGGATTTTAGCAGTAGACAGAAAACCTAAACATTTTGCAAAATTCTTTTGTCTCTCTCAATAGATTTAAAATTGTTTATAGCAAATGTTGTTCTACTACAAAGCAGCTTTATGTGGTTCTGAAAGCAAATGCCTTTTTAAAAAATGCCTGAGGTGAGTTATCAAAATAAGGACACTAACAGGTGTAGATGCTTACTCCAGAATTAATTTTATCACACAGAGCATCTTGAAACACTTGATGCTTAAGGCAGGGTTATTCCCCAAAGAAGTTTCCTTTCCAAAGGAGAAACATCAACAGCTTACAGACAAGTCACTAACAGAAATATGAAAAACTTGGTACTAATTATTTCATGCAAACTCTCTTGCATGGATTCTAAGCTTGTAAACTTAGCAGTAACCCTTGATAAATGTGTGGAAATGCAAAGCATGTTCTCAGGCAGGAAAAACGTGGTTTATTTACTCATTCAGCAGCTGAAGTCCAGCTGTGATACTCTACCTGGTGCTATGGAAAGATACTGCTGAGTCTCATGATTACGCAGCACAGAATATGTATTTGGCACGCACCTGAATTCTATATGAATTTATGGAGTAGTCCACATTTGGAATACCATGTGCAGTTCTGGTAACCTCATCTTAAAAAGACCTGGGAAAGTACAGAAAGGGAAAACAAAATTACTACATGGATGGAACTTCCATATAACAAATGGAGAACAGGAATGAAGCCGATAAAAAAAATGCATGTTTTGAAGAAAATGAGGAGACAAGGTTTTATCCCTCCTGTTATTAGGACTTGGAATCATTCAATGAAACTGACTGATTAACTGTATATTCAGGACAGACAAATGACACTTTTGCACACATCATGCAGTTCATTTACAGAATGTGCTGACATGAGTTTAGATGGCTTCAAAAGGGGATCAGACAAACTCATGGGTGATAAGCCCTAATGGCTATTAATGGTAGCTGATTGGAATCTCAGTACTCAGCGTGCCACTGAACATACAGCAGGAGAGGTCTGTAGTCTTTATGTCATCCTTGTGGGCTTCCTAGGGTCATCCCTGCATTGAGGGGTTGGACTAGATGATCCTTAGATCCCTTCCAACTCTTCTATGGTTCTATGATCCGGTTAACCATTGCAGAAACCAAAAGGCAACAGCCCCCTGCAGGTGAAGAGCTCAGATGGGGTCTTGGGAGATCCAAAGGCAGCAATTCCAAGTGCATTTATAACTCTAGGAGAGAAAATAACTTCTCTAAGCAGTCACCAATATTACTTTTAATTGCTGGCCCCAATCCAAAGTGGTCATTATAGATGTTTTCCCATCAATACCGTTATGCAAATTGTGGACATTTGCTCTCCCTGAGCATGGGAGAGTGGGGAGTATATGAACTCTTTCTTCTTTATCCCGTAATGTTTCACACAGTAAATCAATCGTTTGTCATATGAGTTTAATGGCATAAATAAGTTAGGTCAGCATTTTGTACAGGGGGGAAAAAAGCCCACAGAATGATAGATAATATTAAGTGAAGAAATAAAGAGAAAAGTCTTCATGTATTATGTAACAGGTTTTCACTGTGAACAAAATATTCCAGACTAAAAGAAATTATCAACATTAACACAGACGATTCAATAGGTTAACTTCATTAATGGCATATTTGTTCATCAGCAATAAACAGAGACACGACCTGCATACATGTGCATATTGAATAAGTCACGATCACCTGGCTACATAACCAGAACATGTTCGGGTCAAGTCTTCCCTGCAGATACATAACTTGTTTGGCATTCTTTCAAGCATGTTGTATAAATAGGCAATTTCAAAATAGTTCATTTGTAAGAAACAGCAACACATCCCTAAGATAAAAATAATTTTCAAAATCAGCTTTCATGAGAAATGTAGTTTAAGAATACCTTTAGATGTAAATTAATGTATATACATTTTCCTGTGCATATACTATTGAATATTTCTCTCTCAAAAAAAGTACTATTTTAACAGTAAGTAGTGCAATAGAATCTGGGAAGCAGCCACCACGCAGAATGAATGTTCTGTAATGAAGAGTGTGGAATCTCTTTTCCTCCTGAGGGCACAAATCCATTAGTTCTTAATTGGTCCTTTTGACACCCACTGCAGGTTTTCTGTAAGGACTACATGATAAGGTCCTTAGGTGTACAGACTCAACTCAAGAGCTCCACTGGTCACAGTTTAAGAATATATTCCTAGCCACTCATTATGCAATGGCAATGTTTTGAAATGTAAACTATATTCCCATCTGCCACAATTTAAAAAATGCTTTCCACGCAACAGGGCACTTAACTATCAGGAGGACTGATTAGGTGAATCAAATGAAGAAACAAAACAGGTATATAAATTCAGCCCACATTGTTTCTTTTTCATTTGCCACAGTACTAGGTCAAGTGCTATGCTGTAAAGCCTTTTAAAATGGCCTTTTGATTAGGAAGCAAACAGATTTTAGTATTGACATACTATATGTGCACAAAAGGTGTTCACAGCCTGACACCTGAAGCAATATGGTTTTAATCTGATAATATTTCTTTCACTACTGAACGATATGCAGGTTCTTCACTAGGCTAAGTAAGTACAAATCAAGATTAGTGGCAATATAAAAAGTTAAAGATGCAATCCATTATAAACCTGGCAGTATTTTAGATACAGGTATATTTTTTTCAAAGTCTTGTGGTGGAATGATAAAAGTGTTAAGAACTTCTTTAAATCTTTGGAGCTCCAGTAAGACATTTGCGTTTAGTGTATATATAGCTTGCCTTTTAGGCAAGCCCTAGTCAGTTTGTTTATTTGCAGCAGGGTCTAATTACAGTTTTATTTATTTTGGATGAAACACACAAATAAGTTCCTTTGCTCTGTTTTTCTGGCAAAATGTATAAAATATAAAAAAGAGTGATCTTCTTTGGATAAAAGGATGGGTCATGCATAAATCCTCAGTTAGCTTTTAAAAATTAACCAGAGCATGAGTTTAAAAATGTATCTTTTACTTATCCAGTCATGTGTGCCTATCATATCACTTACCATTTCACATTCATGCTATAAATGGACTCCAACAAAACTTCAGCTTAAACTAAATTTGAAGCCTTCGTCATAACTCTGTCCAACTTCAAGTGCAATTTCACTGATAAATCCCTTTGTACAGTATTTATAAATTTTCCCATTATGAACAAAAGGCAAAATAAATAAAGCTTAGAGAGAGGAAATGCTCCTTAGGTCTAGAGCTTTTTAGTTTTATTTTCCCCTTGAACAGATGATGGTCTCCTCAGCACACGGATTTGGCTAGCCAGGGTTGTTTTTCTTCCTCTTACTTGGACTGTGGGTAGGATCATGTTTCAGTTCTTGGTACTGCACCTGTTTAAACACAAAGTTAAGAGAGAAATTTCAACTCAACACAACCACAAGATTTTTTAAAAAATATCCATGCAAAGGAGTAAGGAAGTATTCTTGCTCTCACACCTACAAGCTATTTGAGCCCTGCACCCAAAGGTCAAATACTTTAATGTATTGCTAGGAGGAAAAGCAACACAAGGAAAATAATGCCAGGAAATAATGCAGTATGGTGGCAGAAACTTCAGTGAAGTCTCCCCCAAGGGATACGACTTTAAAAATGAACAGTACCTACTTTATAAACTTCTTTACAGAATTGTAGAGTTTGAAGGGACCACAAGAGTCATCTAATCCAACCCCCTGCAGTGGAAAAACCTTTTGCCCAACATGGGGCTCCAACCTATGACCCTGAGATTAAGAGTCTCTTGCTATACCAACAGAGAGCTCCCAGTTGTATACTGACAACTTCAAAATAATGTGGTCCACCTTGTCAGGAACTTTAAAACTGCAGGTATCCAGGTGTCTTTCTACTGACGTTTCAGCTATTTTAAACCAGTTTCAAATTCAAGCCTCAGTTAATGGAAATATTTATAGCAAAGAAAATGTTTTATATAAACAGACAACACACACTTCTGCAAATATGATTTTATGTGCAGAGTGTGCAACAGCCTTACGTTTTTGAAAATGTCCCCATCATGCAACGTACGGTTCAAGAATAATTTCCACCATCAGCGAATGGTGGCAACAATTCCATATGACCATCTTGCTGCTATGAAATACTGGGCAAAGTTGTCTGCTTATAAGCTGGTTCCTTCTGCTTTCATCTTCCTGTTTGCTACCACAGGCTATGCATGGTTGAAGAGAGGAGTGTCTGGCAAAACAGCCTGGCAATACATTGTCTCTATATTTGGCACAGGGGCATGCCAAGTGCGATGCTTTGCCGTCCCCACCCCCAAACAGCAGGCCTCTGTGACATATACATAGGCCTATTTGGAATACAGAACTAGTTTTAAGATTATTATTTTTTTAAATCCCCACAAAAGAAACCCATGCCTATTACAAAATCCATAGACAATGAATGGAAGCTTTTGAGATTCTTCCTTGTTATATATATATCTATCTGTCTGTCTGCCAGAACTGTAACTGAAGGTATTACATTAAAAATTGGCAAAATGTGAAATTAGCACTGCCTGATAATAGTAATTAATGAGTTTAAGATCAAAGTCAAATGCATACCAGTTGCACATCTGAAGGAACTCTAGAAAGGAAATCAAGTACTTCATTGTTATCAATTGCATATGGACTTCGGAGCTTCTTTGTAAATTTATTGATCCCTAAATAAAGTGATAAATCATATTAATACATTGTCCAGTGGCTCTTACAATGATATTAAGACACAATTGGCTACAACCCCATTCTTGCCAAGATCTCCTATGATTCTCATTTTTCTTCCTTTCCTCCTTGGGGCAGAGGGAATTTTGATTTTGCCTTCTGGTCCCAACTAGTAAATCAAACGAACATTTTTACTAACTAAAGGCCTCCCAAGTTTAGTGTTTAACTGAAACACCTTTTAACTCTCACTCACCACATGCCGTTCTACACTGCTGGTTACTTTAAAGCAAGACTAGCCAACATGGTGTCCTTAAGATGCTTTTGGACTCCCCTCATGGCCAGCAGGCATGGTCAATGGTCAGGGATGGCAGAAATTGCAGTCCAATAACATCTAGAGGGCACAATGTAGGCTATTCCTGCTCTAAAATACACACAAATGCACACTTTAAAAAATGTATGAAGCAGCCTGTGTAATATACATGTATCTTTTTCTGTTCATTTAAAGGTGACCTCTCATTGCTAGTTCATAGGAACTGCCTCTATACATTTCTATTTGATAAAAGGCTAAACAAAAGCATATTGTCCTAAATGTGCTATATAAATTGAAATGCCACTATTTTTATATAAGTGGTGAAAATAAATCAGAGTTATATCTAGACAAAGCTACAGTTTGATATATGAAGAATCCTCATGGATACATGTTTATAGCATGATTAAGTCTAAGATGCTGGGCAAGAAAAATGTATTTTGCAGGTGAGTCTAAATCTTTACACAGTTGTGATTTCTAACTAACCTGTCTGTTTCCATCATGTAGTAGCTTCATGATCATAAATACAGAAAACTACTGACAATATAACTCATCCCTTATAAATAGTTTGTTCTATGTGGCATAGACAGGTTTGGAGGGGAAAGAAAGGCTTTACTTACCCCAGACAAGGACAATGTATCTCAGTGGAGTGAAATACAGGATGACTGTGAACACACAGAGGGCAACGATTGCCAGCCAGCTCAAGAACGGAACAGTCCAATTGAATGTACTGAATGAAAAAATTAACAGAAGTAAGGCATGTTGTCTCCTCCCATCCCTTCCTATCAACTTCTTAGCAATTTGACACACTGCCAAATCGAACATGGTATTGTATTGTAATGAAATGAAATGAGGAAGGGGAATAAAATACTCTGGGACCCTTCGGTTTTTAAAAATAGTTGCAAGGTTGTATTCTGCAGAATGAAAGACTACTGAAGAGGTCAGACTGATTGGACAAATTTAGCCTGGCAGATTCCCTTTAGTTGAGAAAATGTCCCTTTGCATAACTAAAGAGATGGTGAAGTAGAGGTGATCTTGCTATGTCTTTCTTCCCCCTGCTTCCCCAGTTAGAGGTCATCTCCTCAAGGAACCTCTCCATCTGAAAGACAACAGTAGACTTGTAGCCTTGGAACAGAGTCTGAAATGCAAGAGTCCCCTAAGAACCAAATGGCAGAGTAGGATGAGTGAACCTTCCATCTTATGCTGTTTCTGTATAAATAAACCTGATTTCACATACATGCCAGAAGTCTCCAGTTACCTTCATTCCAATAAAAACAACAACACAGGGCACACGTAGGAACCCCTAAAACTTCTCACCGCTCAGAGCTTGGTGAGATCCTGCCCCAAACAGGTGCTGATGGCGGTGCCGTGGGAGAGGCAGGAGAGACAAAACACAACCAGCTGCACTTGCACAAGGCTCTGATTTTTAAACACACCCATTTTCATTGAAATCAGTCAGTGTTGCTTTCAAGTGAGTTCTTTAGGAATGGGTGTAAGTCTCTGAAATCCTTTTGATTCTACCCACCCCATCTTCTCAGGCTCTTGCGCTGAAGTTGCCCAAGAGCCCATACAAATAACCTGTTTGCCCCACATCAGCACCTAATGTGCTCTTGCCATCTGGCAGGATGATACAGAGTACCAGTTATTCTCAAGAGTGTCAGGGGCAGCTTGGCCATCTGCATGGTATCTCTTGTCACGAAGTGTTAAGCCTATGAACTATGACTCAGAATTATTTCTTCCTTCAGAGATGCACTGCTATTTCTGTTCTGTACTACATATTTTTTGTAAAATCCCAATAAAAATTACAAACAGCGGCAAAACATGTATAATGTTATTTTGCAATGTACATCATAACCATGTTTTTTGTCTAAATTAAAACAGGTAACATTTCACAACTTCCTTGGGGAAACACAGGCATGTGAACACCATCTGAGAGAAACTGAGCACCAGTGTGTCAACACTCACTTCTTTATTCTTTCTCCAAAGGAAGCCACTTCATCAAGGATGTTCTGGACACTGACACACACTTCCTGGATGGCATAGAGCTTATTCATAAATCCTTTCTTTTCACTGTCCTAAGGATTATGAGAAAGAGGCCAAATCAGCAATCAAAGGCAAGTTTTGCTGGTCATACTGGAATTATTACAGTTTTCCCTAGAAACACATGGAAGCCACCATTAAAATTGTACGTGTGTGTGTGTGTGTGTGTCTCACACACACATTGTGGAATTGGTTATTTTCCTGTACTTTGAACTGTGTGCACAGAGGGCATATAAAACGAGTACACAATAGTGGCTACCTTCATCTGTCACTGTATCAGTTACTTAGATATATGTTCCAATAATTCAGCAACTTGGTTTATTATTATTATTATTATATGTTCAGGATGCCAATTTCATATCCTGTGCACTTTGGTAAGAGATAAGTATCAGTATATTACCAGCTCACATTTCTGAAATGCATTTTCTGCTGCTGACAGGAGTATATCTACATTTCAAGATAATAAAAGCTTCTTTGGTGAAGTAAGAAACCAGACACACCTGGATTCTAAGGACAAGCACTTCAATTTTCCAGGGTTCGGCAATGTTTCTGTGCCTTCCCCCCACTGTATTAGAAAAGAGTGGTGGTATGTTGTTCTTAATCACAGGGAAGTAAAAGTACACATTTTGGAGATAAATTAACTTCAGTACTTGATACACAATGGCTCAGTGCAGACAAAACATGGTTTGCCATGATGTCAAATGGGCAAAACATAATTGGCCAATAAACTAGAATGTGGACTCATGGTACAAAATGACTGATTTGGCAAACGAAGACTAATAAGACTAATTGACTTTTGCCGTTGACCTTACTATATGGCTTACTATATCAACTGACATTCCAATGAAGCCTAAAACATATTAATATTTGTTAAAGGCTCATGGATGTCATGAGCAGGATTGGATAAGGTTTTGGGAGGAGAAGCTTGAGCTCCTCCTGTTCCTCTCTCTTTCTTCCCCAACTTCAAAATTCTATGTCCAAAACATGGAGCCAAATCATTAGTTGGGATGATAAAAGCTTTATAAATGCACAGCATGTTTTAAACACACAACAACATGCAAACTTTAAAAATGGTCAGAGACCGATGACATGACAAGACCAAACTGCAAGGAGTATCATAAAAGTTATGTTCTCTGTAGTAACCGTAATAATTTTGGTATATACACTTTGCCACAACTTTGTTAATATATTCAGAAAAGTTTATCTGAATGTTTATTGTTGTTTTATTTTTATTTTTAAGTAATTGTTTCACGCCATATGCTCTACTGTAAACAAAGATTAATCTCAATGCAACCTTGTTAAACAGTTTAAATATGAAAATTAATAAAAGCTACATTACAAAAAAAAAAGTTCTGTTCTGTTTCAATATGTCTTAAGGTCTAATACGTAATAGTTTATTTAAAAAATAGTGGCTTCATTTTTTTTTTTGCACCATTGTTCTTTAGAAATTGAACTGGAAGAATGAATCATCAGGTAGCATTTAAGTATCCAAATATTACTGAACTAATTGTAATGATTCAATATACATTTGGATGCCATTTATGCTTAGAAATGACAATGCATTTTTAAAAAAACACTTTGCAAGGGTCACTGTGTTTCCCTTGTCCCTGTGAAAATATTAGCCCCAAAAACCTGTTCTTAATGATCTATGCCACTTGGATAACATACATCAAACTATACCCTGATATTTCCTAAGTGTTTATCTCCTAAGGGAAAACCTCATCCAGGAATCCTACATATAGTAAGCATGGTTGTGTAGTTGTATCCAAAGCTGTAGACCTCTAGGATATATAGGATTTTATTTTAATTAGTCATTTTGCTGCTGCAGCATTCTTTCCAGCAAATTTGATGATATAAGAGAACCATGAAACAATTATTCTGTTCATTAACTACTAAGTAAACAATAATCCAGCCTCAAGTCACAACTGTTTACTGTTGCTACTTATGCCTCTTCAGTTTAGATTCCCAGATCTAAGTGTATCTTGATTCATCATCAAGTATTGTGTGGAAAGAATGCTATCAGAATAACAAAAACCATACCCCTTTCTTATATCTCTAGAGCTCAATAGAGATTTATTTGGAAGATCCTGAAGCTATTTTTCTTTACAAATATTTTAACAAGACCAACTTGTACCTTCTTGAATGCACATCTGTTCTAAATTTTCCCCCTTAATGGAAAGGACCACTATACTGCCTGCATTCCCACTGCTCACTCCTCTTTGGAGCTTAAAGGAAATTTGTTGACATATTCTGAGGCAAGCATAGACAAAACAGCATAGGAAAGAGGAGGCAGCCAGAAGGAGAAGGGTTGAGGTTTGCTTAAACTAATTCCACATGCCCCATGAACCATTAGCTGTTTTTTATTTCCTGTTCCAAAGATTTGCAGAGAAAATAATCTGGGCAGGAGAAACGCTACACTTTTTCCTAGTACGCTGCTGTGTGAGCCACCTTCAGCGAACCAAAAGTCCTTAATAATCCATTTTTCAAACACTACTGGTATTTCCTGTCCAAACAAAGATGGACTGTAACTGGAATCAATTTTATCATCTGTATGGTTACAAGTGCCAACTTTCTGGAAATAATTGTCTTTTAAATACTGGGTAAAAGTGCAAACAACAGTTTTACAGCTATTTAATTTCCATTGTATGTTTGTGTGTGGTTAGTTTAACAAAAGCAAGGGGTTTTTTTTTGTTTGTTTTTACAGGGGAGCAGATTGGAATTAAGTATTAGAGTTGTCAGGTTAATCTTGTTGCTTGTCTGGAATTCACAAAAATCAAAAGGGATTCAGTGGGGGGGGGTGTAAAAATTTGTTCCTTTAACTACTCTGCAGTAACTTTTATAAGGTGGTATAATATGCTACATAGCAGAATAAAATGTATAGACATTGTTGATTCCACATACTACCCAAATATTTCTAAATCCAATACGTACAATTTTCAAGATGGGTGTTTTGTCAAGATTCTGAAAAATCTTCTGCCATTTCGGTTACTCATAAATAAATCAGCAGGTCATGATTTCCCCTCAAAACATCTTAATGTATTAAAAAGGCAAGAACAAAATGTGATGCACATTATTTACTTTTGCCCTCTCCTCTGGGAGGCCAAGCAGGGCTCCTAATTGGCTGGCTGGGGTAGACTCTCCATACGGCAAACTGCTTATGAAATGGAGGAAAGTTTTAAAAAGCAGTTTGTGGTTTTACAGAAAGGCTACCTGCTGAAAGAAACCAAAACCATCTAGTGCAGGCTCTTTCCCCCCTTAATGACAGAATTTGGCCTGCCACACCAGATAGTTCACAAAGTTCTAGGCCGTTTTTTCAGACACAGAGCATTCCAGAGAGTGACATATGTCACTGAGAGCTGGAGGACCTGTTGTTATAGTCAGATGCATATTTCTAGCCTGCACATAACGTCATGATAGCTGAATGAAGTGTTACTTCTGTTTGGAAACATTTAATTCAGGGTTTGATTTGAAGATCTAGTCCCAGAGGCATGTTGAAAACACACCAGAGGCAGAATTTCTGTGGAGGGGCAGTGGAAACAGAATTTGCAGAATTCTATCAGCATGGCTTCGGAATCTATGAGTTCTTGAAATGGCTTTTGTAGCCATGGGAACTACAGAACTCTGAAAAAAAACAATCAGAAATGTAAACAACCAGAGATCTCAGTCTTCTGAATCTGTAAGAAGGGAGCAGGATATATTCTAAATGCCATGTTTATGAAGATGCAAAATCTTGCTGCAAGGATTAAGTCCTTACTTGTTTATTCTAATTCTGAAAGAATCCTATGGTTAAAAGAGTCTGAAAAATGGCATCTGAGATTACGCAGTAAAGAACACAACTTTATACATCTTTACTTTATATAGCTTTACTCAGAAGTAAATTCAGCTCTGTTCAATGGGCTTGCTCCCTGGTAATCTGTAGCCTAAAATCTTGCAGTGCATCCTCACATCCTAACACACGGGTCCGGAACCTGTGGCGTCCCAGAAATCATTGGGAATCCAGGCCCTGTCAACCCATGTGGTCCATGCCATAGATTAACAGGAGCTGCTGTCCAACTACATCCAGACTGCTCCTGTTTCGGGCTCCAAAAAGTCACTCGTGTGCCCTCTAGCACATTTTAAGCTGTGTCTCAAACACACCAAACTACTCCCCACCCCCCAATGAATTGTTTTAGGCATGTGTGCTTTTTATCCCTGTTGCGTTTAAAAAAACCAAAATCTTCTAGACTTCACCATACGAGTTCATCCAAGTATGTAAATACTGGTACATCTCACCTGTTTCTCAGTGGTTCCCCTTTTGCCCCCCATCCTGTTTGCTCTCTACCAGAGTTCAATATTGGAGGGAGTAATATGTCTGAAAATTAAGTCTTTGGAAATGGAATACAGTTTACTTTCCTTAATGTGATATGACACTTCAGTCAGCTCCATCTGAATTTAAGAAAATTCTAGCAGCATTGTCATGCAAATATTTTTAAAAGTTCTTGTAGCACATAGACTGGCATTTCATAGAATCACAGAATCTTAGAGCTGGAAGGGACCCAAGGGCCATCTAGTCCAACCCATAGCTGTCAACCTTCCCTTTTTTTGTGGGAAATTCCCTTATTCCAGCGCCGTTTCCTGCTGCTTCCCTGCTATCCCAGATTGTTAGATATCCCATAGACGGTCCCCGGGATAGGTGAGGCTGCTGATCCCTTATTTTCAATCTGAAAGTTGACAGCTATGCTCCAACCCCCTACAATGCAGGAATCTCCTAGCAAGGGGCATGAACGTGCTCAGGCTGGGACCCCCACAAATCACATCTTGCTAATGCTGGCATGGAGGCTAAGATTTGAGGTGAAATCCTTGTTCCAAACTAAGCTCTTATTGTGTGTTTTAAACGCGTCACTATTTAGATCTCAGAGTAAACTATCTGGGGCAGCAATCCTTGCAAGGTGGATCAGACAAAGGCCAGGACAAAGATGTGCAGCTCTACAATGTCTGAATCTACAAATTTGATATCCCCGTGTATAAACGGAGGAGTTAATACATCACATAAATGGGATAAAGGCAAGCAATTTGACTGCACATCTAACACACAATGTTTCCGCAACAATGGCACTGTTTGGGCCTCTGTAAAAACATTTTCCTCCCCAAAATAGTACTTATGGCTCATTTCAGTGAGTCTCAAAGAAAATATCACCAGCTACAATATAAGAATTCAATGACAGCACTCATCTCCAGTATTTGTCAGGTAGGTTTTGTATTATTTATTGTCTTGTAAATAAAGTTTAAATGCTTTCCCCCCCAGCCTTGGTTGCAAACTATCTACCCATTTTCAGTTCAACAGCAGGGAATAAAAGCTGCCATCATTTGATGTCTTCCTCCCCCCTCCCCCCCCCCGATTCTTTGTGCCTCCTTTCCATGGATTTCATTATAGCTACTGGAGGTATATATTGTCAGATCTAGGGCACAGCAATGCTAAGTAAACGGGGCGGGGGAGGGTTGTGAAATTTTTATGATCCTTGGAACAGGAGTGGAAGACAGAACATATTCAGCCTCCTGCACTTTCTCTCCCCCATCCCTCAAAAGAATATGTGTGTGTGTGTGTGTGTGTGTGTGTGTGTGTGTGTATCTGTTCTCCTCAAGCCTAGTAGCTTGCTTCAACTTTATTAACACACACCCCTAAGATGCTTGCAGGTTTGCGGAAGATTAGATGGCTACAGACATTTTGTCAGATTCCAGACATTTAGGGCTGATTCACAGATGCAGGCACATTACCGGAACAGTTTTCATTGGGGCAACCATGTTATTCTGTTGCAGCATCAGCTTAGTAACTTGATTACAAGGAATGACTAGCAGCTAAATGCTTCAGCTCAACATTTCTAGTAATGTTAAAATTGTATCTAACTCTCTGCTGGTTCATACACTCATACAAGTCATTGCTGCAGTTATCAAACAGTTAACAGGAATGTGTGAACAAGCCCTTGGGATGTAAGATGCACAATTTTAGCCTAAATAGAATATGATCTGAAATCTGTTCATGAGCAGAGACCCATATAATTTTACGCAACACGTTTTCCCATTTATATACACAGCCTATTCATTCCCACAAAGAGATGAATTCAGGGCATGTTCTGTATTCCCTTTACCTGTGAAATTTAATGGGCTCTTAACTAGCTACACAAAGAAAATTAATGGCACTAGCTTGCCATATACCTAATAAATGTCTTTTCTAGCTGCTGACAAAGGCAGCAAGGGCAGCTGGAGGTCTTAATATGATTTTGGGGCTGTCTGGATGAGGATCAATGGCACTGTAGACTGGGCAGGAGAGAGTTCTCTCTCTGCCAATTAGCCAACTTTGGATGAAGTTTAACAATTATTAACAAAGCCACACCTGAAAAATAAATATAAATATATTCTGCAGTCTACATGCTTATTCTCCAAAATGTACCAGGTGAGATTCAGAAGGAATACTCAATACACAACCACAACATATTATACTGACGTTAATATGGAAGGCTACCAGATTTCCACTGGATATATTCATGCATTATCTATATGTATTGTACAGAACACTACTGACTTTCATTATGACTCAGAACAGAGGCAGATACTGATCTCTGACATTACAAAGGCAACATTCCTTTTTGGTCTTCCCCACCACAGATGGGATAGATTCAGGAATTGTTTCGTCGCTGCTGCAAAAAGCTTCAAGGTGAACTAGGTTTTAGAAAACTGATCCTTCACCAAATATGCGATGAATAACAACTTTCACTATATATTCTGGGCAATGGGCAATATTCCTGTGCATGTTTCACTTGTGTGTGTATTATATCGTTTCCTTACAATGGCCATTTTCTGTTAGCTATGTGTTACAGAGAAATAATGGATATTCTCCAGGAAGGCTTACCCAAAACACTAGAGAAAACACTGGAAAAGTCACCAACGCACAGTGCTTTCCCACCAAGTCACCGCAAATAACTGTAGTCATTGAGTTATGCTAAAATGATGTGAATATAAAGAAGTTCCCTTGGCAACCAGAGGCAGCAAATCCTGATTGGATGCAGGTTAAGTGTTTTGTCTGAAATCTCTTCACACTACAGGGAAAAGGAGCCGTATTCTTTGTTGCAAGATTTTTCATAGAAGAAAAGGGAGATACAAGGAAAATAGTCCTCTCTTTCTTCCTTTCCTTTGGCAGGAATGGGATCTCAGTAGACTAGAAAATACAGGGGTTTGCCCTGCCTGGAATAAGGACACAGATCACAAGCATGAGAAGGAATGAGCTAAATACAAAAGGAGCCCAAAGAAGAAGGGGGAGGAGGGGAAAAGGCTAGAACACACTGAAGCTATGTTTAGAAGCATTAAACAAATCTTACAAATAGGCAGTCTATTAAATGGAGAATAAGAATTAGAAAAGCAGCACCAAAAACACAGAATGCAATGCTATCATGGATAAAGCTACCATTTGTTTAGGCACACAGAACAACTGCTTCTGTCTTAAGGGAGGAGTGCTGATTGTTATAGCTAGTGTAACAGAGGCAGAGGCTACGTGGGACCTTCAACTGCTCCTTGAGTTGTTCTAACCAAGAACAAGAAACATGGTAGGAACAATTGGGAACTTCCTCACTCAGGCCCATTCCTAACAGGTTGTATCTGCAGAAGGGGTAGAAATCCCCCATGTAAAGCGAACTTGCCTAATTTGCATTTTGCAAAACGATACGCAAACTGAAGCATAGACATACTTCAAAATTCGCCCCTTTCTGAGTTATTCAATGCAGTTCTACAGCCAGGTACTGTGCAACGAAAATGCATATACTAGGGTAAAAGCATGCATATTATAGTGAAAATAACATACAGAAATGCATTACATTAGTCAAAAATGCTTTGCAAAAATGTTCACATTAGGCAAATTGCATACAAAGAGGTGTAAGTTAGGAGAAATAGACACTAAAGTGGCTGATTTTTCATGAGAACCCCTCTTTATTGCAGACTGCTTTGGAAAGGTGAACTGAACTTGAAAAGTGAGAAGCTAGGAGAAACTAAAACTAAAATATTTGTCCAGCTCTAGTAGTATCCAAGGGTGGTTTTGGGCTAGCAGAAAGAGCCTCCACACACAAGTGGCAAGGCACCAAATTTTCAGCAATCCTCTCATTTCAGAGGATCCCCCTACACTCAAAAACAGTTTTAGGTGTGATGCAGCCAATAGAGGGGATTGCTGGAAATCACCAAGTAGAATTAAAAGCTTTGCATATTCGTGTACATTATATAGCATTATCCTGAGCTCAATACACATACCAATGTCTAACTAACCCCTCCAACTTGATGCAATGTCATGATATCAGATTATAATGCTTTGATACCATTAGAAAGGTAAAGGATAAAAGAGGGGGGGGGAATGCTTAAACTGAAATTATGGGCTTATAATGCAAAAAAGGATACAATTTGTTTGGAATAGGTTTAAGTGGGCAATACACTTTACTGTTACTAACACTTTCAGCTAGCTTCATTGCCACTATGAACATCTTTAATAATAAAAAAGTAATTAGGGCTGGTTGATTTAAGAGGAAAGAACTCTAAAACTATGACAGTGATGACTTAATATTGCAAATTACAGTTTTTAGTACAGGTAATTTAGCATACCAAATCACAGTTCTAATTTCTTTCCACAGGGCAAAAGCAGAAGAAATGTACTTGTGGGGGAGGGTGCGACACTGAAAAGGAAAGTCTCTTAAAAAGAAAAACCCTTGAAAAGATTAAGAAATGTAACCTACTTATTCACAAAAGTGCTCCAGCCATACAAGAGGGCTAGATAGCTCATATTCTAAATGTATATATTTAGAAGAATGAGTGTCAGAAGAATAGTGGGAATGATGTACCCCAAAGAAATGTGTAAGCATACACACTATACTGATTTGTTCAAAAAGAAAGAAAGAATTGTTTATTATTCCAATGAAGTATTAATATATGAATTAGGTATCTTCTTGAGTAACTTCCACAATGCTGAGTAGTGAATGGAAATAGCCACTACAAAATATAGAAACTGAAATAGTGTTGTAATTACGCATATTGATACTCTTTAAAAAAAATTTACCACCTCGAAAATGCACATAAAGCATCTTGCCAGGTCTTGCAGATACCACTGATGGTAAGCAAGGCCATTTTGGGTAGAGATGAGTGAACTCCCTTCACTTAATTTGAACTGGGACCGGAAGATATGAGCATACATGTAAAAGTTCTGCCCCCTTCTTCAACTATTCTAAATCCACTTGCAATTGCACATTCCCGGTTCTGGGGGCAGCAGGTGGTTGAAGGAACACAGAGGAACGACTTCTTTCCTCCCTTGGTGGCTATAGTGCTTGCTTGTATATAGAATGTGGAAGTTGCTGAAAGTGTCATATCCCAAACAAAGGAATTACAAACTAATCTGATTAATTAGAAACTCTTTGGCTAAAAAGGCAGAATGGTGGAAGGAGTGAGGCTGACTGAACCTGCCTGCCTCCTAAGTTCCTTTCTGAGAGGGCTGCCTAACTTCCTTTTTTAAAAAAAGTAAAGTCAGATCCTGGGGCCCCTTGAAAACATCAGCAACTGCGCCATTGATAATCCATCCTTGAAAATATTTATATATGAGCATGCTTTTTAAAAACATGCTCTTCTTGCTGCACATTTTGACCCCAAGTCAAACCAACACTAACATTTTAAGAAGGTATTACCCCCTTTCTTTCTCAGGTGTATAGTGACAAAACATCTTATGTCAACACAAATATTTTTGCAGAAAAACAGGCAGGAAACAAGTGGGACGTACAACAAGATGTCGCACTGTATCCTCCTTACTAAAAGGAATGCTCTTGTTGAGGATTTTAAACAGACGTTCACACCAAGGAAGGTATTCCACCATTCTGCCCTAGCTGGTCACAGAACCATTTCTGAAGTTCCTTGCTGCCATTCTAATATTCTGTGGCTATTGAACGTACTCAGTCCTCAGTGGTTTTGCCCTCTTGTTTGTCTGTGGTCTCAAATGAGCTTCAATCCTGTTGGCACTCACCATTTATTAGGCAGAGTGATTAACGTTATGGAATCAGAGTTGCACCATTTTTTAAAAAAATACTACACTCAAACAAAATACTACACTCAAACAAATTAAATTAGTCCCTGCCAGTTAAAATGTCATGAGATATGTAGCTTCCAAGAATAACCAGAACACACTTTTTTCCACAATGCAGAACCACCACAGAATTAGCTTGCATGGAAGCAGTTATTACTAATCTTCCAGTATATGACCCTATTTGGAAGAGTAAGAAAGCCAAAGAATATAGCACAGTTAAACAAATAAAACTTCACAGAAGGAAAATTCTCAAGACCAGATCTAATTTTCCTTTCCCATTAATCTTCATGGCCATTAGTTCTAACATCTTGGTTGTTCACCAGCATGAATTACACCTATATAGCCAATGGCTAATTTCCGAAAAGAAAAATGTACAGGCATACCTCGGAGATATGCCGGGTTTGGTTCCAGACGACCGCAATAAAACAAGTATCGCAATAAAGTGAGTCGCACCATTTTTTAAAAGTTTCCCAGTGCATATAAAAGTTATGTTTACACTATAGTATATTCTATTAAACCAGGCTTGCTGGCTGCAGGGCGGAAAACCAAGCTCTAGCCCTAGTCAGGTCAGAAGAGGGGAGATGGCAGCAGGAGGCTTCCTTTCCCTGGAAGCAGCTGAGCTGCCCACAGCTGCACCCGTGCCCTCATAAAGAGCAATATCTGTAAAGCGCAAAGTGTGCCTGTATAAGCTCAGCCCCATCTGCAAGCCAGAAACTCTGATATAATGGGTGGAGCTGGTTAGTGGAAGGTTCCTAGGAGGTATGAACAAATACATTCCACAGAAGGACTCCTTTTCACCCCAAACCAAACCATGGCTTAGTTCAGCATGGCAGCAAAACTATCAGAGGGGAACTGTCAAAATGGCAGTGATCTCTCTACATGCTTGCATTCTTGTGCTAGACCATAATTTGGGTTAGCATCACATTCAAACTAAGCCACTGTGCTTATATATCAGAAAGTTGATTACTTGGAATATGGAACTTAAGTGCCAACTAAGGACATAAGTGGACATCTGAAATTGTGGGAAATGTGTACCTTTGGCAAAAGTGTCAGAATGCAATTGATGGGAAAGAAAGCAAACAAGGGCAAACTTGGCGCTGACCTTTTGTGTGTGTGTGTGTGTGTGTGTGTGTGTGTGTGTGAAGGAAGCATTATCGTGACTAGAGATGGGCAGAGCATTATTTTTAACAAGCAGTTCATTTTTAATATTCTCTTTAATACTCCAGGGCTATAGTTTTAAAATGTCCTTGTCCAGAGCTTGGACATACAGTAATTAAAATGTTTAATTCTATAATAAATAATTACATAACCTCATTAGATTCAGAAATTCCCAGCAAATATATTTCCATTGTGTTATTTTGTAAACCCATTCTTAGAACGTTTATCTATACATTTAAGTAACAAGTTCCCTAAATCCAGGGGCATTTTAGTAAAGAGAGAAATCTAATTTAGTTTATGTTCCTAAACAGTTAATAAAGTTAAGAACTGCCTTCAATATGATTTGCGTTATACTTGGAATACTCAATAAATTGATCACTGTTATGTATATTATATTTGACGAGAGAAAAAAAGCTCCTTGCAAGAATCAGAGTAATGTATTCAATAGTTTGCAAGCCCACAGTCCCAGAGAGACTAACACAAGTCCAAATGTGATCTCTCAATGCTGAACTCAGAATGGCTACTGCAAGTTAATTCAGAACCATACAGTACTGCTTTTGATGTCAATTGCCTTAATGTGAGATCAGGAACGATTGCTGCATTATGATAGATCAAGGCTGCTTTCAAAAGTGATGCTTAGAGTGTCTTTTAGTTATTAACACTTTGAAGAAAATGTTAATATGGCTAATTCTGCATTTAACACAAGAAACAAGACATTTTAAATTTGAGTGACAGCCCCTAGAAACAGAGTTGTAAAATTTGTGAAGAGACATGGCTTTGAAGATGGGCATGATTAATTCCTGACTGTCCCAAGTAAAACCAGCACCAATTTAAGTGCATATTGGGAAAGCCAAAGTTATAAGAGTAGCTTGTTTGGACCAAGGGGTTGTGGAAATCAAACAATTTTTCTGTTATCTTTTATTGTATTTGATTTTTTCATCCCGTCCTTTCTGAAGGATTCCAGAGCCAAAACAGCGGGCATCAAATAGGTGATGGCCTTTGCCATCACACAAGGCAGGCAGGTATTCTTACGTTGATGAGGTGATCTGGAGTTTCAAATTATTTGACTGTCTGACGAAACACTAGCAGAGCTGATCACACCCCTTAGTTCAAGATGCAGGCACAGCTGGAATAGGTGGTCAGAGGGAGGAATTTGCAGAATAAGCGGTAGCTACATATGTAGGAAATTGGAATTCTGCAACATATGGGGCTTAGTCTAGCAGTACTGAGTTTTACCTATTGGGTTATATCCAATGTTAGTAATACTCAGAGTAGGCCTGTCAAAATGAACAGACTTAACTCAATTTATTTCCATGGATCTACTCTGAGTATGACTGACACTGGTTATCACCCACTGATTTGAATTTAACCAACTGAATATTTAACTGTAATATTTAGAATGTTTTAAACAGGATGACAGCAAACAAGATAAGAGTGTTACATGGCACATGACTTGAACATCAGTGGAAGAGCAAGTCAGAACAATGTAATGCGATCAGTACTGAAGTAATATTTGAGTGGGCAAGATTATTTATCAGAACTACCCTTCTCCAGCCACTTAAAAGCTCCTCATAGGCTACTAACAAACATATATCACAGAAAGGTTAATTATTCTGCTCATGAATCTACAGTTTCTTTGGGGCTGTCAGAGAGAAAACCCTTTTCATCTAAAAACCTATTGCAGGGAGTGCCCACACAGGCTTTCTAGAAGTAGTCAAGGAGTTATCCATTCGTTTTGAGTAAGAGGCAAATATCTATACCAGTTCTGAGGAAAGACACTTTTCATAATCACCCAACTATCTGCTAAGTGAAAACATATGGCGCAGTTTAGGCAAAGCTTGCCAAAGGTCTTTATTGAATGGAAAACAGGTGCTCTTGTTGTCTGCCATGTAATACCCTATTTACCCCCAAGTCCAAAGGTTACTGGACTAATAGTTGCCTTGTGGTAATCGGGGAAAACTAAGTTACTTGGCATGGTCAAACATCTGGGACATATTTTATATGCTTGCAACATATGCTTCAGCTTCAATTAAAGTGAGGCTTTGGCACATTTATTAATCTTTTGACTTTTATTCTATAAGGGGACCCACTGACCTCACTTTGCTATTTTACCAAATGAGAAAACAGAAAAGTAATGAGAGCTAGAGGTCAGCATCAATCAACACTGCAGAATTTACATTTGTTTTCTCTCAAAACTGTATTATACACACCGTTAAAATGTGTGAATTCACTCTTGTTGTGTATTATACACAATTATCCATGCAATACAAGTCTAGTTTAGGGTATGGAGGAGAACTAAAACTAATCCTTCTAAAATTCTGCAAATGTAAAGGTTCTCTTCTAAAAATACAGTGTCTAGTCTCTAGGAATGCTTTGCAAAATAATCCTGTGTACATTATTTGCATCAAACTATAGTGTTACATAAACCCAGACACTTATGAACATTATGTTGTGAATATTCAGTCTAAATGTTTTCCCATAAGAATAAATAGCACTGAATTCATATATTCATGGCTTGAGTAGTTACATTCAAGAAGTATTTTGGAACCATTTTGTTGGGTTCAGACTGCCAAATACCGTTCCCGATAGTATGCTATTTTTAGCTTAGTATGGTTTGCTTGTTAAGTAATTTACACAAGACAATAAAATACTTTTTTTGATTACTTAGTAACAAAAAGAATAGGTCAATTCCTTAATTACTAAGTAGCTAAGATTTATTTAAACAAAGGGTATATTAGAAGTTCTTATGTGTATACATTTTGCAGGTGTTGAAGCTATTTCTATGGATACAAAAATTACTGGACATTCCCATATAATATGCTATAATTATAATGAAATATGAACAAGAGGAGGAAAATACTCACAAATGGATAGCAGACCTACGTTTATCAGAGGAGAAATGCTTTTGAGTTAATATACACGCTCACTACATCTACATGGCTGACCTTCACAATAAATCACATATTCTGTTGCCAGACATATACACACTATGTAGTACTGAAAGAAAGCACACGTGGCTTTGCACAAAGAAAATTTAGGTATGACGTTATTTCATGATTGCAGCTTCTAGCAAAATGATTTAAATGTGTATAGGGGGGAAATGCTATCTCTGTCTCTTGAATGTTAAGATAATAAGGAAATAGTCCAAATTTTCATCTTTCAAAACACAGACCTTAATTGTTCAAAGGGCTAACTAATCACAGTGAATTTTCTGACACTTGAAATGTTTAGTAGCTGCCAGCCTACAAATTCTTAAAGCGGTACAGAACTGTACATCTCTACTAGCAACAAAGGTCAAGGGCATAAATTAAGATACTTTTTCTTTCTTTCTCTAGCCTTAAAAAAAGTCAGTGCTTTATTACAACAGAAGTACAAGAACGTTTGTAAAGGTCAATGTTTTCTGTACTTAACGTGAAGTGCTTTAAAAGAATCTGAATACTTTTCTCTATAAATACCCTCATTTCAAAACTTAAAACACAACAAAACATTTATCTTGCTGTACTTTTACTTCCCCACAAACCAGTCCTGCCAACTAATGCCATTGCTTCACTCTTACAAGGTCATTCTAATTTCCTCTCTGTGTCTCTTCCCTCCCCTCTAGGGACAACCATGCAGTCCTATTGCTTGCTTCAATAACCTGTAGAAACTAGCTGTTATTTACTGTGGTGGCAAATCCTCGACCTGACCAGCAACCTGGGAACTGAGCAACATTCTCAAGAGCTAAAAGAACTACCATAGTCCCTTAGGTTGATGCTGGGCTGCACAACACCAATCCCAAATCCATCTGTAAGAGGCCCATGAGAATTGTGATTATTTAAATATCATACGGAGCGAAACACGCACCAAACATTCTTCTGCCAAGTAATTCTCAGAAAATTATAGATGGCAATAGACCACCTTCAAACAGTGTGGCTTTTCTATTTTTACAACATTTCTTCCCACAAGTAAGTACAGCCCTATTTGTAATACTCAAGACAGGACAAATTTTTGTCCTTCAAAAACAGTTGTCACTGCAGTTATCTTCACAACAGCTATCAAGTTCCAGAGAAGCTGAATTATTTTTGTTCCTGGTAGGAGGAAAAAAAATTGACCCAGCTCTGGACAAAAAAGGGAGGATTTATAGTCCTCTTTCCCTTCCTACAATATACACTGGCATTGTTAGGATGATAAACAGCTCTGTCCAATTTTCTGGACTAAAAACACTTCAGCTCCTTTTTAACTGTCTGCAAGAACAGTGTCATGTCTAAATTCTCCTATCCCCAGGTACCCAAGTGCTAGGAAAGATAATTACCTTGTCATCTCTGTCATCCTCTTCTTCCTCGTCCTCTAGCATGTCCTCCACTACCTGCAGACACAAACAGGAGTAGTTGTCATGAGTCAACAAGGTAGTGTTTTGTTCTGCCAAATCATTAAGCCTTTCGTGGTTGGAAATCTTTATTAAATATTTCCAAATAAATGCACAATAGGAAAATTTAACCTACAGATTCAAACTATGGCAATACTCTGAAAAGCTTTGTCCTGTATACAATCCCATCAAGATGGTGCCCTGATTTGAATGTTAAGAAAAAAGCATGGCTCATTATGAATGTGCACGCCGAGTCTGCACTCGTCACTTTGCTGCTGTTTGGCACTCAGCTAAGTCATAGTTTGGTTTAGCATGTCATTTGAACCCAGACTTGTGGTATAGTTCTCCGGGACAAACCATTAGCAGTAACCTATATAGGACAAACCTTCGTTATGGCTCATGGTTAGAGCCAAAACTAGGATTTTGATGGCACACTAAGGCAAACTATGGCTTAGGTCAGCACAGCCCTAGAGCAAAGCAACCAGAAAGGAGTGAAGCAGCTGTGATCTCCTTTCCAGGACTCTCATAGCCTTGCCAAGCAATTGATCCTTGAACTGAAAGGAGATTTGCAATGATTGGGTGGAAACTAACTTATCATTGTAAAAAGCAAGCTGTACGACTGTATATATAGCAGACCAAAAACAAAGTAAAAGGTGGTCCCTGAAGGTAAAGAGTCCAAGGACAAGGACTCCTTAACTGAGTGCTAGAACACTAAGATATACAAAAGGCACACATTGAGAAGCATAGAAATGGAATAGAAGAAACAGTAGATTTTTTTTAACCACTGAAAGATTGCGACCTTCACCTAACAGGACACTATTTGCATGTTGACACTGTATTATTTATAGTATTACTGCAGTTACTAGACAGTTTGCAGCCATATTTTGCATGATCACACTATGGCCATATGGCCATGACTGACGGTCTGTTGTGGCAACAAGCTGCAGTGAGCATCAGGCTCATTCACTTCCCTTCTTCCCTCCCCCTGCTTATCCAGAAACTGCTGCATTTGGTTTTACTTAACTGTGCTTTGCCATAGTATCAAGACGAACAAACTGCGGTTAAGATTAATATGGTTATTTCAAACAATCTTCGAACCGTAGCTACTGGAAGCTACCATAGTAAAATTTTAGCACAATTCCAAGTCTGAACTAAGTAACATGCTGTAGTTGATCAAAAGGGGAGTGAAAGAGCCAAAACACATCCTCCTGGTTGTAGAAAATGGGGAGACGAATGGAGGGCTGGGGAATGTGCAAACCAGAAATTCTCTATGGCTTGTTTTATGACTTATCATGACTTCTGATATATGTATTAACAGCCAATATGTACCAAAAGCCTTTGCATGCTTAACCCTTGTAACAGTTTAGATTTAAGGTGGGGGTTAACAACACTCTCACATGAACAATACAGTGTATGCAGAAGGCGAGGGTTATTTCTTTAATATATTTCGCCTCAAAATTGTTTTGTTTTCATTGTTTTGGATTCCAATTGAAATATTATGCACGGCATAGATATATCTGATATGGACCTGTGATACAAAGATGAATAAATACTACTACTAACAATAACCATATAAAATACCCTGGTTTCTTAAATTCTATGTGTAAGAAGGCTTTTTAGAAATATTCAAAGTAACTACTACCTCGGTATAAGATTCAGGAAAATCTGTACCGTAGGTTGTTTCTACACATGAGATTAATCCTAGCCATTTTCTCAGAACAGATTATGAACAGGGCTATCTATGTGATTCGATGATAGAGAAGTTTGCCTATTAAGCTGACTAGTCTTTGTGAGTAGTTATCCCTATTAAATAGCTGGGGGGGGAGGTAACTGCTAAGGCTTGTAAGAGAATGGATATACACAGTGTAGGCTAGAGAAGGGGCAGTCGATGGAAAGAAGTATTTCCCCTTTTAGAAATAAATTGTGGCAATGAATAAACTCCATCCCAAATTGGTCATTATTTGTGATGAGCAAACTCTCATTGAACATCTATTTGGTCTTTTTACCCTTTCCTTGATAATACTGCGGGGGTAGGTAACCTTGATCATTTCCTCCCAACTACTCTTGATGAAAGCTAAAAAACCTAAATGAAGCATGCCTGCCTCTATCCTTTCAGTTTCTCTTTCCCAGCCATCTCTCTCCCCATATTGCTGAGAAGTGGAAGGGCATAAGTGGTGATGGGAAGGTCTTGCTAGAATCAGAAAATATATTTCTGGCTTGTCCTTAGCAGGAAATGGAATTCATGAACAAGTCATGGAGAAAGTAAGGAAGAAGCCCTTCAGCAGCATGCAGTGAAATTTTCCATAGGGGAACAGTTCAGGCCAGAGGCATCGCATCTTCCTCTCTAAGCCAGACAGAAACTTCCCAGGCTTTGGGAAGGAAGTGCCAGGGGAACATTGAGGGGACTAGCCTAGTCCCCCTAGTCCACTGACCACACACTACTGAAGCCCTTATACAGTGGTGCCCCACAAGACGAAAAGAATCCGTTCTGTGATTCTCTTTGTCTAGCGGTTTTTTCGTCTTGCAAAGCAAGCCCATTGATGGATTAGCGGATTATCGCTATTAGCGGCTTATCTGCTGATTGGATCAGCTGATAAGCGGCTTAGCGGCTTAGAAAAAGGGGGGAGGAAAAAAACCAGCAGCAACTCGCAAGACATTGTCGTCTTGCGAAGCAAGCCCATAGGAAATTCGTTTTGCGAAGCACCTCCAAAACGGAAAACTCTTTCGTCTAGCGAGTTTTCCGTCTTGCGAGGCATTCGTCTTGCGGGGCACCACTGTATGCTAGGTTTCTATGTGAACTGCAGTTTGGAAGTCTATCGAGTTGTGTGAAGAACTTATACAAATACTTTTTAGAGACCATTATTTTTACTTGGTTTTTTTTAAGCCCCCCCCCATCCCTTTCCTAGCAATGCTTTCCCACTAAACAGCAATACTTCCTTTTATCCTTATAAGTTGAAAAGAGCAGCACAGGAGGAGTGCCAAAAATATGAGTGTTAATGTAGCTTCTGCTACTGTTTGTGCTGGAGCAGGCCATCAATGTTTCATTTTCATTGTCGATTCAAAGGATCACCTGAAGGTGTTGTAGTAACCAAAGTGTGGTTCTCAGGGGTGAGAGAACAACACTCCCTCCATCCTCTGTCTTTGGTTCTACCTTTCTGTTCAAATAACTCATGTGTTATTGGGGGCAATGCAAGTAATGCAGCCGACTTGTTGGAGAGAAAGTTTATTCCACAGCATATACATTTCAACTGCATTTATTCTGTAGTTATTTAGGATCATTTCAGCTTTGCTTTATAAGGCACTGCTGTTCCTTCTCAGACCTTTGGATGGCATAGCATCTAAATAGTCGAAAAAAAGATTATAGAGCAAACATTAAGGAAACAGTATTTTACTTAAGGTTTATGTAGGGGGGGAATGCTTAACATTGCTTCAGAATCTGTGCTTTAAATTTTGCTGTCTGCAACCTTGCTTGAAATCCAGCATTATTAATCAAACAAAGGAAAGGCACCGGGGAAATCAGAAAGCTCTAATGCAAGCAGTTAAAAGTGACATGACCTTCTGTAATGTCACTTGTCACAGATGTATATGACACATAGCAGTGGAAGATATTGAAAGAACCTAATTCCTGGTGCTGATCCATGATTATTATACGAATATAGATGACACTTAAGAGCACACATAAGATGGTCTCACATATTACACACGAGTTTCTTTATTGTGCTTACTGTTTAGCCATAAATTACACAATATGGCTCAAGAACCCTCTTCCCTTTCTGCTTTGCAAGGTATTTATTGACAAAAAAGCAAGACAGAATTATTTGTATGACAGCATTCAGACCATATATCATTTCCTCCTGCCAGAATGCAAGCATCATAGTATACACATAACAAATGCAACAGAAATAGGCAGCAGACAACATGACACATAAGTTGCTTAAATGCCCATATCCATCCCAACATAGCAGATATAATTGCAATTGAAATATGCAGAATACATTGAAATCATGTAATTATATAGTTAGAAGCGGTGGTGACTGATGCCCATTGGAACAGGGAGGATGGAAGGCAGGAAACCCAACAGTGGGTGGAGCCAGGTCCAATTGACAGACAGAACCAACGAATTCTAGCTTTGTCCCCATCCTCATCTTCACTGTGTGAGAATAAGAGGGATGAAGCTCCCCACCCTGAACTGGTTATAATGGCAAGTGTGAGCTGGCTGAAGGCAGACTGAAGTTGACGGGGCAGCATCCCATTTGCCTTAATAGACCAGCCTTCACTGGTTGGAAGGAGACAGAAGTTCATCCAGTTTATATTCAGTAAGATACATAGAGTGTTGAACCAACACCATTGGGTCTCTGAGTTATTTTCCTGAATCAGGTATTTGCAATTGAAGGATTTGTTCTTTACAGGTCACTGGTAACCCTCCTATAGTTAAAAGGTTCCAGATGAGACTCAGGCCTTTGTCTGACCCCCCCCCAATGTAGCCAAGATTTATTGATTTCACTTAAATATTTATAAATTGCACCTTCATACAGTTGTAATTGAAATTATTCAACTCCCGTTGCAAATCAGGTTTATTATAAAAATTTGCAGACTTTCAGCTGTTTGCAATGAGCAAATCAAACAAAAGGAATTGAAATAGCTTGACACAATGGATGCTTCAAGTGGTTTCCCCAAATTCAGCTGAAATCACAGGTCTCGGGTTTGAAAGATCTTGGGTTTTAAGGGCCTGCTTGATTAACACAGGCTTTTCTTTTTTAAAAAAAGATGTCTAAAATGATTGGGAATGATTCCTGCCAAACCTCTATCAAGAAGGGGTTTCACAAGGCAGGACCCGCCACACTAAAGGTCTGGCCAGCCAAACCTCAGGGGCAGGTGGGACCTGGTGCTTCACAGTCATCCCTCTCCCTTGGCTGCCTTCTAGGTTTGTGCTAACTTCAATTTCCTACCGCCCTGAATATACTCTAGTTTTGGCTCCATTCAATTCTGGCTTTATGTTTCCTTTGAATTGGCTATGGCAATCAAACCGGTTTTGTTGGCCCTCAACTCAATACTTCCACTGGTGTTTCTCTGGGTGTTTCACCTTCTGTGTCATGCAAAGACACATTGGGGAGCTTGATATCCTGATCAAAAGGAAGGAAAACAAAACCAACCAAGTAATCCTGCCACAGATCAGCCTCTGCAAACCAGACCACAGCATGCTAGACTAGAAGCAGAAAGCAGCAAAGCTCCCTGCAGAATGAACAGCCCCAGATGGTTCAAGCAACAGAGCTGACCTACACACCAAAAAACAAACAAACAAACACCCCAAGGACACAGTTGACTTTAAATTCTGGAGCTGACATAACTCCAATTGCAATGTAATACGGTTTAATATCACTGGACCAATGGTACTTTTAAATATGTGAAAGAATATTTCACACGAAAAACATGTGAAAAGAGGAAAGTTTGTAGATGTGCAAGTGTGCTAATGCATGCAATGTTATATGTAGAAACAGACACACAACAAAATAGGCTCACTCCACGTAACCATCATATCTATGTTGATCAGCCCAGATGATTATGTAACCTAGCACATGGCTGCACATTTCCCCTGCATGTAGCCAGGGTTATTAGTATATTAATATTATTGTTCTTTGCAACTAGATTCCTGTTAGGTAGGGTCATATTAATATGGCAATTTTACAGAATCACAGGGCTACTTAGCACTTTATGGTCATGATAGTTAAATTAGAGAAAAGGCATTTGATTAGCTCTCCTTGTGACATCAATATGACTTAAAAGAACTTAACTTTGGCTAAATCATGCCCTACACCTAAACATATGGAATATGAATGCTACCAACATTTATTTGCAATCATTTTTCATAAAGAAATGCTTCTTAGGGAACCTTGGGTAACAGAAACTCTGTATGGACTCTTCACTTGGGTGTCAAACCCGGGTAAACCTCTGAAATGAATAAAATGCAGAATGGCCCTTTTTGTCACTTGGCAGACAACACAGAAAAATGTTTCCCATACAAAGATAGGCAGTCCTTTTTTATTAACTGTTGTACCACCATCATGGTCCTGCACATATATAATAAAAATAGTGCTGACTTTAATATTTACCAAGAAGCATAGAAACATGGCTAAGTTAAAAAGCCATACAACAATTCTGAATGAATTGCATAATATAAAGAATGAAAGCTACAGAAAATCACAAGTCATGTGGGCATTCTCAATAGTTGAAAAATAATAAAAAGTGTAGGCATCTGAATTAGTGAAATGCTGGATAATCCTGGAGCATTCCGACATCATTCAGAGCACACCTGTTTTTTGAAAGTACACAGAAGTTAACATAAGTTACCAAAACAAATATTTGCATATACTGTATATTTATTTTGACCTAAAATGATATGAAACCGTGGCCTGACACTATTTTTTTATTCAATAATGGGAACAGAACTGAGTCCTGAGTCAATGTTTCTACTCTAGGGACACAAAGGGATTCGTGAGGAATCTGGAGCTGATTTAATTCCCTGCCCTCCCATTTGTCTCTGCAAAATCTAAACCACAATATGCGTCCGCGTGTCAGTTGATTTACAGTGCTTACACATAATTATAATATAAAATTATTGAATGTGCATGGATTGAAGAGGATGTGTAAAACCACTCAGACTATTGCAGGTCATCTGAAAGTACTTTAGGTCAAGCTGAAGATTCCCTACAGTCAATAAGCCTAGTATCAGAGTCTTATGTGGTCATTTTCACAACAGGGCATCTGCTTCTCTCACACAGAACAGTGGAAGAAGAACTTTTTAAAATGCCGTAATTGAAACAAAACATCCATCTCTTACAGAATGGCAGCTTCAAGATAAACATATGCACCTGTGGACAGAGCACATGCAGGCTCAAGCCGCTTAAGCAAGTTATTGCGGTTACCAGGCTCACAACCTATGTAGGATGTGCTTTCCTGTGCACAATGTTATCCCCAGGCTAGGCATGTAAAGCCTGCTTCTACACACAGGTATAAATTCTAGAAGGCATTTATAAACAATTGATGTTAATTGTATGGCATATCTGCAACAGTATTTGGAAAACCCATGGCAGCATGAATAAAACCAAGCCGCTATTAAACATTTGACCTTGGGCTATCTCATCTACCATAGTCATCAAGGTAACTGAACCATTAGATGTCATAATTAATATGATGAGCTTGCCACTAAAGGTTGAATATATTGCTCTACATAAGGAGGCAAGTTGAAAGAAAGCAGCACTGGTACTTTGCAGTGGAAAGACAGGCATCTTTATCTTTAAAGAAATGCTTTCCAAAGTTTCATTGCGTTAGTCTGGGAAAGGGAAATGTTAATATTGTAATTTTAGGCAGACATCTCATAGGAAGTGGGGATTTTACTTGTGATGCATTCAATTCATTACATAATAGCCTTGCATGATCAACAGATTTTTAAAACAATTGAGATCTATGTAGTATAAACAGGCACTACAGTAAATCCAACGTAATTTGCAATATGCAACTTTAATTGTTAGCTTAATGTGCCCTTTATGCTAGTACAGTTAATACTAAGACTACTGCAAATCTACACTTGTATATATCTTTAATGAGTTTGTGTGCTGTTTCTCACATTTTTCACAAAGAACTATGCAGTATATTGAATGTTTATTTGAACTATGTCTCCATCTAAAGGATTTTAAAGTCCATTGTAATTTTCTTGTACACATATCCCCAAAATGCACATTTACAATTTCCCATAAATTCAAGGGAGATTTCAAAGTATGCATGATTAGGCTAAATGAATTAATATACAGTGGTACCTCAGGTTAAGTACTTAATTCGTTCCGGAGGTCCGTATTTAACCTGAAACTGTTCTTAACCTGAAGACCACTTTAGCTAATGGGGCTTCCTGCTGCCTCCGCGCCACCAGAGCACAATTTCTGTTCTCATCCTGAAGCAAAGTTCTTAACCTGAAGCACTATTTCTGGGTTAGCGGAGTCTGTAACCTGAAGCGTATGTAACCTGAAGCGTATGTAACCTGAGGTACCACTGTAGTTTATCAAGTGAGATTTTAGTATCATGGCACTGGGATCCTCAGTTAGGAACTTGGACCTTAGCAGTTAAGCATGTTTCACATAAACAGTTATGAACAAGTTGTTTCACGTCTTCCTATTAATACCATTATATACAAGAGAATCCTAGCCAGGTCTACTCAGAAGTATGTCCTATTGCATTCAATCGGCTAGATAAAAGGGATAGGACTACAGGCCTTAGTTGGGAAGCTCAAACTTATGGCACGACTTCAGAGTCTGAGGGCACAAATGGACTGCCCAGCAGTCATAATAAGGATGAAGACATGCTTTACAGTCAGCCTCAACCATGTGTTTACACATTCTATTGCTTGTGGGAGCAATATAGCATTTTCGCCCTGAAAGAAGACGGCCCCAAACATGGGGACTGCCCTGTTTGAAAACTAGCCTTCAGTCATGAGAAAAACACTGCATAAACACAGGAGGTGAGAGTTGAATTGCTCTAAGGGAACTTTATATGGGGGACAGGGAAGTGCAGTGCGTGAATGAGGAACTCTCTGTGGACTGCAGCACCAAACAAGTGTAGGAACTGGGACATTGCATTGCAAAGATAAATGGGGAAGGCACATCGCCATCCTTTCTGCACAGAACTGCATCTTAATCAAATATTTGATCTATTAATTTGATAACTACCTTGAGATACTGGAAAAGCTGCAGCTAATTATGATAAACTGAAACCCCTCCCCACAAATGAATAATTTAAAAATAGTGTTCAACTGAGAAGCTGTGACCCACACCTGGGCTATATCAGTGGCATCACTGTTTTGTGTTGTACTTTCTATTTGCATTACTAACAGAAAGAGTGGCAGAAACATAGGGAGAAGACCAAAATATATAACAGTTGTTTTATTGTCGAGTTTCAGAACTGGGGGTGGTGGTGACAGTTGAAAAACACATAGTGAGCTTTTGTAATCAGAGTCAAATATCCCTTTCAATTTCAGCTCAGCTCATAAATACTTTTGACCTATTCTAAGTTGAGTTCCATTCCGTTTCCTTTTCTCCAAGACTGACCTTCTAGAACAGGCATAGGCAAACTCCGGCCCTCCAGATGTTTAGGACTACAATTCCCACCATCCCTGACCACTGATCCTGTTAGCTAGGGATGATGGGAATTGTAGACCCAAACATCTGGAGGGCCGAAGTTTGCCTATGCCTGTTCTAGACTGAGTGAAAGGAAAAGAGACCACAAAGGGGAGGCCCTTTGCAGGCTAAAGAGCTTGATCATTAGGAGAAATAAACAGAGTAGAAATAAAGAGAAATAAATATTTCTAAATAGAAATATCCCTATCTATAACACACTACTGAGGTCCTTCCCCGTAACTCAGTATCACCTATGTAATACACAACAAAGCATGTTTCTTTGAGAAGGCGAGTTCCAAAGAAGATGTTCCACAACTGAAGAAGCCCTGTTCCTTGTCCCACAAGGCAAACCCCTCACCACCATTTATTTATTTATTTCATTTTTGTAAATTACTGTAAAAAGGCAACCATTTTGTCTCTAGGCTGAGACAAAAAAAGATTAATGGTATTTGCTCTTGGACACGTAGCAACACTCAGAAATAAAAGAACATTTTAAGCCATTAGAAAATTAGCTAAAAATACTACAAAGTAGAACAAAGCATACATATAGGTGGAAAATGTTTCCCTGCCACTTAAAAGTGACGAGACAAGATTGGTCCATCTGTCATAATCAGACAGCAACTTGGTGAATAATGTCATTGATCTGAAGCATTATTACAGACTCTCATGCTGGAATTGATTGGGAAACCGAGATTGTTATGTAGGAGAGGCATTCTATGGGCAAAGGCCTTCTGAGATGCTGCATTTTAATTTTCTTTAATACATATCAGCATGTTAAAGAGGAATAAGAACAGAAAAGGAAGCTTGGTGAATCAAACCAATGATTCACCCTTCCGGAGCTAGTGCACTGAATGGGTCTCATCCCCCAAGAAAGGCCTCCTAAACCCCAGTAAGCAAGGTGGAAAGCTTAAAAACTCTTTCCGCACTGGGAATATTTTTAAATTCTCCGCTTTCCTTATGTTCAGTTTGTGTGATTTCAACTGGCCATCCATCAGGTGCATAAAGTTGAAACTGTGTAAGTTAAATGCGCCCAAGCTGCAAGTTACCTGTACTCATAAATGCTTCTAACTGCAGCAACCATTTTACACGCACCCAACTGACAGGTGTTCGCCTACACAGGGGTCTTTTGGACTCAGAAGGTGGCAGAATGGTGGCAGAACAGGGTGGGCTTATGTGTAATCTGCCAACACGTGCAAGGATCAGGAACTGAACCCCTGTGCAAAATGGTAGCTGCCTGTACATAATTATTATCTACCATCTATTAACTGGACTTCAGCTAGTCACTTATTGCTGTGTTTTATAAAATTAGACCAATACTCTTTAATAAATATGCATTTGTTATTTGATCAGCATACAGCACTGTTTTTCTGTCAACCGGAGCCATCTATTCTCATGTGCTTTTAGTTTCCCCTTGCACTTCCAAGTCTAGATTGTGTTGCCCTGCCACTGTCAGCGCTGTTGGGTTCCCAGACTCTGCCCTGAACCCCACCCATTGTCCCCATTTTCATCAAAGAAGTGCTGGAAGGAGGTACATGCCAAGATTTTATGTTCCGGCATCCACAACTTTGCACCAGGTCTCTGGTGTTTTCCACAGTTTCCTTGGGATTTTAAGAAGGTTGGCAGCAATTCATGAAAGGTCCTCATATTTATGGGGTCTCTTGTTTGGATGTTCAACTTCTTATTATGGCGAGGAGTGTGGTAGAACTGCAAAGCCTAAGAGGCAATCACTTAATGTCTCTCTAGGGGTGAACCAACACCCAAATAGGCTTATTGCTTAAATTCCACTTCAAAGTTCTGCCTCCGTGAAGAGAAGGGTCTTCTGCCCTCTGCCTCTGCAGCAAAAAAGTTTAAGAGACACTTACCGTATCACGTTGTCTATTATCTTTCCCTGAAATGATCAGGAAGTAGTTCCACACCAACAGTAGCAACAGTGTTAGAGGAATCATGTACAGCTCAAAATTCCAGGTCACAAAGAGGAACAGCTGGAACCAAAGAGAACAAAAAGGTATTTAGATTTCCTTGAGTGACAATATGCAAAGTAGAGTATTATACACTAAAATTTCCCATTTCTGGCACAGAAAAAATATATTAAACATGTCCTTAAATCTGTTGCTTTCAGCAGTTCTTACACAGGGCAACCCACTTTATCTCAGGCAAAAAGAAAAAATTGATACTTTTCAAAGCCTAGAGTTTAGACACCGTTTCTCTCATAGCAGCAGAACCATCTGTGAATTTTGTAATTTTGGCAAAGAAGTGTCCCAAAGCTTTAAGGACTCATGCAAGACAATGTTTTCAATGTTGTTAACATTAGTAGCAGCAGCAGCAGCCTGCTACCATGATCCTTCCAAGGATTCATGTGAGGGCAGTCAAGTATTGAGAAACTTACAGGCTTCTTGGGAAGTGTACTTTAAACAGTACAGGTTCAGAAGTCAACAGGAACAACTGAGACCAGCATTTGGATTACTACTGGGATAGGAAAGTAGCTTTGGAGCCCTAACAACTGAGCTTGGATAACAAAGCAGGTGTTAGCAAATAAAACTTGAGTCTTCTGTAGCCACATTAACACTAAAGAGATTATAAATTTTGCAGTTCATTTGTTCACATGAGGTGATATAAGGAATCTTTTCAGAAGTGAAACAAGGCACAAGTATTTGAAAACAAATATAGTCCCCTCCCCAGTTCACTGTAATTAAGAACAGATTAGTCGATTAACAAAAATATTATAACAACTACCAATCGCACAGAAGACTTAAAGAAGCAGACTTAAAAGAAATGTTTACTTGTGTTAAAACATATTTTCATGAAAAAACCCACGAGGCAGATTAATTTTATTTTAAAATATTACTGCTTAATATATAAATGTCCATAAGTGGTGTACAGCAAATGAGAAAATGTATTACAAACATATACAGACGCTATCTTAGAAGATATTCTTCTGCCTCTTTTTCAGAGAAGGCCTCTTAACATGGTGCCTGCCATGCATCTTATTTAAGGGTGACTTTTATTTATATGCAAGTTTCTGCAGATATAATCAATGAATTCATCTATTAAAACTTATGGATAATTAGTTAATTAATTAATATGTGGGAAGCGACATAACACCTCTGCAATGGTATAAAGCAGATTATAATCCTAAGATTATACTACTGCCTGTTTATGAGACAAAATTGGAGGACATCTCTTGATAGGGATGATGCCTCCTTGGAGAATGCTTCCAGTATGAAGGTTATCCAAAACACTGAGAGGAACAAGGAATGGGGGTGGGGGGCAGAGGAAGCCTGCCTTGGCTTAGGAAACTGCTCTGATATGTCCCTTGTCAAGGAATATCCTCCGGGCTCATCTCACAAAAATGTAAACGTGTTCTTACTATGAATTTCTGTTTGGAGATCTAGTATGTTCCACCCTCCACTCCTGCCTCTACCGACAATCTTGATGAGTGTGGGTTATGCCTTCTGTTGCTGCCTCACATACTGTGAGGGCTTCCTTTCCCTTCCTTAGGTTTTTGCTCCTTAATTGAGATTTCTGTCTTTTCTTGTTAGGGCAAGTTCTATTGTTTCTTCTGTCTCCTTTGTTAGTTCCCCGTTTTCTTTCCTGTTATCCATAGCATTGTAACAGTTAGGTTCCAGTCATCAATGTGGTTCCAGTTGAATAATCGTTTAGGGGTCGGGGAGTTGTCCACTCTGCCAGTTGGTCTGGTGAAAGAGGATTCCTCCTCCTCCTAGAGAGGAGGCAAAAGGCCTGCCTGATCTTTCCAGTAGAAGGCATCATCTCTATCAAGGAATGTCCTCCATACTTCTTTCCAAACAGAAATTCACAGTCAATGTTGCTGTTGTTGTTGTTAACCCACTCTTCACTGAAGTGTTCAATTCCACATAACAACGAAATAAATAATAATAAATATAAACAGAGAAAATACAAAACATATAGAACCCATAAAAACAAGACCAATTAAAAAAAATAATTAACAGCTACGTTTAAAAAAAGAAAACAACTCAATGCACAGATGACTTGCCTCCTCATGAGCAGTCATGCTTCACCCTTTTCAGTTATGACCATAAAGTAGACCATAACCTATGAAGCAAATAGGCGTTTAAAAAAGAAGGAAGTGTAACGGCTATATCCTTTATAACACTATGGAAATGTAGGCATAATGTGGTAGTCTGGGTTCAGATTCATTTTATTATATTTCGGGGAACCAATGATCACATAATTCTAATACATTTAGAACATCCAAAATGATCCGCACCAAGCCCAAGTCCAAAATAAAACCATACATGCTAAAATGTATAAAATGGAAAAAATGTATAAAATGTGGGAGTCTAGACTCACAAAAAACACCCTTTAATTCTTAAAATTGTAGAATGATTCTTGTCCAGCCATTTTAAACACACCTGTGCAAATAGAAAGCTACCTTGTTTTTAATAAGAGATAAATACACAGGACTGCATTGTTGCTGGGCAACCTAAGATTTCAACTTTAAATGAAGGATCACAACCAATGGAGAAAGAGCTAATAATAAAAGATGCATCATTTTCATATATTTAATTACAACATCTTTGAGGGAAAAAATGAAATGAAATTGATGCTGAAACCATCCACACAAAGCACTTGATTCAATCTTCTGTGAGATTAGTATCAGCTGTTTTTTTAGAATTTGTGCTCCTTTCTTGCAGCTACATCAGTAAACCTGGTGATGATCATGCAGTCAAAGCAGATATGATTATACAGTGACATCACTGGGGACAAACAATGCCTGGAGTACAGGGGGAGGGAATAACAGCTCATTTGGGACTCCGGGTGGGAAACGTTTTGATGCATGCCGCAGCTGTGGTGGGTCTAGGTAGGCCTTCATCATCTGGTGTAGCAAGGGGAGGAGATGGTTACCAGCTACCATTCACCCCCAGCCACAACGATCCTCTCAGGTATGGGCCAAAAAGGACTCTTCATACTGCTCAATAAGACAGGATGCCCACCTAAGCTCTACAATATAATTGTGTCCTTCCACGAGAACATCCATGGCACCTTCCAATATGATAGTTCATACTCCGATGCCTTCTCTATAAAGAGTGCTGTGAAACAGAGCTGTGTTTCTGCTCCAACTCTCTTTGGCATATACTTTGCCTTGTTGCTCTGTTCTGCCTTCAGCTCAACTGAAGATGGTGTGTACTTCCATTCAAGGAACAACGGGGGTCTGTTCAACCTGGCACAGCATTTACAGCGCACTTCCAGGAAGCTCTACAGCCCAAGCTGTAAATGATTTTGTTTCCCTAGATTCCACCATAACCAGCAACTTCTCCATCAATGCTGAGCTGGACAAGCATATTGTCAAGGCAGCCACAGCAGTGGCTCACCTCTTGAAGAGGGTTGGGGAGAATGTGATGCTAACAACCAATACCAAGGTAAAGGTCTACCATGCTTGTATGTTGAGCACACACTGCTTTATGGAAGTCAGACAAGGAATTAGTGATACAGAAAGCTGTACACCATTAATTTGGGCTGCAGATAGAGACTTTTCCTTCCTCTTTTTTGTGTACAATGCAATCCTCAGTTGAGGGGGAGCAAAGTGTCTCGGAGATCATCATCATTATGTGAATATTTACAGATTTCTCTGTTAAATATGCTGTTTTCACTTCTGTCTGACTTTTGCCAATATGAAAGTTACTACAGTGGCATGAATTTTTCATCGGTAATTCGTGGACTGTTAATGTGATGCTTGTATCTACAGACTCTGGGGCTTGCATTGTGGAATTGTCAGTATTTTCAAAGCAAAGTCACAGCACTTTCATCTTTAACTTCTATAAAATGATGTGAAATGTCTTTACACGATTGTAAGTGGGAAAAGGGAAGGGGTGGGAACCCAAATTTATATTAAAACAAGAAATTCTGCAAAACTTCTAGGGCCTTAGCTAAAAGCAGACTTCACTGATGTTGACAAATCTGCCAAGGTAAATTTGTTTTGATTAGGTGGCTCCATCAACTTTGCAGTTCTTCATGTGGAATATCTTCAGTTAATGTTTCATACTAAAATTGGATAAGCCGAATAACATCAAATGAATCCTGCCTAATACTGGAAGGAAATTTTATGCGTTTAGTTGTACCATAATGGCTGCTTACCCTGCTCCGGTGGACAGTGGTTGCAAACCCTCGCGAGCTGCCCTCCATTCCCAGGGCTGCAAGGAGTCACGTCCCAGCAACCAGCTGTTGCAAATTCCCTGTCTGATTGCACTGCAGGGTGGGATAGCCCTCCAAGTCTAAAGTTTAAACTGGCCAATCATAAGCAGCCAATTGGACAGAGTCTGGCCAGAGGACCTGAGCGTGGAAGTTCTCACTCTGGGCCGCCAGCTAAGGATAAAAGGATAAGGATAAAAGCCGACTACACCTAGCGCTTGAAGCTCACGTTGGATCTAACTTTCTTCTTGACTAAGCCAAGATCACATGTCTTAATTGTCAACTCAGGTATAAGACAAGCATGAACTTTTCATGTGAGGTTTAGTGTTTAATATTGTAAACCAGAAGTATTCTGTATGTGGGTTTTTTTAAAAAAAGGTTTCATTCTGTTCCACTTGCTATCAATATTTAAATTAAAGTTGCAGTTTTAATAAACTGCATTTATTTTATTCTTAAACTTTTCATAGAGTTTTAGATGGCTGCCAGCTTCTATATAACGAAGTGCAATATAACACTTGATACATACATGTAACCTTTCATTATTGTGAAGTCTGAAGGGGAAAGTGGCTACCATGTTTAAAGAAAAAGTGTATTGGAACACGACTTGAAATGGGGTGAGATTAAATGCTTTCCAAATTTCAAATCTTCCTCCTATATCTTCTCGTGCCACCTGTAGCTACCTATTTTGAAAAAGATAGATAAATCTTTGTTTACAACAAATTGAGAATTTCTATAGGTCCTAGCTTTGGAGAGAGGAAAAATACTGGTTCAATGACAAAGGTTACCAAGTTATCAAAATTCCAGAGTTTTTGTGTGTTGGAATCCATTTGTCTCTGGAGACAATAGAGGAGTCCATCTTTGGGGGTTAAGTCAAACTGTTGGAGAGTTACAGCAACTGCTGTGGCTGTAGAGACCAATACGGGAGAGACATGCTTTATTGCACTGGGGCAAATGAGCTCTGTTTCACAACACTCTTTATAAGGACGGTGTCAGAGGATAAGCCATCATACTGGATGGTGCCATGCATGTTCTTGTGGAAGGACGCAACCATATTGTGTATTGCTGTTCTGGCAGTGTTGATCCGAGGCCACACTTTCTGCTTTGTGCCATGGGTTCTCTTTATATACTCGATATAATCTTAACATTTACATAAGAAAACGCTCAAGGACACATAATTTTCATATGCATATGGTTGGATAAGAGTCTTTTAATATATGCTCATCAAAGCCATTTCAGGTAGATGATTTCTTCAAAGAGTTAGTGATCTTTCATACATTACTAAGTTGACAAACATTTTTAAGAATCCAAGTAGAATACACACATTGCAGTCAACGTGGCACTTAACTGCAGTTCAGTACTCATTTACTCACTCAGATTTACAGTCCCAACCAAGAGGAGCTGGCATTATTTTTCATGGTAGAAATACACTAGTATCAAATTGCAGCTGGCTTGCATTAATGACTGGATCAAATAATGTCTAAGTAGTAAAGGTTTCAGGTTCATTGAAGCTTATCTCTTTTTAGTACTCAATTTCCCCCAACAGAGTTGCCAATTGTTTCTTGGGCCTTTGTCTTGGTCATTTTACCTAGCAGACCATTCTGTACATTAATTATTTGCTAAACGAACACATTACTCTTATAGCCCATTCTCAATTTGTTTTTTGCTTTATTATTATGTACGACTTGAAAGTCAGGTTATGTTTTCAATGTAGTGCTGATGTGAGAGGTAATCACAATCTATAAGAAGTTATTATGTAATTCAATTATGTCCCTATTAAGCTTTCGGGGGGAAACCCTCTCATTATCCATGCCTTTCAGGTTGGAGAGCTTTCTGATTCTTTGTGGCTTGTAAAGTTCCTTAACAATTGTCCAACAAAGTTACAAAACTTAAGTGCTCTCTTTAATTTAGAAGGATCCTGATGCAAAGCAACATTTTAGGTGTTTTTTAAAAGAGCACTTTCAACAAATTGGTGGCACTTTTGTATTCCAGAAAGTATTTGTTTTATGGCATCATACACTGATTTAGTTCCAAATTAAAAAAAAGATAGTTTCAGGTAAAACAAAAAGCTGCAAGTCATGAGCACAAATCTGTAAGTTTTAGCCTCCAATTTTCAGATTCATTCCTGGGGGTGGACATGCTTGAACAGATTCTTCTGGCTCTGAATGCTTACTTGGACATTCCATTTGAAACTCATGTAAGGTGCTTCCAATTAAATTGTGTTTAATTTTTACTTACAGGATTTTATTGTTTGCTTAATGTAAAAAATACTGTATGCCTTGGATTGGTCTGTTGAGTCATTTAGGTATTAAAACAGGGCCTGTGTTAGCGTTGAGTCAGAGAATATTAACTTTGCAAGTCACTGATTCAGTCAACAGCTGCAAATAACTTCAGTTTTGGTGGCATACAAGTTTTCATGCAAAAGCCTTTGCTTTTTAAGTACTTGACTATTCAAGAACGTCACCTTTCAAATTACTGTTTTGATGCTGGAGTTAATTTCTACATCTGCTTACTTGACATTTCAACATATGTTGGCAAATATTATTTACAATAATAAAGCAGAAAAAACTAGAACCCTTTTACATGCTACATATAAGTGGCACATTAGCAAAGAATTTGACTCAAAATTACACGGCAGTACATTTAGCCAGTTCTGTCCAATTCTGCAGCTAAATTTATACGGAACATGTTCTTTATAAAAATACAGCTTGACAACCCTGTTCCTCCTCCCTCCCATCATGGAAGTCAGGGTGGCATGTATTAGTTGATACTTCCAGGATCAGTGGGATCTTGCCTCTGCATACCAGTAACTGAGGAATAGTAGCAGGAGAATGCAGTGGACTCATGCCTTGCTTGTGGGTTTCCCACAGGCTGGCTAGCTGCTGTGGGGAACAGGATCCTGAACTAGATGGGGCTTTGGTCTGATCCTGCAGGATTCTTCTCATCTTATTACACAGACACAGACCTACTTATCTGCCAGGCACTGGGCAGAGGAGCGGGAGGAATGGTGGATACCACCTCCCCAGCCTGAACCTTCCAGAGAAGAGGAAGACAGTATAGATTTACAACAGTGGCTTTTGGGAGGTCACAGCTCAGAGATGGCCCACCTGACAGCCTCTGCAGACATAGGTTGTGATGGTGATGGGGTGTGGTTTCGAAGTAACAGGAAATGCTTTAAGCAAGGTGTGCTGGGAAAAAGAAGAGAGAAGAAGAAAGACTGGGATCCATCTTGGGTAGGCAGGCTGAAGGCTGGCTGGGAGAGATGGCTTGGACTCCAGGGCTGCACTGCTGTGGGGGGACAAGCCCCTCTTGAAATGACAATGCTGTAAGATCTGGACTCCCTCCACGTGCACTGAAGGTGTAATTAGGTGAATAAACTACATTTCTTAAAGCTACGACAGTCTCTGCTGTGTCTCAATTCTCCAAAGGAACATAGACCTTGGGTGAGTGTCTGGACTCCCCTGGAATTTTGCAGAGAGTGGACGTGGCACCCAACTTTCATAACAATCTGAACGGAAAGAGTGCAGCACCAACTTCAAGTACCCAAGCCCACTCCCTTGCCTGTGAGTTTGAAATATATTATGCCCCCCAAATCTAGTTTAGCTTGAGGACACTGTCCCACATCATTTTACCCATCCCTGGTGTATGAAAGGGGTTGTGTGTGAAAAATGTTGATTTTAGAGCTTTTGAAGCAACTGAAAAAGCAGTCAAAAGGGAACCTGTGATATGATGTAAAGGCTTAGCTACACTTCTTGAAACAGCTGTCAAAACACCTTTTGATTCTGTGCTTCTTGCGTGGCTTCCTGTACTATTATTTATAGGTCGCCTCTCTTTCCAAAGGCAACTGAGGCAACATACAATATTAAAACCTCTCAACTAATGCCAGGAGGAAGGTTCCTTCAGCAGCTCATATTCAGGTAATCCCTACAGGATGGTAACCCAGACTGGTGAACTTGCCAGAGCAGTAGATATTAGAGCCTACATATTTAATGTTTGTGTTGCACAAATCATCTTAGAAGCGCAAAGAACAGTTGGCTGAGACTCCAATCATGCCTGGGAGTCTGACGGGCAGAGGTGGGGATTCAAACTCTTCCTCTTAGTGTGGTTCTGATGAAAAATGTCCTGCCCCCACTGCAATGAAGGGATTCATGCAATTCCCTACATGGAAGCTACTTCTGTGTAGAAAATTCAACATGCATGATGCCGTGTGATCACAGTTCAATATAAGGTAGCTCTATAGTGTCAGAGACAGAGGAAAACAATCTAGAGATTCTTGCAAAACAGGAAATATAAATGGCTAGCCCCAGTTGGAAATCTGAACCATACTAATAGCATTGAAACTTGTACAATTTATGTTGGAGGCAATAAAATCAGTGATGAATGCAGTGATATAGTACCATTGCCCCAAAACCAGGTTCTTTTAGTTTTTTGAATATTTACAGTGTTTCAGATATGCACCTAGAGATTTACCTGCAGCTTAAAAAAAAGATGTAGAAAGCACAGAAACATAACACAAGCAAAATTCTACTGATAGAATGTATGTTCTATCAAAGTGCATTGTGAAATATTCTAATGCAAATATATTGCCATGCTATTACACTAATCAAACTGTGTATCTATAGTGTCAAAAGCGCCTCTTCTAAATCATACAACTACTACTATTCCAGATATTTTAGTCATATATTATTCAACATGAACAAATGTAGAATTACACACACGCATACATAGCGTCCTGACTAGATGTACTAAACTGAAATGTTTCAGTCACGAGAAATTTTTATCATGTTTCACAAAGTTGGTGTAGAGGAAAAGAAAATTACTGAAAACAGTCTCAAAGTATACACAACACATGCAATTATATTTTAATTGAATCTGTTCCCAATAAATCTAATTAAACTAGATATGAGGACTTTGTCTGGCATTCTCACAACAAATTTCTAAAATCCCCGTTCTTGGTTTTGCTCTCAGTTTCATCAGTCAGACCCTCCCAAAACCAACACAGATTTATTCTGAAAGACAGATTTTGAGCACAGTAACAATTTTACTATCAGCGATTTGTAAAATGAGACCACAAAAGAGCAAACCCCTCTGATCCATGTTTAGGCCAAGAACAGCTAAGAAATTGTTACAAAGATGTTTTTGCGAAATCCAGCATTAACTTGCTGCTTTCTCCCTCACGACGTATACACAGACAATAGTTTTTAAGAGGTGAAAGTGATCAGAGAGAGGCTTTGCTTCCCATGGTATATACACAGATATTGCACGTTTTTTAAAATTATAGAGATATCTGCAGATTCCCTTTACCAACAGAGAAGGTGTTATGTGTATTTCAACCGTCTTTCTTTAAAAAAATTAGTCTACTTGCACCCTCAATTCCATGTAAGTGGTTATTCAGTATTTGTGAAAAATCTACAATTCATGTGCCTTCTAGATATATACTATATATTTTAGAAAGTTATTTGTCTGCTATGCATTTACATACTTCTTAAGATATATTACGGTTCCTGAGATCAAGTAACTTGTTTTCATCAGTATCTGGACACCATTTTGAATCAAGATGGCAAAACGAACCTTTCACAACTGCACTGATTTTTTTTGTTTCTTAGAATTCCCGAGCAACGCTAGGTATGAGGTTGCTAGTGACAAATATTTCACAGTTTGACTATGATTGAAGCTCCTTTCTAATTTTCCCAATACCAAAAAGCAATATTCCATCAGTAGCATTTTCATCAGGAAAAACCCCCACAAATTCTGTCTTAATGAGCTTTAACCACTTTCCTCCTCAGAATAGCAAAGTCTACTTGCCATCGTGCCAATATGTATGAAGCATCATTTTTTTAAAAGCACAGAAACTCTAAGGGTTGGGTGATAACTGAATGGAGGATAGTTTTTGGACAACAGTACCATACTGTCCATTTCCCTGAATCACCTGATCTGCATAATTATAGTGTGGTATAATTATGAAGCATATGAACCACTATTGAATGGTGCCCATGATTCAGCCAGTCTCTCAGGGGTGGTTCATATTCTAGGGTGGGCCTGATATGAGCACCTCAGTCCATGTGAGACCATCATCTGGTTTGCAGATGGACTATGATCAAGCAGAAGCAGCAAGTGTACTAACTGTGGGAGCTGCATTTGCCACTGCTGTAATGAAGTCATTATAGCAGCTCTTTTCCCAAGATGTAGCAATGACTCCAATTATAGCAACCAAATGTACAGTGGCATGAAACCACACTAGCATGGCTAGCTGAGAGTTCAACAGCAACCTTGCATTCTCCTGAGGTGCTGGTGCAAGGGGCACAGTAAAATATGAAGCAGCTGCACTTCAAACCTTTCCCCCCATCTTAGGCGCATGCACACACCATCTAAGTTTAGGCTTCTTTCTTTTCTTTTTAATGAGGACCATTCCCGTTTAAGATACATAATATAGCAGGTGGTGTTAAACTGATCCCAATCCTTCTAAGCTACTTATGATGAAAATTAGTTTCAGACAAACACTTGAAGTCTGCCTTGACAACTGCAGACACATGTAAAGAAAACTCTGTGATTGCTGGTATATCATTTGCCCTCACTATGCTGGTTTTGAAACATCAGAAAACAAAAGCTCATTTCCTATGCTGTTGCTTCTTGTTTTCCTTATGAAGGCAGAAACCCTCGAATGTTAGGAATTATTTTCCAGTATACATCCCGTGTTTATCATTCCTTGTTTATCACTTTCCCCCACCATATCTATTTTTTAGTAACTGATTAGTCTCCCTGGGATCTAGATACATTTCTGATATTCCTTGGCTGTTTACTGCCTTGACACATGCATTCATATACATTTTACCTATGCATAAATGTAAGCAAACAACGCACATTCCCTCCCATATATACATTACCAATATTGTACTGAAACACACATGCAAAACAAAAAAACATATATAAGCACTCTTATATACGGAAATCCAATCGAAACCCCATAGGGAAATGTGTAGGTTATTGTTACAATATCTGTCATCCATGTAAGAGAAACAGAAATGAGATGGGCATTAAATTTGCATACAGCCTGAAGCACAGAGGTTCCTGTATGTAGAGAGTTGATGGGCATATCTGGCAGGAAGATTCTGTCAGGATTAACTCAGGAAAAACACCCCCAAGGAGATAATTTGAAGACCGTGTGAGAATTTGCTTCAACACATGAAAATAAAACTTGAAATCCGTAGCAAAGGGTAATAACCAAATGTTAGCACAAATGCAACGGCAGAGGCAAGGGGATAATCTATTTTGGTTAATTAACACCAAGCTTAGCATTGTTAAAAGCAGCTTCCACTCGGGTCTCACAGCATTTACACAGACTCAGAAAAACAAGTGTATATTTACCAGCCTTCCCCAACCTGGTGCCCTCTAGACGTTCTGGACTATAACTCCTATCATCTGCCTAGCCAATACAACAGTGCTCTGGAAGGCAGGCAAATGCAAATGTAAGAAAAGAAAAGGCAAAACCAATTGAGAAAGGAAATGGTTAGAATGATTCAAGATTTCACCATCCGAGGAGAAAAGTCAGGATCATTCCAAGAAAATCACTGTGTCCTATCAGAACGCCAAGACAGACAAGCAAACATAGAAATATGTAGCAGTCGGTGGCAGGCAGAATGTTCAAAATAAAGCAGTAAAACAAGTCTGGATTAAGGAGACCTGCTTTTTAAAAACTAAAACGAATTTAGCAGGTGAAAGTACAGTCCTGCCTAATCTGGGTCTTCACACATAACTTCTTGGCACCCTGTGGGCATATTATTCAGTGTTGGGGTTTGAAGCACAAAGAATAATTGTCTACACATCAGGTGAGGGGAACCTCTGGGCCTCCAGAGGCTGCTGAACTACAATTCCCATGAACCCCAACAAGCATGGTCAATGACCAGGGATGACGGGACTTGTAACTTTTGGCCCCCTGGAGGCCCAAAAGTTATTTTTGCATTGCTTTATCGTATATAGCCTATGTGGCAAAAAGAGAGACACTAACCCAAACACATTTGCTTGGCACAATTTTGTGACTCAGACATATGTAGAGTTGCCTTGGTTCATTTAACCCATACCTGTCTGAACCCTTGGAAAGTCACTGTAATTTTGGCTACTTTCCCAGTCCTCCTACCAAAATACACCAGAAATTCCCAATGTGTGCCATCACAGGAATTCAGCTTGATATCAACAGTCAACACAACAAAATTTTGGCATTTCACAATTTCTGATACTTCCGTAACTTAGGAGGTGTAAGATTAAAATAAATGGAAATTTAAAGCCTCGATGACTACAGTATGTTAGTTGTATATATATACTTGTATTCCCGGAGCTCTCTGGGAGCACATTACGTTTTCAGGCATCCACAGGATCTGCCTTCCTGAAATGTTAGTACAGTGCACAAGGATATCCAACAACTCTGATAGGACCATAGGAATAGAATAGCATGCCATAGAAAGAATCTCAAAAGCAAAGAGGTGTAGTGTTCACATAAGACAGTAAGAAGATCCCTGCTGGATCCAGCTAGTGCCCTTTTTCTAGTTAAGCATTCTGTTATCATAGTGGCCACCAAGATGCCAGGGGAAGCTTGCAAGCAGGCCTGAGTGTGACAGAACTCTCTCCTCCTATGGTTTCCAGAAGCTGCTTTGTAGGAGCATACTGACTTCCAAGGCAGCGAACAGCGGAATATGCTGGCTAGCAGCCCCTTATAGTCTTATCCTCCATGAATTGGTCTAATCCTCTTTTAAAGCCACTGAAGTTGGTTGCCTCTGGTCAGAATGTGCAACACAATGTCCCCAATACGAGACACAAAGGACTCACAGATCAAGCATGTGATCTGAGCATGTCCTGGGTAGCAGAACATATAGTTCTTTGCTCACATCCTAGCAAATGCTTGGAGTCATCCCTTTCTATATACTCAGGCATGTATGCATACTACAGTGGTACCTTGCAAGACGAAATTAATCCGTTCCGCGAGTCTCTTCGTCTTGCGGTTTTTTCGTCTTGCAAAGCACGGCTATTAGCGACTTAGCGGCTATTAACGGCTTAGCGGCTATTAATGGCTTAGCGGCTTAAAGAAAAAGGAAACAAACTCGCAAGACGTTTCGTCTTGCGAAGCAAACCCATAGGGAAATTCGTCTTGCGGAACGACTAAAAAAACGGAAAACTCTTTCGTCTAGCGAGTTTTTCGTCTTGCGAGGCATTCGTCTTGCGGGGCACCACTGTATAACTATGCCAGTAAAGTATCTAAATTGTGATTACAAGATGCGCTGTGAAAACTCATCTAGAAAAAGAGATGGGTTATTTTCTGTTGGAACAAGTATTTGTTTGTTTTATTTTTATTTATTGAATTTATATACCACCCTATAACCAGAGGTCTCAGGGTGGTTCACAGAATAAAGTCAAAATATAAAACCACAAAATACTTAATCAGAATAAAAACAACAACTCAATTGCCCCCCCCAAACCCCCACATTTGCTGTGACTTGTTTGCAAAGCATTTTGAGGATAAAATTGCTTGCATCCACCAAGACCTTGACTCTCCTGTTATAGCAGATGGATCTCATGGGGTGTCCAGAGAACAGTTTAGTCTTGTTGGATGAGTTTCAGCTGGTAAGGCTTGAGTATGTGGACAAGGGGCTCGGATCAGTCAGGGTTCCCCTCTTGGCTGATAAAAAGCAGCAGGGAGGTAACAGCTGACTGGGCCAGGAAGGTAATCAATGCCTCTTTATTAAGGTTACCAGATTTTTTTCAATGAATCTGGGAACACTTTTCAACTTCAATGGATTTTGTATGAGGGCTGATTTGTAAATCCGGGGACTGTCCCCGGGAAATGGGGACGCCTGGTAACTTTACTCTTTATGAGACGGGGTGGTCCCTGCCTGTTTGAAGGAGGAAGTGGTAAAAACACTCCTTAAGAAACCTTCCCTGGATTTGGAAAACCTAATCTCCCTTTTCTGAGCAAGGTTCTGGAGCGAGTGGTTGCAGACCAGATCCAGGCGCTTTCGGAAGAAATTGATTTTCTGGATCCATTTCAAATGGGGTTTAAGCCCGGTTTTGGCACAGAAACTGCTCTGGTTGCCTCTGCTGAGAGAGAGACAAGGGAAACATGTCCCTGTTAATTCTTCTCGACCTCTCAATGGCTTTTGATACCATTGGCCATGGTATCCTTTTGGAGCGACTGTCCGAACTAGGGGTGGGTGGCACTGCTTTGCGGTGGTTTCAGTCCTACTTGGAAGGTCCTTCCCAGAGGATGTTGCTTGGGGAATGCTTTTAAGCCCAGTGGAATCTTCAACGTGGGGTTCTGCAGGGCTCAATCCTATACCCTACATTGTTTAACATCTATCCGGAGGTTTTGGAGTACATTGTCAGCAGTATGCTGATGACACTCAGCTCTATTTCTCCTTTACATCTGTAGGTGAGGTAGTGGAAGTGCTGGACCAGTGTCTTGTCTCAGTAATGGACTTGATGAGAGCCAACAAACTGAAACTCAATCCAGTTAAGACTGAGGCACTGTTAGAGGGTGGTTCCCTAGACCGGATGGGTGTGAGATTGCCTGCTCTTGATGGGGTTACACTTCCTCTGAAGGAGCAGGTTCGTAGCCTGGGGTTACTCCTGGATCCTTTGGTGTTGCTCAAGGCTCAAGTGGCCTCAGTAGCCCAGACTGCCTTCCATCAGCTTTGGCTGGTGGCCCAGCTACTCCCCTATCTGGAAAAAAACACCCTAACTACTGTTGTCTATGCTCTGGTAACCTCAAGGTTAGATTACTGCAATGTGCTATACATAAGGCTGTTTCTGAAGATGGTTCTGAAACTTCAGCTAGTGCAAAATTCAGCAGCCGGGTTGCTCACCGGAGCAAGACGGTTTTAGCATATTACACCGATCCTGGCCCGACTGCACTGGCTACCAATTAGTTTCTGGGCCCAATTTAATGTGCTGGTTTTGACCTATAAAGCTTTAAATGGCTCAGGACCGCAATACCTCAAGGTACCTCTTTCCAAATGAACCTACCTGGACCCTGAGATCATCTTCCAAGACCCTTCTTTGTGTGCCACCTCCTTGAGAGGTCTGGAAGGTGGCAACACAAGTACTCTACATTTTACATTTGACTACTGACTTCCCTAAGACCAGCCCTGGACAACTTGGTGAAGATAACAGCAACAACTACTACCACACCACATCTACAACACCTTCAGCCACGCCATGTAAATGCTTCCAGAAGGGTAGCCGTGCAAATCTGTTGTAGCAAAACCAATGAAGATTTTTTGCAGCACCTTCAGAACTAAACACATTTATTATGGCATAAATTTTAGGGGACTCAAGTCCACTTCATCAGATGCATGACATGTAAACAGTAGGGTCAAAGTACACAGACTGTTGCATTTTTGCATTTCATTACCATTTGACCCTGCTATTTATAATTTTCCTTTCTCAACACCCATATGTATATACACCTCCCAGTTGAAGATAACACTTCGTGCATCTGATGAAGTGGATTCCAGACCATGAAAGCTTATGTCACAATCAATTTGTTAATGTTTAAAGGGCTACAAGACCGCTATTTCAGCTAAATAATATAGGATCATAATATCACCAGTGTTTTGGCACTGCTTAAATTATATCCAATTCTACACTTTCCAAAAAGCACAATTGAGCCAGGGGCTTCTGAGCCCACTACCTTTCTACTGAAGCCCTCCTGCATCACCTGAAAAGTTGGAGCCTCTTCTGGACTGCCACCCAGTGCATATATGTTGCAGGCAGAAGAAGAAAGCAGCAAAGCTTACTGAGCTGGCAAAAGTGATTGGTAACTCTTTGAATCCTAGCAGCATTTACGGTTACCGACAGACTTCCCCCCGTTTCTTTTCACTTTGCCAAATTACTAGGCAAGGGCAGTTTTTTATTTACTTATTTTCAAAATTAAGATACCTACTTGGCTTAGCTATTTCTCATGTAAATAAAAGCTTTATAACTTTGTAGATAGACACACAAAAAAATCATTATTGCTATAGCATATTGTATTGGGTGCTTTCCACAAGGAGGGGGGGAAAAGAAAACATTGTGAAGATTTCATTATGTATAGATAGAAGATTCCTTTACATCAGTTTGTGTTCCTGTTCAATGGAGCCCAGGCATTCAACAGCTCTTATTCATTCTTTGGGGCCCTCTACAATGGAAATGGTCTCCCTTCTCTGACTAATAAAGCTATGAACATTTTTGTGAACACCAGTTGTTCTAACTTCGCTGGTGACAGTGAAAATTGGGGCGGAGGCAGCGGGGGGAGAAGAAAAAGAGAAAGGAGAACCTATCACATACACCCCCCAAAAAGGCAAGAGAGGCTCTCGTTGTTAACCTTATTGAATTCACTCAGATAAGATAGCATAATACTTTTTCTCGGTTTCTTTTATGCTTGAATTCCCTCACTAATTTTTCAAATTGCAAGGTTCACATTTTATAAGAATCCATGCAAACAGTGGTACAGCATACACAGGGGATCTATTTGTGCTCTTCGCCTTCAAGATAAAGATACCTTCTATTCTATTGAGACAATGAAAAGCTGAAAACTCCCATGCTGATAGCCTGAAATATTTTTGCTGCTACAGTGAGTCAAAGGTTAGCTCCCTCCCACCTGCATTTGACTTTGCATGTTCTAGTATACGCACAAATGCACAGATAATATGATTAGAAAACAGCTTGTTCATAGAAGGCTGTAGTGTTCCCTTCTCAAGTCTCCCATGGTGCAGCACACTGACAAAGGAATAATAAAGATGCACATTAATAGGCCTTTGTAAGTTTTTTTTGAATCCCACTTAGTGAATTTCAATGAATTTTACACTCACAGCTGCCTTATGTTAACCAAAAAAACAAATGAATAAAAGGAAACTATTGTAATCGTTAAAGGCCATCTTCCTTAGAGACAAGATATAACAAATCTATGATAACTTCAAAACAGTATTTTTCTCTGCTTTGTTGTTAATAAAATAGAATAAAGCTCCAAATTTTCATTCAGGGAAGCTATGATTGCTAGTTAGAATAATAACTAAATCTCCTTTGGTAGCATATACTGATTATGGGTATAATGGATCTAAAAGAAAGTACGTATTAAGGGGCAGAACAATCCCTCTGGTAAAAAAAAAAAGCTATTTTGATGATTCAAAGTGCCACTGGTAAAGCCATGTGAACCTTGGACAAAAATGCACTTTGGTAGCTGGTGTACTGTTTACTAGCCATTCTGGGAAATTTTAAGACAATGCATCCCTTCTGGGAGAATTACAAACGTGCAAGCTTTGAATTATGTTGTTTCACCTACAGCGGTTATTCACAGCATTTACCAGGGAACTCTCAAAACAGCAACTGTTATTCACACATGCTGCTAACTTCAGAGTACTTGTTAATAAATGGCGTAAGCACCGTGCAGGGACCGCTTACTACTGCTATATGCCACTCTCATATGAACCAATCCAGTTCTCACACAAGTTAATGGAAATACTGTAGGTGGCCGTGTCCGGAGATGAAAAGAAAAGCAAGATTAAGAGATTGAGACTTCATTTACCTCATTAGTGAGTTGAAAATAAAGCAAGTGCTGAATAGTGTTTTGTATAAAGAAGAAAATGGAATGCAGAACGTTAAGAGAGAACCCCACAGATGCATTTGTATCTGAAAAGCAATGCATTAAAAAAGAATTTTCTTTTCAGATAGCTTATCACTGTAACTTTCGGGATTTCAAATAGCATACTGGGCTTTGGTGCTGAGCTGAGGCTCCATCAGATCACAGAGGGAAAGAACAGAACACAACATCTTTGAAAGAGAGACCCACCAAGGCCAAGACAATATTTAGGCCACTTGTTGTAATAGCACAGATCATCATGAAAGTCTGGAAATTATGCAAATGTACTGCTAGCTAGGATTTAGGCTACCAAGATTAAATAAATAAATAAAACAGGCTGTGCCTCTTTGAAAGATCATTGCTTTTGTGAGGCAACAGTGCTACCTACAGGCTCAAATGAAGAACAACATTTAATGGTTATTTTGTTCAACAGACAAGATGGAAATTTTAAAAATCACAACGCCCCATATTAAAATATCGACATAGCAGATGTATAAAAGGTTTGTTTTGCTTATTATACATAGTTTTTAGAATGGCCTTATTTTTTGTCTAGCTCCCCACCCCAACATTTAAACTGTTCTTTCCCTCCACCCCCGTTAATCCAATATTTAACACACATTTGCTTTTGAGTTTCTCTTATTTTGCATTTTCTAAAAGTGCAGTCAGTGAACTCAAGGAAACAAGGCAAGTTAGCGTTCTACAACAAAGATATAGGCAAGCTTAAAAATTGGGGGTGGGGGAAGACACTGATACTCTTCCACCGCTGGTGCTTACTGATCATGATCTAATGCTCCTACATTGAAATTCCATCAAGGAGAGGGGATGTAGTGGAGATGCCTGGCCAGAACTCCTCTTAACAGGAAAGTGAATGGGAAAATCACTTACAGGCACAAGAACTCTACGAATATCTCAGCATTCCTGCAACTACAAAAGGAGCCTTTGAATCAGGCTGACTTCTAAATACTATTTCCTAGAATAGTTTAAGCATAATCAGGGCATCAGCTACACCTGTTTCAGAAAGACAATTAATGCATTGTACAGAATCACTACATTTTGTCATTAACGGACACAGTAGCATCTTAAAAAATATTTCCAAACTACATATAATAATGAATTTTATTAAATGGTGGACAGAATCTATACGTGTTGGAGGCTTTTTGTGCAAATGATGAAGAGTGCTATCCAATGAGAGTCATACTCAGAGTAAGCCCATTAAAATCAACGGGTGATATCCATTGTCCTTCATGCTCAGAGTTCAATGGGGGTCTACTCTGAATATGACTTAGCTGAATATCACCCAAAGAATTTACCCACTTCGTTAGTTTTCAACATCGGTATGAGATGGCTTTTCTCTGTAAAACAGCTGTGAGCTGAATTCAACATTTTCACTTCACATTTCTTATTCTATTAAATGTGCAAATTAACTATGTCAATACATATTACTGATTAAACAAACTCTTTTTAAAATAATTCAAAAGAACTATCAATAGGATTAATATTTGTTTTAAGACTACTGCAGCCTGAAGTATTGTATGCATACAGATTTTACAGTAACAGTTCAATTCCACTAATCTTATTTAAGAGTCTAAAATCAAGAAAGAGTGCCATCTAAATGCAAACACTGCTGAATTTTTTTTTTTAATTCACTTTCTATTGCTGTAAATTTATTCTATTCAGCTTAAAAAAATCAGGATGGAAGTCTGCAGATTTTTGACTTAATAATCTAATTACAATTTTAAAAAATGCTTTGGAAATATTTAAAGAGCAAACTTTTTAAATAAAAAATAAATAAATGTATTCATTATAATGAAATGATTGCAATTCAAAACTGAGAAATGCATTTTTACTTAATATTTAATTTTTAAAAATGCATTATGCCTACTTTGCAAAAACGTCTTTATTGGGCTGACTTTTTTTAAGTGCCATTTTTATTTGCACTGTAATCATGGTGAATATATTTGGTGGGAGGCAATATTATAGGCTTTCAAGAGGACTGTATTAGAAAAAACCAATTCAACTGTATTGAAATTTACAACAATTTATAATTATTATTTTTTAAGGAAAATACAAAATGCAAAAATACAAACTAAAAAAATATTTTAACAGATTTTAAAATGAATAGGGTTAGTCTTAAAATGATCAACACAGATCCTTAAATTATACAGGAGAACTGTGCCCACTGAAATACTAAGAGGAAAAGTCAGCCTCAAAACTGGATTTCACATGTGAACATCAATTCTTGGCCAATTACATATTTTTAGAGATTACTTCAGTGTGCTTATAAACTCTGCTGAAATTCTACATTAGTTCTCAGAAGCTCCATGTTTCAGAATGCGTATGAAATAAGACATGAATTATTTCCATATTTCTAATATCTTCCCACAAAATTTCTCTCTGCACAAAAAGAAGCATCACTACCTTTAAAAACTTTTAACAATGTTTCTTGAAAAATAATAATTAATGCATGGGTTTTCCAGAAGATTTCTGATCTTTAGCATTATTCAGTCTTTAAAATCCATAAAAGAACAAATACACAACTGAGATTGTCAATTATGAGTCATATGCTGGTGCAGAATGCTATACTAACCCCAAAAGATGAATTACTTGTCATAAAGTTATAAAGCCTTTGTGAATTCGATGTCTCATTTTTATCATTTGTTCTGGTTATCAAGATTATTTTTAAACTTTCTTTTAAAGTAGATGTCTTAAAGGTGAATAAATGTGAAAACCCAAATATAATAAATCATTCTTTAATCTGGTTTGCCTATGCTGCTTTGTACTTTAAATCTCACTAAAATTGTGCCTCATCCATCCTGGACATAAAATGGTTTTTAGTGGTATGGCAATTAAATTATACTTTCTAACTTTTACAACAGAAACATATATAATGCCATTTTAAAGGATAACTTTTATTTCTAGATCTAAATACAGACAACTTCAACATCATGGTAAATATGGATCCATTCTGTCAGTCAAGAAGCATCTTTTGCATCTTGCTACTGACAGAAAAGGGCACAGAAGATGTGGCACGATTCTGTTCAGGCAACCAACACTTTTATTCTCAGTATACTGAAATCCCACTTATTAAAGGGCTCTGGGTTGCACTTTTACTGCCAAGTCCCATTTACTTGCAGGTGTAACTTTTAGTGGAATTTACTCCCAAGAAATTTTTCTTAAGGTTACAGATTAATAGTTTGGTCCTAAAATAAACTTCTAACCCAGAAATAAATACTCAAATACACAGTGAGATTTGTTTTTTAAGTAAACGTTCACACCGTTACAGGTTGTTCCTAATCATGTTTACTTAAAAGCAAGTCCCACCAACTTCAACAGGCTTACTCCCAAGTAAGTGTACAGAGAAGTGCAGGTTCAGTCTTTTGAACTGTACGAATCTCCATTACCTTTATTTCATAACCAGCAATTTCACATGGATCTTGGTTTACATATATTCTGCATGCATGATCCTGAAAACTATGGAGAAAAATTGCTGAGTTTAATTAATTGACCCTTGGGTTTAGCAGGTACAACTGTTCACCTGCCCTTCCTCTGATTCCCAGGGCTACTTCCTGAAATATATAAGGTAGACTCCATTCACAAATATCTCTCAATAAATTTAGTAGTTTCACTTCACATTCGTACTTTTAAAAAAAAGATGCTAAGACAGACGACTCAGCAACACACTTTTCATGAAGACAAAGTATTCTCTATACTATTTGTTTTGTCTTGTTTTCTATAAGAATAAACTGCTATGGTGAAGTCAAGATGTATTGTTAATATTAGATACAGAAGGCAATTTTGAATGAGCCAAGTAAAATAACCCAGTGAAACCCTAAGGAAAATATTTAGCTTCAAATATTTTCTCTGAGTAAATGGGAAATTAATGCGCTGATGCATTTTAAGTACACTTAAAGTTGTATTTTAAAAAAATAAAAAGTGAAATAGTAAAATCAGCAGCTATTTACTAAATGAATAAACTAAAATCATAGCACAAAACAAATCAATGTTCAGTTTTGGGAATGATTAATTTGGTTTAGTCTGTGCTTTAATCCTTGGCTAGCTAAAAACGCCTGTTTACTTTCAGGAAATTTGTGATTTCACAAAGTGAGCAGAACAAACAAAATCCTGCTTCTTTTAGACTACATTTGAGTAAAATACAAGGCAAGCATTTAATGTTAAGGCTGTAACTAAAACATTTCCCCTATAACCCAGACTCTGATAAAGCAGTTCCTTAGAAATATAATGGTTACAAATCCCTTTTATGGTTTTAACAAACCCTTATTTCCCCTGCTCTGCTACATACAATGTAGACCCTATTTGCACCTATTCAGTACTACATTACAGATAAAGTTACAGCAAATTTGTTTTCCTCAAAAATGCAGTGAAGCCTAATATCCCTTAAGTAACAACAGACTTGTCTTTCATTTAAAAGAGAACTGGCATAATTTTCTCCCAGAAACAAACTACTTCCCTGACAATGGCTCTGTTCTTAAAATTCTGAATGGGACACAGCTCAATTTGCAGGTGTTCAGGTAGAAAGGTGGAAGGGTATTTGACCCTGATCGGGTAATTGTTCCTGTGGTAGGTAACTCCATCCAGTTCATTGATATCATTTTGGTAGTACTAGATAGGGCTGCCAGAGTTTTCAATTGTGAATTGCATAGGCATGCTCAAATGATCCATCGCTGAAATGGATACATTTTATAAAGGCTGATAGTAAGATGATATACAGTGAACAACAACTGTAGCATTAGGACACATAAAGAAACAACGCATTCTCATAACTCAGTTGTTATTAGTTTCACAGTTCTTTCTAAGCTTTGAAAATAAACAGGTTTGAATACTATACAATGCATCTAAAATGCTTAATTGCTATCAGCCACAAAAAAAGTGTTAGCATTTAGCTAGCCAAATTAATTTTTTGGTAGAAACTAAATCTGTGAAGTGTTATAAATTCATGGTTAGAAATGTGACAATTTACTTAAAAGTTGAGTGCTAAGAGTACTGTTAATGAGTCCTCACACTGTTAATTGTTATCATTATGTAACATTGTGACATTTTTTATTAATTCATGTTTTCTATGCTAATGGTACGACATGAGGGAGGCAGACTACTTCTCAAATCCGCAGTCATCTTAAGCATATAGTGGGTTGTTGTTCTTTTGCATTAGAGCTTCTTTCAGTCAATACAAAATCTTGCAGACTGTTTCATCAAGAATTCCAATAATCCACAAGTTACCAAGGGAGTTTAAATAATAATTATTTGTACCTCTAATAGGCTTTGTTTTAAACTAGAGCCATTGTATGCTTGCCAATTTGGTTGCTGTAGGCACACAAGCCTCCTACCAGTTCCTGGGTTTTTCTGGAGGAGGGGGGAAGCAACAGATTTTACTATCCCATCATAGCTCTGAAAGTACTCCAGTCTGCAAGTTTTGCCTTGATCTTATGCACAACAAGTGGAAGAATGCAGAGAAGGAAAGAGTGAAGGTTTGGGAGTTGCACAGCGTTATGGCAAGAAAAGTGGGGAGGAAAGGAAGCTAATGAAATGTTGCTAGCTAGCTAAACCACCCTGGCAGGGATGATGTGGAGAGAATCACTGGGATTAAACACTACACAGAATGAAAGAGAAGACTCTCTTCCCCCACCCCACCCATTATAAACAGGCAGAGAAGAGAGAGGGAGAGAGATGCTGCCCACACACACTGCTTTCATTAACAGAGAAAAGTTGGTGACAATCTTATAGCAGAGTAATATGCATTACTTATTGACATGTGACATACAGATTCTTATGGAAGAAAAATTAGGAGGAGGGGGGCTGAAATTGATCCAATGGTTGCACACACACACACACACACACACACACACACAGCATTTACTTACTTGCTTAAGTTTACATGGGGAAACACAAAAGCTGTTCAAAGCAAAATTCTCAAACAATCCAAAATGCAGAGTATGGCAATGCCATTATGGATTTTTGGATTTTCCTTGAATACCAACATGAATACTTTGGATTTTTATCAAATGTTGCATTTTACTAGGAAGTCAAATACATCTTAGAATGGATTCTACACATTTCTTCCATATGGGGGAATCTTTATGTTTTAAGTAATAAATATGCAGGATTTAACTGATACAAGATTAGTCAAAAAGAGGTGGGGTTTTTTAGCTTTATCTTTTTAATGAGGAGGAAAACTTGAATTGGCCCATTAATGACTTATTTCTAGTTAAGGAAGGTGATCCATTATAATATGAATACAGACATGCCTAATCATGTTGACAATATAGTTCTAGAAAGCAATAAAGGCTACTGTGAGGTAGACATTAATTGCAGTTTCACTGTATTCCAATTTTGCATTGCCCTTTAACAGAAAGTTCACTTTTTCTGAGCTAATGACTGTTGGGTTTGTTTTTAAAAAAAAATGTATCATGAATTTGATCAACATTCTGCTTTGTAGAGTATTATATGTACTCTCCTTCAAATGCATTAATGATTATAAAATGCAGACCTTCAGTTCTGAAAACATCCATTTTTTCCCCACGAAACAGCATTTCCCACCAATTCTACATTCTACAGAAAAATACTTCTGAAAGAAATCTCCATTTCAGGCAAAAAAACACCACAAAACCACCTCTAATCATCCAGCTTCTCACACTGTAAATTAGATTACTCTCTTCTGGAAGGAGATTAATTTCAAATCTGCTGTCCAATGATATCCAGCTCCTCTGGCTTTTCAAGCAAGTTGGGTGCTTGCTTTGAATAACTAGGCAAGATCTACTCTTTCTCAATAGTAACCTAGCTCTAATGCTTAATTTAACACTGAGAATTGCACACATCTAGTTTTCATGAGCAAAAGAATATTGCCAGTCCTAGAGTCTTCTCTAAAACTTTCGCCGGCTACTTATTTAACTCTTTAATTAAGGAATCTAGCCAAACATACAGACTAGATTGCACTCTGTTTTTAATGAAGAATTGTTGTCAATTGGAATTGCACCTGCTGACCAAAGAGTCAACACAAAAGCAGCCCTTGGAAATGTGAAAACAAATGGGGAAAACGACACTGTTAGTGAGGGACATCAAAGAAGACCGGGTCAGCAAAGCAGTATTGGCCTAGGGCAACAAGTAGATGAGCCTGAAAAGGGACACAAAAAGACTTGGAAACAGAGGAAGGGGGGCTTTCAACACTCATGTTTACCTGTGGTAGATGTCCTAAGCTGAGAATCAAGATAATTCTTTCCTTCATATATAACGAAAGTGATCTGATGCACTAGTTTGGCAGGGAAGAACATTTTGAAAAACTGAAGGATAAGTAAGCTCTTCCTTGGCTGCACACTTGATATTCCTTTTTAAAAAAAGTTGACTGACCATGTTTCCTATTCCTAAACAAAGCAGGGATTTCATATTAAATATATATTTCTCTATCTTACTGTTTTGCATTCAGTTGGAATATTTAGCTATTAAGCACACTTATTGTTGGATAGGATCTTTTATTGTACAATCACTATACGTATGATCAACTGCAGATTAAAGTGATGTAATTACACAGGAAATAACTTTACACATTCCATATGCAAAAGTATTTCCTTACATGACACGTTTCAAAACGGTTTCCTTGCTAGTTGTCTACTTGCGTTATTAAATACTCTTTAATCAAATAAAATACGCCACATCTCCCATTTATCCTGCTTTATAAATTATTACTGATCATTGTTTAAACTGTATGAAATCACGTATTTCCCTGGACTAAATTGCCTCCTTTACCTAGTGTTAGCCCACTGGGGGAAAAAGAGGTTTTTGTCTTTCCCCTCTCGGAAAGGCTAACAGTGATTTCTAGGGGATGACAAGGGTTTAGATCAGAAAAAAATGTTTGATTCTGTACCAGTAAATCTATGGTGCAGAACAAAGATGTATTTAAATAGTTTGTTTCTCCCCTCCCTATCTGCAGACGCAATGTGTGAAATGGCACAGAATTCTACTGCCCAGAGTCAAATATCCCACTAGGCACACCAAAGTTGTTGGGAATACCTCTCCAAATCCTGCCATTAAATACTGCTTTGTTTGTGCATGAATCTGATCATTTACCATCCATGTTAGGTCACTGGCACACAATTTACTGATGGAAAAATAACTTCTGTGCACTGCGCTTGCACCATGAAGCAAACTGCAGGATTCTTGCACATTTTGTTTCTGTCATCCCTAAGAAAACGTCTAGCAGAACTGGGGGCAATAGGGCATTTAAATACTAATCAGGATAAAATCAGTATGGCAAGCGGAGCTTTTTTTCAGCAGGAATTCACCGGAACTCAGTTCTGGCACCTCTCAGGTAGGCACCATTGCTGTTATAAGAGAACAAGGGAGGTGTTCATGGTGAGTTTTGGCACCCCTTTTTCTAGAAAAACAGCACTGGTGGCGAGCCATTTTCTTCAGCTTAAAGCTGTGTCTCCAAGGAGTCCTCCTGTCTTGACAGCAGAAAGCATTTCTATGTGAACATAGGTGTGCGCATTACCAAGCCCCTTCCAATATCTCCCCCTTCTTGTACTGGAGGAGCCTCTGACTCTCACAAGCTTCTCAGCTAACACACATGGTGGTGGCAAGGGCAATGGTGAAAGTGCTAAACGGTACATGCAACCCTTTAGATTCCGGCAAAAGGAATTATCTTCTGTCATATTATGCAGCCCAAAGCTATACTCATGTTGCATCATTGTGAAAACTTTCTATAACTGAAGGAAGGACTATCATATAGCAACTGATGCATGTCGCTTGGTCCATGCTCACAGCCCAGAAGACAAGAGTACTATCACTGCCGTTGTATCAGAACAGTCTCTCTTGGAAATCCCAAAGAAGTCAGCCCACAAAGCTATCCATGCACACCTGGCTCCTATAGGCTTTCGAGAGCGATATCCTGCCCAATCCCTTTCCTTCACCACTGCAGCCCCCACTACTTCCCACCAACCGCTACCTTATCTCTCAACTGTTAATAGGAGAGCACTTGCCTCACTGTGGCTTTGACACAGCAGTTAAACATGCTCTCTTAAATTTAATGTTTCTAAAGTAACTTTTAGAATTTTAAAATAATTTTCAGCTATGGTGATAAAGCCACTGCAGCACAGGCACTCAGTCTCCTGGGACTCCTTGCCCAGAGAGAGGGGAGACTGAAGCTGGGGGCACGGCCAGTACTGACGCTGCATTAGTGACGTTAAAAATGTTAAATGGGTAAGTAGGCAGTGGTGAAGAGGGGCAGCAGCAGTAGGGGATAGAAGTGATGCCTGCCTCACACAGAACAGTATCTCGCATTGGCTCTGACAATAGGAACAAACATATTGAATGAGTTGGCCTTATTCAGATACCTCAAAAAACGGTTAGGAAAATCCAGAGAAAGATTATTATTACTACCAGGGGTTTCTTTTACTTTCAAAAGTAGTTTTTGGAAGAATATAAGCTACAATAGAAAGGAGAGGACTGCATAACTCCCCCAACTGAAGAGGAAAATGTAGGCACCATTTTTGCAAATGCTATTTGTTATTTTGAGCCATGTTAGAATAAATGAACTCACATTTCCCAAATTTGGGAACATCACCTACTTTCAGGACTGCATATTTCCTTCTAAATTTCCTTGTAGATTCATGTTCAGTGCTCCCCCAGTAAAATGTGTGTTTCCCCTTTAGCTATTGTGTTATGAACTGCACAATGTAGGCTAACAGACATGTGATAACGTTCATCTTAAACTTTTCATTAAACTACCAAAATTCAAATCCTACCTTTTTGTGCACTCTGACATTTTTGTCTGGCATTTTCATTAATTTTGCGACATACATAAATGTAGCTGAAATGTTAGCTGATCAATACTTTGTCTCTCTCTTGTAGCACCGGAGCGCATTTCCCCGAAGACCACACACAACAGTACAGGAATTAAATGTGTAAAATATCAAATGTTAATGTTAACACAGTAGTACTTACTGTATAACAACTGAAAAGGCTAAAACAATTCAAGCTGGATAAATGGTACCACAAATTATCCACAATCATATATAAAGATTAAAGTTTGTCCTGCAAAATAATTCACTGACTCATGTTGAAGTGTGTCCTTTTACTGATAGCTTAGTTGTCCAATTATTTTTCGGCTCATTAAAGTAAGAAGTGACAGTGAAAGAGGTTGCATACGGCCCCTCATCTCCTGCCCTGTATCTCCCTGCAATTGCCCACATCCACAGGTGCATGAATCAAGAGCCTGGAGAAAACGAACCCCAATTTAGAAAGCATTTCAGTATCTTCATTAGGTTGTTCTAAAGACAAACCTTGCCATTTCCTCAGATGAGAAAACTGCATAAAGTATTTCTGTAATAACCATTTCTTGCTAAAATTACATAGGAGTAATGCAAACTGATTAATTTAAGCACCGCAATGCATTTGATAGAACAGCTCATGAATGAAATATTCAAGTTGCTTTTACTTATTGTCTTCTCCAAGTGTTAAAAACAAAGGGTGATATCCAGTTGGGCCCAAGTGCAGGCAGAACAGATTTCTGGTTGTGAAGCAAGACTATTTACTCTCCACCCTGACGCAGCCCCCTGTCCACGTTCAAAATCTGATCCAGAGGGCAGGGCGACAGTCAGGAACAGAAGAAGCCCTGCTGCATGCACTATGTTGGATTTCACCCAAATAAAATATAGAGTAGGCAATAGGGATATTAAAATAGGAAATCTGGTTGTTTTCAGCATCTCCCCCCCCCCAAAAAAAGTGCTGCAACATTTAAATCTCATATACTATGTTATGATAAAGAGACTATTTAAATCAAATGTTTCCTTAACTCAAACCTCAAGATGTGCTCCTTTAGTTTGAACAACTGTACCCTTAGGTTACATTCCTGGAGCTAATCAACCCGTCTAAGATTCAGAGATTTCACAGGGGCACACAATGTGGAAATGTATGTAGAACTGCAAAAATAATAATGATGATGATGATGATGATGATCATGATGATGACGATGATGATGTACATGTTGCGGTTTTCTGACAACACTGTAGGTTGTTGAGTTCTGGTTTACGATCTTGGTCAAAACTCTAGGGTATAAGCTGCCATGTGCTATCTGCCTCTATTAAAAGGCTTTGAAACCTCTCAACAAGGTGTAAAGAGGTTCTAAAGACCACGACATGCAAAGATGAAAGTGTTTAATTTTTTTAATCTGCCTGTCAACTTATGAGTCTTTCACAAGACCCTCTCAGCACTTCTGCCTAGACCAACACTGGCAACCCACATATGACATCAGAGGCTGTGGAAGACAGATGGGCTGTGATATCTCCAATGCCACGCTGTGACATCACAGCAGATTACTTAATAGGTTCAAAAGAGGCAGGGCAGGAACAGGGATCAGAAGAGACTTTATTGAAGATTAAAAATACAGTCCATTGCACCGATGGACTTTTAGCTTGTCAGTTCTGAAGCAACAGTGCCTGTAAAAGGGCAGGCAGCATCTAAGAAAGAACAGGTCGCTACTCATTCATGTTCATTACACCTGAGGCACAAAGTTGATCCTACAGTAGATCTTGAATAAGATTCTAAAGGGCATGTATAAACCATAAAAATATTTAGGATAGATGGATATATCTGAGGAGCAGGGGGAAATACAATTTAATTTTCTTTCATAGTAGTTTTGTTTTGACTACAGCTTTCTCAAGAACAGTGGCTTTCTCAAGGCAATGCTTGCACCACTATTCATAACCCCCATTGCTTGGTAAGTCCCCCCAAGACAGGGCCATTTGGGGAGCCCAGTGAGGACAATCTGTGGAGAACAAGAGGGAGATGGCAGTCGCCTCTACTTCCTGCCTTTGGGCATCGCATGGGCATCTGCTTGCCCACTATTGGAAGCAAGATGCTGGAGGACATGACTGTGCTCTCATCTAGAAGGTCACTTTTGGGGGCGTTGTACAGATTTCAAAGTTGGCTGCTTTTCTTAAAGTGAATTTAATCCCACCTAAACCCAGTTTTCTACAACATCAAAGATAGTGGGGCGAGATTCAACTGATGGTCCCTTTTTGCAACTGCTTGGCACTCTTCTCTGTGCTGATCAATGAAGAGGGAGGAATCCTAAAGGATCCTGTGCTGCTGGTGTTTTGCCCTTGCTATTTGGAGCTAACAGAAGCTCCAGGTTGCTACAGCATGCAAGAGCTATCAGTTTAATTCTTCCCAGCACCCTCAATGCAGCACCACTCTGGAACAATGCTGCATTCAAAGTCATTAGGGAAAGATTAAAGTGACACTTCCTCACTGCAATCACTTGGAATCTTCTCAATGCCAAGCAGCTGAAGAGTGCATAGGTAGCAGTGGTGCATAAGTATCAGTGGTGGTGGGCATTTGCCTGACTGTGCTATGTGCTGATACTGAACCTGATTCTCTAGCCCCTGGTATTCAAAGCATGCTGCCTCTAATCATATGTACTGCTTTGGGCACATTTATGTGGAAAAGTAGCATACAAGTCTAAATAATAAAAATAAAATAATGACAAGTATTGCCATGGCGGGTATATCCTGCAGAATAAAGTTTGTTCCTATATCAACATATTGGTTCTGTTATTAAGCTACACCTTGTATTGTCTAAAGAAGTAATGTTACAGAAACCATATGGTCACACCCTTTATTACTCCAGCTCAGGAGACCACAAGGGAGAGGATGCCCTATAGGAGTGCTTCCCTTCATCAGGCAAAAGGAACATTGTGCCATTATGTCACAAGCACCTCCCAGAGCTAATGCAGGAAGTAAACACACAAAAGCAGAAGCATTTTGAGTAAAGTTATTACGCGACGGTTTCTGAAGCTTATGTATACAGGCATAACCTTTTATCAAGGCTCCTGGAATGTCTCTTATCACATTTCTCAGATCTTAAAATTATCAGTTGTCTATTTATTTATTTATTAAATTTCCGTTTCACCCTTCCTCCTAAAGGAGTCCAAGATGACTAACGTAAAGAAGTTGCAAGCTTTTGGGGCCTCTGTTTTTGTTCCTCAAAATGCTCCTGTTTGGTGTCGTGGCAAGGAAGTGAAGATGTAGAAGAAAAAAGTTAAGACGTCTAGAAGAAAATTGTATTAAACTGACACACAGAAAATACTGGGTGGGAAGTTTTTTTGGGATCTGGTGGATATGTATAACATAAACAACTGAGGATCCATTTCTCACACAGTCAGATATTTCGTCTAAGGCTGGCATGTATGAATGGCTTAGCTTTAGAATCTCATACCCAAAGAATGGCATATTAAAGGTCCTCAATGTTGACATGGGACATGACAGCAAAGGAGTTTAACTTTGTTCCTACTATGAAACAAGTGCTAATGGCACCACCCATCTGCAGCAACCACATTTGCCAGTGTTGTTAAATTGGGGTGACTGTAGTAGCAGAGGGATGGGGAATACGTGATGGGGAATACACGGTTGTTCTATAATTTGTTATTAATCAGTTGAAAATTGGTTCCACCAGCATGTAAAATGGCAGCATGTGTGCCATACTGTTTTGCCACCAAGTACTAAGTCATCTTTTGCAAAGGGATCAAATACTTATTTCACTTACTATAATGCACATCCATCTCCGTCTTCTGTCTTCTGGGTTTCTGGGGTTTTTCCTGTTGTTATTCTGTCTCTCACAGCTACAATAAACCTACCATTAAAATTATGGACCGGTCATTTCTTCGTCAGAGGGCAAATGGGCAAATTTAGCAGGGGATCAAACACTCCCCCCCCTCACTGTATATGTGTATGCAAGTATGCCTATACAGAGCTGATTTAGGATCAATACACCTGCCTACATTTATAGATTATCGTTGGGAGCATGGCTATGATGCCATGGTGAACTCAAGCACTTTGAAGTTTCCTATACCACTGGAAATTAAGGTTAGGGTATTAGAGGTCACTGATTGTAGAAGAAAGCCAATTCTAGGAAGCCCTGGGTGTTCTAATATTGGCTTTAAACTACAGATTGATTATTAGGTATTGACTGTGATCTTTCATATATGTCCTATTGATGAGACCATTACATTTATTTATTTTTTTGTATACACATATATTAATATTAAAGTTAATATCATACCACAAAAGCAGCAAGACTCCTTGGTGGTGAATCCCAGTCAAAGCAACTGTTTATATAGTAGGCGGCATTTACAAGAACCATGACGCAACGCTTCATCCGCATGAAGTTCCTTAGAAGAAGCTGGAGGAAAGAAACGTAGAATGTGTCGGCTCAGTTTGTGCATTTTAGCTATGAAAACGGCTCACAACACATTTCAACCGAAAATTCTGTTCTGTACAGACAAGATTTTGTATTGCACTAAAGGGGAAAACTCATTATCTAGATATTTATCAGTATTATCAGTATTTGTAGGCTTGCACTGTTCTGCTGTACAGCATGAAAATAATTTAAATGACAGTACAATTGTACCTACTAATGTTTCCTTCTCAATCTTTAAACACACTCTAAGAACTGAGATCCAGAGATTTAATATATCAACCTACATTTTTTGCACTGGAGTTGGCTGAATCAGTTTCTGATACTAAAGAGATGACTGCTGAGAAACCACATATGCAGTTCTTTGTAATTATCTCTGAGGAAACTGAAGTAACTTTTCCCATGTAATCTGTGAAACTACAATACGTTTCATGAAAAGGATGAACAAGTAGATTTTTAAGAAATTATGTTTTAAAACGAATAGTTGAGTACCAAGAAGTTCAACTGGAGACGAACTCACTAACTTTTACGAAACTTACATTTTACAGTATTAGGTTATATTCACTAATTCAAGATCTCTGATATTTAAGAAAAGAACTTGCTCTAAGGAGATTCTTATACTACAAACCAAGGTTTGATACTATTCATTGATTAGTAATAGTCATAAGTTCCTTGCTACTATTTTTCTAGCCATTTCTGAGCAGCACCTATACATCTGGAAAAATAGGTATTGTATACTCCCCACCACCACACCGCAAGGCACGCCTGCTTACTTTCTGATAATGGAAGTGTTATATTGCTGCTTATAAAATCTCTGTACTGATGATTTCATGCAATAATTATAAAACACTGAACAGCACACAAATAAGATTCTACAAAGAAGAGTTTAGTGTTTGACTCTTCAGTGACCAACATTCTTATCCTCCAGAAGGAAACATGAACATCATGGCTGCAAGATTTTAAAAATTATTTAAGTTGAAAGCATTCAGTAGGATTGCACTTTTGAAAACAGTTACTGCTGGTAAATATTGCAGCAATTAGTTAGTAAACATGAATGAAAAAGAAAAATCTTGTCAATCATGTTGCAGAATCAATGGGATTTTATATATTTGCCTAAGTTAAGTTTCTAATAAGCACCTTAAAAGGAGGACTAAGAGAACAAAAGGCTGATACATACCATAATCCAAAACAATATGGGAGTTCCTCCAGGTCAAAGTTGGCCACCAAAATTTATGCTAGACTAAGTTTACAGCCACCTGTGCTATAACCTGATACATGGGGGCAGACTGACAACTTTAATTAGAGTTATCATGCACACATTTTACAAATAACTAAATCTGGCAGAAAGGGATTTAGAAGACTTAAAAATCTGCATTTGTGCAAATTTTATTTGATAACTCCAGATACGTTTTTCAATATAAATGAGATGTGCTATTCTCTTAGTTAATCAATGCTTGACAAAATATAGTCATAAGGTTTCACTTGATATTCTATTGGGAATAAATAATAGTTTCCAACTCTTTACCTGTTTAGAAATTCTGTTTTCTTCTTCAATATACTTCTGTTCTTTGGGCATTAACGTTCGGAAGCTGGCTTTCACCTATATATCAAAATATATTGTTTAGGGACTGAAAACTGCACAAATATCTATAGAATCATCACTGTAGCATTTCAAAGTCATGGGGCCAAGACTATAATCCAGAAATGTGAGGCAGAGAAACTTATGCTTGTGTATACATTAGCAGCAGTAGTAGCAAAGTGGGTGTCTCAGCCAGTGGCAGAAGAGCATTCTGCAGCATACATCAAGGTTTAGAGAAAATGAGGAATGACAGAAATTCTCTACAAATCAGGAACAAAAGCTTTCATGAAACTGAACTCTTTAGCAGTACAAAAAAGGCAAAGTTAAGACTTACAGCATTAAAAATCACATCTATTTCAAGATAGATGACCCCCTTTGTTGGCCCTGTCAGCTGCTTGTTTTTCAAGACGTAGGCTTTCTGTTCACCATTTTGAATCTGCGGGAAAAGGACATGACAGCCGTCTGTCTCGCAGTCTCCACTGAATACACTCCCTCAGTGACCTTTGACCCCCAGCTGCTGAAACTGACAGAGAACCCAAAACAACTGTGGCAATTCTGACAAGTACCTGTTCATTACCAGGACCAAGTCTGTCAGGAAAAATTAACTATCATGGGATTCAACATGGCCGTGAATTGAGTATGTTAAATTTTTTAGTGTTCTTATTACAGACCTTGGTTGAAAAATGGCAGACAGCCCTGATTTTTTTTTCCACGAGCATAAAAATATACAGAGCAGTGCATTAACCAAATAATAATAATAAACTTACAGACAACAATGGTATAGCCACTTTGCCCAGGAAGTCAGCACTCCGATCTCGGTCTTCGTCATAAACTGTCACTTCAAGAACTGAGTGGATATCCTTAATATTGCTATGAAAGTGATAGGGCAGAACAGAGGTAGGAAAGTCACCTAACTGAATCATTATCAAGGCAAATGCATTAACAAGTTAGAGGAAAATGAAAAGCTGCGTGGATTTTTAGAAGTGTAAACTAGAAAAAGGGAGTTAAAAAGAGGGCATGAATTGAAATAGAAATGTCCAGGAATGCAACTCAGGCATGATACCGATCATTTCATGACTGGGCATGCATTATACAACCTACAAGAAGCACAAGAAAGCCTTTCATTAATACTTACCCTGATCTAGTGTACTGAATAAGTGATACGTTTGCAGAGTTAGAAAGCAAGATTGCAATCAAAAAGCACTTGAAATTTAAAATGGACATGACCAGATCCTTGGTGGGTTTCATATAGACACCCCCTCCCCAAAAAAACCCAATCAAATTGTTGCCACCAGATTTAGAAGCCATTAAGAGGTTTCCAGAGTTCTCACTTTCTCCATTCCTTAAACTGCTACAGTGTTTCAACTTTCTGGTATTAAATTGTATGCCAGCTAGGCTGCATTCAGATGTAAACATAAATCATGGTTTAGTAGGAAAAGAATGTTAGGTCTAGGCTGCTACCAGGTTCACACACGTCCCCCTTCCCTTTGGTTGTTTAGCATGCTGCGCTTGGGCAAGTTATATGAACCCCTAAACTGTGGTTAGTCTTAATTATTATTAGTAAAAAAAAAAAGTTAGTTTCCTAAATACTAGAAGCTGGTTTGTTTTCACTAACTATAGCTAAGTTCGACCACAGCTTGTCCACATTCAGATGACATTGCAAGCCACAGTTAACCTAAGATGGAAGTAAATCCTCCTAAAGCCCGCATGGCTGTGCCAGAGGAGGGATGAAATGTGCAAGCCTGAAGATTCGTAAGGTTCAGTCTTTCAACCTTTAAATATGGTTTAATTATGAGTTAGTTGGCATGCAGTGCTGAGCCAAACTATAGCTTAGCGTGAATGAGAGGGTCCTCAAAGAGGAGATTGTGCCTGATGCAAGCCTCTTCCAGACCTCTTGCGGCCACGCTTCTTCTCCATACAAACCCCAAGAATAAGCCTTAGTTCCAAGATCATGGTTTGTCTAGAGAAGACATGACCCCAAATTTGGATGACTAAGTCAAACAATGACTTAGCTTACACCATCAGGACCAGAGGAAGAACAAAGCAGCTGCATGGAATTTTCTTCCCAAGAGCAGGCATAGGCAAACTCGGCCCTCCAGATGTTTTGGGACTACAACTCCCATCATCCCTGACCACTGGTCCTGTTAGCTAGGGATGATGGGAGTTGTAGTCTCAAAACAGCTGGAGGGCTGAGTTTGCCTATGCCTGCCCAAGAGCCTGCATGTTCACGCTAAACTATAGCTTGGCCCTTATGTCTAAACAAGCTGCATGTGTACTTTTATAAATATTTAGGTGCTACTGATATTTACTTTGGAAAAATAATTAGCACTTCATATCCAGTTAATACGTAGAGGAATGTGGCATAATCAACTTTGAAAAATATATACAAGTAAGGAGTGGGGCAAAAATCAAAGATTAAAGATGTGTGACTCATGATATATTGCATTCAAGATAATTTGCAATAGTTAACTGAGATGTTGTATAATGAAATAATGGGGGTTGATTGTTGGAACTTTTGCATATAAACAAAATTTGCAATGAATGCAGCATATTTTGCAAATACACAGAATACTGAAGGGGACGCACCCCTTAATACACACCTCTTCACCCTGGAATTGAACACTTGAGGTGTATATTTTTGACTCACCTTATTTTTTGATTGTAAGGTGTTTTAGGCAGTTTTAATATTCTGTTTTAATGTTATACCCCGCCCTGGGACCTTATGGTGAAGGGCAAATAATAAACAAACAAACAAATAACAATAATGATAACAATTAAATTGATAGCTTATTGTTGTGTTTCTTCAATCTCACAAAGAAAGGGGGGAAGGGGGTTAAACAGATCTTACAGGCTACATAGTAAGTATTAACTTGGTTCTTATAAAACAAAAAATGTAGAAGGCGACTGCCTGAACACACATAAGACTAAAGCTTCCAGCTGGGAACATTTAGTGGATAGTGAACAGCAAAAACAAACAAACCTGAAACAGATTTACTTTCTCTTTGTGTTGTAGTGCAATTGGAGCAGCCATAGAAAAAGAAGATGCTTGATTCTTTAATTTTTAAATGTTTCAAAATATTGCCACTGAGAAACTATTAAGTACTGAAGTAATTTTCCATCACAAAGAGTGTTTCATAAATAGAAGTTTCACAGAATTCTAAAGTTGTAATGCAACTCATCTAGCACAGCGCCCTGATGCTAGAGAAAACCCCTTTGATTAGGGCTTTTAATCTAAAATATCATCTTCAATCCAACAGACCGGAGATCAGAACATTACAAAAAGCAAAGGAATGAGCATAATTAATAAGAGGGGGGAAATAAGATCTTCCAGAAGAATAAGCCTCTTAATATTCTTTCCTATATCCAGCTCCCATTCATTATGTGAATAATCATAGTAACAGAGCTTTAGGTTTGTGTGGCCAACAATCTGCTGTTCAGAATACTGTGTAGCCCAACCCTCTGTCACCAGGCAGGGTTTCACGTGCTGTACTACTGAGCAATGGCTTTCACCTATAATCACAACAGGCCTTCATTCCCCACCCCCACAAACCACTGGCTTAGTAGAGACAGTGAGAATTTCATCCTGCTCACCTTTTAAAGTTAATAAACCAAATTCACACCTCCAGGATAAATGCACCAAGGAAAACAATATATAAAAGTTCCAATAATATTTCCATACTTCACTGTCACTTTATCCACTCTAACTTTTTGTTTACCTCTATGGTTCCTCCCCTCCCCTCCCCTCCCCTCTAAAATTAATTCAGAGGAATAATCTCAATATAATGAAGGAGCCAACAGGTCTAGCATTCAAGACACTATACAGTATGAGGGTCAACAAATGTTCAGGATTCTCAGACTCTGCCCTACAGTTCTAAATGCAAGAGAGGATCATTGTGAAAGAAAATCAGCATTATTCTGAGTCCAATATTGGTGAGTTCGCTTACTCACATTTAAAGTTAAAATAACATGCATGGGGTTATATTGGACATCTTCGTTGGCATCAACTTGGTAGCAGCAGTGTGGGTGGTCAGGAATATGAGTAAAACTGCCCAATAAATTCTAAAAATTATTGGAATGAACATTAAAAAGTTTCAGCCTAGTAGCTGCACAGCAGTATACTATGGTACCTTCAAAGTATATTGACATTTGGAGTATCATCACTCAGAAGGCAAAATCAAAGAGAGAAATTATCTACTTTATACTTCTGTTCGTTCCAATGAAATCTCTTGTTCCACTTAAGAAATCAAAGCAATTTAGCTTTATCTTGATAGCTTTGAAATGATTAGCCAGGTATACAAGTAAAATTCAAAAGTGAAACATTAAGACTTACAATGTGAAGATCTTGTTCCATTCAGGATTAAGATTCTTGTACACCGTATGGGTCAGCAGTCTATCATTGTTCAACTCAACTACACAAAATGGATCACTTTTACCTGGGAAAAGACCATTTAACAATATTATGAATACTTTGCAACTTAAAATTATCTTCACATTCTATGTACGGCAACTTGAATTCACACTGTAACAGTGAAAGCAACCTGCATGTTTACTCACTAATTCTGCAGTGGAACAAGACATACATAAGTTTTAGAGTGTCAAATGCTGATCAACAGATCAAAAATTATTTGGACAGCTAGAAAACTAAGGAAACAGGGCCTAGTTTTGATAACAAATCCGTTTTGCACAATGCAGAGAGCAAGGTTTGGGTTTAATTTTGGAGTAATGAAATATGGTTGTGCTAGGGGGGGGAAATAAAACATTAGTAAGTCTACCAATTTTATTTCCCTTTGAAAATAACTAATTTCACCATTCATGTTGCCTTTAATTTAATTTAGGCTTCAATTCTACAAACATTTAAATTAATACTTACTAGAGAGTAAATCTCATTGAACTCTATGTTCAGGGACGCGGACTTATAAAAAATATTGGGGGGGCCGGGAAAGCTCGTGAAATGCAAATAAGCTCATGAATATGCAAATAAGCTCATGAATATGCAAATAAAGTGGCGCCGCCCCCTCGTGAGCGAATAGGGGAGAGCGTGCTGCTGCCTATTTATCAGCTCCGGAACAGCTGATATGCGGGAAACCTGGGGCTAGAGGCAGGAGCCCCCGCCCCCGGGGATTCCCTAATCTCGCGGGGGACGGCCGGGGCTCTCCGGCTAGGGCTGCGGCTGGCTGGCTGGCGAGGGAGCAGGTGGGGAGGAGGCAGGGGACGGCGGCGGCGCCCGAGATTATTGGGGGGGCTGAGCCCCCCCCAAATTTTTTTTGAGGGGGCTCAAGCCCCCTCAAGCCCCATGGAGTCGGCGCCTATGTCTATGTTGCCAAGTTAAGTGTTATAATTATCCAACGTAATATAACAATGTATTAATGCCAATTTCCATCTGAATTCATATTTCAGATACCACAGTGAATTTCCATCAAGGAAACTCTTCCCATTCAAAATACATTGCCAAACAGCCAATAGTCACAAGCTCAATTTTACCACATTAAACATGTTGGCATAAATTGAAAGGGAGAGAGGGGGAAGAAGTGGTAAGACTAGGCCCCTGATCTAATATTGATGGTAAAATGGTTGGGGGGGGGGGTTTTGCAGCAGTCCAGCAAATCTAATGCACAAGACAATTGTATTCCACAATAATTTCAATATTTTTGTAATGTAATGCCATGTATTACATGAACCCATAGATTCAGCAGTTCAAAGGGGCCAGATTAACAATATCAGTAAGGCATGCAATTTGTTTCATACCTTAAACAAATGACAATTAAATCAATATTTAGCAAAGCTGTCCAGGAATCACATCTTCCAAACGGCAATATTGATTCAAACGCCATCACAGGTTAATGTGCACATTATGAATTTTAATGGCAAATAAAAATTATTTTAAATATGCAACTGCAGTTGATGCTTTTATTTTGCAAAAAATATCATTTATCCCAAACTTGAAGAATGAATTCATCAACCCCCTCTAGTGAAACAAAAGAAATTTAAAGTAAAGCCATTACAATTTAAACAAACAATAAAATACACATAATCATAAATACCTAAAGACATCACCAGATAAAACCAATATTACAGGAGTCAGTCCACTCTCCCTCAGACCTTGTGGGGGCCAGACTATTTTTTTTGGGGGGGGGAATGAATGAATTCCTATGCCCCACAAATAACCCAGAGACGCATTTTAAATAAAAGCACACATTCTACTCATGTATCCGGCCCCCGGGCCTTAGGTTGCGTACCCATGATTAAGAGCATCAACCACACCAACCAATTTATGATGACCAGTCAAACAACAGTATAATCACTATATCACAAACCAACATGCGCCTGGGAGAAAAGAAAGATCTTAACCTGGCGTCAAAAATATGGTCATGATAGTACCAAGCAGGCCTCGCTAAGGAAAGTATTCCATAACCAGGGGGCCAAAACCAAAAAGGCCCTCTCCCTTTTCCACAACCTTCAAACCTCTCTCAGAGGGGGAACCTGGAGAAGGGCCTTCATTGCAGATCTTGAACAAACAACAAAGGCCAGTACAGGTGCCCCCCCCCCATGGGTGTTACATTCCAGGGCCCCACTCACATGTTGAGAAATGAAGTGAAATCAGGTAAAGTGTGGAGGATGTGGGGAGAGGGAGAGAGGGAGAGAGGGAGAGAGGGAGAGAGAGAAAGAGAGAGAGAGAGAGGAGACTCAGCCTGGAAATCGCTCAGGGCCCCTGACCGACCTATCCCAAGCCTTCCTGTTTGCCTGAGGGGAGCTAGTGCCCAGAGTAGCAACAGCTGGCCATGGAGGGTGAGGGCCAAGAAAGGTGTCCAGAAGAATTGGTGCCAGGATGGGGGCACGGAGGTGAGGAGAAGGCGGCTGTCTTCCCTTGCTCAAGCAGTAGTCCCAAGCAAGGGAAAGCCTATTTATTTATTTATTTCACAGCTGTCTGCAAAAATGCAGTTGCACATAGGGGGTGTTTGCCTATATGCTTGTAGTAATAAGTCTTAAGTCCAAAGTTCATCTTTTTACTACAACTAAAATCTGTTTTATAATTAACTCTCAGCAGCTAATGTTAAGGTCACAAATAATTTTAACATATAATAGCATTACCGTTACGAAAATACTCTTCACTGTGTTGATTTAATCTGGGAACACACAAATTCATGCGTTCCAAATATATAATCGCATCAATTTAGCTTCCTAACGTTGCATAGACAAGAGAATTAATATTATAGGCTAATAATTTTAAGATGCAAAATATAGGCCTGATGTCTCTCATTATGTGGGTTGGTGGGATGGCTGGTTTGTTTTTCTCCTATTTTTATTATGTATTTTGGTTTTTTTATATTGTCTTTTAATATTCTGAACCACCCTGGATGAAGGATGGTATATATATTTTATAAATAATAATAGTAAGTATATTTTCTGAAAAAATGGATATAAATATCTAGTTATTTTAAAAATGATCCCACAAACATTAGCTAAACCTAAGACATATGTAGAGCAAAAGACTTCAAAACCCTTAATCATGACACTCTAGGATTTGATCTTCAGAAAAATTATTCACATCTGTTTAAAAAGTTGATGTTCACCTAATTATCTATAAAGATACACACTGCTCCAGCGCTTTGTGAAACAAAGCTTTGTGAATTCTCAGGTCAATTTGACATTGAACCAACCAAAATGGTGGCCAATCTGGACTTACTATTAAATGGCATTGAGGAATAATAAACATAGCACTATCTAATTCAGCAGATATACCGTAAGTGGACAATTGCCTATAAAGTCCAATACAGTCAAATTTGACTTGAAAAGAAGAAACTTCCCCCCAAATGAGAGGATGCTTTGAAAGTACATTTAAATGCAGATAGAGAGCTTGAAGGAGCTCCCCATGAAGGGAGTCCCATAGCTGCAAAGCAACCACCAAAAAGGCCTTGTCTGATTTTTGTTAATTGTCCTAAGGTACTAGCTTTTACCATATTTGGAAACTTTACTTCTTTGTTGTGACTGCAACATGTATGTACCTTCTATGTGAACATAGGATCTTTCCTTGGTGACCACATGTTGAACTTCAACCCAGAGAAGAGACTCTGATGAAGTGCTTAGGTTTGCGACATATGGAAAGAAGTGATCCTTCATGTAACCTGGTATCACGTCATGAAGAGCTTTAAAAGATCAACACTAGCACCTTGAAATGGGCATAGGAATGGACGAGACGTCATTCTGGCAACTCCTGCAGCCAAGCTGGTGACAAAGCTGGTGCCAAATGTATTGCTTTGCTTTTCTGTGCACCACATCAGCGAGGCCAGTAAGGGGGTCTTGCCATCTAGGTAGCCCAGGACCTTCATATGTACTACACAGGCTTGTGTCATGGAGAGGTCACTTCAGTGCTGCTAATACAGTAGAAAGAACATTGGAGGCAGCAGTTACAAGTTTCTGGTCTCTTCGGCCACAGCAAGCGTTGCGATTCTCCAGTGGTTTGACTTCACCTCTGGAGGGGCACTCCATTGTCTCTTGGGACAGATGGATGCCAAAAACAACATTGCATCTAAGTGCATTCCAAACTGTAGTTTCCTAATTTAGGATGCTGTCTTATACCAATTGATTTATCTAGTGACTGGCAGCAGCCCTAGAAGACTAGGAGTCTGTCTCATCTGAATTTGCCTTCAAAGGTAGCCCTACATATAATGCATTGCAGTAATATAATCTGCATAAGGTAGCAAGTGAAATAGGGCAAGTGAGAAAGGACCAGAGCATTATCCAATTTTCACTACAAGGAAGAAGCATAATTTTGCAGCACTATATGCAAAGGGAAGAAGAAATATAGGCTGGTCACAAATTGCATATGGGAAGTAAAAAAGGGAGGAGAAGAAGAAAACTGAGGCTCTGTACCTGTTAAATTGAGTGGATGGAGAATGTATAAGGAGAGGAGGTCTTGGGAAGGAAGATAAGATGTTCTGTCTTTGAAGTATTGCAGTTAAAATGACAGAAGCATCCAAGTGACAATACGAGACAGGCAGCTGTAGATGTGCGATTGGATGCAGGAATAAAGTTCTGGAATACAGTGGTACCTCGGGTTTCAAACGCTTTGGGTTACAAACACTTTGGGTTACAAACTCCGCTAATCCGAAAGTAGTAACTCGGGTTGAGAATTTTGCCCCAGGATGAGAATGAAAACCATGTGGCGACGGTGCAGTGGTGGCGAAGGCCCCATTAGCAAAAGCGTGCCTCAGGTTAAGAACGGTTTTGGGTTAAGAACGGACCTCTGGAATGAATTAAGTTCGTAACCCAAGGTACCACCGTACAGGAATTGCTAGGTGTCATCAGCATATTGTGTAGTACTGAAAGCTACAGGCAATGTCTACTGGTCTTCTTTAGAAGAGGGTCAAACACAAGCACTGAGGGACTCCAATAGACAAAAGGAGGGCAGAGAAAGGATATACCTTTGGATCTGGCAGTGGGTGCTGGGTGTCTATCCCTGGGCAGCTAGAATGGAACGCACATGGCCAGGCAGCAACTGGGGGAATTCCTCCAAGCTGCCTGGGTAGTTGGCTCAAGTTCCTGCCAGCAGCTGCATTTCAAATTGGCCAACGAGTGGCCTCTTCCTGTGTGAGAGGCAGGAAGGGAAGATACCCAGAGTGGGAGGCTGGGAGAAGAAAGGGAAGTTCCTAGGTAAGGGCTGGAAGGACCCTCCCCCTTTCTGTGTGAGACAAGGGTTAAGATTTACCCTTGCATTTTCTTTTCAGGTTTTTTTAAATTTCAATTAGTTTTTTACTGCACAGTTTTATGAAAAAGCTTCAATAAAAACGAAAGCAGGAAGCTAACAGAATTATGGTAGCTGCCTGCTTCCCTCAAGTTCTATTCCTGGCTTCAACCACAAAGTGGCACTGTTACCCAACCCAGCATGATAACCATCACAGGCAATGGGAGAATGCTACTACCTGGAGCTTTTAGAAGCAAAGAACTAGAGGACTGAGGTTCACAGACATGAGTGCTGCAAGAAGATAAAAGTTAACTGTTGATGTGGAGACTTGCCATAAGTAGCAGAAAGAGAACAAAAGGCGTTTGCAGAATTGAGGAAGTGTCAGTGGCGTAGCGTGGGGGTTGCAGGGGGCCCCGGCCGCACCGGGTGCAACATCTGGGGGTTAGGGTTAGGGGGCGCAAATCCACGGGTTAGGGGGCGCAAATCCACGGGTTAGGGGGCGCAAATCCACGGGTTAGGGGGCGCAAATTACTTGCCTTGCCCCGGGTGCTGACAACCCACGCTATGCCACTGGGAAGTGTGATTGACTAAGCATCTAAGACAAACAAGATGCATGAGGGAAATGTAGGCAATAGGAACGTATTTTTGTGGCGCTGACTGGATTGTGGAATATCTGAGCCACTGCTGAAGAAACAAAAGTGCACATGAAGCTCTTGACCTCGTTATCTTGCTCATCAAAGGTGAAGTGACTGAGGCAACAGGTTGTCCTTTCTTGTTTAATTGTAACTTATAAACATAAAAGAATTGTGCCACATAACTGCCACCCCAGTACCAAGTTTTTCCTTGCCAATAAGCCCCCACATTTTTTTAAAAAAAGCTTAATACTGCCACACCACCTTAAAAAAATAAATCTCATTCTACACTTACAATGCTTTCCACTTATATTTATATACATAGGCAGACATTTCCACTTTTTCATGTGCAACTCTTTTTGAAGATGGTGGAATTCAGATATGCAGCTCAAAGCAACAAATGATAGATCAGGGCGAAGGAAAAGAAATCCACCCTGAGGAAGCAAAGGATTACACTGGACAAAAGAAGAGTTCAAGTAACAGGAGATCTGCGAACTGATTTCATTGATTCCAGGGGATTGAGGTAGGTATTTCTAAGTGAATCACAGGTTCTGTGCCTTGGTAATATCTAGCTGACCTACTTTTTCTGCATTCTTCAAAACTGCAAGAGGGCTAGGAGACAGGTATGGAAGACACCCTAAGGGATGGGTTGCCCTACTTGTGTGAATATATGCAAAAAATCTACTGCTCCATTTCGGATATTAAAGAAAGCATTTACAGATAACGGGAGCGTCTAATAATACATTTGGGCAGTTCCTAACACAAACAGGCTAGGAGTTTTCCATTCAACATATGTAGTCAACACCAGTGTTTAAAACAAGTTTGCATCTTGTTAGCTTTACATTTTCAGATATTAACCACAAAGTGTTGATTGCTTTCAACAACTTGATCATATCTCAGCCATCTTAATATCCCAAGTGTTCTTCATACTGAAAAAAAAGGCAAAGCAAAGGGCAGCATAAGGTAAAAACTAGGAAAATGAACTGTTCTTAGTAACATAAATGCCCAGGTGTTGTGGCTCTGCTTTCCGACAGACATTAAAAGCCAGAGGAGCCTGCTGTGGAGGCCTCTTCAATAATTTTTGGAAGCCACTTTCTGGAGACAGGGCCTTCTCAGTCATTGCCCCCTGCTTATGGAATTATCTCTCCAGGAAGGCTTGCCTGGTATCTATATAAATTTCATTTTGGCATTAGTTAAAAAGCCTTTACATTTCCCCAAAACGTGTAACCTATGAGATATTTTATGCAGTTGTTTTTTTAGTTTTGTTCTTTTATTGTTTATTATTTTGTATCTTTTAAATGTAAACCAACCTGAAAACTTTTATTGAAGCATTGCTTACCAGTTTAAAAAAATCATATCTGACTGAAACACAGTCAGGAACACTCCTGGAACATCAAAGTCCATGTATTGCCAGAGCCCTCTCCAGAAAGAGGACTGTTAAGATTTTTCTAGTGAAAACTCATAACTCCCTTCAGAACCCCACATTCAAACACAATAATACTCACTCTTTGTAGACCCCTTCCAGTTGAGATGATGTGCAATGCAGCATGAAATCATTCAATAGTGACTGAATGAGTTGCCTTTTAAATTTCCTCATTCTTAAGACAAGGTGCAGGATTTCAGGAGTCATCAAGTCTACACCAGACTCAAATAAACTATGGCTTTTGTTTGAGCAATGTGTGCACTAGTCAAGGAGCTACTGCATTTTTGCAGAATTAGCTCACAACCGTGGTAGCTACAAACTTGTTCACTGCTAACTGCCAAATCTCCATCCAAAACCTTCTCACCTGCCACTTCTGGTGTTTTGTCTGATGCCTGCTGGCTCTCCCACCCAACTAGAACAGCACACTACCCTTGTAACTTAATACTGGGCTGCTGTTTTTTGTTTGAGACAAATTACACTACTGTTATGCAGGATTCATCAACAATAGCGTAAATGAAAGTCGAAAGTATGATACTAAGCAGTAAGAACATTAAGTTTTCCGGGAATTTTACTTGCATTCAGGATGACTGCATCTTTCATGCTACATTCCCTTTGGCCTCTAACACGAAGCATTGAAACATCAAGGATAATAAATCCAAGAACAGTAAGCCGTCAAGCAAATTCCATCTTTTATCCAGGAAAATCCCAAACCTTGGGCAATTAAGAAAATGGGGGGAAATCCAAGCAAATATATCTTTGATTGCTTTTTAAAAAGCCTACATTAATGTTGAAATGCATGACATCATATCTCGTTTGCCTTTTAGCTAATATTTAGCATACCATTCTGTGAAAAATTAGAAGCCAAAATAAATGGCTCAATTAATTGTACAGAGGTAACCTTCTTTGAGCTGAACCAGAGCTGTGAGCTCTTTATTAAAAACACTATTCTATAGTCCATAACCTTGTTCCTTGACTCCTCTCTAGTTTCCAATTTAAACAAGTCCCCGTGCGGCCCGTTCTAAAGGGCTTTGTCTCCCTGTCATTGTTAAGAGAGCCGAGGCATCCTGGAAGTGTGAAATCAGACCTCATGAGCTGAACGGTTCCCCAGGGAACGCTGGACCGCGCAGAAGGTCAAAGTCATGGGCCGGACCATCTGAAAGCGCCCTGATCACCAGTCTGTGACACAGCAAGCAGGGGGAGTGAGTGTGTGAGGAGACTATAATTGAACACATCTTAATTAAAACCCACAGATAGCAAAAAATAATAATAAACTGTTTCCCAGGCAGCCTGTGAAATGCAACTTAGATTTAACTTCACTAATGAGACCGAGTTATCCTTATTTCTTAAGAAAAATAAGATTCGCTTAACATTGGATACAAGATTCAGCATAATTCTTACTGTTACTTCTTAATTTTCTGTCAGAAGTATTAGGTTTTTAAAAAAATAAATAAATCATGACAACACCTGATGAAAAAAAATCTACATCTTATTAAACAAACAAACTCCCACTGGAGGGCTAGAGAATTATTTCACATCAGAATGCAGTTGGCCTAAGGTGGTTTGTGCCAACTTTATAGAAAGGCAAGTTCCACATTCTTTCATTCAATAACACCCTGCTTTAGGATTATCAATGTAAATTTATCTGAATATAACCATTTTTTCACTCTCTTGCCATATTACCCAATGAATAATGTTCATTCATTTTGTATTGTTCTCCTTATCAAGAATCTCTCTGCTGCCAACAAGTTGGTAGGTGTCCCAAAAAAGGATTTGCATATGTTGGCAATGTGTATTTAATAGTTATTGGCACGATTGTACTAGCTACCAAGGTGGGGGAAGTGATGCATTTATCCCAAAATAATTTTCTAATTCTTTATCTCACAAGATGAGAAAAGGATAAAATACTTCCTCAAATACCACAGCCTATTTCAGGACCATGAGATTTGAAGGTAAGATGAATATAGGGTCCTTTCACTGAATATTTTCATGACTTTGGGGGACTAGAATTCTCTTGTTTTCAACATCCCAGTCCTATGAGTCTTTGGATCTGTAGTGGAGCCATGAGATGTCTATGCCATTACAATTGAAACATTCATTGAAATGCCTTAAAACTAGCCAACGTCTACAGAACAGAGGCACAGAATCATGTTTTAGCAGTGGAACTGTAAGAGGTTGGAAAGATCTAAAACAAAATTCCAATGTTTTGCTGCTATGCCTATACTGAAGATGGAGATTGGTGCTAGTGATGACCTACTGCCTTGTATCACCTAATTCTACATACCTTTGTTTAAGTACAGCAACTGAATATTCAAATCACTGAAATAATATATTCTGTTTCTCAAGTTTCAGTCAAACACAGACAGAAATATCCACAGTATAACATGTCTTTCACACGATAGATACTGGCCCATCCTTCAACTTTGAAAACAACTTTGTGAGCTGTTTTGTGACCATTTATATTTAAATGGTCTCCAAATTATATTTAAATAGTCACAAAATTCCTGATGGAACATCTCCATCCCCATTGCTCAGACTGGACGCTGAGGTCCTCTAAGGGTTCCCTCACTGTGAGAAGTGAAGTTACAGGGAACCAGGCAGAGGGCCTTCTCGGTAGTGGCGACCTCCCTGTGGAATGCCCTCCACTCAGATGTCAAGGAGAAAAAAACTACACAACTTTTAGAAGACATCTGAAGGCAGCCCTGTATCGGGATGTTTTAAATGTTTGACGTTTTACTATATGTGCTGCAAGCCACTGAGAATGGCTGGAGAAACCCAGCCAGATGGGTGGGGTATAAATAATAATAATAATAATAATAATAATAATAATAATAATAATGGCAGCATTTAAAAGAATACTATAACCAAGAGCAAGGTGGTCTATTGCATGGTATTTCCATCTGCTAAAAATGTGCATGAATAACTACAAGGGCATGGTTTTTGTAAGATATGGTGAAAACCTAGGGCTGGTGATAGCATTTGCAAATGGAAACTCACTGAGAACTGAGAATGCGCACTCTTCAACTCCTCTGCTCCACTGCCTGAGCAGCTTCCCCCTCCTGGCATTAAAACATAGTTTCACATTACATATGAACCAATGCAGTCCAGGTTCTTCATAGCTTTGATTTGGATCCAGAGATACGTTCTGCTAGCGAGAAGTCTTTTCTGCTGATTGAAGAGCTGATTCCAACCTGTGTGATTCCAACCTGGTGCTGTGTAAACAGCAACTCCTCCTAATTCAGGAAAGTGATTTCATTCTTGTAAGCTCTTCTACGAAATTTTGCTGTCACCCACCCCCAATTTTTATATGTGTTAGCCTGTATCTTCCTTAATCACCATGTTCACTGTAATGCAACTCCAAAACACTGTGGTACTGCACCGCTAAAGGTTTGCTGTTAGTAACTGCATGAGAGTTCGTGTAGTTCCTGGGGTTTGCTTCCCCTGAACCACGAAGAGTAACCCAAGAACAAACTTTGGTTACAGCTCATGGTTTATCTGGACAAACCATGAACCAGGTTCAGCCAAACCATAGCTTGATGGTGGGTAGCACAGCTAAAGCAGAACCAGGGTAGGATTGCTGGATCCATGATCTTTGCACTAGATGCTTGCAAGTTTGCTTGTTCATGATAAGCCATAGTTTGAGCCATTTCATTAGCCATTCTTCCAAATGAAATAATGACCCCGTATAATCCCTTAAAAGCTTTATCCACGTATGGAGACTGTGAAAGTCTGTATTATTTGATTTAAAATTCAATTTATTGTTGTAGTTTAATGTTGAGTAACTAGTCAATGAATCTTTTAAATATGCCTATTACATTTAAGCACACTACCCAATACTCTTCTACTGAAAGCAACATTTTAGTAACAGTGAACTGGAGCAACTGACTCTAATAATATTCAGGTAATTAAGGATGTGTGCTTTGTGGAAAGGAGAAGACTGGCCCATTTCAGTTATAATTTGTGTTTCTTATTCACTCATTTAGAAAATATAACTGTGACAAAAGTGTACATTTTTAAATGCTCCCCCCCACTAAAAAAAAAAAAAGCTTAATGAAATATTTTTTAAAAATCCTCCTCTTTGCTTACTGAGAGAATATTTTGGAATTCAGCAAAATCTAATCAAATTTTACATTTGCTTTTACTTTTTATTTTCAGACGTTTAATATGATAGTCTATCCCAAGGCAAAATTATGCAATTTTTAGGTTAATATTTTGGCTCTTAAATACTGGAAATACTTGAAATTATTATTATTATATTGGTAAAAGCATGTTTACTGGGAAGCAAGGTCCTCCGATATATTTATTACATTTTATATTCTGTCTTTCTTCCATTATAGAACTCAAGGCAGCATACATGAAATTCCCAACCAGGAACTAATCCAGACTTACTCCCATGTAAGTTATCACAGAACTGCAGCCTAATTCATACATACAACTATATTATTTATTATCATGCGTCAACATTTATTTATGTACACCTCTGCATATACTCTTTTTATGTTTGTCTGTGAAATACTTGTATAGAAAGACTGGAAACAAAACCAAAACATCACCATTGCCTATGCAATACTTGTTTGCATAGAAGCATTACCAATATACTCAATATAAGATGAAGCATTAAAACTGTGTAAGACTCAACACTTGCAGGTGTAAACATAAAGCACTGAAACCAATCTAGTAACATAAACTAACACATAATCGATTTCTTGCAAGTATTGTTCAAACCTGAACTTGAAAGCACACAAAAGGTCCTTCCGATGCTTTCTACCTCATAGCAAATGTGATAATTTGGAATTCAATGCTTTATGGAACACAAAACAAAATATGAGAAGGAAAAAATGCTGCATCTTGAAATATGATTTTTATGTCTATTTCTATTGTGTATATCAGGTGATGTATGGATGTTATTTGTCAAATAACCAAGCTGGAAGATTTTCTGCAAGCAGAACACATGCTAGAATGGTTATGTATGCACCAACAATGTTTCTACATTTGTGATGTAAAATGCTTAGTTACATAAGGATGATTTTTGCATATTGGCGCTAAGGACAAAAGGAAAGCAATGTGACCATTCCATTACCAAACCTAGCTAAAACCAAAACACTTTGAAATACACAATTCATCCTAATCCAAATGGCCCACCATGAACAAGCTATGGGTTCCTGCACACACAGAAGAACTGTCCAGCATGCAGAAATACACCTTGTAATGTACTGCATAGATAATAGTAGCGAATCACACAGATTTTTTTTGGGGGGGATCCCACTGCTCATCCTCGAAATGAGCAAGATCCCGTCAGTGAAGAAGCAGGCGACTGCAACAGACTAACCTCCACTTGACTCAGTAATGGAAGACTACCTGCTTCCACCATCACATGCAATATTTCTACCTACCTTTCTGCACCAGAAAGCCCTTAACCTAACTTACAGTTGACTGCAACAAATCTTAAAACGTAAAGCCATAAATAACTAATTGTGATATTACTATCATTACATTCTCTGCCCAAGAAGGGGCCATAGACACAATCTACCCTGTGAGGAAGAGAGGGAAGCAGTCAGGCAAAGGCAACCCCAAGGCTTACTCCTCCAGGCAGACTTGCCCCACGGCCATACAACCAATGAACATCGTGGGAAGGAGACAAAGACAACTTCAATGCCTGCTCAAGTCAATTTGTTTTTAGTATTTTAAAACTGCAGACTGCCTTGGCAGAAAGGTGCCATATATCCATCCATCCATCCATCCATTCAATGGGTGTGTGGGTGTGGAATCAGCTGTTAAACCACTAAAGAAGGCCCATGAAGAAAATGTGTGCTAGAAATTTTAGCAAGTAGTTATATCTCTGGACAAATGTAAAGATACATGATGCTTGCGACTTCGTAAGAAGATTTACGATTCAGCAATCCTGCAGAACCCAAACAGGTCTGTGTCTTGTCAACACAGATGAGAAACCACCAGAGAACTCCACATGTGCCACCTTGAAGAAAGGAGGCAGACAAATGTAATAAAATAAAATAAATATGGCAACAGGCATGATGATGCTATCCAGAGTGCTGATGCAAATATCCTACATTTTCAGAGGAACATCCATCAGAAACATACTATTCTGAAGCTGTATTTTAAGCCCTCCTCTGCTTTACAATTTTGTAAAATACTGTTTTTGACTAACATATGAACTTGCCCTGCCATGAACAAGTGAATTTTATCTTGCAAAATACTGGACTCCATTTTGTTTTACTATTCTGTATCTGCAGTAGCCCACTGGGAATGAAGCTTAACAACACAAAACCTTTTGGAGGGGCTGTGATGCATTGTTTCATTAAAATCCTTTTCCATTACTATTTTCAGTAAGGTTCTGAGCCGTACAAAGTCCAAACTAAGGATGGGCAAATATGTTAATTTTGATTTCTCAATTTTCTAATCTTAAATTCAGTTTCCACGTTAGTTTGCAATTTTTTAATTTAAGGTGCTCACGGAAATTCACCAGAAATTTATTCTAAAACATACATTTTTGTAAAGCAAATTCCCCTAATAAAAGGTGGTTTATGTTATTTTCACTAATATATGCATTTATATGCACGCTTTACCCTAGTATGTGCACACATTTAACTAGAGAACTACATTCAAAAACTCAAAGACATGCATATTTCAAATGATGACTGTTTCAATTCACATACGGCTTGGGAAAGCGTTAAGTAGCTGAAACAAATTTGCACACAAACACAAATATGAGAAGATAGAGTTCATTTGCAAAGATCCTAGCAAACTTAAGTTTTCTACCCTGTCGGGAGTGCTAGTTTTGAAAAAGGCTATAAACCAGAAATGCTTCAATAGGATAACTATCACCACAAAAATTGAAGTAGTTCTTGCCTGTAACGTCAGCTGCCATCAAACCTTCTGCTCTGATAACCTTCACCTGGAGAAATCCCACATCCTTCATGTTATGAAACATCCGCACTAGACTCTAGAACACACACAAAAAAACTATGAAGTTAGGAAGAGCTTGCAAAGGGAGGGAAAACAGGCGAACGCGATTCAGTCATCTATCACATTTTATAATGGTTGTTTGATTATTCTTAAATCTTATTCTTGGAAATCAACTATGTGTTTTCAGTACTGTATAGTTTCCACTCAGTGTAGGAAATATCTATTTCCATTCCCAGTATTTGATTTTAAAAGATCTAAACCACAGCACTCATCTTTCAGCTTCATGTTAGTGCATTATTTATTCTGAATATATCAATATTTAATTGTAATAAATAGTGCACCAGAATGATGCTGAAAGAGAATGCCCCAAGTCACAATGCATCAAAAGATATTTCTGTATACCCTAAGATAGAGGTATATCCAGTTCTAGAGATGCAATTCAGAAGCCCGTGTTTAAATGGCAAATGCCTGCTGGTTTTAGGGGATACCTTAAACAAGGCTAGAGCTATCTTTATGCAGCTAGAGCAAGCAGATCCCTTCACAACAGCTTCCATATCTCTTGGCAAAAATATCACTAATGCATTCAACAACTTGTATTTAACCTATAAATAGACACAGGGAGAAAAAAACCAGCAACTTTTTTAAAAAAAGTATCATAAATTTTGTGCACATTAATTTCTCATACAGTTTTTGTATAAACTATATATTAGATAAAGGAAACTATATAATAGCTGATCATTCTTCCAAAAGCAACATTGTGTTTTATAACAAACTTTCATTTTTTCCCAAAACAAGACTTGTGTGCATATATGTATATTATGTATATATAAAACCCAAGCCAGATATATCAAGAATAAACAGGATTTCTATATGTTTTAATGTGCCAGCTTAAAGCAAAGTTGGATTTAATAGAAGTAGACATTACTTTTCCTTTCTACTATGTTGCTGCTTAATGGATAATCATTAGTGGTATATTGCTCAAGAAAAAAGGAATATTTTCTGCTTGAAATATCAACTATTAAAGTGTTAGACAAACATTTTTACCAATAAGAGTCAGACACAAAGCCCACAATATAAATCCCCTAAGACGCTTATTGCGTACAGAGAAGGTCTGACCTTGGCATACTGAGTCGAAGCACTGCAGTTATATGGCACATCAATTTTCACATATAAATGCATTTATATCTATTGCTTTCTATGGAAACACATGCCCATTTATTACAATTTTTTGAAAACATTTGTCTATCATCAGAATTGTGTTTAATCATAGGACCAAAGCTAAACAAACACTGTTTATAGGATTCCAAACTGCCTGATTCTGAAAGTTATGTTACAGATAGCATCAGAATACAGATGCTTTGCTGGTAGCGTGTCATCTGTTACAATTCTCGAGAAGGTTTCGCGGGCTTTTTTTGTCAAGCTTGTATCTAAATTCAGATATTTTCCAGTTCTCACATATGTAGAACAAGGGTAGCAGGCATGTGGAAATTACATGTTTGTTCTGTAGGTTTTGAAACTATATTTATCTCACATTTCCTACATGATAAAAGCAAAAGCACAAATTCAATTTTGTTCCACCTGCACTCACATTACCCACACATGGGGGGCGGGAGGGGGGGAGAGATTGCAGTATTTCACTTGGTACTATTTGTCAGGGCTCTATGGGGTAATTATAGTTTGAACTTAGATTCAGCTAGTCAGCTGATTTGGAGCAATTTACTGCACATTCTGACAATCTGGGCCAGTGACATACCATAGAATATTATTGTAGGATTTTGTGAAAAGCAAATTACTTTAATACATTACTTTAAACATGCAACTTAAAGTAATGATTTATCAGCCGATTGTCAGCCTTCTTATTTATGATTATTATTGAAGGCTTCAAAACCTGGATGGTATCGAAGGCCTGAAATTTCCATAGCAGTGAAATCTTATGATTTGCTGTGAATCCTTTCAGCCCTCAATAGATGGGAAAAGATTGAAATGCTCTGGAGATGAGTCCTCTTTATTTTTTTAATGAAAGGCTGTATAATATATTTTCTGTATGGCTGCAGCAGCTGTCAGGGAGAGCATCTCAGTTCAGCTCTATTATGGGAGAACCAATACCCCATCCTATGGCATTGAGATACACTGAGGGGCCAGTACTGATTGACAGCTTGTCACCATGACGTCTTATTCCATCTTTGTTATGGAGAAAATTAATGTCACACCACCAGCCTTATGACTCGCTGTCATCTTAGAACTGCTCACCTTTTATCAATGCTCTAAATAACATTTCAAGCCCATCGTCTCACGGTGGACAATCCGGTCAAGGGACATTAAATCGGATGACTGTGAAATGTCATAATAAAAATGGAATGCTAACAACTTCTTCACTAAACTAGCTTCTCTGGTTTTTAAACTGTGACAAGGGGGAGCAGGGGTTCAGCACACCCGTTCTGAAAAGGTCATACAATCTCTCTCTTGGTCTGCTACCCATTATGGCCCTCCTTCCCCCCCACCCCAAAAGGAATTAAGCTTTTCATACAATAGTGATAAAATAATGGTTCAAACAGTAATGCCTGTTTAATTTGCAGGGCTCTGATGTTCAGCTACAAATGGTTAAATGACAGTAATAGAGTCATTTTGCAAGGCTATTTGATCTGATGGCAAGGTCAGCTCATTTACTGGTTTCTGTCTCAAGAATAGACACAAAATACATTTTAAAATGGAAAAGTCTCTTTAGGAAAGCTTTAAAAAAATCTATAAAATAAAGATGATAAAAGGATTCCTGAATCTTTCTAGCTGCACAGTAATGCACTGTATATTCCCTAAAAGGGTGGCAGCACGAACGCTGGAAATAAAACAGGTGACAACATATAGGAATGGCAAGAGTTCCACAAATACTGTGCAATACTGTGTTCTTTAATCTGTCTTTCTGAAGCTATGTATGTATGGGTCATGTTAGGGAAAAGGGTAGTTAAGTTTGTAAGTAAACATAACAATGCCTGAAATAACCATTGTAATAAATTGACATGCCAGGCTTTTTTCTTTTTCTTTTTTACACAATGCAATCCTGTTTTTATACCAACAATACCAGAGACACAATTCTGGGGGTAAAAAAAAAATGGCTCAAGGTTCAAAAAAGTTGTGAAATATATGGCAATATTTCTGTGGTGTTATAAAATTATCAGTATCGACAGTATCACTTGTTTCACATTAACCTGATAATGGAGAAAAAATATTATTCTCACTACTTGGTATCAAAATGTGTATCACTGCAATTAATCCATCAGAAATGCATTATATCTATTAAGATGTAGTCTGACAGACCAGTCTGTCTTGGTTGATACCAAAATCTGAAATAATACTCGTAATTATTAGTTTTCAGGCATAGTACACTGTATCTTAGCTCTCAGTTGGTTTAGGAAATATAATGTTTAGCCTTGCTAAGTCACCTCTATTAAACTGTGTTTATGATAACACTATTGGTGTATGATTTGTACAAGCACCAGCAGACAGCTGATTCAGTGGAGATAGGTAGAATAAATTTGCTGAAGCGCACATCCTGCTAATCTGTTTGAAGAATATTGTACAGCATTAGTACTAGCACTTCATGTTATCTGCAGAGCCTGATAAGGTACATCTTTATTAAATTCAGTTATTGAAAGGATGTCAGCAAGGGAATAGGAATATTTTAAAATATAAAAAAAATTAAACAGCCCTTTGTTAGTCAGAGCTTGGGTTTAATGGCAGAGTGTCTAGAGAAGCCCTCTAAACACCTGGCAGCACTGTACAATAAAAGCTTTGTAATTTTAGGTGAAAATAGCTTTCTTCTTTATTCTTTGTGTCTAGTAAGTCAGTTTTAGTGAGTTCAGTATTCATAAATGCTGGAGTAAGAGCTCCCCTTGCTGTTGCTTTACCAAAACTACACAGAAGCTGACATGCTATGAGGATGCTGGGAAATATTTGTTTTCAAAATATCTGAGCACAATTTTAAAATTTAGCACAATTATTTTTACGTAGGGTCATACCACCATTCTTACGCATTAACGAAGGAAAAACCTATCATAACACTCTAAACAATAGCAAAGTTGGTCCACTTATTTATTGGACTCTTAAAGCTATTTGACTTACTGGGGGGGGGGGGAATCAGTGGCATAACTTTTTAATTATGGCACTAAATTTTCATTTGAGAACAGCAACAAAGTAAATTCACGTGGTGACTGGAAGTGAAAAGCACTGAAGAAAAACTAATTGGCAGGAACCAACAGAATAATCTTTAGGGCAATGCACTGGGATATTATAAACAGCAGTACTTGCAAATATTAACTTGGCTAGTATAAATCTGTAGTACTAAATAAACATTCTGAAAAAGCAACAGCTTGGATGGGTTTTTAGGGGTAACAGGCCATTTCCCCCATTCATCGCGGAATATACAGTCCATGGTTTTTCACATTTGCAATCATACATAGCATGAGCAAGAGAGAGGCACTACATACATATCTCTTTAGTATTTCTTCCTGTTCCTTTAGGTCCTCCAGGGCATTGATTGGGAGGTCAGCGATGCTGACTGCAGCTGAGGCAGTCAAGGTGACCAGCAATACCAGAAAGCCTTCCCCTTCCTCCAGAGGCAACTCCAGCTTATGAGTTTGCTCTTTGCTCAGGGTCGACAGGTCAACCTGGCACCTAGAAACAAATGTTTTGATTAGCATGTGGCTGCCTTCGCAAGAGCAGTGTGGAATGACACGCACTCAGCTATGCAAAACACAAACAAAGGCAGCCGTCCCGGGGTTTAGAAGGCAGTATTTCAAAACCCTGTTCTTTTGCTGTTCAACTCATTCCGTCATAAGAAAGATAACACAACTTCTTCTTCTTCTTTATATATAAATACACTAAATTATATAGCTGCTTTTGAAGCGAAAGATGCTCAAAAGGCACAATGCTAGAACTGAAATGTTGCGCCTTTCTTATCCAAATAATAGAATAGTATTGGAGGGGATCCTAAGGGTCATCTAGTCCAACCCCCCCCACAATGCAAGAATATGCAGCTGGCCTGTACAGGGATCAAATCTGCAATCTTGGTATTATGAGCCTCACACTCTAACCAACTCAGCTAATGTCTTAAATTCTTTAGGGATGTCAGTGAAATCCATCAAAATACATGTCTAAGTTGTAATGCTCTACTGTATTCTGAGCCAAGTACCATTTCTATCTTGGGTCATATTCCAATGTTGTGCATCTCTATCTATCCTTGTGTTGCAGCATTCCTGGCGCTGGGGAAGGAAGGAAGAAAGCTAAGAAGATGTAAGGGAAAAGGACAGACAGCTTTTTGTGCTCTGGGTGTCAGCACCGGAAGCACAAAAAGCCTCTGAATTTGGAAATCTGAGCAATTTCCTGATAGTTTCATTTTGGCGAGGGTAGCTTGGTTTCCCAAGCCTAGTTCCAAACCAAACCAAAAGAAACTCTCCCATCCACATTCCCAAATAAGGTTTAACTGTTTGAACGGCTTGCAGATACGAATGGTGGAGGAAGTTTATTCAGTTTGCATTTCAGGTGAACCTATTAACTCACACTTTTTGAAACAATATGAGAACTGAAACAGTCGCCTTTGAAATTCTTCAGCAAAGTAACATGTACAAAAATGCATATTGGAGTAGACTGCCCATAAAGAAATGCATCTGTTGGTGACATAACAGACAAAACTATTTTACATAAGGGAAAATTCACTGCAAAAATGTGTACCTTAGACAAAATTGCATACAAAGGTGTATATATTATGAGAAAATTGCACTAAAAGGCTACTGAATGTTCATAACAATGATATAAAAACACCAACTGATTCGGAACTGAACTTAAGCGTAGGGGGGAAAAGAGAGAGAAACCAAAATGAACAGATTTTCCCATCTCCCTCTGAAAGGCAAGTTGTTGTTTTCAGTTGCAAGCATGAAAACAAGGGAGGCTCTACTTGTTAATCAGAAAAGATGTCTGGACACCAGCAATGGATTAATCCCTCTGTTAGTTACTTTACAGAATGGGGTCAAGGGCAATTTGGGACACCTACTTATAGTATATTTAACTGGGAGTGCCTTAGAACAGCTGGAGAGGAGGAGGCGAAGAATAGAAAACATGCCAGACAAATCAGCACAGGACCATCCTATCCTTAAACAAAGCAGACATAATAGAAACCCTGAATATTAAAAACTAACATAAAAGCCTGGAAGAACAATGAACTTCCATTAACATGAAGCATAGCATAAATGTATAATATAAACACAGTACAGCATAGCCTCCACAACCAGTGGCGTAGCGTGGGGGGTGCAGGGGGGGCCGGGCGCACCGGGCGCAACATCTGGGGGTTAGGGTTAGGGGGCGCAAATCCACGGGTTAGGGGCGCAAATTACTTGCCTTGCCCCGGGTGCTGACAACCCACGCTACGCCACGGTCCGCAACTCAGAATCATAGCCAAGTGCTTATATGCACCGATCCACCTGAATAGCACATCAAATACAGTTCAACAGGAAAAACCCCCAAAATCTATTAAAATAAGGGGTCGATGACATTGTCATGTGTCTTTTTTATATCATATATGGTGAAACTTTGCATCTTTTCTCTACTGGGCTGAAGTCAAACATTATTTTTCAAGGGAGATTAACTGGTAAGTGTTCATGTGCAGCATATCATTGAATTAATTTTTTTAAAAAAATTATATTCTTAAATATTCTGAAATTGATGATACTTTGATTGGCTACCCTGCCCGGCATAAAGAGCATGTATACGCAGTGAAACCTGTACATGGACCACTTGGTGTGCTTATGCATTTGTACTTGGACACATACACAGAAGCTTCTTTTCACACTAAAATTTCTATAGGAAGGGGTTTGTGAATACCGTATTTTTTGCACCATAACACTCACTTTTTTTCCTCCTAGAAAGTAAGGGGAAATGTCTGTGCGTGTTATGGAGGAAATGCCTACGGGTGGCATGCCTACGGATTTTCCTCCTCTAAAAACTACGTGCGTGTTATGGTCGGGTGCGTGTTATAGAGCGAAAAATACGGTAAATATCAAGGATCAGTCTTTTACCCATTGCTGAACGTAGGTAGGACACACCTGGGCAAAGAGAAGATGGCTTCACAGAAGTTCCCGACAGCCGTATTTATTTTCTTTGATAGATTCAAAAGCACATTTCAAAACAGCAGAGCACTAAGAGCAAGTGAATTTTTGTCTTTAGCATACATTCTCAGCAACAAATTTCTGCTTGTTTAATTGTCCAGAAAAAACCTGAAAGAATACTTGCATATATTCAGAACATAGAACAGGTCTGTCACCTGCCTTCTATAAATGGTTGCCCCACTCAGCTGGAGTAAATCACTGATCCTAAGTGGAAAACACCTGTAACATCAAACAAATGGGGGGGGGGAGTCCTGGTGCAGAAATGCTCAAGGCTCATTTTAAGGTATTGAACAACAATTATTGTGAGATAATTCATATGAAATAGCCACATTTCTTACTCCATTCATGTGTGTGCCAAAAGCCTCTGCTCTGAAAATGGTACTGTAGTAAAACCGTAACAACAGAGTATGTACAGTGCAGGGGGAAATGGGGTGATTAATCTTATTTCAGCATAGGTTCCCACAGCCTTTACGGTAGGTTAAGTCGGACAAAAATGATGCAAGACCTTGTTCATATAGAAATACACTTCTAAACCAGTTAAATTTAATGGTGGTCTGTGATTATTTACCTCACACACACACACCCTGCCACACACAATACGAATGTGTTACACATTTTGCCAAAATGCAGAGAGAGCTGCCAGCAATTGAGAATGGACAGTGATGACTCACAGAAAATGAAAATGAATCAGTCACCAGTAATCCCTCGACATAAAAATATAGCAAAAATCAATGTCATTTTGAAGATAAACATGCATGGTTTCCTACTAATAAACAACACTATAAATCCTGCAGTATGGGACTGTAAATAACTCCAAGAGAATAAAATTACACAACATGGGATTTTACTTATCCTGTATGCTCGCTGAAACAACTTGTTCACCGACAGCACTCATTCCCAGAAATATATTGCAGCTGTCAGCAGCCAATTTGGCCAGATTACTCTTACGTGTTAAATTTATAACAATCACAAGGATTTATTAGCTTATCATTGTATAGGTGGCAGAGTCACGATTGTTCAAAAGCACAGGTGACAGAAAGTTAAATAATTACATGGAGATTAAGACAGTCTCCTTCATTTGAAAATTTTACTTCAATATTAGCAGATGAAAATTAGCTGCCTAAAAGACAATGCAAGTGGAGATGTATGTTTCACAATTGCCATAATATAGCCACACTTTGTGGCTATATTCTTTGGGCTGCATAGCTATCCATTATTATGTTTTTGTGGACACAGTAATTTATGCTGACACTGACTGTACAAAAGGTGAGGGCTGTTCTTCAGGGCAGGAGACACCCCCAATACTTAAAAATAAAATAAAAAATAACAAGGGTTTGGAATGAGGCTCCATTTGAGCTATTTACCTGACAAAAAGTCTGTTTTTCTCACAACAAGGTGCCATAAGACTACAGTGGAAACATTGCTGGTACTGTCCTTGACATAAAAGAGAAAAGGAAGTGACAGGAGAAGGCGGCCAAGAGACTGGAAAGCAAAAGGTTTAGGATGACCCATCTTTTACCGATGATAGAATAAGTGCTTGAGATACACAAATGGATGAGGGTAGAAACAAAACTGGAAAATAACTGGTGTAACTATGCTTCAGCGCCATCTATTCCCTAGTGCTAGAGCCAGGAACTAGCAATTGCCACATATCAGCATTTGTGCAACACAAGCAAAGTCTCTCTAGCCCCACTGGATCCATTATAACAATGGAGCCAAAAAAAGGGTAAGCAATGGAGAACTGCTAGGATTAGGGAGGCGCCTCTCACACTGTTATGGTTGCATGGGAATGGAGATTCTCTCTGAAGCTCTTAAGCAACTACAGGAATACTAATAATAAAATTGCATGAGGTAGTGGATAGGAAAGCAGCCTGGTAAAACACCTGAGAATTCAACCTGCCCAGGAAGAAACACTGTTCGAGTAACAGCAAAAAGCTGTTCTCCAAAGCATAATGAGCAGTCGAGACTGGCCTTATGTACTGCATGAAAATTAAGTTCATGGCAAACAGGCAGGATGTTTCAGACCTTTAACCGTATGTATAAATTATAGAAAATTCATTCTGAAAGATGAAATTCCAGCTCATAGCTTTTAAAATAGAGCTTCGACCATTAAAGCCTACTAACAACACAAGAGTGGATAACAATATTAAGAGGCTGTGCTCAGGCTGTTACTTCAAAACAGTAAAAATTTGAAATGAAAAAAACAACAACAGTCATGATGTTTACATTATTCACAGTGTGAATAATTCACAGTGTGTTTCATTCCCAGATTAAACACACAGACACACAGATGCATGCACACACTGATAGAACAGGTCAATAGGGAGTAGCAGAAAACAAGGGATAACCAATTAATAGTTCTCATGTATGAAATACCTTTCAACCATACTTAGTTTTTGGACTAACAGCCATGCGCTATTCACAACGAACTTTCAATAGTCCATGCCCATGCCCAATGGCTGCATTTGGACGCAATGTAAAACCATTACTTGTTTAGCTTAGCTATGGTTTGTTTGCTCAGACCTATGACTTGTTTGCAGCTAACAGATCACATAACCTGTAGCAATGTTGGCCTGTGAATCTTGCTGTGCATTAACCATGTTTGGTCATTGAGCACTTACTGTTCCCAACCCTAACCCTGCGGGAAGCAGTAATTAGAATTTAATTTGTTTCTAACCTGTTTTTAGTAATTTATTGTTTGATTTTACACCAATGTTATATATTTCATGTTAGCCGCCCTGAGCCCGACTTCGGCAGGGGAGGGCGGGATATAAATAAATGTTTATTTATTATTTATATTTATTTATATGGACCAGCTATCCTGGCTTAATCCTAGTGTTTCATTCCTCCATCCAGCTACCCATCTGGCTGTAGACATACAAGGAAAGAACAGTATGAAAGCTATGCTCAGTGGCTATTTTGCATACCCTCCTTCCCCCCTCTGCTTAGCGACAGACTATTTTCCTTGCCTACCTTCTTACTAAGAAGCTCTCCCTCTCCAGGCTGCCCGCTTAGCTCCACAGCAGGTGTGGTGGGAGTAAACAACAACAACAACAGTAAGTATGGGCAATTTTACTAACAACTATCCAGCAATAGATGTCAATAGTAAAGCATTGCTTCTAGTAACCTCTATCAATTGTTAAACTGATGGGACCCTACACAGAGGAACTACAATGGCGACATCTACCACACGTGTTGTTGTTGGTGGTGGTAAGTTTGCTTCTGTGAGAGACATTTGTGACTCCTCACTACCTATCACTTCACTGACCATAGTGACCTAGGAAAGCCTAGCCTTCAAGGTTATCATGCTGAACCCAGGTGTGGAAACCATAAGCAGCACAACAAGCATGGTTTGGGAAAGTGCAAAATACCACACACAGATCCTGTGATTCTTGTGTGTTCCCTTGGAAGAGAGATAGACACTCATTCAAACAATCCACCTTGTTAAAAATATTGTGTTTAACAAAGCAGACTGCTTTGAACAATTTCACTCAAGCATAGTAATGGTCGTCATGACAAAATAACCAATCATCTTTCCCTCTTCAGTGTCATCAGTGGAACTTCCTGCATCTTGATTCTTTTGTAACTGAGTTTTGAAAAATGACATCTTTCAGTTGGTGTGATCTGCCACCTACTGGTCAAGGAAATTTCTTCCCAAATAAAGTGGAAAAAGTCAACAACAGATAATTTCTAGGGTGCCCCCCCCTAAAAGTAGCACAAGTGTATATGAAATCACTGCCATTATTATTATTCATTGCTATTATTATTAGTTATTAAATTTCTATACCGCCTTTCATCTAAGGATCACAGGGCAGTTTGCAATATCAATTCAAAACTTCATCCTCTCTAATTAAACAATCTTTGGCCTTTTACATTACATACATAATTTTATTTGTATGCTGCATGTTAAAAGCATCTCAAGTCAGCCTACAACATGGGAAAAAATAATTACAAACATAATGAACTGAGTCATACTGCTGCTGCCTCCTGTATTGTTTTTGCTGCGTTTGCAGCACCAAAGTGGCCTTTGTGAGAAAGACTTCAAGAGTAAACCCTGAGGAGAAATCCTTACCAGCTGCCTTGCGAGACATCTTCAGGAGGAGAAAACTAGTCATAAGCAATAAATAAAACATCAAAAGGTAAACAAGCGAATTAAAAAAAATTCTACATAAATCATGATAAGATCTAAAAAGATACAATATATATATTAATAAGGTAAAGGTAAAGGTACCCCTGCCCGTACGGGCCAGTCGTGTCCGACTCTAGGGTTGTGTGCTCATCTCACTTAAGAGGCCGGGGGCCAGCGCTGTCCGAAAACACTTCCGGGTCACGTGGCCAGCGTGATGAAGCTGCTCTGGTGAGCCAGCACCAGCGCAGCACACGGAAATGCCGTTTACCTTCCCGCTATAAAGCGGTACCTATTTATCTACTTGACTTAGGGGTGCTTTCGAACTGCTAGGTGGGCAGGAGCTGGGACCGAAAGACGGGAGCTCACCCCGCCGCGGGGATTCGAACCGCCAACCATACGATCAGCAAGTCCTAGGCACTGCGGTTTTACCCACAGCGCCACCCACGTCCCTTACATAGATCATAATAAGATCTAAAAAGATACAATATATATATCAATAAAAGCAGCAAAAAACAGACACTCAACAAAAACCCCTAAACAACACCCCAGCCCAAGAATCTGTTCAACAGCCTCAACTTTTGTAGTTGGAGTCAGTCTAGTTAAACTGTGTATGAGGAGCTTTTTTGGTTTTTGTTTGTTACTGTGTTATGCATTTTTGTGGTTTTATATTGTAAATTGCCCTGTGGTGCCAAGATGAAGGCCAGTATAGAAATTTAACAAACAAATAAATAAAATAATCATTTCTCATTCTCGGAATACAAGTTGTTTGTAATTAGACAAACCTGCCAATAAAATCATCCTTTTTGCCAGCATCTTTGTCCCACACTGTAATATCAATAATTCCACCTCGTTCCTCATAGAGATGTAAGTCAAATTGTTCTCTCCACTGAGGATTCAAAGTTTTTGGCATAATCTGGGGGGGAAAGTAAAGGGAGTTATGGAAACTTGTACCTCCTGGAACAACAGAATATTCTTTTGGTATAGTTAAGAAATAGTTCAGAAAACCAACAGCTTCATCAGACATTTTCAAATGTTTATGTAGGAAATAAGGTACACTAAAGATTAAATATAGTATGCTTTTCCGCAAAGTATGAATTATTTTAGAATTTTTTCAGGTTCCCTAAAATGTTCCCTTAGATGTGCGTTAATAAAGTCAGTTTCTTACTGATAAAAATTCAGCAAAGCTACCTTTTAAAAAGTAACAGGATAAAATGATTAGCTACAGCATATACCAGTTCTTTTTACCATTTGCATAGGAAAAGAAGTTGGTTTGCTGAGTTTCTATGTTGTTTCTTGCCCGGTCTTTTAAAAGGCATAGACTCAAGCATGACTTCCCCAACCATACCTTGCCTGAAGAATACAGGTAAAATGTAACAAATGCTATGCCTTCCTTCACAGAATTCCTTTTCTCAGCATAGGATATTTTTGTTTGTAGTATTCATAAACAGGATTTCAACAAAAGAGTGCTTATCCATATATATATATATATATATATATATATATATATATATATATATATATATGCAGGTTTTGGTGTCTTCGGGTGTCTTCCCGTGTAAGAGTCGGGGTGTCTGTGCGACGTTTCGACGAGGTCTCACTCGTCATCTTCAGGCTGGTGCTTTCGGCTTCTTGTTACTGGAACAGAGCAGAGTCTGGTGTTTGAGTTCCTATAAATACTGTTGAGGGGTGTGGTGTATAGCCTCCAACGTTCTGGGTAGAGAGGAAGTTCCTAGATTAGTGTGCCTTTTCTTCTTTTGTTCCTTAATTACTTGAGGGATATCTTGGGTGATTTCATGAGTGATATTCTGAATATCACTGGGTGGGTCATTAATTACTTGAGGGATATCTTGGGTGATTTCATGAGTGATATTCTGAATATCACTGGGTGGGTCATTAAGTGTAGATTAGATTGCTAAAGCTCTCGTGTCTTGACCTCTTGAGCTTGTGAAGAGTTTTTCTGAGAAGATGGCTGTGCTGCATTTAGTTGTGCTCTGGCTTGGCTTCGTGTATAGGGGCGAGCTATGGTTTTGTGCCTTGTGCCAGCCAGATCTGTGTAGGGATTGCAGGGGGGTGCAGCATCCGGAGGTGCCACTATAGTTTGGTTGCTGGATGGAGTCTGTAATATGTCTGTGGAGAGGGTCTGGGTTTGGGTCTGGTGTGGTTGATTGGTGACGGCGTTCTGTGTGCCTCTGGTTCTGGTGTCGGTTTTTGTGGGGAGGGCTAATTTCCAGATGTCTGGCAGGCGGGACGTGTCGTCACGCTTGTTCATGTTGTGAGGGTGTTTCTCTATCTCGATGGCTTCCATGATTATTCTCTTGTGGTGATGTTCCATGTTAAAGAGCAATTTGGAATCTGCAAAATTAATTTCGTGTCCTGTTTCTTTCATGTGTTGGAAAAGAGAGGAAGTTTTTTCTTCTTTTTTGACGGCATTCTTGTGTTCTGCGATACGTGCATTTATTCGTCTGTTTGTTTGTCCAATGTACGTGGCTGGGCAGACTTTGCAGGGTATTTCATAGACCCCTTGGTTTTCCAGCTGGATTTTGTCTTTTGGGTTTCTGAGGATATTGGCTATTTTTTGGTTGGTGCAGAAGGCTGTTTTGATATTGTGTTTATGGAGGATTTTGCTGATTTTGTCTGTAGTGCCCTTGATATAAGGAAGGAGGGCCATGCCATTGTTTTCTTCTGTGTCTTGGTTTTTGGGGGGTGTTTCTTTTTGGATTAGCTTCGTAACCCTGTTTTTCTGGTATCCATTGGCGATTAACACATTTGAGAGATTCTGTAACTCAGTTGTCAAGTGGTCTTTGTCAGCCAGGCGTTTGGTTCTGGAGATGAGAGTCTTGGCTACGGAGTTTATTTGTGCAGGGTGGTGGTGTGATTGTGCATGTAAGTAACGGTTGGTGTGTGTTTTTTTCCGGTAGATAGTGTGTCCTAGGGAGCCATCAGGTTTTTTGTAGATTAGGACGTCAAGAAAGGGGAGTTGGTTGTTGTCTTCTATTTCCATAGTGAATTGTATTTTGGGGTGTAGGCTGTTGAGATGTGTGAGGAAGCTATCTAGTTTTTCTTTTCCGTGTGGCCAAATTACAAAGGTGTCGTCAACATATCTGAGCCAAAGTTTGGGTTTGTGTTCTGACTTGTCTAAAGCATTGGTTTCAAAGTGTTCCATGTACAGATTTGCGATGACCGGTGAGAGGGGTGATCCCATGGGTGCTCCTTCTATCTGTTTGTATCTTTGTCCATTGTGGATGAAGTACGTGTTGGTTAGGCAGTGGTTGGTCAGGTCCAGGATGTATTTGGGGGGGTTGTATTTGTTTTGAATGGCTGTCAAGGCTTCATTAATGGGCACTTGAGTGAAGAGAGATACAACATCGAAGCTCACAAGTAGGTCATCGGGATGTAGGTATTGTTTCTTTATTGTTTCTATGAACTGGAAGGAGTTAGTAACGTGTGAAGCGATGGATTCTGCATAGGGCTGAAGTTGCTTAGCGAGAAATTTAGCGAGATTTTGTAGAGGTGAGCCTATGGAGCTGACTATTGGTCTGAGTGGTGTTCCTTCTTTGTGTATCTTGGGGAGACCGTAGAGTTTGGGGCATCTGGATGATTTTTCTCTGGGGATGATTCTTAGCTGGATTTCTTCACTGATAGGAGAGGCTATACACGAAGCCAAGCCAGAGCACAACTAAATGCAGCACAGCCATCTTCTCAGAAAAACTCTTCACAAGCTCAAGAGGTCAAGACACGAGAGCTTTAGCAATCTAATCTACACTTAATGACCCACCCAGTGATATTCAGAATATCACTCATGAAATCACCCAAGATATCCCTCAAGTAATTAATGACCCACCCAGTGATATTCAGAATATCACTCATGAAATCACCCAAGATATCCCTCAAGTAATTAAGGAACAAAAGAAGAAAAGGCACACTAATCTAGGAACTTCCTCTCTACCCAGAACGTTGGAGGCTATACACCACACCCCTCAACAGTATTTATAGGAACTCAAACACCAGACTCTGCTCTGTTCCAGTAACAAGAAGCCGAAAGCACCAGCCTGAAGATGACGAGTGAGACCTCGTCGAAACGTCGCACAGACACCCCGACTCTTACACGGGAAGACACCCGAAGACACCAAAACCTGCATATATATATATATATATATATATATATATATATATATATATATATATATATATATAACTAATTTCATATAAACAATAATCAGAAGACCATCTATCCCCAGTCTAGCTCCCCAAAGCTTCAAGAAACACATTTTTCTTGGGCATAACTAAAGTAATACGTAGTCACACCTCGGCTCCTGAACGCCTTCATTTTGGAACGTTTCGCCTCCCGGACGCCAAAAACCCGGAAGTAAATGCTCCGGTTGTCAAACGTTTTTCAGAAGCTGAATGTCCGATGCAGCTTCCGCTTGAGTGCAGGAAGCTCTTGCAGCCAACTGACCTCAGTTGTTGAACATTTCAGAAGCTGAATGGGCTTCCAGAATGGATTACGTTCGACAACCAAGTTTGACTGTACTAGATCCTGTTCAGTCTAGACCCAAATGTCCTTTTAGAACTAGGGTCACTGTTCAAGAACCATAAAGCTAGGTGCATACATCCGGTGTAGCTCAGGGATATGGTTCTTGAACTACAGAATCCTATCCAAGCTCAAGAGAGTTTCAGCGTAAGTACACAGAGGCCCAAGTGTCTGCGGTTTAAAAAGAAAAACTTGAAATCTGCATTAGACATATAAAACATGCAGATCTTGCGTACTACAGTTCCCATCAGCCTGAACTAACATGGTCAATGGTTGAAGGTGATGACAATTGTATTTGGAGAGCTTCATGTTGGCTAGGCCTGTCTAATGTATATGTAGTAACTAGATTTAGATCTACTACAGCTACAACATTGTTGACTGAACAAGAATCCTTGGATTTCAGTTTGGCAGTCTCAAGAATTATTCAGTGACTCTGCTTAACACTCAAAATGCTGCAAATACATTTTAAACCACCACCATTTGGAATAACAGTTCAACAAAGTTACCTTACTCTTGTACTTCTGGTGTCCCAGTCGGAATTTCACATAGGGATCACTGAGCCCGTTTGGATCCATGGCTTTGAGTTCACGACCTTCAATCAAAGTGACACTGACTATCCCTCTCCACAGCTGAGCTTTTCTGTGCAGGTCTGACAGACGTATACTCTGGGCCTGAAACTTTAGGTATAGAGAGAACTCTGATTTAGCTAGAGCACAAGCAAACCATAGCCCTGTGATTTGCTTCCCACCTGAATGGCTATTTAAAGAAAGTGCATAAGTGAATACCCCAAAACTTAAAAAAAAACAAATTTAAAAAATATATTCAACTTGGATTTCCCTGCCAAATTGGCACAGTGTAATCACCATTTTTATAGTGATAGGGCATAACTCATCAGTACATTGCCTTCTTATGTAGCCATGAATTATATCATAGGTCAGAGGAAACCCAACATGGTGCTCTCTAGATGATGCTGGACTACAACTTCCATAATTCATGACTGTTGGCCATGCTGGCTGGGGGTAATAGGAGTTGAGGTTCAGTAGCATCAGGAGGGCAGCATGTTGGCTATACCTATCATAGGTCATCTATACCCAGTTGCCTTTTCAAGATTAGATCCCATGCACTTTGTGCTTTCAGACCACCAGCACACTGGTCCAATTCAAAATTATTCACATTCTGCTGGGAATTATAACCTTATATGTATGTACACCCCTATACAGACTATGGTTTCATTACATAACATTGATTTCATTTCCCTTTTGGCTACCATGTCACTGTACACAGTACAGTCCCTTAAGAGGCAGAGCTGGCTCTGGAGATGAAAGGGCTACCACCAGCTATGATCCAGAAAGAAACCTCCAAATCATATAGGCTTGGTTGTTTGGTTGCCCATTAAGAGTTTCCCATGTTCTCTCTAGAGCCTAGCTTCCCCAGTCTCGTTAGCGATGTAGCATGCAGGAAGGCAACTAGGTGGCAATCCTTTCAACAAGCTTGCCATTCTCCCATCATATCTACCAAACAGCCCACAGCCCTGATTCTCTTCCTGACCTAAGGAAACTAATCTAAACCAAGGCTACCCACACTGCTTCCAGACAATCCCGGGCAATCATCTATCTAATCATTGACTGATGGACTGGCTAGTAGCACTGGGTTTGTGGAGATCTGGTGCTGGCTTCTAGGTCCCTGAAACCAAATGCAGGGTAGATTAAGAATATTCCATGGGATGGGATGTTATACTTGGTTCTGTGGCACTATTTCTAAAGGTTAGACACCATTTGGATCTTAAAACATTCTCTTTTTATATTTCAGTAGTTTCTTTTCATGTCAAAATGTCCCAAGTGAAACTCCTATTAGGAATTATGAGTACAGTTTGGGTGGCCGCATGATGATGCAGAAAAAGATAGTGGTCATGGTGGGTTTTTTTTTTGCAAACCCAAAACCAAAACCCTTCTACTGGCATTTCAACCTGTCAATTCACATCTGCCAACCCAAAAGTTGATTACACACAAAACGAATGAAATATACTAGATATACTAATTTCAATCCGCAAACTACCTTAGCAATCAACAGACTACATCAGTGCTCAGAAAAATCTGCTCTTCCACCTGCACAATAGGGTTTCCTCCTCCCTGCACCTACCTCCCACTCTCCACAGTCTCCAATCCAGAGTGAATTAACAAATGTATAGTATTTTTTTTTTAGTTGCAGAGTAAGCTGTAGCATGAGAGACTGCTCAGGCTACAAACCATGGAAGCGCTACACAAGAGTGACTAATCTCTGGTCCTCCAGATGTTATGGACTCTGACTCCCATAAGGCCCACCCAACATGGTCAATTTTCAGGAATGATGGGCGTTGTGGTCTAGCAATATTTGGAGGGCCATCCTGCTCTACACCCTGACAATATGTTTTGAGGTTTGCCAGCTATCGCACCTGCTTCATCAGATACTTCACTTTCACAGCTACAATACAATGTAGATTAATAGATCCACAAACCACAATCTACGCCACTTTAAGCTCATCATGTAAACATGGATATCTTTATTGCATGTTTGTATTTTGAGGTCTGTATCTAAACAAGCAGTTAATACTGTCAATTCTTTTACCAGCCTGCAGATTTTATAAGGCCCACTAAGCCTTTGAATTTGGCCATGTGGCAAACTCCACTCATCTGACATCATATGATGTCAAGTACTGAGATGCATTATTTCCAACGTAGCACTGACACAGTGCTAAGATCAGAGGTAAGTTCTTTGACAGTAGAAGGCAGCAAGCAGAGACTTCTCTGATCAGAGCGCTGTGGTCGTCCACAGCACTAAGGTAGACAGCTTTTCTCATTTTCTATGAGCCAAAAAAGGTTTCCTGCCCTGAGATATGAGATACATCTTAAAAGAAGGCACTTATTTAAGGGAAGAGATAAAAAAAAAATTGTCTGTGGTATGGTATGCCAGTTGCTGAATGCCAGTTGAATGCCAGTTGCTGAAAACTACAGCGCAGTTTTGGGTGGGAATGGGGTAAACTTGAGACTTGAAAAGAGATGTGGGGGTCGGATGGTGAGGACTAGCTAGGACAGTGGAGGGTATCGGGGCCAGACTGAGACTGGTCTTCTGAGTAGAGGAACAAAGCAGCAAATACACAGGGTTTTTTGTTGTTGTTTTAAAAAAAACCTTAAGGGGGGGCAGGAGCCAGTAGGAAGGAGACAGAGGGAACTGGGTGGGGTGGAAGGGTTAACACACATAAAATTAATAAAGAACAGACAGACGAAGCTGCAAAAAAGTGCATGACAACCACTGGGTGAAGGCACAATTGAACTATTTTCTGGGCAGAACGGAAGTCCAGAAGCTTATTTGAATTTTGAGCAGTGATTTTGCATTCAACCACTAGGGGGAGCTCAACTCCCACCTTATGTCATCTCACATGCACAAGAGAACAGTGATTGAAAGGGCAGAGAGAGAGAGAGGCAAAATTAAAATTTATATATCATAATTAAAGGCCTGATAAAACAAAACTAGTCGTTTCAGGAGGGAATGCTACAGAAGATGCCCCATTTCATGTCCTCACCAGGAAATCGCTTTAAATGGGATGAAAAGCAGGGTGTCATATAACCAACAGACAAATTCATATAGGAAGAGGCAGACTTTCAGATACTCCAGTCCCAAACAATTTAAAGCCAGCTCATGTGCATTTCACACATTATGCACATTTTGTGCACATTTCTGAGTATTGAAGAATGTATTTTCTTTTGCAAAAGGTAAAACAGGAAGCAACTCTAAGGCTTGGCTCACAAATGCGACTCAGTTGCATTTGCCCTCTCCATAACCCCTCCTGACGGTTGCTAGGTACATAAGAGAGTCTCTGAAGACCAGGCTGTACATGGCTAAACCCAGAGCTGACCACTACCGGCACCAATGGTAATTGGAACAGGTTCTGCTATGATTGTGGAATTGCACAAGCCCAGTTAATACTGCCATTTCTCCACAGAATTCTGTAAGTGGTAGTGAGAAGCGATCATGTTATGAAAATAAAAGCAGCAGGCCTGCAAGTTTGTACCAGCAATTGCAAGAAAATGTTTCTAAAAGCCAAAAGCGAATAGAAATCTGAGGTTCATTATTTCTGGTTTAAGTAAGCAAGTCTATTATTTAATCTGGGGAAGCCAATGTAGTCCCTCCCTCCAGATGTTGCAAGACCACAATGACATCTGGAGCACATCATTCCTGATAACTGGCTTTGCTGCCTGAGCCTGGTGGGAGCTGCAGTCCAACAACATCTGGAAGGCACCAGTTGGCTATCCCTGGTTTAACCTCTCGCAAACTCTTATATGCAAGTGTTTGTACAACTTCAGAGTAAAGTAGATTGAGGAATATTCTCTATATAGATCGACACAACAAAAATGCAACATTTTGGAGCTGACAACAAGTACCAAAGATGAAGTTGCAGCTACAATGCACTTTGCGAATCCTTGCCTAGTTGTGCAAAATATCTAATATGTGCAACAGAGGTTGCAGACATAGGACCCATTTCATCGTAACCTCATATTCTTCACCACGAAGGGATGAAGACTCATGCCTACCACCATTTTTATTCCTAAATTAGGTCTGTGGACTGGTAACAAAACTTAGCCTTCATTTTATGCATCTGGGGATGGCATGAGATTATTTACCGGTATGTCAAGAGTGAATTTTTAAAAATCAAGTAGCATGAGAAGTTTGATGCAGGGGTGAATGAACGTGTATGCAGGTGTGCACGCTGCTTAATAGTTTATAATCCACTGATCAATTCATATATATTTCACAGCACAATGTTAGAACTAAATAAAACCATGTGTGTTTTGTATCATTTGCAAGAAGTGGCAAGAACGCCAAACCACCGACCTATTCAGGTGAATATATTTAGTTGCCTGTTCAAAGCTTGTTCATACTACAAACCACATTATGGAAAAAGGTAACCTGAATTCTGGAAGTGATGTGTTAGACACACAAAATTCCCCTTCCTCTTTCCCTACCTCCAAACCTTTCAGTTTTCCAAATGTGCTTTGGGAGTCACCAAACTCTCCAGAGAAGATTTGGGGTCTGCATTATGCAACTGGGAGTTCATTCTGCTTGCAGAATTGGATCTCCATTTGATCTCACCCTACATTTCTACTGCATACTTTTTTGGAATTCCTTACCACCCGATGAAAAATGCATTCACTAGTTTAGGTTGTGTTGACCAAGAAAAATGAGCACAAAATATGAAACAGGTCTTAATATAAATGGATCTCCCTGACCATTGCCTAGTTAGATGTACCGTATTTTTTGCTCTATAAGACTCACTTTTTCCCTCCTAAAAAGTAAGGGGAAATGTGTGCGCGTCTTATGGAGCGAATGCAGGCTGTGTAGCTATCCCAGAAGCCAGAACAGCAAGAGGGATATTTTTTCCCTTGTTTTCCTCCTCCAAAAACTAGGTGCGTCTTGTGGTCTGGTGCGTCTTATAGAGCAAAAAATACGGTACTTCAGTGTTCTACAATGATGAAGGAAGTTCAATAGTGTTGCATTATATAACAAATCCTTATCACTTAAAAAGGCCTCATTATCGAAATTATAAACTGAGTTTTGCAGACCTAGTCTATGTGTCACAACTTTCCATTCAAGTGACACAATATAGAGCACCACAGTTCTTCTCAAGACCACATACTAAGAATTACCTTACTTGATCTTTTCCAACTCTTCCTCATTAACATTGTCTGCAAATGAAATAGAGCATTTTAATAACTTTTTACTTATTTGCACTGGAGGCCAGTTGTCTTCCAAAGGAGCAATGCACATACAGAAATGCCAAACACATTCCAAACAACTACATATGACTGAAATCAAACTACAAGCATCATTCACATTTCAGAGAGATGCCAACCTCCTATTATTCCACGATGAAAAAGAAAAACAGGATAAACTAATAGGAAGATGTTTGGGATCAATAAAAAAAGAGGTACAAATGTCAATGAACTCAACCAATTATCTCAATTTTTAGATTTTATTAAAATTAGTGGTTTTAGACTTAAGGCCACTTATTCCAATTACAATAATGTAGCTAATTGTTATGCATCAGCAAGGAAGATGAGTGGGTTTGATTAAGAAGATGTTCACAGAATAGGCCCTTCCAGTCACAGAATGTGTCATTTTGAGCCATTCTAATATCTCTCCACCTCTACAGTAGAGATCATGCTGCTATATTGTTCTTGCTGGATTTTTTTGATCTCAAACAAGGCTGAAGAACCACACAGAAAATGCAGGAGAACAAAAATTTGATAACCTTGCTTAGATGTCCTGCAAAGAGTGCAGAAAACATGATTCTCCCCCCTCCCCCCGAATTAAACCTAAACTTAGAACATAAGGTTTTGTGAATGAAAAGCACCTCCACAAAATGTGAGTAGAACCTCTCCTTTTAATTCATGGCACAAATACTTTAGAATCCAAGCCCTGCTATGCAAGCTCTCCTGAATTATGTACTCTGACGGGTCAAGATCTGAAACAGAGGCCTTTCCCCATTCTACTATCTAAGAACCTTTTAAATGGAGATGCCAGGATTGAACCTGGAATTTATATGTGCAAAATATGAACTATACTCCTGAGCTGTGGCTCCTCATTGGAGAGAAAGCTGTGTTACAAGCTTTTTTTGTGGGGGTTGACTGTGAAGCAGGTTTTGGGATTTTGTGGCAGCTGGAGTGGGAATTAATCAATTTTCAACATGGAGAACTTAGAACAGACTGAGACTGAATAAAAAGAGGCCTCATTTTGTACATAGGAAAACTGGCAGAATGTGCTTTCTTCTGGATACTAGATTACCCCCCCCAAAAAAAAAAAAACAACCACCCCACAAACACACACCTGGAGTTAAGTGTAATACCTTCCATGTAAACAGGGGGCAAAATGTTAGCACATTCAAAATTCTACCACTTCTGTAAATGTGGACACATTAAAAAAGTTTGTTAGGAAGCAAAAATGCTGGAGGAAACAAAAAATTGTTTTCAAATTATTAATGGCTTCATCTGAGTTGCTTTATTCTCTCTTTTATACTTCAAGATATTATTTGCCAAAAAATTTACAGAAAAGTAAATTAGTTAAAGCACTGAATTTGAACAATCACTGTAGACAATTAGGGTTAGTACGTATTACAGAGAATGTCTTTAGTTAAATCAATGGAAGTACATCACATAGGATGACACTTTAGCTGATTAAAGTAATGGTCATTGGCTTGGATAGGTTTGCAAGCCATAATACAGGTGAATAATGAAGCCTGCAGCCTAGCTAGAAATCTAATTCTATTTCAGCCTTGATAATATTTATTTGCATTTTAACAACAGAAACATATGATGATTACTTGAATATAATTAGAGAAACACTGTAGTAATAGTCAGAAACTTCAGAGCCAAAACATTTTGTTTTAAATGGAACATATACTCAGGTATTCTGGTCACTTCCTTTTCGTAATACTGTTATGAGTTCCGGGTGTTAAGCTATGTGCCAGACCTTTCTAATTCCTGGATCCAGCAAGTGTTAGAACTTAATCAAGTCTTCTACTTCTTGGAATAGCCAGGCTAACCTCCTGGTGAGGTGATAGCCGGGGTGATGAGCCATTAAGGAGCTTGGTACGAGAAGGCAAATGGGTGGGGCCTCCTCCCTCAACAGACAAAGTCAGAATTTGGAGTACAGAGTTTTGCAGTGATGTGACCTAGAAGAAGAGTAGCAAGTAGAAGACAAACACAGCAATATTTGATGTCTGTTGGAATCCAAGGCTATGGCCATGGGAGAAACAAGATCCTTTGGGGGCATTAATGCTGTGAATCCCACCACTGTAGGCTCAGGTTGTTTATATGTGTAAACAAACCATATATCCTAAAAATACCACAGTCTCTGCTGTGCCTCATTCCAAAAAGAAACCAACACTCTGGGTAAGCGCTGGAAAAGCTGGAATCTTGCACCACCCACGAGACTGGGGTGGTTTGCAACAGTACATTTCAAGGCACTGGGTTATATCCAGTGCATAAGCAGTAATCACTTTTATGAGTGCAATGCAACTTCCTCTTCCCTCTCTCCCACTCTGCATGCCCCCCCAAATCTGTTCTTGGGGTTTCTCCAACTTCTGGAGCAGTTCTGGAGATGCTGCGGGGGGGGGGGGAGGAGTGAAAAGGAATAAAAGTTCCATTATGCTTGCCTTGGATTCAGCCCTGTACCCACATATTAATGCAAGCCACTTTGGGAGCCTGTAAATGGTATATAAATAAATACATTAAATGTATTTTAGAGGTGTTGGATTTAAGGCTGGCACACCTCAATAAGGATTGTGTCACTTTTTTCCCCCCTTCCAAAATTATGCAACAGCTTTGAATTCCCATTTTCAAGGGGGAAATCCCTTTAATGCTTGAGAGATGCAGTGGCGCTGAATTAGTTATATCCCAGGATTTAAGGTATCACTCATATGTTTCTGAGGATTTTATATCTTCTAACGCTAATCAAGCAGATTATAGGTCTAGAAGATAAGACAGCAAGCTGCTCAAATGAACTCACTGTTAATCTGCGAGTTCTCCAGTGATGAAATCTTTGCACTGAACTCTGCTAAACAACCAACACATGAAACAAAAAAAATCCACTCATGCACTCATTTTAGCAAAGTATGCACATAATAGACACAAGTATGCATAAGCAAATAAAAAACAATACACAGCTATAAACAGTGCATGCAATAGTACAATGCATGCCATGCAGTATTCTTACATATAGAAACATGTTAGTTAACAATAAACAATATATAACATACAGTGAATACATCTTTTTTTTTTTTTTTTGCTTACCAGATTTGCAGTGCAATCCTATACATACCTACTCAGAAGTAACTCCAGCTAAATTAAGTGGGATTTACTCCCAAGTAAGTGTGCATAGGATAGTAGCCTTAATAGTTTAGATTGTATGTTCATTATTCCCTATTTTACTTCCATTGCTTAATTAGAAACAATAGTTTATTACCCCTGGAATTTACCATTTTTTAAAATGGAAAGATTAGTCAATCCAAATAGAAAGGTACCTTTTGGATCTTCTTGGTGTTCATACTACTTAAGCAAAACCAGACATCCAATTGAGAATTATTGGAACTAGTGCTACTGCAACTAAGTTACGATAAACAAAATTAGGAAAGAAATTGCACAAATACTAGAATTATAGAGATAACATATTGACCTCTCAAATGCTAATAGATTGGTAGAACTCTAAATAAACTGAGCAACATGAGGTTTTTCTTTGCAGGCCAGAATTTGCTATAGGTAGGCATTGCCAAAGTATGTACCTTAAACACTAGATCCAAATCTACCTTCATCTCTCCACTGAGGATTTGCTAGTTCTAAAACAAACACAAAGTTTTACTAAACCAGTTATACATCACAAGAAACCATGCTACAAACTTTGCACATCTTTTCCCATATTCATTCTGCCCTGCATCCAATTAAGTCCTGTAAAAATCATTACAACTCCCTCCCACAGACCAAAACTATAATTCAGTGGTACTTCTACAGAAACAAACAGCCCAGCGTGTTTTACTCTAAAATAAGAGGATTATAGATTGAGCGTGACCTCAGTTGAAATGGATCTTGAAAATCAGTTATCTCCAAGAGTGCCTGTATCTGGGTCCATGGCCACCCATTCAAAAACCTTTCCCAAGAAGGAGAGACTGGCAACTGGCCGGTAGTTACTTAGATTTTCTGAATCCAGGGAGGGTTTCTTGAGAAGTGGTTTTACCACAGCCTCCCTCAAGCAGGCAGGGACCACCCCCTTTGGCAAGGAGGCATTAATCACCTCCCTGGCCCAGCTATCTATTCCCTCCCTACTAGGTTTTTATCAGCCAAGAGGGGCAGGGATCCATAGCACAAGCGGTCACCTTGACCGATCCAAGCACTTTGGCCACATCCTTGAGCCTTACTAACTGAAACTCATCCAACGCAACAGGACTAGAGAGTGCTCTGGACAACCCTTGAGATTCATCTGCTGAATAGCAGAGTCAGGATTCCGGTGGATGCATTGTCCTCAAAATGCTTTGCAAATGTGTCACATTGAGCTACCACCTCATTTGGACCAGACTGTAAGAGGTCCTGCAGTACCTGGAAAGGTTCCGCTGGATGGTACACTGAGGATGTAATGGATGCCTGTCCTCCAATTAAAATATATGGCTTCTAAGCCCACATAAAAGTAAAACAGTTAAAACAAATATGCTCCTTGCCTGTATGTTGCATTTATTATTAGTATTATTATTATTATTATTATTATTATTATTATTATTATTATTATTATTATTATTATTATTTACTGATACCCCACCCATCTGGCAGTCAGTCACTCTGGGCGGCTTCCAACAGGATATTAAAAAGACAATAAAACATCAAACATTAAAAACTTCCCTAAACAGGGCTGCCTCCAGATGTCTTCTAAAAATCAGGTAGTCGTTTATTACCTTGACATCTGGTGGGAGGACGTTCCACAGGGCAGGCACCACTACCGAAAAGGCCCTGTGCCTTAACATCAACAACTGAGCCAACTGACTTTAAAACTTTTCAAAATAAACATAAGCCATCTTTCTTTCTTTTTTTTACAGATACATCACAGACCACCCGAAAGAACCTCATAAACCATAGTATGGAACCTCTGAACCAGAGGATGGATGTTGTCCTACAGTGTTTAAGTGCATTCCTTTGCATTACAATCTTTACTAAACCAAACTTTATTCTTGAAAATTAGGTGTCTCCTATGTGAAATGCAATGTATGTGGTATTTCAAACAGAGTAACTCAATAGAGTATCTGAGCAGCCTGCGAATATGAAGATGTTGCATGGAAGACTGAGACCAGAAAGAAAGGGAAATTTCAGTGTATGTAATGGCACAAACAGTAAAATAGATTATTTGCCAAGTTTAACTAAGGTCTACTTTAGAAATACTTTCCCCCAAAAAAACATATTATTGGCTTTGAGTTTCAGTTAACAATATAACATATAAAATAATAGTCATCAAAAGGAATACAGAGCTTGGAAAGCTTGCTAAACTGTTCTTATGTAATACAGCATCTATTTTTAATTTATCATTGCTGTATGATAAATCTTTCTTTCCACACTGACTTACTTACAGAACACTGCTTAAACATTTCATCATGCTACACAAAAAACTAACTGCACCAAAATCCCTCCAGTTAGCTAGGTCTCATGCATCAATGTCTAGTGTTTTGCACCCATCAAAGAAATTTTAACTGTAATTTCTTCTCCTCCCACATATATTAAAGAAAACACTCTTATACCCACTTACTTGGGAGTAAGCCCAATTACGGTAAAAGGTAAATAGGTAAAGGACCCCTGGACGGTTAAGTCCAGCCAAAGGCAACTATGGGGTGTGGTGCTCATCTCTCACTTCAGGCCAAGAGAGCTGGTGTTTGTCCACTGATAGCTTTCTGGGTCATGTGGCCAGCATAACTAAACCGCTTCTGGTGCAATGGAACACCATAACAGAAGCCAGAGCGCATGGAAACACCATTTACCTTCCTGATGTAGCGGTACCTATTTATCTACTTGAACTGGTATGCTTTCGAACTGCTAGATGGGGAGAAGCTGGGATAGAGTAATGGGAGCTCACCCCAGTGCACCAACTCGAACTTCCAACCTTTCGATCAGCAAGCCCAAGAGGCTCAGTGGTTTAGACCACAGTGTCACCCATGTCCCTTTTAAGCCCAATTAAGCTCAATGTGATTGATTCTGAGTAGACATATTTAGGAATACACTACGTGTAAAACAAGGCTTGTATGTTACCTCCTGAAACTGTTCTCAAGCTGCCAGTAAAAATGTTTGACTACGCGATATAGCTAGAGGGATTTTAAAGATTTATTACAGTCCCCAAATTACAGCCACAGTAAACCTAATGTTTTAGAGTGCAGGACAGAATGCTAAACATCTCACGAACGCTTTCCCATGTTACATATTTCCAATTCCAGTATACTGCAACAACAAAAACATAGCCAAGTTTTGAGTTGGGGTTGCAAAAACTCCAGCACACAAACCTGCAATTCATTTCAAGTGGTAAAAGAAAAATTCACTAAGAAATGTTGCTCTCTTGAATTTCTAGGCAATCTGGTAAAACTGAACTCTATAAAATAACCTGCAATTTGGACAATTTGGTTTTATATCTGCAGAGGTAGAAAGTGAGCCATCACGTATTTGTAGACACTTATTTGAGTACTTAACATCACAACTCCAAATAGCAACACTTACAGTTTGAACGTTGAAATCCCATGCTAATTCACATTAAGGCAGCTTTTGCACATTACAATAAAGCTTATCAGAGAAGCCACTGTTTGAAAGAAACTATGGCTTACCATGAAAGAGCAGCATGCTAGTGCATACTGCTCAAACTGCAGCTAACCTGCTCTTCCCTTTGCCAAGCAAGGAAGAAACAAATCATAGCACTGACTTGGTATTGGGTTTCCAGACCATAGGTATAGAGTGGCAGTGTATGAAAAGTGATTTCGATTTGATTTGTTTTAAGAAAATATTAAGCCTTTACTGGCTACATTAGACTTAAAATTGTGCTCTTGGAAATACATTTCATATATTTATTCTTGGTGCTTTTACCGATAATCAACTTCTAGCTCCTGACTACACTTATGCCCTAAGTCCAGGAATGTTCTGGCACAATAACAACATTACTGACTCCAAATAAATGCCTGTTTCAGCAGCAAAGCTCTACACAGAACCGATTAGCTGAGTAGTTTTCATAACTGTGTAAGATTTTACTATAATAGGACTGAAATGTTGCAGTTTGAACACCACAGCACTAGATCCAAAATTCTTTATCTTGAATAAATTCTGAGTGAATCCACTGTATGTTTGCATTCTATCAAAATCCCATCTGTACCAATATCATTATATGGAGGAGCTGACCCAGAGCAAGGCATCGGTAGTCAAATGCATCCAAAAACTGATCAGTACCTTTCAATATTTACTGGGGAATAATATATAAAAACCCACAAGAAAATGGCTTCATTTAATAATGCTCACTGATGGAAACATTGCGAAAGTGATACACTTCCCATTAGGAAAGGGGGGAAGCTACATAATTTGTTTCAATCCACACTTACCCCTTCCCGTTGCTGTTCTTTCGGCGTCAGCAAAACAGACAATAATATCGTTCCAAGATCTTGGTCAGCATAATGTGGATCCTTGAGACTCAACGTAACTTCGGTTGACCTAGGAAACCAAGTTTAGAAACTAAATAAATAAAAGTTTCATCATATTGCCTCCATTAGGTCATACAGTTTAAAAAGGGACAAGAATGGTGTGCCTGTTGCTACCTTCTGCCTGTAAACTATCAGCTAGGGTTGCAAAACTACTAAGGGAGAAAAGCAGAAGTTCCACGCAATACACAGCACTTGATCTCCATCCTGTCTGGATTCAAAAGGAGAGGGGGGCTTCACTGCATCTCAACTATGTTTGGTGGAGACAGCAAGAAGACCATTACACAGGTGAAGTTGCAACTCTACCTCCCTTGTTTCAGACAGCTGCCTCTTCTTCCAGGAGCACTGAAACATCCCTGGCCAGAGACCTTCTAGGGAAAGGGAGCAAGGACAGGCTTTCTGTGAATTTGAACAGACCTTGAGCTAAACTGGGCATCCTACAGAGCACCTTGGTCCAAAGCAAGCTGTTTCAGAAAACTGAGCTTGCAATCCAAATCTTGTGGCCAGTTCACACCCCTTATACACACATAGGTATAGAGAAAAATGGTACAAGGTGGCAATGAAACGATGGGTCTATGAAAATTCATTTAAAAAAATTAAAATGTATGGGGTGTCCCTTCACAACAGCAGTAACTGGTGATAACACCGTCAGTGTAGCATTGCTTAGATCTTTGTCTCCAATCCTGTCCAAAACGTCATTATCTACGTCAGTAGCTTTAAAACACGATACCTATTTTGCTCTAGTGAGCCGAGATCCAAAAATGCTGATCCCATGAAGTCATCTTGAAGCCCAAAATCATAATCAAAGACCTAAGGTGAACAAAAGAAATAGCATTTCTCAATGTTGGGGATTCCATTAACAATTACTTGAGAATATTAGCGAAAGCAAACATTATACAACATAATGCATCAACCCTGCCTATACATATCCATGACTTTTAACCATGAAGGCTATGTTCTACCTCTACTATCAGACGCATTTTCTAGGACTCACAAGTGGGAAGAGTGCTGTTGCGTTCAGGTTCTGCTTGGGGGGTTCCATAGGCATTGGGTCAGCCACTGTGAGAACAGGATCAGGCCATTGGCCTGATCCTGCAGGCTTTTCTTATATACTTACACAAGGAGATCCTCTGGTGGAATATCCCAACTACAAAATCAGTGATGTCTCAAACTGTTTTGGACGTTAGGTCTATTTGTACACTGTCCTCATTGGGGTTTACATTTCTATTTGGCCATTCCCTTTTATGTCTGGGTAGCACAACACTTGGTGCTGGAGGAGACTCTTGAGAGTCCCATGGACTGCAAGAAGATCAAATCTATCCATTCTTAAGGAAATCAGCCCTGAGTGCTCACTGGAAGGACAGATCCTGAAGCTGAGGCTCCAATACTTTGGCCACCTCATGAGAAGAGAAGACTCCCTGGAAAAGACCCTGATGTTGGGAAAGATGGAGGGCACAAGGAGAAGGGGACGACAGAGGATGAGATGGTTGGATAGTGTCCTCGAAGCTACCAGCATGAGTTTGACCAAACTGCAGGAGGCAGTGAAAGACAGGAGTGCCTGGCGCGCTCTGGTCCCTGGGGTCACAAAGAGTCGGACACGACTAAATGACTAAACAACAACAAAGCACAACACTGGCCTATGTTTCAAAGAATGTACCAGATATTTGAGTTCTGAACAGTTATGAGAATTGGCAGGGCACAACATTATAAATTTCATAAGCTCTTTTATGATATATTTTCATAACTTGAATTTCTATTATGGCAATATCAAGCTGTATAACATTCCATTGAAAAACTACAGCACTGTGTGGAGTGATACAACAACATTGTACTTACCTGTTTTTAAGGAGAATCACATGTAGCTCACCTTTATGTACAGTTGTTCCCTTAAATGTTCAATCATGATTGAAGTTTTTTCTTCCCATACAGGGTTAAGATTCTTATGGATAGTTTTGCTTCTAAACACTTCTTTTCCACCAATTTTAAACTTGACATATGGATCACTTGTCCCTGAAACAAAAATCAAGATTATGTACGACAACTACATGATTTCTGAAAGTTATAAGGAAAAACCTTAAAACAAGATGGCAGTCCTTATCTTTTTTAGAAAACTAGCAAGTGCAGCAGCAGCAGATGGTGATGATGATGATAATAATGATAACTACTACCACAACAATTTATATGCCACCTATCTGACTGGGTTGCCACAGCCAGTCCGGACAGCTTCCAACTATTTAAAACCACGGTAAAGCATCAATCATTAAAAACTTCCGTAAAGAGGGTTGCCTTTAGATGTCTCCTAAAAGTCAGATAGTTGTTTATTCCCTTCACATCTGACAGGAGGGCGTTTTACAGGGCAGGCCCTCTGCCTGGCTTCCAGGAACCTCACTTCTCTCAATGAGGGAACTTCCAGAATCTAGACCCAAGTAAAACTACACATTAAGTGTATGGCTTTCGCTGTATGACTTTGTCCATAAAATGCTAAATTCTAGATTAAAGGACTTGCACCTAAGAGACATTTAACAAGTATACCCTATGAATTAAATTACCTGAAACACATTTCCATACTAATTCAAAGTGCACATAAGCAGAACCAGTGAACTAAGTATACTAACTTGAATGCACGCACAAAAGGTCTAGCTTTCTAACACACTGCTGTTTTTAAATAGTGCAAGTCTTTTTCAGCTTGCTACAATAGTTACAGCAGCAACAACAGGTCTAGGCACATGGTGGCAGTATTTTCCCGTTATAACAGATACCTCAGTTACAGACTACAATCTTGTACAAAGGAAATGGGGGTTTCTTAATACAACATTGCATTAAAATAAAGACAAATCTATAGTCAACATTAGACCAGCTGCTTTGCATGAAAATTACCATGCCTGCCACAACCTGTTATTCCATTTGTACTAGCAAATGGGGTGGGTCACGTATGCTAATATAATGTCAATTGCCACTCTTCTATCCTTCTGCCTGCATGCTTTAGTTGAGATTCCTGCACTGCAGGGGGTTGGAATAGATGATCCTTGGGACCCCTCCTAACTCTACGATTCTATAAAAAAGGTAAAGGTAAAGGACCCCTGATAGTTAAGTCCAGTCATGAACGACTTTGGGGTTTGAGCACTCATCTCGCTTTACTGGCCAAGGAAGCAGACGTTTGTCCGCAGACAGTTTTTCCGGGTCATGTGGCCAACATGACTCAGCCGCTTCTGGCGAAACCAGAGCAGTGCATGGAAATGCCATTTACCTTCCTGCCGGAGCAGTACCTATTTATCTACTTGCACTTTGACGTGCTTTCGAACTGCTAGGTTGGCAGGAGCAGGGACCGAGCAACGGAAGCTTACCCTATCGCGGGGGTTCGAACAGCAGACCTTCTGATCAGCAAGGCCTAGGCTCAGTGGTTTAGACCACAGCGCCACCCATGTCCCCATACTCTATAACGCCTACCAAATTATGATCTGCAAGTTCCACTGAACATATCTGCTTACAAAAATCATACAGAAGAGAAACTGAAATATCTTGCAGTATGGATTTTTTCATGCAAATAAAGTAATAAGAATAACGCATTTGCCACCTGACATTATGCATCCCTTTGTTATTCAACTCAGTTTTCAAAGAACAAAATTATTCTACCTTACTCTATCAACTTCTACAAGACCTTCTCATCGAAGGTTTGTTAAGTGCCACCATCCTTTTTATGACTGCTACAATTCCTTTAACATACACCTGAGCTCTCAGATTTCATGCCAGTTTTTATACTTCAAACATGCAGTGGTTTATTACTCTCAGAGCAATCGTTTCAAGTTGTCAAATAGAAACCATTGAATAAAATCCAGATCTCGTCTCAATTATATGGGCCGACTTCCAGTGGCAATTGGTTCAGAAGAATAGGAAGGGAAACTGCAGGTTCCAATTGACAGAAATTGATGGGTCCCCAGACACTTGTTCATATTTTAATCCTAACTTATCACAGAGAAAACTACTACTTGCAGGATAGTAATTTTGCTGGAATGACATCACCTAGGATAAGCATGAAGCCACTTCAAAGGCACACTGTAATAAAACGTGACACAACTGCAGAAGCACGAACCTCTGTAATGGCACAAAACGCACTAGAGACTCCAGAGGGGTAAGAAGAAATCAAAACCAACAAGTGTAGAAATCATTTATCATACGAAATCACTGTTTGCAAATCAGTTCATCCCTATCATCAAAAATATTTACAAGTCTACCTTGCTCTCCTAATACGGTATTTGTCTCTCCCACCCACCTCCCTAGCACATTAAGTATCAGTACTGAATGCCTCCATTCAGTACCTTTTTTTCTCTCCTATTATATAGCCAAATGATTCAGGAGAACATGAGAGTTCGCTGACTGCCCATTATGAATCCACGTTTTCTTCCTTCCTGTCTTCTAACCACCTAGCCAAGCCTTACTACTCCATCTCTCATCTCACACCAATGCTAGGTATCTCCAGTGCCTCTTAAGTACTTCTGATGTCCCCTACTCTGTCATTTTAAGGATATCCAGCTTCTATTATGGGTAAGGAAAGTCACACCCGCTGGTTATTGATTAAGTCTGTTTAGCAGGTAGATGGGGAAAACTGGTGGTAATTTCCATGCACGATAACCATCTTCCTTATCTTCCTCTGCTCTCGGGGGGGGGGGTCTACCAATTCCCACTCCTCAAATGGTGTCAGTTCCCTTCTACAGTGGTGCCTCGCAAGACGAAATTAATCCGTTCCGCGAGCCTCTTCGTCTAGCGGTTTTTTCATCTTGCGAAGCAACCCTATTAGCGGCTTAGCGGATTAGCGCTATTAGCGGTTTAGCGGCTATTAAAGGCTTAGCGGCTTAGAAAGGGGGGGGGGAATCGGAACACTCGCAAGACGTTTTCTTCTTGCAAAGCAAGCCCATAGGGAAAATCGTCTTGCGAAGCAGCTCAAAAACGGAAAACCCTTTCGTCTAACGGGTTTTCCGTCTTGCGAGGCATTCGTCTTGCGGGGCACCACTGTACCTGACTTGGCATCTGGCAGGAATCAACCAGCTGCCTTTCCAAACCAATATGGGTAATAAATCCTTTAAAATGGTGGCCATATTACTGTCCCTCTCAAACTCCCAACCTGCAACTGATGTTTGAAGCTGCCTGAGCCAGAGACAAACACAGTGTGTAAATTCTTGCAATGTTAGTTTGGATCAAGTGTAGGATTAGTCAGACCAATATTGTGGTGTAATGTTTTATTTCCATGCTGAACTGCCTATCTGCCATTCCCTGCCCCACATCCTTTTCCCATATGCTCCTTTTAAATAAAATGCTTAATTGGGCTATAGCAGTTTCTGAATACGCTCAAAGGCTTGTTAACTCTCCGCATGGCTTAGGTTGCTGGTACCATGTTACGGATTGTTAAAGGGCCTGGGAAAGCAGAAAGGAGGCAGTGGGAGTTGCCATGCCAGAGACCTGGAAATTCAGCTGGCTGTTGCTGCATTATTGAGGAGACACTCGGAGTCCCACACCCCTGTCCCTAGGTGACCCATACGCTGGTGGTGGCAGCAAAGAGAAAGGATGGCATTGGGTTCCCTAGGGCTATGAAACTACCCTACAGAGTTGGTGCTGGAGTGGGGAACCACTCTAAAATTAACACTCAGTCCCACAGCTCAGATCTAAACACTGCTTTTATTTACACACACACACACACACACACACTGCATAGTATAAAAGTGTTTTCATTTACTAGGCAGTCTGGCAGGCCCTGTTCTGTGGTTATGCATTAAAAAGAGCAAAGCACTGCCTTTTCAGCATTCACAAAATAATGCTTTCAGTGCCACTCAATGAGGGTCAGCAATAAATCTATTTGAGGCAATTTGTTATTTGCTGCAATACAGATAAAAAGTGATTCAGAATGTGTTAAGCTTATTACAATGACTAGACTATCACATTGAATTATTCCTCATTATATGCCCAAAGCATTATCTCTGAAGCAAATGAAACCTAGAGCACCGGGATTATCTAACTACCACTCAAAGGAGATTTACTGTTTTTGTTCAAGGAGTTCTTTACATAAGATTTTACATATTCACAAGTAATGTTTTGCATGCCTGTGACATTCGGAAAATCCAAGGCTACAGTGACAAACATTAATAGCTTTTCCATTTTAATAGCAATTCAGAGGGCTACTGTGGTTTCAAGACAGATGTTATTAACAAAAAAATCCAGAAGTAAGACTCAAAGCAGCAATTTCTTCCCGACTTCACAGTGGTACTCAATGCCAAGTAGGAGAGTCAAGCAAATACCATTTGAAGCTTTCAGTCTTGGCACACCACCTCACTCCATCACTTTCCAGTTACATTTCAGGCACCCAGGTGAGGAGCACTTTTAACTTACTCCAGGTGGTGATGGTGGCAGAATAGCTAGCAAGCAAGCGTCAGGGCATCAGGGTCTGGCTAGACACTGAGGATACTGGATGCTGATGACTGGGCACCAGGACAGGCAGAGCTGGAGTCTGACTTGGAAGGAGGGATCAGTGATCTGGGGGAGCCTTTAACAGCCAGGAGATGAAAGTCAGAGGCAGGAGAAGCTACAGCATTGGAGAATGAAGAAAAGGTGCAGGAGGAGGGAGAGATAGTGCAGGCTGGTGTAGAGTCAAGACAGAAGGGGGATGTTATTCCAAAGAAAGATGATTTCAAAGTAAGATAGCAATGCAAGAGTCATATATAATCAAATGCAAACAAGACCGTAAAAAAATTCTGAAGTGGTAAATGCAGGGATGCCTAACCTTTTTGGCCTAAATTCAAGTAATAAATTGACGCAGCAAAATAAATACTACTCAGAACAATCTAAAAGGGGCTAATATTTTCTGTGGTGAGCTAGCTTCTTCCCAGTGCCTATTCAGCCTATATCTGAAAGTACAGTATCAAATCTTCCTATAAATTCCAGAATTTAAATTTAGTTCATATTTAAATTTCAACAGGGAGCAATCTTGATTATTAACCTGTATATTTCTTTTCGTTGTTTCATATAACCAAAGGTTTCCATCATCACAGAGCCTTCAACATACAAGGTTGGATTCAAAAATGCCCTCCATTTGTCAGAAAACGAGGTGCTTTTGATTCAACCTAATTAGTTTGAATGCAAGTAGTAGCCTTTACATAATTGTGGGGAACTGTTACACGTGCCAAATAATACCTGTTCCGCATTTGCAAGAACTCATTCTTTCCATGTGGCAGCACCAATACTTTGGAATTCCCTGCCTATCAATACTAGGCCTTCTTAAAAAGGTAAAGATACCCCTGCCCGAACGGGCCAGTCTTGACAGACTCTGGGGTTGTGTGCCCATCTCACTGAAGAGGCCGGGGGCCAGTGCTGTCCGGAGACACTTCCAGGTCACGTGGCCAGCGTGACAAAGCTGCATCTGGCGAGCCAGCGAAGCACACGGAACGCCGTTTACCTTCCCGCTGGTAAGCGGTCCCTATTTATCTACTTGCACCCGGGGGTGCTTTCGAACTGCTAGGTTGGCAGGCGCTGGGACCGAGCAGCGGGAGCGCACCCCGACGCGGGGATTCGAACCACCGACCTTTCAATCGGCAAGCCCTAGGCGCTGAGGCTTTTACCCACAGCACCACCCGCGTCCCTACTAGGCCTTCTTAGTACCTGCTAAAAATGTATTAGTTGACAAGCCTACCCAGATATTTAGACAGTTGCTTCAAGTTTTAATCTGTAGTCTATTGTTATTTTAACTTTTTGAAAGTTGTAAACTGTTGTTGCTAATTCTTCTTATTGATAACTTTATCGTTTTATCTTTTTTTGTAAACTGCTTCCAGGGAAATTTTGTAACACTCAAGTGGAAATTGTATGAAATAAATAAATAAGGAGCTGCTTCATCATAGGCTAAGGTGCACTTTAAGATATTACAAGGCTTTTTGTTGGTTTTGGTGCAACAGACCAAACAAAGCTTCTCCGCTGGAGATTGTTACAAGCGTAGCATGTTCAGTGCACAAATATTAAAATAAAAATGTATAAAATGTAACCAAGGTAGGTTAAGCTTTCCAGCCTCTGCAGAGTTTTTTTATGTAAAAACAGTGTTTGATCAACATATTCTTACCTCTTCGATCACGAGCTGCTAGATTATGACCTCTTTTTAACGTAATGTCCAACTGGTACATTCCCGGTTCAGCCAGAGACAATTCTGCATTACTAGTTCCAGTAGGATTGGCTCTCTAAAGAACAAAGAAAATACATACGTGATGCCCAACGTTATTAATCTGATTCGCCGTTTCGCAAAGTTATGTATTCATGTAACTATTTATTATTCATCTTAATAAGTTATGTAGCAATATTGCAGTTTCTAAGCAGTGTACAAAAGGGATTTCTCATACACCATAAAGTCAGTTAAAATGAAACATAAGATCAGGGAGGGGGAACCCTCATAAGATGCCTGCTGAACTAAAAAAAGATATTCACCAAGCACCGGAAGGTCAACCGGAAGAGGGCCTGGCTGAGCCCAATCAAGAGGGAATTCCACAGAATTAGGTCAACAATACTGAACACACACATCCTGGTGAATATGAGCCATGTGTCTGAGCCATGGGGGACCACTAAAAATGACTAGGAAGTGATATAAAGCACTGAGTGGTCCTTAGGTATCATGGACCCTTGGAAATGAATACGAGAACCTTTAACTTAGCCCTATAGTGTATGGCTGCCAGTGCAAACTTTTAAGCACTGGCACTATGTGCTGATGATAGACTGCTCCCACCAGTGCTCTAGTTTCAGCATTTTGTACCAGCTGTAGCTTTCAAACAAGGCCCAGGGGCTACTTCACTTACACCTGCATTGCAATAATCTAGTATTGAGATTACTAACACATGAATTACCATGTCCTGAATGCCTGTAGATGGCATACCAAACATAGGTGGCAAAAGGTACTCCTAGCCACTGAAGCAACCTGAACCTCTAGAGATAAAAATGGGCCCAGGAGCACCCCCAAACTACTAACTGGCTTTTTCAGAGGGAGTCCAGAACTGGCAACTAACTGACCAAACTTCCAGACACAGAAACCACCCACCTGAAGTGCTTTCCTCTTCCCAAGGTTCAAACTCAAAGACAGAGGCAGCCAATATGGCTTCCTCCAGATGTTGCTGGACTACAACTTCCATCATCCCTGACCATTGCTTGATAAGAGTGCAACATTGTCTTGGGGGCACCATTTTGGTTACTCCTGCTCTTAATATGTCATGGATGTTTCATATTCATAAATACTTCTACTTGAAGTTAGCAATATACCTAAGGAGCCAAATCATTAATTTAAGACCTGAAAAATTTTGTGATGTGGGTAGATTTAAGTAATTATGTTTATCCCTTTTTGCAACACCTCCTTTATTTTCAAAGCAAAGAATGAAAGAGTTACAGGAGTCCCCCAAACAGCTATTTCCTATATTTAGTTATTTTATTCTGTTGTTCATATCTGAGTAGTTTAACAACACTGTTGCTCACACTAATCTTTAAGATTGGAACAGAACCTACTAGTGATTGCTGCCTGATCCAAGGTAGATTGCAACAGGAACACCATATGCAAATATATGTTAAAATATTAAGAAATGGTTCCCCAAATGCATGTTTGGGATAAAAATAGGTCCTGAATCTGAAAAGGTTGATGATACCTGATCTAGTAGAATCTCCACTGTTATGGAAATTAGGGGGGGACATCTTTAAAGTTGTTACATGTTACAAATATTATGGATAAATGTATCCTTTCAACTTGACAGCTCAGGAAAGTTCTCTAGTTTTAAAAATCATATAAAATCAACTCCTTTGCCAGTCTCCTTCATTCCACTGCCAATTTGCTTCATTGGCCAAGGACTTGGAAACCACTAGGTCCCCGCCATAATCCCTCCAGCAGGAGGTCACGTACTCACAGGAAGGTACTCATAGGTATCAATCGCTGGGCAAAGGCACTCCTCCAGACTTGCACTCTTCCTCTGGGCTTGCAAACCTAAGTTCTATTGTCCCTTTGTAGTAGGTGCTTAGAATGTACTTCCCAATACATATCCTGTTGCCCCAACACATTCGTCCTATGTTAATAATGTATAACCCTCCCCTTTTCTGATGTAGCAACGATGTAGCAATGATGCTTAATGAACTGTATGCTGGGATAAGACAGGAACTTTTAAAAGTCCTTGTCACTCCATCCTCGGGGTTCAAAATTCCTCTTTGAACCTGTTGCGCAGTAAACTTTGGTCTACAGTTATTTGCTCCAGTTGGTGGCTGGACTCCTTCCTTTATTCTGCAGAGACCCGTGGGCTCTGCCCAACGATCTGGGTGACTGAGCAGCCTCGCACCTAGATTTTTCCGTAACACCACTAAGCCTGTAGTCTGCTGGAGCGCTTGGACAAACAGCAGTAAAAAAAAAAAAGTCTAGGTTGTGGAACATAGTAGAAGTAGAACATAGTAGCAACATAATTTTTTGCACGCATTAAGACACCCTGAAAAAGTATACAGTGGTGCCTCGCAAGACGCAATTAATTCGTTCCGCAAGTCTCTTCGTCTTGCGGTTTTTTCGTCTTGCGATGCACGGTTTCCCATAGGAATGCATTGAAAATCAATTAATGCGTTCCTAGGGAAACCGCCTTCAGACCAGGTCCGGGGACAGTCTGTCCCCGGACCTCTTCTGAAGGCTGGGGGGGGGGGACAAGGGCTTTTCTTCCCACCCCCAGCATTTTAAAAAACCCTGGGACAGCGGAGGACTTCTCCGCTGTCCGGGCGATCTTAAAATGCTGGCGGGAGGCATTTTAAAATCGCCCCGGACAGCGGAGGACTTCTGCGCTGTCCGGGGCGATTTAAAAGCCCCTGGGAAGGCAGGCAGGGGGGAGCAAAGACTTTCGCCCCCTGCCCGCCTTCAGAAGGTGTTCCCACCCCCCCGCCCGGCTTCGCAGCAGCGCTACGAAGCCCGGCGGCTGGGGCAGCTGTTCCCGCCCCACCTCCCCCGTTCGGAACATCGTTCCGAAGTGGGGCGGATGGGGCAGCTGTCCCCGCCCCCCTCCCCCCTTCGGAACATCGTTCCGAAGTGGGGCGGATGGGGCAGCTGTCCCCGCCCCACCTCCCCCCTTCGGAACATCGTTCCGAAGTGGGGCGGATGGGGCAGCTGTCCCCGCCCCACCTCCCCCCTTCGGAACATCGTTCCGAAGTGGGGCGGATGGGGCAGCTGTCCCCGCCCCACCTCCCCCCTTCGGAACATCGTTCCGAAGTGGGGCGGATGGGGCAGCTGTCCCCGCCCCACCTCCCCCCTTCGGAACATCGTTCCGAAGTGGGGCGGATGGGGCAGCTGTCCCCGCCCCACCTCCCCCCTTCGGAACATCGTTCCGAAGTGGGGCGGCTGGGGCAGCTGTCCCCGCCCCACCTCCCCACTTCGGAACATCGTTCCGAAGTGGGGCGGCTGGGGCAGCTGTTCCCGCCCCACCTCCCCACTTCGGAACATCGTTCCGAAGTGGGGCGGCTGGGGCAGCTGTTCCCGCCCCACCTCCCCCCTTCGGAACATCGTTCCGAAGTGGGGCGGATGGGGCAGCTGTTCCCGCCCCACCTCCCCCCTTCGGAACATCGTTCCGAAGTGGGGCGGCTGGGGCAGCTGTTCCCGCCCCACCTCCCCACTTCGGAACATCGTTCCGAAGTGGGGCGGCTGGGGCAGATGTTCCCGCCCCCCGCTTCGGAACAGCATTTTAAAATCTCCCCGGGACAGAGACTTCTCTGCTGTCCCTTGGAGATTTTAAAATGCTGGGGGTCGGCAGCGAACGCTTCGCTCCCGCCCGCCAGCATTTTAAGATCGCCCGGGGCAGGCGGGGGGAAGGCAGGCGGGGGGGGAGCAAAGACTTTTGCCCCCCCGCCGGCCTTCAGAAGAGGTCCTCTTCTGAAGGCCGGCTGTGGGCGAAAGTCTTTGCTCCCGACCGCCAGCATTTCCCTATGGGCTTTCGTCTTGCGATGCAAGCCCATAGGGAAATTCGTCTTGCGAAGCGCCTCCAAAACAGAAAACCCTTTCGTCTTGCGGGTTTTCCGTCTTGCGAGGCATTCGTCTTGCGGGGTACCACTGTAGAACTCTAAGCCTCTGACCTTAAGTTTGCTGCTTCAGTACAATGTGGGCTGATTTGGTTGTTATACCAAACTACTGATTAGACATTACATGAAGAAGCCACAGAGAGTGTCTTGAGCTTAGATGTTTGCTCCTCCGCCCTTCTTCTCCAGTGCAGAATCATTCACTTCCGTCTTAAAGTAACTAAAGTTTACTTTGTCACGCAACCTCTGAAAACCTGTGGTTAGCTATGTTTAATGGAAGCCAACCAACTTCAGAACATAATCTGTGAGGCTGGTTTGTTTCCACTACAGTAGTTATCTGAACCACATATTAGGGTTCAGGCAACAGCAATTAATCTAAAAAACTGAAGCAGAAATTTCCATGCCTGCACCAGAGGAGAGGTGGATTGAAGTGTGTGAGCTAGACCTCTAAGTTTTTTCTCATAACAACAAAGTATGGTTTACATCTGAATGCAATCACAGTTTTCGCATGGAGACAACAAAGCATGGTCAGATATACTACCACTCGGCACAGCAAGTTAATTCATCTGCTAACTTTGCAAAGGGGAAAGAACCCAGGTTAAAATTACCTCGGCTTGCTCACCAGTCATAGGCTAAACCAATTAGAGTTCCTTTGGATTGGACATGAAAAAACTCAATTTAATTTTAAAACAAGCGCTCCCAGTTCCTTCTGTCAGCTATGCCAGAGAGGAGGGGAGCTTGCAAACCCAAGGCCAGTATCAGAAACACTAAACCAAAGTTTAACATTACGTCTCGACCAGGCTATTCAGTTGGTCAGTACTCATTAGATGAAAATGGCATTTAAAATTAAAACACTACTTCATTGAACTTCTATATGTATATATTTATAAAAATCTGGTTAGACAAGATAAAAGTAGATTTTTTTTAATACTGTATGTACTAAAACTCTGATTTCTGTTCACCATCCAGCTTTCAAATGATGTGCCAAGTTTATATATAAGTATGACTACCTTGGTGACAACAGCAATCAACATGCTAGCCAGGAAACGTATGTCTGATCCACTGCCTGCTAGCTATGTACCTTGCAGTAATAAATGCTGTTGTTTACAAGTTGTTATCATTACAGGAGGGAATTAGAAACAACATTGTAATATAAAACGACATAAGGTAGTCTTGACTTTTTTGTTTCATAGCATTGTGAGAATTACATATATAAATTGCATATCAAAAGTAGTAACGGTACACAGCCAACATATCATTAGACCTATTCAACATTATATTGCAGTTTTGCAGCAGATCAACAATAAAAAGAATCCACCGAAACATCTGCTGAAGTTTATAAACCATTTCAGCAAGTACTCTGAGCACTCCAAAATTCTATACAAATATTAATTGTACCATTTAAGGTCTCTTATAGAGGGTACATTGACTTTAGCTGGCTTTGGCAGCCAACCAAAATGTGTGATTACCAGGACAATGTCCTTCTTCCAAAGGGTGGAGCCCTGATTTTGATCTCACACTGAACTTCCTAAACCTAGAGCAAGGTGAGGACAAAACCCTTGGCTTCCCTCTCCAGCTCCAGGCCTAAGGCTGGGATGGGAAGTGAGGGGTAGCACAAAATATCCAAGAAGAAGAAGAATAATTAACTCCCAGTCAAGCAAATTAGGTGTACTGTACAAATTACACAAATAGGGTCTTCAGATCCAGGAAGCTACAAATGTATTTTGCATGGATTTTTTAAAAATTCACAATACCAGAGTTTATAAGACTACTTTGATTACTTGAATATAAGTTCTCGTGATGGGCGAAGGAAGAATGAGGCCGGGGAAGGCTGGCGCTGCAGCAAAATGCTGCTGAACACGCCCCCTCCGTGGCTCCTGGTTGGGTGGCCACCGAGGGGGCGTGAGCGCCAGCCAGGTGAGCGTGCGGCAGGGGGCCACGCCCCCTGCTAGCCGGAGCTCGGGTCCCGACCACAACCCCTCCCCTCCCTTTCAGGGAGGAGAGTCTTTCTGGATTCACATTCAGAAGCAACTTTACTTTGTTATAGCCTTGCTATAAATTATATATATTTTTATAAAGTGAATTTTAAGGATTATTAAGCAATTCTACACTTGATTGATAACCAAGGTTTATGTCACATTTTCTACTGGTTTAAACGCTGAATTCCTGTATTTTGTTCAGGCTGTCCACTAATAGTTCAACAAGGTATCATGTATACTTACAGCACAGACTGGCTAGGTCCAGTTTTCAATATCATTTTCCAAACATGGTGGTGCTATTCCTCCCACTCATTTCAATGATCTAAAAATACTTCTTGAAATTTTTAATTCTTATTAAAAATATAATTTCAAAAATACATTCAAATTAAAATTTATTCCAGAGGTATGAGGTTTGAACTATACACACCACAGTACCAAACTAAAATGATGAACATGGGACTCATTCAAGGCAGTGGATTATTCTCTCACACAAGGATGCATTAACCATATCTTGGTTATCCACATGGTCCGCATCCCTCACAATATGCATGAACAAGTCAGTAGGGCTCTTTTTTAAAAAAGGAGGGTGAGGAGCAGTCAAAAATAACATTTGGCCAGTTCAAAATTCTGGCCAAGCAAAAATTATATTATGTCATGTGATGTGGAAGGTAACTTAAGTAGTTCAGGTCCTGCAGATGTTGTTGGACTATAATCCCCATCATCCCTGATAACCAGCCATGCTAGCTGGGCTCGTGGTAGTTGAGAGAGCCAGGGACTAGCCATCCCTGATCTAAACTGCTTGATCATAGAAAATAAACAGTGTCTATTACAATTAAGGGCACATTCAAGTTCAACATTAATTAGGCGAGGAGTGGAGAAGGGACAGAGCAACTATTAAGGTTGGGAAAGAAGAAAGTGGTTGATTCAACACAACACAAAGCGGTGGGCCTTTTAGTCTTCTAGACACCTGGGTGGAGCTGGGTATTCACCAAGAAACTGCACTTGTAGTGGCCAGCAGAGGAGCACCAATATGTCATCTCAACCTCCTCCAGTCATCAACATCAAGGGGATTAAGATTATAGTTGGACTGCTGTTTTTCCCTCATTCACAAAATTTGTGCATTTGAAAACAGGTTTGCAGCAAATGGCTGTGCTATTCCAGCCGCTATTACAATCTTCCAATATCAGTTTAATTATTTTTTCTTTACCAGTGCAGGAATCTTTTTTTAAAAAAATTAAAAATGAGCTCAACCACTTAGCAAAACCATAGCACATTGCAGGGCCAGTCAGACCAGCACATGTTACACAGGGCTCTGAAACCATATTTTCTTTTTCCTCCTAGTTTGACTGGAAGTGGAGTTAAATTCGAGCTCACCAGAGGCACAGTTCTGCTGGGTCAACTGATCAGAAACAGATGCGTAACCAAAGACTTATCAGCTACAGCAAAAAATGTGAGCATTCAATCTGATAATATTGTCATGCTGGCCTGGACATCTGTTGCAGACTGCTACTTGACAAACATGCAGTGGTATGGCACTTCCTGGTATTGTTTGCTGGGGCCTTGTAGCAGCAACATAAAGCGATCTCTTACCATACTTGACTCATGGATGCAACTTGCATAAACAGTTCAGCAACATTTGCACTTCAGCTACACAGTCACAGTTCTGGATAGAAGTTTGAAAAATTGGGGGGGGGGAGCAATGCCAGTAATTTGTGGCTCTCAGATGTTACTGGACTCCAACTGTGAGTGTTCATCTACACTTCTGCTTGTCCCGACACTTTCACCTAGGGAAAATCTGCTGTTTACTGCTGAATCAGAACAAACGTCGATTGGCATTTGTTTCGATTTGGCAGTAAACAGTAGGTTTTCCCGGAGATGAACAAAATACCACTTGGATCTGTGCCTATAAAGCACATGGCATGTGGGAAACGTCTTGGACCTATACTTTCTAGGCAAGTGGAAGTGTGGCCGAACCCTGAATAATCAGGGAGGGTGGAAGTTGTGGTACAAAAACATCTAGAGGACCAAGGATTCCCCACCCCTGGTATATTCTATTCCAGGAGCTCAGAATGGCTTTACAGAAGGCTTTAGTGATTAAGCCCCGTTTCATCAGGTTTTAATAACTTCCGTTCCCCATTTGCCCCTTCTGTGAAGCAGGCAACCAAGGCGGCTAATATAAAAATTGATGCCAGGCCCCCAGATTGCAGGTACCTGTCCTTCTACTCCATCATATCCTCATCTATGTTGTGTGCTCCCAGTACTGAGAAGTTTCAGAGGCATCACTTTATCAAATATTTGTAATACTTGTTTTAATTAGAAGTATAAAAGCAGAGTATTAAGTGGAGATGTAGAAGTACCTGCTGATTGTCCAAGGTGGATAATGCAGTGAGCATACATAGGTCAATGATGCAAAAAAATAGACGTTAGTTCAATATTGATAAGTAGAAACTAACAATAGTAACATACATTCCCCCATCTCGAGTTCACCTAGATAGACTGGCGAGCAGGAAGGACTATCACCATTCAAATGGGAAGACTTGAGAATTAAAATAACACTTAATCAGTATCTCTTTCAGTTGCTATCACTTACTGGGAAATATTAATCACAATCCCAAAGTTTAAGAAATGCAGATGACGTGGATATTGAAGCATGATTATCCTGAAACATACATTACAAACATGTTCCAAACAGTATGACAGTCTGTTGCCTTTGCTGTACCCTTCACTAAGTTTATTTTAAAAGTCTTTTTTCCCCTGCCATGGTAAAATGTCATAGCTGTGAAAACCAAGATTCATAGGTTAAAGCCTTTGCTGTCCTCCACTTCCTAGCTACTTCCATTCTAGCAGAAACTAACATGAAGGAGACCAAAGGTCTATAAAGCACAGTCAGTACCCACTAATTATTTCCTAAATCCGCTATGGATATTATTATTAGAAACTAATATGTGGGAAGACATTACTTCTCCCTTTGCTGTTGCTCACTCTTTGTTTCCTGATACATTCTGCTCTTCCTTAAGTTGTATTGTTTGATAGTTCATTTGATAATCTTACAATGAGGGTGACTTGGGTCAAAAAACAATATACAGCAAGAAGTTCCCATGCCAGTAGAATGTACAAAATGTAGCAACTGAGGCTGTTATCATAGCAATCCTCTTACTACTGTACAGATATTATCACATTATCAGTTCAATGGCACTCAAGCCCCAAACCAATGATGCATGATCCACGTGAACAGCTGAGCTCTTGATGAGCTTTGTCAAAGCAATGAGCTGTTTAATTCACACCCACCCCATACTTTAATCACACTTCAACACGAGAAAACAGAATTTGGCCATATACACAATCCTTTGCATGTGTTTAACTGCAACAGAGCCATAAAGGAAACCTGAATGCCCAAACAAAGCTGAGTTTACAGTCTCAGAATTATTACCCCAATCTGACAGCTACTTCTAGTTTCTAGGTTACTGATCAAGTCAAGATAAATTCAGAACCATTATTTTTTAATTGGCAATGATTTTTTAAAAGGCAAGCAGTCAGAGCTGTAAATTCACTATATCTGATTCATCTAGAAAATTAGTATGATTATTCTGTCATTGCTACATTTCAGAATAAAGTTTCATTAAAGGGGTGCATCCTTCTCTTCTTCAAACCTACTTATATGCTCTAGTGCTTTTTGCAGGCATGCTTAGCTGAATTCTACTAATAGCTTCCAAAACCAAAAATCTTAGTAATCTTAGGTCTACGGTATTAGAAAGTCAAACTAGCAAAAATATTTTAAAAACATCCAGCAGCTAAGTTTGTATACACCTTTAAAAAAACTCGAATTCTCCTGTTGCCTATTCAGTAGTCAGTAGCATATGTTTAGATTCTGCAAGTAAACTGTAGACATCTGAGAAGCTTGTTTTGTTTCAGCACTGCTAGTAATCCGCTCAATAAAAGGCTTAGTATCTTAAATGCATACTAACGATACCTGCTAGCAACTTCATATATCCTGCACATGTCTATTCAGAAGAAAGCCACACCAATAGGGCTTATTTCCAGGCTAAGTGTGATATAGGACTGCAGCCTTAGATGCATTTAAATAATAATCATCCTAGTGATTTCAACTCTCAGCAAATACAGATGAGATGTGATTTGAAGTATCACTATTTTATAGCAGCAAGAACTCTTACATCTCTGTGCAAATAATCTAAACTGACAATTTTTTAAATCAATACATTTGAAGCCAGACGCAGTACTGAAAAGCTCTAAAAAACGTATATAGTAGAAAATAGGTTTCACGTGGTTCTCTTAAGAGGCTTAATAACTATGAAATTTACACTGTTGTAATTTTTCCACAGATGTAGCACCTTTAAGTCTTTTGTTCTTATAATTACTTTTTTTAAAAAAACAACCAAGAACACATAAAATGTACCCATTTAATCCCCTAAATATAGCCTTGTTAGAATCACTAGCAACAGATTAAAGTAAGAGGGAGGGAAAGGAAAAATTACCTTATTGTTCTCAAATGGCAGCATGTTCCCTGTTTTCAGTTTGGAGAATCAAACAATGATGTTTGGGCTTCAACATCCATCCATCAACACTTAAAATTACTCCTATAAATGGGTTATCCCCCAACGATACTGTTTGCCTCCATCTAGCAGCAGTGACTTCTTAGCACACAGCATGCTGCTCTGAACTGCAGTCACTGGGAGGGACTGTAAAAGGAAACCATAGAGTGCGAATACAGTTGCTTCACAGCTTTAAAAGGATATGACTCACGAATCTAATCTCCCATCTCACTGTACTACATCTTTTAGCGTCTCCAAACACTGAACATGAGATGCTGACCAGTTTTGTTGGATGTTTTCAACAAGTGGGCAAAAACACAATATTACTTTTCAAAATGCTTAATATTCATATAAATATTCAATAGGCAGAAGTCACAAGACACAGCATATCCTACCATTAACACATATAGCCTGTTACCTTACTTATGTTATTAGATCTCAAAAATAATGGTTTAAGCCAGTGCTTTTTTCTGGGGACAGCCCAGGCAAAGGTGACTATGGGGTGCAGCACTCGTCTTGCTTTCCAGGCAGAGGGAGCCGGTGTTTGTCCACAGACAGCTTTCTGGGTCATGTGGCCAGCATGACTAAACCAATTTTGGCACAACAGAACACCGTGATGAAAGCCTGAGCGCATGGAAATGCTGTTTACCTTCCCGCCGCAGTGGTACCTATTTATCTACTTGCACTAGTGTGCTTTCGAACTGCTAGGTTGGCAGAAGCTAGGACAGAGCAATGGGAGCTTGCCACCGTTGAGTGGATTTGAACCACTGACCTTCCGATCAGCAAGCCCAAGAGGCTCCCCCCCCCAACAGTTGTTAAAAGTATGGCACTTACTATAACAACTTCATGGTGAGTAACAGCACACCGGTTTATTCCTAACATGCACTAAAATTATATGGCTAAAACACAGAGGATCTGATTCAAAAGATGTCACTTCACTTCCATGCTTACTATGGCAAGCTAATTACCACTGCAGACTAATTACCCAGGAAATCCCTGTGTTCTAATTTACAGAGGACTGCCCCCTATTTGAAGTGTCATCCAATTCAAGTCTGGTTTAAAGATGAAGACCCAATAAGAAGGGAGAACAGGTGTCTTGAAGTTACCCATCCACAATTAGCACCCAGATTGCAGTCCATACAGGCACATAGATCCCCAGGTCACCTGGCCCTTAGTCTTCCACAGTATGGTGGCAGAAATATAGTACGTATTTAAAATACAGTGATTTCTAAATTTGCAGCTATACATGCAAGTTAACATATGCAAGTTTTATGCAAATCTGTGTTCCCTTTTCTGGCAGTGTTAAGTTGCCAACCAGTAATTACCAGAACGGTAGTGATAAAGAAAACTGTATGAACTACCCATTTTAAGGTTGAAGAGCAAGGTAAAATTATATACATTCTAGAAAAAAGTTCACAAATGCATCTCTTTTTAGAGGAATGCAAGGCAATCTAAGGTTTCTCCATTAAAAGGTTTCTCCACCTTTCCATCTTTCAGACCTGGTGCAGATGTAATATTCCTATCAACTATGGTAATAGTGAAAGCAGACATCTTCCTACTTCTGCTACTCTGTCATGGAACTCTCTCTTTTAAGTCTGCATAAACCTATGTCTGCACCAAGACCAGTGTTTTTTAAAATAAAAAATAAAAAAGGTACTGGTACTCAGCATGAGGTTGTTACAGTAAGTGCCACACTTTAAACATTTTTTTTTGGGGGGGGTGTGAATTGCTGTACCCTTGAGTACACCAAGAAAAAATCCATTGACCAACACCTACCATTTGTGGCACCCACTCCACAGACTGACCACCCATTACAGGCAATGCTAGTTCTTGATTTCAGTCTTCTAAAACAGCATCAGCAGAATTGTTGATTGACGACGTGATAAAAGTGCACCAGGCTGCTTTCAGTACAAATAAGGGTATGAATGCTTAAGATTCATAAAGCAACTTGTTAGGTTGACTACCTTCCCAATAGATATTTAAAACACAAAAAATAAACAAATTGCATACAGGATACAATACAAAAACACAAAAGTCATAAACCCAACTATCATGAAAAATAACTACACCAGCATTTGTTGTTATTGTTTAGTCGTTTAGCCGTGTCCGACTCTTTGTGACCCCATGGACCAGAGCACGCCAGGAACTCCGGTCTTCCACTGCCTCCCGCAGTTTGGTCAAAGTCATGCTGGTAGCTTCGAGAACACTATCCAACCATCTCATCCTCTGTTGTCCCCTTCTCCTTGTGCCCTCCATCCTTCCCAACATCAGGAAACATCCAGGGAGCCTTCTCTTCTCATGAGGTGGCCAAAGTATTGGAGTCTCAACTTCAGGCTCTGTCCTTCCAGTGACCACTCAGGGCTGATTTCCTTCAGAATGGATAGGTTTGATCTTCTTGCAGTCCATGGGACTCTCAAGAGTCTCCTCCGGCACCATAATTCAAAAGCATCAATTCTTGGGCAATCAGCCTTCTTTATGGTCCAGCTCTCATTTCCATACATCACTACTGGGAAAACCATAGCTTTAACTATACGTAAAATCAGCAATGCCTTAAGAAGCCAGTTATGTGAGGTACCATGATGAAAACAACCACTAGGAGGGTTTCTGTATTTTTCAGTTCTACAGTGGTACCTTGGTTTACAACCATAATCCATTCAAGAGGTCCATTTGTAAACCAAAATAGGTTGTAACCCAAAGCATGCTTTCGCAATGCGGACTCCCAAAAAAATTTCTTCGTAATCCAAAAAAATTGGGTTGCAATCCAAAAAAAGGTTGCATACTGGGACACGCACTTCCAAGTTTGACGTGTTTGTAATCCAAAACGTATGCAAACCAAGACGTATGCAAACCAAGGTACCACTGTACCTTGTCCCTCTTGAGCTTCTGTAGAGGCTTGCTTAGTGAACCAGCAAAAGTTGCACATAGTGCTATTTTTTCTAGATAAAGAGGTGCCAAAACTCACCATGAACGCCTCCCTTGTTCTTTTATAATGGCAATGAGAATTCTCATAAGTTCTGACTGAAAAAAACCCTGGCTACACACACAAAATGTCATTCTGTAATGAGATAATAAAGACTGTTCCTGTTACCAGTTGCCTGACATTATGTTTCAACTACACTACAAAAAAATCCTTTGGGGCAAAATAATATTTTAAACCCCACCCACAAGGCACCTGAAATAAATAAGCCTCTGCTGTTCACTTAAAGGCCTGCAAAGAAGGAGTCTTACTGGGACAGACTTCCATAGTTGAGAAGACCGTGTCTTGTGCATGCAAGTCTAGACAACAACATGCAAAGAGACAGCAATCTTTTACGGGGGGGGGGAGAAGGAGGGAGAGAGGGGGGGAGGGAGAGAGAGAGAGAGAGAGAGAGAGAAACGCACCAATCTGAAAAAGCCTAACTTTAATCCAACTCTGGTGTTGAAGCACTCACCGAAACAAAAACTCTGTGGTTTATATTCATAGTACGGAGACCACTGTTCCATCAGTGCATTTCTGCTTGCCCGATGGAATAATTTCTCCTTTCCTTCCCCTGAACAAGGTTCTAGGGTTTCTCCCAACCCAAATCCCTTCCAGAGGGATTTGGGGAGGGCACTGTAGTCCCATTGCACTACTGGGAATAGCTGCACTAGCTTCTGCTAGCACAATGATTTAGCTGAACATGGCCCAATATGATTTTTCCTATAGTGGTACTTCCATCCCGAAAAAGCTAAATTATTTGCAAAACTGAATTATTAATTAGAATTCTACTCCTCACTTAGAACTGCTGTCACCTGAACAATTGCTGAAATACACTTTCTCCATCCACCCTGCCCCACTGCAGTACTCCAAATTTATGGGACGGAAATGGTGGCTTGATGATGTCTATGTCACTGCATCAGAAAGAAGAAAAAGGATGTACTATCAAGTCAAGTATGACCCAAATGCTAGGCTTCACAGACATGAAAAAGGGCAGTGTAAATCATATAAATCAGCTTCAGTGCTTAATCTTCTCTCAAAAGACTGTTTATCATTTTAAAATGAAACAGTGACATTCCATCTATTATTAAGGCAACTGCTTCAACCAAAAACGAGTTGTGCCATTAGGCGGTTGAGTCTAGAATGAAGAGAAAGGGGTGGGGACAGGAAGAGAACAGAGAATCAGAAAGACTGTGGCAACATGGCAACATGCCCAATATGCCACTTATGTGAATGCTTCAAACCAGAACAGTCACTTCTCTGTTTTGTGTGCCAAAGATGGAATACAGCAGAAGTTGACCCAAGTAAGAACTACATGCCTGCAGACTGTTTAAAAGAAGAAGAGATTACTTTTGCCAACTGAGGATTGTATCCAACTAATTTCTACTCAGAGTAGGTACACTGAAATTAATGAACTGAAGTTGAACACACTAATTAATTTAAATTGGTGTACAATGAGTATGACTAGCATTGAATACTTTTGAACTTTTCTGAAGAATTTACACACAATTTTAATATTTCTGTGGCACTGAGATTCCTGCAAAATATTGAATATTTTTAAATAAATTGGAGAATAGAAATATTTGACTCCTACATTTGCAATAACCTGGGCTTCCAAAATAAGGACGAAGCTTGCATTAGGATCTATTATTCAGTTTATTCTTTCCTCCTTTCTGATAAAATGCTGTATTTTAATGAACCTCTTCTCAAATAGGAGAAAGAAAATTGTGTTCTATAATTTCTCCACTTGCAGACATTTTTCATTCTGCCAGTAGTATAATTACTCCCAAGACTTCTGAACTAAATTATAGTCATAATTGTGCCTCAGCTCTAAAGTTTTGGCTGAATAAAGCATTTTCAAACTTTTTTCAGGTAAACTTGTATCAGGCAAACAGACTTCATATAAGGCAATTACTAATTTCAATGGGAATTACTCATGAGTCAGACTTTTGAGGTGAGTCTGTCATATGCCGCAGCTGTCCATATTTCCTAGTACCTGTTCCTACATATCACTGTCATATGTTGTCAATGGTGAGGCTCATTCTAAACTCTTAAGTAGAATAACATTATGGGACAATTATATTTTTCCATCATACTCAAAGAAGTCAACATGCACCCTCTTTGCTTTTCTATTATGTGACGAGGTCTAGGATGTGGCTATGTTGATTAGTTCTTGGCTGTCTAAAAACCAAATACTAGTGTATCACTTCTCCTCCAATAACCACCTACGAAGCTATTCTCTGTTAGTGGTTTAAAATACTATTTCACATTTACAAGAAACCACTGGTCTGAGCTTGCCCAAAGTATTGGAGTTCTGTACTACTAATATGCACATGACACCAAACTATAACTCTCCTTTCCATCTTAATCCAAATTTGCTATTGATGTCCTGAATCCATGCCTTGTGTCAGTACTGGACTGGAATGAGAACAATTAAACTGAAGCCAAACCCAAACAATATAGATATGTTTCCGGTTGGTAGAAGGCACTTCAGGAAACAGAGGCACAACCCATTTTAGATGGATTTGCACTCAGGAACATCTCTGCATAGCTGAGGCTGATGTGCCAGCTATGCTTGTTACTGGAGGTGTCAGATCTGCCCATACTAACATGTGCCTTAGTTCCATCAGGGTGCAACGTGCTCATGTTCAACAGGCTGCCTTTGAATAGTGTTCAGAAATGTCAGCTGCTTCAGAACACTGCAGACTAGCTGCTGAATGTGGCTGGTGACAGGGAGCGCACACCTCCAAGGTTACAGCAGTTATACTGGTGGCCAATACATCCCCAGGTGCTATTCACAGTGCTGGTTATAGTTTGTAAAATGACATTAACAGTTCGCTTAATTGGCCCATGTTCTGATATTTTCTGTTCAGTCAACATCTAATATGCATTTGGGAAGAAGTTCAGAAAGATCCTCAACGGAAAAAGAAACCTTCCACCAGTTTCTTTTTTTCATGACCTATGCATTTTACTGTCGCCTGCCTTGAGTGCTCCACATAGTTACACTAATTTCTTTTCTAAGCGAGTGTTACTATAGCTGTAATGCAACCTGGAGCCACTGTAACATCACACATTGTGTTGAACAGTCCTAATTGGGGCAAACTGAAAGCTAGCCACTCATGACCCAAATATACATAATTGAGTGAGGGCCAGGGGAAGGTAAGAAAAGAGACAATGTGATCATGAAACAAGGTGGCACCTTGTTAGGAAGAGATCCAAAGTGTTCCTGAGATATGAAGTGCTCGGATTCTGAACTCTCATCTATTACAGCATTGGTGAGGAACCTGCTGACATCCAGATGTTCCTCAACTACAACTCTGCCTACTGACCATGCTGGTTACGAATGATGGGAACTGAGATGTGAGAACATGGAGAACCACAGCTTCCTTACACCTGTACTTCAAGGGTGTGCATCTGCCCCTAGATCCAACTTGTTTGGATAGATCAGGGTTTCTCAAAGTTGGGTCTCCAGCTGGGGACTATAGTTTCCATCATCCATCCATCCATCATCCATCACCTGCTAGCTAGGGATGATGGGAGTTGTAGTCCAAGAACAGCTGGAGACCCAAGTTTGGGAAACACTGGGATAGATCTTTCTGCTGAGTGAAAGTGCCTTAGGAGAACTGCCTTCTATAGGAAGTCTCAATCTTAGTTTTGTTTTTTCATTGTTAATAGAATGGCAGCCTTCCCATGACATCAAAGGCTTCACTTCAGCCTGGATGCAACTTATTTCCCTTTCGATCTATCTATAGATGCAAGATGAAAGCCACAATGTTGTCCTCACACAGAAGGGTATCTAACAGTAAGAACAAATCGGCACACATCCTTAATAAATTTTTAATCAAATATAAATTTTCCATTCAGTTTCAAGGTTCAAAACAAAACAAAAACAAAAGAAAACCCTGAGCTGTCCTACAGTATATGTACTGAGGGGAACAGGACATCAGAGACACTGTATATAGATTGTTATGAAAGGTTATTTCTTGGCAGAAAGATTTTGTGTTAGGATTCTTGCTGGGGTAAACACATTAATGGCCACACCACAAGGGTTTCCTCACTTAAACATAAAGCTAAAATTGATGCTGCAAGGTAAGGAACATCTTGCTATTTGATCAGTATGAATCAACCAATAAAAACCAAGCCTGGTGGCAGGGGAGGGGATAGGACCGGTACCCTTGCTCTCTGTACTGCTACACAGAAAAAGGTATTTAACTTGCATGTGAGTTCCAGATTATTGTTTCGTTTTAAAGGTGTTGTAACTTGGAAACCACCACTTTTTGAATTTGAGGTGCTCATGACGAAGTGGGTGAGCATAACCAGTTCACTTTAAAGCATAACTGGGCTGAAGTTAAGGCTGAAATTTTATACCCAACTGAGTCAAAGTTCAAGCCGATTTAACTCCGTGAGTATCTAAACAGTTGAGCTGTCAAAAGCCTGTTAATGTAATTAAGAAACAAAAGCTTTAAACTTTTGGGATTTGCATGGTTAAATTGGTTGCAACCACATGCACAAGGGAATTACTGTGGGGGGGGGTCAGGCTCAGGCTCAACATACAGAGGGCTGAACATACACAGGTAGTAAAAGCTTCACTAAAAGACAGAGTGCACAATTAAGTTAAACCTTGACAGATCTTAAATACAGATTTATTGATGCAGCTCTCCAGGTACTGAATATTGCATTAAGTGTGAGTAAATGGAAAGAGCTGTAACATCTCAAGTCTTGTTCCTAGAATGGCTAATAAAACTACCTTGCAGGTTATTTTGTTTTGCATGCATATTGTCATTTACCTCTAGCCTTTAAAAATCATCTATGAAATAAAATCACCCATAGTTTGGAGTCCTCCTGCTGTTTTTACAAGAATTAGTTCAGAATATAAATTAAACAACAACAGAAGATAAAATCCATTTTTAAGATAAACAAAGCTTAAATATGAGTATTTATAAATATTCATAGAGAAGCTTATTTTTTTCTCTTTAAAATTAATAACATGCATTGTTCTTGCATGTACTTAATTCTGGGATGTGAACCATAATTAATCTGATGACTGGCAATGCTGAAGCAGTAGGGAAGAGTCCTAACCAAGGCTTCATGTCAGAGGTTATAAGCATGTAAACATCTAGAATTAAATGCGACTTAACCTTTTTAAAGTTTGGAAACAAGTAGTTACTTGTTTAAAGTAATGCTGAATGAATCCAATGATAAGACCACAAGGAAAATCAACACATAGTGATATACTGGGTTTTGTGTGCAAGAGGCTTAATAATAAAACACAGTGTGCCCCCCCCCACAGCCTTCAAAAACAGAACAGCAAGAATATATATTTTTTGATGGAAATAAAATTGCCTACTGTTTCAAAATATGGTTTTATAATACAATGCTGTACACTCATTCCAGGAGGAAGAAGCACTGAACTAAATAGAACTTACTTCTGAGACATGAATAGGATTGCATTATTAAATTGCACCCCTCCCCCCAAAAAAACACCACCCAATACCAAGTATTGTATTTTAATAACCTTATTGGAACTAAGTATTTAAGGAATTACAAAACAAAACTTGTTGGGACTGCCTGACACAAACAATCTGGCTAGTTATTTCAAATCAAGGTCATTAAAAATCAAATCATTGTGTTCCTTTCTTGGCTACTACAACATAAAGCAGTGTGTTTAAGTACTGTAGTTAAGGTTAACACAATAAAACATTCCACTCCTGTACAATTATGACATTTCCAAAAATGTGCATTAGTAACAATATAAGCGTGGGCATAATTTTGTGTGCATGTATTTATACTGACTCCAACAGATCATCACAGCAAGCAGATGGATGGGTTATAGATTTCTAGAACCTGAGGGAACACGTTTCTCTGTATCAGCCAGTGTAGCATTTGCTGTGCAATGATTTACTACAATGGTACCTTGGTTTTAGAACAGCTTAGTTTATAAACTTGGAAATAGAAAGCTGCAAACCTGGACGTAGGTGTTCCAGTTTGTGAACTTTGCCTTGGAAGCTGAACATGTTCTGTTTCCTGCTGAGTGTATTCAGTTTGTAAATTGAGTCCCCCGCTGCTAATCAGAGGCTTCCTGTTGAGTCTGTTGGCTGTTGAGTCCCGAGCTCCCACGGAACACAGAGGTGATATTTGGAGCTTTTGTTTCTGCTATTTTTTTGCGTTTTTGCGGCTTTTTCATTTTTTTGACTGCGACTTGTTCTTTGTTTTATGGGACTGACTTGTGACTGTGGCTTGTGACTTTGTTTTTGTGACTGTGTGGAACCCAGTTCAGCTACTGATTGATTGTGTGACTGCAGAAATGGATAAAAGCCCCCCATCCAAACAATGACTATCATCCGTGCACGTAAGAAAAAATATTTTTTTTTATTTTTATCATCTACAATACTGTCTTTTTTATAGTACAGTACACTGATTATTGCTTTCATTTTATGGATCAATGATCTCATAAGATAATAAAATTCATGTTAAATTGCAGTTTTAGGAGTTGTTTTTAAAAGTCTGGAACGGATTGATCCATTTTGCATTACTTTCTATGGGAAAGAACACCTTGGTTTTAGAACGCTTTGGTTTTGGAACAGACTTCCAGAACGGATTAAGTTTGGGAACCAAGGTACCACTGTACTTCAGTTCAAGCAATTCAAACCATGATTCTTTAACTACAGTGGGTACTAGGCTTTGCAACAACAGGCCTTAGACATGAGAAACAGCTTGCCATAGTGGTTGATAATTTAGAGACATAACCATTCTTTTCCAAGGGGTACTAATATTTTAAAAATAACTTGCGGAGATGTCCTAAGGTCACATGGGCTTTTACAGCAGAGGAAGGCTTGAAACTGCTATACACACTGTCATTCTGTAGATTAAAGATGTGTTTTATTGCTAGTCCTCATACCATTGTTTATATTTGTAGACCAAAACACATTAGAACCCATATCTGAGTGTTTCTCATAAGGGCTACGAGACTAATAAAGGTAAAAGGTAAAGGTACCCCTGCCCGAACGGGCCAGTCTTGACAGACTCTGGGGTTTGTGCGCCCATCTCACATCTATTGGCCGGGGGCCAGCGCTGTCCGGAGACACTTCCGGGTCACGTGGCCAGCGTGACAAAGCTGCATCTGGCGAGCCAGCGCAGCACACGGAACGCCGTTTACCTTCCCGCTTGTAAGCGGTACCTATTTATCTACTTGCACCCGGGGGTGCTTTCGAACTGCTAGGTTGGCAGGCGCTGGAACCGTCCCACGAGACTAATATCGGCAGGCATTTGCTTGGTTCAGTAGTTTCTAGGCCTTGTTTTTCCTTTTAAAGAATTATTTACCATTTTTTCAGCTGTGTCTGGTCTGATAAACCAGAATCAACTAGTCCAGTTTGTTTCATGTGCTATTTTTTAAAATGCAATTCATATTATGATGTGCAGTTGAATATAATTCATTTCATACTGCAATCATCTTTTTAATTTTTTTTTATTAATTTTCTTTTCTCTCATGACAAATATAACATACAACTTACATAACATCTCTGCCTCCCCCCTTTTGGACTTCCCTCAACTTCCATTTCTGATTTATTAACCTCGTTAGTATATTCTCCTATTTTCTACAAATATCATATTTTTCCTTTTATTACATTATTTGTTCCCTGTCCATAAAGTTGTGAATGTTTATTTAAATCCTACCATCAGGTCAGTATTATTTCTTTGTTTCTGCAAGTATAATATAAAAGGTTCCCACTCTTTTTCAAAATCCCTATTGTCCTTTTCCCGAACATACTGCTATCATCTTATCACATAATATACATTTAAACTGTTTAACTTAAATATATCATTCTCCCTTCCATTCCTTTTTCATGTGTCATGTCATTTTAGATTGTCAGCATGAGAACAGAGACTACCTTTGATACTGATTTTTGTAAGCCACTCTAATAACGTCAGAAAGGCTTCAACTCATACAAGTACAGCGGTACCTCGGGATGCGAACAGGATCCATTCCAGAGCCGTTTGCATTCTGAATGGAACGTAAGACTCGATGGCACGTCTGCGTGTGCACGGGTCGCGTTTTGCTGCTTCCATGCGTGACGTCGTTTTGAGCGCCTGCGGCTAAACCTGGAAGTAACGCACTCAGTTACTTCCGAGGTTGCCACAGAGCGCAACCCGAAAGCGCTCAACCTGAAGCACATTCAACCCGAGGGATGACTGTACTTGGAACATGGTAGGAGCAACCATAAGGAACATGTTGCCCTTATGTGGCTGTTGACACATTTAAGGCAACAGCAGTTTACAACAGAAGAGCCATGCAATCCTTTGCTTACTCAAAAATTATGCACTCACGTACCCATATTCCCTTCCTACATTGGTGCCTGGGCAATGAGACTGCCTGGAACTTGGCAAGCCTACCCACCACAAAAGGCAAGAGAACACAGCATTACTGTGTTATGTGTAATGCTGGTCTTCAGGTCAAACTTTTGGAGCTGTTAACAGCTATAAGAGGCACTTTACAGTGCACAGAAATGATATCTCCCTTCTCAGTTTTGCTGCCGGTGTTTATCTTCACAGCCTGCGCTTGACAGTAGAAGGTAGCCTTAAAAGTTTATATTCTTTTACTTTGGTGGAGCAGGGTTAGAGTCAACATCACTTGGGTAGGTTCTCTTTATATTTGCTTGTTATATTTCCTTGTTAAGTGAGGGAGGTTGGGGGTGGCCTAGGGAGTGTTTGGTACAGTGGTACCTTGCAAGATGAATGCCTCGCAAGACGAAAAACGCGCAAGACGAAAGAGTTTTCCGTTTTTTGAGTCTTTCCGCAAGACGAATTTCCCTATGGGCTTGCTTCGCAAGATGAAACGTCTTGCGAGTTCTTGTGAGTTTGTTTCCTTTTTCTTAAAGCCACTAAGCCGCTAATAGCCGTGCTTCGCAAGACGAAAAAACCGCAAGACGAAGAGACTCGCGGAACGGATTAATTTTGTCTTGCGAGGCACCACTGTATACTGCATGCAACACTTATGTTTTATAACAAATGTAACTGGTCTGTAGAAAACACAACCTGAAAAAAGAGACAATGCACATACTTTTGTAAACAAAGAACATATTTAATAAAAACTATTATTATTATTAAAAAGAAAGAACGTAGCCCTAAAAGCAAAGGACAAAGATTCTGTCAACTGCTCCCCATACAACAGAGGTGGCTGGCTAAAGCCTTTAGAAGCCTATAAGTGTATAAACACACTAGATATTTGCTTTAGGTTTCTGTGATTAATTACACTTTGGGTGGGTGCACACATTAGTCAAAACTTATTAAAATGGTTTGGATTCAATGACCTTAAAAGAATCCTGTTCTAGTCCAGATGAACTTCCTGTAGAACTGGACATCCTACAATCAGAGAGAAGTAGTCATAAACTGAATAAATTCTAAATGTTATCTTAGTCACTGCTTAAACAGCAAGTTGAGAATTGAACAAACTGTACTTCTCACAGGATTATAAATTTCAAAAGTTAGATATTCCAGTTTATGTGTCACTGCTCTAGGCATGGGTAGAGCTTCTTCAAAAAGTAAAAGGAATGAACTATTATTTATCCCTGTAAAGCTGCAAAATGTTTGCAGTGCTGTTTGCAGGCTCAGGAGAGTTGGCTACTATAAGAATGGTTTTAACTCTAAAAACATTAATAAAATAATAATAATAATTTATAAAGTTGTGTTTTTTTTAAAAAGAAGTTTAAACTCATCTAGCAATCGGCTAGTACTGAACATGCTTTAGAAACTACCTTCGGTACTATGCCTTGTTAAAGGGCCCCCCCAAGAGTGCAATCCTAAATTTATCATCTGGAAATCAAGTTAAAAACAAGAAAAATGCTCAAACATTATATATCTCCATCTATGCAATTCCTTGCTTTGAGGGAACCACAATGGCTTGTATCCACGTACACCTATGTTATGGGAAGACACATTGCTTACTTTCACATACATGTAAAACGAGTTAATCGACTCTTTAAATGGGGGAAATTAGGTTGAAAAGTAAACATGGTAGCACAACTTGAAAAGGAGCTTCAAATGCAGCAAGTAAAATGGAAACTTTACAGCTCAAAAGGAGAATCTGCAGAACCAAGCAGATTCCTGTGTTATCGAAATGTTTCTAAATCCTCACTGCACCTGCTTAGACTGTTAGAAAGTCCTGAGGGATAGCTCAGTTGGGCATGAGACTCTTAAGTTCACGGTTGGGGCAAACTATTTGCCCCATGTTGGGCAAAATATTCCTGAGCTGCACTAGATGGTCCTCATGGTCCCTTCCAACTCTGCCTTTCTTAAAGGAATAGAATCATAGAATTGTAATCAGAAACACTAGGCACGGTCAGGTTCAAGAAACATCAATAATTTTACCACTATGACCCTCATTACCACCTTATCCCAAACTTGAGTATTAGCAACTGGACAGTACTTGTTACATGCTATCAGATCCAAAGCTTTTACAGAATAGACACACAGCTGCTTCCTCCAAGATGGCAGGCACCACGATCAACATTCTATGTCAATTTAAATGTGTTTGTGGGAGGCAGGGCTATGGGTTTGCTTTGTTCTTGTTTGTATGATGCGTGTTGTGTTTTTATTCTGTAATTTTACATTGTGAACCACCCTGAGATCTTCGAATGAAGGATGGTATACAAACTCAATAAACTAATAACAGTAAAATAAAATGCCTTCTCAATGTGATCCACTTACCACACCCAGAACTTGGCAGGGATCCAGAGAGCACGTGGTTGGATCCAAAGCTACACCTATCCTGTCCACATCATCAGGCTGCAAAAAATGACAATCATCCCACAAGACAGAGGGAAATGATGCATTGGACATCTCAGCTGGAAATGCCACAATTAATTGTTGCCTTTGGTTCCCAATATTACATTTTAATTATGTTGAAGGCGGTTTCTGCTTTGCTGATTTTACATTACCTGATTTCAGCTCCTGTGAAAAGCAATTTCTAAGTACTGTAAATAAGATATAATTTTTTTAACCACATAAGAGTACTGGAAGCAACTGCATAAAACACATTTCCCACAAGAAAAGGGAGAAGAGAACCCAGTACAGTGGTACCTCGGGTTAAGTACTTAATTTGTTCCGGAGGTCCGTTCTTAACCTGAAACTGTTCTTATCCTGAACCACCACTTTAGCTAATGGGCACAATTTCTATTCATCCTGAAGCAAAGTTCTTAACCCGAGGTACTATTTCTGGGTTAGTGGAGTCTGTAACCTGAAGTGTCTGTAACCTGAAGTGTATGTAACCTGAGGTACCACTGTACTAAATAGTTAACAAACTTCACCTAGTCATTTACTAATTCCTTTACTCATAGTTAGTGTGGGAAATTACTGAAGGATTTGTTTTCTAAAAAAGAATTCTAAACCACAGCAAGCCTTGTTTTCCTAAAGATATTCCTTTGGTGATTTCTCCACGCACCACAAATATTTTCTCTGAACATCTGCTTCTTAATTCTGGCTAGACAATACCCATCTCAAACAAAACTTTAACATTTACCGGTAATTGGCAAACTTACTTCCTTTCTCAAGACTGGCACTAATCACTTGACTTGAAGTTCAGCATTGATTAGGGACTGAGAAAAATCAGTATACTGCTAGAACTATCAAGTCTGCAAGGCTTCAGCAAGAAGGCAGCTTGCAAATCATACATCAGAGACTGACAGAATGAAGTGAAGCAAAGAAAGTGTTAGGATTTAGAAAGGTTCTCTTTTTCCATACCTAGCAAAGCAGAAATTTCAAAGAACATTAAACAACAAACTCAAGACATAAACAGAAATGCATCTGACATTAGTAATGCCAGGCTTATTTGAATAGCAGGAGGGGGGGAGCCCTGTGAAGCAAACTCAGGGGAGAGGAAACCCATTTCACTGCTCTCTGAGATGTTAATGCAAACATGCCCTTAGTAACTTTGAGCTCAGAACTTCACCAAACCAATGAAAGTGTATCTTCCTTGACGACCCTGAAGGAAGAACTGTACATCAATAGTTTCCACCAAAATGGGAAAGAAATATATACTATATCAGCCAGTATAAACAGCAATGAAAAAGATCAACATGTCAATTTTTAGACCTTTTAAGCTTGCTGAACCTGTGGTAATTTGCTCAGTTTGAAATTTAATGACATTAATAAGACCTAATCAGGCAGATGGTTTTGATGAATTTTCAAGATATAAGCTCAACAGGCATCATTTTGTAAGATAAAGAATTTTAGGCTTTAAATGGTGTAACTTCTGTTGTTGTTGCAACACACCTTAACTGAAGGGGCACCTCCATGACCTTTGGATTATGCAGTTACTGCCCTGAACCGTCAAGCCACACAGATCCTCCTTTGCGCCACTTGGGCCTCAGGATCTTCTGCTTAATTCTTGTTTATTTAACCAGACTATACACTGTTTAATAATAAAAAGGCCTCTAAGTGATTTACATAAAATAATCTTAAAAGATTACTGATAACATCAACAGACTAGAAAAAACAACACCAAGAGGGAATAGTAAGGCTATATAGATAAAATCAACAGATGAACAAACTGTAGAAAACACAAAATGAGGAGTGTTAAGTGCTTATCTTGTCAAATTACATGAAGTAGCCTTAGATTGCAGAACATGAGACTTACTGTGCTGTCAACAAGAAAGATTTGCAATACTTTGCATGTTTTTCTTGCAGTTAATGCAAATAGTCATCAAAAAATAGCACAGGTGTACAACCCGGCTTAGCTCTTTCAAGTTACTTATACCTCCTACTGGAATAAAGGGATGCATTCTCTTTCAGATAGTCCGAAATGTTTTACAATCAGGAAAAAAACATACCTATAACTCAGAACGAGTCAATCATTTGTTTAAAATTTGCTGATACATCAGAATAAAAGAACTTGAAAAAACCTAACTGTGGGGAAATGGAAGGAGAAGGACAACAATCCAGTCTGTAGAGTTACAGGAGCAAGAATACCTGTTTGGTTCACAGAAGGTAATACTATTCCATTCTCATTATTAGAGGTTCAACAAATTTGTTTTTCAGGAACATGACAAATGTTAACAAAGTGCAAAAAGTGATTTATTCCAGGCAGCCTCAAATAAAGAGGAAAGCAGTTTCTGCCTATGCTTTTACATTATACTGTATACATACTGCACACCACCCCAATATTTAATGAAAGGAAGTCACGTTTTATAAACAAAAGGTATGTTGAACAAGAAAAGTTATTCTAGATCTAAAACCTGTGATACCAAGATTTGGCATACCTATAGCCAGATAAGGAGTGACTGGGGATTTAATGATGTTATATGTGATGGAAGATGTAAATATTACCCTGCCTGATGGTTCAACATTACAATGGCAAATGTTCCTGAACATACAACATGGTTTATTTTTATACATGCCCAACGTTCTCAACTGCAGTTGGCAGGAACAGGTTGCCTTGATCACACCCAACAGAAATCCAACACAGCAGTGCAGCTTTAACTCTGGAAATTACCGGAAGGGATTAGTCACCGATATCCCTTGCCATTAGGCGGGTTTTGTGTGCTCACAGAACCAGTCCTATCATTAGACAGAATTGGAAAGTTGCCCCAGGCAACTAATGCCTGTGGGAAGCATGGGGAGTCCCTGAGCTGTTCTCCCAAGTCCTCAGGACATTCTCACCTGACTGAGTCTCTGCTTGTCGCTGGCCTAGCCTGCCTTGTCCACTTGGCCTAGTCACATTCATTCATTCAACACTGGCAGCAGCACTGGGAAAGGCCCCTGGGCAAGTGAACAGATAGAGGTAGCCAGATGATGCATTCCAGCAAGTGTGCATGTGTTGTTCTGCTTCTATAATGTATGCAGGTGCCACCATCACCACTGTCCCGTTACTCCAACATTGTCAAGTGTGTTTTTTAGTGGAAGAGCATGCTGTTGTCAGACCCAGCCATGAGCAAGCCATGCTGAAGTGTTGGAAGTAGCCTGGTGCAAGGTGTCTTGAACTAGCCCAGCCATTTCTCAATCTCAATTTGGCCCCTACACGTGGAGTACTTTTGCATATTGAATTCTAATGATGAAGGATACATGCAAGAGCCTTTCTTCTTTTTTTACATGTAAACAGCCTCCACTAGAATCTTGTAAAGTTTATGGCCAGGCAAAACAGTTAGTTTTTGGTAAAATAACGGATAAACAGTGATCATCAATTTTATAATGCTATCCTAGCTTATCAAGTTAGAAGCTTTAATCATGTTGCATTTTGGGATGGTTCTGAAGAGTCAAAGGAAGCAAGAAGCAGCCTCACATATTTATGGAAATCTGAGACCAGTCTCTTAGGAAAAAGTTTGCTGATCCCTGCTCTAAGTCAGTAAACTTTTTTGCCTAAGGTAGGGGCCGGTCCGCTGTCTCTCACATCTTGTGGGGGGCCAGACTATATTTTGAAAAAAAATATGAACAAATTCCTATGCCCCACAAATAACCCAGAGGTGCATTTTAAATAAAAGGACACATGCTACTCATGTTAAAACACACTGATTCCCGGACTGTCCGCAGGCTGGATTTAGAAGGCCTGAACTTCCATTTGAAGAAAAAGTCTAGTCACTTTAGACCGGCAAGCCTATGGTAGAAATATGATCAAACTGGCAAAGTGTATTGGAGACAAAACCCAAAATTCTGCTTCCTGAGTAGGGATTCCAAATCCCAGGCACCCAGGGTATATCAGAATATAGCGCTTTGTCTCACGATGTACACACAGTATACATGTACTTTGATAAGGGAACCTAAAGTTACTTTTTAACAGATTTAGAAGTTACCTATTGCTACAGTCTCTAGGTAATGTACAACTTATTACAGAACCTAACAGAACAGCATAATCATATAGCTGATCAGCAAAACATAATGTTCTATGCAATAATTTCTTTTAAAAAATTAATGTTCCAAAGCACTCCTGAAGATAAATGAGAAAAGTCTTTGCTGACACTGAAATGACATTAGATGAGCACCAAGACAAGTTTCTTTGGAGAGAATATTACACAGATGGGGGGGCATCACTGAGAAGGCTTTCTCTCCTGTTGCCAGCTTTCACACCTCAGAAGGCACTGGCACGTAGAGGAGTCTCTGACAGCAACCTTAAGGCCTGGGCAGATGCATATGTGAAAGAGATGTTCTGCCAGGTACTTGGGCCTCATGTCAGGCAGGGCTTTATAGGGTTAATATAGCACCTTGAACTGGGCCCAGAAAAGAATCAGCAGGCAATGCAGATGGGCAAGGAATAGCATAATGCAATCAGAGCGCACAATTCCTGTTAACAGCTTAGCTGCCATATTCTGCACCAGCTGAAGTTTCTGGACTATTCTCAAAGGCAGCCCATGTACAGTGCATTGCAGTCATCGAACTAGGAGGTTACCAGTGCATAGACCACACAAACTCAGAAATTTTCCCCCCACCATAAACTCTATTTATTGAAGCTATTTGTACAATTGCAATTTTACAAACGGTACAATACTTGCACCTCACCTTTGTACAATCTAGTCTTTGGTGCTTTTTATTGCCCCTCAAATCCCACCCTCATCCTGCCAAAACTTGGCTCCTGCTTGGACATTAAGGTAAGAGGGAACACTGGTCTTCTGAGAGATTTTCAATACTGGAAGAAGAGATAGCCACCGCCTCCAGCAACCAGTCAAGTTTCTGCTAGTGGTGCCAAGGCCACTCAGCATCTCCAATTGTGAATAGGTTTACTTCTCAACATTTGTTGTCTCCCCAGTATAATGCTTCATTTTCCACCAACAGGAATGGGCAGTAGTCATCAACAAAATATTCTGCAACATGTGATTGTGGGTCCCCATTTGATTGACCTGCTTTCGGTTTTCTGCCCTCCAATTTAAAATATCCAGGGATAGACTATCATCATAATGCAAGGTTACAATTTGCTTGGCCCCAGAGAGAATACAATGTAGTATTCACAATGAATGGAGGAAAATCACTTTGTAGATAGGCAATGGTATAAGTAGCAAGAACTATTTCAGGACATTCAGGTCCCTTACACATTGAATTTAGTACTAACCAAAGTTACTATCTGCCCTGATAATCATACTTTTTATTTTCTTTTTAAAAGCTATTCACACAATTATTAATTATGTTATTATTTATTCAGAATACCTAACTTCCATTTTATACTCAAGAGAGGCTCTCAAAGCATGCCTAGTTTTACCATTAGTGGATTGGCCATCTTTAACCTAGTTTGCTTGGCATTTCTTAATGTCTGCATCTCAAATTTTATGTATTTGCTGCAAATGACTAATCAAAATATTAAGTTTCAGAACTGTGACCAAAGACATTCAAATGACATGCTACTAAATTCATGAGTTTCAAGCCGTGGGTTATTTTAGAAGATGACTAATTACTTTGTGTAATCACAGAATGTTCGTCAAGGATTAACTATATACAAAGTTTCTAAGCAATTTGTTCATTTGTGGCAACTGCAAAATACAAAACTCAAAATTGTTTTCTTTACTCAGTAGTATTGTTTCCTTTGTTAAAAATAGAATCTACTGAAAGGAAAACAAATGCTGAAGTTAAGTGAATAAGAATAGCATGGTGATTTGCAGCTGAGCACACTAAGTATGATTAACAGTTTGCCACCAAGACATCCATCAGTGTTTAAATTAATATCTGTTCTTAAATTAGAGGACTTACTGTTCTGCTAAGCATGCACAAAATATCTAAGTATGAAACTCTCTTAAGGGCTTAACTAACTTTTTTAAAAGAGTGAATGATTTTTTTAAAATGCATTTCTTCAAAACCCATTAATAAATCAGAGCATATCACAATAAAGCATGTGAAGACTACACTTAAGCCTGTAGGTCAGGATATTAAAAATGTTAAGGAATCAGGTGCAAATTGCATCAAGATAAAGCAAAGACAGCTGGGAGACCAGGGTTCAAATCCCCCATTCAGCCATGAAGCTCACTGGGTGATCTTGGGCCAGTCACTCATTCTCAGCCTAACCTACCTCATAAAGGATAAAAGGGGGGAGGCTATGTGCACTACCTTAGACTCTTTAGAGGAAAGATGGGCTACAAATGCAATTAAACACACACACACACACACACACACACACACACACACACACTGTAATTTACTGAATAGCCATGACAACTGAACTCAGTATTATTTTTATTTTTATTTATTACCCACCCTTTACTGTAAGGTTCCAGGGCAGGTTACAGCATTAAAACATTAAAAAATAATTTAAAACATCCCGTGCCAGTACTGGCATGCACCTTTATCCTGCAGAAATCCATTGTCATTACTTAAGCACACTTTAATAATAAATCAAATCTGACATAAAAAAATCCATATTTAGTGGATGCCACACAAAACTGGGATACTCAGCAGGATGGGCCTCAAGGAGTTACCATATTGAGATATAATAATTAAACTGTCTAGGAGCAACGACTGCAAGAGCAATGCAAAAGAGTTCAATAATTAGAAATCTAGAACAGTTTCTTTTCACACACTTTTAAGTACTCACTTTATTACTAATCTGCAACACTAGTTAGGCAGACTAAAGTACACAAAACATGTTTACTTCTACAGAATACTGTGCTGTGAACACAGGACCACTAATCCCTTTCTGCAATGACTAGACCAGTGTTTCCCAACTTTTTTTGGGCAAAGGCACACCACGCTCTCAAGGCCCCGGGAGGAGGAAGGCGCGAAAACCTCGCGCATGCACAGGCCTTCCGCCTGCGACAGCCCAGTAGGCCGGCCGAAGCGAGCGGCGATGGGATGTGGGAGGGAGGGAGCTCGCTGCCCCGCGTGTGCCTATGTGGGGCACGTTACAGCCCCGTGACGTCGGCGCCACGCAGGCAGCCAGGCAGGCAGACGGCTAGAGCCCCGCGCTGGGCGGCCTCTCCTTGCCGCCGCCGCCCCGCCTCTCGCCGCCCGACTCGCCCGCCTCCCTCCCACGGCACACCAGGCAACGTCTCGCGGCACACTAGTGTGCCGCGGAACACCGGTTGGGAAACACTGGACTAGACTACAGGATCAAAAGTCCTATCACTATTAAAAGGTAAGCAAGCAGACTTTGAAGGACTGTCAATTGCAAACAGCAACACGTACCTTCACAAAATTTCTGGAAAAACTCAGAGAGGAGAGAGAGGATGCCTTGTCTTGGAAATACTTGCCTTGAACTTCCTTCTCCCCCCCCCCACTGCTTAAAATGTTGCTATTTTAATCCTTTTGCTGCCTTCCAATCTTAAAGTCAGCTTTAGACACACTGATTCTCTCTATCATTTTCCGTCCAATAAAAATCTGTCTATTTCTGAAGTACATTTTTACTGCAATATACCATCTAAGGAAGACCAAAAGAAAATGTCACATGGATCAATGAACTTCAAAAAGGTTTGACATTTCAGGCTAATGCCATCCAAAATCCTTTCAAAACTTGTCTATCTCCAATAGTCATTAGCTTTCCATCATCTCTTTGCCAGTTCGAGGAAATGTAAACCTTGTGATTAGCTGGAATAGAACTACCCTCGCTGGTGGCACACTGAAACATTTATATCCCATAGTTTCTCTGGGGAAAACTTGAAGTGCCTTAAATGGTTCTCCCACCTGCTATGTATTCTGCTCAGGGTCATTGCGAGCTTCGGCTGAGACAAAGAGACCACCCCAAGGTCATCTGAGCCACATGCCTACATAGAGACCTGGGGCTCCCCAGTTCTAGCTCAACTCTAACCACTACACCATGCTCTTATTATTCGGAGTGTACCATAAGGATTTTAGCCTCATTTCAGGCCTAATTAGGTCCTGGTCCCCCTCTGCCCAGGGGTGTGTGGGCCAATGAGAAGCAAATAGGAACAGATTTACCTATACCATGATCTCTGCTTGGGCCTGCAGGAGAATACAGTGGTACCTCAGGTTACATATGCTTCAGGTTACAGACTTCGCTAACCCAGAAATAGTGCTTCAGGTTAAGAACTTTGCTTCAGGATGAGAACAGAAATTGTGCTCCGGCGGCGCGGCAGCAGCAGAAGGCCCCATTAGCTAAAGTGGTGCTTCAGGTTAAGAACAGTTTCAGGTTAAGTACGGACCTCTGGAACGAATTAAGTACTTAACCTGAGATACCACTGTACTATGGGTGCAATAGGAGACAGAGGAGGTAGAAGCCTTTACAAGACCTCCCCATTCTGGAGTTCAGGGACATTTTGCCCCACAGGATTCCCACCTGCCCACCCTCGGGTTAGAGCCTTCACTGTGTAATTTGGGTAGCTGGTTGACAGGGCCGGAAATTATTTTTCTCTCCCAACCTGACTGGCCCGTGATTGGGTTTCCCCCCATTTCCCTCAGTAAAAATTATGGATTTCTTTGTTAGGTGGAAGACTTTTGGAGGGGCAAAAATGGCATTGGGCTGGATCAACATAGTAAAAGGGGAGCCTGAGGGGGAATTGACCATGGAACCCCCAAGCTCGGGTTGGGGTCTCTGCCTGGCTGAAATTCTCATCCCAGTCGCCCAGTAAGACCTTACCAGCTTGACTTGCACCACAACAAGGTTCAGCATGGGCTGATTCCCATGGAATGGGTTTGTCTCAGTCCAACCCAGTGGATTCTATTCCACCAGCATTGGGTAGTTGAATGATGAACTGATCCTGGCCCTACAGCCATGCCAACCCCTATCTTGCTGGCTGCCAGTCAATGAAGATTTGGCCTAATTTCATCTGCTGCCCTTCACATCATGCATCTACCAGAGGAGGATGAAAACAGTATCCAGATATTTGGGACTCACTCTGATGTAGCAAAGTATTGGAACTTTAAAGAAGAAAGATCATTTGAGCAGACATTTTGTTGGAGTCTATGCAACCACAAGAACCACAAGTATTTCTGAGACAAGAGTCTGGAGATAGATTCCTATCTGACCAATAGGTAAGTAGTTGCAGTTCAAGGCGGGTGATGAATAAAGATTCAGGCCAATTATACAGCCTTGAGAGGCTAATTCACACTTAATACTGGTAGATAACCCTTTTAAGCACTCAGAGTTTGGAACTCTTAACAGTTCATTTAATGTTTGCATTCTGTAATTTATATTAGTTTATAGAGAACCATATGCCAAAGAATGAGTGTGCACAGGAGGGAACACACACAACTCCATTGATTTCAGAGGCCTTCTCCATTGTATGAAATCTGAAAACCACATAATCCCCCCCCTTTTCCCCCAGGATGGGATGACATTTTTATTATGCCATTAACAGCATTCAGGAGGAATTTAAAAACATTCATGTTCACCCAGGAATTCAATGGCTGTAATATACTGTTCCTGGCAGCCTTGAAATTATTAGCTGCACTAACGTGACTATTTTCACATGTTCTTGTGTTTAAAATGTTTTATTTATATGTCTTGTTTATTTGTTGTTTGCTAGATGTCAACAACAACGAGTAGTAACCCCTTCTGAAGGGATAAGGTAAAGGTAAACGGACTCCTGACCATTAGGTCCAGTCGTGACCGACTCTGGGATTGCAACGCTCATCTCGCTTTACTGGCCGAGGGAGCCAGCGTACAGCTTCCGGGTCATGTGGCCAGCATGACTAAGCCGCTTCTGGCGAACCAGAGCACCACACGGAAACGCCGTTTACCTTCCCGCCAGAGTGGTACCTATTTATCTACTTGCACTTTGACATGCTTTCGAACTGCTAGGTTGGCAGGAGCAGGGACCGAGCAAAGGGAGCTCACCCCGTTGTGGGAATTCGAACCGCCGACCTTCTGATCGGCAAGTCCTAGGCTCTGAAGCCTAGGCTCTGAAGGGATGAGAGCTGCCAAATTACAGGCAAGTAAGTAGAGGGATTTTGTGCAATGAGGCTTCCAAGTTTGCTTGTTTTTCATTTTTAAATCCACAAGGGATACCTTACCCTCTCTGTGACTTTGTGTGTACTTTTCATTATTGTGACATAAGACACAGAGGTGCATCCTAGGTAAGTTCACTACAAAAGTTCAGAAACATAACCGCACTCCATGTTTGAGTGAAAAATACTGAGGCTTTTTTTCTGTTGAAAACTGCCAAAGTTTTGGAAAGTAAAGAGCTTAACAAGACAGAAGCAAGACCTGGACATCCAGCATTGAAAGGAAGTCCCAAGCATTTCACTAGGAGTGAACAGATCAGACTATTTCCCGCCTATATCCATTTTGCATGTTCATTTGTAAGTTTCATTTATAATTTGGTTGCCTTGTTCCTGTTTCTAAATTAAATCTGAGGGTTTTTTTACAGAAACATTATTTAAGCCATTTTAAATAGCATTTTATAATAAAACACATATTTTCTCTCATTGTAATCATTTAAAAAACATTTTGACCTGAAATATATATTGTGCATTTTCATACATTTTTTAGCCAAGAAGAGTATAACAAAAAAATTGAAGAAGTATGAAATCTGAACGATAATGGTGTTTTGGTTCACAAATTAGTTCAGGAGGTCAGAATGCACCAGTGTTGACAGATAACAAATTTCTCACACTTAGATATTGTTAGGTAGGTTACTGTCATTGCCTACATTAATATAAGATGTTATTTTAGAGGAGAGCTATCAAAACAAGCAGCACTGCTGCCATGGATTCTTTTATAGTTGAATACCCCACAAAACGCGGGACGCGGGTGGCGCTGTGGGTAAAAGCCTCAGCGCCTAGGGCTTGCCGATCGAAAGGTCGGCGGTTCGAATCCCCGCGGCGGGGTGCGCTCCCGCTGCTCGGTCCCAGCGCCTGCCAACCTAGCAGTTCGAAAGCACCCCCGGGTGCAAGTAGATAAATAGGGACCGCTTACCAGCGGGAAGGTAAACGGCGTTCCGTGTGCTGCGCTGGCTCGCCAGATGCAGCTTTGTCACGCTGGCCACGTGACCCGGAAGTGTCTCCGGACAGCGCTGGCCCCCGGCCTCTTGAGTGAGATGGGCGCACAAACCCCAGAGTCTGTCAAGACTGGCCCGTTCGGGCAGGGGTACCTTTACCTTTACCTTTACCCCACAAAAACCATATCCATTTTTATTCTAATTCATACATACTCTTCCAACCAGTTAACGTTTGTGTTGACACTTAACACACACTTTCAGTAATCCACTTAATGTTATTAGAGAGAGGAGCAAATGCCATTAAGAGTGTGAATTATTAAAGCTTAGTGCGACTACTAAGAAAGGATGACCCACTTACCAGAGCATGCATCTTCTACACTTCCACACAGCATCTAGGACTTCAGCAGTAAATAAACACTGAGAACAGAACGGAAATAGCAAAGGCTAAAAGTTGAGGGCAAAGTTCCAGCATCAGTGTTTGGAAAGATTAGTATCAATGCCTTTAGAATGCAACAGTCACTTTCAAATATCTTAACGGAAACAGTAAGATACTGCAGAAAAGATGATCACAGAAGGAACAAGATTACAGATGTGCAACACAACAGTAGCAATATACATATGTAAAAAAGGAGAAGTGAAGGTATGCGAACGCAGCTTCCTCTGCCACAGTAATTTTCACAATGTGGTTTTGTCTTTTCAGCAACAGGAACTGCTACAGCAGAAACAGTCAAAACCAATTGTGCACAGAGTTCTTGCTTTACAAATGCACAAAACTTCTTTTTAGATTACAGTCCAATTGCTCCCATCGAGCAACTTTCTTATTTACCGTATTTTTTGCTCTATAAGACGACTCACTTTTTCCCTCCTAAAAACTAAGGGGAAATGTGTGTGCGTCTTATGGAGCGAATAAAGGCTGCGCAGCTATCAGAGAAGCCAGAACAGCAAAGAGGGATTGCTGCTTTCACTGCGCAGTGATCCCTCTTGCTGTTCTGGCTTCTGAGATTCAGAATTTTGTTGTTGTTGTTGTTTTCCTCCTCCAAAAACTAGGTGCGTCTTATGGTCTGGTGCGTCTTATAGAGCGAAAAATACGGTATTTATTACAGCCACTGAAAACAGAGAATCCCCGGACTAGGAAATTTAAATTCATATACCGATAGAAGGGGCAAACACTTTAAATTCCTAATTTTGATGCTTCCTTCTGTAGTCAGAACCATGATATGGGCAATATAAATAGAACAATCAAAAGAGATATGGAGGTCAGGAGGAACAATGCCTTAAATTCACAATGCCTGCAATGTGTGGAGCGCTGAAAGCAGCAATATACTGGGAAAGACAGACTAAAGCCAGAAGTTTAACTAATTAATAATCATCATCATCATCATCTGGAGTGAAAAACGAAAATGAAAGTCCTAAAAAGACTGCATAATTATAGTAGTCGCTAAAAGACCAAGAAAGTATTAAATGTGAAAGTCTTGAGACTGCGGTGAAAGGCCAACAAGAAGATGGTAAGAGGAACCTCCTTAGACATGAAGTTGCAAAGTTTGGATGTGGCCATGGAGAAGGCCCTTGTCCCAACTAAGTACCGTATCTGACTTGAAACTGACAAGAGCCTTTGCAGAGCTGTGTTTAGGTATTCATTTAATTACATGTAAACGTACGAGGGGGTCAAGGAAAAGCTGCCAAACCCCATCTCCTTCATCCCATCTACAGCTCTCCATGAGTTTGGGGGAGAAGGAAGTGGTGAAGTTCTACTCAGGAAAGCTCCTTTTGATAAGTTCCCCCTATTTTCCCTGCCTTAATCTGGTTATAAATCTCTAATTAGCACAGTAGAAGAAGGGGAGGAGGATGTGCTTCAGTACACTCTGCTCCCCCTCCTCACTTGAAAACTGGAACATGAGTATATAGCTGGCAGATTGGGCCATCTGGAAGTGCCTTGAGTCTCCCCTATTTCCCTTCTGACACAGCATCCCTAGAAGCATAGCTAGCTGCAAACTAACACAAAAATGCAGGAAAGATTTGTGGCAGAAGAGGTGGAGGGGCAGGAGAGGCTGTTTACTTCAATTCCATAATTCATATTCAAAACAAAACAGCACCAGACACACAGTAACTTAGAACACACAGCTGTGTTTCCCCTACTTATTGTATTCCTTGTGCTCTCTCTATATCCAGGGATCTAATGTGGGATTGAAAGGTCCATACAGTATATTTTTGCATTGCCTTAAGCTCTAGCACTTGAAACAGAATTTATTCAGCAGACTTTGTATTTTAGGAGACTAAACATGAGAAGATAGCACTTTTATTTCTTTTAAACTTTCCTGTGGCAAAGGCACAAACATGATGGGAACAAGTCCCTCATTTGTCATCTTCGCTGCAATTCCATGTGTACGTTATGTGCAGGCTGCTTGACAGCTTCTGCAGTTGCGAAAGCAAACTGCCATATGGCTAGTCAACTACAGAGGGCACCTTGGGATTTAGTTTGGTTAAGGGCCAACTGTTAGCTTCCCTTTGTATTCCCCCCCCCAACTGAAATTCTATTCCCAAAATATATTCCTTGCAAATACAGACACACATAAATACTGAAACATTGTGGTTATACTAACTGCATTTGCTCTCTTTCACAAGAAATCACACCCTGCAGTGCTGGGCTGGTACAATACAATTGCCACCTCTATAGCTATTTATTCAGCTGTGAAGACAAATTTCAAAGTAAAAAAAGCCCCAGGGTCTCCTGTGTAGAATTTGATGCAGAGTGCTATTAAGAGTTGTACCGTGAAGAATCATTGGGTCCCCTGTAAATCTGTTCCAACTGAGCAAACCTGTAATAAAGTGGGAGACAGTCTTTAGCCTGCCTGTTTCATTTAAAGAAAATCTTTCAGATCTTGTGCTTTGTGGCAGAATTCTATTTTATTTCTGACCCCTTCTCACCCAAGGTTTTCTCCCACCCCCCAAGCAAGTTTACTCCAAGTTTTCTTTTTCCTTTTAAATTGCACTGCTTGCTTGGAATTAGCAATAACAGTGTTCTTATAAGGGGAGATAATCTCCAAATGCACCGAACCCCTTCCTATATAGGAACACCGATCCCATGGCCTGCAGAACATGTGTGTATAGCACATATGTAGGAGCAAGGATTGAGAGATTTTATCTACAATCAGCAGTTTCTTAATTCTTCAAAGAGGCAATTTCTATCCCTAAATGAAGGCTAGAATAAAGCAGAGAAGGTTAATATAGTAGCGACACAGACACTCAAGAGCTTGTCTGATAATATTATGGTTCCCTAAGGCAAATCCTATCAATACAGGTGACTCCCCAGTTACGTGGGGGTTACATTCCAGGCCCCCGTGTGCATAAGTGAAATTTGTGTAAGTGGGGAATAGCCTCTAAACGCCTGGTTTTACCTGCTCTTCAGCTATCTCCCCTGCTCTCTCTCCAATGCAGACCAAAATATCCAGAGTTGAAGCTCCAGGGCCAACTGCAGGCTGGAGGACATACAGGAAAGCGGCTGTGGAGGCTGCGCTACCCACAAGTCAGCTGTTATGTGGGGAGGCTGAGCAAGTGGGAGGCTGAGGAGCCTAAACCAACTCCTGCTGAACCTCTGGACACTTCAGCACTGAATAAATTCAGCGACTTTACATACGCTTTTCACTTGGCCAGCTACTGCAGAGTTAACTCACTTGCTACTAACATTTCACCTATAAATAAAAATAGACCACAGGTTGCTGGTACCACTGACATTTGTATTCTCAATGAACATTGTTCTTGACACATAGAAAGCCTATTAATAAACTGCTGACTGTGTATTTCTGATTTAGAAAGCTTTTGAAATCCAGAGATGTAATGTTGTTGAAGGCCTTTTTGAATAGTAGCTCTATATAAGCAGTAAAATACCCTGTACAAATATGAGTCAGCCAAGTGACTCATAAACCAGTCTTGAGAGGGATTGGCTAACTAAAAGCAAACTAGGTATTACTTGTAATGCGTCAGTACCAGCATGCTTCCTCTTCAAGTATCAAGCACAATTTTATGGGGAAAGAATGGATAGCCCTTGTGTACCTATGTCTCTAAGCAGCTTAAAAAAAATTATTTTTAAGAAACCAGAAGGTTGGCTTCTGAACATCTTGTCAATAGTACCAACACACCATTTTCAGAATACATGTCAGTGCCAAAAGCTTCCCCAAGCCAAGGCTTCCCCCCTCAACACATTTTTGATAGTTTATATGCCATTCTTCATTTAAAACAAATCCAGTGCAGATTAAATCAGCAAGATATGCAGCATCTGCTAGAGAATGGTATGTGCTTTAAGAATGCTCCGTCACAACCCCATAAAATGGAATTACTGAAGAAGAAAGCAGAGATAAATTAGCACACGTGTATATATCTATATCTATATATTTACTTTTCTTGGCTTGTTTTCTAAATGATTGCACCTGAGTTTCTTTCCAAAAAGCACCAAACAAATTACCATGAATCACTAGTCCAGGAATTTAGTACATCTTGCTGCACTCAGCAGCCAAAGTAATTATTATAGATCTACCTGTACATGAACATCTTACACTGTCAAAGGTACATTCGCCCAGTAATTCTACTGCTGCAAATGTGAGCGGCAAAGCCATAACTGTAACTAACTCTCTCATATGTAATTCAGTTAAAAAGGCATTCAGTATTTCTTTTGATCTATATATGGAAAGTGGCTGGGGTTGTTTTTTTTCCTGTTGAAAATAATACCATATGCTTTCCTTGCTGGTCTCAATCCAAGAAAATGGATAAGGAGCTTGAAGTGCAAATTGCTAAAGTGGAAATTGCTAAACAAGCAGAAGATAAGATCTCAAGTGCAACTCACTGATACACAGGATGGGGGCAGGGAGAGAGAGTATCTGCAGTAGCATCTGGCTAGACTAATTTCCTTGGGGAGGCAAATACCTATATTGCAGTTAGAAGTCAGTGTTCAGAAGGATGGCAGTACCAAAAAGAGACCACTCCTAAAATAAGGTTATCTGCAGTGTGAAAAACCTGTGTTTTTATAATCAAGTAATTATAAACCAAGTGTCAGAAAACATGGACAATATATTTACTGCATATACTATGAGGATCTCATCCTGACACCCAGGAGTGGCTGGACTGGATAACAACTTGAGCCTCTGACTTGTTTGTTACATCCCCTAGCATGGGGCACCACAAAGAAGGCTAAGGCTTGTACTGTCTCAGTTAGTGCTGGTGTTTGCTTGATTAAAGATAAAAACCGAGTATAAATAGGTGAATTATCTGGATGGCAAGATCCAGGTTTGGGACAAGTGCTCTTTTGTGAGAGAACCCAAGCAGAGATTTAAAATCACAAACATGCAGCAAAGTCAAATGCAAAAATATAGGCTGTTTAACCTTTAAAATATCCCCTTCTAAGTTGCTTCCAAAGTTCCCCTCTTCCCTTAACAGAGAAAGAGACCATACACTGGTAAGTTAAAATTGGTTTACTTACAAACCAAGGTCAGATTTCCATACAGCAGTTAAGAACGCATAGTCAGTAAAACACAGGTTCCAAAAGTGATAAATGTTTCAAAATTATTTGTATAGAAACACAAAGATAGCTTGCTTAAGCCATGGGGTCTTAGTTTGGAGTGACCATCTTAAGACCTCCTTATTGGTAGAGTTCACATGGTGGAATGAGAAGAACAAAGGCTTGATAACCATCCTTCTCAAGGTGAGGTGGAATGACCTGGTAGCACAGCTTACTCTATGGTCTTAACCCCTTCTTGCATTAATTAACTGTAAGCATGTTGGTTATATGAGGCTGCTAATCCAACAGTTAAGAGTTTCGCTAAAGAATTTCTATCTTAAATATTGACACTTATTATTTTGAAAAGAAATCTAAGGCTGCAAACACAAGCACATTCCTCAATGTAACATGCATAGGGTTACACTGTAAATCCACGAAGCATAATAAAAGACTGAAGATCTTCAGAGCAACTGTCATTACAGAGCCACCTCAATGTCCAACGAACACCAGGGGTGACAATTCCACAGCAAGGGATGCAGCTTCAAAACAGAAACCACAACAGCAACTGCCTAGAAAACAGGCACTGCTTTTTCTTTCTAAATTCCAAAAGATGAATGAAGTCACCTTCACAGTTCATTATTCTGGTGTTTTACAGGCAGCAGCTCACCTCATTCCCTGCACCCAACTACTGAAAGCAATGTGAGAGAAAGTTCTTCCCCAACCCACTCCTGGGGCAGACTTCTACACATCCTCCTCCGATTCTCCAAGAAGTCAGGGAGAGAGGAAGCTATGTATCTATTATTGACATTTCAGGGCTCACTAGGTAAAGGTACCCCTGATCGCTAGGTCCAGTCACAGAAGACTCGGGGGTTGCATGTTCATCTCGCTCTATAGGCCGAGGGAGCCGGCGTTTGTCCACAGACAGCTTCCGGGTCATGTGGCCAGCATGACTAAGCCACTTCTGGCGAACCAGAGCAGCACACAGAAATGCCATTTACCTTCCCACCGGAGCGGTACCTATTTATCTACTTGCACTTTGACGTGCTTTCAAAATGCTAGGTTGGCAGGAACTGGGACCAAACAACAGGAGGTCACCCTGTTGCAGGGATTCAAACCGCCAACCTTCCGATCGGCAAGCCCAAGGCTCAGTGGTTTAGACCACAGCGCTACTCGTGTCCCTCTCGTGGCTCACTAGTAAGAGGTAATTAAGACCCAAGTTTCTTCGGTCCTGGTTATCTACAGTGAAATTCAGATATGCACGGTGTAAGCTGAATATAATATGTGTTACCCTTTAGTCAGGAGAATACTGCAGGGTTCTTATATGGACTTCCTTCTCCACCCCTGAAGCCAGAGCAGCTCTCAGCAAAAAATGAAAGAAAGAAATCCTTTATAAAAGGAACCAAATACACTGAACTTTTCACATAAAATTATACATCATCACTGACCTACCATCGAAGAGGATGAAAGCTTGCAATATAATGAAAATAAAATCCAATAAAAATGGTCCCAAAGGAGAAACAATATTGAAAGTAAAAAGATTAGATTCTCTTTGCACCTTACAAAGGACTGATGATTATGGGAAACAATGTGTGCTAGGAGCCAAAGTAAATTGGTTTTATGCTCTAGATTCAACCAAATGCCACAATGAAAGTTGGGAAGGCAGAATAAATTTAAGATAGGAAAAAGATCAGGCCACCCCAGTGTATTCCCCCCCCCCCATCAACAGCTTTCTATTTGCATCAGACACACCACTTTTGTGGCTCACACTGGGCCAGAAGCATAAAGCACAACTGGAATCACAGAATCGTAGAGCTGGAAGGCTCCCCAGGGATAATTCTAGCCCAACCTGAATGATGGAAAGCAGTTGTGTGCTTTAAGTTCACAAGCTCTCTCTCCACTGCAAGGAATTACACCTAGGCAGTTGTTCATGGCTCCCATTTCCATATACAGTGGTACCTCGCAAGACGAATGCCTCGCAAGACAAAAAACTCACGAGACGAAAGGGTTTTTTGTTTTTTGAGCTGCTTCGCAAGACGATTTTCCCTATGGGCTTGCTTCGCAAGACGGAAACGTCTTGCAAGTTTGTTTCCTTTTTCTTAACACTGCTAATACAGTTGCGACTTGACTTCGAGGAGCAACTCATAGAACGCGGTGTGGTAGCCTTTTTTGAGGTTTTTAAAGACTTTGGTGATTTTTGAAGCTTTTCCAAAACTTTCCCGACACCGTGCTTCGCAAGACGAAAAAAATTGCAAGACGACAAAACTCGCGGAACGAATTAATTGCGTCTTGCGAGGCACCACTGTACCACAGATTCACTTGCAACATCCGAGAAATGCCTCAAGGAGAATCAAGAACCTGCATCCAGAAGGTTTTCTAGAGAAACAACAATGACAGCACAGTGGATTATACAAATATTAGCCAGAGTGTGGCCAAAGGGTAACTGTAGTCTACCACAGAATCCTTGTGAAAGCATGTCAGATCGCTCTTCTGCAGTACAGGAGCAAGTGGAGCAATACATTTTGCTCCCCTGTTCTCTTATATCATCCCCCCCCAACAAGTCCTATTGATTTCAGAGGGAAATAGATACCTCCAACTTAGAATGATGCTTTAGCAATTTCACAAATTTATATCCTGCAAAATGAAGCAGGCACCTTCTAGATGAAATCCAATATGAAAGTTACAAAAATCACTGCTCTGGTTATTGCTATTCATTGTTCTTTTGTCCTGTGTCATTACAGTTAATAACCCTGCTTCAGACAGATGCAGTTAGACAGGTCTTTCATAAGTAAAATGAAAGCTATTTATTAATTGATTTCCTGTAAAATTTAAGCAAAGGAAACATTTTAAATGAATAAATGCCCTAAAGCAAAACGCAGCCAAGAAAGAAATATATTTTAAGAACAAACATTTGGCACAGGGATTTTTTTATCTTAATCCCCCCCCCCCCACCCAACATATTATCACAAAGAAGCAAATTGAATATTACGTTTCCAATGTGGCACTATAATTGGATCATTTTATAAAATAATGGTATGGACAGAATAAAAAGGAACCTGTAGACAGGACTTTTTATAATGCAGCATAACATAATTAGTTAAAGCAATCTGTTCAGAACTGCAGCTATCACTCTCTCTAATAACCAAAACAGGTGATTGAGTGCCAACAGGAACCGAGCCAAAAATACAGGGTCATTGTGAAACAAGAGGAAGATATCAGCATGATCAGGGAAACCATGTATGCAAACGTACTAAAAAAAAATAAATGTTTCAGCATCTAAGGAGAAAGTCCATCCAAAAACATTCCAGCAAGGCTTGAATATCCTCAGCAGTCACAGATTGTGAAACATCAGTTGGAAAAGAATACTGGAAATCCAGGTCTGAACTCTTTACAGCTTATATAACAAGGGCTGAGGAACCTTTTCATCCCAGGGGTTGTATTGTTTCTTGGCTGACCATATGAGGCTGCAGGTCAGTGGTGGCCATGGACAAAACAAAAATGGGCAAAACTACTCCCCCCACCCAACATAAAAATTACTTGTTTCCCCTTGTTTCCATTCTTCTATGCTTCTTCTCTCCAGTGACAACCCAGGAAAAGAGCAATCATTAGTTTCAAAGGTGACATGGGAAGAGCATTGCTGCCAAAGGCAATGATACCAACACAATGGATCAGGGTTGGCAGGCCACTTGGAAAGGCTTAACAAGCCAGATCAGCCCCATAAAGTGAAGGCTTCCCACACCTGACTTTTAGTATCTCAGAAGAGAGCATGGCCAACAATGGCTTTGCTCTACATTCACTGTCAAAAGGCAGTAATCGAAGGTGGGCAGACTGCTGTTGTGTTCACGTCCTGCTTGCAAGCTTCCCACAAAATAGAGATAGAGTCACACTGAAGCAAGAAAGATATCTCATTTAAGCCTCCAAAAACAAACCCCTCAAATTAGTCACAGGGGGCACAGAATCTGACTAGTGAAGCAGTGTTGAGGGAGGCTGTTTACTTCCCCACGATTTTTCCTAACTACCGTAAATCCCATGCCATTTAGCTTAACTGCCCCTCCCCACCAATCTTTGTTTCTGCCATGTAAGAGAATATTCCTGGAAAGAACGTTTTATATATATATATATTAGTCAAACACATTAGTCATGTACAGAACACAGCAAGTTTTGTACTGCAGTCCTATATCTGGAAGTAAACTACACTGAACTCAATGGGACTTCTGAGTAGAGGACTGCACTGTATCCGCTGATTGGCAGGCTGTCAGTTTCAGAACTACGTGCTGATTTTAAATGAGCTAGAAAGGCACATCTACTTGCAATGAAATGAGTGTTCGTGAGAAAATCTATTTATAGCTGTAACATTTTGTATGCAACATTTCACCACACTGACAAGGATCCCTGAAGAACATCCTGAAAAATACCATCATGTTCACAATTTGTTTCAGAATTGACTCTCCAAGTGTTTCATTAAGACTGAACTTCCTATGGTAGGTTAATCATGTTGGGTGGGCTTTTACTTTTTAAAAAAAAAAAAACCTCTTGGCAAATTCTTAGTTTGGCAAAAATATGCATGTGCAAAAGTGAAAATTTGATGTGCAACATGCTCAGATTCAAGATCTTTCAGCTTATTGTCTCCTGTTACTAGAGCTCTACCTCCTAGCGGTTCCCTTGACTGCCATATGAAATACGCTACTTAACTCCTTTTGCATGCAACTGATTACCTCCTTTGTGTTATCTAATATCTTAGGTCATGTCAACACATGCAACAATATGGTGAGGTGAAATTCTGAGGTGATGGATTAAATTGGATCCCTTCCAAGTGCAGGTGAAGGTTTATACTCTTAAATTCTCCTGTACAAAGAAGAAATTCCATACAAATAGTCAACTACCACAATAAACAGAGAGCTAGTATACAACCACTTACTACAAATTAAAGTTCATACAAGTATCAAAATACACAAAAGTTTAAACAGGCACCCCAATCAACCTTTCTGCCTTTTATATGGCACAAAAACATCTATTGGCAATGCTAATATTCTACATTAGGAATGCGAAACCTGCAGAAGTTGATGGACTCCCATGTCCTATAAGCTCCAGTCAGCATGACCAATAGTCAGGGATTACAAGAGTGGTAGCATCGTGAAGGCCACAGGATCCACATATGAAGGAATGCATAACTCAGCCTCACTCTGGTGGTGCAATCTACACTGCCAACTCAGAAATCTTCTGTCTCATTCCACTGAATGCGTCGATCATAGCACGTCAACCTTGAGCACATGGCAAGGGTATTATGTAATTTTCTGCCGTGGGCTACATTAAGGTCCTAAGAGACAACACTAACAATAGCGACAAATTGAATGAAGATTGAAAGGCCAAAAATACATACATATAGAGAGACTCGTGTGTGTGTGTGTGTGTGTGTGTGTGTGTGTTTTAAAATCACAGGCAACAGAAAATGAAGACTGCCCCCTAATAGCCCAGTTGGTAGAGCATGATACTCTTAATCTCAGAGTGCTGAAGAAGCAAACTCTGGAGCCTCTATAGCAATTTACATTGGAGAGGAAACTGTTTTGATTTCTTTGCACAAGTCCCTAAGGGGGAAAGCCAGGCATGCATCATTAAGCATGGGTGGTAAAGACTCTTTAGGATTGGAAGGTCAGGTAGGGACTTAAGAGATCCTTGCTAAGTCATCAGTTTCCCATCCTTGCCACACACACACACTGTAAATAAAGGATTTCTCTCGTAGGGGATGGGTGGGAATATTCCTTCCAAGGCACTACATGAGATTAATTTGTTCAGCACCCACAACTCAGAAGATTGGTTCCCAGTAAGTATTAGACCTCGGTGTACATTATCCCACTTTCTCCTCCCAGGAAGCAAGCCATTAACTCATAAGTAGGCTGACTTCCCCTTGTGATACTGAAGGTGGTATTATATTTACATCCAGCTCTTCTTCCAAATGGAGCACAGAGCAGAACAGATGTGTGCATCTGAATACCAGTTGCTGGGGAGCACAAATGGGGAGAACACTGTTCCTCTCATGGCCATAGAAGTCCCGCCTGCAGAACATCTGTTTAGTCACTGTGAGTCTAGAATGTGGAACTGGGTGGATCTTTGCTCTGAACCAGTAAGGCTCTTTTAGCATTATTAAGATACTGAACTGAGGCAACAGGAGGGGGGGGGGGAATGCCAAAACACATCTGAGAGATTTGCCCTTCTGCATATGCTAGGATTCCAATTCTCTCCTTAAGTCAGTCATTTTCCGTTACATTCACACACGCACAGTAATGTTTAAGTAGGGAATGGTCTGAGTGCACACACAAATAGGGATGCTAAAAAGCTCATGTAAGCTACTTTTTCTGTAAGGAGCTCAAATTAGATAGGCGTATAACAATGATATTCAAAATTCATCCGCTATGCTTCCTGGGTGGAGATAATTTAGTGCCAAGAGTAGTAACAAAAATAGACACCTCTGCATTCCTCCCCTTTTTGTAGAACAATACCAACAAGAAGAAAGTGAAGGATAATACTCAAAAGCAAGTCTGCCAGCAAAAGATTCTCTGCCACAGGAATGGTACACCTCAGGGGAAGTGGAACAACCTATCACCCTGAGCTACAAACTTATTCTCTCCCAGGCTATACAACTAACTTCAAATGCAGACTTATAATGAAGGAAGCGTGCAGGTGGGGTCTTCAGATGATGATGTACAATCCTAAGGTTGCAAATGCAACTTCCAGAAATAGTGCTACATAGATGTGTTCTATTCCTGACCAATGCATTTTTTTTCTTCTTCGCTGCCCCACTCACTTTCAATGCCTAGATCAAATTATTGAATTCTGGGGAGAAAAATCAGGTGTTGAACCAAGCCATGTTCTTCAGCTATTTTGCCACACACAGTTCAAAATCAAGAATTGAGCACCTGCAGAGTTCTTGCCCCTGCCTCACCCATGTCCATGACTACTAGCAGCCAAACCTATTTGATTTGTATAGCTGTAGGTAAAGGTAAAGGGACCCCTGACCATTAGGTCCAGTCGCAGACGACTCTGGGGTTGCGGCGCTCATCTCGCTTTATTGGCTGAGCGAGCCGGTGTACAGCTTCCAGGTCATGTGGCCAGCATGACTAAGCCACTTCTGGCGAACCAGAGCAGCGCATGGAAACGCCGTTTACCTTCCCGCCGGAGCAGTACCTATTTATCTAATTGCACTTTGATGTGCTTTCAAACTGCTAGGTTGGGAGGAGCAGGGACCGAGCAATGGGAGCTCACCCCGTCGTGGGGATTCGAACCGCCAACCTTCGATCAGCAAATTGAAGGTCTACTGAAGCCAAGGGAAAAACACAAATGTATAAAAAGTTGTTGCCTAAGATTATCTCTCACTTTTTCTATTTTAGAGTCTAGAGACCTCGGAATCTTGCTTCTTGAAGTTCAACTCCCATTGTTTTGACAGTGCCTTAAAGAGCTTCCAAGACACAATGCTTAGCAAGGATTTTATGCATTCAGCTATCAAGTTTTCTCCAAGAAAAAAAAAGTATTGTGCACAGATGGAGCTAGTATAATTGATTTTTGTAACCACATAGGCATTAAGAGTAAACAAAAGTAGTAATAAATTATGCTCAAGAGAACAGCAAGAGTGGATTCCAGAAGACAGATTATGCAACTAGTGCCATTTGTTTAGAATTGTACCCTTTATCAGGGCATAATTATGTCAAGCAAGGTGTACAAAGGATCCCCCCCCCCCAAGACAACTATCTCATAGGCTGCAAAAAGAACACTGATCTCTCATAATCTTTCTAATGAGCTTCAGCTTTTCCATCATACAAACCTACCGTAACGTGCATTCCCATTGCTATTATGCTTCCAGGACAAACTAAATTAAATGAACAGAAACATAGAAACACCACCTATTTTTTACAACTGTTTCATCTTTAATCTTGTGTTTAGAGTGGAATTTCTAAAATCTAAAGAGAAGTGTTAAATGTATATGTACAGTTACATATGCATGGCATTTAAGTGGGTATAATCCAAATTGGGAGGGGGGGAGGCAGATGTCTCTGAGGTACTGAAGGTAGTACTCCTTCTGGTTTGTGCACATTTTCTGTTTAGCTAAGGAATATTTAACCTATGGAGTACAAATATCTCTTTTTAATAGAAATCATCTCATCTTCAAAATATTTATATATGTTGTTTCTAAAAGGGGATTGAACAAGTAGATGATATATGTTGTTTCTAAAAGGGGATTGAACAAGTGGATGGAACAAGTAGCCTTGCGGCTGTCTCAAAATACTAACACTACAAATTACTTTGCACATCATGCTGTTAATGTAGTTGCCTGCAAATATCAGAGTAAGTCTATATGCACTCAATATCTCACACCAATCTCACAGTAAGCGTGAATGAAATAAGTTACCTGCACAGAAGCAGCATTGGTTCTCTGCATGTGTCCTGCCTGAGCCATCATTTCTTCATTCAGAGTTAGACATCAATCTTATTCAGCGCTTATTTGCTGACAAAGGCTCTGACATCATATAGGGTGGGAAAATCCAAATACTGCAGCCACTGCAAATATTCCCAACTCTAATTTACACTCTGTATCTCTCTAGTGTCAGACGTTATACATCCAAGCTAACTGCACTCCAGTAAACACACATGTAGATTACTTCAATGTCAAGACCAGTTTCCAGTGTTCAAACCTGCTGTTTAAGAAAACGAGCCAACTGCACATTCTTATGTGTACAGGTGTTAACACCTTTCACCTGCCTGGACCTTCCTACATAACCAAGTGTAAAACGTTTTCTCCAGAATTAAAGAACACCTGAACCAAAACTCCTCCACTCCCCCCCTCCCCAAATGAAAACTTTGCAAAGAAAATGTTGCCAAGTGATCTTGGTGAAGATACCACAGAACTACTGGGGGGGGAGCAAACTAGTGCTCAAAGTTGCTATTTTACAGGGCAAATGTGTGCGGGGGGTTTTCAGAAAAAGCTGAACATCGAGCAAGTTACCCAAATATGTCAAGGTGAGTTGTTCCCAAGTTAACATCTAGTCCTTGGGCCAAGGGTGTACACTTTTTGATACACCGAGAAATTGTGGCTGGAGCAACAGCCACCAATGCACTCCTCTCCTCAAAAAAGAAAAAAATTGACTCCCGTGGTTCTTGCCAAACCTTGCCACATTCACACACACTGGCCCCTAGTTTGCCTACTTTGTATGGTTATGTAATACAAAAATACAACTATCTGCACACCCTTGAGTATGGATACCAATCCATGGCCAACTCAGGCCAAAGTTTCCTGTGCTCCATCTAGTACTGTCGTGGAAGTCCCCAGTCAGGTACTCCGGCCTATGCATGCATGGAGCAATAACTGAATTCTTTGTCCTTTCCCCATCACATTTAAAGTGAAACACAAATCCGGGTTCAGACGCGAAGCACGTGAACCTTTTAACCCTTTCCTGACCCTTATGAGCCGGGGGAAAAGTTGCCAAAACAAAACCATCTGCCTCCCAAACCGAAGGGGGAAACCCCCAGTATCCACGCGAGCACTGGGGAGCCAAACACCGCCCCCTCCCCTCCCCTCCCGGGACTCACCGCGGGGCTGCCGCTGCCCTCCCTGGCTCTGCCCTTGCCCCTGGTGGGCGACTCCTGCAGCAGCTGCTCCAAGCAAGCGGTGCCCGGCAGGGAGGAGCTCTTCTGGTGGGACAGGTGAGCCCCCGGCCGGGGCAGCGGCGACGGCGGGGGAAGCTCCTCCCCCTTCTCGGCTTGCAGGGGGCCATCCCCGCCGCGCCCCCTGTCGGCTCGGGCGGGGGCAGCCGGCGACGGGCAAAGCGAAGACGATGCCGAGGAGGAGGCGGCGCGCGCGTCGTCGGGGCGGCGGCGGCCCTGAGGCGACGGCGGCTGCCCCCTGCCCTGGTGGTGGTGGTGGTGCAGGATGTGCTCCCGCAGGCGGCGCAGCGCCGAGCCGGCCTCGCTGCTCACGGCCTCCAGGGGCTCCGCCGAGGAGCAGCAGAGGTTGGGCTGGGACGACGAGAAGACGCGGTCCAGCACGTGCTTCCTGCGCCTGAAGCCGCTCCACTTGACGGCGCCGCCGCTCAGCAAATCCCCCTTGGCCGCCGCCGCCGGCTGTTCAAGCGGCTGCTGCTGCTCGGCTCGAGCGCGAGGAAGCGACGGCGAGGTCTCCGCACTGCGGCGCTCGGCGGCTGCCGCTTTGCCGCCTTTGCTCTTGCCGCCCAGCTGCAGGTTTCTCCACAGCCGGGCCTGGAAGGAGGAGGAGGAGGACGCCGGTTCGGGGTCGCTGGGCTTGTCCGCCGCTGCTGCCTCAGGCTCCATAACCGCCGCCGCCTCCTCCTCGTCTCTTGGCCGCCGCCTCCTCCCGCTTCTCCACAAACGCCACCACCGCCGGCGTCTACTGCTGCGGAGGCAACAGCAGCAGAGCCCGGTGGAGCCTGGAGGCTTCAATCCAGGCCGGCCGAAGGAAGAGGCTGCGCGCTGGCCGCCTCAGCCCCGCGATAGGCAGCTACCTCAGCGGCGTGCCCAGGCTGCGGCTCAAGGCTGGGTGCACCACCCGCAGGGTGGCAGCCGCGAGTGGGCGCGAAAGAGGAGGAGGAGGAGGAAGCAGCAGCAGCAGCAGCCGTCGTCGCCGTCGCGTGAGGCGCCGCAAGCGAGCAAGAAACGCGCCTCCACCGAACTTTGTGTCTCGCGCGCCGGACTTTCCTCGCCCTCCTCGCAGCTGCTAAGTCACACGGACCGCGCAGGCTCGTGCCGGCTGACTGACGGGGCGGGGGGTGGGGGAGGGTGATTAGATTAATGACAGACACGTGCGCGCTCGCTGGAGGCAGCTGGCCAAAAAGTGCGGGGGGGGGAAGAGGCGGGGAGGAGGAGGATCGCGGCGGTCTGCAGAGCTCAGCCTTCACGGAGGTGCAAGAAGAAGAGGAGGAAGGCTCCAGGGCGGGACCAAGAGGTGCTGGGTGCAGATAAGGGGAACGAGATGCTGGTTTGTACTGGCCCGTAGAGGAAGGATGCATATGGCATGAGATAACCGGGAGACAAGGCTGACACGCACGACTCATGCTAGCCTACAAACTAAGTTAGAGGTTAGAAGGGGGCGGGTGAAAAGTGGAGCGTGAATATCGCCTCCAGGTGAAGAGGCATTTCATTTTTATCCTGTCTCTGTCACTTTCATTGGCTTCACTGGAGGCATTGGACTGGGTACCCTGCAAAAGAAAGGTGGGGAGGAGAAGGTGGGTTGGGGTCTACTGGTACTAGATCTCTGACTGATCTCTAAGGGTTTTGCTATAGTTTTTTGTAGTTTTTTTTTTTTTTAAAGTAGATCCCACAAGCCGGAACCCTGCACAATACCAGTACGCAGGTCTGGCCCAACTTTCTTTTACTGCTGGATGTGAAGGACAATATTCTGTCCCTCTCTCGCTCTCATATATATACACACACAAACACAGCCACAAACATCAGGTTGCCTGATTAACCTTGGCGCTGTGGGTTAAACCACAGAGCCTAGGACTTGCCAATCAGAAGGTTGGCGGTTCGAATCCCTGAGACGGGGTGAGCTCCTGTTACTCAGTCCCTGCTCCTGCCAACCTAGCAGTTCGAAAGCACGTCAAAGTGCAAGTAGATAAATAGGTTCTGGTTCGCCAGAAGCGGCTTAGTCATGCTGGCCACATGACCTGGAAGCTGTACGCTGGCTCCCTCGGCCAATAAAGCGAGATGAGCGCTGCAACCCCAGAGTCGGCCACAACTGGACCTAATGGTCAGGGGTCCCTTTACCTTTTTATGTTCACATTAGCAGCTTAAAACACAGCAAGGTCCTTCTCCCCCTGTCCCGCATTTCATGCCACATTTGCACAGTGCAGTTCACCTGAGAGAGGGGCCTTTGTGATGTCTTCGTTTGAACCACATGACCCTTTTGGTTGCCCCACCCCTGCAGCCTCCCAAATCCTATTTGTGATTCTGTGATCTACACATGGACACTCATCTTCGCGTGTGCAATGGCGGTCTCAAATGTTCACATTACCGCTTACTCCACATCCTCATTTCTATTAGAACTGGTTTGAAGGGAAAACACATCAAGCAACAGTATTTGTCAATAAACTACAGGGCTGGTATGGATTGTGGCTAAAGTGTGAATGTGGCTTCAAAAACTAGCAGTAGGAGCACACTGGATGCAGAGTAAGTGGTAATGTGAACATGCCCTTTGAGGGCAGTAAGCTAGCTGAGAGGGTCAGGGCACACTATGTTTTATGTCATGAACTGCTCTGAGATCTTTGGATGAAGGGCAACATATAAATTTAATATCAAATAATAATAATATGTTGCAAACACAGCTGCTCTGACCACCAACATTTTGCTGCCATTCATTTGCCACTCCACCTGGCTCCTGCACTCTTTACCCACACACAGCTGCTCCTATGCAACAGCGTGCATCGCATGAGTATAGCAACATGTGCACACATATGATGCATGCCGGAGCACATGGCCTGAGCAGGTTTACCAGTCTGCCTGCTTACTTAGTTGGGAGTGTTCCCCAATGGCACTGACTAATGCATTGGTAGAAGGTGATTAGACAACACAGACAGGCTGCAAAGGATAGCACGATGCAAGAACCGGCACTGCTGGGGCACCAGGTTGGGAGGATGGGAACAGCTCAAGAGGAATGGCCAGGGGAATCAATACCCCTGCCTAATGATAGGGCCAGTCCTCAGAAACATTGCTCTGCAAGTGGTGTTTTGACAACCCAAAGCAGGTCCACTGGAACCAGGTAATTTTCAACAACCTTTGCTGAAGCAACTGAGCAAAAGCTGCCCTCTGGATCCCATATTGGATCCTGTACCATATTGGATAGCAGGCACAGTTTATTTCAGTACTCTGACCAAGAGAAAAGTGGGCATCCTAGACAGAGCATTGGACTTTTACTGCAGAAATCAGAGATCAAATCATGCAGATTTTTATATGTATTTTTAAAAGCCCAATTCAATGGGGAAATGGGATGGAATTTTGATAATTGCCCCACCCCCACTTTGTAATATATATATATATACATATATTTGCTTTCGTAGATTTTCACGGGTACAGGAATGCAGGTTTTGGTGTCTTCGGGTGTCTTCCCGTGTAAGAGTCGGGGTGTCTGGGCGACGTTTCGACGAGGTCTCACTCGTCATCTTCAGGCTGGTGCTTTCGGCTTCTTGTTACTGGAACAGAGCTCTGTTCCAGTAACAAGAAGCCGAAAGCACCAGCCTGAAGATGACGAGTGAGACCTCGTCGAAACGTCGCCCAGACACCCCGACTCTTACACGGGAAGACACCCGAAGACACCAAAACCTGCATTCCTGTACCCGTGAAAATCTACGAAAGCATATATATATATATATATATATATATATATATATATATAAAGATACGGTTTCTAATCACAATATTGAAATAGCGTGCAGTCGGTCCCTCATCACTGTTTCAACCTGAGAGTTCTAGTTTCCTATGCAGAAGCTGCCTGCAATGGAAAATGAAGGAAGCTCTTCTGCTGGTTCAGCAGCTGCCGTTCCAGCCATCTGTCAATGCAGCCAGTGGTGTTTTGAGAACGGAGTGAAGAGAGAGACAAAGAAGAGGCAAGTTCATGTTTCAGGCCAGTCCCTCTGTCACATCCAAAGCCCACTTTGTCTTGTCCGATGAGGTAAACGGGTTATATGATTCCCAAATGACTTATCAAATGTTACATCATGCTATTCTGCCCTCAGCCCCCCCCTCCTGCTGCAATCACATTTAGGAACAACGAGCCGTAATGAAAAGACTATACTTTTTTATCCTCAACTTGTAGATACCAGATTCTACTGAGATTATGTTTGCCTTTTCATCTGGAGGTTGGGAAGAAATGGATGCTCAGCATTTTAATTTAGACCAAAAAGGCATGTTCTATTTATAGTAGCACAAATGTCATATTCTCTTTCATTGCACAGAAATGTGCCCAGTCTTGGATCTCCAACCTGTTCCGCATGACTGCCTTGAGCCGCTGCAATGCAAAGCCCTCTCCAGCTGTGTGTGTGTTTGTTTGTTTTTTTACAGGGGCCTCAGGCCGCCTGAGAGGTTTTATTTGCTCACAAGAAATACTAGGATTTTGCAAATGGATTCTACTGCATGAAAGGAAAGGCTCGGAAATTTCAAGCAAGTGACTTCTTGTAAAACTAATTTGACTGAAATCCCCAGAACTGTGGACTTTTCTGCTACTCGTGCTGCTTCTCCGGGAGCTTTTGACTCACATTCTCTGCCTCCAGCAGTATGCTCATCTGATGTGCTCTTCCCAACTGAAGCTGCGAGTCTCTGAAAGCATTCCCTATTAATAGGAACTAAGAGGACAGCTAACTGCACCTCAGAGAGCCCACCCGCCGTTAAAGTGAAACACCAACTCAATTAGTGGGGATAGAGAAGCAGGGGTGGTGTATCTACAGAGCTTATCCCTCCTGATTTGATTCAGAATAGGTGGTTTAGCAAGGCATAGCTTATTACCCATTTTGAATGCGCTGCTCACTTTCCAACTGACTTTTTGTGCTGTTCCATGTTGAATAGCAAAATGGAGGCAGAACTATAATACAAATTGGGTAGCCAAATCATTATTAGCTTTGCATGTAGCTATAGGGTCAGGACGTGATAGTTTGTGTGACAGCAGGGAATGGGAAGAAGAAAAGCGCTTTACTGACCCAAATGCCTCCCCAAAATACAAGAGAAATGTGTTTCCCTACTTTTATGATGAGCTAGCATGCCCAAAGACAGGACTGTTGGTATAATGAGGCAAGCTGAGACACTTGCCTCAGGTGGCAAAAGTGGGAAATTGCCCCTCTTGAGGCAAAATTGCTTGTTGTTTCACCTCCTGCGGCAGCCTTGATGCCACTATAAAGCCTTTGAGGAATCTATGAGGCTGTCCACCTCACACTGAGGAAGAGCCAAGAGGGGTCCCGCCTCAGAGTGAGGCATTCTGAGGAGGTATCCAGGCAAGTGTCTGGACTGCTGCTGTTTTGCTAAGGTGGGGTTGCCATACTTCTAGAAATGAAATTCAGGATGGAAAAAGTTGTTGAACCTTTTTTTAAAAAAATGGAAATCAAGGTTGTTGAGCAATCAACTTCAAAATCCTGGACATTTTGCTGATTTTCCAAAATTCTCCCCAGATGCTATTTTCGCTGGTTAAATCCCGGACATATGGCAACCTTAGCTAAGGCAAGCTAGAAATTCTTTTTAAATTTAGGGCTAAGTTTTTATCTTCATCAGAGCACAACCAGACTTTAAAACATACAAAAGTTAAGATAGTGAAACAGATTAAAATGGATAAATGGACAGTTCAGTTAGAAATGAGTTCCCTGAGCAAGCTTAGCAGTCATGAAATAAAAGGAGAGGTGCTCTTGTGGACCAGGAATTGGTTAAGTATCCGGAAGCAAGGAATAGGAATATATGGACTGTTCTCTGGAGAGATGTAGGAAGTGGAATCCCCCAAGATTGGTTTTTGGGCCTGTGCTTTTAAAACTTGTTCATCAACTTTCAGTAGTTAGGGATGAGCAGTGAGTTGGCTATGTTTGCTGACAGTGCTAAATTGTTCAGAGTGTCCTGGCTCCCAACCCAAAAGACACAAGCGGAGTCTCTCACTTGTAAGTGAGCAAGAGATATTTACCGTATTTTTTGCACCATAACACTCACTTTTTTCCTCCTAAAAAGTAAGGGGAAATGTCTGTGCGTGTTATGGAGGGAATGCCTACGGGTGGCATGCCTACGGATTTTCCTCCTCTAAAAACTACGGGCGTGTTATGGTCGGGTGCGTGTTATAGAGCGAAAAATACGGTACTTAGGCTTAGCAGAAGCAGACAGGAGCCTCAAGAGCCATGGTTCAGGAGTTCAAGAGCAAGGCAAGAAGTTCAGAACTGGACAACAGCAGCAAAGGCATTTCTTACATATAATGATTTTCAAGTAACAGATACGCTATAGAGATTCAAGCTAGAACTATAAATTGAAGTATATTGAAAAAACCAGTCCTGATGCAGTTAAAACAGTTTTCGAAAAGACTTTCACTCTTGATTTTAAGTTGGAGAGAGGAGCGATGAAAGAATTGCATGATGTTCTAGTTCAAGAGTCAGCAGCACTTTCTTTTAAGAGCAGCAGAGGAAAACAGAGCTTTAAAAAAAGCTTTGGATATTTTCACGCATTGGACTTAAATTGCCTTTGAGTCTCTCACAGGCGATTTATGTTAACACCCACAATAGTTGTTAACATACCAAGAACAGTAGAGCTACTTTAAACCTCATGTGACGCTATCCTTTGCCTCCTGGTTAGGTGGACAGAAATGAGTTAATGAAGGAGACAGCAATTGTGCCACCTGCTGATTGTTGGTGTTCATTTTCTATGCAGGATAATTAGGGCAACTTCATATGTTACCTTTGCACAGTGCTTGGTACCACAAACCTGCTCCCCCATCACTGGCTCTGTCCTGGGGTAGAATGGATGTACGCTTCACACCACATAAAAGAAAGATAAATGTAGAAACATTTTCTACAGTTTCCAGCACTGAAGGTTTAGAATGACATGTAATAGGCCACAAAAGGGTTCAACCATAGACTTTATCCCCCTTCCTAGTAGTAGCTGGCAGAAGATGAGCCGCAGATAATTTGACTTTTAATCCTTCACTTCGTAAGCAATCTCTGCAAAAGAAGAGCCATTCTAAAGCAAAAAAACCACAAAAAACAAATCCCATCTAGTTTAGCATCCTGTCTCTCAGTGGCTAACCAGATTCCTGTAAGAAGCCTGGAAGCAGGACATAAGCACAATAGCATCTTGAAACAATTGTTAGAGCACCTCTAAACAGATTTGATTTCTGCAGTCATTGTTGTCCATCCTGTTCCAGATACAGTATGTGGGTTACTTCAGCATGCAGTGTTTCCCCACCTCAGTCAGGGCCCAGTAGGCTGAGTTCACAAATGTCCCTTCTTCCAGTTCAGAACAAAGGAAGCTTTGCTCTTCATGTCATCTAGAGGTGCTGCTCAAAACTATATTGACACGCCAAACTGGCTGTAGTATACAGAGAGCTGCACCCCATGGTCTCATGCTATGTTCTACCACCATGCAACACTGCAAAAGGATCCTGTGATTATAAGGTACTTTTATTGATGCCTATAGAAGTATTGCAGTCTCTCAGGCAACAACTTGGATTGCTCATGCAGTCAGTCTGTTTCTCAGTCCTGTAGTGCTAATGTTAAAATAAACTGAGCAGCACTTTGAAAATGCTGCTTTAAAATATGATGTTTTATCTGTTTACCCAAACTTTTTGGAAACTACCATGGAAAATTAACACAGAAATTGCAGAATATCCACAATTCTCACATTTCATTCCCCAACAGGTAACAATCCTTAGAAAAGTGCTTATTATTTATTATTACTGCTGCTACTAATATATCTCACCCATCTTCCAAAGCATTCAGGGCGGCATTCATGGATAGAGTTTACCCCATTTTATCGTCATAAAGTGACTGCCCCACAGACACCCAGTGAGCTACACAGCTGAGGAGGGATTTGACCTTACTTCTCTCTGGACAAAGTATATGTTCCAGAACCTGTAGGAGAAATGATACAAATGGTTAGAAGACATATACAAAGCCTATTACATTGGGGGTGTATGTGTGCAAATTGGATTAAACATTCATCAAAGCATGTATAATTTATTTACTAATGGCATCTTATTCAAAAGAATACCCAACAGGTTTTGGGGGCATGGAAAAACATTTTTGTTTAAAATTCCATTAGCTTTCAGAACTACAGGATTGCATTTTTATCCCTAATGCGTTCTTCGGAGTTCCATAACTGAGTTATTGTGCTGCAGAGCACTTATTTTTTCAGCCTTTTGGATTATTCTGTTGCGAGTTCCATTGTGATTTTGCTGCTACACATATCCTCCCCTAATACAGGAATATAATCTCAATAATTGGGGAAAAGATGCTCTCATCTTTTTAGGATTAACCTAGCTTGGAAGTAATGTTCCATCAGCATTACTGCTGTTAGCAATAAGCCTTTTGAGGATATATTGTTCAGAATGATACACTGCGTACAATAAGCATATTTGCTTTCTATGAGCTACATGAAAACAGCAATAAAGGGAGCCGAATAAATTCCACTTACATACCAAATTGGAATCGAAATGCAAGCTTTTATTTCTTTTGTCCCATTTGCCCAAGGTGCTGTGCATTGTTTTCTTTCCGTATACACACATACTTTATCATCAAGTCTCTGAGACAGATTAGGCCGGGAGATAGGGACTTCCCCAAGGCCAATGAGTGAGCTTCATGAGGGAGTGGGAATTAGAAGCTGGGTCTCCCCAGTCATAGTACGAACACCACACTGGCTGTCCAAGACAATAGCAAAAGGGATGTCAGGGGAATGCCTCAGATCCTAAGCTGTTCCTCTATTCAGCAGTTGATTTCTGTTGACTCTTCACACATTATTTCCAATGGTCCCACCAACCATTAGTAGCTGACTTCCAGGGGAAGGGAATGGGGAGGTAGGAAATCCCTGTTCCCTGAAGGTGAACTCTGTTCCATTCAAAGGAGGAATATGAGCTAATAGCAATATCCATGCACAGAGCAATGTGTTGTGGTTCCAAGAAATACATTTAATTTATTGGAACTGCAACACATTGCTCTGTGCACGGATATTGCTAACTATTGGCTTGGATCTTAAACCTATTCTTCATAAAATATCATTAACGTAATAAATTCCCTAAAGGTGCTCCCTTATGGGGAGATCCTGGAGCAAAAGCTAGAAATGTATGTTTTAGAAGTGCTTTAGGTATAGATTAGTAGGGCTGCATGACTAATGAAATACCTTCCAGCTCTTTTCTCAATGTTTGTTCCAGCTGCCTGCACACCTTTCTTCCTTGTATTGGCTGGTTTGCTTGATAACGCTCTGCACATTTCTGAAAATGTAGTAATGCTGAAGAAGAGGACTGGAAGAGTGGAAGGGATCTGCCCCCCCCCCCAAAAAAGCAGATGAGACAGGCAGCATCCACACCATTACATTTAAAGCATTCTTATACCACTTGAACAGTTATGATGTCCCCCAAATAATCCTACTTTGTTAAGGATGCTGGGAGTTGTTAGGACACCCAATATGGCCATTGGTCAGGGATGATGGAAGTTGTAATCTAGCAACATCCGGAGGACCACAAGCTCCCCATCTATGCAATACAGTGCATATTTTGTGATCTTTCCAAAGTGTCTGAAAGCCAAACATAACCACAAAGCTGTGTACTTAAAACAGGATTTGATTTGGGCATATGCAGTTGAAATTGATGTTTTCCCTTCTTGCCTGGAAAAAGGGGGTGGGTTATAAGGGCAGCACTTGAGCACAATATTTATGTTCATTATCACAATGTTTAGCAGTGGCTATATAAGTTAATTGGGGGGGGGGGAATCTGAAAAGCAACTCTTAACCAAAAATTTAAAAGATCTTAATAGTGGAAAGGCAAAATCCCACTCTTGTTATATAATGAGAAATCATTCATTTAAACCATGTCAAAAACCTATACAATCATTTTTAATATTGTGGGAATTTAAAGTACCAAGTACAAACAGCCCATCTGTTCATTTCTAGACTAAATATATCACATCAGATTTCAAAGTACAAGGCTCAAGAGGAACAGTATGTGACTCTTTCAAACCTAAGCCAAGCCTCTAGTGACTTTCCTTGGGTACAGTGGTACACAGGAGTCCATCTGTCTAGCTCTTAGCAAGTGGACCTTAAATACTATGGTATATTTTTTATATTGTCATTTTTGACAAGTACGAAAGAAAGAGGCTGGCCAACATATTTTATAATTGATATACATAATTGATATACATAAATATAAGTAATACATTAGACATAAAATAACCCAACAATCGATAGTTACCATATTACATTAAAAAGTGTAATTTACCACATTTTCCTTTTTAGGCCCAGGAGAGGGCTAGACAGCTCTCAGCTGGCTTACTTCAAAATGGAGACTGATGGAATCTACACACATATAAAAAACATTCTGAAAATGCTTTTTTAAAAGCAGTTTTAAAAATACATTGAATTTTCCATAAGGCTCACCAGCGCCATTTAGTGTCACATTGTATATTGCACTTAAAACACACTCAAAATGTTTTATTTGCAACTGTATAGCTGAGTCCACTGTCTCCATGCCTGCAATGTCCTGTGTGAGAATCCTCATCCGGCTCACATGGGGCCTGTAAAACTCCATGGAAGATTTGGGGCAGTCCGTGTTACTTTCAGCCTAAATGCTGCTCTGAGATACTTGAAGGAAGAGCAGGGTGCAAAAACATAAAGAGGCTGAAACCTAGACTGCATACACAGTACACTGAAAACACTTTTTTTTTTTGCCCCAGAGAATCCTGGGAACAGTAGCTTGTTTAGGGTACTGGAAATTGCAGCTGTGTTAGAGGTAAACGACAGCTCCCAGGTTTCCTGAAGCGGAAATGTCCTTTAGATGTGTGGTTTGTATGCAGTCTTGGTCACCTTTTGTTCTGACAGACCTTTTGTGTCATCATCATGCACAAATTTAACAGCTGTAGTTTTCCCCATCACTATACAGTGGTACCTCGGGTTAAGTACTTAATTCATTCCGGAGGTCCGTTCTTAACCTGAAACTGTTCTTAACCTGAAGCACCACTTTAGCTAATGGGGCTCCTGCTGCCGCCGTGCCGCCGGAGCACGATTTCTGTTCTCATCCTGAAGCAAAGTTCTTAACCTGAGGTACTATTTCTGGGTTAGCGGAGTCTGTAACCTGAAGCATATGTAACCTGAAGCGTATGTAGCCCAAGGTACCACTGTATATCCAAAGTGGGCAAATCTGCACCTATTGAATTTCTGCCTGTTGCACAACTGTTAAAGTTTGGGGAGTCCTGTCAGGGAACATAACAGTGCTAAAGAGGTGGTTTGTTTGTTTGTTTGTTTGTTTTTAAATGTGTGCCATTTCTTTCTCTGAACTTACATCACCTGCTTTTTTATAATAAATTTTATTAGTATTTTCCAAACAACAACACGAAAAATATCAAAAACTAACAATACACAAAACACAAAAACCAGCATACAAAAAACCCCAAATCCATATCTTACAAGTTAATAATATAAGCACTAAAAAGAGAAACAAACACTGACTTCCACCAATCCCACAGCACCTCCTTTACCTCTCATTATGTCTTCCTGTTTTCCTTATCATCTCTATCCTAGCATCTAGATATAAATCCTCTTTCTTATCCTTTCACTTCACAAGGTTATTCCAGACTCAGCCAGATTTCTGTCCTTGAACCTTGGCTTTTAAGGTATTCATTTAGGCACTCCCATTCCCTTTTCACTCCACTTTTTTGTTTTTGTCTTATTATATCTGTCAATTTGGCTAATTCTAAATATTCACCTGCTTTAATCCTGTAAAAAAAAAAAATCACCGCTTTATACCAGCTGCGGTAATAGGTGGGTGGCTATTTTGATGATTACTCTGGTCTTGGGCTAAGGAGGCTATTTCCACTTTGCAATAGGTAAACAACAGCCCTTTAGATCAAAAGGTAAAGTACAGAAATTAAAACAAGCAGATTTAAATGTTAAATCCAGCTTTCAGTGTAAAGCACACAGCCCAAAGCTTTGCTGCACATTTCCCTGTCTGAAAGTTGGCGTTCTAGTTGCCTGGAGACAGAAGTAAACAAAAGTATCTTGGTGACAAGAGTGCGAAGTTTCCTGGAGCTGCCTGCTGCTGCTCTTCGTGAGAAATGAAGGGGGGCAGGGAATCCATCTTCTAGGGCTTTTGTCTTTTGATTTTCACCCAAAACGAAGCACAGTAGCTCCTCCAAGAAGTTTCCCACCAGGTACTGATAGTTTATCTTTTTGACATTTTTAGCAAGCTGCTAGGCAAACGAGGAACAAATGACTACAACAGTAATGAGTTCTGGGTTTGGGTTAGAAGCAGCGTTTTCTCTGGGATTGTTACTTGGAGTCAGGTGTTGTGGGATTGAGACTACTAATAGGGCTGGTTAAAGGCAGAGAGAACCTGTCAGACTTGGGATAAAATGCTAGTTTTACAGCTCTGTTCTGATGATCAAAGATGGGGTGCACTCTCAGGCCTTTAAAGGTTGCGGTGGTGTTCAGAAGAGCTTATAATTATAATCCACTGCCTGAAAAACCAAACCTGTATTTATTATTGATTTATTAAAATATCTATATTCTGTATATGTGGCAAGAGGACGAATGCAGCTCAGGAACAAATATCCTAGTGACTGGTGGGTATTTTGTGACTTTATATTGTGATTTCTTTTATTTTGTTGACTGTATTCTGTACATGTCTTTTTTTTATTAATATGCAGCTTAGCTCCTAGGCGGCCTTTGGGCCAAAATGTGGTACGTAAAGAAATCATACCATGCCATTATACAGAAGTGGCTGGTGGTGCCCATTGGGAATGATAAGACAGAAGGCAACCGTAGATGAAGTCACAGCCAATGACAGGCAGAGCTACCACCTGGCTGGTTGTGAGAAAGAAAGCAGGCAAGTAGGGAGATGCTGGGGTTGGTGGTGGCAGTGCCCCATTTACCCTTATGAACCAGCCCCCAATGCCATGATATTAATTGTGTATGTTTACTTTTGCTCTTTGCGTAATATAATAAAATTATAAGTGGAGTAATTTCCCTGATTTTCTTCCAGTTCTGCATTCCTAAGAAATTGGATTACAGTACTTCTCCCAAGGGATTTGAATATGCTTGTTACTAAAGAATGGTGGAATTATATTAGGTAGCTTTGATGTGCTTCGAGCATCTCAAAGAAAGATCACATCTACAACATTTTGTATTGCAGAAAGTGTGTGCAAATTGCTTGGGAAATTTACAGAGTTGCCAATCCTTTTTTCACATATGATGGAGAGTGAAACTATATTGGTAAAACAAAAAAAACTTCAGGATTACGAATAAGTGTCTTTTATGACAGTTAGTCATTCTTATGGTTTATTTAAAAAGAAATGCAAGAAGAAAACATGAACCTGTCAGCAACTTATGATTGAAAGCCAGAGCATTATTAGCAAAATATCCCATCTATTTTTTCTGAGTGACTGAGAAAATTTGGCAGATAGCCATAAGGAACAAGTTAACATGCTTCAGATATTATGAGGCAGGAAAATACACTGATTATTAGAATCAAGTTAAAGCAGAAATGAATGTACAATAAGCATTAACTACAATTTAATGTACTCTGAATAATATTTATGAATTATATTGCTGGTGTATTTTGTTGCTTTTGTTGACCCCTGTCTGCCTTGAGAGACATTGGATTGTGCATAATTGGATTGTGTGTGTGGGTGAAATCAAACCACATGGTCATTTGAAGAGCACTCATGATACAATTTTTCTGCCCAATAAAAGCTATTCTGTCTCTCCAATGGGACAGTGATATGAGTTTTTGAGAACACAGAACCTGTGTAAATGAACAATCAACTGAAGTACAGCCTTTCTCCCTGAAAATGCAAACAAGCATGCTAATAGAAGCCCCATGAAGCAATTTGCATGCATTTATTGGGAAGAGTGGTGCCAATTTTTTAAAAAGAGCTACCATGTGGAAAATCCAAAGCACATTAAATCTTATTGAGAGGGTATTAAATAATCTTTTGGAATATAGCTAAGCCCAAGAGAGAAACTTCACGCCAGTATCATAGTTTATTTTTTTATGGATAAACAAGGAACCTGGGTAGACATATCTAAAAGTACTAAAGGGCATTTTTGATTCTCTGCTCAACCCCATGCAGCCATTATCGTACATACTAATTCAAATACTGTTTTGTAAGTTAAAGATTACTGTAGCACTATTTTTTACTAATACAGGTTTCCAAGTTCTGTCATGAGTCATGGAAATGGAATGTTGACCTCAAGGCATCACCGGGGAAACAGCAATGCTGTGGTTCTAAGCATCTTTCAGATTTGAACAACAGTCAAATCGCCTAAGCAAAAAGCTGCTGAGCACCTACTGTTCAGTGAAGAGAGTTATGCCATCTTAAGTCTCAGGTAATCCATTTAAGGTGTTTTCTGCTTCTTGAAATCTTTGTGATATTTGTAATCGTCATGCTGTTTAATTAATTTTAGGTGCTGTTGTGTTCATTAGTTTAGGTTTCTTCCATAAATATCATTCAGATAGAACTGAATTATGTTTTTGTTCTCTATCATCAAATCTTTTTATGTATCACTGCTAGGAATGCTACCAAATAAAGAACAGAATGTCTGATAATAGAAATATTAGCAGTTATTAATTACAGTACGCTAGGCAATGCAGTTGGGTTTAGAACATAGACAAGATAACTTGCTATTTTAGGCTGCGATCCAAAGCCCTAGTCGACAGTGCTGGGGTTTGACGGAGCAATATATTTTACTTTAACATAATATGATAAAATTATGTCAGTTAAAGTGCCATAGGAGCATTTGATTTTTCTTAACCAAAGTAGAAAATCCAAAGGTGTCTGGGAGATAGGCTTCCTGGTTATTACTTTTAAGTGAGGAGGATGGGAAAGAGATAGCTAGCTATGGGGGACAATTTTCCGCACTAAGGGAGTTGGCATAGGACAGCCCCAGTCTCCTTCTGACATTAGATATGATGGCAGAATTCAGAAAAGGCTTTGCTTAGGGTAGTGGGTTTTATGGAGGGACAAGCTTAATTGGATACAAAGGCAAAGGGATTACCCCAACCATAGGTAACAGCAGGGAAGTATGTGAAAGGGACCTACAGAGCTTCATAAGCGAAGTGAGCTAATGTGGAGTGGAAAGAACAAAGGGGGATACAGGGAGATGTACACAGAGATATAGTCAGGGGCGGAGAGCTTTAAATGTGAAGAGGGAGCGCAGAGGGTTGATCTTGAAAGCCAGGAGCTGGTATAGAGATCATAGTTGTGTGAGTGGTATGATCATCATAGCAGCAGGAGGAAAAAGCTGCTTTTAGTAGAAGCATTCTGAATTACGGTAATGAATTAACTATTACTTCAGTACCGCATCACTGAGCAAAATTGCACAGAGGAAGGCTGGGGGAGGGGGGGAGGGGAAAAGCCATTTCATAGGACAGGTTAGTCCTGCACAAGAATTTTCCTTCTGGGAAAACAGGAACCTGCCAGACTATTATTTCATCTCTCCCAGTTCTGCCTTGCTCAAAACAATATTGGCTCTCCAGACTAGTCTGAGGTGGAGGTCTTCCTCATCACCTGCAACCTGACTCTTTGAACTGGACATAGAATCATAGTTGGATGGGACTCCAAGGGTCATCTAGTTCAACCCTCTGCAATGCAGAAATCTCAACTTAAGCATCCGTGGCAGGTGGTTATCCAAGCTCTGCTTAAAAACTTCCAAGGAAGGAGAGTCCACCACCTCCCAAGGAAGACCTTTCCACTGAGAACAGCTCTGTCAGGAAGTTCTTCCTGATGTTTAGTCGGAATTTCCTTTCATGTAACTTGAAACCATTTTTTTGATTCCTACCTTCCAGGGATTGAATTCAGGACCTTATACATGTAAACAGAGGCATAGGAAGATCAGGTGGTACCTGGTGCAGAAAATTTCTTGTCACCCCCCCCCCACACACACACATTGGGGGGGGGTTGTTTGTTTGTTGCCTGCAAAAATGGTTTTACGTTATTTCATATTTTCTTACAAAGGAATGTGGATTCTGGGCCTCTGATAACAAGTAGGCGACTATGGACAGATACTTAAATCTACAGGATGGATTGTGTTTTGGCTTGAGTTATTTTATTTATATTTATTGTTTATTTAATAAAATTTATTTTTAAAAACCTGCAAAGTGGTTTACCAAAACACACACACCAAAAAACACCACCACCACAGCAGTAAAATCAAGAAAAATTAATAATCCTACTTTAAAACATACAAAAGCTAAAATATTAAGATTAAAATTACTTCAACTTTCTAAGCATCTAGGTATGCTTGCCTAAAGAAGAATGCTTTTAGCAGGTGCCCAAAAAGAGCCTACCAAAGGCAAGTGCTTTGTTGCAATAGGCGGGGAGTTCTAAAGTGCAGGTTCCTAATATATTTTTATTAGCTAGGTTTTGTACAGGGGACTCTATTATCACATGCCACATTCAGACAGAATGGGAGTGAATAGAAACACAGGAAGCTGTATGATGCTGAGCCAGACCAACTGGTCCAGCTACCTCAGTATCATCTTTCTACATTGAGTGGAAGCATCTCTCCAGGATTTCAGACAAGGATATCTCCCAACCCTACCTAGAGATGCTGAAGACTGAGCCAGGGACCTCCTTCTGCATGCAAAGCAGATGGTCTACTACTTGGTCATCCCTCAGAGGCTTGGGTGACATGGCCTGTGGGTGGATAAGTTCCATAGGACAGGGAAGGCAGATGTGACCTATCTGTTTACACTTGTTCATTTCCCATGGTCACTGGCATTCTGTCTATTGTATTTTTGCCAGCATTCCCATTTGTTGTTTCTTAATTTGTCATGCCTGATGGGGTGATTTTGTTTGATGTCAGTTCGTTACTATTTTGCATACTAATTACCTTTAAACTCAAACAAATAGAGATTGCAATACATTCTCTCCTCTTACTTGGATGAGTTACGCATATTCTCTCTCATTAAGCAGAGGCTGTTAGATCACAAATTTCAAAAACTTTGCCGCACTAAGTGAAGCGTAGGTGATAACAGCAAGAACCTTTATTGAACCACAGAGCTGAACAACAGGGACAAAGCAACTGCTTATATACATTTCTGAGGGTCTGGGCCACTGCTACTCCCAACGTGTTTGGCTGTCTAAACTTCCAAGCTGTGAATCTTGACTCAGAGTTTAAGGGTCAATGGCAGAGGCCCACATCCTGAAATGTTCTGTGATTGGATATCATGTATTGAATCAGAACACAGGAACTCATAATTCTTAATCCAGACTCAAGCTCAGGCAAACACAGACCACTGAATGCATAACACTAAGCCCATCTGTATGCTCATCTGTTTACTTAGGTTTGTGCCCAACTATTTTTATAATTTAGATAGCCCTTTGTATCATAGAGTTTTTATGTTAGCCCATTCAAATGCATTCCTCTCATTTGTACTGTCTGGAAGGTTCCAAAAAATACCCTTCCAGAATAGACTTTGCTCTTGTGGTATGAATACACAAGATACAACATACCATGTAATTATGGACTGCCCCCTCTTCAACACACTTCGGAGAAACCTACTGGTGACTCCTTTAAAGCTTAAAGTATCTACTTGCAAAGAATTTGTCATCCAATGTCTGTTGACGGGTGACTATTGAGATTGTGTCAGGATAATTAGCCGAGATTTTTTAAAGTAAAATTTTAAACTGCTTAACAGTTATTTAATGGTGGCTATTGAGTATTTTATGTTTTCAATGTGTCTGGATTACCAATGTTTTATGGATATTTTTTCTCTTTTATGATTTTATTGTCTAAATTATGCCAATAAAGGCTAAATGAATAACTGAGTGCATCCTCCATATATGAAAGCAAACTCTTTGTTTATGTGGACATTAGATTAACTGACACTGTTGGCATTTCTGCAAGCCGTTTAGTAAATGGAGGTTATATTGCCCTATAAGTGGGCTGTAGTTGGTTTGATTAGTTCATCTGAAGCTCATGATTAATAATGTTTTCTTGCCCTTGTAAAGGTCTTACAGATAATACTTCAAATAAAGATGTCAACAGAGAACACAACTGAGCCGATTAAATACCTTGACAAGTAAGTTAGTCATCTAGGATTTCCATCATTTAAGATACCATTCATTTGACATAAATTGTTAAGGCAAACAAGACTTTGTGATGATGTTCATCATTACTAAAGAATGTGACATTGCTAAGAGCTGTTGACAACAATCAATATGCAAAGTCTGTCTTTTGTTCATATTGCAGATATTTTCCTCAACTTTGTCAAAGTGTTTTAACTAGTTGATGTACAAATTCTTTATAGACAATTGTTTATATCCCACTTTTCAGAATGGCTCACTTAAAAAGCAAGCAAACAAAAGTTCCATAAATCTCTCTGCAGGTTCTGATACTCTTTGGGCAATCTGAGATACCATAGTAGAAATAAAAAGCGTTTTTTAAAGTACAGTATAGCTGAACTAAAATTTGAATTTTTGAAGTCAAAGAAAACCCTCTTTGCAGGTTTTGAGAACAACCTTGAAGCATTCATGATGGCACAGCTAGAAATAAATCATAGCATGGTTCCTGATAAAAAGTAGTGAAAGCCAGAGAAAACAAGCTGAGCTGAGCTAAAGGTACAAACCTCACACATTTCCACAGGCTGCTGTTTCTCAGGAAGCAAGGTCATTGCAGTAGGTTATCATTTACATTCTTCTCAGATACAAATTTCACAAGGTCAACAAGCATAAATAATTTATCCATGTTTCATGTATGGGCTCCTGCAACCAGTCACTCTGACACCTGCTGTCACATTTCTCATAAGAAATATAATTAGTACAAACACAGGTAGTAAGAGTAACCAGCGTTTTCCAAAGGAATGAAGTATTGGCTAGTCTGGCCTATGTTTGGGTTCACTATGTTTATATGATACAAGAATCTGATTTGGTTTCTATCTGTGAAAAACAGAACCCCTTTGCTCGTGTTGGAGGAGACTCAGCTGCATTTATTTACTTAAGCTCTGGGAGGAAAGCAGTGCTGGAAAAGAGATATGCAACTATTTGGCAGAATTTCAGTGCTCTTGAAATCATGTCCTTGAGCCCATGGAATCTGCTGGGAATGAAACAGTTAGCTGCATGTTGTAAGGCTCATGACATGCACATTTCTAGGTCCAAATTGTTTTTTGTTTATATTTGTTGCCTCTAAAGTTGTTGGCACCCGTCTGTCTCGAGAGACAATAGGGGTGAATTCAAACTTGTTTTCATTCCACTTTTCAGATTTGAGCCTCAAACCAGCTGGGGATCTGTTGCTCACTTTTGCCAAAAGAGGACTTAGCTATATTGCAGGTTGCCTCTTCAATGTGGCTGACTTCCATGAGTCATTAACCTGCACCAGGTTGGTGGACAAGCCAGGATACATGGTCCTGACATTCCAGCTTGCTAGGCCCAAGATAGTTTCTTTCTTTACTCTGTTGCCTGGTGCAGTGGTTCAGTCTGCTTGTCAAGCTATACTCTAAGCTACACATGCCCATTGAAGCAGGTGGACAGTGGTGGGTCTGCACCGTATTGACCGGGGTCTGCCTGGCTTAAGATGGGCGGTAGCTGACCAGTGAGACACAATGATCTCTCTCCCACTGACAAAGGCAACCTGTAGCGCTGGTACCTTATGCCTGTCTGGTTGAGCTTATAACTTGTAGCTGCTGCCTCCCACATTGTTTTTGATGCATTAGCAGCACTGAAGCGACCTCTCCAGGGAGCAAGCCTGGGCAGTGTATATGGAAGTCCTGGGCTGCCCAGACGACAAGACCCCTTCTAGGCCTCACTGATGTAATCCAAAAGAAAACAAAATAGTACATTTTATACCAACTTAGCTGCAGGAGTTGCCAGAAGGAGACACAAAAGATGCCATCCAACCGCCTTAGGGACTCCACTCTGGAATTGTGTAGGGTTTACTCCTCTGTCTTTCTTTTTCCCAAAGATATCCTGAATGGCAGCAGATAGAGATTATTTCTCAGAGGTTACTCCCAAAGCCTTTCTCACAAATGAGTATAGGCAAAAGGCAGTGGAGGTTTAAGGCCAGAGTTTTCCTCCTGGGTGGGCTACCTTCCCAGGTTAGCAAGCCCCATCTGCCCCTCATTTCCCTCTACAGCACGTGCAGATGCACTGTTGATCTTGTCCGCTCCATCCACTGGAGCCTCTCTTCACATGCAGGGGGTAACAAGTCCCTAACTCACTGAGAGTTTAAACCCATCAGCTGCGCACACCTGGTTTAGCTGACCAGTAATAATACTTTCCCAGGGTGTGGATGCTAGCACATGCTGACAGCTTCTAGGAGCCACAGGTGACAGCTGAGTGTAGAGTGGGGACCAAAGGTGTATGAGGTGTCAGGGAGGGGCAGTGCCTCTGGTGGGGAGCATGTCATGCTTCCTCGGGGGTAGTTTGACCACCTTTGCCCCCCCCCTCTGCACTCAGCTCTTGCCTCTAACAAATATGGGTGTAAATAATTTGTCTTATGGCAACTGGGACATGCTCTAATGAAACTGCTAGAGCCATTCATTCTTCAGCCATTAAGATTTTAGAGCTGGAGCCAGAGATGGATACTCTATTCCATATGGACTGATCCCCTGAAAAATTAATGTGATTTGGCACTGCTACTGTCAATTTGAAGTCACGCCAGCAGACCAACTCTGCATTTTTATTACAGCTCCTAGCATTAATTGTTTCAGCTCAAGATCTAGACGTAACACAAATGTCATGGATGTTTTATAATGCACAATTCTGCTGTCAAAGTATCAAGCCCAGGTGATCTAAAATTTGTAACACTGCTTGCTGGAACGGCTTTTTTAAAATGCATTTTTTTGGGGGGGTAGACATTTTCAAAATAGTTTTCTATTCTAATTTTCAAGTATTTTCTTTAAGAAATTTCTAATACCTCTTGTTTTTAATTGTTAAATAATAAATTCAAAGTTAGGGTTTGATCTTTCCAGCACCAGTGTGTGACCCTCCCTTTTAAGGGTATCCTTTGCTAGAGGCAAGATAAGATATGCCAGTCCTTGTTCCAAAATCTGCTGGACAAATCTGACTAGCAACGAGACCACTTTTTATTTGTGATCTGTTTTGCCCACAATTTGCCCGGTTAGTTTATGAAGCCAGAAAGCAAGACTGTGTGTCACTTCTATTCTGATAGTTGGCAATGTCAGGGGACTCCACACACATAACCCCCAGGAGGTACATGAGGAAACGTTATAGCTTAGTGGTAGAGCATCTGTTTCGTATGCAGATGAGGCCCAGGTTCAATCCCTGGCATCTCCAGGAAGAACTGGGAGACATCACTGTCTGAAATCCTGGAAAGGCACTAACAGTCCACATAGACAAAACTAAGGACATATCTACAATGGTCAGTTAAAACATTTAAAATGTGTTATAAAAATGTGACACCAGAGGCTGCTGTAGAGCAGTGATCCGCCATCAATAGAAAATTGCATTGACAGCTTTCTTACATTTTTATTTTTCACAGCATTTTTACAATTGATGTAGATCCAGCCTAAGCTAACATGAACACTGACAATGCTCTGACTTCAATTGAGGCAGCTTCCTATATTCCTATGATGATGGCAGGCCAAAGTGGAGGGTGGGTGTCTTCAAAGTACCGTATTTTTCTGTGTATAACACTCCCCCTATTTTTGGGGACACAAATTTAAGAAAATGGGGTGAGATTGCCAAAGTTGTTGAGCTTTTTTGGGGAGGATTGCCCAGGGTTCTTGAGCTTTTCTCAAGGGAAATGCTGAAAATCACTAACCCAACTGACAAACACTGACAATTGCTCACATCACTGAAGCCAACATGTGTCTGCCTGCTCACCAACGGCAGACAGCAATCGCAACCCGTATTGCCAAAGTGGCAGCCCTTGACACAGCAACCAATCACCCACCCAATTACCACAGCAGCAACCAATCCAAAACAGCACTTGACGCAGCCCCCAATCACCCCCCAAAAAACTACTTACAAGCTACTGCTCGTGGCTGCAACCAATCACCCATCCCCCCCCACACTATCCGTATTTAAGATGACACCTCCCTTCTGACATTATTATTGAGTAAAAAAACCTCATCTTATACAGCCATACCTCGGGTTGAATGTGCTTCGGGATGAGTGCGTTCGAGTTGCGCTCCGCGGCAACCCAGAAGTAACAGAGTGTGTTACTTCCGGGTTTTGCCACTTGTGCATGCGCAGACACTCAAAATGACGTCATGCGCATGCACAGAAGCACTGAAACGTGGCATGCGCAGACGCGTGGACACGGATTACGTTTGCTTCTAGATGTGAACGGGGCTCTGGAACAGATCCCGTTCGCATCTAGAGATACCACTGTACATGGAAAAGTACAGTAATTTATATTATGTCTCTATCATGGTGAAGATACCTTGTAAATGAATGTGTTTAGTGCAGTATGTAAGGAAATAAAAACACATTTGGTTCCTATACTCTGTAAAAGGTAAAGAGTAAAGGGACCCCTGACCGTTAGGTCCAGTCGTAGATGACTCTGGGATTGACATACCGCGTATTTCAAAAAGTAAAAGCCAGGACACCCCGGATTTTTATTTTTTTTTACAAAAATCCCCCAAAAACCCAACGCCTAAGATCCAGGACAAAGCGCCGCCTTTCGAAAATTCCCCCCAGACGTCAATTCTGCCTTTGAAATCCCAGTAATGTCCAGGGGAAATGTCTGGACATATGGCAGCCCTAGTTTAGGCAAGCCTATCCAAACATGAAGAGGTTACGTGTGTTTTAATATGTTTTCAGCTTATTGTTGATTTAAGTTTCTGAATGATTTCAAATGTGTTTTTTAACATTATGTTCTTTAAAATTTTAATGTTTCGTTTTATTTTACTGTAAACTGCTTATTTAGATTCAAGCATTGTATAAATTTTGTTAAAAAGATAGGTATGAAGTGAGGGCGGGGAGAGGGGGGGGATTACAACAACCTGAATACACTTTACCTTTCTTATTTTACACTGCTGTCATAGTTGGGCATTCTAATATATGCCTTACCTTTAACTCCATAACCTTTTAACTCATTCGGTTTCTTGTTGGACAGGAGTCAGAGCCAGCCTTTCCTGCCTACGATTCCGCATGTTTCTGGAAGCAGAGTGCATTCCCTTGAAGACCGGCTGTCCAACCAGGAGAGGACCACAGCTGTCCTCCTGGATCAGGCCTTTCGGATCAAAGATGGCCTCGTTTCTTACCTTCATGGAAACAAAGGCCTTCAGCAAGGGGAGACAGCAGCACGCCAGCTCCTGGAGAACCACATACAGACAATCACAAGCATAGTTAAAAAGCTGAGCCACGACATAGAGGTACCACCACCGCAGTTGTGTTTGGCATTGCCGACAATTTGTTAAAGCTCTGGTTTATTCAGTAGCTATGTTGTGTTCAGCTCCAGATGGGTTTACTTAAGATTAAGTTACTTATAAAATATGCATATCTTTGTTCTCCCCAGGAGGCAGCAAGTCTAGCCAGCTAGCTGCCAACATCTGCTTTTTGCACCGACTCCTGAATGCAAATTACCTGGGAGCGATGATCACCGTTAGGACAGGGGAAGCCTCAAAGGACAGATTCTGACTTGTTGCTCAGATACATCTCTTACCCCCAAACCAGGGGAAGGAGGGATTTGGGTAGAAGAACTTTGATTCTCATTCCCCCATAACTCATCACAGAATTTGGCTGTTGCTTATAATATATATTCAGAAATGGTACATGCAGGCTTTAAGATCTACGTACAGTCGTACCTTGGTTCTCGAACGGAATCTGTTCTGGAAGTCCGTTCGACTTCCGAAAACATTTGAAAACCAAGGTGTGGCTTCTGATTGGCTGCAGGAGCTTCCTGCACTCAATCAGAAGCCGTGGAAGCTGCGTTGGACATTCGGCTTCCAAAAGCATTTGCAAACCAGAACACTCACTTCTGGGTTTGCGGTGTTCGAGAGCCAAAGCGTTCGAGTCACCAAGGTAAAATATGTACTAGTTTATCTTCAAAGGCATTTTCAGCTGAGTATCCAGAAAGGTAATTTTGACTCTCTTTTCTTTGCACTTTGGCCCCTAGAATTCAGAGACGGTGCCGTCATTTTGATTCTTTCTTCATGTTTAAATAATAATAATAATAATAATAATAATAATAATTTATTATTTGTACCCCGCCCATCTGGCTGGGTTTTCCCCAGCCACTCTGGGCGGCTTCCAACAAAGATGAAAAATACACTAAAATGTCACATATTAAATGTCACATATTAAAAACAGGTAGTTGTTTATCGCTTTGACATCTGATCGGAGGGCGTTCCACAGGGTGGGCGCCACTACCGAGAAGACCCTCTGCCTGGTTCCCTGTAACTTGGCCTCTCGCAGTGAGGGAACCGCCAGAAGGCCCTCGTCGCTGGACCTCAGCGTCCGGGCAGAACGATGGGGGTGGAGACGCTCCTTCAGATATACTGGACCGAGGCCATTTAGGGCTTTAAAGGTCAGCACCAACACTTTGAATTGTGCTCGGAAACGTACTGGGAGCCAATGTAGGTCTTTCAAGACCGGTGTTATATGGTCTCGGCGGCCGCTCCCAGTCACCAGTCTAGCTGCCGCATTCTGGATTAGTTGTAGTTTCCGGGTCACCTTCAAAGGTAGCCCCACGTAGAGCGCATTGCAGTAGTCCAAACGGGAGATAACCAGAGCATGCACCACTCTGGCGAGACAGTCCGCAGGCAGATAGGGTCTCAGCCTACGTACCAGATGGAGCTGGTAAACAGCTGCCCTGGATACAGATTTGACCTGTGCCTCCATGGACAGCTGTGAGTCCAAAATGACTCCCAGGCTGCACACCTGGTCCTTCAGGGGCACAGTTACCCCATTCAGGACCAGGGAATCCTCCACACCTGCCCGCCTCCTGCCCCCCCAAAACAGTACTTCTGTCTTGTCAGGATTCAACTTCAATCTGTTAGCCGCCATCCATCCTCCAACCGCCTCCAGACACTCACACAGGACCTTCACCACCTTCACTGGTTCTGATTTAAAAGAGAGGTAGAGCTGGGTATCATCCGCATACTGATGAACACCCAGTCCAAACCTCCTGATGATCCAAACCTCCATGCTGAAAAGCATGGGGGAGAGGACAGAACCCTGAGGCACCCCACAAGTGAGAGCCCAGGGGTCTGAACACTCATCCCCCACCACCACTTTCTGAAAACGGCCCAGGAGGAAGGAGCGGAACCACTGTATGACAGTGCCCCCAGCTCCCAACCCCTCAAGACGGTCCAGAAGGATGTTATGGTCGATGGTATCAAACGCCGCTGAGAGATCCAGCAGAACTAGGAAACAGCTCTCACCCTAGCCCGCCGGAGATCATCAACCAGTGCGACCAAGGCAGTTTCAGTCCCATGATGAGGCCTGAATCCCGACTGGAAGGGATCCAAATGGTCCGCTTCTTCCAGGCGTGCCTGGAGTTGTTCAGCAACCACTCGCTCAATCACCTTGCCCAAGAATGGAAGAATTGAGACTGGGCGATAATTGACCATCGTGGCCGCATCTAAAGATGGTTTTTTAAGAAGCGGTTTAATAACTGCCTCTTTCAGCGGGTCTGGGAAGGCTCCCTCACGGAGGGAAGCATTCACCACCCCACGAAGCCCATCGCCCAGTCCTTCCCGGCTAGCTTTTATAAGCCAGGATGGGCAAGGAGCCAAACAGTCAATAGCCCTGGTTAACTCCACATTCCAGCGGGCCACCAGGGAATCGGCTGAAAGGCCATCAACATGGGATAAAACATCCCCTACCACTCTCTGGAAACCATTTGGATCCATTAAGTGGTGGGGCGGACCATCCGAATTGGTCCCACCTTCCTGCAGAGGAGATGGGTCGCAGAGAAGTCCAGTTGCACCAGGAAGTGATCTGACCATGGCACTTCTTTCGTTTCACTTTTACTTAGTGTTAGATCACCAACATCCATAGAGGTGAACACCAGGTCTAAGGCATGCCCATGGCTATGGGTTGGGCCAGACTTATTCAGGGACAGCCCCATGGAGGCCATGCTTTCCACGAAGTCCCGAGCGGCCCCTTGTAAGGTCGTGTCAGCATGGATGTTAAAATCCCCTAGGACAACCAAGCTAGGTGTCTCCAGGAGAACATCTGCCACAAACTGAAGCAGCTCGGGCAGGGAATCCTTGGTGCAGCGGGGAGGTCGGTACACCAAAAGGAATCCTGTACTGCCCCTATTGCCCAACTTCCAGAACATGCACTCGGAAAACTGGGTCTTCCCAATAGGATGCCTGTTGCAAACTAATGACTTCCTAAAAATCACTGCAACCCCCCTCCCCGCCCACATGACCTGGGTTGCTGTGCGTAAGAGAAACCTGGTGGACAAGCAGCGGCAAGGACAGGCCCGTCTGCTTCATCCAACCAAGTCTCTGTCACACATGCCAGGTCAAGTCCTCCACGCAACTTGACGAGACAGGACTCTAGCACTCTCCCGCCCTGGCCCTGCTCCCACGGTGGAGTCTACTTCTTCCCGAATCTGAGCGATTTTATCTGCAAAAAACTTTGCAAAATCATTGCAGGAGATCATGTGGCCCGTACTGCCTAAGTGATAGGCGATGATTCTCCAAAGCACCTAGACCAGAGCTTTTCAAACTTTTCATGATGGTGACACACTTTTCAGACATGCATCATTTCATGTGACACAGTAATTCAGTTTTACTAGCAAACCAGAGGTTAAACTAACCCCTTTCCAGCCCCGGGAGAAGCACTGGGAGAGTTCACGCGACACACCTACACACTGCAGCCAACACACTAACGTGTTGTGACACAGTTTGGAAAGCTCTGACTTAGACTCTAGCCTTCCTGAAACATTTTTGGGCCCTTGTGTCTTTGCATTCCCTGGTACAGCTCAAACACTAGAGAAACACCAGCCACACACCCCCATCCCCAGAGCTTAAAAATTTAAAACTGCGAGGTGGCAGAATTATGGACTATAGCCTTTCAAATTGCAGGTGGGGAATGTTTCTCCATACTCTATTGATGAAAAAGCTCCCTACATGTACTATATGTTACTGGACCTTTCTCAAGTTTTTTTCTAAGGATTTTACAGCCAGCTTCCCTCATACCTTATGTTTTGTTTACAGATTATTGTGGTTTTCTCTTCTTCCATGCATGGAACTGGGTGTTAATTGGGGGTCAGGTAGTTGCAATCCCCCACCCCACCCTCTTGAGTCGAGACATTTATTTTACCCACACACAAACTTAGCATCTAAAAAACTGTCATAATAATGAAATACTTCCTGGCACAAAGGTTGTTTTTAATTAGCCTCTTTTGCACTGGAAGAAGAGACTGCCATAATAACCATGAATTTGGATCCTGGCAGAGTTGGCCACCAGGGAGACTGTAAGCTAACAACCCTATTCTCAGAGTCATAGCAACTATACTGATGGAAGCATTAATGATATTCCACATGAGGAGGTAAATTGAGTAGAGTCATAAAGGCACGATGGATTTATTTAGTTTGTCCTGCTACTTGCTAAGCAATCAGCACTTCCATGTTATATAAAATAACAAAACCATTAGGAGGACAGACACATTCTAATAGAGTATTTCAAATTATGGGGAGATTCAGCATAATTAAAAATGTTTTAAAAGAGTACTTAAACATTGTTGTTTCAGTTATATTCATGAAATAATAACGAATCACTTAGAACAAAGTTAAAGGCAGGCAAGGAGAGAATGTTCTCTATTCCCACACTCTCATGAATTAACAGCTTTATAGTGGAGTGAGACAGCAACCAATGTTTCCCTTTGGTTTCAGATAGTACATGGGTAGACAAGTCTAAAAAGCCCAGGACACAAATTTTCACGGCCCTCTAGCAGTTATAGTGGCTAATTTATCAGAAGTAATGTATTTTGCATTAACACTGGAAGTTTTTACTAGATTCTGACCAAACTAAGCCTCCTAGAGCAAAATAAACACCAGGTTTACCCCCCCCCTCAAAATCATAGAATTATACAATTGGAAGGTATCCCCAAAGGTCATCTAGCCCAACCCCTGCAAATATGACCATAAAACCTTCATCCCAGCCTTATTTGATTTGATACCCTTATTTGATACCCTCTCACTGTATATAGCTCTCATGATTCACACCGTCACTGAAGAAAATAAATAAAATGTCTTATCTGGGCCTGAATGTTACATATAATTGAGTGCCAGAAGTATCAGCCACATTAGCAAATGTACTGTGTGAACAATACAGGGGGAAACATTGTGTCCCGAGCTTTTCAGACTTGTCGACCCATGTAGTATCTGGAATCAAAGTGGCACATTGATGGCCAGGTGTGAAATATTTTGGCATTATTTTCAGCTCTCCCATCCAGCTATTAGCATTTAGTCCTTAGGTGGCAAACTTGTGGCACAGACAGTACCAGTAACACAGCTTTGTGATATTCTTAGGCAGCCTGCAGCCTGGCTATGCATGCCTTCCCTGTTGATAGCTAACAGCAATATATTTCTTAAAATTAAGTTTCTGGGCAGCTCTAGAGGCACACACTATGGTCCAATTAAGGTATAACAGAAGCCATGGTTTCCTGATATCTGAATGAATTGTGGTGAGCCTTGTACTCACATGCTCCCCCTCCCCTTTCATTGCCATGAGAATGGAAATAATGGTTTGTCTAAAGCTGATTTGTTGAAAGAAGCCAGGATAAATTTCAGAGCCTGGGATGTTCAGGGCCCATACAACTCCAATTCATATAGTGGGAAATGATGATTTCCCCTTACATCTGAACCAGACCAAATGTCTTGCCTTTAGGGAGATGGGTGTGAGGAATGTAGTGTGGTTTCAAGGAACTTTCCTCCTAGCTTTGGCCTTCCTGCTTTCAGGTTATGCATGGCCTCCCTTCTTTCCATTTAGACCACAGCAAAGTCCCCATTTCCACAGTACAAACCGCTCTACGCTTTCATTATTCAGCTGCCACTATGCTGTCAGACCTAGTTTATTCATCCATTGGATTGTTTGGTTTGGAGACCAGTTCACTTGCCAGGGAAAATATAAATAATGTGATTAGGGCCTTAGGAACCTTCCCCATATCTGAAGATTCTATATTGAATGTCGGCAATATGGATGAAAATTGTATACACAAAGACAGGCAGATATTGGAAGCTTCGACAGTGTGGGACCAAAGGTACCACCAGGTCTGAGGAACGTGATAATCTCTAAGGTAAAGGAATTGCCTTAGCCCATTAAAAATGTAAACCATTGCAGACTCAGCTGTGTTGGATCTAAGGCCCCCCATTTTAAGTAATAACAGCAGTTTGTGTGTTTGTATAACACGTGTTCTTATGTTGTGAACCACCACCCTGCAATCTTCAGATGATGGGTGGTACACAGATTTAATAAATAATAATAAAAGCAACAACAATAATTTGTATAAAACAATAAACTGAACACGTATTGGTACAGTCCTTTGCAATTCTGCTCAAATTATAGGTTCTGGAGAGGCAAATAAAATCAAGAGATGATGCAACATCAGGAACTAACTTTGCTATGCAGAGTCTAGACCATAAACACTTGCAGGGAGTTGGAGATCTACGTGGAAGAGTAGCTAGGTAAGTTTGACATACTCTATTAAGGGAAACCTACCTCAACAATATTTGCACCTTGGCTCACATTTACAACATCCTGGGCTGGGGACCCAAATACCTGAAGGAGTACCACTAGTTTTATCATCATAGCTGCGCCTTCAGATTTTTGGAAGAGGCCCTTCTCTGTGTTCCACCGTGGGGGCAGATGCATTGTGTGGCGACACAAGAAAGAACCTTCTCCATACAAAACCCCAACCCTAAAACGGAGTGTCCTTAAACAAAGCACATTACAATAACAAAACTACGTGTTACATTAAATGTGTGGTTTGCCACCTGGGGCTGGTGGCATAGGGAGTTACGTTACACCAGCACCATGGACCTGATGAAAATTGCTCCTCTCAGCACCATTTGCTCTGAACAGGAAGCTGCTACTTGCCCAAAAGAACCTTCTCCCCTGGGTCAAATAGCAGCTTCGGCATGCAGTGGCAATGATCGGTATCACAGTATCTGGGGGAAGTGTAGATCCCATTCCATTGCCATGGTGCTGAAACACGTAGGCCACTGCTGGCGGTTTCTTTTTTTCAGGGGGGGGACACAAGTGATTTAATGTATCATGTAGTTTTGAAGTTTTCCTCTAATACCTTGATTTTATATTTGAAGACTCCCATTTGCAGAACACTGAACTGGTGCCTCTTAAGTTCAAAGCTGGAGGAAGTGTTCTGTACATGTTGTTGCACACCACCCCAGTTTCTGAGCAGTGAGAAATTCCAGGCATTCCAGGATCTTACCCAGGGCTCGTGTTTCCTTTTGGAAGTGGCACACAGCCAAGACTGTGGAGTCTTCCTGATACAGTGGTGCCTCGCAAGACGAAAAGAATCCGTTCTGTGATTCTCTTCGTCTAGCGGTTTTTTCGTCTTGCGAAGCAAGCCCATTGACAGATTAGCGGATTAGCACTATTAGCGGCTTTTAGCGGCTTATCTGCTGATCGGATCAGCTGATAAGCGGCTTAGCAGCTTAGAAAAAGGGAGGGGAGGGGAAAAAACCCGCAGGAACTCGCAAGCCCATAGGAGATTCGTTTCATCTCTTTCATCTAGCGAGTTTTCCGTCTTGCGAGGCATTCGTCTTGCAGGACACCACTGTATATGGTTTATTTACACATATATACCACCTGAGCCTCTGATGGAGGGGTTCACAGCATGAACACCCAAAAACCATCTTGTTCTCCCACAGCCACAGCCTTGGATTCAAATAGAAATCAAACATTGCTCTGACTCTCCAGCTTGCTGCTTTACTTCTAGGTCACGTCACAGCCAAACTCTACTCCAGACTCTGGCACTATCTTCTAACTGTGATCTGGGGGAGGGGCCCCACCCATTTGCTGCCTCACACAGAGTCCCGTTCCTTTGTTCCCTTTAATGGCCCATCACCCATGCTATCACTTCAACACAGGAAGTTGGCCTGGCTTATATTTTAACATTTGATGGATGCAGAAGGATCTCACACAGAGCCTATTTCCTCCACCCCAAACTTAAAATACTATGTTAAATTTTGGTATAAATATTGCCTCATTAATTAAACTCACGCAGTGAGAGGATTGATAAAAATAAAATTCTTAGCATGAGAAGAAACAAGAAACAGGGATATGGGTTAAGTTACAATGGTGCTGCTTTGCAGGTGGTTACTGGGTTTTAAATAGACTGGAATTGGAAAGAGGCTTTTGGGCAGAAACTACAGGAATTGCACTTTCAAGCTTTTATCCATGGATCACAGAAGCTGTCTTAATTTCACAAACTCCTTAGTCACAAGAGTAAAAAAAAAGAAAGAAATTATTTATTGGCCTTGGAATGGTATTGGTGGGTCAGCTTTGTGTAGATCAAGTACACAAATATTAAGCAACATAGGAAAATGTGTGGTCGATGAAACTGAATTACCATTCAATACTTTTGCACAGATATCCCATCTGCCACGAGATCACCCCTTTTGGAGTAGTTATTGTACTTGGCCTGCGTATTTAATAGTGTCTCAAAGAGTGTGCATTATATTCCGGCCTTAAGGTTGGCACTGAAACACCGTATTAGGAACTGCAGGGGATAAACAATTTAATATGTGACACTTTCCTATATAATTAACAGAGCAAGTAGTGATCTAAATAATTAGTGTTAGTTCCCTGGGTTATTTTATTAAAGTAAGGCCAATTTATTCCACCTTTTTTGTGAGAGTGAGATGAGCGAGCACAAATCTCTAGGCTCAGCACAACCTCCTGACATTGCAGCAATAAAGGCTGGCTTTAGTAGCTGTATTTAAGCAGTCAATTTTAAATGAGTAATTGCTCTTAGATTAAGCTATAGTACAAGGGAATGATTGATACCACATTATGAGCACTTTTTGCATATTGCTTGTTACTAGTGCTCTCTTATGGAAATGTTGAGCTAGCCTAATTTGAAATACTGAAAAACCTCTAGTACAAAAGCTGTTACTATGCTTGCTTAGGACCCGTCTCTACACATCTGAAAGCTACTTTTCCATGTTAAGGGAATATGCCCTTCTAGAACATGAGCGATGGGGAAAATTTATGCCCCCAGTGCAGCCCACCCTGACGCTTCTCGCTGTGGGTGTTGGTTCTTCTGACGCCCAGGAGAGAAGCGCTGGGCTAGGCGGCTGTATGGGGGCGGCTGCTTCAAGCCCCCTCAAAAATCCATGCCCAGGGCCATGGGGGTGCCCCTCTGGCACCCCCCCATACTACACCCCTGCAATCCAGCAAGGCAGAAGAACCCAGTTTCCCCCAGTGCCAAACCAAAACCTAAGCTGCCATCCTGCAGCCACTTACCTGGGAATATGCCCCATTAAACACAAAGAGACTGTCTTCTGGGTGGACATGTATAGCATTGCGCTGTAAGTTAATTATACAATAAATTCTTAATAAAAGACTGTACTTTCCCTCCTGTAGAGCAATATATACCCACCAGAAAAATGCCTCCTTGCTGCTAAGAAAAACGGAAGGAGAAACTATGAAGCTGCCAAGGACTAGGAAATAAGAGTAAACTAGGAACAGTGCAATAAGGAATGGGCGTGTTGGATTCTCTTTAGGATCCCATGGATTCCTATTTCCTTGTATCCAAACAACTCACTTTTCAATCATAGCAATTATTCACCCATTGGCTAAAAGCATTGATAGGCAGGAGCAGCCAGGCTGCCTCATTTCACAGAAATTTCTTAGGGTATCTACATGTTTTGCTTCATAACTTTCTAAGAGGGCTATAGACTTATTTTTTATCTTAAAAAAGAAAGCTCAGCCTCTTGGTTCTGTGCCCGGGAGCACAAATGATTACCTCCATATTTGCAAGCCTTGATGTTGCCTAACAAAATAACATGACCATGGAAACCAGTGCTATTATGCAGAATGGGTGTTACAGCAACTGCTCTGGTTAACATTTTGCACCAGTGTAGTTTCAAGATACTCTTCAAAGGCAGCCTCAAATAGAATGAATTGATTGGAGTCTTTAGGTAAGAGTCAAAGAGCTAAGTGCATGGTGTATGGATTCTGCCTTATGGAGGAAAGTTAAAGGTTTGGGTCGATGCGCTTCTAGGTGAGAGATGGTGTCAGGTATTAATGGGGTTGTGGGAATTTTTGAGGACTGTTAACACTACTTTGCATTCTGTCATCTACCTTTGCTTCCAGGTGTGATGCCAGCATTGCAAAACTCTCTGGAGATATAAATATCATCAGGCATGAGATCTCAAAACAAGAGAAAGAAATTCATGCAATCAAATCTACTGTAGAAAATTATGCTAATAATTTGGAGTTGAAGGTGAGTGAATCTGAATGTTTGTTATTCAAATCTTTAAGGTGTGTCAGACATTGCCCCCGTTCCCCATTTGATTCCAAACTACTGACTGACCTTAGTGAAAGACGGAGGCTGAGTTCGAACTATAATTTAATGTACCATGAAGGAGTTACAGAAAGCCTTGGCTTACATGGTCTCCCATTTTGCTTCTTCTGTTGAGCAGTTTGGAAGCAATTACTACCATTTTTGTTTAATGACAGCTTGTATCATCTAAACAGACAAACTGGATTGTTAATACTAAATATTGCGAGAGGTAGTACGTCTTCAGTATTGAAAACTAAACACTGTACAAAGGTGTGTAAAATTATTAACATTAATAGAATGAAGTTGTAAGAATACAGTTTTTTCCAGGTTGTTTTTTTTTAAAAAAGATTGAAATTCCAAAATAATTTTAGATTTAATCTTACAGGAGCCCAATTTTCAGTGTTTTGTGCATTTGAGGCTCATGCTTGAGGGCAAAAGCTCAGTCTGGGAATGTCTATATTAATAGGACAAAATTGTTTGTGAGCACAGAGAAGAGGCAATTTGCCCTTCCAGCCAGCATATAGATTAAGCTTTAGGAAAAGGTTTTGTGGCGACACAACCTGAAAGAAAGAACTTTGGGAGAATAGTGCTCTGTTTTATTAATCCTGCAATTTACATGTGTCCTAAAATTATGTAAAAAGCTTATTTATATACTTCTGTTTGGTGTTTTGATTTACCTATGTGTGAATCCCTTCAGAGACACTTAATAAAGACCTTTGATAAACAAAAGAATGTAAGAATCATACCAAAAAGAAAGAAAGAAAAGTTGCATAAGCCTGTCTGGAAACCCAATCTGTAAATCTCAGATATGTGAAATCTGGGTGCGGCTAGCAAGCGATGAAGACAGAGAGTTTTGTTGTTCACTTCAGTTCCACAGCAGCTCTCTCGCAAACAAGCTGGCACTCAGGAACTGAAATTTACAGCCCTTTGCAACACAAAAACATCAACAAGCAAGGAACTTGCTGAGGAGATTCGTAATTCATTTTAAAACTTTAAAGGGAACCTTACTACTAACCTGCTCTTAGGCATTCAGGGCCTTACAGAAAGGAGGCAAAAAGGCAGCATCCAAACTGTTCTGAGGTAATGAGCCAGCTGCCCATAAAGGTGACTGCTGCCAGCCTCAACTCTGCCACTGAGCATGTGCAGACTTATTAAAGTAATAGACAACAGTGGATTACACTTTCATATCTATAAGGAGATTGGCTATTGCTTGCTAGCTCTACCTTTTTTGACATATATAGTAGGCCTGTAACCCCAAAACAGTGTCAGCACCAGGCAACCTTAGGGCATTAGACAGGGCCCACCACTGCTAGTGCCTCCCCTGGATTCCCAGCCAACTTACTGAGTGCTAGACAGCCAAAAGATTCTCACAGAGCCCTGGAGCATCAACAATCGTATCACTCAAGGGAATTGTGAGAAATTAATAGTAGTTGGTTTAGCAATTCACCGCTGTTACCAGGTAAACCCACATTCATGGTGGCCTCCCAATATAGGAGTATGGGGGGGGGGTCCATAGAGGGCACTTTACCAATAGCCCCCTTACACCTGGAGTCAGTCTCCTTCACTAAAGGATTTTAAGCAGAGGTTGGGTGGCCTTCTGTCTTTAGTTGAGATTCCTGCATTCCAGGGAGTTACACTAAGTGACCCTCTAGGTCCCTTTTAACTCTATAATTCTGCCATTCTTTGACAAGTATGTAAGATAAAGATTGTTGACATATCCTCATTGTAAGAACTTTTAAAATTGCATACTTTTTGAAGGTATCTGATCTAACATGAATGTTCAGGTGTTTGCAGTAATAATAGAAAATAAGCTACCCACGTATATTGCTACATATAATATTCATGGCTTCTCAGTTTTGGAGATTAAGCCCTGCTCTATTAAAGACCAAAGCTATTCTTTAGCAGGCATTAGGTGGCTGGTCTTTTCTCTTGCTTCAGTATTGCCTTCATTCTTCATAGTATAGTAGCCACACTTTATTTCCCAATCTCCTGTATTCCTTACTGACAGTTTACTGTATTTCTCAAAGGACAGGTATTCTTGAGAGGGTGCAAGTGGAAATATTTCACCAGAAAAATGTGGTCAGAGGCATGTTTCAAACCTGTCTTCCTCTTGGCAGAAAATGATGTTTCCACAATCCAAGTAAAATAGAATAAATGCACGTCATGAATCACATATACCAGAATACCAAAGAATGTAAAGACAAAGTTAGTTTTTTACTATTGAGAGACATCAAGCAGGGGAAAAATGACAAATAAAAGCTCAACAGGAAAAGACACACACACAGAGAGACAGGGGAAAATGTCCAGAGCTTAGCCACACATCCAGAAATAATCACGATACAGCCCTCCCTGGATTACACATAAGATCAGAATGCAAAACAGAACTTCAACAGCTAACACTAAAATCTCACACCACTTTATCCCTTCAAGAGTACTAAACTGGCTTTGTTCACTGATGGCCTGCGGTGAATTGTAGTGCAGATGTACCTCAGGATACATTTCCCAAATATAAAACTGATTTTTCCTCAATCTTATCTAAGCACCCTTATGTACTCTCCAACTATATCATGACCCTAACATTTTAGTCAGTTGTAACTGCTCCTGAAAGCCACACTGAATTCACTGGGTTTTAAGAGTTGTCAATACACATAATTCAATCAGCGAAATTCTGGCGGATACTAAATTATTTTGTACCAGTTGATGGCAAGCCTTTATTACTGGGTTAAATTAATTCTGAGAAAAGCTTTTAAGAATGGGCCTGTCGGAAATTCTGGCTTTTCCCACTCACTGCAGCAATAATGTGTGTTTAATGTAAGTGCTGGAATTCTGCCTTATAAAGAGTGTTCCCTGTTGAATTCTTATTAGGTAATGCAGCTTTTAGGCAAGATAGACACTTCAAACTCAGAGCAAAACTCAAATTTGAAGGCAATACAAGGAAATCAACATCATGAATTGCAGCTCCTGGATCTCAAGTAGGTGGTGAAAGCTTTTTAACTTTATTAACACACCTAGTTTAGGCCAATGGAATTTTTTTGAGGGAGCAAAATAGAACCATTTATTTACATGCTTTTGGGAATCCTGACAAACTAGTGAGAAAAGTTCGATAGAAACCTAACAATATTGGTCACAGAGTAAATTGCCGAAGTGATACTCTTGCCCCTCAAAAAGCAAAGGAAGAATTACACTTTCCCCCTTTATTGTAACCATTTATTATGAACCATAGCCCAGAAATTATGCATGTGTAAAGGTGTTTGCACCTTGTTTCCCTGCATTTATAAATCCCTTTGTATAGAAATCTATTTTTTTAAAATGATATTTATTGAAAGTTTAAAATTACAGAGAATGAAAAAGATAGAAGAAGAAGAAGGAAAGGAAAAGAAAAAAAAGAAATATATATATATTCAGAAAAACAAGGAATTAAGCAATACAAGTCAATAAAAAGAAAAAAAGAAAAATACAAAACACACAATACATCAAAACCAACAAAACAAAAATTTTAAAAACAAATCCAATATTCCCAAATCTTTATCTTTCGTTAACTTGTTTCATTGACCTCACACCTCCTTTTTGTATTCTAATTATTATCTCAGCAAATCCTTTCCATCTTTCACTATATTCTATCATTAAATTACCTTAATTTATTTTAACCTTATCTTACCATAAAAAGCCCTAGAGCTTAAAACTTAAAACTTATTTATACATAATTCCTTATAATATTTCTACTAAAGCCAAATAGTTTCATTCCAGCTTTTTTCTAACACTCGTTAATTTTACACTAATTCTCTAAATGAATTTTTAAACTTTCTTCCAATCTTCATCCATCGTCTCTTCTTCCTGGTCTCGGGTTTTGTCAGTCCTTTCTATCCCTTCCATCTAGTCCATTAACCTGCTGACCTTCTACCCGAGGCTCTTAAGTCTTTTCCATGTCCCTTCTGCAGGTCTTCTTCATGTTTATACCTGCACTTTACTTTATCTTCTGCTGATCTTATTCTTAATTTCCTTCCTTTCTCGCTGAGGGGTAGATCTTGGGGAGACTCCAACTTGACAATGTCTTTATCCCTTCTCGACAGGTCAGCCTACTCTCCACAGTCAGCACTGAAATCCAAAAGATATTTGAAGGCATGTTTCAAAGTCCTTCCAAAGTTAAGGGCCCCCACAACTCCAAGCTCCCCCTGGCCCAAAACCAGATCCCAAAAGTCAGAACATCCCTGCATAGGGGGATCCATCCAGCTTCCCATCTCCAAACCAAACAGTACTCCATCTCTCCCAATCTGACTTTCTCCAGGTTCAGTCATCAGAAACAACAGCTTATTTTCCTGCAAGGCTGCGGCTCTCTCCATTTCTATTACTTGAGGTTCAGCAACAACCTCCTCCTTTGTCTTCTGCACAACTTGCCCTGTCAAAGCAAATTCCTGAGATGGTTCCTGAGTAGTTTCTATGCAGGTATTCACCGTTTGTCCAAAATTGCTAACTGCAACAGTCATCAAATCCATCTTTTCATGTAGCTGTTCCAGTAAAGCGCTTGTCTTGCAAAGAGCAAGAACTAAAACTTCTTCTAGACACATTCTTGCTCAAGGTCAGGTTCCCACGATCTTTAATCTCTGCAGCTGTAAAATTCCCCAGATCGACTCCAGCAACAGTATCACAAGCTCCCTCTAGAGGAAACAATTTCTGTTTGTATCCGTCTTTTTGAAAGCAGCTCCAGCAACAAAATTACTATCGTTTTCCAGATATTTTATTCCTTTTTATATGCAGAAGGAAACATTGGAATCAATATGTTTCTCTTTTTAAACTATCTGTCAAAAAACGTTTTATTCACAGCCAATGAACTTCCCCAAAGCGTCTGTCTCTGACACCCCGTTCCCAGGTTCAAGACGGTGGAAATTTATCTTTCTTTACTCTCTCTCCTGCAGGTTTAAACAATCTAAGATTTCCCCCCTCTTCTCCTGCTTCCAAGGGGGGTTTGGTGTTTTTAGCTGATGAAAATGTAGTCCTTTACAAACGACTTTCCAGACTTTAGCTTGCAATGTCTTTGCTTCAATCTATTTACAAAAGCAGAAGGCGGACTTCCTGTTTAGACCTTCCCACTTCAGTGCCAAATTAATTCAACTTTTAAAACTCCAATTCTTCACTTTACTCACGGGTAGTTACTTCTAAATCCAATTGTCCACAGGAAAAAGTCAGCGCTCTCCGGCAACAGCTGTGCGGCTTCACTCCGTGAAAGTAGCAATCAGTTCGAAGCACCGCACCGCTCACCCCACTTCGCTCCGGAGCCCCAAAATGGGTTTCCCCGCGAGTAGGGGAGGCGCTCTTGGTGCCCGCCAAATCCCATGTTCCCAGGCGGCGGCAAGACCCGATTCTCACGGAGTGGGTTCCTCTCGGTCAGAGGAACTCCATCATTGCCGAAGGCGCTAACCCGGAAGTCCCTTTTGTATAGAAATCTACCACATTCATGAGAAAGAATTCCCCCAAGGCCCCTTTTTGATGGTTTAGTTTTTGTATGTGCAAGTGTTTTCTTTGTTTTATTTTGTTATGTGAGAAAGTATTCAGAAATCTAACAATAACTTTGCTTACTAGAGACATTAATGTTGTTGTTGTTTAGTCGTTTAGTCGTGTCCAATTCTTCGTGACCTCATGGACCAGAGCACACCAGGCACTCCTGTCTTCCACTGCCTCCCACAGTTTGGTCAAACTCATGTTGGTAGCTTCAAGAACACTGTCCAACCATCTCGTCCTCTGTCGTCCCCTTCTCCTTGTGCCCTCCATCTTTCCCAACATCAGGGTCTTTTCCAGGGAGTCTTCTCTTCTCTTCTCATGAGGTGGCCAAAGTATTGGAGTCTCAGCTTCAGGATCTGTCCTTCCAGTGACCACTCAGGGCTGATTTCCTTAAGAATGGATAGGTTTGATCTTCTTGCAGTCCATGGGACTCTCAAGAGTCTCCTCCAGCATCATAATTCAAAAGCATCAATTCTTGGGCAATCAGCCTTCTTTATGGTCCAGCTCTCACTTCCATACATCACTACTGGGAAAACCATAGCTTTAACTATACGGACCTTTGTTGGCAAGGTGATGTCTCTGCTTTTTAAGATGCTGTCTAGGTTTGTCATTGCTTTTCTCCAAAGAAGCAGGCGTCTTTTAATTTCATGACTGCTGTCACCATAATGCCAAAAGTCTTTTTACAGGGGAAGACGCATTATGAGGCTTAAGGTTTATTTTTTGCAACCCACCCCTTTCAACTTTTCACTCCACACTAAGGTCTCTCTACACAGGGCTTCTGGTTTTCTCTGCCAATTTCTTAATTTATCTGTGACTCTTTTTCTATATATAACTAATTCAAAACTTAACTACATGAGTCATGCTAAAATGAACCACAAAATCACATAGGTTCAGAGCTATGAGTAAAACATGGCCTTGAGTCACTTCACCAATTATTGCTGATGTTATGGATGTAGGTACACACTCCCACAGAGAGACTCCCATCTCTGGCTCATACTTTGTCACTGTTGTTCATATCAAGGCGTCTCGTCTCTTACTTTCAGGATGGTCTAACTAGGCCTGTGTTTCAGATCCTCAGGCTACGCTTTGGAGATTTCGTATTCTCAACCAGTTCTGTTTCTCAGTATTATTCTGGCCTTTTATACTCCCACCCACCTGTTGCATAGCTGGATGTTAGGTTCAGATTTTTTCTTTTTAAGGCCTTAGGTTTTCTAGTTCAGAAATTGTGTTCATAAGCTAACATATTATACTGAAAAATGAGTGGAATCAAATGACTCAAGTGTCAGGTTTTAGTTTTTTTTAATTGCTTCTTATTTGGGAATACTCTTGGGTCCAAGTATTACGCTGATATCTACTGTACACCCTTGAGCAGAAAGTCAGTAATTTCATCTCACATACAGAACTTTACAAAACTTGGAAGTATGGAACGAATTAAAAATATATCTCAAATGTGATTCTGTGGTGACTATATTTACTTGATTGATCGATGCTGCCACACATGAAAGTTGGCTGCCTTGAGAAAGTTATATTTAGCAGACACAAAATTAGACAATATAAAAAGGCCTGTGTGAGATATAGCTTAGTAATGTTCCAGCCACATTAAAAGGTAAATGTTGAGTGTGTGTTTTTTTGACAGACAGAGATAGGAAGGTCTCCAAATTTAACTGGATATAGTTATTGTACTGTGTTGCATGAATATTCACTAATGGTATCTTTAAATGCTAGGATAAATGGTGTTTTAAATGACTTTAAGGATCAAATCCAAAACCAGAGGAAGTGGATAGAAAATGAGTTAAGGAGATCTGAGCAAGAGCAGGCCTCTCTCATAAATCAGTGTCTTTATTCAGTGAAAGAAAGGCTGGTAAGTATACTTAGAATTATTACTTCAAATGGATGTTACAGTGAACCCAGGAAGACTTACTTACCTAGACCTTGTGAAAGTAACCGTAATTAAGGATTTTCCAACAAGGAATACAAACTGAGATTCCAACAAGGAATACAAACTGAGATTCCAACAAGGAATACAAACTTTCAGGGCACACATAGGAGGAACAGTGCCCCTTTAAGCAATGGGAACTGGGGAGAGCAGGGACAACTCAGGCAAAGAGAAAATTGGGAGAGAGTGCTCTTAGGATAAACTGAGAAGGGAAAATGGGCACAGAAGCAAAGCAATTGCACATGAAAGGAATCTAAGGGGGTCCAATATTACTATCAGAGATCTGATATTTGGCAATATTTTAGCCCTTGTGCTCAATATAGTGCTGTCAAGTGGTAAAATACTACTTTTATGAAATGGAACATACAGAAAGCATGCATCATAGAAAATAAAATTACCTTCCACTATGGATATCATTGGGACGCGGGTGGCGCTGTGGGCTAAAGCCTCAACGCCTAGGGCTTGCCGATCGAAAGGTCGGCGGTTCGAATCCCCGCGGCGGGGTGCGCTCCCGCTGCTCGGTCCCAGCGCCTGCCCACCTAGCAGTTCGAAAGCACCCCCGGGGGCAAGTAGATAAATAGGTACCGCTTACCAGCGGGAAGGTAAACGGCGTTCCGTGTGCGGCTCTGGCTCGCCAGAGCAGCGATGTCACGCTGGCCACGTGACCCGGAAGTGTCCTCGGACAGCGCTGGCCCCCGGCCAATAGATGTGAGATGGGCGCACAAACCCCACAGTCTGTCAAGACTGGCCCGTTCGGGCAGGGGTACCTTTACCTTTACCTTATGGATATCATACTTTGCATCACAAGCAAAATCTTAACACAGTGGCTTCAATAAGCCTCCCCATGGATGGCAAAGTGCCTACTTTTCAATGAGCGACATTCTAAATTAGTTTAGATTCTTGGCAGTAGAAGAGTTCCTGGCTCCATGCAAGCACTTAAGTTGAGTGTTTAGCTTCAGGAAATCCTTGTTCCAGGATTAGGGCTCTCAGTGTTTATCTGAATTAAATGTCTCACACAAAATTCTGGATGCAGCTGGAAAGATTCATTTCATTAAGTCACATCACAGGAGTGAGAGATCCAGTTCTTATATACAAGAGTCTGAAATCTAAGTAACTGCTAAGCCTAAATTATTGACATTGCATAGCAAGTTTAAAATGTCACATTTCCTATATTAAAACATCAAGGTCAATGTTGGTAACCTCAAAAATATCAAGTGCTGGATTGCTTTGAATTTTCAAGGAAAAAACGGTCTCCTTCCTTTAACAGGGCAGGTTTTGGGAGGTTCATTCTCTTAGTAATCATTATTGCCATAATAACAAGTACAGGGTGAACATTCCTTTGGCCATAGTTAATTTCATCGCTGATGGGAGAGGCTAATGGAGATATCTAGAGTACCACAATGAGAGGATGACTGGATCTTTCATTTCAGCTGCCCCAAGTAGATATTCAAAGACTTTCTTGGATTGCTGCAACCACTATTAACAATTCACATTTCTATTTGTTAACTGAGCAAAGGCAACAAGAAATATATAAATGAGCAAGATGCTCATTAAGTGGTTGAGCGTTGTCTAAGTACAGCTGCTTGCTATTTCAAAATGTGTCCTTAACATGCTCCACGATGCAGTTTTAAATTTTTTTATTTGCATTTATATCTCACCTTTCTTGCAAGAGGCTCAAGGTGGCCTACATTGTTTCCATGTCCTTTCTCCCCTCAAGTCAATTTTATTTTCACAAGAGCCCTGTGAGGTAGGTTAGGCTGTAGGATAGTGAGCGGTCCAAGGTTGTCCCAGGGAGCATAATGGCAACTAAAAGACCTGTCTCCCCAGTCCTAGAACAGCATTATGTAACTATTACCCCACCCTGTCTCATCTTAGCCCAACACAAGTTCTTGGCTGCTGCCTGGAAGTGACACTTCCCCATATAATTGAGGCAGGTGCCTATCTGTTTATTTGTTTTGTTCTAAGGCATATTGGTGGAACAGAAATGGAGGGAAATAAAATGGAAGGTTCCTCTCACCAAAAGGACAAAAAGCACCAAAAAACCACAGCAATCTAACACAGAGCTGAGCCAGCTGAAAAATTTATCAAAGTAATTTGTGCAGTAAAAAAAATCTACAGACCCTGTTCTACCAGGATTAAAAACTGAAATAAAAATCTGTTGTATCCAACATTAGTACCCACTGAAATTAATGTACATGGCTAACTTACATCCATTCACTTAAATGGATCTACTCTAATATTTTTTTTATTTATACCCTGTCCACCTGGCTGGGTTGCCCCAGCCACTCTGGGCGGCTTACAGCTTATCTAAGTAGGACTGATACTGAATAGAATTCTATTGCCATAATGTTGGATAGAACTCTATTGGCATCCATCTGTCTTGAGACAACAGAGTGCGCCTCTGGGTAGTGGGGTGAAGTCAAACTGCTGCATTAGCAGCACTGAAGTGCCCTCCCCGGAATGCATGCCTGGGCAGTGTGTATGGAGGTCCTGGGCTGCCCAGACAAGAAGACCTTCCTTTCAGTCTCTCTGATGAAGGAAAGCAGAGTGATATATTTGGCACAGGCTTGGCTGCAGGTGTTGCCAGAAGGAGGCGTACAAGGGGCCATTCAACCATCTTAGCGACTGCATTCAATCCTTAGCCTTTTCTTCTCCCAAAGATATCCTATAAAGCAGATGTTTAGGGTCAAGGTTTTCCTTCTTCTAGATCAGGCATAGGCAAACTTGGCCCTCCAGATGTTTTGGGACTACAACTCCCATGATCCCTAGCTAACAGGACCAGTGGTCAGGGATGATAGGAATTGTAGTCCCAAAACATTTGGAGGGCCGGAGTTTGCCTATGCCTGTCCTAGATGGGCTACCTTCCCAGGTTGATGAATCTCATCTGCCCCTTACTTCCCTCTACAGCACATGCAGAAACTGCCTTCTTGACTGTTGGACCCAATATTGGTCTCATCTCCTCAATCCCACCAGAGCCTGTCTTTGCATGTAGGGGAAGCCCCTAACTCACCAAGCGTTTGAGAGCCATCAGCTACCCTCACCTGGTTTAGCCAACCAGTCGAAGCCATTCCTGGGATGTGGCTGCTGTCTCATGCTGACAGCTTCTAGGAGCCACAGGTGAGAGTCAAGTGCAGGGTGGAAACTGAGTGGACAAGCTACACTAGAAGGAGCACAGTGTCCCCCTCATCAGAGGTACTATTCCCTCCCCTAACACCCCAAACATAATCCTGTAAAATTTAAAATATTTATAAATAGTCTTTATGGGAAAGAAAAGGTAACTCAGATGCAGTTTTGTGGGAGGCAGTAAAAACGGTTCCAAATTCTGTAATTATATTGATTTATCATAAATCTTTATTTTAAAAGGACACAGTGGAAAAGAAAACGGATGATAGTTATTATTTCCTCTGCAAAAGAATAGAAAGCACTGATAAAACAGAGCAATTTAACGCAGAGCTGAACCAAGTGAAAAATGACCAAAATAAGCTTCATGCAAGGATTGCTAGATTTGAAAAACTGATGTGGCATGAGCTGGAGGAAATCCAAAGTGAATATAGATCAGGTAAGATTTTTGGGTGGGTTTCTTTAAGGAGAAACCTATTAAGTCCTCGCCTTACCCTCTAATCAGGTGTACTTACCAAACTACACCAGAAATTTCATATTTCTGTGTGCTGTTCATAACGCCCTCATAGCTCGGTGAAGGATGTTTCTGTCGGTAATGTCAAAATCAAGCCATTGCATATTGTTCTGACAATAACTGAAATCCACAATAATGAAACACAAATCTGCTAACTATTTCTGGTCCTTTCCCCCCAAGTCACACTTACTAATCAGGGGGTACCCATTGACTGTAAGGTGTGTTTTAGACGTCACACTTACTATGAGACAAAGCAAGTAGCAAGTTACCTTATCTGTGGGTGGATCATTATTTCCAGTAACAATCTCATGATGGCTGTGAGCACATTGGCCATTGGGCAGTTGTAGTTGTAGCAGCAGCAGCAGCAGCAGCAGCAGCAGCAGCAGCAGCAGCAGCCTTGATTGCCCACAAAAATGCATCCCTGTGAATAACCAGGAAGGGTTACAAAAATTCTCCTGTAATTACGAGCCTGCTCGTTTGGGGAACAACTTCAAGAACCAATTCTTATCAGATGAACTCACCTCTGGTTAATGAAGGAAAACCAACAAACCCACAACAAATTCCTTGGGTTCCATCCTAGTAAGATGCCATGTTTGCATACTCAGGCGCATGATGCCTGGGACCCAGTGAGGGGCCAACCATAAATAAGACCCAGGGCATTGGTACTGGGTTGAACTAGGCCACAACTTTATTGATTACAGATGTAAGTAGGTTTTGGCCAAGGCATTGGGTATGTATCCAGAATCAAGCAGCCCAACTGCTGGTTGGTAAGTAGGGTGGGACTCAAATCTGACTTGGGGCCATCCCTGACATGCATCAGGTGATACAAGCCTGCCAGGGCGGCCATGGGGAAGGGTGCAGTGGCTCCCTTATGTTTCCATGAGTGAGCATCACAACTGGGCTCCACACCAGGGCAAGCAGCTGCCTGTGCTCAAGCATGAGAATGGTTAAAGCTCTCCTATTCAATGAACAGCTCCTGACACCCCACAAAATAGCCTTCTCTCAAAGTTTGGGGTTTTCCAGAGTGTGGAAAACACATAACACAGGGGGCAGCTGGCATGCTGCCTTCCAGATGCTTTGGACTCCACCCCCCAAAAAAATGATTCCTGGCTATTGGCTATGCTGGCCTGGGCTAATGGGAGTTCAAAGAATTGTAGAGTTGGGAGGGAGGGTCATCTAGTCTAACCCCCTGAAATGCAGGAATCTCAACTGAAGCATCCATGACAGATGACCACCCAACTGCTGCTTTTAAAACTCCAATGAAGGAGAGTCCACAACCTCCAAAGGGAATCTGAAACATCTGAGGTGGGGAACCATATTGGCTACCCCTTCCCCTAAATTTGCAATTTTGCTCATAGCACCTAAGAAAAATTAAGTAGGGTGATATCCTCCAGCAAAGAGTTTGAAAGTAATTATTACTGCACTTTCATGGGAAGAGAAGAAACTGATTTAATTCAGCAAACTTTAGCACAGGTAGTATGTAGGTAAAGGGTTGTTCCGTAGCTTTTATAAAAAAATAAATTATTAAAATGAGTTTTTTTCACCCTAACCATGCCTGCTTTTTACCAGGATTTCAGTCAATCCGTGACTCGCTTAATGCACTTAAACAAATACAGACAGCAAAGCTTAAACTCGAAGAAGAAAAGTTCAAGCAAGACATGAAAAAGATACGGCGGAAGATAACGGAAATTCAAGAAGACTGATCCCACTTCTTAAAACATTTGCATTTAGTCCATCTTGGGAAAGTGTGTAAGAGATTGCAAAAAATAAGCTCAAGAATTCTACTATATCAAGCTTGTTTTCTTATGTCTCTCTAGGAGATTAGTATTGTATATTACTGTTGCAATGTCTATAATAGATTTAAGTCAAATCAATCTGAATCATATTCCTACATCAGAATTTATATTTTGGAAAAAAATAAAATATAAGGGCTGTCAGTAATTGTTGTATAAGCAATTGCTTGGTCTACTTTGGTAATTATTAACCAGTAATTGTTACATTCTGAAATTCTCAAAGCCATAAAAGCCTGTTTTCTAGCCTCAGACAGAAATTATAAACAGGCCTACTAAATCTTTGCAGTGTATTTTTTAAAATCAGGTACAGGTGCTATTCATATAAACAGACACCTACATATAATTTGCCCCTCAAACCCACCTAATTTTATGAAGATGCCGTAAGTTCATGCCTTCAGTAACCAGTCTTGAAAATTCAAATGATTATTCTTACCTACATAATGTTTTACCTACAGATTTGTTGTTGTTTTTTTGCTGTTTCTATTTTGGCACAGAGAATTAGGATAGGAAAAAGGCAGAAAGTGATATCTAAGTGATATCCAGGTATGTGACTAAGGATGACTACTTGTATAAGGGAATGGCTCATTCTTGCCCTCCCCTCACACCCCTAAAATCTACTTTGGAGGGTTGGGGGACCCGTGGAGTAGATGGGGGGTGCAGGTTGGGAGGAGAGAAAGGGAAAGTCCTGTTGTATCCATTGGAATAATGTTGGACCTCTCTCAAAGGTAGCATGGCATAAAGGATGAAAAGCATTCTGAAAGGTTGCAAAGCTGGAATGAAGAAGGCTGTGCAACTCATTACTGTTCCTTGACCAACTTTCTGTACTTTCTCTCGCATTAAGAGATCGCAAATACAATTCATCACCATTTTCTTAACCTCGAAAGATTGCTGTTCAGTAATTTTGCAATGGGTAACAACCTGGAAGTGCACCAATTTTGTTTCCAAAAAAAGTAAACTGCTTATTTCCTGGGCCATTCAAAAGGCTTGGGAAATGAATGTCCCTTTCCCCGCTAGTTTCCCAAGAACTATGCTGGCCCTTTTATTTCCTTATCTTCATACAGGACAGCAGTGGTAGCCAAGAGTGTCAAGGTGCCCCCTTTTTCCTCTCTCCTCAATGTCATCATGTGCTCCGCGGTTCCTGAGGACTGACAGATTGGTGGCTCCTGGGAGGACTAGATTCCAAGCACCACGGCTCTTTCAGATCCTGATACCTTCTGCAGTATCTGAGCTACAGTTCTGCTTCAAGGAAAATATAGTGCCAAGCAGATACAAAACATGACTGCACTGTAGATAGCTCTTCCGTATCAGTCACTGTCTTCATTTAAAGCCGTGAGGGAATTAGTTACATTCTTCTTCTTCAGTCTCGCAATGTGCAGTTTAGGAATTATAATTACTTATCTTGAAACATCCAGCAATAAAAAGTACTGTGTGCAGCAGTAGGCTTACAGACTCGATCTTACTGACATTTCAGAAAGCTAGTCTTTTTGCACTGGAGGGAAAATGGGGCACTTACTCAGGGAGTTACTTCTGAAATAGTGGCATTTTACCTTCCCATCTGTGAGTGATAGAAATGAATAGAGGCAGGGGCGGGGGGAGGAAACTTTGACTACCTTTAACCGTGTTATCTTCAACAATGTTGGCGACTGTTTGAGGGGAGATGTTAGCAACATACCTTACAGTCCGAAGATGAATGCCACTTTTTCTGTTCTCTTGCTACTTGTTCTTTAATTTTTACAGGATGCAGAATGGTAGGCTCCAGGCATAACAACACTCTGTATGTCTTTCTAATACTTAAATGGCTTTCACAACTGGCATTTATAAAACCTGGCAATGTAGATAATGAGTTTCTGAAATAATAAAAAAATACAGCTCTCCCAAGGCATTAAACACTCTTTCAGGCACTGAGAAATCCCAAGTGTTTAGATTTACTGCAATTATCATCACATCGTAATGGCGTATAAACCAACACATAGAAAGATTTCAGTAAAATAATAAGCAAAAACATTGATATTAATTATAAAAGCCCACAATCAGTACAGGCCTAAACCATGTAGAATCTGATGCATCTGAGTCAAAAATGGAATTCTCCAGAATATTTGAAACAAAGGCTTAATTCTAATATATATATTTTTAAAAACCACACACACACACACCCCACAACACAATCTCTGAGATTGCAACATGAAGTGGTAGACTGGCATGGAGGGAGAAATTTCTTAAGCTTTCCCCTGTGCACCATCATTCTGCTGAAAATACATACACACAGCCTCCAGCTGCTGTCTAGTCTTGCTTGAACAAAGTGCAGGTACCTGCATTTTTTTTCTCTACAGAGGATAGAAGCCACTGTAGGAAGAATTTCATTAGAGAACCAAGGGGCTGAAAAACCCCTCTCCCCAGCCCCATGTCAGTTCACTTCCAATTATAGCCTCAAGACATTGACTTCATGCTTAAAGAAACCTGACATTTGTAAAACAAAAAACAAAAAAAGCCATCTGAAAATAGAATCACAGAATGAACATAAATTATTTTTTCATTCTCAACCCCTCCACAAACAAATTCAGCCTTAGATGAAGGTTTCCACTCACTTTGGGGTACATTCCTAGGCAACCAGACTCGGAACAGACTTGTCCCTGGTGCCCCAGAAGTCTCTACTAGTTTCACACCATTCATAAAAACATTTTATACGAATAACAATTTCTTACAAAAAAGATTATTATGCAGGAAGTTAAGGAACAAAACTGAAGTTTTTCTTTGTGGCAATTGATTTCTGTCCCAGAAATCAAAACCAAGCAACATATGCTAGGACATGGATATTTGCAGATTGTTCCAGTACTTGATCACATTCTGAAAGATATCCTTGATGCAGAAGTTCAGTGCCAACAGAAGAGTAAATGCATTATTTTAAATTTCATGTGAAAATTGCTAGCAATGGAACAAAGTTATGTCTTATTGCAATCATCAAATGTCCCTGAACTGTAGAAGCAGCATTGCAAATTCCAAAACAAACATTTTGCATGTGTTTCAACACATTATACACATTTAATCATCAACACCACCAAACTTATATTATTTCCTATGCCTGAGAAGGTGCGCCAAGGTTCACCTCTAAATAGCAAAAAAGAGATACTGATACATATGCAAATTGGCAAAAGCTTTGGTGCAATATAGTATAGGGTTTGGTAATTTCTCAGCTCGTATTTGCTTAATTCATGGAAATATTTATCAGGCTCTTCATCAGACAGAAACAATGTTTTACTCTGTGCTTCCCAAGTCCATAGACATCTGCTGGAATCTTTCATGCAATAGGTAGATTCAGTTGAGCACAAAACAAACTTCCACTGATTTTCAACTGGTTTAATGACAGACTCCTTTTAAAATATGTTGGAAAATTGATCCTAATTGTTTAACAAACAGGAACCTTGACTTTTAAAGAACAATTGCTAAGTGGATGTTATTGCCATGGGCTTCCATCTGTCAATCTCCCAGTGAAAATGACACTAGGATGCTGCTGCGGCTGAGAGTTTCTTGTCTAGCTCCAAAGCTCGAACATCTCCATTAGCTTTGGCATTTGCTACAAGAGCCTGCGGAAGAAATGGAGGAAATAATAATGTTAATGCTGAAATATATCTTGGTTGGAGAGGAATTAAAGTTAAAGTTATTGTAGCCAATGCTACTCCAACTCAGAGTAAGTGTATTAAAATTAAGGAACCTAAGTTAGTTATGTTAATTAATTTCAATGACCAAGAAGGACTAGCGTTCCAGAGAAGTTGTCATGGGCCAGGAGTCAGCTTTGCCTGCTGAACAGCAGCCCAAAGGGGGAGAAGGCAGAGTGACTCCACCTGCAGCTGACCAGCCTTCAGGGTCATAGAGGGAAAGGTGCTGATGAGAACCAGCTGGCTTCAGCCTTCCTAAGCAGAGCTTCCACCAGCAGTTAGATGCTGGAAACAGCACTTGTAGTTCCTGGCCCTACCTTGCTGCTTCCTGCTCGTCTTGACCCTTGATCATCAGATTCCCAGACCCCTGGACCGTCTAAGCACGTGGATTGATGTTTCCCTGACCCTAGGACTGGACCTGACTTTGGATGCTGACTCTGTCTCTAGGCAAGTACTCCTCAGAGACTCTTCTGGTGGGCTGGCCTCCCACTCCACATTGTTGCTCAGCAACAAGACTACAACATAAGTTACAAGCAAAGGAGGTCATGTGGCTGATCCCAGGCTACAAAGGCCTAATATAATTCTACCTCTGAGCTATGTCCCCATGGTAATTCTTCTACTGACCAGAGGGAGATGAACACACTCCCTCTGCTAAAGCATCAGTACACCTGACATTTTGTTCCTGACACCAGCGTACTTGGGGTGCAGCAAGGCAGGCAGCCCACGAGCCCTCCTGGTCTCTAGTACTTAGGAGAACCATGTGGCCTTATCTAATTCCTAAGATATAGAATTCAAAAGGTAAGTGGTACTCACATCTATTAATTCATAATCATCTTTGGCATACAAGTGTCTTAAGAGATACCACCGGGCAACTGATGCAACAGTTTCTGGATACCCAGGTTGATACACCACTCTTTCTAGCATGCGGCGAGTTTCCCTACAAAGGAAACAGAAAACGTTGCAAAATGCAATGAGAAAACTAGAAAACAAGAGTGAGTCTATAGCATTGTAAGGGCTCAGGTTTTAACCTTGCTTTCAAAAAGCAAAATTTATATCTGTACAGCAAGCTCTTACATAAATCTGGGGCACTTGCAACAAAAGAGCAGGGAACAAGCCTACTGCTGGAGAAAAAAGAAAATAGTGGACCACTCCATTAGAACAACCTGTTACATGTCACTAATCTCCTACTGCATGGACTCATCATCACTATGTCAGGCTGCTTTGTTGTGATTCAACAAATAATTTACACACCAGAACTGGAGAACTGGATCCTGCTGATGGGCTGGAAGCTTAAGACGACTTCGTTAGGGACAAGCCTATTAGCACAAGGACTTCTACCTGCACAATGGTACTTCCTCTCCTCTCCCTGTGTCCTCCAATCTGCTCCCAAGGGCTGCAGAAAGCTCCAGAACAGATTTGGGGGAGATATGTAGAAAGAGAACATCCCATGGTGCAGTTGGAAGTCCTTGTGCAAGAAAATTACTTTATTGGATACAAACCTTCATTTCACAACCCTCTGAGAGGGAACTTTGACGACAGGTGGGCAGAGGAGCCCAGCTGACCAGTGGCTACAGTGAGCCCCTTTGAAGTCTGCTTAGTGGTATGGTTTGAATTCAAACCACACCTGCAAAGGGACACAGTGCAATTGTCAGTGATCCCCACTTACAAAGGAACAATCAGGAACTTTAAGGTCCTGATTGTTCCTTTGTCGCCATGTTCCTTTGAAAACAGCCTCATGAGATAATCAGACCCATGGGCTAGAGCTTTGCCACCCCCTAGAACAGGTCCATGGGGGGCAGCTAGATACACTTGCCCCAGGCCTCAGAGGGTTAAGCCAGCCAGGAGGCCCTGCCAGGGGCTTGCCAGACTTACGATGTCATGCCAAGAACAAGACTCCAGCCCTGGGCTTCAGATAAGCTCTGAAAGGACCTTCCTGGAGTAAAATGACTGAATGTGCATCCAGAAATGTTGTTTGCTCTCCCTCTAGTAGCTCCTGTTCTTGAGGAAGCAAGTCAGTGGAAACTTCATAAAAATCTACAATTGCAAACATCATTTTCATATTATGAATAGAGAGCTTCTCTAGATCTTTACCATTATGGGTGTTTTTTTAAAAATCTTCCATCCGTCTATTTTGTATCTTATTGCAGTGGAAAACCTGTGGTTTCTCCCTACACTTTAGCCCCCTTATAAAGCAAAACCTTATTAAAATCCTGCTCTTTATAAAATTTACCATCTGGACATTTTCTGAATTAGAACATATGGGCACGTTACATTAGGTATATTTTAATTATAGCCAAAATGCTGACAAAATGCATAGACAGTTAACATATAACATACAGATCAATGCACACCTTGACCCCATTTTGCGGTTGTACTGCAGAAGTGCCTGCAACAGAACACCCAACGGACAGAAGGAAAGCTTCAAAGCTTCTGTTGTGGCTTCCTGAACCAGGGATGGCCAGTGATCATTTGAAATATTACCCTTTAAACAAAAACAAATTTAAAAACAATGTTTTATATCATTGTGTCATAATGGTCAGTGGTTTTAATTGCGATGTTGCTTGACAGATTGCTTACCCATGTACCACATAGATAATTATGACCTGCATCTTTGAATTATAATGTAATAAAACGGCTTCCTAGAATTGCTGATGTAACAGAACAACCAGGACTACCAATCTATCTTCCTAGAGGTTGTTTTTTTTAAAAAAAATGTATTTTCAGCTTTCAATTGATAGTTTCAAACACTATCCTGGACAAGTGGAAGTGCGACGTAATGCATAAATATCATTTTGAAAGTTTCACCTGCATCTTAATCATGATGATTATGATCTCTTATCATTCTCATCGCAGAAAAATCCCTGGACAGTGATAGATCAACTCCTAGAAAACTCACTTGCCAGCTTCAATTAAATTAATGCAACATGTTGGCTGAAGTACTTTTGAATCCACAAACAGAATCAAAATGTACGGGCAAAATGGTTCATCCATACAAATTGCATAAGGGTATTTCTGCTGATCAACCTTCAGAGAAAATGTATTACGAAAATAGCAAAATAATTATGAAAGGAAGGGTAAAAGCAGTATTTCCTACTGTCAGATGGAATGGTAATCTATGCAGACGAGATGAAGCCTTTTCCAAATAGTGCTTAAGCCAGAGTTACTGTTCTGGCTGTCACCAAAGTGTTGGACAAGCACATTTTGAACTTTCATTATTCCAACTATCCAAATGTTAGGAATCCATATATAGTACTGAAATAGCCTGTAATCTATCTTGCTGGAAGCTAGAGCACTATCTTACGCACAATTGTGAGATGAGAAGCACCATATTACGTTTTAAACTCAGTTCACATGCAATCAGTTCATTTTATCATATTGTTATTACTACTACTTTTTAAAAGAATCAAAGCAGCTTACGAGGATAAAATAAAAACAGATAAAATCAATTTAAACCCAGAAGATTTAAAGCAATGTGCAATATAAAATTCCTGTGCAACACAATAAGGACGAAGATGAGCACTACAGCAGAGACTAACTTAACTACTAGGTAAATAAAAATGTCTTAAGCCTGCCACCTAAAACTGGACTATGACAGTTTCAGGAGTGTTTACCTACAAAAACATTCCAGAAACCTGGGGGGAAAGGACACTGAAAAAGGCCATTATTGTGTGGTCATCCTTTGCACCTTTCTCAGGTGAGGCACATGGATTTGGGCCTCTGATGAAGACAGGAAGGTCCAGGCGGGTTCATATGGGGACAAGAGGCCCTTGAGGTATTGAGGTCCTCAGCTGCTTCATGCAAAACCAGCACTTTGAAATGAACCTGTAAACTAATTGGTAGCTAATGCAGCCTGGCCAGACTTGGTGTGAGATGCTCAGACCTTCTGGTCCTGGTGAATAAGCTGGCTGCTGAATTCTGAACTTCTTTCTGTAGTTTCCAAACTGGTTTCAAAGGCAGCCCCACATATACAACATATTTATTAACTTGGCTCTCTTACCATGCAGATTTCCAGGGCAAGCTTAGCAAGCCTTAGTAGACTAGAGAGCTTTCCACTCCAGTGGCCCTGCTGAGATGCCAGTTGCAGACTTTTTCGGTAACACATCTCTGCTGCAACCATCATTCCCTGTGAGTGGTACACTTGAGCCAACCACTGAAAGCAGAGGAGCAAAGTTCAAATTTCATATTTTTCTACGACTACTGCCTATCAAATTCCTTGTCTTATAATTCTATTAAATATTCTTTTAAAAACAAAACACTCAAATGGTGAAGATTGCTTTTGAGTAAAAATACAAGCATCTGCAGAAAAGAGATACCATTTCTTCAAACTATAATCTGCAATTCTATATACAGTTTTCCTGACTGACTTATTAGATTTGGGTAAAATGGATCTTAGAGCTGGAAAAGGTAAATGAATTTGCACATAGTTTGAATTTGCAATCTAATTTGGGACTGAAGGGAGGGACCTAAAGATGACAGACAGCTTCTCCCTTTAAGTGCCACAGAGCATAGCATAAAACAGGATTATTAACCTGCTGCATATGAGACATACCCACAGACAAGAGGGTTTCTGCAAGTATATTAAGTTTTGAATTAGCATGTGTAACATCTGCTAGCCACAAGGAGCCTGTACTGGTCCTAGTACTAGCCAAAACGGATTAGCAAAATGAGGTAGCTGCTACCAGGCAAGCAGATGACTCCCACACAATTGACTCTGGTGCTTTCTATTTTTTATTTTATTTTTTTGTGGGCACTCACACAGCCATCGTTAAACTGGGATATACTGGCACTCCAGCTATCCCAACTCAGCACACACATTTGGGAAACGGCTCGAGAGGAGCTGATCATGGTGCTGAACAGCTAAATCCTCCCCTTGAAAAGTTTTCGCCCGTCTGCTCAGCACACCCAACTCACAGTCTGATGACAGAACCACAGAATTTAACTCTTGCCACAATAAGGTTTCACCAAATCCATCTGCATTTTCATTTTTCATTATATCATAATCTGTCCTCTGCATTTCCCACACAACACTTAGGTCTAAGTCATTATAATTGCATTTTTGCCTCTGCTCCACTCATTCAGACATGCAAGTAATTATTTAGGGCTGGTGTGTGCAATCTTTGGTCTTCCAGTCGTTGCAAACTGCAGCTTCTACCAGCCAGGGATGCCAGAGTTCAGCAGCATTTGGAGGGCCAAAGGTTCCTCATGCCTGATTTAAGGGCTGGTCACTCACCAACTGCTCTGCCTGCCTGAGTTCCTTTAATCTCTTCACAATTCCCCTTGTGCTCCTACACTTTACATACCCCTGCTGAGCATCTGACTGAGCTTTGCCTGTTCAAGTGGTTGGAGCAGTCCACACTGCAATGACTTGTTGCAAGTTCTACTTGTTCCGTATTAATGTGGTTCAGGCACAGAGTACTGAAATTCCTATAATTTTTTCCAGTCTAATCAATAATAGTCCAACTGTTAGAATGACTTTTTTTTAAAAAAAAAGAACGATGCTGGCGGGGAACTGTAGAAGTTGAAACTTATTTTATGTGAGCAAACAGAGAGAACTAAGAAAGAGAGAGTGCACAGTTATGTTGGGTGCACTAGATGTGCCTATATTGATAAAATCAAAATTGTTAAGCAAAGTTCTGTTACGTAACATGACTGCCAAACTAGATTAAGCTGGGCTAATGGTGGTTGCCCCTATGTAGCTCTTTCCCAAGCAAGCTATTCTCCTTTTATGACTTGGTGATTGGCCCACATTAGTAGTGGTAATATTGGAGGAATTTCAAAGGAGGAAAGGGGAAGTACGTGAATGGGATGGGGGGTTCCTGGGAGAACAGAATAATTCTTAGTCATAAATGACTTCCCTGTGCAGATCTGTGATCTAAAGCTTTTGTTGTCAAGAAAGAGTGAAACAACAGCTCAGTGCTTAACTACCTTTTGTTCTTTTAGTTCTTGGCTCTGACATTAAAACATCTTTGCTTGCAACAATAAAATGCAAAAAGCCATCTACTCTGGGCAATGTATCAAGTGCATTTATCTGCACAAAAATGGCATCAAAGAGAAAATCTCAAGGCTTTAATTCTAAACGACCAGCTGAAGGAGCTTCCAAGGACCAATGTGCTGATACAAAATTAATTTGCAGTATTTGTTCATCTACAGGCTGTCATGTCAACTTCTATTGATTTAAGTAGAGTGATGTCAAAGGTGCCACGACGGCTAAACAGCTCAGTTGTAAGGCTTGCTTCAGTTGCAAAAAAAAATGTCACAATTGGATGCACCTTTGTCTCTCTCATGATTGGACTTAAACAACCCCCGATTATGGATGCACCTTCATCTGCCTTGCAATCCCTTTTGCAATCTGACTTGAGCTAGCCCCATTGGTGGCCTGTGCCACACAAGGTCTGTCTACTACAGGCTTGGCTCTCCCCCCCCCCCCCATTTTTAAAGGCTTTCATTTTACAAATGGTAGCTCCAGATGCTTCTTCCAATGGATGTCATAGTCAAGAGTGAAGAAAAGGTGAAAGACAAAATAAGTAAAACAAGAAATGATCTTTTTTTTTTAAGACCAGGAGCTATGGTAAGAAAAGGACAAAATACTGAGTTAAAGCTAAGTGCTGAGTAGTATATAGAATGAAGAAAGAAACAAGAATTGGTAGTAGGAATTGCTACTGTGAAAAGCCTTGAAGCAGAGGTGAGTCAGGGACAGAACTAGGGGAAAGACAATCAAATCTGTGTCATGTGGCCCTAGCTGGCCTCTTCTGGATGACTCCAGCATGGCAGCCAATATGCATCACTGGTTATCCAGCACTACAAAAGGGAAACATTTTGGAATCATGGATCAGAGAACTCAAGATTTCAATACACTGAAATATAAACAGGGATCAGAAGCACTAAGAAGCCAGGAGGAAAACCAAAGATTGCCAGAGGAGCATTTACACACCTGTTTGCCCGTATGAACAACTCTCCTCGTTCAGAAACCCCCAAGCTATTATAAGCTAATACCAATGCCCTCCCTCTCCCCGTTTTATTTCTGCTCATAATAGTAGTCTTCAGTCTTGTACCAATTTTCCTTCTCACATCTCTTCCCAGCTTGCTAAATTAAGAGCTGGGAGAGGCGAGAGGAAACAGCAGCTCAAAGAGTCTAAGTTCCTGAATCTCTGCAATGAGAACTTTTCTGAGTATGCTCAGAACATGCATTAATGATGTGAACCCAGGGAACTGGTTTAAAAAACTTTTCTTCTATAAAACGAAGCAGGAGGAATACAAAACCACACCGCATTGTTCCCATCAACAAAGCAAGTTCAAAAGCCTTCACTGAAGATCCAATAACTGCATGGGAAGCCCTCGCCCATCGTTTCTTAAGCTCATTGAGTCTGTTTTCCTTCTGGCTTCACCTCACCATCTGGTAAGCACAGGAAAGTGTAGAGAAGGGCAAATGAGAGGCTGGTGATAGTGGGGGAACAGCTCCCATGGGCTGAGACTTTCCAAGTTTTGTGCGATTCAAAAAAAGCTCGAGCTGATTTTGTCTGCTTTCCAGACAGATTTCAATGGACGTTACTTCTAGGTTGTGTTTAGGTGCAGCTCTCAAGTGCAGCGTTTCTCAACTTTCGTACTACCAGCTGCTATTATACCACATTGTGATCATAGGATAAAGAGACCCAAAACCGCAGGGCAAAAAAGCACATCCAAACTTACATGCCAAGCTGTAACTGAAGTAGAGTTGGACATCACTGCCTTCCGGAGCTCTTCCAAGATTGCATCAGGAAGTTCTTTGTGAGACTGCCAAAGTGGTTTGCACTGAACTTGCCTTAAAAGCAAGTACAGAGTTGGCTGCTCAGGGAAAATTTTCAGTCCCTAGAGGCAAACAACATTTTGAATTGAACACAGAAAATCATTCGAAGCAGTTTCAAAGAAAAGTAGTGCCTTCATATGAACAGTGGAGTGACTCGGAGGAACTACGGCATGCTCATCTGTCAATCCGTAAGCAAAAGGGGTGGGGGGAATAGTGTTGCTTCTCTAACAACAGGAAAGAAGTAAGAGGAGAAGGCTCAAAAGATACAGTCATACCTTGGGTTGAATGTGCTTCGGGATGAGTGCGTTCGAGTTGCGCTCCATGGCAACCCAGAAGTAACGGAGCGTGCTACTTCTGGGTTTCGCCGCTTGCGCATGCGCTCAAAATGACATCATGCGCATGTGCAGAAGTGCTGAAACGTGACCCGCGCATGCGCAGACACGGGTTACGTTTGCTTCTAGATGTGAACGGGGCTCCGGAACAGATCCCGTTCGCATTTGAGGTACCACTGTACAGTTCTTTTTCAACAAGCCAGTCAATACTTTCCCCACTGAAACCAAAATCGCCATGACATTTAATAATTCCCAGTACTTTTTGGCAAAGGAACAAACCCAGACACAACCCTTACAGAGAGGAGATGCGACTCCAAACATATTTTCCCAGAAGGCAATAACAATTTGTGTCTGGGCAACTCCTGGAATAAATCCCCCTAAAGAAGACAACCGAAATGTGACAGAAATCACTCACTAAATCAGAGCTTTCCAAACTTGTCAAGTTGGTGACACACGTTTTGGACACACATCGTTTCGTGACACAGTAATTCAGTTTTACTAGCAAAACAGAGGTTAAACTACCCACTTTCCAGCCCCAGGAAGAGTGCGAGGAGTGCTTGTGCGACACACCTACACACTACAGCCGATACACTATCATGTCACAACACACAGTTTGGAAAGCTCTGTGCTAAATACTCATTGCACCTTTGTGACCTTGTCTCTTGAAACTTTTCTCAGCTATTACACAATACTGGCTAGGGACAAGGGTCAGCACATCATTTATTTCTTTTACTGTGGTAGAGATGGAAAACTGACAAAGGCTTGGCCATTTCAAGCTAATACATTTATTAGCAATTCTGAAGTGAAACTTGTTTGTTTAAGGAAAACTAAAATCACTCTCACACCTGTAATAACTACAGCCATGCATCCAGCTGTTCTTTTGACACAGTTTTACTCTCATGCATTCTTAAATCTGTCTGTGCTTGGCTTCTCAGAGCTTAAATGCATGACCTTTCAAACACCCTTTCACACACATGAAGAGGATCCCTAAGTTGAGAGAGAGAAAGAAAGAGAAGACCTGAACTACAGGACAAACCTGTATCAATACAGGACATAGCATTTAACATTGAAATACGGAACAGACCTGTATTATACAGGACAAGTGGCAACCCTATATGCTGATAACTGAGTTATTACTAATGCATACCTTTGTACAGAGTGCTTCAGCTTCCGAAGTTCTACCTGTCTCATTTAAGCTAGTAACAGCTTGGAAAAGAGACCATTCTTCAAGAGCTTGGGCATAAGAAGTTGGAAGATCCTTATCTTTGACTAGAAAACATGTAAAGGTCATTATTTGTCAAAGCCCAATCTGCACCTACATAAAGTGGTATTCATTATTATATTTTTTATAAAACAACAAACATCAAACATCAACAACATTGATAAAAGTGGTACTCTCATTCACTAATCATTTCAAATGAGAAGAAAAATTTCTAAAGGTTTCCTCTCATAAGTAACTATTTGTAACAATGCAAGGGCTTACTTTTAGCTGAGATTGTAGCTACAATCGTTTTTTCCAAATCTGTTCTCTTGGGTTGTGTATTATGCAGGCAAACAATCGTGTTTTCAGCATGACAAGCAGCCAGGAGCACAGCCCAAGAAGCAGGGTTATCTGAAATAAATATGAGAGAACTGTCATTTTCAAGGTACACTAAGCAGTTATACATGAGAGTGTACTTAGTGATGCAAAACCAAAGAAGTAAAATGAATAAATCCCCAGAAGTTTGCATGCCCAAGATACTAAAAAACTGACATTCAGTTTCAATTCTATAAATGTTTAATTCTTTAATTATTTCTATGGTTTTAAATAATTCTGTTTTTTATTTGTAAGCTGCCTTGGGAAAAAGTGGAGTAGTAATAGTATTAGTAGTAATCATCATGACCATCAGGTTAACTGCTCATTTTGCAAACAGATAAAATTGGGGAGTTTATTATGAAAATGTTTATTGCCTTTGCTCATTAAGAGTGGTGAGCTAACTGTAACTTCATTTTCTATGTCGCATAGTTTAGAGCCAAGATTTTTTAGTGTCCCAGAAAAACTAACTTATTATGTTCCTCAGTTACAGCCCTGAATCTGGTTTAAAATTAAGGATTTAGAAGTGAAAGTTACCTGGAGAAAGATGGACTGCCTTTTGGATATTCTTCAATGGATTGTTTTTTTTACTTTCCGCTGTGTGGCATCCTAACGCCAACTGATTAACTGCAGTGTTCAGCAAGGCTCTCTAAATAAGGGTGCATGCACAGCAAAAGAGAACTTTAAATATATTCCTTGTCTAATGAAAAGCATCACTCTAAATTCTCGATGTAGAAAAATATTTTGATAAGGGAAGATATTAACCTTTCCGTGGTTTAAATCGTGAATATGAGCAATAGTTCCTGCAGCAGCCCCACCCTGCAAGATAAAATATTGATCTGATTATGGTATGACAGAGTATTACAAGTCTGAGGCATCAATTAAGTCGGATAATTCTTCTGCCCTTTGGATGAACGCATATGGAAATGTCAAATAAGTTTGTATTTTTAAATACTCTGACTTCTTAAAATGATTGGGGGGAGAGAATCAAGCTGTAAGTTGCTCCCTTGGCCCTCTCCTTTTTTCTACATATTTGTTGGCAATGTTCCATCCCATGGAGGGAACAAGCAGAGGCAGAAGCACTCTCTACCCTATTTGCGTTGGAAGGAAAGCCTTCCTCCTGCAGGCATGAGGCAATTCCTTTTGGGAATGAGGCAGGAGCATGGGGTTAAAAAGTCCACCACAACCATGACATGGTCCCAATTTAGCTCCCCCCCCCCCCCAACTACTTGTAGAAGAAAAAACAGCTATGCAAAGGCAAGCTATGCGACAAACATCGTATCCAGCTTGGCTCTGAGACAGGGAACTCCATGTGCTGAGCAATTCTGCAGTAGCAACCATCATTCATCCTTACTTCTTACCCTTCTGAGAAGAGGAATAAAGGGTGAAGGGAATTCTGCACAGGTTGGTAAATGCAACCTGATGGCACAACTGATAGAGATGTTATAAACCTATTTGTAAAACAGTGGGATGTGTAACATTAATGCCAATTTGGCAAGCAGATCGTCTGGAAGGGCAATTGTCTAAACAATTAACAGTCTTGCACACAGTTCTTGGTGCCAAGTTCTTATTTATTTAATGATAGTTCAGCATATAAATAAATGCCTTGATTCTATTTCAACCTATGCATATTCACCTTTGCATTTTGTGGTGTATACCGAGGTACCAGTTGGGACAGGAGAGACCACAGGGCAGGATCATCTGGGTTGCTAGAGAAAAGAGCACAGTAGTTTTAAATTGCCATCTTATGCGGTAGCAGAACCAATCAACATGGACTGAAGTTATACAACTTGTTCTCTGATTGCTTCTAAGTCAGCAACTTCTAACTTACAAGGCAGAAAAGGAAGCCCTCATTTATAAAATGATAGTAGTTTAAGAATTGGGGGGGGGGGACATAATCAAGTGCAGGAATTAGTCTAAGAGCAACATACATAACAATTGGGTTATTAAGTTTTAAATCTCAAAATTATACTGACAGATCAAGGTTTCAAATAAGGGAGCAAAAGTTACTCAAGATCAAAAAACATTTCTCTTATCAGCTGCAATTATTGATAGATCTGACCAAATGAGTTGGGATTTATTTTTAGCCAGAATAGAAAGTAACTTTTTTTTCTTGCCATTTTGAAATTCGGACACTTCTGTACTCCTGATAACAGAACTGAAGTGCAATAGAGCTCTCTATTAGTTTTTGGGTTTATTAGTAATGCATTGGAGGTGAACTAAGCTATGAGTCTCACAGTTGTGAATTTGTTATTACTAGTTGATATCTGATTAGATACCGTGCTGAGATTTTATACACACAAGATGATCGTTCCTAAATTAAATATTATCAAAAGGAGCAGCATGAAATGTTACAATTTCACTGCTACTATTTTTAGCATAAAATATTTAACAGGAATATGGGGAAAGCAATCAACTGAGTATGAAGATTAGGTAGTTGCAACACACTCCAGCTTTATCAGATGAAAAGCTAATAAATAATAATTAGATAACCCTCAGTTATTGAAGCAACAGAGAAATGGTCCTTCAGAGAGGACAAGAAGTTTTGAAAAATCTGTTTCCAAGCAGGTTCATTTGTTTCAATTGCACCTAGTGCTTTTGAAATTTAATCAGTTATCCACATTAAGTTGGGAAAGTTCACTTCACAGAATTTGGCTACTTAATGGCTTGATAAGAACTCTCTGCACCACCATGAAATGAAATAGAGAACAAACACAACCAGAAGAAAAAGTTTGACTTTGAATAAAAAATGAACATGCCCCAGTGTAAAAGTTCAAATCTCCACTCAGCTCAACTCAAGTATGCAACTCATAGGGCAGTCTTGGCAAGCTTCTTTCCAGCCTAGCTTACCTTGCAGGGTGGTTTTATGTCAAAAGAGCACTCCTTGGAGGAACAGAGGGATACAAATGCAACACAATTCATTTTGGAAAGTACAGATTACATACCTGTGAACAGCTTTTGAAACTTGTCTCTGAACAGCCAGATTTCTGCCTTGTAATGCATAGACAGCTGATGTAAGAAGGCACCTCTCATAAACATCATCCTTTCTTTCTGCTAGCTTTAATAATTCTTTCAGAGCTGCCGTTGCAAGTGTAGCATCCTGCCTTATCAGCCCTAAAGCGCACAGAGCTTGCAGACTTCCTATATTAGGTTCCTGTAATATAGAACTGTAAGTACAACACAGATAAATGGTTACTCACTGCACTATTACCATAAAGTAAAACATGAAGGATCTGTTGTTCACATGGGCTAGAGTTCACTTGGAGTAGAATGCAATGTTGTGCTGTATGTGTTCCATATGTAGACGATCCCCAGGTTTAGATCCTACCATCACCAATTGCTTCTTTTAACTGGATAAGTCAAGAATGCAGGCCTCTACCTAAATACATAGTTCTGGGATAGATGAATCAATGGTCTGACTTTGTTTAAGTCAGCCTGATATGTCCATCCTCAGATCAAGATAGCTGAATTTCTACTACTAACAAGTACGGTAACTACATCTTTTTAGTGCACTCATACAGAATCTTGCAGATATACAAGATTCACATTACTGGCAATGCCAAGTTTAGTTTTCATGACACTACTCTCCTTGCCTGCTGCTGAATCTACAACTCATAACCTATTGAGTTGTGAATTATATTTTCCCCTAAAAACCTTTTCACATGCAACCTCCTTGAGATCATCTGGGGCAGTGTAATGCTACTAGCTATGGTGACTATTGTTCTGCCTCCATAGTTGGAGGCAGTATCCTTTGTAGCTAATGTTTTGATTGCAAATGGAAAATCAATGCAAAGATCAGCTTTATTATACTTCTTACAACATCTCCTGTTGGCAACTGGGGGGGGGGGGACGACCTAAAAATCATGACTCATCAAAACTGGACTGAAAATTGATATGAAGAAATACAGTGAAACAACCTTGACCGTTGGCTGTTCTCCCCTATTTCCAGGCAAGACTGCTGTTCCTTTCTTCTTCTTTTTAACAGGAGATGGAAACTACATTCATTTTCATTTATTACAGCCGGTTTACTGAAGCAATATAAAACTTAGCTTCTAGAGCAATAAGTCTACATTTTACAGCACTGCTTTGCCCTTCCTGATAAAACGATGCATGTTTACCATTACTCTCTAAGATAAATGACTAATATTGTGTAGGATGCTCTTAGTGATTCAACAGATGGCTAAAACAAGAATGGTGTTGGAGTGGTGAGCATTCACATTTTCTTGTATTAGGTTACCAAGTGCTCCAGGCCTGAAGAATAGTTGATCAGAATCCTTTGCTATTTCAAGAAATCTGAGGTCTAATGGCTACAGGCATGAATTTCTGATCCATGTTAACAAAGTCTGCCTCCTCCCAAATGTTGCATTTTGGTACTGAACCCAAATCTCTGCACCCCTTTTCTGCTTCCAGTTATCAGTGCCATCATCTGAAGGCTTCATAGTACAGTGGTACCTCGGGTTACATAGGCTTCAGGTTACATACGCTTCAGGTTACAGACTCCGCTAACCCAGAAATAGTACCTCGGGTTAAGAACTTTGCTTCAGGATGAGAACAGAAATCTCTCGGCAGTGGGAGGCCCCATTAGCTAAAGTGGTGCTTCAGGTTAAGAACAGTTTCAGGTTAAGAACGGACCTCCGGAACGAATTAAGTACGTAACCAGAGGTACCACTGTAGACTGTTCAAAGACATTTTACTAAAAAAAAAAAAATTAATAGGGCAAAATGAAGTTAATGCAAAACATTCCAAATAGGTGAATATAAGTGGGACCGGCAACAGAATATTGGCTCTAGTAAATCTGGAAAAGGAGCATTACAAGTATTGTTCAGACCTCTGAATACTGCCCAGGAGGTGGGACAGGAAGAGGAGCAGCAGCAAGACACACACACAGAGAGAGAGAGAGAGAGAGAGAGAGAGAGAGAGAGAGAGATTGACTTTCCAATTGACATCTTAACTCTCCATTCTCAGTGCCTCTCAGTGCCTGAATCAATCAATCTTTACAAGTTCTGCCTCCTTAAGAACATAAAAAGGACCCGGCTGGATCAGACCAACAGCCCACCAAGTCCAGCATCCTGTTCTCACAGTGGCCAACCAGATGCCTGTGTGAAGCCTGAGAGCAGGAGTCCTTATGAGCTCCTCCCCTGTGTGTAAGAGTAGAAAGTGAAGGGGTCCTTCTTATCCTGTTTTGGGATATTTTTAAACAGGGCTTTCTTTAAATTCACAAAGTTATGTGTTTCTGCATACCTAGAAAGTCCTCTTAGCATGAAGAGCTGCTGTCTTGTTCTGGGGCGTCCCCATCTTGCTTTCAACCAGGAGGTATTTTAGCTACTCAGTTTACTGTGGGGTCTACAACAAAATGCTGCTGTGGACCCTTTCCACCTAAAAGGAGTGCTTCTCTTTAGGGCTCTGTCATGCCATTCCACCCAAGTAGGGCATTCTACTCCCTCTCAAGTTGCATTCTTTTTTCCTCAACTGTTACTTTACATTTGGTAGCTAGTAAGGCATATACAGTGCTAACAGGACTGTAGGTTGTTGGGGTTTTTTGCAGGGGGGGTTGTTCCTTTGTGTGTGTGTGTGTGTGTGTGTGTGTGTGTTTCTGAAGATATTTTGCAGTACAAGAAAATCACTTTAATTATTGACTTCTGTAAATGCAAGAACCTATTACATACCACTTAAATAAGAGGGTTTTCGCATCATCCACTTGATCCTGCTTGTACTCCATTATTGCAAGGGCCGTTAGGATATAGGCTTTGTCTTGCTCACATTCGGCAACAGAGAGTGCTCTCTCATAAGCTAGTAATAAAATAGGAAGAAAGCTTAAAAATTCAAAACAATAGCAAAAAAAGGAACCATGCTCAACTATTGCCTTGATTTCCCCAAAGACAAGCAGCACAATACATTAAAAAACATATTCTGTAATGGGCTGTTTGTTTATCACTCATGTGGTTAGAATGGGAATTTCTAAGTGCATCAAAACAGAGTTTTGTATTTGGTTCCAGCTTATTATTCTTTCAGGTAGGAGAGAGCAGAAGCCTTTAACTTGCCCTAATCTCACAGGCAGGATCCCAAGGGCAAAGGAATATCTGAAGTGGCCCAGTGAGGACCACTTTCAGCTTTGGCTCATACTCTCAAGCTTACAATCATAATTTGACCGAGGGAGCATGACTGGAAATAGCAAGTTTTGCCCTTTCTGAGTTGACTGCAAACAAATACAGAATACCTAGCTGAAAAAGCTGTTTAGTCAAAACTCTTCAACGGCAGGGGTCCACATATACATTTGCCATACTTATCTTGGCAAGTGTCACTGGCAAAATAATGACACTAGCCTTGTCCTAAGCTTGAAAGGATGATAGGTAATGGTTATCCCTGAAGGTGTGCTGCACTTTGAAGACATTCCAAGGAGCTTGGAAATGCAGTGTGCCTAATGATACAAACACACCCAGCATATATTTCCTAACTCAGATTTGTGCCCTGTTGCATTTTGCAGATGCTTGGAGTGCATCAGAAGCATGCCTGTGAGGATGACCCCCCATCATGAATCTTACGATGGCAGGGCTCAGGAAGAGAGCTGGGAAGTATTTATTCTGCCCTGATCTCTACAGGTGTCTCCTAAGCATAGAGCAACTGCAGTGATGATTTCCTGCTCCCACTTTTCAGCTCCAATACTGAAAGAGAGCTGGGAATATTCTATGTTGTACAGTCGTACCTCGGTTCCCATATGCTTTGGGAGTTGAATGTTCCGGCTCCTGAACGATAAAAAACGGAAGCGAGTGTTCTGGTTTTCGAACGTTCTTTCGGAAGCCAGATGTCTGACGCAGCTTCCACATGTTCCCATTGGCTGCAGGAGCTTCCTGCAGCCAATCAGAAGCCACACTTTGGTTTCCAAATGTTTTGGAAGTTGAACGGACTTCCAGAACGGATTCCGTTCGACTTCCAAGGTACGACTATTGTGCTTAGGAGGTTTGCAAAAGCTTGATGTGATGCTGGAGTCAAGACTCTGCCCTGCCTTGCTGAGGTCTGGATCCTGGCAACCACAAATTCTGGATGGGTGCTAAGACCGGCCAAAATTTATGGGCGCTCATAATATAGCTTGGGTCAACTGAATGGACCAATCTGCAGTGCATCTCATTTGTATGAAGAGAAAAGGTATCATTTGTATGCATTAGAAAGGTATTTGAGAGAAGATTATCTATAGAACCCCCCCCCCCAAACATTGGGATCTTAATGCATGTTTCTACATCACAGTATAATCCAGTTAACGTTGCAAATTCATACTAATTACCCTGAAGAGATGTTATGTATGTGCAACACTTACCCTTCTGACTTTCTTGGAAATGTCCTTTCTTGAAGTAAGCCTGGGCAATTCCTAAAATATCATCAAATTCTGTGAGACGAGTCAACAAGTAAGCCTGGATGGCATCATCATAATGACCTAGAGCACTTTCAAGAAGGAAAAAGAACAAAACTCATTCATATCAATTTCAGGCCTAATTATGAGCTCACAACAAATGTTTGGTGCAATCAAGCTCCATAAAAAACTATAAGGAGTAAATGCTACCCACTATACTGGACATGATGCAGTAGTTCATTTGTGAGCAACACTTAGTGCATAGGTCAATTCACCTCCAGAAATGATGTAGAATTGTTTCAAAATGGAATACTGCTATAAAGAGAGGGGAATGGGAATATAATTTAAGGTGCTGATCTTAAATTGTAAGGCCATGTGTTTGAATTCTGGCTACCTTAAAAATTGCTTCTCCACTGATGAACTTTGAAAACGTATTATTTATAAGATTTAAAATGCAATCAGAATACAAGGAATTAAGGTAAAACAACAACACCTTTAGTCTTCCTTCAAATCCTTCTTCAAAGCCCACCTTTTCCATGAAGCCTTGGGCAGAACTGCCTAGTTCACACACCCTATTCTAACCTAGACTGCAATTAAGCCTAAGCACATGCAACTGAAACAACCACATGTTATCTCTCCACGTCCCCTATCCTACCCGTTCTCTGTTGTTTCCCATGCCAAATTTTAAACTGAACTGGGACCTCCCATACACACTGGTGGCACTGTATAAATCAATCACCCATGATACAAAATATATACCCATCTAGTCAAAAACTAATATCCAAACACTGACACTCAGCAATTTAAGTTCTATGTGTAGGCTGGGATCCAAAGGAGAATGCCGTTTGTTCTGCTTGCATCTTGGCTATTAATGTCTGGAATCAATTATGGAATTAATATAGCAGATGAAGCAATCTTCTAATAAGAGCAATTGCTTAATGCAAGTCAAACCATTTACAATGTGACAGTCCATTGCACCCCTTGAAAACAGCAGAAAATCTCAGTAATTAAAATACTGGTGGATTCCTCATTATTTACTACTTAGATCCTGCCTTTCCTCCAAGAATCTCAAGGCAGAGTACATTGTTCTCTGTTTTATCCTCACAAGAACCCTGTTAGGTTGGTTGGAATGAGAGAGGACAACTGGTCCAAGGTCACTTAGTGAGTTTCCTACCTCAATGGAGATCCCAGGTTTGATATATGCTAAATTATGTCTTAATGGATTATTAGTATGAAAATGTATTATATCAAGTGACACAGGAATAACATATCCTAGTAGAAGCACAATGTGCAAATGCAGTAAGAGTCATATTCATTATTAAAAGGTTTTTGGCAATAAGAGTTCTTAATTTTAGGTGAAGATTAAAATAACAATTTGTCCAAAAATAAGCAGACTTACCACAGTGCTCTGCCATAATTTCTCATTGCTATACAGTACTTCTCTTTATCTTCAGAATTTTTTAACAGCAGAACTGCCCTGTAAAGTGAATGTAAAAAAAAAAAGGTTCAAAATTCTACATACTTATTTCAGTAAGATCACTTTATCCAAATTTTAAGAACCAGGGCTTGATTCTAGTAATTAAAATTATTTTTTAAAAAACTCTCAGGTATGCAAGCCCCATGTAGAAAGGGGGGGGGATACTATTTTATTGCATTTTTTGACAAAACCTTTATTTCAGAGGTGTATCTTTATCTTTCCAATTATCTTATATATCCTGTTTTATCTTCAGTGCTCAAGGAAGATTATATTTAAATAATGTTCGTTTCACACTTGCAAATCATCAATCTTCTAGTGTGACAGCAGCTATTCTCTGAAACTCTCTGCTGATTCATATTAGGCAGATTAATATTAGGCAGATTCATTGTATTGTTTTCAATGCTAAAACTTATCTGTTTAGGCAAGCATATGCAAACACGTAACTTTATGACATCTAATTGTTTTTTTAAAGTGTTGATTTTGTCTATATGTTGATCATTTTTAGCATATCTAATTCCTATATCTTGGATGAGCCGGGAACATGTAACACCAGTTCTGAAACAACTGCACCAGCTGCTTGTATGCTACTGAGTCCACTCCTCTTCAATGTACTTTCACTGACTTACAAAGGCCTATCTATACTTGGAATACCTAAAACAACACCTTCTCCTGTATAGACCTGCCCTTTTGTTATGATCTGCCAGAGAGCATCTCTTGTTGTTCTGCAGTTTACCTTTGGTAGGCATCTATGGCTTGCTTTTTCAGCTGGAGATATTCATTCAAATAACCAAGCATTATGAAGGCACATGCATCATTTTGGATTCTTTCTGCAATAACAAATGATGTACACACAAACAAAATGAAAAGAAAACCATTATTATTATTACTATTATTATTACATTTCAATTTATATACCACATTTTAATGCGTACGACATTAAAAACACATTATAGAACATCAACGATAAAAACATAGTAAAAAGCATACTGACACACAGCCTAATAATAAAATAGTCATCATAATAGCAGTCCTCTCCCCCACACTTTCACGTTTTTATTATTATCATTATTACATATTTATTTATACCCCGCCTTTCCCCCCCAATGGGACTCAAGGCAGATTACAGATAAAAATAAAAACAATAATTGAAAACTATTAGATATTGACAGAATAAAAACTATATACATATATAAAATCTGTTTAAACGACACCAATAATTACAATAAAAATAACACCGCACCAGCCCTTTCATTAAAAGCCAGTTGGAACAAGAAAGTCTACACCTGCTGGACAAAGGACAACAAGGAGGGAGCCAGTCTCGCTTTTCTAGGGAAGGTTTTCCTAAGTCTGGGAGCAGCCACCGAGAAAGCTAAATAATGCATAACTTAATAAACCACTGGGTTCCATTCTGACTTGACTGAGGTTTAAATAAGTGACATCCCTGATTACAAGGAAGAGAAACTAGGCAGCTGCTTTAAAACATACGAGAAATTTACCTGTGTATTTGGTCAGAGCAATCTGTGCTGTTGGAATAGCATTCATTTGAAGAATATTGTACTTATACAATTCAGTGTTTCGGTTGGTTTTGTCTTGCAGGGTTGAGCACACCCAGTGGGCATAACCTTTAGCGCCTTCAGTCTGATTGAACAGAAAACACAAGCGGAGTTAATAACTGCACAACTAGGAAGCCTTAAATCTTTTACTCCTGGTTTTAAGCTTATACTCCTCTGAAATGTATACAAAGCACCTGGATCAATACTGTTCGAGCCAAATGCCAGTCGTTTCGTTCATTTGGCTAAAGCCCCAAACGTATTCCATGTACATCACTCTGAAACAAACTCAGCCACCATGTTCCAGAAGATCTGTATAATACACCTGAACAAAGTGCACCAGGAACATGGGAAATTCTAGTGGCAGCCTTTGGACAGTCCCTCAGCTTCCTGTTTAACGGTCCGCAACCTGAAACAGGGTCAAGTGCTTACATGCATGCGGAGTTCAGTGGTATGCCTGAAGAGGTCCATTGTTTCATAGCTGCCTACAGTTTCTGCAATGAGCGCCTGAGGGGGGAAGCAAAGGGGGAAAATAGCTCATTGATTTGACATAACATGCACCAGCTTTGTTCCTCTTTATTTTATTTTTTTAATATTTTTATTGGTTTTACAAATTTTTTTATAGACAATGCAAACAAATAAAGAAACAAACAAACAAACATGTATAATTTCATCTCCTTTTTTCATAAACCTCACATCTCTGACTCCCCCAAACCTCCCCTTTCTACATCCCAATTTCCAAAATTATTTCAGCAAATCCTAAACTTAATTTTATCAGCTTTGTTCCTCTTTATAAATAGCTTATTCCTATCTTTTTCCTCACTAAAGGTTGTCACCAACAGTTGCTAAATTCATCTATGATAGAACTAAAATTCAGTGCAGCCAGTTCTAGTTAGGTCCTCAGGAGTAACACTCCCAAACCTGTAGGCTAGTACTCTGAGCACCTAGGACAGGCATCCTCAAACTTGGCCCTCCAGATATTTTTGGGACTACAACTCCCATCATCCCTAGCTAACAGGACCAGTGGTCAGGGATGATGGGAACTGTAGTCCCAAAACATTTGGCGATGCCTGACCTAGGATTTCAATGCATGGGTGATTAGATTCCTTACACAGAGGAAATGTCCTCTGCCCTAGTTGCCTGGGTACAGGAGGCCATTTTAGCTGCAGTGGTGCACCCCCATCTTTAAACCATCAAGCTAATGCAAACTGAGGGTGCTGGAGCCTGTATTTCAGGGTCCGTACTTCAAGCTCCACTGTGTTCTCAACAGTGCTGTTACAGTCTCTGAACAACCACCAGAGGCACAGCAATATCTTGGCACAGTGTGGAAATGCCACAAAATCCATTTTTGCCAGTTTCACTATAAAAGAATAGGTGACACCAAGAAAAGTAGGGGAATACAACGAACTAGAATTTGAATGAAAAAGAAAGGAAATAGTGAGGAAGTCTTTTTAGAAAGCCAGGTTTTATGGTAAGCCAGCACTCATATGCAGTAACTTAACTTGCAGGAGATTGATCAGATTCAGTTTCAATATAATCATAATGCCAATCAAAACACAGCTGGTATATGCAAGGCTGAAAGAAGTTTCTTAACATCTTACCTGCCCAATCCAACATGTTAGATAGGAGGGTTCTAAGGATTGAGCTACTTTGAAGGCTTCATGTGCTTGCTGAAAGAATATATAAAATTGATACAGAAGTGTTAAATTAGCTGACAGTGGCTGAGAATGTCACTAAGTATTTTTACAAGATACAAGTGAAATTGTTCCTTCCTCTCATGTTTGACTTACAAATAATGTAAGGTAATGCTATATGTGGCAACCTGAATACTGTAAATATTTTTAAAATATCACCGTCATTTTCTATTCCCCACCCCCAATGAACTAATGAAAAAGCTTGCATATGAGCCTGGATACAGTGAGCTTTGCCAGTATCTCTAGTAAGCAGAAAACTGGCCCTCAAATAAGACAATATTCCACCCCACCCCCCGGAAATATTACACAGAGGTCTCAAATGGAGGCCAGAAACTAGCATCAGTTCTCCCAAGAAGAGATTCTTGTTTTCTGTGCAAAACAGCAGCAATTAACAAAAGTTAGCTTGCCTAATTTATAACTCTGAAAACTTAGGAAATTGAGAGGGAAGCATGAACTCTCTTAGGAACTAAAGGCAAGCAAGGCCTGACTTTTTACCTTCACAGTTTATTTCTCTGTTTCTTATCAAGCGTAGTCCTAGTATGTTAGCTCTTCTCCTCCCTTCACAGAACCACCCTTTTTGATACCACAATTTACTCCTCTTCCTATTTTGGTTCATCTTTCAATATAATGCATCCTTCAACTCCCTGTACTTTTCCCTCCACAAGAGGTCTAGTGGGCAGCAACACGAGAACGGGCCTTTTCTGTGGTGACTCCCTGTTCATGGAATGCTCTCCCCAGTTAGGCTCGTCTGGCACCTTCATTACCTATCAGTGAGATATTTTTTTAATGCTTCTCTTTTTCCTTTTGGTTTTAATGTATTTGTGTGTAGTTTTGTTTGTTTGTTTGTTTGTTTGCTTGTTTGTAGGTTGGTTTGGGTTGCTCTGGGCAAGATAAAGCAGCTAACAAATTCAATAAATAAAATAAATACAATTTAAAAGTGTGTGTTAAAGTTTTTAAGGTTTTTGTTGCCACAGTCTCTGAAAGGCTTTTGTGACATCTTTGAGAGACAGGCAAGCTATCAATAATGCTGGCAAGGCATGTTCAATGGCTATGTTCTTTATCCCAATAAATATACCTTGGTTGACACTGACAATGACATTTTGGTGTTTAAATGGTCTGATAAGCACACTAAAACAGGAAGATACAAACTCTATTTTTTTACGGTTGGCACATCACTTAAGTCCTTCCATTTACGGCTCTGTCTTTAGAGAAGGTAGCACGTGCACTCATACTTATTTACCTCTATGTTTCCAGTTGTTAAGTACAAGACTCCCAAATTGGTCCAGGCAACAACATTCTAGACAAAACAAAGGTTACAAAAATTAAATTTAACATTACTGAATCTCCTTTGGAACAGATACACTTGTGTAGAACACTTACAATTTGTTCAGCTTGAATAGATTTGATGAATGCATGTTGTGCAAGGACATAGTTTCCAACACCTGAAAGACAGATCGAATTATAACATCCTCTGCTGTATTCCACAGAGCTCTGAGCAATTAAGAGAAGGACTATATTTTAGAAGTTTTACTTTGAAATGTACCTTTGCAACAGGCCACCACGCCCAGAGCATTCCAGTATAGATGGTTGTTACTGTCTAACCTCACAGATTTTTTAAGACACTGGAAGAGATTGAGAGTGCAGTGCTGTAATTCAATATGTTAATTGTTTTGTGTGTTATCCCAACAGGGTTTGTTTTTGAACACAAGAAGGTTTTAAAAAATTACCTGTACAGATTTCTCTAGCAGCTCACTAATCTCATTCTTGTTACTGCCCATTTCCGTAAGATGCTGTGCTTGATGATAGTAGTTTATCCCAAGATCACACCACGTATTTGGCGAAGACATCAGTTTTAATCCTCTACCATAACACCTACAGAAATATAAATCACAAAATTAAGAGTGTGATTTATATCAGCAAAACAGATGGGAAAGAAAGTAAAAAAACAAAAACATTAATTCAGCGATGCTATCAAAGGTTGTTGTGTTTCTATCCTGTCTTCCTGAAAACAAACACCTTTAAGGAAAGAGAGATAGGAACATTACACAAGCTTCATACTTGACAGCAATGCTGTTCAATGTAGTGACAGTTAGACAGAGAGAAATCTGAATACATCTTGGCCCACATGGCATCAATTTGGGGGCAAATTTAGTACTGAAGAATTGTAAAGCCACACATTCTAAAGGCAAGCATTAAAAGAGCCAAAATATGTTGCCTAGGCTGCAGCTGAGCAGGTGGAGTGCCAGAACCAAGGCCTAAGTTATTTCCCTCTCTTCATCTCTTGGGACCTGCTCCTCTCCCTGTTTACCCAAGGCATGCATAATCTAACATTTGGGGGTTTCACACAGTAGCTATGCAGTCTGCTGGCTCACATCTGTATGCCCACATCCAGTCTTTTTACCCTTTGCTCCCAGACCTGTCTTTGAGGTCTTTGCCCCTTTCTTTGATGTAAGGTATACTGATTGCTAGGTGTGAAAATATGTTTGAAGTATGGTGGGAATCAGAGCGATGGCTGCCACCCAAAGTCACTGAAATTTCCTCAAAGCACGGGGAAAGCAAGGTTAAGCACTTCCAGGGGAATGGGGGGGGGTAGTTTCAAAACAGCAGTCTATTAATTTCTCCTCCTCAGCTTTGAGATTATAGTTCTCTGGTCTGTGCTAGGCAAAGCAGTTCAGGTGAAGGCATCCGGACTTATAGGCCGTAGAATATTTTATAACACACGCTATACATTACCTTCCTCCCAGACTGAGCAGGTCACTTTTATTTAGCACACATTTGTCTGTGTTCTGACCAATAAGGAATCCTAAAACTTTCACATTCACTTTGGATGGCGAAATGACAGAAATACTGCTACAGGCATCTCCAAGCAGTTTCCAAAGGCAAGATACTTCAGGACGATGCTTTGCTGCTCTGAAAGGGGGAAGAAAAATCAGAAAAGTGGAGTCCATCTAATTTACCTGCTATCTTTTACAAAAGATAAAGCTAAAATCTTCTCAGCTGACAAAAAAGCATTCTCCTTACACGCCTAAAAACACCCCAAGTATCAACTTGTGAAGAAAAACCAATGGTGCTGGATTTCTTCTATATGCCTCAACGCATTCTACAGTTAATTCTTAACATCCGGTTACAGAGCTAGAGACTTAGGTGCATTCAACTCTTCCTGGATTTCTGCCCATCTTTCTGATCCCAAAATCTATGGGAGTTCCAATGAGCACATGGGCTTTGTCATTCCCTATCAATGCTGGGAACCTCTTTCAAAACAGGCATGAGGATGCATTTTACCTCCAATGCTGAAACAAACAGGAAATGGTCTGTATATTCAGGCATGGCCAAACTTGGCCCTCCAGCTGTTTGGGGACTACAACTCCCATCATCCATAGCTAACAGGACCAGTGGTCAGGGATGATGGGAATTGTAGTCCCAAAACAGCTGGAGGGCCAAGTTTGCCATGCCGGGATATACTGACCTTTATCATTTATAAGATTCAGCTCTCGTTTGTGTGTTTGCTACTACTTTACCATTTAAAATTGATGTTGTTTGTTGAAATAAGGCAACCCTTTAGCTGCTAATGGAGATTAATATACAAACACTAACCTTGCTAAAAAGCCAAGAGATTGTTCTATGTAGTCCAGGGCTTTCCCATCCAGGTAATCAGCAAGGGCAGTCTTGGCCATCATGAGATAACACTCTCCCAGACCTGAATAGAACTAACAGCCTGTTAATGTGTGGTAAAACTGCAAGAAGGATGAACTAAGCTCCTAAGTCTCATACAATGGCCGATGCTGGAAAACCATTTGATGAACACTATGCATATTTAGCATAATTTTACAATGCACATTACCAGAAATACAACAATAAGCTAAGGATCATGAAGATATTAGTATCACATATATATGCAAGTTATTTCCAAATAAGTGAATACAAGGAACTAAGGTGTGAGGGATATCTTTACCTCCTTCAAGATGTAGAATGATGGAAGAAGTAAGCAAGTGAATGAATTCTTCTCTTGATTTTTGTTAGAATACATAGAAGAAAGTACTCCTGCTAGCTATTTGTTAATCTCCCACATATTTAAGGTATGTCACAGGTTAACAATGCATAGCTCCAAAATAGGCAGATTTCTACAAAATACGGTACTCTTTACTCATGTTTCAAGAACAGACTACCGCTTTCTCTCACTTCTAAATTAGCTATATTGACTTCCAATCACCTATACCAGTGCTGGGCTGCTTGTGACACTCCCAGGTATTGTTGAACTCCAGTTCCCATCAGCTCCAGACAGCATAGGGAACAGTCAGGAATTATGGAAACTGTAGTCCAACAGTATCTGGAGGGTCAGTGGTTCCTCACCAACCTAACTCTGTAGGTGTAGTGAATATATAGTGTATATCTTTGTACCCAACAAAAAAACAAAACATGAGTACCTTTCAGTGCAGGAACATAATCCTTTGATTTCGTCAAGATGTGCTGATATTCTGCAATAGCATCTTTATATTTTCCTAGAATCTGTTCAATTGCTGCTGCCTTATAGATGCTATATATAGACTTGGGGTTCAGTTCTCTGGCCTTCCTGAAAGACTTCAATGCAGTTGTGTAGCCGCCTCTGCTCAGATAGGCCTCGCCTAGAGATTCCCAACAGTGGGGATCCTTTGGATCTGCTCGCAGAGCTGCCTGCAAACTGGGAACATTGGAATAGTAGTTTATATTCAGAAGTGTTCGGGCTGCTTTTGTTCAGTCCTCCATCACAGCCCCAAGTAAAACAAAACAGGCTACTATTGGGGGCTACCGATTTGAAACAGAATTTACACTAGTTTTGTTTTTGGTTTTTAAGATGTACCAATGGTTAATTTGGGGGGAAACCACCAGTCTTCACAAAAGCAGCACATTCAGTTCACTGGGACTCATGCAAGAATGCTATGGAAGCTGCCAGGTTCTTCTTCATCATTATAACATATAATGGTCACTTGTTACCTAAAGTCTCAAAGTAACTTGCACTTTTAAATAACCAAGTTTGGATGGCCATGTCCAATTTTTGTACAAACGTAGAATCCTGCACCCTGCATCAGAGAGTATAGCAAGGCTGCCTAGGAGCTCCATGACAACCCTACCCCATCTTCAGCCTCCAAACTTGTCACAATTTGCAGAGGCCATTCAGTTATACCAGAGGATTTTTTAAATTTAATTTTTGCATGTTATCCTTCCATCCTCAAGGTTTCTGAGTTCATGCTGCTGCTGCTGCAGGTTGGGGCTGTGGCTGGCTGGCTGGCTGGCAATGAGCTCGCAATAAGATGCTGTTGTAAGATGCAGGAAGCTGCTACTGAATGACCCTGTCAAGCTGCAACATACTTGGATTAACAGCAGCATCCCATGCACAGAGGCACTGCTTAGGGAGAGGTTAGGGGTGTTCATACAGTCCAGTGTGAGCCTTTTGTAACTAAAAAGTACAGTATTGCACCTCAAATGTTTTGCAGAGACAGGATAAAAGGCAGGTTGTTTGTAACTGTTACTGAAAATCAGCAGCAAACAGTCAAATTCACAGAAGATTTGCAGTTTTTTTAAAAAAATGTATATGTGCATTATCAGACCATCTGTTTATATTGCCTTTGCAGAAGACATTGAAATGCAATTATTCTCTTACTCTGCCACTGCTTGTGAATGTTGACCGGCTCTTAAGTAGTGAAGTCCACGACGAAGCCAGGCCCATTTTGCTCTCCCAGCACTTGCTCGTTCTGTTACCTCCGTCAAGATGGCAAGGGCAGTTTGCTAATGTACAAATATAAGGTTATGAATAGTTTATTATGTGTGCATATGGAATTACAAAGAACAGACAAAAGTGTAAGCACATTTCAGCTTAAGTATGAGTCTCTGAAGCAGGTTCTCAGCATTCCTACTACTGTAACAGAATCAAGCAAACACACAGAAGCTTTTCGAACTATATCCAGAGGGGTAGCAGTGTTTGTTCTTTTTGCTATGGCGTTGAGTTGGGGCATCTTAAAGATAAGCTTCAGCTGCATAAAGTGTAATTCTCAGCTGTAGGTATTTATTCACATGTAGGGACTGTAAGCAGTGAGGTCAGAAGGAAACGGAAGACATTCAAACAGTGACAATTTAATTAGAGCGAGAATGTATGCAAAATAAGGTAAAGTGACCCTCTGCAACACCAGGTGATAAAACATACAGGAAGAGAAAATGTTTATGAAATGTCTGCATTTTACAGCTATTCTGATCAGTGCAGTACATTAAAATGCTCCAACTTATTACAGTACCAAGTCTCCAAGCTCGGTGCTTAAGTCCACTACCGCTGCTCCAGCTTCCCCATCCGTTTTATCTTTTTCAAAAGCCTTTTTATAGCAGCCAAGTGCTCTGTTTTTATCTCCAGCTATATCCCTGTAGTATTGACCTAAGTAGTGGAAAGCACTTCCCAGGTAATTGTCCAGTTTTGCTGCCTGTGAAGAAAAATAACAACACAGTACATTTCAATCCATCGTTTTCATATGCAGGCACATGGCTTTTTAGCTGAGGAAACAAAAAACTAACAAAAAGGACACCAAAAGAGCACCTTCTCTCATAATATCCTGTGCACACTTTAAAATAATGTTTGGCACCTTTCTCTGGGTGCCCCCACTATCAAGAGCGAGATGGGTGGTGAATGGGAAAAGGGCTATCTCCGTTGTGGATTCCAGACCTGCAATGTCCTCCTCCCTTCTAGCAACCTTCAGCTGCAGATGAAGTCTTTTTTTATTATTATTTACCAGACCTTTTTAAAATGTGGTTGAGCGTCTAGGTTTTATTATGCTGCTGTGATTTAATGGGTTGTTGTTTTTTTACTAACCTACTAGCTTTGTACACTACTGTTTTACTGGTATGTTTTATTATTGTTGTTAATGTTTCTAAAGCTGGAAGTGGCAAGCTCATAATCTTTTAAATGAAATACATTAATGAAGGAAGGAAGGAAGAAAAGCAAGGAAATAATGAAATTTCAATCTCTCTCTTAAAATCACTAAGAATTCGTGTTTTCTGTGGAGCCATTAACTTAACACTCTGTCCTCATTATTAACCCAAAACATAAACTATATTTTATAATATAGTATAACTCTACATACATACATATATATATATATATTTCTCCCCTCCCCCACTCCTCTTTTGCTACTTTTGGTTCTCTTGTCTGCATCACAATATTTACCGTATTGGCCCAAATAGTGCTTTTTTCCCCTAAAAAAATGTTTAGGGGTACTCTCCTTTTCCTATTCATATTGAAATACTGCCCCTCAATGAGGCCAAACTTAGATTCACAAAATGTTTAGAGGTATGCGTACCCCCACGTACCCACAGAAAAAAAAGCACTGGGCCCAAATATAAGCCACACGAATAGACCTTTAAAATTGGAGGAGGGAAAAGAAAAAAAGGAAAAATACCCGACTATAAGCCACTCCCTTCCTCGCTGCTCCTGACTGCATACTTGGGGGTGGGGGAGACACGCTGCGTTGCTAGCGGCCTTTCCCCTTCCTCACTCTCTCTCCCTTCCCGGCCTCGGGGGAGAGGATGGGGGACTACGCACAGGGCGGGCGCCGCTTCACCACACTCCTGGCTGCATACCATAAGGTCGCAAATATAATACGCACTTTAACTATTCACGGTTGGAATTTGGGGAAAACGTGAGGCTTATATTCAGGCCAATACGGTATCTGGTAAGCTCCTTGGGGCAGAGGCCTCTTTTTGATGTGGTTTTATAACGCGGTGGGCATACCACTGGCACAATGTCAACAAATTTTTCTGAGGCTTAAAAAGCAGCATGGAGATTCGTATTTGTTCCCCTCATTTATCACCTCAAGGGGGCTTACAGGAACCTTTTGGAAGCAGCTAACTTCCGCACCACTAGCTTCTAATGGGTGTGGCAGGAACAACCTGAAACACATAGGTTGCATCTCTCACAATTCCCTTTCCGTCTCATGATAACCACTGTGTGTTCATCTGGAACATTCCAGAAGTGGGAGGAACACATAAGGAGAAAGATTTGGCTCCTTGGTTCCTTCACTCTGCCCTTGATTTTCCCACAGGCTAGTAATCAAGTTGCTGACCACTGTTGGAAGAGGGAAAATCATTATGAAATATGTTCAGCTGTAACCCATTTCCGTCCTCATGGTTTACCTTCAGAAACTGAGTAAGAGCTTTAGATTTATTTTTTCTTGTCTCTTCACTCATAAACCAATAAGTGAGGCCCAGGCAGAAATGGAAGTCGGCTATTTCAGCTTCTTTTTCAATAGCTCTCTGGAAACTAAAAAAAAGAGTTTTATCTTTATATATATATATATATATATATATATATATATATATATATATATATTTGTTTATTTCAAATTTTCTCCCCCAAATGAGCATGGTTTACCTTGTTTCTGCCTGATGAAAGTTCTTTTGCTGATAATGAATCACACCTTCAAGGTAGTCAGCTTCTGCTAAGTCTGGGTGGGTCTGCTTAAGCTCCTGAGCAATCTATAGTATAAAAAGTGTTAAATTCTACAGTTTCATATGGAGCAATGTCATATTTTTAACAACAGGCTGTATTATGGGGGGAAACAGGACATACTAACCTTCAAAGCTTCATCAACAAGCCCTTTATTGAGACAGGCCTCTCCTTTAAGAGCTATAAGCTTGGGATCATTGTTTCTATCCAAAACCTAGGAACCAAACGCATGTTTGAAATGTCAATCTTCAGAAAACTGAAGCTACCTTGTGAGGGAAATACTTATTAAACCAAACCTTATTAAAGTCTAAATAGTAGAATAATATTGCCACTCTGTGAACACAATGATTCCTCTGTCTCTCCGCCCAGAAACAGACAATAGTTTCAGAGTATTCAGTAAAGAGACCAGCTTTCCCCAATCACCACAACACTATGAAGGGGAAACATAGACTCAATGGAATTCTCCCTCCTATAAAGGCACAAAGGACCCCTCAGCATCTTAAACTGGAAAGCCTAAGGCAGATTTCATTTACCAAAGTTTTTTAAAGAGGGGAGGGAGAAGCTATTCACATACCTGTTCAAGGGAACTTATAGCTTCTTTTGCAGAGTCGGCACCTGGGATTTTAATCAAGGCCATGGCTTTGAAACGATGGGCAAGGTTTTTCTGCTGCTGATTGGAACTGGATTCATTAAGCTGTCCCAATATCTTTAAAGCTGCCAAAGAAAGAATTGTAATTCTATGTTTGACTTAAACTTGGTTTAAAAGACATTGTATTTGCCCATACAGTTTAACGTTGCTCTTTCGATACACCACCCATCAATTATGGATTGTAAAATAAACCACTAGCTTGAGAAGTGGTTGACATCTCAACATATTATCTGTACCCTATGAAGCAATTTCAAGAAAAGGCTATTACGATCTACCAGTTTGTAACCTATATTTTATTAGCACTATATAAAACATGTATTCCACCCCCACCCCACCCCCAATTTATAAGCCCACCTTTCACTGAAATGATCCCAGGGTGAGTTACAATACAAAACCAGCAATACAGCATGCCCAATTACTGTGTTACTATATTGGGGATCATAGAAATCTGAAATAACGTTAACGGAAAAATATTAAATATACTAAACACTGAGGTGTAGTACCAATTTATTGCATGTGCCTGCTACTATAAAATTACAGTGGCAGAGAAGGCTTTTTTCTGTTATTAGTATCAAGATTGTGGAACCAATCTTCCACAAGAAATCCACCAGATGCAAGAGCCCATTCTTTTTAAACAGACCTTGAAAACCTTTATTAGATTAGCCTTTGACTGCTGAGCATGTTAGTGGAGTGCTGCAATTCAAGCTTACCACTACTGCTTGAAATTGCTGTTCTACTGCCTCTATAGTAATTTGATTGCTTTATTCACTTTTTATTATTATATTGTGGTTGCCTGCCTTTGGGATATTTTATCAAAAGTTGAACTACCTTTTTTCTGAAGAAGTTGTATTTTAGCTCTGCAATTACCTTGATTGCAAGAAAGAACAGCTTCTTTGTATTTATGCATTTTCACTTGTGCCTTTCCTAAGTAACACCATGCTTCCGGACACTGGCTGGTCTGCTGCAAACCTGGCAGGAAAGATTTTGCATGTTTAACATGATTTAAACACATGAGTTCAGATGGTACTTGCAATTACTAGAATCTTAATGCTATTTAACTTTTCAATTCATGAATACCAGACAATAACCATAGCCTTATGTATATTTGATCTTAGTATCGGATATACATGAACAACCTCAAACCTACAACAATACACAAATTAGATTTCATATAGACTGGACATAAATTGTCACTCAGAACTAACTTTGAACTCCTTCCCTCAAAAAGTGTCTAATAATAATTTACAGTCTAGTGCAGAGTCCTAAAGACAGCATAAACTCTGAAAACTGATTGCATATAAGAATATATCAGAGCCCAAACTGGGAGAAAAAAAGATAGTTTGGCCAGACTCAATAATGCCTCCCTAAAAAACAAGAATAGCATTTCACTCCAAGTCAATCATATTATTCCTATAATATATATTATGTACACCCATTGTTCTCTTCCCATATCGCTCACCTTCTGTTAGCTTTTTTCCACCTTCATCATATTTTTTTTCTTGGAGAGACTGAATCCCTAATCCAATAAGGGCTGGCCCACTTCTTGAGTCAATATCCAACAGCTTCCGACAACAATTCAGGGCCTCATCAGTGAAACTGCCTAGAATACATGGAGGAATTTCCATTTGGTCACAGTTTAGAAGGTGAGAAGAAAACGAAAATCTCTCTAGTGCTTTCGCTATATTATTTTTCTGGCGTCGCATACTATTTTCTGAGTTGTCCAAAACAAATACTGAATGCCTTGTGGCATTCAGAAGCATTGCAGCTTCCAACTGCAATGGCTGAGCATAGCCATATTGGCTAGTGGCCACTGCCAGTAAGAGCAAGCTGCTTTAAGTTAAAAAATGCTTACATTAGCAGCTCTTACTGTTTTAATAGTATTTAGGCAAGCCTTTTGTTCTATGTTTGCTACATTGCTTGTTAAACTGTTACTTGCCCAGAGCTTTAAGAATGGGGCAGAATGTAAATCTGGATATAAATAAAGACCAGCTGCTTTCAGTACCGCACTTTCAACCAGTCTTGGGACACGTGATGGTACATAATGGAAAAGAAAGGAAGCAATAGCATATATGGCACACACATAGAGGCCAAAGGATTTGAAAGCTTTCGAGGTCAAGAATGCTGCCATTAATGTTAATCAGAGCAATACAGGAAAAGGAGATTATTTCAAGACCACTAAGGCAGCTTTATTTCTATGCCCACCAGAATTGTTTTCATTTATTTAAAATACTTATTAGCTGTTCTTCAGCTAAAGCTCTTGGAACAGCATACAAAAAGCAGGTGAACAAAGTGCAAGAGACAGGGAGGGGCAGATGCAACATTTGTCTTAATGAGTCGCTGAATTCCACCAACAAATTTTAGTTTTTTATTTTAGCTCCCCCTCCCTTTTAGAACCTCTTCTGTGACAAACTCAAATCTCCCAGATAATCTCAGAGCAACTCAAATGTATGAAAAAAGTACAGAAAGGCAGCAGATACAGTGGTCAAATAAAAGAAAGTACTGTAGTAAAGAAAAAAGAAAATAAATAAACCTAAAACTACCTGACTGAATGAATCGCAAGCAAAGAACTTCCAGAGGATAACTCGCAGCAGGATACAAAATCATCATATCTTCACAGGCCTTCTTCAGTCTGAAATCCTCATGAGGAAACTTATTTCAGGAGGAGAAAAGCAATTAGCAATGTAATAATAATAATAATAATAATAATAATAATAATAATTTTTATTTATACACTGCCCTCTCCAGCCAAGGCCAGGCTCAGAGCAGCTTACAAGCAATAATAAAAACAAGTTAAATGATTACAACTTAAAAACAAAATTAAAAAATACAACATTAAAATATTGAAACATTAAACTATTAAAATGTAGCCTCATCGCAGAAGGAGAAGGAAAAGAAAAAAGAAAGAGAGGGAGGGAGGGAATCAAATTGGCTCCAAGCCAAAGGCCAGGCGGAACAACTCTGTCTTACAGGCCCTGCGGAAAGAAATCAGATCCTGCAGGGCCCTGGTCTCATGAGGCAGAGCGTTCCACCAGACCGGAGCCAGAGTTGAAAAGGCCCTGGCTCTGGTTGAAGCCAATCTAACTTCCTTAGGGCCCAGGACCACAAGGGTGTTGCTATTTATGGACCTTGAGGCTCTCCATGGGGCATACCGGGAGAGGCGGTCCCGTAGGTACGAGGGTCCTAGGCCGTGAAGGGCTTTAAAGGTCAAAAGCAGCACCTTAAATCTGATCCTGTACTCCACCGGGAGCCAGTGCAGCTTGAAAAGCACTGGGTGAATATGCTTCCATGGCAGAGACCCCGTGAGGAGCCTCGCTGCAGCAATCTGCACCTGCTGGAGTTTCTGGGACAGCTTCAAGGGCAGCCCCGCTTAGAGCGAATTACAGTAGTCAAGCCTGGAGATGATTGTCGCATGGATCACTGTGGCCAGGTCGGGGCGGGAAAGGTAAGGGACCAACTGCTTGATGCGGGGAAGGTGGGAAAATGTAGCCTTGGCTGTTGCTGTAACTTACGCCTCCATGGAAAGGGAGGCGTCAAGGATTACACCCAAACTCTTAACGGAAGGCAATGGCACTAATTGGGCCCCCGCAATTACCGTATTTTTCGCTCTATAACACGCACCTGACCATAACACGCACATCATTTTTAGAGGAGGAAAACAAGGGAAAAAACATTCTGAATGAAACAGTGGATGTATCATTTTTGTGCTTCATGCTGTGGCCACAGACATGTGATCTGATGGTGAATTTGGGCTGACCCAATGCAAAGATCCTGAGGATCCATGTGGATCCATGCTTTGTAACCACGTTTTTGCACCATTGCAGCCCCAGACAACAGTGGGTGCGTGATTTGGGGGGGCAGGCTGTAGCCATGGACATGCTATGTTCTCTGGTGGTGAATTTGGGGGTGACCCAATGCAAAGATCCTGAGGATCCATGTGGATCCATGCTTTGTAACCACGTTTTTGCACCATTGCAGCCCCAGACAACAGTGGGTGCGTGATTTGGGGGGGCAGGCTGTAGCCATGGACATGCTATGTTCTCTGGTGGTGAATTTGGGGGTGACCCAATGCAAAGATCCTGAGGATCCATGTGGATCCATGCTTTTTAACCACATTTTTGCACCATTGCAGCCCCAGGCAACAGTGGGTGCATGATTTTTTGGGGGCAGGCTGTAGCCATGGACATGCTATGTGCTCTGATGGTGAATTTGGGGGGGTGACCCAATGCAAAGATCCATGTGGATCCATGCTATGTAACCACGTTTTTGCACCATTGCAGCCCCAGACAACAGTGGGTGCATGATTTGGGGGGGCAGGCTGTAGCCATGGACATGCTATGTTCTCTGGTGGTGAATTTGGGGGTGACCCAATGCAAAGATCCATGTGGATCCATGCCTTTTAACCACATTTTTGCACCATTGCAGCCCCAGGCAACAGTGGGTGCATGATTTTGGGGGGGGGGGCAGGCTGTAGCCATGGACATGCTATGTGCTCTGATGGTGAATTTGGGGTGACCCAGTGCAAAAATCCTGAGGATCCATGTGGATCCATGCTTTTTAACCACATTTTAAGTGGGGAGGGAAGGAAAAACACAGAAGGGCTAAGAATGCAGGAGTGGGGTATAACGGGAGAGAGGAAAGGAAGGCAAAAGTTTCCCCCACGCACCCACCCAAGCCAGCCAGCTCTCTCTCTCTCTCTTTCTCTCTCTCTCTCTCTCTCTCTCTCTCTCTCTCTCTCTGTCTCTCTCTCCCACCTGCATGTTTTCAGCAGCACCGGAGCACAGAGAGGAAGGAGCGGCAGTCTGCTTTCCCCTCTGCTTGCCTGGAGGGGAGGGGCTTTCCCTGCTCTTTGTTCCGTTTGAGCAAACACAGCAACGAAACAGAGAGGGTGGGCAGTAAGACCCTGAGGCAGAATGCAGGAAAGCACCCACTTCCTCTTTTCAGGTTTGTTTCCCTTCTCCCTGAAGCGCGGTTTGATTTTTGCCCGATTTTTCGTCTCCAGGGACCACACATTCGCTGCATAACACGCACAGACATTTCCCCTTCCTTTTTAGGAGAAAAAATCTGCGTGTTATAGAGCGAAAAATACGGTAGTAATTGCCAATATCCATTGGGGGTCAGAGGGAGGAACTTGTTAGCCATTTGTCAAAATTGATCCACACCTTCCACAAAGTGCTTTCCCACCCGCAGTGGGAGGGGAAAATAGATAAGAGTTCATCTTTTCTCCATGTCCATGAATGGGAACACAGAGTGAATAAATAGCATCATAAGAGCTGGGCATTCCCTCTTCCCTTCAAGGCAGTTGTCTGTAGATAGCTGTCAATTTCAAAGCAGGATGTTTTACCTTACAGCAAAATAAATAATCCTTACTTTTGACAAACAGTGAATGAACTCTCTGTAAGTCTTTTGATGCTCTTCACTTGGAATTGGGTCTGAGGAATTCACAGCCTCTTCAAATGCATTGAGGAGCTGAAAAACAAATAGTATAGGCACTGCAATATGGAACAACAAAGCCCAAAATGCAGCAAGCTTTTAACAAGTGATGGGCATTCCCTCTTCCCTTCAAGACAGTCTGCTCACACTGGTGCTCTGATCTCAACTTTTATTTTCCTTTTTAAAAAAATAAAAATCAACAACTGTCACACAGTTCATACAGTTACACACAGTAGGCACAATGGTTTGGTCCTAAGATTACCAAACTAATATGGTAAAATTGTGAATACTGTGTATTGCTACCAAAATTGCTATTTTGCCTATTTCTGTCCAACATGCAGCATGGCTTATTTTCCCATACTACAATTTCCAGTGCCAGGAGCATGCCTGAAGTTCATTTTAATCACCAGAATGAATAAAAGACGGACAGGCAAATAAAAAGGATCTCACTATGATCCTGTTTGACTTTGGGTGAAGGTAGCCAAAACATTTCCTGCCTTCAACCACAAGGTGGAGCTGGTGACATTCAAGACTAGTGGGAGAAAAGAGATACGTTTGTTCTCTCTATGTTCATCCTACGCATCATACATATTTTCAAGATTTTAAAAACAATTGTAAAATTGCTCTTGGGGTGTAAGCTAGAAAGTCTCCATGACATCACAAGCATTGGTCAATTGGCACTATCCACAGCAAGATTGTCTGTTGATTTACAGAATGGTGGTTTTTTTTTCAGAACTATGACTCTATACAAACCGCTTCAGCTAGTTAGTTTGATTCAAGAACAGAACAGAAGCAAATAATGTACCACGTTAAGGGGAAGATGCAGGAAGGACCAATTTAGTGAAATAATTCAGCTCGAGCAAGTAAGCCAAAGCACATGAAGCAGGGATTGAAAAAAATTACCCCAATGCCCTAATGTAGTTATGTGTTATAAGCAGGACTACTGCTTATACTTTCGCACTGCCAAATATTATTTCTACCCTAATAGGTTTTGTGATTTACAGCCTCCAGTTTGTATAAACCAAGAGCTGGGCATATGCCATTTAGTCATAGCCTCAAGCAGGCAGTCCTCAGAAAATCACTGTATCACTTCCCATCTGTAAGATGGAAATTCGGAATTATTCCTTCCAAGCTGTTCTAAGAATCAGCTACAATTGTTATGCTGAATTTTATATAGATTTATTGTCTGAAAAACAATAAATATAGCCAAATCAGGGGACAAACCCTTACCAATTGCTGTGTCTCATTATCCTGAAGATGTGTGCCTTCTTCCAGTAACTGGACCAACCTCTTCCATAACTGATGAAGCTCAGCTTTTTCTGCACCTTCTTCCTGTCGTATTTTTATTAGCTTCTGCCATGTCCGAGCCACCTGTCCAAAGAAAACCAGTCAAGCCTCAATGTCTTCTCAAATCTGAGACATTTATCGCCTTTGACTACTGGAGCACTGGAAGACATTTCCCAATTCCAGAGATCAAGGCGTATGCCTTTTAACGTAAATGAGATGTCAGAAGCAATAAGGTGTCAGTGTTATGAGATGATTTTGCAGTCTTCCTTCTTACTGCTGCCAACCAAGTCACACAGCTATACAGATTCTTTTAGTGGTATGGTATGGGCAGTATCTCTCATGACATTTCAAATACCTTGATACAGGTTGCTTCCACACTAATGTTTTCCACATCGTGTGCCTTTATTGATTGATTGATTGATTGATTGACTGATTGTAATAAAATGCAATCGCAGCACCAGCCTTGCCTAGTATGAACAGCAAAGCACTACTGGGGCTTTTATGGGCTCCTCACTTCCTTTTCCCATTTAAACATAGACATAAGCATATTTGACTGCACCTTGCTTTCATTTTATAGTGGGTAGTGGAAAAGTGATGAATTAGCCTACCAGCTACCCCTCAAACAAACTTTAGATTTGGGGCAATGAAGTGTTTGATTTCACAAAAAGGGACGCTTTAGTCACTGGCTTCCTCTCATGGTTGTTCCTTTTTAAAAAGAGAGAGAGAGAGAGCGCGTGCGCAAAATATTGCTATTCCATTATTTAAAAATGGGAGAGAGAGAAGAAAAAAGTAATTAAAGTCCTCCTGCAGGCTTGTGGAAACAGAAGTTGACTCTTGAGGCAATGTAATGGACAAAAAAAAGGTGCAACCACAGCCAAGACTGGTGAAGTCATAAAGCTAGTAAATATTTCTGCAAAGGAAAATTTGGTGTGTGCTTTTTGGCAAAACAAACAAACATTGACTACTAACACTGATAACAATAAGTTACAACGAACATGAGAGCGACTAACCTGAAGGTATTTTCTCTCTCGCTGATACAGTTCCACAAGCTTTCTACATACTTCACACCATTTCTGTTTATCAGTGCTGGGGGAGAAAGACAAAATGTCTACAATATAAGGGTGCAATCCTATTGTACCTGGAAAGGCGGTTTCAGGAGACATAAGATTTTGTAGACCTGCAGATGGAGCAGGAAACCCACCCTTTGTTGCACTGGCTGTCCCTCTTTCTAGATCAGTCCTCTGAGGGCAATAGGAGGGGGAAAGGAATGTGTTGAGGTTGGATGGGGGGGGGGGGTTCAATCTGCCAGCCCTGGAGCTGCCTACTACTTTCCCCTCCAGACTCCCCCCCCTTTAAACCCTGGCTGGGGTGAACCACATAGGGCTCAAAACTTGACAGTTCTACTGCCACATATTTTTCCTTATATGTCTCTGCCTGTTAAGGAAATCCTCAGTTAACATACTTTTTTCAATTTAAAATATTTGTTTAACAATCTGCTCTTTTGTACTTCTTTTTTTCCAATTGTGGCTTTTTCCACTCCATCTTCAACCTGTGAACCTTGCTCCCTGCAGTCCTCTCTCCCCTCTTCTTATGCCACCTTGCAGTCTCCTTTCCCCTTAGGTACTGGGGACCTTCCCCTTTGCTCTTCCTGCCAACATTTCCTCTATAATTAGTATCATAATATTCACTTCAAGTAAATGTTTAGCTTATTTTTTAAAAATGCTGTAAAATAGTTGATTTCCTACCTTTCATAGAGTTCCAGGAGTTTCTGATACACATTAACCAAATCTTCTCCGACATCTGCATGGTTTGTTTTTTCATATAAATTTGCTAAGCCCTAGGGGAAAGTGAAGCATATAACTTTTGAAGCAAATCCTTGTCACAACTATCATCTCCATATTCATATCCATTCCTGAGATATAACCATGTTACTGTTTAATAGTTTTTGAAGCATAGCATTTCAAGGTTCATCAAACTGACTGTGTGAAGATAACACTGCAGAGGCAGTGAGTAATTTGTCTACATTCTCCACATCATTTATAACTTCTAAGCAAGAAATACTAGACTTGTTACATGTAGTCAGGAAGATGCCTAGAAGATAGGCCAATGTACAGTCTCCTAAATTTGAATCTAATGTTGCATACTATTTGCAGAATATTTGCATTTTACTCATATAAATATATGGAATAGGGAAATAGAACCAGTCATATTACAACATCAACTGGGATAGCTCACTCTGTAGAGCATGAGGCTTTTAATCTCAGGGTTGTGGGTTCAAGCCCCACATTGGGCAAAAGATTCCTGCATTGCAGGGGGTTGGTCTAGATGACCCTTGTGGTCCCTTCCAATTCTACAATTCTATGATTCTACGTACTTGCCATGCTAGCAACTGCCCTGGTTCAAGTTCAGCAGCTTTTCTGTAGGCACCTTGGGCTTGATCGGGTTGTTCTAGCTCCGCAGCTGCCAGACCAATGAATACCCAGGCATTGTAGTTATTCTTCTCCTGTTTCAATACTGCCTGCAAGAACAAGTGAAAAAACACTGAAACACTTACAATAAGCAATATTAATAAATCATTTCAAAGCTGAAGAAGAAAACAGAACTGATGCATGCTCAGATGTTATCATCAAAAGATTCTAAAGCTGCAGAAGGAGCCCAAAGTTAAGTGCTTTGCATGTGCAAAGTCCCAAGCTCAATCCCAAACATTTCCAGCTCAAAAGTTCTCAACAGCAAAGCTAAAGCAAAAAACCTGTTTAAGACACTGCCTCTGCCAACTAAAGAAGACAGTACAGACCGAAATGAACCAATGGCCTGGTTAACAAAACATCCAAACCACCACCAACAGGGCAGAAACAGAAAATGACACCAATGCTGTGCAGCCCAACTTTAGCTTTTAGTTTGGCAGCAGATAAACAAATACAGAAAGGAACACCAAGACGATGAAGAAATACTTTAAAATATCATAGAGGAGTACTATGAATAGAACATACAATTTCGCATGCCAAAAGCTTAATTGTACATTTGAGTGCTAGTTACCTTGCAGTGTTTCAGTGCTTCTTTGTACTCCTTATTCCTTATAGCATCTCTGGCACTTTTCAATGCTGCTTTCACTTCCTTGTTGGACATGACTATTGGCAAAGTAACGGAAGAAAATTACAGCAATTATACCAGGCCATATGGAGAATTTTCAAGAGAGTCTTATTTTAATCCCTTCTTTTTCATGGTATTTTTGCTTCTTGACAAAATAAGTGATAATTTATGCCACAAACCTATGATGCAGGGTTTTGCTTTGTTTTGTTTTAGTCCTGCCACTAAATGGACCTCTTCCTACAGGACAAAAATGAGCAATATCACCCAGGTTTATAATTATAGACAATGGCGATTCTAACTCTTCAGGGCCAAACCAATACATTTTGCTGGCTATAGTGAAGAGATACGCTTCCATTCCACATACAGAAACTGACTGGATCTTACCTTCAACACTGACCATAGGACAGCATCCTCTACTTAACTTGGGGGAAGAGGCTAGCTTGGGGTGTGGGGCAGGCTACAAGCCCACACACCGTTCTGACCTGCAACCCCTCACTGCTTCCCCCCCACCCGCATATAATTTTTTATTAAACTTTCTGTTTTACAATTTAAAATACTCGTTTTATATCCTTAAGACATCAATGACTTCCCTGATTCTCTTTCCATGGTTCATTTTACGTATCATAAATCCTTGCGTATTTTACAAAAACTATACCATTCAGTATTCCATAATTGCATCCACCAAAACTTATTTACACTGTTGAATTTATCTTAATGCTGCCAACATTTTCAGCTGAACACAGTTATTTCCCATATATTCAATAAGCGTTTTCCAATCTTCTTTAAACGTCATGTTCTTCTTGTTCTCTTACTCTATATGTTAAGTCTGCAAGTTGTGCATATTCTGTCAGCTTAAGTTGCCATTCTTCTTTAGTTGGGACCTCGCTGGCTTTCCATTTTGGGGCTAACAAAAGACGGGCTGCAGCAATAACATACATAAATAACCTTTTCTGACACCTGGGAGCAACCCCTCACTGCTTTATCTGATACCTGCTGCTTGCCCATTCAAAGCTCAGTCGGTTAGAGCCCTAGTGCTGAAAACACGAAGGTCGCAGGTTCGATCCCCGTATGGGGTAACTGCATATTCCTGTCTCGCGGGGTGGGGGGGGGAGGGAGGTTGGAGTAGATGATCCTCAGGGTCCCTTTCCAGCTCCGCAATCCTACGATAAGTTCCTTTTACACGCAATTCAAGCCAGGGCGAAAGACTAAGGTGTTAAAGCCAAAGCTGCGCGCGTTAATGCCCGGATTTAAACAAGGAGTTCAAGGGGGATTCGTTAAAGCAGGGGCCGCAGCCTCCGGAGCCTGACCCAGCTGCTCTTCTTCCCCTCCGCTTCGCCCAGAGGAACCGCAGCCCCGCTCCAGGGAGGGCTGCTGGCCCTTCACAAAAGCAGGCGCTGGCGACAGGCACGCCCCGCCGGAGCCTTTGAGGGACCAGGCCTTCCTTCGCCACGAAGCCGCGCGGCGAACAGTCACTCACCGGCTGCTACCGACTCCGGCCACGGCTACCACCGGCAGCAGACAACCATCAATGCCGTCCCGCGCACGCGCGGAAGGCTCCGCCCCTCCTTAGCTCCGCCCCTCAACCGATGTCGTGGAGAGAAAAATCCCTCAGAGGCGCGCCGCTGTCAAACGCCAAGTCGGCCTTCCGCGTGGCAGTGGTCGTATTTCTCCTTGGTTTCGCGCAGCAAGGCGCGGTTTTGCCAGCCTCAGCTACGACTGAGCCCCCTTTCCAGCCCCTGCAATCCTAAACGCGCGTGCCCTCCAGCGTTTCTCCGATGAAAATAGGGACGGACCTAATGGACAGAGGTCCCTTTACCTTTTTAAGGGGGAAAAACCGGGGTAGTTCAAATCAGAAACTGGGACAGCTGCTGTAAATCCGGGACTGTCTCTGCGAAATAGGGACACTTGGAAGGTCTGAGCAGTTCCTGTGAAAAAGTCGAATCGAAACACCATAGGGCTTACTCTTGATGGCACTGTCTCTGTTGCTTTATGCCCTTAGCTTATTTTCTAATATTGATGTATCGGCTTTCTTACGCCATGAAACACACGTGTTTCTCAGGCGGTCAAGCTGTCAAAGCAATGGCCCTTTGCTTTCAGCAAAGTGGTGAGAGTGGAGTCTCGCACGCTTATTTATTTATTATTGCATTAACACCCCACCTTTCACCCGAGGAGTTCGTGGTGGCATATGTTTCTTCTCTTATCCAACGAGTTTCATGAGAGAGTAGGGATTTGAACCCCGGTCTTCACTGTAATACTAGTAGCCCGCCACTCTGTTAAGCTGCACCACACCAATGGTAATATTGTTGGAATTCTGCCTGGGTCAGAGGAATGTGCCACAGCGTAGGCACCGGCAGATATTCCTGTCGACCTCCCCGCGTCTCCACTCTGCTGATAAGCAGGCGAGGTCCCGGCGATTCATCTCAGATGTGTGAGAGGAACACACTGTTCTTCGTCCCTCCCCTTTGGTGTCCCCCAAGGAGGGGAAAGAAGCAGACAGAAAACTATTTACATCCTTTATTTCTGTCTCTCATATCAGTACAGAGAAACATGTCTGCACTCGACAACAGCAAGAAGAAACTCCACCCATGTACTTCCAGTACAGGTCATATGACACACACACTGAGCTAACATCTGGTGCTCAGTACAGAATGGACTGCCCCTTTGTTTCCATGGCAACAGTCACAAACATCCTGTCTGGCTTTCCAGCCACAAGCAGCTGACTGAGCTGCTGGAGCCTTTGCTTGCTGCAGCATTGGTGCTTTATGGTAACACTGATATCACATCTATACCGGTGTGACCAGCAGAGTAGGGAGGGCAGCACCTGCAGAGGAGTCCAGCAAAGGTTCAGAGTCTAACCCTGAACAGAACTCAGACACGGGAGAAGGGCACCCCGAGACAGTACAATTTCTCACATTGTTATGTACTGAAGTTCTCACCCTGGGCTAGCTGGGGGATACTGTTGATAGTTTTCACTCAGGTCCACATATGTAAATAAGAGATCGAAAGTGACGTTCAGTGATTGGATAGTTACATAAAATGGTTACTGTTGCGTTCTAGTGGAGCTCTATATAAGCAGGTTGGCTGAACCCTTCAGTTCAGTTCTGTTCTGGCCTGTGAATAACAAGAGCTGTTTGAAGAATTGCTGTGTCATCTGATATGTTCACCCACAACTTAACACTGGCAACGAGGATGGGATTGGTGGACAACAGAGCACAGTCAGATGCGGCCACCCTCTGAGCGGAGCAATCCCAAATTGCATCAGCAACCAATGAACAGTACACACTGCGATTCTGTGTAAGTCTACTCTACTTGGGAGAAAGTTCCATAGAGTTCAATGAGACTGTTTGGTCATTGCGTGTACCCTGCATAGCAAGGGAAATGCAGCTTGCAAACTGGGTTTTTCGTTTTTATTTAAAGCATGCGATCAGGCCTGAGTTATAAGGAGCATACATTCCTGCCCTCTTTTCTACTATCGTGGAGAAGGGTCATCATGCTGCTATCCAATTCACAGCTGTCAACTTTTCCCTTTTCTTGCGAGGAATCCTATTCAGAATAAGGGAATTTCCCTTAAAAAAGGGAAAACGTTGACAGCTATGATCCAATTACACCTGCTCAGAATTCCCGGGTTTCTCCGTCGTTTAGAACGGGCGGCTGTCTAATTTTACTCCGCAGGAGGAGGAGGGGGAGGGGGGGAAATGCCACCAAGCGATCTCACCAGTTAACACTGGAACGGTAACTCTAAACAACTCTATGTGCGTCCTTTGACAACAGAGAACCCTTCCCAGTGGCGTTGCATTATGGGAGTTGTAGTTCTCCACCCGACGTTTATTTCCGCCCTCCCTAAAGAAATGATGTTAAAAAAAGGGGGTGCGTCTTTATTTCTCCCCTGGCGCGTTGCAACGGCCTTTGACATTAGTTCCTCCCGCTTCCTTTACCGACATGCATGACGAGAGTCGCTGTTTCCCGGACACGGCGGCTGAGTTTGTGAACGGTGTCGCTTGCCCTCCTTCCCTTCGTGAGCTTTTTGCTCCCGGCCGGGTCAGCGGGTGCGGCACGAGATGCACCACCCCGGTTGCTCAAGGGACGCGTCGTGATCGTCTGGCAGGGTGAAGGGAAGGGTGGGGCGGGGCAGAGCAGGGAGCTCTGCGTGGAGGCTCCGCTGAGCTCCTGATCTGGCCGAAATGGGTGGAAAAGGTAGAAATCATGTAACCTCTGCAAGTCACCTCGTTGCCTTGGTCCTCTTCGCTTTTGGGGGAGCAGTGAAGGCGAGGCCCCTGCTCAACGAGGATTACTCTTGCAGCAGCTGCGGGAAGCCTAACATTGTGATGGTGATGTGCGATTCCTTAGTAAGTATTTGACTTTTTCAAAACAAAAGCAAAACTGTCCAGAGCAACTTCTTTCCAGTCATGCTGCTGCTGCTTGCGAAGAAATGTGAGGCGGGATGGTGTAAATTAAAATATCTACTCTTTCAGGCTCAGCTGCTGTGGACCTGATCTCCCTGCTGCTTGAGCATAGCTGCTGTTTTTTTCCGCTTGGAGGTGCCATTTACCGGTACATGCTAGAGAACCCCATGCGAAAAGAGCTTGTATTGAGAGTGACGTTTGTTGCTAAGCTTTCACTTAATAATTGGAGAGCATGTTCTTGTGTCACGCTTGGGTTGCAGTCCTATACACGCCTATTTTGGGAAGAAATTCAGTCAACACAGTGAAGGTTAACTTTTAGCACTTTAGATGTAACTTTTTGCAAGATTATGGCATTCGGACTGTGCTGCCTGTGATAGGAGAGGAGGGGGAAATTTAGCATTATACAAAACAATTTAACATTATACTGAGAAAAGGAGAGCATTATATGTTACATAAATTACATAAAGTAGTGCTTTATGTACGCTAGGGGTTATAACACCACTAGCATAAGTGAATATGTGGGAGTGAACATGAAGCAGCTTGCAAGTTTTGCTCAATAGTGAAAAAATAAAAGGTACAGGAGCACTAATGGTGCTCCAGAATTGGGATTTACTTTGCAAATGGGTCATTGGCAATGAGTTCTTTCTTCTTCTGATTTAAATTGGGAGCAGGGGATGTGGAAAGGTTGCCCACGTTGTCATACTTCGTATGTCTGGCCCATACACTGTCTTCTTTGTCTGTGTTATTGCAAATGGCCAGCTCCAAAATTGCTCTTAAACATTCTTGCTTAATTGTACCTCTCACTGAAATGTTTCAATTGTCAATATGTATACAGTGGTACCTCTGGTTACGTACTTAATTCGTTCCAGAGGTCCGTTCTTAACCTGAAACTGTTCTTAACCTGAAGCACCACTTTAGCTAATGGGGCCTCCTGCTGCTGCTGCGCTGCCGCTGCACAATTTCTGTTCTCATCCTGAAGCAAAGTTCTTAACCCCGAGGTATTATTTCTGGGTTAGTGGAGTCTGTAACCTGAAGCGTATGTAATCTGAAGCATATGTAACCTGAGGTACCACTGTATTTGTAGGAATATATATTTCAAACCATGCTGGTGTCCTGTCAGTGAAGATATGTTCCTAGAAAAATTCTGTTGCATCCAGAACCACTGAAATGGGTGTTTTGGTAGAGTGTGATTTTTTTACAGTGTGATTTGTAACATTGCATTGATTAATGTGATTTCTAATGTTGCGTTGATTAATTTCCAGAGTAATTCTCAAAATGCTTCCCCCCCCCCCCGCATGCAGGATGGAAGGCTGACATTTCACCCAAAAAATGAAACAGTAGACTTGCCTTTTGTGAACCTCATGCAAAAACATGGCAGTCTCTTTCTTAATGCTTATACCAATTCTCCAATATGTTGTCCTTCCCGTGCAGGTAAGATCATACTCAAGCAAGAAATACATAAGTAGAACCTATTTAAATACTACTTTATGATAGCTAAACTTCAAAGATTTTCCCTGGGCAACCTTGAAACTTCTGGTTCCTTTTAGTGTCTTGTGAGCCAGGCCTTCAGGATAAACATAGTATCACTTGCATGTTTTAAAAAGGAAATAAATAATATGCTTGTGGGACATTAGGAGTGGGTTGTTGTCTGTATTTACCAAGTGCAGAATGGCTGAAGGTCAACGTTAGAAGATTCATCATGTGAGTTAGGGCTAAGCCTGTTGTCATACCCCTTTTATAAGTGGAGAAACTAGGCTGGGTATGACAGTGACTTGCACAAAGTCACTCAGTGGGCTTCATTGGCTTGTCTTCTTCTAGATGAATAAGTTATATGACTTACACACCTTGCACACTCTTTAGGGATTGTGTTACAAGAACTCCCTGCCTTGGGAGAGACCTCCCCCCCTTATTATCATTTTTGTAGCCCCTTATTTTGACAATTAATTGGCTGCTTTCTGTTTTTATGGCTATTTTAATTTGCTGCTCTGTCTGTTCTACTTTTTTCTTTTATTTTGTTAATCACATATTTTGAGTATTAGGTGCCTTGGGCATTTCCTAGAAGTGGGAAGACAAAATGGAAAGCCCTTCTAAACAAACACTGAACTGAGGATTGATTAAATGGACTACAACATTTATTGGTGCTCCTCCTTTTTCCTTCACACTCATGATCAGAATGGACCACACTCAATAGATGGCTAAGATACCTAGACTGAGTCCAGCACTGGCTCCTCTCCCCTCTCCCTTCCATGGATTGTCAGAGCTGAGAGCTTATCCATTAGCAGAAACCTGCTTCCATTTCTTCACACCTCTTACTGTATTATGGCTTCTGAGAATTAACCTGTCAGTAGTGTGACTGAACGTAGGAGATTTGACTCCAACTCGTAGTTCGGAAAATAGTGGCAGTAACAGTTCTCAAGTTCCTTTCCTTGCTGAATACAAAGTAATCAAAGGCTGGCGAGAATTGTATTGCTTTTAATATTTTTATTGTAAGTGGCTTGCTTTAAAAGGCAAGGTAGAACTAATAATAAAAATATTTTTCTGGTGATTGGAGAGGGCAGAGGGGTTGTGAAGATTCCTCATGCTGCTGAACGAGTTCTGGCCTCCTGGAGCCATTGTAATGTTGGGTTAGAAAAATATAGTCGCAAAGTCTCTATGGGTCCTTGAAGCCACAACTTCTTGCTTTAAGGCAGGGGTAGGGAACCTGTGGCCCTCCAGACGTTGCTGGACTACCGCTCCCATCATCCGTCACCATTAGTCCCATTGGCTGGGGCTGATGGGAATCGTATTTCAACAATATTTGGAAGGCTACCGGTTGCCCATGCCTTTTAGCTGCAGTGGAAGTCATAAACATTTGTTTATTTTGTATTCCGCTATGTGCCCATAGATCTCAGGGAGGTTCACAACATAAAATTACTATATAAAAAGCACAAAACATGTAATAAAAATAAGAACAAAGACAACCCAATAATCTCCCCCTTCCACAACACATTCAAAAGGGCATCTGATGTCAGTCAGCCCAAGACCTGGTTAAAGAGGAACGTTTTCGCCTGGTGCCCAAAGGTGTCTAATAAACATGCAAGAGGAAAGCTGTGCATACTTTGTTTTAGTCGGATTATATATGTTTTATATGATTCATCAACCAATTCTATTATGGGTGTGTTTCTTGTTTTTGTTTTAGCTATGTGGAGTGGCCTCTTCACTCACATAACAGAATCTTGGAATAATTTCAAGGGTTTAGATCCAAATCACACAACATGGATGGACCTCATGGAAAAACATGGCTACTATGCTCAGAAATATGGAAAACTGGATTATACTTCAGGGCATCACTCAGTGAGGTAAGCAATTGGGGAAACCCTATCTCTGGTTAAAACTGGTTAATCAGAGGTGTGATAACTGCTAATAGAAAGCCTCCTGGCTAAAACAGAATTGTTATTTTATCATTTCTATGTACAAAGTGCTTTTCAATATTTACTTCATTTATCCTGACAACACCCCTTTTGAGGCCCTAAGACTTTACGTTGAAACAGTACTTTTTGTTTTGTGCTATCTGTAAACCTACTCATAAATGGATGTGTTCTCTGTAGTAACCTCAAGTTCTGACAGTTCACTCATCTGTAAAATGTGTTCCCGTCAAATTTTTGTTCCATTAAGTATATGAAACTGGTAGCACTTTTTCAGATGATTTTTTTAAAAAACACTTTCTCGAAACATTTTAGTTTTGTAACTAAAATCCTCATCATTGCTCAAAGAAGTCCTTATTGTCAGGGAGCTACAAAATCCATTCTAAAGGCAGCAAACTTCTCAGAAGGGTTTATTGTAAGAACTAAGTACCTTGGGAGAGCTGCAGTCATTTGCTCTTGAACAAATATTACTGTCTGGTCTTTTTCTTCACAATGCAGCCACTTGTAGGCAACCTTTCTGAGGGTCATAGTTTCTTTATGCTGCATAAGGAGAAAATAATTGGATGTGTCATTCCACTTCTAACACGTCTAGCCCTATTTACTGAAGCTCAAGTTTCATATTCTCCCTTTTCCTTTGTGCATGCTGCAGAGAGTTGAAAATGCAGATGATTGCAAGGGGAGAAGAGGGAGGCTGCCTCCCCTTCTCCAGCATCGCTTGGAAGAGATCAGAAATGTCCCTTTCCATTTTAAATTAACCATGGTTTGTTGTTACAGCCAAACCCTAAACCATGTTTAATATAAATTAGTTAGTTGTCAAACCTGTTTTCTTTTCAGTATGACTTGAGTTGACTTGTTTTCACTAATCCTGGTTTACTTAAGCCTAGCCACGGTTTCTCCGTTTTTAAATGTCACAACAAGCAAAATTTAACTTCCCAGCTTGTTGCTACAGCCATGCAAAGTCAGAGGAAGAGAAAGAAGTGGCCAGGTACAAGGCTTACTGCTGGGCCATGTTTGAACATCATTTGCAAAGGCAAACTGATATGAATATCTTTTTATAAACCCAGTTAAAATTTAATGTCATAAACCACTGAATACAAATGGCAGGCATGTCAGAAATGTGAACATAATGTTAATTTGCCTGTGATTATAAAGGTAAAGGTAAAGGGACCCCTGACCATTAGGTCCAGTCACGGACAACTGCGGGGTTGCAGCGCTCATCTCGCTTTATTGGCTGAGGGAGCTGGCGTACATGTGACCAGCATGACTAAGCTGCTTCTGGCGAACCAGAGCAGCGCACAGAAATGCTGTTTACCTTCCCGCCGGAGCGGTACCTATTTATCTACTAGCACTTCGTGGTTTTGAACTGCTAGGTTGGCAGGAGCAGGGACCAAGCAACAGGAGCTCACCCCATCGTGGGGATTTGAACCGCCGACCTACTGATCGGCAAGCCCTAGGCTCTGTGGTTTAACCCACAGCGCCACCCGTGTCCCTATGCCCGTGATTGTATCTACATGGAAATAAAGTACTGGTATATACTGAATACTGTTCTGATTTTCAGTAACCGTGTGGAAGCCTGGACCAGAAGCGTTGATTTTTTGCTTCAGCAAGAAGGCAGGCCTGTGGCAGAACTCGTAGGTAACAAGACCTATATGAGAGTCATGCAAAAAGATTGGAAGGCCACCGACGATGCTGCAGCTTGGCTAAGAAACAAAGCCACCAACTTGACACAACCCTTCGTTCTTTACTTGGGGCTAAATTTGCCTCATCCATATCCTTCACCTTCCTCCGGAGAAAATTATGGGGCATCTACATTTCGGACGTCTCCTTATTGGCTACAGAGGGTATGCAAATATTAGCGTATAGCTTGATATAAGTTTTTTAAAAAGAATTGTATTTCTAGAGCATTTTATTCCTCAACCCACAGAAGGACCATAGCTCAGTGGCAGAGGGTCTCAAGTCCCCAGCACCTCCTGGTAGGACTGGGAGAGGTTCCTGCCTGAAACCCCAGAGAACCTCTACCAATCAGTATAGACAATACTGAGCAAGATAGACCAATGGCTTGACTCGGTATAGGGCAGCTTCCTATGTTCCTAATGCTGTGTGACTCAAATCTGAAATGAAAGATTAACCACAGTACAGTGGTATCCTGGTAGTTGAACGCCTTAGTTGTCGAACAAATTGGCTCCCGAACGTCGCAAACCCGGAAGTGAGTGTTCTGGTTTGCAAACTTTTTGGGAAGCCGAACACCCAATGCAGCTTCCGGTTGAGTGCAGGAAGCTCCTGCAGCCAATTGGAAGCTGTGCCTTAGTTTTTGAACCATTTCGGGAGTCGAACGGACTCCCAGAATGGATTAAATTCGGGAACCAAGGTACGACTGTATTTTATTATGTTGCCAGATTGTCTGTGACCAAGTACAGCAGATATGTACTTACGTTTTTATACTAAACTGTAATCTCCTTGGCCCCCCAGGAATTATAGTAGGGTGATAGTGCTGAGAATTCTCTTTTCAGAATATCTAGTCCTACATCCTTCCTGTTAAAAACCGCTATGCTTGTGGTTCCCTGGATAAATGGAAAGACCCATGCTATTTTTCTAGAAAAAAATGGTGCCGGAACCCACCATGAACGCTTCCCTTTTTCTCTTAGAATGGCAATGGCGCCCACCTGAGAAGTGAGTCCCACACGAGTTCTGACTGGAAAAAAAAGCCCTGAGAATGACTAATAAAACCAGTTTAAGCTTATGATGTAAAGATATTCTTTATTTTATTTGTGTATTACATTTCTATCCCACATTTCCTCCAATGAGTTCAAGATGGCATACATGGTTTCTTTCTGTGAGGGGGAGTCAGCTCTTCCTGTTTATTTGTATTCCATTTGAGTTGTTTCCAGGTTCTGTTTTTACAATGGTCACACAAAACTCTCCAGACTGGTTGCCATGGCTCCCACTGCTTAAATGGCAGTGTAACCCTGTAATTCAGCAGAATGTTTTAAAGGAAACAACCATTTCTTCACAAAAGCATCTTCAGCACATGGTTTACTTTTTATATATATAATGCGAATAGTGCTCAATTTTAGTCTCCATCATTGCAATGTCTTAGAATTTCAGCTGTTTGAATGATTTCTTGATTACTCCTTTTTTCCTGTTGCCATCCACTCCAAGGGATCTGTATTGAGCTAGTGAAGTACAATAAGCTCAGAAAGTGTACACCTTGTATTCCATTTTCTAGGTTCTGTGCTAGAATTTTTGTCTTAGCTCTAGTCCCTGAATATCCTTATACTAGGGAGAACATGAAGTTGTTCTTAGCTTGGGAACCAAGTGCAACCAATTTCTTCACTCTTCTCAGGTCACCTTTCATCCCTCTGTGTGGCAGGGACAACCTCATGGCCAGCATGAGCTGTAGAGAAGGCTTTTGACTGTTGACACAGGAGAGGCCCAATGGGAGGAAAGTTATGTGCAGTGTTTCTAGAAAAAGAGGTGCCGGAACTCACCATGAATGCCTCCCTGGTTCTCTTATAATGGCAATGGTGCCCATCTGAGAGGTGTGCAAACTCTGTTCCAGTGAGTTCTGGCTGAAAAAAAGCCCTGGTTATGTGCCTTCTGCTAGGATCCACCCCATAATTGTGTGTTGGAATGCCTAATGAGAAGTATGGGTAGTATGTTCTGGAGTATACCATAATGTGTATTCCATGGAAAAACTGGAGCCAGACAAAAATAGTCTTTTGTTCGCTCCAGAGTTTTCTGAGGGGACAGCTGTGAACATCTAAGAAGTCAAGAACCCGGCTGGATCAAACCAAACATGCATCTAATTACAGCATCCTGATTCTCACAGTAGCCAATCACATGCTTCCAAGCAGTGCAATAGGGTAGACCTCTTGTGCTGTTGCCTCACATCAACCAATAAGCACTGTTCATTTCTCTAGCTGTGACATTGTCTCCATTGATGGCAATTAACTTGAACACATTTGCCCAGTAGCAGTACAGTGGTACCTCGGTTTTCAAGTGTCTCGGAAGCCGAACGTTTTGGTTTTTGAATGCCGAAAACCTGAAAGTGAATTCTTCCATTTTCAAACGTGCCTCTGAAGTCGAACAGCTTCCGAGGTGCATTTCTCAATTTTCTCAATGGAATTGGCCGAGCGCCCATTGCGCCTCGGTTGTCGAACGTTTCAGAAGTCGAACGGTCTTCCGGAACAGATTACGTTTGACAACCAAGGTACCACTGTAGTTGAATCGGCTTCAACTAACATTGAAGCTAAATATGAACATGAACTTGAATACACGTTCTACAAAAATAATAATTGGGTGTTCACTTCCAGAGGATTGCTATCAAGTTAATATATTGCAATGATTTGATTGCTAAACAAAGGAGTTCTTTTCTGTGAGCCATGGGTTTCTATGCAGTATGCCACACTTTGACTTTTGCTTTGAATATTGAGTTGCCATTATGTTTATGTTTATGTTTATGTGTATGTGTATGTGTCCTGCCGGGCACATAGAATTAATTCTGTAGTTCTTGGGGTTGCAGCAATGGCCTTTCTAGGTTGGAATGGAACTTAGCGCTATAGAGCTGATCAAGCTCTCTCATTTGCTGAATCAATTCAAAGCAGTGCATCAACTTGATGGTCTCACAGTACGCTATGTTGCTAAGCAGATGGTCTGTAAGGTATCAGCTGGAGCCATCTTTAAGACGTGTGGCTTTGTTCCTAGACGCAGGCACTGCGGTGAGCAAGGAAGACCACACGTTCAATTTTTTAGGAAAAGTCTTTCTTGTAGATGATTTGTGTAAGCGTTAGTATAGTTAGGGAGGGGATAGTGGAACCGGAAGAAGCTGCTGGCTGCAAAAGATGTCATTGCGGTGGAAGGCTGTGATAATCTCCTAAAATCTAACTGAACCTTATGGAAGCGGGCTGTAGCAGATCCAACTCTTTACCTATGCATTCTGAATGAATTGCACAGGCAGGAAAAAAGCACCAAGTGTAGTGGTAATGCCTGGAGTATTGCCTCTAAACACATGCTACATTTTGCTGCACAGATCTCTGATAAGAACAGCAGTGGGTCAGGGACTCTCTCCTTACACCAATGTTCTAACCTATTGAGAAGCAGATTGGGGGTGGTATTCAGCTAAGTTTTACCCTGAGTCCATCCATTGTAGTTAGTGAACAAGACTAAGTTAGGCCCACTGATTTCAATAAGTGTACTTTGTGTTACCCTTCATTGAATACCACCACCCTGGACACCTTCCTCAAAGCGCACTTTCTCTGCAAAGCTTTTTGGCGCAAGTCCCTAGTTCTCATGGCATTCTCTAAGCATGTGCAACTGAACATACCTGTTTATCCCTGTCTCCATTTCCCTCCTCTTCCTCTGGGTCATATTACAGATTGCACTCCCCTCAGGGCAGGATCCTGTGCTCTTGTTCTCTGTAAAGCACTATGCACTTTAGTCCTGCTCTGTAAATAATGCATTGGGCAGGATTCGCCTAAGAAGCCACATCATCACAAGCCCTGTTTGAGGACTTCTGCTTGCGCAATGGGGCCCTCCCCTCTTCTTCTCCCCTCATTTATAAAACATGGAGTCCTCATGTTCAGTCAGTATGTCTACCTTGGGCTGCTGGCAAATTGGACGGTGATGATAGTTACCTTTTGACAAAATAAAACATTTTTCCTTTGTTACTAGGTGAGATACGAAGCCATCAAGATTCCAAAATGGCTTCCATTTTCAGAGATGCACCCAGTAGATTACTATTCCTCTTATACAAAGAACTGCACAGAGAAATTTACGGAGAAAGAAATCAGAGATATCCGAGCACATTATTATGCCATGTGTGCAGAAACGGATGCAATGCTTGGTAAGTGATATCCTGATTCTCTTACTAATATCATAATGTATTTCTCAATACTATTACTGCAAAGATCGTTTTCTTCCCTGATTCTAGCCATGTAGAGGCTACAGTCCTAATTATGCATTATTCAAAGTCTTAGAACTGCAGCCTATATATTTTTCATAGCTAAGCTTCGCGTAAAAAGATTTTTTTCCAGAAAGTAACAACTAGATGTTTTCTGTTGGGGTTTCTTTAATCTATTATTTAATAAAACTTCTATCATACTCTGCCTACAAAGTTAGAATCTGATCCATGAAGAAAACAATATGTTTCAGTTCATGTATTAAGGACTATGGTAACGTCATTTCAGTTGCAGAGGCCAGGACTAGAACCAGTCCACCCATGAGGTAGGCTGAAGCAGCTGCCTCTGGCAACAGAATCCTGCGCCCCACCCCTGCTGCGGTTGCGCAGCTGCAGTGGCAGCTGCATCTTCTTCCAGCAAGATCTCACAGAACTCTCGCAAGATCTTCCCGGAGGAAGGTACAGCTGCGCAGAAGGGTAGCCACTTCCTTGTTTTGCCTCAGGTGGCAAAATGCAAGAGGCCGGGACACAATCTCAGGAGTGTACACAGCAATCTTGATGCAAATAATGTATTATGTGAGCCAAGTAATTATGTTTACAAATGTAGCTCTGTACTGTGAGGATATTCAACTAAGTCAAACTTAGTAGACCCACTGAGATAAATGGACTTGACCACCTTTATTTCAATGGGTCTACTCTTGATTCAGTCCAGATATCATCCGATACATCTGAGCTGCATGACTCTGCAACTCCTTTGAGGAAAGGAGCTGGGCCTTTGCATGTATCACATAAGGCATCATTCATGTGGTTCTGCCCATGTACATCTTCCTGAGACCTGGTCTCAGCCACCACCACACAAATGACATTAACCTGGTTTTAGATGTCTGTATCAAACATCTGAGGGACACGGGTGGCACTGTGGTCTAAACCACAGAGCCTAGGGATTGCTGATCAGAAGGTTGGCGGTTCGAATCCCCACAATGGGGTAAACTCCCGTTGTTCGGTCCCAACTTCTGTCCACCTAGCAGTTCGAAAGCACGTCAAAGTGCAAGTAGATAAATAGGTACCACTCCAGCGGGGAAGGTAAACAATGTTTCCGTGCGCTGCTCTGGTTCGCCAGAAGCGGCTTAGTCATGTTGGCCACATGACCTGGAAGCTGTCTGTGGACAAACGCTGGCTCCCTTGGCCTATAGAGTGAGATGAGCACTGCAACCCCAGAGTTGTCCATGACTGGACCTAATGGTCAGGGGTACCTGTACCTTTACCAAACATCTGTGGCAGAAAGTGCTGCAAAGGGAGTGTTGAGTGTTGTCGTGCCTGCAGTACAATTCTGACAGGAGTGTCATTGGGGAGGGAATGTAATTAATCTGGTGTATTTGTTCTCTGTGGCTTAATACATGTAAGACATGTACTTTATGGAAATAATATTCTGAGATGGCTGTCTTGGGGGAAGAGGTTGGAAATGAAAGGATATTCAGGCACATCAATTCTGACACTGTAGCATTTTTATATTGTTATTGCCAGAAGAGCAGAAAAATGGTCAAGGAACATCTACTGAAACTGAAGTGCGGTAGAGTGAGGAATCCTCTCAATTATTATGAATCTTCTTTTTATATGTTGGCTTCACATCTGGAATGCTGTTCTCATCTGCTGCAGAATTTGGCATTCTGAGAATTTCAGCTTTAATTCCTAAAAGCCTAAGTGTAATGAGAGAGATGGAGAACAGAAGTGAGAAGGAGCTTACGTCAAGTGTTTTATTTGGGTAGAATTTTGGTGCCTTGCTGTCTCTTTGATGATCTATGAGCAGTATGGAAAATCTCCATGTTTTGGGCTTACTGATCAGTTATTACAATCCATGCCAGTAGTTGTAACTTCTTTGAAAATCCTTAGTGTATGTAGAAATTCAGGAGAAATTTGACAGTTTCATATATGATAATAAACACTGGGTGAATTCAAGAGAACTACAACAAACCCAGATATTGACAACTCAAATCCTAGGTACACTTACTCAGAAGCAAGTCCCATTGTGTTCAGTGGATCTTACATCCAAATAAGTATGCATGGGGGTAGCCAGGATTTTTTGTTGTGGGGGCAGACCTTTTGTTAAGAGGGGCAGGCCTTTTGTTGGGAGGGAGGGCAGAACCTCAGTTTGCTATGTATTTTATTGATTTTTATTTATGGGGGGTAGCTGCCCCTCCCTGCCCCCCCAGCTACGCCCATGTAAGTATGTATAGGATTGTGGCCTAAATCTTGCATCTGAGCTTGTGCACCACCTTAAATGGGATTCAGATTCATCTTTCAGTGCAGTTTTAAAAACTCTTGCAAGTTTCAGACTATTAAAGCATACTTTGAGATCTGTAGGGCAGACATAAATGTGAGCTTCTAAAAGTGGATAACTGTGGGTGTTTAGCAACAGATTAGCAAAATGCAGCATTTCGGATGGAGATTTCTGGAAGTATGGAAGCCACAGTTGTGCATGCTGATATTTAGCTGTGGAAAGAACTTATTCAGAGTTCTCAAGGAGAAAATAAACTGCCCCTCATGATCTCCCATAATCAGCTTCTCTCCATCCTCCCAGAGGACTTTTCTTTGGAATCCTTGAAACAGCAATGGCTTCTGTATAAATGAGAACACAGGCAACGTGATCTAGTGCTTTCATTGCACTGGCAGAAGAGCTACCTCCTTGTGACATCTAAAAACTATTTTTATGCATGTCAATGTTTAATGAATATTTTGATGTTTGCGTATTAACCCTCCCTTATATTTTGTTGCAGGTGAGATAATTTCTGCTCTAAATGACACAGGACTACTCAGAAGGACTCTTGTCGTATTCACTGCAGATCATGGAGAACTTGCCATGGAACACAGGCAGTTTTACAAAATGAGCATGTACGAAGCAAGCTCACATGTTCCTCTCCTTATAATGGGACCGAGTATTAAGCTGCAATTCATCCCCAATGTGGTGTCCCTTGTGGATATCTACCCTACCATGCTCGGTAAGCAATATTTCTGTTGGAATAGCAAGCTCACTTCACATGACCAGCAGGGATAAAAAAAAATTTAAACCATCCCCTTTGCGCGCCCCGTGCTTCGGGCTGCAGGCTGCTGCCCGCAAGCCTTGGGAGCCCGGCGGGCAGCAGCCTTGCGGGCTCCCAAGGCTTGCGGATAGCTTCCTAACGCCTCTCGCTCTCCAGGCTTCAGCGAAAGCCTGCATTCGCCCCATAGGACGCACACACATTTCCCCTTCATTTTTGGAGGGGGAAAAGTGCGTCCTATAGGGCGAAAAATACGGTAATTCACTTACCCTGGCATTGTCTGAAGGCTCATGGTACAACAACCTTTCTGATGCAAAGCAGGTCTGGTTAATGCTTGGATAGTAACCCAATGTGCAGCATAAAATTAATGAGTGCGAGGATGATGCTTCCTGGGCACAGTCACATGGGCGATCCTAACCAATTGGAAATCACTCTGTGAACATGATAAGATGGCCATGCTTCATAGTTAACTGTATTTGACATGACAGTATTACGGAGGGAAAATTGGGTCAATTCAGAGTGAGGGCAAAGCCTTCTGAATAGGTGAGCTCTTACAAAGGAATCACTGAAAGGTCGCCAAGAAGTTGGGGATTTCTACACTGCTGGAAGATAGTTAGTACTTTTAGTTCAAACCCAATATTCTAACTAGAGACTTTAGTTTAACATTACTAATCAATGAGTCACACAGTCTCTCAATCAAATCTCAGCCCCTACCTTCTTGTTCCAACTGTCTTAATTTCCCCTCTCTCTTCTTGAAGTTCGTATTTTTAAATCACCTTCCTTCCTGTGCTCTCATTCTCCATATGTTCTCTCCTGGTTCTTCCTTCCTGTATTCAGAATATTAAAAAAATACAAAAAATATATTCAAAAATGATTAATTTATTTAGGTGAGTAACAAACAAATGATTAATGTTATTTTCTCAGACACTCCGACTGATGAAGTAAGCTCTGACCTTATCTGTAGTAGATAGGAATATAGTCTCTGTCTGTGTGCCTTACCATTTGATTTTACAGTTTGTTTCTGTACATGTATGTGTCACATCTTAACAATTTCCCTTAAAAGTGTGGTGTTGTATCTAACATGGCACAAACAGACTTTTATTCCTGCAGCAGATTTTGCCATCCTGTATTTCTCTTTGTAGTACACCATGGACACCCCCCCCCAAAAAAAATCACTCCAGAGGGTTCCTCAGCCCTCTGAAGTATGTTTTTGAGGATATGCAGGGATGGAAAGGGACAGGAAGTTCTATTGCGCAGGTGGATGCCTGTTCCCTTTGTGCAGTGACAGCACTGCATGCAACCTATGGTGTTGTACTTCCATCTTAAAGGTTGTTTAAATTCGGCAGATGGGGGGGGCGGGCTTCAGGGAGAAGGAAGGGTAAGTCTTACTTGTGCAAACAGGACACTGCAATTAGATGCCACCCTTAGTTCAGAAAGATGTTAGGTTTAATTTCAGTGACTTAAAAATCTCCCTATCTGTCTCTTTTGCATCGCATATGAGTTGATTAAAAGTAACAAATAAACTGCTAATGGTTAGAACAGAACTGAAGTTTTGTGGAAATAATTTCCCTAGGTAGCTAGTATTAATTCTGCAGTAAGAAAATGTAAGAGGCATCTTGGACTTAATATAAATGCAAAGATAAGAGGATCAGAAATATCACTATAAAGGGCAAAGGGCAAGTTGTAATGGTTGACATAGTATATAATTTATTTCCTTGTTGGTTTTATATATTTCTGCCTTTTCTTTTAATTATGTTTAATTCTTTTTAAATAATGTAAATACCAAATTTTAAAAACAAATTGACGTAAGTCACAATTTCAATTTCAGACGTTGCTGGAATACCCATACCAAAAAATCTCAGTGGATATTCACTGATGCCCCTGGTATTGAAACAGGCAGAAGATAAAGTCCCAACTAGGAAGCAACATTCTACTTGGATTCTGAGTGAATTCCATGGCTGCAATGTGAATTCTTCGACCTACATGCTGAGAACTGACAGATGGAAATACATAGCATACTCAGATGGTCGTTCAGTATCTCCTCAGCTGTTTGGTACGTTTGCTACTTGATTAATGTACAGTCTGATCCTCTGTTCTGGTCCGCACGAGTATCATAAGGTAAAGGTAAAGGGACCCCTGACCATTAGGTCCAGTAGTGGCCGACTCTGTGGTTGCGGCGCTCATCTCGCTTTATTGGCCGAGGGAGCCGGCGTACAGCTTCCGGGTCATGGGGCCAGCATGACTAAGCTGCTTCTGGCGAATCAGAGCAGCGCACGGAAACGCCGTTTCCCTTCCCACCGGAGCGGTACCTATTTATCTACTTGCACTTTGATGTGCTTTCGAACTGTTAGGTTGGCAGGAGCAGGGACCGAGCAACGGGAGCTCACCCCATTGCGGGGATTCGAACCGCCGACCTTCTGATCAGCAAGTCCTAGGCTCTGTGGTTTAACCCACAGTGCCACACACGAGTATCTCATAGGGAGGGACAAATCAAACTATGTAGCTCCTGTCTTGAAGCAACACAAACTACCAGACGTATGATTAATTGTTGCTGCATCATGTCTTGTGTGTTTCACCAGAAGAGCAGAGAAGCAGTGTAGTAAAGTAGTAGCGATAGTAATTAGCATCCCATTCTTCATAAGGATCAGCACCCTCCTTTGCAACAAAGCAAGTTTGTACAAACAAAATATGACAGTTAAATCAAAACACAGTTCTGCAGTCAATGCACTGCACTGTTGGAAACAGCAAAAGTGCAGTCTGAAGACACTAGAATCACTGGCCAAAGTCTGAGACAGGTAGGACAGTTGTCTCTTTAATGTCTCAACTGTGCATAGCCCAGTCTGCTTAAACCCATAAACCTGGGTTTGAATTTGACCACTGCACTACGGTTCCATCCTCTCAAATTGGACAATGTGGTCAGATGACTAGGCACCCAAAGAGGTTAAGGTCCAAAAAGGTGGCATGCTGTAGTCTAGGCCTGGGTACATTACCAAAATCATCAAGGGAGCAACTCCCCTATGAGGAGTAATGACATTTGAGGGTTTGGGGGGTTTGTTTGTTAAGGGTAAGTAAAGTGGCACATGAGAGAGGTATATAAAAGCATGCATGGTGTTGAGAAAGTGGAGGACGTTTTTCTTCCTCTTGTAAAACTAGAACTTGGGACCATCCAATAAAGCTGAATGGTGAGAGTTTCGAGGGGAGGGAAAGGAGTATTTTTCCACGCAGCGCATACTTAATGGAATTTGTTACTGTGAGGTGTAGTGATGGCTGCCAACTCAGGTGGCTTGAAAAGGGGATTTCAAGGAAGATGGAGCTATGTACCACCTCCAGTATCTAACACAGTATGGTCCTTCAGATGAAAGTTTCCCTTCTCCTGCTCTGTACTGACTGGCAGGGGGCTTTACTAGCCCAACCTACACTAGGGTGGTGTAGCCATTAGGGTGTTGGACTAAGATGTGGGAGAACAGGGTTCAAATCCCTTCTCAGATAGGAATCTTGCTGGGTGACCTTGGGCCAGGCACCATCTCTTAACCTCACCTACTTCACAGCTTCGTTGTAAGGATAATATGGAGATGGGAGAGCCATGTACACCACCTTGAGCTCCTTTGAGGAAAGCTGAGATATAAAAGCAAAATAATAATAATAAAATGAATACTGGGGATTGAAATTGGGAGACCTTCTGCACGCCAAACAAATGCTCCAGTTCTGCGCTACTGCTTTTTTCAAGTTCAGGCTCATTAATTTGTCTTAATCGTTCTTTGTTGCAGATCTCTCTGCTGATCCAGATGAACTAACAAACGTAGCAACCAAGTTTCCAGAGATCACACAGTATTTGAACAAAAAACTCTACTCCATCGTTGATTATCCCAAAGTCTCTGCCTCTGTTGAACAGTACAACAAACAGGAGTTTATCAACTGGAAACAAAGTTTAGGACAAAACTATTCTGATACCTTAGCTAACCTCAGGTGGCACCAGAACTGGAAGAAGGACCCAAAGAAGTATGAGGATGCAATTGATAGATGGATTAAAGAGAAGACAATTGTGTGAAATGTCTGCAGAAAGTGAGAATGGACAATCTGCTCCTGAATATAAAAAGGCAGCGTGGGTGCAATAAGCAGTTACCTCTTACTGCAACAGATACTGAAATGGGACGTGGGGTCAGATGCTATCCTCCAGTCTTTCCCGTTTCCCGACACAAATCCACTCTGCTAAGCTATAAATGCTAGCTAGCCCCAGTTGCCTGTTAAACAGGATTTGCTAGCCAGCTTCAGAACCTGATTTCAATTCTGGTTAAGAATCCCTGCTAAGTGACCTGTGATTAACATGGAAGTTGATATAATGGCCTTATTGGGACATAATGTTAAATTATGGTTGTTAGCGTGAGCCTTGTCTGCACTTCCCATCCCCCTTCTCCTCTGGCACAGCCACAAAGGGGATATCAAAATCTTTTCCTTCCATTTTTAACGAGAGTTTACCATTATGTTCAAACCTCAGCAAACCATGCTGAGTCTCAACTATGGTTCAGAGAAACCAACCAACTTCAAGCTGCATTTTGTGAATGTGATGTCACACTGGGCCCTGCCAAGATTTGGAAAAGTATTCTGCCAGCAAAGCCCCTGAGCAAAGGATACCCTAGGGGATAAATGGAAACCACCACCCCTCCACCATCTCTAGCACTGATAAGAAGCCCTTAACATCCAGGGGAAATCTCACCATGCCTGTGTCCAGAGGTTGCTCTAGAAGGACTCTTGAGGTGGGTTCCCAACTCATCCCCCTTTCAGAGGGGGAGACGGAACCATCTCCCAGCCCCGGAGAGCATAGAGCCCAGAAAGTCCCATGTTTGGGCATCTACCTACCAAAACAGTACATGTCTGATAGGCCAAAATTATAGAGCTACTCATAGTAAGGAGTCTTGGGTGAAGTGTGGGAGACCAGACTATAGAAGCTGCTGGAACAGCACATATTGAAATCTAGCAACTCTTTTGAACCACCTTGTCTATTCTGCCATGCCTTTTGACAGATGGCCTCTGTTGCTGGCTTCTACTAAGATCCTGCCTTTAGAGCTAGGCTTGTTGATGGACTGCTTTTATTGTGCTTTGGCATGGACTACACCTTGACTTCAGTCTGCTTTTCACCTAGTTGCAGGAGCAGACAGGGCTACCCCAGCCTCTGCCTAAGAACTAAGCCCTGACATAGTTGGAGCAGGACAATTTGCTTGTTTCCCTAAACCTTTGTTAAGACTAATCCGAGTTTTAGGTTTGGACAAAGCAATAAAAAGCAGTCAACTGAAAACAGAAACAAAAGCTGCTTATTACATCTGCACTAGCCCCAAGACTATACTTTTTCAGGTGGGAAAGTATATACTGTAGTGGCTAGGACTTCGCTGTGAATTAGGAATTCTCAGGTTTCAATCTTGTCACTGCCATGAACTCACTAGGTGCCTTAGGCACTCTTTCTCCGCTGTTGCCTGCAATACGGGGAATAATCAGTGGCTTACCATACAGTGTTGTAAGGATAACTATCAGATGCATGTAAAACATTCTGAAAGCACTATACACATTTGTATTACTATACTTGGAATAGCAAGTATAGTATTTGCAGTGCCCTAACTGGAGTGGCTAACCTTTGAGCTTCCATATGTTATTGAACACCACATCCCATCAGCCCCAACCAATATGGTTCATAGTCAGGGATGATGGGAATTGGAGTCCAACAGCATCCACAGGATACTTTGTAAGCTACCGTATTCTTGCACTAGTTAAAGTATTCATTTTGTGAGTGAGTTTGTGTTCTAACTGGATTTTTTTTCTTGGTCAGAACACAACATTTCAAAGTGCAGTATTAACAGTTTAGGGCCGAACAAGGGCAAGCACACCTGTTCAGCCTCCCTCCAGGTGATCCATTTGCATTCATCCCGATTTGTTTGCACAAAGCTTATAGGAAGGTTAGATTATACCTAGTCTTATTGAGCATTCATCCTCCATTTTGCTTGTGGTTATGTTTACATGGAATCATTTGTTCACCCTCCACTTTTCGGTGCATTTTTCTGTCACTTTCAAAACCACAAAGAGTCTTGAGTTTTTAAAAAAGTGGATTTGTTGTACAAGAGCAACATAACCCTTTAACCCACCTTGAATGTAGAAACCTGAAGTTCTGGTATGCATTTCAATTCCTCCTACAAAACAGAGAAGTCTGGCAATGCCCTCAGTTACTACTGAACACAAAAGAGATACATGCAATTTTAGGTCCCCACCATACTGATGCCATTTGTGACTAATGATTGTGTGATACAGTCCTGAATTCCTTTGGGTTAATGGTTTGTGTAGCAATTTACAAGTGGGGTTTTTTAACAACACCCCCCCCCCATGAAGTTAGTAGTATGGTGGTGGTTAACATTGTGTGAGGTAATGCTAGATTCATCTACACTTCCTTCTTATTCTTCTAAGGGCTTGCAGCTATTAAAAACCGCTGTTTTCTTTTACTGTATTGCATAAGCCTTTTAAGTACTGTTTAACCTTCATGCAACACACGCCAGATACTTGTCTGGGTATACCAACACGGCTTGCATTTGCAGTTTAAGTGTGAGCAGCATATGTTGTTTCATTTGGTCTAAATATCCAAGACATATGCATGCAGATTTTTGCTACTCAAATATGTTAAATCTCCCTAGCAACCATTGTCCTTTCGATTACACACACACACACACACACACACACACACACACACACACACACACAGCTAGTCCCCTATCCTTCAAGCAAATGCAAGGGCAAAGAATAAGAAGAAACTCAGAATAATTTGGATCTGCTCTCTAGTGCAGTGGGAAAAACTAGTTGTCTTACTGTCTCCCTGCCCCTGCCAAACCTCCATGTATTGGAACAGAGGTGAAGTTTAAAATGAAAGAAAGGTGGTATTTGTGTAGGCAAATCTCATCATATTTCCCTCAAATGCTGAACATGAGTGGCCCCATGCTATGAACCTGTGCTCAATAGCCTCCAAGACCTACATGTGGAGGCTGAGGTTGATCTGGAAGCTGCAGCTGGAGCAGAATACAGTGGCCAGTCTCGTGAATGGAGCAGCCTAGCATCAGCATGCAACACCCTTGCTGTAAGAACCGTACAGGCTGCCAGTATGCTACCCATTTGAGATTGCCTTATGAAATTCAAAACAACAGCCCCAAACTCCTCTCCCTGCAATAAATGGTTTAAGCAGGAATCCTAGAATTGCAGCGTTGGGGGGGGGGGACTCTGAAGGAAAAGGAAAAACGAGTTTTGCCTTTTCCTACAGCAGAAATATACCCCCATTACTCTCAGAAAATGCTTGCATTTGAGGCTAACATTCCCAGCTCCAGTTGCAGATGGCTTGGAAATCCTGAACAACAGAACTTCTGTCATGGGTTAATGATGAAGTGCCCTTTTTTGTGTGCTCCTACTTTTTAATGTTTTGTTACACGAGCTACACAACATCTTTGTGTGTTTTCCCAAATGAAAGCTAGTGGGACACTGAGCTACTACTGCTTTAAGCAATGCTGCCTCTGAAGGGAGAAATAGGACAGGATGCTGGAATTCATTTCAGCATTAATAAACAGCTTGGGCTGTGTTCAGACAAGCACTTGTTGCATTTCATTTTATTTCACTCCCTCTGTTCTATTACAATTTGCTTACATGTATCCTGTGCATACATCCTTGCTTGTGCTGGAATTGTTGGGTTCATTATTTGTTTATAAATGCTAATTTCCTTCATTGAACCCATGCACACCCAAATATCATTTTATATAGTGTGCAAGGGACCAACTGTACAAAAGCTTCAACCTTTTTACTGAGAAACAGACTTTTTATGTGAAAAAGGAGTGGAGTACCCAGAACATAGACATATTATCAACTCCTTGCGCTATTTTCTAGAGCAAATTGTGCAAAAAATAAAATAAAAATCCACCTGCTGGAATGAACTCTACTATTATGTGAGAAAAGAGAACAGAATAGTAACTATCAAAGGTGAAAGTAATTATACTCCTTTAGAAACTACTGCAATTGTAGATTATCAGTCAGGGGTACTTATATATGACATTTATTCACACCTGTTACAAGACCACATATTTTTGCATACTTGCCACTAATGCCCACTTAGAAAGGAACTACATTTGCATAAAGCATTCTTAAAAGCCTTTCAGTTTTGCAAGTTACATTTTGTACCTGCTGATTTTTCTCAACCTCTGCCCACAGGTCACTGGCAGCTTTCATTACAGCTTATATGCTAATTAGACCAATTGTACTGAACAGAGACAATTATATGTTTCATATTCAAAATCTCTAATATTAAGTTCACTTGCACTGATTGTGTGGAAGATGACAAAATTAAGAAAGGCAGTATAAACGGTCAGTTTGCATAGCAAAAGCAGTCCTTATTTTTGCCCCTTTCTCTTGAAAAGGGACAAAATCTGTGGCAATGGAATTTGAAAATAACACACCTGAAAATTGCTGTGATGAGTGAAAGCAGATTATGCAGAACCCCATTGTTGACAAACCTAACAAAATGGTTGTGCTAAAACCACATTGTGCAAGTCCCGTCATAAGTTATGGAGTGCAATGAATTGAACAAAACTTCAGGAAGTTTAAAACATTTCACTGTTACCATGTCCAAGCTAGGCCCATTTACTTGGAAACAAGTTCCTACATTCCCAGCAAGGGCTTAAAATAGCAGCTAGATCTGAAATGGTCAAGTGGAATCTCCTGGCCCTTCTGGGTTTCCTTGATTTGAAAGAGGGTCATGGCTTCATAATCGATTAAACTAAGCAAGGGTCACAAGGGCTCCAGATTCACAGCCAAATTTCAGCAATGGGTCAGCGCTGTGAAGTGTGAAGTATTAATTAAGGTTCTTGAGCAAGTGCAGAGTGCGTTTTCCACACTGGAGTAGGCAGTAGCCCTCAGACTTCCGGTGTTAAGATGGGAGTCTCCCAGATTTGAGCAAGTGAGCAGCCCACAGGGAAGCTTGAACCCCAGCACAAAGTTCTTTGACACACTGTGTGAAGAGAACACCTAGTGTGCTTGAGGTGGGCGTTATAATAATTTGTCAGTTCTCTTTTGCTTTTTTGTCTTCCTCCTTGGGTACTTTCCAGGCCAGATATGGCAAATCGGCTGCTGAGACATCCCCAAGGGATTGCGGTAACAGAGGTCGTGGGGTATGTAGGTGTTAAACGTCGGGTTTCCCCAGAAATATCCGGGCTAAATGAGTCAAAAATACTTGTTGACGACGTCCTGGGGATACTGCATAAAACGTTCGGTGCCTGCAATCCCACCAGAAACTGTTTAGAAGCCGCTTTCGCAAGCGGCGGAGAGCGGCTTCTCACCCTCCTGGAGGTGGACGACGGTGGAGACGGTGGGCGGCTTGGTCTGGCAAGGGCACAGCCAGCGTCCAGGGCGCTCGGCACCCGCTTGCGGCGGCGGCGGGCGATGCCGGTGGCGAGCCCGCCGTCGGGGCTGCCCGTCGGGGCAGCGGCACAGCCTGCGCTGGAGGCGCCGCGCCCACGGGCCGTGGCTGTGGAACAAGAGGCACACGTAGGGGTTGAGGGCGCTGTTGGTGGCCGCCATGATGCTCCCCAGGGCCGCCCGCGCTTCGTCGCCGCCCTCGGAGGAGGCGAAGGCCAAGGCGAGCTCCAGGAGAAAGCGCGGGAAGCCACAGAGCGCGAAGAGCGTGGCCAGCGCCAGCGTCAGCTGTAGCGCCCGGGCCCGCGCGCGGGGCAGGCTCCGCGGCGCAGGCGGCGAGGGCAGCGCGCACTTGGCGCCGGGCAGCAGCCGCAGCAAGAGCGGCGGAGGCGGGCGAGGAGCGGCGGAGGCGCCGGGAAGCTCCGCGCCGTAGTGGCGGCCGCTGCCCGCTGCCCCCCGCGATGGCTCGGCGTCGTCGTAGTCGTCCTTGGCGCCGGGTGCGCCGCCGAGCGCGCTGAGGATGCGGCCGCAGGTCCCGCCCAGGAGGCAGGCGGGCGCCACGAAGCCCGCGACGGCCCAGTACACGGCGTAGGTCTGGCCGTGCCAGCGGGGTCGCTGCGGGAAGATGCTGAGGCAACGGCCCCCAGCCTCGGGAGGCGCCAGCCGATAGACGAAAGCTTGCGGCAAGGCGAGCAGCAGCGCCAGCAGCCAGCCCAGCGCAGCCAAAGCGCCCCGGACGGGCAGGAAAGAGAGCGGCGGGTGCGCGGGGCCCCTCACCATGTGGTGCCGCTCGATCGCGATCAGGACGAGCATGTGCGAGGGCGCCAGCAGCCCGGAGCCTTGCAGGAGCCACAGCAGGCGGCAAGTGGCGTCCCCTGCAGGCCACGCTGCTTGCCCCGGCTCCACGTCGGCCGGCGGAAGCTGGGAGAGCAGCACCAGCCCGCACCCGTAGAGGTCGGCGATGGCCAAGTGCGCCAGCAGGAAATCCATCTTGCGCCGCCGTCCGAAGCGGGCCCCGCAGCAGCACCCTCCGCAGCGCAGCCGGTGCAAGAGCAAGCCGTTGCCCACCAGCGCCAGCAGCAGGATCGCGCCCGCCGACAGGGTCCGCGCGCTAGGCTGCCCAAGAGTAGCCCCGGGGGACGAAAGGTTCAAGTTCCACCCGGGAATCGCGATGCCGGATAAGTTGGGTCCGACGGCAAGGCTGTCCGGGTTGAACGTGTCTTCCATGGCAGCGAGGATTGTGCACGGGTGCCCTCGGCAGCATATATAGGGGCTCTGCCTGTCACCTGTCACTCACCGTGGGTGGGCGCAGCAGGCTGCAGCCATCGCGCCTGTGAGCTCTGCCCACTCCTCAGCCCATCTCGCCCTCCCCTCCAATTCAACGGTTGCAGTCGTCTTGAGCGGAATCAGGGTATCTTCACTGTCACATTTTCCACAGACGCCTCCCGAAAGCACACGCCTTTCGCAGCTAAATACCGGCGATCAATTCTCACTAAACGAAAAAGATCGGTTCCCCGCACCCCTGTGTAGCGGCCGCATCAATTCACTGTTGCTTTCCCAAAGGGGTTTATATCTAGCTTGAATGTGCTAGAAAACCTGTTGCAAGGAAAGCACAAACAAATCCTGCAGTATTAGAAAAGCCCAGAAGTCATGCCACGGATGCCACCAAGAACAAACTGCATATTCTTCATAACCTTATCAAAGCTAAAATTGTCTTGTGCCCCCTGCAGCAGTGTGATGTACAGAAATTGTTAAGCTTTTCACAGCATCAACACTTATCAGCTGATGTCTGCACATCAAGCTGATGTTATAGGCATAGCTATAGTGGGCAGTTAAATAGCTGACAACTGCAACTCACTGATGCAGATTAAACAGCTAGAAACTATTGCTCCTGATTTCCATACCACAGTGCTCCTGTGGTATTTTCACAGCTTTTGCCCCAACTTGGTTTGTTGTTTAGTCATGTCCGACTCTTCGTGACCCCATGGAAGAGAGCACGCCGGGCACTCCTGTCTTCCACAGCCTCCCACAGTTTGGTCAAACTCATGCTGGTAGCTTCGAGAACACTGTCCAACCATCTCGTTCTCTATCGTCCCCTTCTCCTTGTGCCCTCCATCTTTCCCAACATCAGGGTCTTTTCCAGGGAGTCTTCTCTTCTCATGAGGTGGCCAAGGTATTGGAGCCTCAGCTTCAGGATCTGTCCTTCCAGTGAGCACTCAGGGCTGATTTCCTTAAGAATGGATACGTTTGGTCTTCTTGCAGTCCATGGGACTCTCAAGAGTCTCCTCCAGCACCATAATTCAAAAGCATCAATTCTTCGGCGATCAGCCTTCTTTATGGTCCAGCTCTCACTTCCATACATCACTACTGGGAAAACCATAGCTTTAACTATATAAACCTTGCCTTTGTTGGCAAGGTGATGTCTCTGCTTTTTAAGATGCTGTCTAGGTTTGTCATTGCTTTTCTCCCAAGAAGCAGGCGTCTTTTAATTTCGTGGCTACTGTCACCATCTGCAGTGCTCATGGAGCCCAAGAAAGTAAAATCTCTCACTGCCTCCATTTCTTCCCCTCCTATTTGCCAGGAGGTGATGGGACCAGTGGCCATGATCTTCGTTTTTTTGATGTTGAGCTTCAAACCATATTTTGCGCTCTCCTCTTTCACCCTCATTAAAAGGTTCTTTAATTCCTCCTCACTTTCTGCCATCAATGTTGTGTCATCTGCATATCTGAGGTTGTTGATATTTCTTCCGGCAATCTTAATTCCGGCTAGGGATTCATCGAGCCCAGCCTTTTGCATGATGAATTCTGCATATAAGTTAAATAAGCAGGGAGACAATATAAAGCCTTGTTGTACACCTTTTCCAGTTTTGAACCAATCAGTTGTTCCATATCCAGTTCTAACTGTAGCTTCTTGTCCCACATAGAGATTTCTCAGGAGACAGATGAGGTGATCAGGCACTCCCATTTCTTTAAGAACTTGCCATAATTTGTTGTGGTCAACACAGTCAAAGGCTTTTGCATAGTCACGACCTGTCCATCTTGGGTGCCCTGCACGGCATAGTTCATAGCTTCTCTGAGTTATTCAAGCCCCTTTGCCACGGCAAGGCAGTGATCCATGAAGGGGCCCAACTTGGTAGAAAGGGGAAATCAGACCAGCAAAAGGTCTTCTCCATTTTTCCCTTGGAGAATAGGAACAAATGAAGTAACTAAGATGCAGACCCACAGTTTGTGGCACATTAACAGCTGACAAGTGCATTGAGGCATAGATATTTGTAAACTACAGCCCTCTTCATCAAACAGGAAATATGTTTTTTAAGGTGCTGCCACCTTGCTCAGACTAAGCAGGTCTGAGTCTGCTCAGTCCTGGATGCAAGACTGCCTGTGTATTCTGTCTTAAATTCCATGGTGAAAGAAAGATAGGATATGAATGTGTTTTTTCTTGTGTAGCCAAACACAGTTACCTTCCCCCTGAATTTAAAAAAAAAAATCCTAAAGAACAAAAAAAAGCCTAAATGATCAAGTGACTTTACAGAGGTCCTTGGGGAGAGTAGCTCAATCACTTGGGAGGGGGGACACAAAGAGGCTGATTGACTGTCATTATGTTATTGGTATTTATTGGTTATTATGGTATTTTTTTATTAATTAAAACAACCCATATACACATACACAGCTAAATTTGTTTACAAATCCTGTTCAACCAAAAGCGATTCTTTGCCATGGTAGTTTGGAAAGTTGTATCCTGTTGGAAGGCATATTTGTTATTGTGCTATGATTTACAATATTTTTTTTCTGCATCTTTTCATTATAAAGAATTGCCGCAGAAAGGTTGGCCACAGATTAATACTGCATGAATGTACTTGTATTTTTATTGCAAAGGATAAATCTTTCTGCTACACCAAGGCATTTCTAATATGATTTCTACCAGATGGTACTTCTTTATAAGTACGCCCCCATCAGAAATGAATCAGAAATGGTAGAAAAGCATCCAAGGTTTTCATCTTCAAATAAAGAAAATAATCCAAAAATGAAGATTTAGAAATACTCCTTGTTGTTTAAACAACAACAAGAATGCTGCTTGTGTTATTTTAAAATTTGCTACTACTTTTTCTGTTCATTTTTTTATTGACTTTTTAATATTACTATTTCATTTTTGACCCTCAAAACACTGATATAGGTTGAGCCTGAAACCAGTGAAGCCGACTTGTAATCAGTGAGTTTGGATTGTAAGGCAAAAGTCTGATTCCATCTGAACTCAATGGCTTCTAGCCATAATGGCTACTATAGTGCTGTGGAACCAGTGGCCCAGATGTTGAATGCAGTCCTTCAGACTTCTCTGCCCGATCCTATGGACCCTCCCCAGGCAACAACCCATGTCCTCAGGTCACATCCATCCCCACCAGCTGTGCTCTGTACCCTTGTCTAGTGCTTTGGGCATGTCTGAAACGTGTTCTTAAATTGTGACAATGGCTCTTGCTTGCCTGGATGGAAAGATATGTGCAGGTGTGTAGAAACATCTGGCTTTTATGTGGCCACAGTGTAGACAACTGTGCAAAGTTAGAGTTACCTCTGTTGCTCTGCCCACTTTTGCCTCTGGCCCCAACCACCACATGATTGCAGAGGAGGGGATGCAACCCCTCTTCTACCCACTCCTCCACCTATGGGCGTAGCCAGGATATATGTTGGGGGGGCAGGACACTCACCTGTCAGCATCCTCTGTCTAGCGCTGTCCCCCAGTCAGGTTGCCAGTTGCGTTGCTAGAATGCACCATAGCATCATCCAAGTGACCTCAGTGAGCATTTCAATTTCAAACATTCTAATTATTTCTACTAGATTGTTTGTTTGGGGGAGCTGTTGTTCCCTGTCCCTGGCTATTGCCCATGCCCTCCATCCTTTCTGCTGCTCCTCAAGTGTGATCAAGGCTGGGTTTAGGTTTGATGGGGCCTTAAGCTGCTGAAGGTAATGGGGCCCATTATATGTCCAGCTGTCCTTTGTCAACAACAAATTGTCACTGTTTTTTGTGTTGTATATATGCTGTATGGTAATTTATGTAGGTTTTATTTTATTTTTTATCTGATATTTCGGAAATGTACACCCAGTTTCCCCCCCTTTACATTTTTGGGGGGCCCCCGAGGGAGTGGGGCCCTAAGCTATAGCTTGTTTAGCTTATACGGAAAGCCAGCACTGAGTGTGATGAAGAGTTCTGGAGTACTTCTAAAGTTTGCTTAGGACCTGGTTGCACTCTCTATCTCTGTGTGTACGTACAGGTGGCCTAAAGATTGCATTACCATATGGTGTCTCTTTATTATTTCCCCCCAACGCTTTTCTGGCTTTCCTAACAGCGCAGCCCTTCGCATATTAACTCAGAAGTACGTTCCGCTCAGTGGGAATGGACTGCTCTCTCCTCCAGCGTGAATTTAGGGCTGCGTTCTAGATCTAGGAAAGGTGCAGCAGCCGCTATCACGTGATACATCGCCGTCCAATAGCGTTTCTCTCTTCGCGTTTTAATGGCGTGACGCCTCGGAGAAGCAAAAACGGTTCCTCAGCGATTTGCGGTCGCGCCTCAACTCGTGGGTCTCGCCCTCCGGTTGCTACTGCAGCGTTAGGCCACGTTAAGCAGGTTTGTAGACGTCAAGAAGCCACTTCCCTTCCCCCTCCCTCTTAAGCCCACATAACACGCGCGAGAGGAAGGGAGGCGGGGGGAAGGGGGTGACAGCGCAAGGACCTTCGGGAGTTGTAGTCTCATGGAGCGCGGTGGCTGCTGGGTATTGCAGTCTGAGCTTGGAGATAAAGCTCGTGCACATGCGTGTTGCCTACTAGGCAAGGCTACGCTGCTTGAAGACTTTTTGTGTCGATCGCCGCCTAGCGGTTGTTGTTATCAGTTTTATATTGTCTTTAATTGCCGACGTTTTTCTAAGCTTTGAGGCCAAATTGGGTACGGAGGGAGGAGAACGCCTGGCTCCGAAGCTGTAAATGGAAGTATAAATGGAAATAAATCACGCCGTGGCGTGTGGATCCGCCGCACGCCTTTCAAATAATGTATTTGTGTAACTCCCGTTTACACACGCGCTACATCTTGCAGTCGTTATATTCTTTGGAAAGTGAGACCTATTCAAAGAAGCAGGGATATTTTAAACAGTGCATTTAACCTGGTAGATTTCTGCAGTTTGATTGTTAAGAGTGTTGTGTAGCATGGGTGAAATTTTATATTTACATTTGCCGTGAGGAGCTAAACTAAATCGATAAGGGTCTCAGGTTTCTCTGCTCATGTTTCAAAAAATGGGCATTCCCTATGAGCTACTCCTGTTAGACACTTGTAATTTACAGTACAGCAAAGTTGTGGCTCAGTTATAGCTATATAACCACTCTAGCCAATTACTCTAAAAATGTACTGCAAAAACAGCAGGAGGCAGTGAATCCTCTGTCATAATGCCCATTAATTCCAGTGGTCTACTCTGAGTAACACAGGATACAAATGACCGTGAGTATGACTCGCATAGGATATCATAGAGCCCCATCCAGGCTGTACTTCATGAATGCTGTTAGCTTCCCACAGCTGTCTGCTTGTAGTAAAGCTGCCAGAAAGAAGGGGAAGTGATTAAATTAGAAGGACAGCTCCTCACCCCAAAACAGCACACACAGGAGTGGGCAAAGATGATCTAGTGAGAGACTGGATTATGGCCATGATATATTTTTCTAAGTTACTTGACTTGACTTTTTAAAAATAATAATTGTGCCCATTATAATATTATAGCTCAGTTGGTAGAGCATTTGACTCCTAATCTTAGGGTCTTGGGTTTGAGTCTCACGTTGGGCATTGCAGGGGGTAGATGACCTCCCAATTCTACAATTCTGTGATTATCATAATGTATGTTTTAAGCTTTATATGATTTCAGTGGCAACTTAATACTCCTCCCCACTTCCTATCTTATTCCATAGATTTCTCGAAAGCTTTATAAATTCGGAAGGATTCTTGTGTGTTTCACATTATATAAATCCCACATGTGGTGTTTTTCTCTTTTTTTACATTTTAATAAGTATGTAATAAACCACACTTGCATGACTTTTGGCTTCTAAGCCATCTGGCTTATTTTAAGTTACAGTTAGATATTAGGCAAAGGACAACTTTAAAAAATGTGCATACAAATAAAAGAAGATGTGCAAGTGAGAAGAACCCATTTTCTTTCAGGTGGTTGCCCCAGAGAGGGGTAAGATCTAGTTATTAACATACAGTAAGGATTGTCATTGCATCACAGTGGAGTTGGCAACTTCAACCGCTACTAGGTGGTTCCCTCCCCTCCCCCTTCACATTTCTGTATTCTGAACACAATGCTTCTATGGATGCTGTGCCAGTATGTTTACTTCCAGGCAGTTCTTTCCTTGTTCATCACAAATCTCAGAGTGTTCCCAGCTAAGAGTCTGCTTGGCAGTAAGAAGGGTGAGTCACAGGAAGAATGAAAGCTGGGAAACATAAGTTAATCAAATTTGCTATAGACATCGGCGAGTGTCCACAGCTGGCCTTCTCCCATTGCAGCTGAAATCCTTTTACACTCTCTCCGTACTGAGAGTTTTTATGGCCAGTTTATACAGACCCTGCTACGAGTTACACACCTGTATGAGCAATCAGATTCCACTTGCTTGTGGCTGAATAAGGATTGTATTGGTGTGCTGGGAACTGCATAGATTAAATATTTCAAAGCTTCTGTGATAGCACAAAGCCCATTCATCTCACTGGGATTATGTCTGCAAAAGTTGTGGGGTTCTGATGTTGCTTGGGTCAGTATTGTTTCACTGGAATGAGTGGAGGCCTTTTGGAGCCTGATCCTATATATATGCATGTTTGTCTGAGAGTGAGTTCTCAAACAAAGTTCAGTTGTACTGTTTATACACCACTTTGACTTGTACAAGACTGGAACACTTGTCTAGTGTTGGATTTATAGTTGGCCTCTATTCATTGTTAGGGATGCGGGTGGCTCTGTGGGTTAAACCACAGAGCCTAGGACTTGCCGATCAGAAGGTCGGCGGTTCGAATCCCCGCGACGGGGTGAGCTCCCGCTGCTCGGTCCCTGCTCCTGCCAACCTAGCAGTTCGAAAGCACGTCAAAGTGCAAGTAGATAAAAAGATACCGCTCCGGCGGGAAGGTAAACAGCATTTCCATGCGCTGCTCTGGTTTACCAGAAGCGGCTTAGTCATGCTGGCCACATGACCCGGAAGCTGTACGCCGGCTCCCTCGGCCTGTAAAGCGAGATGAACACCGCAACCCCAGAGTCGGTCGCGACTGGACCTACCTTTACCTATTCATTGTTACTAATGAATTTAGGAAACAGGATGTTTTATCAGAAAATAAAGCACGGAGGTGGGGGGGTGGAAATTCACCCTTGATCATGGGCAACAGTAGCTGCCCAAGTGGCTGGGGAAATCCAGTCAGGTGGGCGGGGTACAAATAAATAATTCTTATTTGGGATGGCAGTCCCATTTGTGTTTCACAAGCTGGTCTCCAACTGTAATAATAAATTGTTGTTGTTGTTGTTAAGCCTGAGACATGAGTAATATTTTCATCATTGCGATCCAGCGTTCCTGGAGGAGGCTGGTTTAGGGCTACTTCTTTATTTTAAAAACCATGTTTTTATTTATTTTTCATGGTACAGAAGATACATGTTGTAACGACAGTAAACAACAAACAACTTGTCATGATAAAATTGCAGGCTTTGGTCATGCTCCGTAATAAAGTTTCATTTGATTACAGTACTCTAAAATATCTAGTTGCTTTAGGTTAGGGGTTACTTTTAAGGTGAACAAGCGATTATCTAAAACATCCTTATCAATTCAGTGCAGCCTGGTTCTTAACTTTCCTATCTGCTCAGGCAGGATGCATCTTCTCCTAAGTCAACGTCACTGTGTGAAAGCTCTACGAAAACATCTTTCCCAGTAAAGAACTTCTCTGTATAAAGGCATACGTGGTGGATATGACCTTTGGAAGCTGATGATTCAGAACTTTCACCCACCTCTTACAATCTTCCTTCTATATTTCTGTGATAATACAACTTCTGTGTCGTTTGCCATACTACTGCCTTAGAGGATCACCATTCAGATTTCCCTGGGAATGTGAATCTGCCACTTTCCACACAGGTACCATTCTTAACAATAGTTTTTAAATGCAGTGCCACTGACTTTTCATTTAAAGGTGTTTCTGATTGTGAAATATGATTAAAGTAGATTCAGAAAGTATCTTGTTTTCTCTCTTTCATATGTATTATTTTGTACAACGTCTTCCATTGCGAAAGTTTAAGATATTGCCTGTAATTATATGTATTCTTTCATCTTGTGCTGCTAAGTATTTCCTTTTATCTTATTCTACAATTCTATGCATGCCTAATGCAGTGAATTCACATTGAACTCACTGGGGCTCATTTAGTGTTGGTCTATAAGCTGGAAAGTATTATAAGCTAAGACCGAAGACGAGACACAGTGACTGCAGATCTGACAGTTACGCAATTTACTCCACTGTCTCTTAGATTGCAGCTTTAAGCACTCAGAAAATCATTAAACACTTTATCTGTTCTGGCTCTCAAAACACATTTTTGTGCAATATGTTTTTTAAAAAAACACCTCAAGAACTGTGTATTATACAACAAAATTAACAGCTGTCACTGATGGCAAAATGAATGTGATTTTTTTCCTCCAGTTCAGGTTGTCCTATATGCTTTATATCTTAGTTTTTGGCTGCCACTGCATCCTCAGAAGAACTTGTGACAAGTTGTAAAATCAAGGTTTTTGCATACCTTTGAACAAATAATACCCTGTTGTCACAGAATGAAAATGGACAGCATTTCAGAAAAGAAAAGAAAAGAAAAATGTTCATACACACAAAACCTCCACCCTTTACTTTAGCTTTTGATTAACATTCTGCTATTGCTGTGGAAAGTTGTTGCTATGTTGCGGCCATGAACAAGGGTTACTTGTTTCAATATACTGGCCATCAGATGAGGACTTTTAAAGAGTTGATCCTTGTGACGCTGTCCTTATGGGACAAGCCATTTGCATTCAACAGCTTGCCACATAAATCAGATAACCTTTAAAATTTTCACACCACCATACGTGGATAAAAGATAGGGTGAAAATCGTCCAGTTCACAGAATGGATCGCCACACACATGAATGGATGAATTCCTCTTTTTAAAATACGTAGTCTACAGTAAATTTCAGAAAGGTTTTCAAATGCCAAACAGGATGTACTACGCCTGTTTTATTTTTATTCACCCTTTCCATATCATGCTTGAAATAGGAGGATACCATTTGATCCACGTAAAATAAATACAGTGGTACCTCGGTTTAAGAACAGCCCTGTTTACGAACTATTCCGTTTACGAACTCCACAAAACCGGAAGTAGTGTCCCAGTTTGCAAACTTTACCTTGGTCTAAGAATGGAAGCCGAACGGTGGAAGGGCACTGGCAAACGGAGATCTCACTAGGGAAAGCACGCCTCGGTTTAAGAATGGTTTTGGTTTAAGAACAGACTTCTGGAACGGATTAAGTTTGTAAACTGAGGTCCCACTGTATATCGTTTGTTTGCAGTGAAAGTTCTTTGTGCACCAGCCTACTGTTCAGCTATAAATGGTTGTGATTTTCTTTCCTCAACATGGTTATTTCTGACAGTCATATTAAGTAATATAGTGCATTTTCTCTTGCTTTTAGAATATGAATGAGGACAGCTCTGTTGAAAGGTCTAAAAAGAAGGAAGACAGAAGTCCAGTTTGTGTTGGCAGAGAAGATGATATTAAAAAACTACGGAGGACAACAGTGGTCATCCATGACAGAGAAGTTGTTGTTTTCTATCACGATGGAAGGTTTTATGCTCTGGATTGCCGCTGTTACCGTAAGAATTTTTCCAAAGATAGTGTTTTTGGAACAACTTTAAAAGTTAGCTAGTTTGAGCCTCTGCTCTAATTTTGTATTCTGTTCTTTTAACAGATACAGGAGGTCCCTTACATGAAGGAGATATAGAGGTATGCAAATACAGTACTTCCTCATTCAGAACCTTCTGATAAATAAGAATGCTATTAACATAATGCGACAGTAATGCAGTACTACTGTGCATATACAGGGTGAGTCTTTTAAAAGAGGCCCCATGGAACATGTGTACAGTGGTACCTCAGGTTACATACGCTTCATGTTACATACGCTTCAGGTTACAGACTCCGCTAACCCAGAAATAGTACCTCGGGTTAAGAACTTTGCTTCAGGATGAGAACAGAAATCATGCTTCGGCAGCGCAGTGGCAGAGGGAGGCCCCATTAGCTAAAGTGGTGCTTCAGGTTAACAGTTTCAGGTTAACAATATACCTCCAAAACAAATTAAGTTCTTAACCAGAGGTACTACTGTACAGGCCCCTCTATCCTCACTTCAGCACTGCCAACTGAAAAAAAGAGTGATACTGCTTTTTTATTTAGGGAGTGATAGTTCTGAATTTAAAAAGGCACGTCCAAGAAACAAAAGTGACATCTGAGGGTCAGGGGTGCCTTTACATTTATTGGGTACAAGGGAGCATTATTATTCTTCATTTTCTTTATCTATTGCCAAAAGTAGTGTTTGGATGCTTCCTCTGCTTGGTGATTCCTTAATAGTCAACTCTGAAGATACTTGGTGTGTGGAGGAAGTTGCAGAGTCGCTTGCCATTTCCTTGACTCTGGGAAATCCATCTGCATCGAGACCATCGCTGCTGCTTTCCCTGGAGCTCTTTTTTGTTTCAGTTATGCTTTTAATTCTTCCCAGTGCTTTATTAATGGAGACTGCCTGCATACACATAAGAGGTACATTTTTAAGCATAAAGAAACGAAAAGGTTTGGAATCCTCTGCATTTCTGCCTAACTTTAAGAGATACAGTTTTGCAGTATAGCCGTACTTGGTTAGGATGCCTTACTTGTATCAATACAGTCGTACCTTGGTTCGTGAACGCCTTGCGAGTCAAATGTTTTGGCTCCCAAACAATGCAAACCTGGGAGTGAGTGTTCCAGTTTGCGAATGTTTTTTGGAACCCGAACGTCCAACGCGGCTTCTGATTGGCTGCAGAAGCTTCCTACAGCCAATCGGAAGCCGCACCTTGGTTTCCGAAAATTTTGGAAGTCAAACGAGCTTCCGGAACGGATTCCATTTGACTTCCGAGGTACTGCTGTACATTAAATGCCTGGGGGAAAGGATAGAATCATGGTGGGGATGAGGTGAGCAGATCACACTGGTTTCTGGACTGGTTTCAGTCTAAAATGCTGTGTGTATACGTGTGTGTGTTGTCCCACCCCTTGAACCATCACATCAAGAAATGCTGCATGTGGTCAACACTTGTTCTCATGAACACTTTTAATAAATGCTGGCATATTGACAGTTGCATGATCATCCTCTTGAGATTTAAGGATGAGTGACCCTTGATCCTGCTTTAGTGCCAGTGGCCATTTCTGGACTGTCTTGAATAGCTGCCCTTTGCAGAGTGCAATAGCAACAGCCTAAATTACAGGTTACCCGTATATATGCTACTGTAGGTAGGCAATGTTGGTCGAGGAAAGGTCACAGCTAGCAAGCCAGCTACAGCTGGGCATTGGTAATGTGCACTAAAAAGGTGCACAGTAATTGAAGAATAATGCATGGCTTCAATTATTTGCTGAAGGGAAGGGGAAGCACGAAACAAGAAGGATCAGAAAGAACAGTATTTATGAACCTACCAAATAAATTAGTGCTGCATAAGAAATGCTCATTACACCAATGAGGGTGGTCTTCGTTGGATAGGAAAGGACATCATAAAGGAACATGGATTTTTCCTATAGAGAAGAAGAAGAGTTTGGACTTAATATCCTGTCTTTCACTCCCCTTAAGGAGTCTCAAAGCGGCTAACAATCTCCTTTCCCTTCATCCCCCGCAACAAATACTCTGTGAGGGGAGTGAGGCTGAGAGACTTCAGAGAAGTATGACTAGCCCAAGGTCACCCAGCAGCTGCATGTGGAGGAGCAGGGAAGTGAACCCAGTTCACCAGATTACGAGTCTACCGCTCTTAACCACTACACCAAGCGGGGATTCATAATCAAGGGATTCATTCTTCTGCCATATTGCAGTTTGGTATACATGATCCTTTCAAAGTTTAGCACTTTTAAGTTCCTTTGGTTTGAACGGGAGAGTTAAGAACTTACTTATATCTTCCTTATTTAAATCAATGGGACATAAAGCTCAACATGGATAACAATCTAATGTTCACATGCTAGACAGTTCCTAAATATTTCCATGCAGAATTCCTGGTGTGGTTTATTAACTCTCTGTGCGCCCACACACTATCATTGCTGCCCCAGACAAATTATTGGGGAAGATCAGGTTTACAAATTGACAGGTCATTATGTAAATCCTAAACATATTTCCTGGAAATAGTTCCCATTGATTTCAATAGAACATAAAGCTACAAGCCTACGCATATTGACATGGAAGTAAACCCTTTTGAACTCAGTGGGACTTAGTTTCTAGCAAATATGCACAAAACACTAGTCTCTAATCCACAAGCCTGTACCACAATATATCTATTAGTCTGCCACAAGATTCCTTTTTGTTTGTTTGTGCTGTAATATGCTATCACTGGAACATTGGAAGCTGCCATACTCAATCTTATCTCATATTGAATCCTTGTCTGCACAAGGAAGATCAAACTGTATGTGAATGTTAAAAAAAGGGGTCTTTGCACCTAACATTTTTAGAGCAAATAGCATTGGCTGATGGGGCTTATAATTATGAGAATCTCAAGATGGCATGGAGGAGGACATTTTACCTTCTCATCCTCTGTTGTGGTGCTGAGGAAAATCCCTCACACACTCACTTAGAACTCAGAAAATACGAGATGGTTATGTTGAAATTCCTAATAAAGATATTTTTTTAAAAAAAGAAAAGAAAATATGAGATGGAGCAGTCACACCCATTACCTACCTTCAATTTATAAAGAGGTTGTTTGGGAGCATTCAGTTTCTGCAAGAGACAATGTGATAGCCTATGCAGCCCTGCTAATTTTTGAATGAGGTGTGGCTGCACAAATTTTGCAATTGATTTTGAAGAGCGGGAGAGATGACCTAGCCCATGCCTAATCATTACCGCATGAGCGGAAGAGAACACTCTCGCCACAACAGACCTAGACCCCTGCACGGTGCGATTGCCATCCTGAAATATAAGTCAATACAAGGAGGGAGAGAAAAAAATAGTCAAATTACGGTACTTTGTGGGGGGAAAGGCCTAGAACAGAGAAAGCCGGTTTGATGCATCAACTAGCTTCCTGCAATGTAGAAGGGAATGTGCTCTGCTACTAGCTCACTAGCATGAGTGAGGAAGGATAATATTTAATCAATATAGTCTCTCCTACTATCCTCAACATTCCCACACTGGGCCCTATTGCTGATGTAGTAATAGTTTACCATTGGGGACAATGAATATATGATGAGATCTTCAAACATCTGACCCTGGCATTCATTCATTTATTATAGTAATATCTCACTTGTAATCCAAGGAGCTTAAGATGGCATAAATGGATCTCTCCCTCCCCACAACCCTATGGGGGAGGTTAGGCTGAGAGACAGTGACTGGGCTGTCATCCAGTGACTTCATGGCTGAGTGGGAATTTGAACCCTGGTCCCTCCTAGTCCAACATTCCAGCAAATGCACCAAGTTGACATGTATTTTAGACAATTATTCACAGAAACACCAGTAGGGGGGAAATTAGCATTACAACCCTTGGGCTCTTTACTAAAGAACATTGTATGCCATAGATCTTTAGACTGCTTTAGAAACATTAGTTTAACCTTGCTTACTTGGATAAATTAGCCAAAACTCAATAGATGCACACACGGGTATGCTTATTTTGGGGATTTAGTAATAATATCGTTTTTATCATCATTGGATAAAAATAATACTAAAAAAAATAATAATCTGTGGAGCAGCTTTCTGGAGGTATGCTATGCCAAAACTTGTGTCCCCTGAATATATTAATTATTTTTCTAACTTTGTGTATAAGTAAAACATTAAGCTGAAACTTTGCTGAGTTTGTAGCAAATGCAGTCTTTAACAGACTATTGCATAAATAAACTTAACTTTCTAATCATAGTGAAACAGTATTAGTATTAGCTCAGAAACATTACCTGGTTTGAGCTTGTCAGTCTCAGTAAATTGGGGAATTCATCCCTAATCTCATCTATAATTTCCAAGAAGAGTCTCTGAATTATCTGGGCTGAATTGAAAAACAGTAGTCAAAAAGAATAAAGCACCTGTCTTCAAAATTATACTTATCGTCTAAGCATTGTTCAGACATGAAATATTCAGGTTGGAGCATCAGAACAAAGAACTATGGTTGCTGTCCAGCCAATTGCTGGCTGATCTAAATTAGCAGAATTCTGTTCTATTGAGCCTGAAACCAATATTGGGATCTGAAATGCCAGCCCACTTCACCTCCTGCATTTATTATGACTCGGGAATAAGCCGGTGAGCCCTGCTGCCTTCTGAAACTTCTGGATGGCAGAAGTGGATGGGAAGGAAGCAAGAACATATTCTATGAGTTTTCTCCAGTATTTAACCAGGCATATGATACAGACACAGTACAGGTGCATGTGTATCTCAGGGTTGGGGAACCGTTTCCAGACCGAGGGCCGCTTTCCCTTCTGGCCAACGTTTCAAGGGCCACATGCTAGTGGTAGGTGAGACCCAAGGCATTCCCGCTAGGCAAAAACATGTATGTGTGGACTAGGGCTAGTGAGGGCCATGGCTGGTGCTGAAGGGGTGTGGCCTGGGGGAAATTCCACAGGCCAGAGAGGCATTGAGGGCCATATTTGGCCCCCAGAAATGAGGTTCCCTACCCCTGGCTTATCTGGTAGAAACTGATTTAAAAAATAATAATCAAGTACCGAGGTGTAGAGAATGCAGTGTTCCCAGAATCCAGGATTTGAGAACTCATTTCCATTCGGGGATTCAAGACTCAGACACAGAGTAGCTCATACCTTGTCCAGCAAATTTGTTGACCAGCTGTCCACATATCCAGCCAATTGGCCTGAAAGACATCCTGCATGCCCTGGTGTCTATCTACAGCTCCTGAATTTAGCCTAATCTGGTCTTATGCCATATATGTATGTCAATACGCCATACATGTGTGCATCTTCACCTCCAAGGCAATAAACCTTTATGAGAACACAATGTGCCTCTTAAGCACAGTGCCTCCTTGACTCCTGACATCATGTGTACACAAGAAAATAGCCCCCCCATCACTGTAGTCTCAACAGCCAGGACTTTCAAATATGATCATTCCAAAATGTTGTTGTTGTTGTTTAGTCGTTTAGTCGTGTCCGACTCTTCGTGACCCCATGGACCAGAACACGCCAGGCACTTCTGTCTTCCACTGCCTCTCGCAGTTTGATCAAACTCATGCTGGTAGCTTCAAGAACACCATCCAACCATCTCATCCTCTGTCGTCCCCTTCTCCTTGTGCCCTCCATCTTTCCCAACATCAGGGTCTTTTCCAGGGAGTCTTCTCTTCTCATGAGGTGGCCAAAGTATTGGAGCCTCAGCTTCACGATCTGTCCTTCCAGTGAGCACTCAGGGCTGATTTCCTTAAGAATGGATACGTTTGATCTTCTTGCAGTCCATGGGACTCTCAAGAGTCTCCTCCAGCACCATAATTCAAAAGCATCAATTCTTCGGCGATCAGCCTTCTTTATGGTCCAGCTCTTACTTCCATACATCACTACTGGGAAAACCATAGCTTTTACTATACGGACCTTTGTTGGCAAGGTGATGTCTCTACTTTTCCAAAATAACATAATGTAAAAACCGATGGCTTTCTTTTTACATCACAGAAACCACATTAACAAGTACAGTGGTATCTCGGGTTACGTACGCTTCAGGTTACATACGCTTCAGGTTACACACTCCGCTAACCCAGAAATAGTGCTTCAGATTAAGAACTTTGCTTCAGGATAAGAACAGAAATCGGGCTCCGGCGGCGCAGCGGCAGCAGGAGGCCCCATTAGCTAAAGTGGTGCTTCAGGTTAAGTACAGTTTCAGGTTAAGAACGGATCTCCGGAATGAATTAAGTACTTAACCCGAGGTACCACTGTATTGTTTTCTTGAGTTTATTGTCCTTGATAGACTAGCATAAAAGCTGAAGAGCAAGGTGGGAAAAAGTGCTCTGGTTTCTGGGTTATACAGCACCTAACATTCTTAGATTTCTGTTTCAGAATGAACGAAAAGTTCCAAAGTCCCCTCGCTTGACTTTTAAAACAGAGTACTGTGAATGTTGGATGGAATGTGTGTGAGTTTTACTTTAAGAAAATTTAGTGGCCTACTCTGCCGTGGGTATATTACAATTTATTTTTCTGTTTATCAGTTGTATGCTTTGGGATACTGATAATTTCAGACTTATGCATATCTACTCAGCAAAGTTAGTTATATTTAGCTTAATAGAACTTAGATGTTTATATGTTTGTACTGTTACTGCACATAACCGCATATATTTTTTCTACACTGACAAAAAAAGATTGGGTGGAAAGGCACTAATTATATATTTCGTTCCAATTCTTGCTAGGACATATTAGACAGGCAGTGCCCTCCTCACATGGCTGGTGAAATAAACTGTTATTACACCATTGCGTGGCAGGTTCCTGACTCCCCCCATCATCTACATACCAATACCCATATCAATGCCTAACCGCCACTCGAGCAAACGCTCGCCGCCAGTACCCTCAAACCTCAAGGGAGAGGCTAGCAGCACTTAAGGAATTAATTCTGCAACTTCTGCCTCTCAAGAAGGTCACCCTTGGGCAGAGTCAATCACTCTTCGGTCACCTCAATTTTGCATGCCGGGTAGTGTCCGCTAGCCACCCTTTTTGTGGGCGATTGGCTAAGCTGTCAGTGGTGTTTTCTGCTTGGCAGGGGGTTCGACTCGATAGCCCTTGTGGTCTATTCCAACTCTATGATTCTATGACTTCGCCTCTCTAAAATGGTCAAGTCAGACCTGGAGGTTTGGTTAAAGTTCCTGGATGAGTACAATGGCATTTCCTAGTGGCAGGACAATTTGATGCTGAGTTCAGACTTTCAGGTACAGTCTGACGCAGCTGGTTCCCTGGGGTTTGGTGTCTACTTTAGGGGGCACTGGTGTGCTCAGCGTTGGCCTACCAGCTGGCAAGGAAAAACTATCATGCGTGACCTCACCTTCTTAGAATTTTTCCTATCGTATTTGTGGTGCACTTGCGGGCTGACCATTTCAGGAATCACCAGGTATGCTTCTGGACTGACAATCAAGCGGTTGTCGGTGTCCTGTCAAAGCAATCATCGCACTCTCCTAGGGTGGCAAACCTGCTCTGGAACTTTGTCCTTTTGTGCTTGGAATTAAACATCTATTTCTCTGCCAAATTTACACCTTGGGTTAACAACGTTTTGTAGATGGAAGAGGGGAGGAAGCGCCATCACCCGCCCCGCGAAGGGTAGTCCGATAAAGGATTCTGGGGGGCATGGCCCTATCCGAAGCCAATGGAGGTGAGGGCCTAAGGCACGCTCCCGAGCTGTGACCCCAGGGGAGTTCCTAGTTGATGTGCATCAGCAGGACTCCCCCTAGTGGTGGTTAACCCTTCCTGGACTTCAAGCGGACGGGCTGAAGCCAGATAGTCTGTTAGGACCAATGCCTAAGCCAATACCGCTCATCACCTGTGACCAATAAAGTTGTGGCCATATTTAGCCCATTAACCTTAAATAATTGTGTCATGTGTCTTTATTTCCTCTGGGGGATGGGGACGGGAACTCGCCACACAATCTCAGAAGGGGGGGGGGTGTCCTTAAGAGTGAACCAGTACTAAAGTTATTTTCCAATGAACTTTAAGGGAGACTTTCCAGGAGTTTGCACTCTTGAGATTTCCACGTTTTGTGAAATTTCAGATATTTATTTATTTGTTTTATTTGTTACATTTATATGCTTTTAAAAAACAACCAGGAACCTAGTACTCCTATTATAGTGGTATGAAGGATTTTGTGGGGGGCATGTTCAGTGTAATAATAATAATAATTTTATTATTTTTCCCTTCCCATCTGTTCTTCCCTCCTTCCTTTGTGTGTTTAGGACATCAATGGACAGCCGTGCATTATTTGTCCCTGGCACAGGTATAAAATAACTCTGGCAACAGGTGAAGGATTGTATCAAGCAATAAATCCCAGGGAGCCATCTCCGAAACCCAAATGGCAGTCGAAAGGAGTAAAACAGAGGACTCATAGAGTTACTGTGGATAGCGGAAATGTTTATGTGACTCTTTCAGATACAGATGACAATATAGATTCTGATCATTATGCTAACATACACAATAGGATTATACTGCCTCCTAAGAAAAAATAGCATCTTCTGTGCTTCATAGTAAATGGCTTTAAAATAACAGCGAATGTGAATGTTATCCTTGCTGTCTAAAGTGCATTCAGCTTCTGAGTGATGATATGAAACTGAGCTCCAGTCTCTCTAAAAAGGGTGTTGATCAGAGAAGTATTTGTGCCTTTGAGAATATAGTATAGTGTGCTTATAATAGATTAATTTTGCCAGTAATCAGAATGTTAGACGATTTATATTGATCCAGCCTTCAGAAGTGTGTCTCGCTTCCAGAATATAAAATGATGTTTTAAAAGTATTATGATGTACAAATGTTATCAATATAATTGGAGATGTTGTGCTTGTATGCTAATATGATTTGTTATTGTTGGGAGTCTTTGATTCTTTTTCTCACGCTTAATCCAATCCTTCTCAAAATGATCACCAAAGTTCATATTGGTTCCTGCAAGAATTCCCGAAGGCTGTCCAGCTGTGCAGTTGTTTAGCAGTGCATAGATCTCCCCTTAAGTGGGGCAGGACGGAGCCCAGCTTCTGCCTAATGCAAGAGGCCAGCTCAGCCATGTATCGTCTGGAAGTGACAGGCTGCTTTTGGGCCAAATTGACTGTGCTGAAGGTATATCCTGGAAAAGCTGAACTCCTTGGTAGTTTGCCATGCCTCTCTTGACAGGCAAGGAGAAGAGTGCAATTGGTGTGTGTTGTGGCAGAGTACTAGGTATGCCTCTATGTGGCTGTAGGGAGAGAGGGTAGGGGTGTGGTGTGTGTGAGTGAGAGAGAGAGATACAGTAAGCTAATGCAGTGATAAACACCTGGGCGGCCCAAATTGGTGGAATGTACTCCAGAAAAGGGTGAAATTGCTTGCCAGAGGATGGAGGACCATGACTTAGAGAAGTCTATCACTCATCTTTAACACAGAGACACGTAATCCTTCTCTGATAATGGCTTCACTTTCACGATATGATGCTCAAGGATTTGACACACTGGCATTTTTTCATGCTTATTCTTGTCTTGATAGATGTGCAATTACTCAGTTATGCATCTTACCTAGGTACAGCCATGCTCTGAGGAATGCAAGTATTTAACTCTTAGTTTGTCAGTTTTGTTTCTAGATGATATGCATGCATCACAAAGGTCTATTGAAATACTTATGAAACTTTTGCTGAAAATGCAGAAGGTAAGGCTAAAAGCAAGTCAGGGAACATATTGTAGTTTCTTATGTGCCACATACTGCATTTTCTCCCTTGCCAACAAGTGGTTGACAGGTCTTCAGATTGCTTTCTCCTGGTCTTTGGAAACTCTGGCAACTGATGATGGCAAAGGAGCCAACTCCTAGAGGCCAGGGTCCCTTCGCCACCCCCCATGAAATATTTGAGAGGACCCCCCCCCAAATGTTGATGGGCATTGCCATTCAAATGGTATGCATGCACCACATCATGTGATCGATTATGCAGGGAGGGCTTACCTGAGCCTACACAATATTTTATTCAAGTTGGTACCCCTGGATGATGGCCTATCTAAGTGCAAAGCAATACCGTGTGGCGCCCTTCTATGTGGCTGATGTAGTATTTAAAAACCCATCCTACTGTGTTTGCCAACCTCGCACAAACACTGCAAATCCCTGGTAGGTGCTAGAACTGATGCAGAGATGCTGCAAAAGCTTTCAAAAGTTATGCCACCACAAAGGATAAGCAGCAGCAGCAGAAACCACACATATCTGTAACATTTAATCCGGTCTGGGGGTTTTGCTAAGTAAAGAAATCTGCCCTTTTCTCCTAGCTGCAAACAGAGCCCTTTTCTTCCAGTAGCGAGAAACTGTGCACAGGAAAGAGTTTGTGAGCAACAAAGCCCCTTTTACACAGTAGTTTGGGATAAGCCTGGCACTCACTGCTGTGTAGGTGGAGCTGCTGGGAGCAATCTGCCCTTCCTATACAGTATGTGGCTAGCTGACTGACAAGGACAACTGAGAAGGAAAAGAAAACAACCAAATTCCTGCACTGCCCTTACGGTAATTTGATGACGGTTTTCTGGAGTTCAGAGTTCTGAAACCATTTTCTAGTGTACGATTGAACTTTGTTTTTAAAACCAAGCCCATAGGAAAGCTCTGTACAGTAATGCATACATACTGGAAGAGCGAGTTAAAAGACAAAATACTGTGAAACTAAATGCCTTTTGGACAGGATCAGTCAAAGGAAGCTATGAGTGTCTTTAGGAAAATAATAGGAATTGTGACATACATACATAGACAGCTATTTTGCTGTCAAAAATTCCAAAATAGCCTTGTAATTATCAACTAATAAAAATCTTAGTCATGTTTCAACTTTTTAATATTGCTTTTACTACTTTAACAATTAAAGGGAAAAGGTAAAGGGACGTCTGACCATTAGGTCCATTGGTGACCGACTCCTAAGACTTGCTCTCATCATAATGCAGTGTTTTTGGAAATGAAATTATGTCCGCAGGGTTCCTTCAGATGGAGGATGAATGATGAGTTGTTGAGGAATGAACAGATGATTGGCAAGGCCCAAAGGACTCTAAGAGATTACTTTGAATTAAATATGAACACAGAGGTAGAAACAAGAGTCATCTGGGATGCCAGTAAAGCTGTAATGAGAGGTTTCCTCATACAACAGAATTCAATAAGGAAAAAGATACAGAAAAAAGAAAAAATTCTCTCTCAAATAAAAGAAAAAGAGAAGAGTTTAAGATCAATGCCAAAGAGCCAACAGATACAAAAAGAAATTAAGGCCTTGCAGATTCAATTTTCTCTAATTATAATTCAAGAAATAGAATGGAAAATAAAAATAAGGAAACAGAGAAATTTTGAATCTGCAAATAAGTGTGGAAAATTGTTGGCTTGGCAATTAAAAAAGAGACAGAAACAAAATACTATTACAAATATTGTATCTGATGGGAAATCTGTGGAAAACCCTGCAGACATAAGGAATTTTTTTCAGAAATATTTCAAACAACTCTATAAAAAAGGTAAAGACGACAAAGATAGAATCAAGCAATTTCTTAATGCAAATGAATTGCAGAAAATTCCCGTAGACAAAAGATCTCTACTCAATGGCATGATTACAAGACAGAAAGTTGAGTTAGCAATAAATCAGATACAACTAGGCAAAGCCCCAGGACCAGAAAAACCCCACCCCACCCTCCCACAATATACAAGGGTCTGGTGACATCTGTCTCAGTGTATCTGAAGAAGTGTTCATGCACACAGAAGTTTAAATCTAGAACAATCATAGGTGCTACTGGACTATTTTTTATTTCAATTGCATCAAACCAACACGGCTACCTACCTGCATTAGGTACAAGGCAGTATTATTCTTTGTTTTCTTTATCTATTGCCAAAAGTGTTTGGATGCTTCCGCCGCTTGTGGAGGCAGTTGCAGAGTTTGCTGTTTCCTTCATTCTTCAAGATCCATCCATCTGCATTGAGACTATCGCTGCTGCTTTCCCTGGAGCTCTTTTTTCTTTCAATTATGCTTATAATTCTCTCCAGTGCTTTATTAATGGAGTCTGCCTGTATACACGTAAGAGGTACATCTGCTTGTATACACATAAGAGGCAGTTGCAGAGTTGTTTCTTTCAATTATTCTTATAATTCTCTCCAGGGATTGGTTAGTGGCATTTGGATGCTTCCCCTGCTTTATGATTCCTTCATAGTCACTTGGTGTGTGGAGGCAGCTGCAGAGTTGGTTGCTGTTTCCTCTTTTTTAAAATAGTTTTTATTAAGTTTCTTACAAATATAACACATACTTCGACAAAAAAGAAACAAAATCACAAATATAAACAAAAAAAGAAAATAGAAAAAAGAAATAAAAAATACATGTCAACAAACACCTAGACAATACGAATTAATTAGTTATTTAAACTTCTAACGTCATAAACATGTTTTGGACTTCCTCTGAGCCCTCCCATCTGAATTTCTTTGTATTTAAATATAGCAGTTTTCTAATATCATTATTAAAACACAGTATTCTAATTAAAATAAAATTTCTTAACTTTTCTTAAGGTTCTAAATCTCAATTATTTAACTAACTCTTAATTTCATCCTAGGTCTTTTTAGTACTTTCAAGTAATTTATAATTTTTAATGTTGCAGTATTTATTCAAATAGTCTTTAAATTTCTTCCACTCTTCTTGATATTCCTCTTCTTTCTGGTCGCGGATTCTTCCAGTAAGGTCTGCCAACTCCATATAGTCCATCATTTTCATCTGCCATTCTTCCACAGTTGGTAATTCTTGTGTTTTCCATTTCTGGCTATAAGAATTCGAGCAGCAGTTGTGGCATACAAAAATAGCTTTACATCTTTCTTGGGTAATTCATAACCTATTATTCCAAGGAGAAAGGCCTCTGGTTTCTTAATAAATGTATATTTCATCATTTTTTAAAATTCATTATAAATCTTTTCCCAGAAGTCTCTCACCTTGGGGCATGTCCACCACATGTGGTAAAAAGTACCTTCCTTTTCCTTACATTTCCAACATGTATTATCACAGCTATGATAAATCTTGGCTAATTTAACCGGAGTTAAATACCATCTATACATCATTTTCATTATGTTTTCCTTTAACACTGTACATGCAGTAAACTTTACCCCTTTCTTCCATAGCCTCTCCCAATCCTCCATCATTATATTATGTCCCACATTGTGTGCCCAATCAATCATAACCGATTTAACTTGTTCATCCTGTGTATGCCACTCCCCTTAAGGAGTCTCAAAGCGGCTAAAAATCTCCTTTCCCTTCATCCCCCACAAGAAACACTCTGTGAGGCGAGTGGGGCTGAGAGACTTCAGAGAAGAATGACTAGCCCAAGGTCACCCAGCAGCTGCATGTGGAAGAACAGAGACGCAAACCCGGTTCACCAGATTACGAGTCCACCGCTCTTAACCACTATACCAAGCTGGGATTCATAATCAAGGGATTCATTCTTCTGCCATATTGCAGTTTGGTTTACATGATCCTTTAAAAGTTTAGCACTTTTAAGTTCCTTTGGTTTGAACAGGAGAGTTAAGAACTTGCTTATATCTTCCTTATTTAAATCAATGGGACATAAAGCTCAACATGGATAACAATCTAATGTTCACATGCTAGACAGTTCCTAAATATTTCCATGCAGAGCTCCTGATGTGGTTTGCTAACTCTCTGTGTGCCCACACACTATTGCTGCTGCCCCAGACAAATTATTGGGGGGGGGGGCCTTGGGGAAAATCCCTCACACACTCACTTAGAACTCACTTAGAAAATATGAGATGGTTATGTTGAAATTCCTAATAAAATATTTTTTTAAAAAATAAAAAGAAAAGAAAATATGAGATGGAGCAGTCACACTCATTGCCTACCTTCAATTTATAAAGAGGTTGTTTGGGAGCATTCAGTTACTGAAAGAGACCATGTGATACCCTATGCAGCTCTGCCAATTTTTGAGTAAGGTGTGGCTGCACAAATTTAGCAATTGATTTTGAAGAGCGGGAGAGATGACCTAGCCCATGCCTAATCATTACTGCATGAGCGGAAGAGAACACTCTCGCCACAACAGACCTAGACTCCTGAACAGTGCGATTGCCGTCCTGAAAAATAAGTCAATACAAGGAGGGAGAGAAAAAAATAATCAAATTACGGTACTCGGGTGGGGGAGGACAGTTAGAGCATTCGGTAGAGCATTCGGGATCACATGAAAATTCCAGATTTCACCTTAAGTATGCATTATGTGTCTGGGAAAGAGGGAAAGTGATGTGGTCAGATGTGAAAGAGGACAAGGCTCCTGTACCTTTAACTGTTTTCTAGATGAATTTCAGCAGACTTAGCTTCCAAAACATGCTCCTCCCTTTGAAATTCCCTTACCAGGGGAAAGGGACTACTAGATAAAGCCTGCCTTCAGGACCATACAGTGAACTGCATGTAAGCAAACTTTATCATTACTTTTAAAAGGAAGACTGCTGGGTCACTATTCTTTTTAAGAGGAAACTTTAAGAGGGAACTAAATTAATTTGAACCGCCAACCTAGGGCATTCTAGGACTTGCCGATCAAAAGGTTGGCAGTTCAAATCCCCGCAATGGGGTGAGCTCCCGTTGCTCGGTCCCTGCTCCTGCCAACCTAGCAGTTCGAAAGCACGTCAACATGCAAGTAGATAAATAGGTACCGCTCCGGCGGGAAGGTAAACGGCATTTCCGTGCGGTGCTCTTGTTCGCCAGAAGTGGCTTAGTCACATGACCCGGAAGCTGTATGCCAGCTCCTTTGGCCTATAGAGATGAGTGCTGCAGCCCCAGAGTCGGTCACCACTGGAACTAATGGTCAGGCGTCCCTTTACCTTTTCCCTTCAATTGTTAAAGTAGTAAAAGCAATGTTAAAAAGTTGAAGAATGACTAAGATTTTTATTAGTTGATAATTACAAGGCTATTTTGGAATTTTTGACAGCAAAATAGCTGCCTATGTATGTATGTCACAATTCCTATTATTTTCCTAAAGACACTCATATCTTCCTTTGACTGATCCTGTCCAAAAAGCAAGGTGGGGAAAATGCTCTGGTTTCTGGGTTATATAGTGCCTAACATTCTTAGAATTCTGTTTCAGAATGAATGAAAAGTTCCAAAGTCCCCTCCCTTGACTTTTAAAACAGAGTACAGTGAATGTTGGATGGAATGTGTGTGAGTTTTACTTTAAGAAAATTTAGTGGCCTACTCTGCCATGGGTATATTAATATTACAATTTATTTTTCTGTTTATCAATTGTATGCTTTGGGATACTGAGAATGCAGACTTATGCATATCTACTCAGGAAAGTTGGTTATATTTAGCTTAATAGAACTTAGATATTTATATGTTTGTACTGTTACTGCACATAACTGCATATATATTTTCTACACTGACAAAAAAAGATTGGTTGGAAAGGCACTAATTATATATTTCGTTCCAATTCTTGCTAGGACATATTAGACAGGCAGTGCCCTCCTCACATGACTGGTGAAATAAACTGTTATTACACCATTCCTGGAATCCATTTGCTGAAGTCATGGGGGACAAACAGGATGTGCACACATTTCTGTTTACATTGCATCAAGGGTGCTCCCACCGCTGGTTTGGGAAGTGATGTTAACATGTTAGCCACAGTCTATATCTGCCCTGTATCTATTCTGTTGTTTTTAATAAAATACTGTTTTGATGCTTTCCCCCCTTAACCAACTTTAATCCGAATTGAGAAAACAAATGATGTAGCAGCATTTTTAGCTGGTAATATGTTCATAGCCATTGAGTTAGGTGTTTTTTGCAGTCCTGCTTAGTACTGGATTGTTGCCAATAGCTGCAAATTTCACATTACGCTTCTAATATTACAGTACGTGTAGCTGTAGTGCGTAATACTTTCATGCCATACTCTAGGTTCCCTTTGGCAATTATAAATCGTTTCTGATAAAATCTGTTTGCTAAATTACCTTTCCAGCAATGTAGAGAAAAAATTTATAAATCCTACTACGTCTATACTTTGTTCAAACTCCCTCTTTCGAAGGACTAAAATCAAAAGGAGCTTTCGTTCTGCCAGGTTGTTCATTAAAACATTAAATGTACCTGGAAAAGGTACAGATCAGGGTTGGTGAGGACTACAGTTTAGGGAGAGGGTGTGTGGCTGGGGAGAGTTCTGACTGCTGGGTAGAGACCAAGGGACCCACATTCAGCCGTTGGACCCAAGATTCCCCATCCCTGTTGTATCTAACCAATACTTCTCTGGGAGAAACTGTACGAAAGAGGCAGTAGTGAGGATGCTACTTTTAAAGGTCCTCACATCATACTCATAACTCCAATTTTGGACTAAGTGGTCTGTGTCTGAGCAACAGTGAGTACTCCTGAATTATGCAGGTAATCTGTCCCACAGAGACAAGGTCTTGCCACAGTTATGCATGCCCTCATCACCTCTTGATGCACTACAATACATGGGCTGCCCATGAAGATAGTTTGGAAACTTAAGTTGGTCCAGAATGCAGAAGCTGCTGCTGTGTGTTAACTGCCAGAAACAAATGCCATCGATGTTGCAAAAGAAATCCACTGCTTAAAATGTTCTCACACTAATTTCAAAGCCTGATATGGGGCGGGGGCGGGAAGTAGTACCAGACTGAGTCCCAAATTACATATATAAATTACTTTCTCTGAGGGTCCAATACTGAATATCTGCAGTGGCTGCTGTCTCTGTCAAAGCCCAATTATCCCCAACAATTGATTACTACCCCTTTTCTATTTCTTACTGGATGAAATTCAGGATTCATACTTCACCGGTATCGGAAATATACATCTAGGTTAGGTCTCGGCCTGCATGTCAGTGGGATTACTTAAAAGAACTAAACATGCATATTTCATCTGTCAAAAATCTGGATATTCTTTTCCATTGCTTTCCATGTGGCAGAAATCTCCATTGATGCAAAGGAGGAAAATATCCCATTGTGTTCTGGTCTGTTTATTTTGACTGCTCGGCAAGTTATGTCGTTAATTGTTTACTTTCTTAACGGTTCTAACTTGTGACCTGTGCACTTTAAACTGGCTAGTTTTCTCTGTACACAGATTAATCAATTGCTTTTAGTGTGTGTTCCTTTTCTGTCTCTGCAAACTATTCAGTAGCTTTTAGGATTTGTAAGCTTTATCACGTCTACTGGGTGACTGTTATTTCACTGAAAGCTACTTTTTATAAAATGAGCCTTGCAGACACCACATTGCTTTTATTTAAGTGTTGTTTTACTCCGTTTTTGCACTGGCTATCTTTCTTCTTTGTAAGTCAGTAACATGGCTTTTATTGAAGAAATATTAAGTATAAATGGCATCCTCTACGAGTAATAAGTTGAGACAAGACTTAACAGTGTGATTTGATTAATCAACCAACAGCTACAACAAGTAGTTCTCTGTTGGAGCCCCTCCTCACCACCCCATGCTTCTCCACGAATCATCCCTAAACTCCTGTCCCAGTTCTTTTTAAAGGGAATTCATGCAAATTACTAGGACTGTTATAATAGGATTAGGTTTATTGAGAGAAAAATGCGGGAGGATTTTTATATCCTTTTCTAACTGATGTGGTATAACAAACTGCACACACACAACCTGTACATACTTGTGAAGTTCCCCTCCATTCAGGGAGTTTGGTAACCAAGACTTACATCTTGATTACCTTTAATCACCACATAATTATCTCTGCCAATGTGAGTGTCAGCAATCAACAACTAGTCTGCCATCACTCCTCCCCAGAAGACCCGCATTTCCCCTCCATTCAGATAGTCATGCTGACTTAAGAGTCTGAGTGGAGGAGCAGGGGACATCAGGGGCAGAGCTACTCAGATCTGCTCCTTGCTCCCATGTTGATGTGCATATAAGAAAGGAAAAGTTCCTTGAAATTATAATATAATGCAGTGCAGACTCTGCATGCTAAAATGTATATACATATTTTCCTACACTTGAGAATGGGAGGGAAAGAAGCATTTTGAGAGCGGGCTGACTGGGTGACACATATAAACACCAGCATATATATTGCTTGGTTTTGCAGTGTTTGGGATTAGTCTCAAAATTATATACTCTTCAGCACAATATGATTTCCCTAGATGAGCAGCAGTGAATACAATCAATGGAAAAAATATTGCATAAAAAATGTTTACTATAAAATCATTAATAGTAGTAACAATAATATACAATAAGAACAAGAAATTACAATATTAGTATACTGACATTGACACAGAACTACTTTAACCATTGTCTGAAATTTTTGCTTTCTACAATGTTTATTTTCTAACTGTTGCATTTCATAGTCCTCTGCAAAATATATAAATATTTAATTTTGCATCATTATTTTGCTAGCTCCATATAATAGAAAATTTGATACTATTTAAGACTTCTTCCTTCTAAGACATCATATATATCATTCAATGTATATTCGAGGTATTTTATAAGTTCTTCTGAGTCTTTTTCTAAATAGCTAGTTATAAGACTTCCTACCCAATCTTCAAACATGTTATATCCAACTCCGAAACCATCTGGCACGACTGGTCCAAACCCACCATGATTAATTGCTTCACTGCCTAATGTACTAGTTGAAATTATAATATGGTTTATGTTTTTGTAGGCTGGGTCATTATAAATATCAGGCATACGTCCACCTCTGCGCTGGACGAGGTACTTCAAGGCAAATAAATGGCGATCAAATCCTTGGCCTGGATTTTAAAAAAAGGGCAAATGCATAGGGTAAGTATTAAAACAACAACAGGGCTTATAGATCCTGCCTACTAAAAAAGGCCACAAATACTTGAAAACCCACACATGAATGACCAAAAGCTCAGGTGAAAAGCAAAGCTAGCTATGTTTACTAATTTCAAGCGGTCTGCCCTGATTATGACTACCCTTGGATACAACCTAATGTACAGAAAGTGAGCTACAGCATTTTGATTATATACTTAGTAAATATAATTTTCCATTCTAGTTATATGAAATAGAAAACACTATTTACACATGGTTTTGTGAAAACACCTCCATTAAGTGATAGCTTTTAAACAGCTTCAAGCGGTTTCTTCAAGCATTGACTTGATGCCATTCCTGATTTTTATATTTTCCTGTTATCCTGGAATGACCTGCAACTTTGTCTAATGATGCCAGACAGCTAGACACCCATGAGTATCCCCAAAGATACACTGAAATGTCTCCCCACTAAGCATAACGATACTTCATCTTACTGTATGGCCACATTTGGTTTAGCATGACATGCATGTGCCTACCTTCCTCCCGATCTTCTGTGCTATATCTCTTCTCAGTTGGTTAGAGCATGGTGCTGATAAAGCCAAGGTTGCAGGTATGATCCCCGTATGGGACAGCTGCATAGTCCTTATTACAGGGGGTTGGTCCCTTCCAACTCTACAGTTCTGTGATTTTCCCACACAACTGAGCGCAAGAATCTGAAAGCGTTTATTTTCTTACTTTTCATTGTGTGGTTTAGCATTAATTGGTCTCAACAAACCAGCTTCATAATCTATGATTTCAAGTTGGTATATTTAATGGTAAACTATGGTCTGTGGTCTAGATGCAAAAAGGGAAATTTAAGCTTCTAAGCGCCTCCAGGCTACAGGAGGAAATAGGAGGGGGAAGCATGTAAACCTGGAAGGAAGGTAGCTCATAAATGCCATCCTAAAACACTATTTAGCATGGCATCTGAATGTCTATGACTGTTAGGAAATATGCCAAATTTTAGAACATTCCTGTTTCATAGAGTATTTATTTTATTTAAGGCTGTGTTTGATCATCTAGCAATCTCAGGAGAGTACACTGAAACAAATAAACAGACTTCAAATTACAGGGCAGATAAAAACGAACCACACCAAGTACAATAGTAATTAAAACAAATTCAGATAACCTACATAACTAAGAGAATTGTTTAGCAAATATCTAAGCAATACTGTTTTTAGCTGGTGACAAAAACTCAAATGTTGGCGATAGCCATATCCTGAAAGGGAGGGTATTCCACAACTGGGGCTCCACCACAGAGGAGGCCCTCTCTTAGGCTACCACACAGCAGATGTCACTGAAGTGTGGTAAAACATAACTGGCATCCCTCAATGACCTTAATTTAGGGACAGGGCAGTAGTGAATAGACTCTCCTAGTTTCATGAAGTTCCAAAGGACCTAAGTACAGTGGTGCCTCGCAAGACGAAAAGAATTTGTTCCACGAGTCTTTTCGTCTTGCGATGTTTTTCGTCTTGCGAAGCACGGTCCGTCGCAACTGCGCCTCTTCAAGCGGCTTTAAAAAAAAAAGTGCAAGATGTTTTTGTCTTGCAAAGCAAGCCCATAGGGAAATTCGTCTAGCGAAGCAACGCAAAAACGGAAAACCCTTTCGTCTAGCGAGTTTTTCGTCCTGCGAGGCATTCGTCTTGCGGGGCACCACTGTAAGCTGCTATCAAGTGAGGTGCTATTACTGTTATGTCAGTTTGTGTTTTAAATGTCGAAATGTTTTTGTTTTTGTTGTTCTTGTTTTTAAGATGTTTTCAGCTTGTATTTTTGTTGTGAACTGCCCTGAGATCTACGGATGAAGGGTGGTATACAAATTTAATAAATAAATAAAATAAATGAATAAAGCTGGCTTTTGAATTATTCAGAATCTTTTATCAGACCAAAAGAAAGAAAAGCCCTAATGCTGTATCACTGGGGTGATGCTACCTACCAAGTTCTGCTAGAATAACAAAAGATACAAGATTTTAGAATGCAGACACCGTAAAGAATAGATGTTGCTGGTGGGATTAATACAAAGAGCTCCTCTAGGGACACAGCACTGGACCTATAATAACCAAAATGCAAATAGCTATTCATAATTGCAAATCTAGCCAATTTTGAATTACAGAGAATCCTTCAAAGAAGAGACTTTTTTAAAAGTCACATATCTTCATTTCAACATGTTTTGTACCCTTCATTTAGAGATCTTTTATTTTAAAAGCATGTGGTGAGAGGTTAACATTATAAATATACTAGAGAAAGGGCATTTTTCTCCTCTTAAGAACCAGTATGGTGTAGTGATCAGATCAGGGCTAAGGCCACTGGAGTTCAAAGCCCCATTCAGCCATAAATCTCAGGCTAGTCACAAAGGCTGCTGCAATCTTTTGCACTGTTACCTAGTAATAAGTAAGCCCCATTGAATTCAATTAACTTAATCTTGAGCAGACATGGACAGGATTGTGCTGTCAATTTGTCATCCTAACTTACCTCACAGGGTTGTTGTGAGGATAAAATGGGCATGGGAGAATGACGTATAATGCCTTGAGCTCCTCAGAGGAAGGGGGATATATAAATGAAATAAAGTATGAAAAATATTACTGCACTATCTCTCAGCAAAGTCTTTAGTTAAATGAAGAAAAGCCAGAATGAATGTATCTCCATGTGAAAACTCCTAGGAAACATTACCCTTTCTGTAAGACAAGTCAAACAACAGAAATCCAATATGAATGAGAAAATGTTGAAAAGGCCTAACCTAATGTAGCCTCCAGCTGCAAGCGCCTATGATACTTCGAACATTCGTCAATCATGTTTCTCATATCTTCAGTGCTATGCTTCCCTCGTTGATCAATAAATGCAACTGTACATTTTTTTGTGTACACAGATGTTGGTCGAATTGTTTCAGTGCGACCATGCTTAAAAGCTGCGGTACTACATGCTTCGTAAGAAGGAAGAAGTTTTCCATACTGGTGATAGACAGCCATCTGACATGCAAGCTGAAACACAGCATCAGGGCTCAAATTTTGATTTATTAAATATTGTTTTCCAAACTTTTTATACTTAAGCGTTCTAACACAGAACATTCCCCTTTTTTGATCAAATTTCTGACGTGCAGCACTTATAGCAGATGTTATTGTGTGATCCATATTAAATTCAAGCTTGTCACATGATGTAACAAATAGAGCTGGACTGGCTTGTGGTACAAGAGCCGGGTGCTCTGTGCTGTCCCTATAGACTTCATTAATAAAACGCAGAATTGCAATTCCATCTCCCCAAGAGTGTTCAAAATTTATTCCTGCAGTACCATCACTAGTGACAATCAGACTAAAAGATTTGTCAAACCAGCGATTGAAGCCATATCCATGAAGAAAACAATGAGTGAGCTCAAGTTCATTTTGGGGGGAAGCTCTATCTAAGCAAAGACAAAATACGGCACTGTCAATTTTCTTGAGGTTTTCTTCGTTACCTTTTTGAACAAGTTCCTGTCTTAATGTTGCCCAGGTATTTCTATCTTCAGTTGTCAGGTAGCAAAGTTCAAACTTAGGCAACCGATCAGCGTCGTGTATTATTTGTGTTAAATGAGCCAGGATTTCAGATGGGTGTAAAATGTTACCAAAAGCATCCAATACTTCAAAAACATAGAGATGTCCATTTCTCATCACCAACAAATGTCTTGCAAATTCACTTGTGAACAATGCATCTTTGCTTAAATTAGGAATTCTGGTGCTGTTGAAGAGTGACTTATATTGTGACATGTCTAAAGGATATGCATTCACCAAATACGCTCCATACCAGGATATACTAGGTGGAAGAATACGGATAAAATGTTTGAATACTTTACTCTGACCCCATTTGCGATTGACATAATATATATCTGGCCGCAAATAGTTATTCTTCAGGCTGTTAAGAAATTTTAACGATGATACAACCAGATTTGTTGCTCTCACTATTTGCCTGTTGTATTCCGGTTTTGGGTCAGGATTTAAAGTAATGAAAGGGTTGTAGTTTAAAACAATTGGATCTCTTGCAGAAAGATACATATCATACCAGGGCCCTACAAAAACAAAAACAAAAAACCAGTTAATAAAATGCACATTTGGCTCTTTGATATATCAAAGATAGTTGCACAATCAAATCCAAGAGGTCACCAGTGTGGATAACAATCACTGTCACATGTGCCATTAAAGAAAAAAGTCTACCTTAAGAAAGTTGAAGTCTTACCCAAATAAGAACAGTTTTCGTCTCTCTCTCTCTCTCTCTCTCTCTCTCTCTCTCTCTCTCACACACACACACACACACACACACCTCAAAAAGGATATTGGAAGGAGCAACTTCCCTAGGCAGAAGATTTTTGTTTATGTTTTTTTTAGCTTAGAAAAAAAGCAGGCATAAGGGAACATGATAGACATGCACAAAAGTATGTGTGGTGTTGAAAAATTCAATACCCCAGAGTAATCAGTTGAAGCTGAATTTCAGGGAGATTCAGGACAGAGAAATAGAAATAATGTATTTCATGCAGGGTATTGGTAAACTATGGAATTTAGTGATGGCTGACAACTTAAGCAGCTCCACAGGGGGATTAGATGAATTTATGGAGGATAAACCTATCAATGATGGCTATATATTCCCTCCAATATCAGAAGTATGCCTCTAAATGCTAGTTGCTGGGAATCTTAAGTGGGAGAGTGCTATTGTGCTTATGTCCTGCTTATGGGATTCCCATAGATATTTACTTAGTCAACAGCAACAGAGTGCTCAACTATACCGGTCTGATCCAATAAGCTCTTCTTATATTGGTCAATATTTATTCACCTAATACTAACAGAATATGTGTATTCATTAAGCTAAAGGTAAAGGGTAAAGGGACCCATGACAATTAAGTCCAGTCGTGAGCGACTCTGGGGTTGCAGCACTCATCTCGCTTTAAAGGCTGAGGGAGCCAGCGTTTGTCTGCTTCCGCAGACAGTTTTTCCAGGTCATGTGGCCAGCATGACTAAGCCATTTCTGGCGAAACCAGAGCAATGCACAGAAACGCCCGTTTACCTTCCCGCCAGAGCAGTACCTATTTATCTACTTGCACTGTGTGCTTTCAAACTGCTAGGTTGGCAGGAATTCAATAAGCTAATGAATACTAAATAAGGATATTATCTGGAGAATATGCAACACAGAGATTTGACTGTTCCAAAACTTGAAACAAAACCAGTGATTTAAGAACTTTGAAAAACACTGAAGATAACAATTATTTTTTGTGTGTGGAGAGTAATAGTCAAGTAAGTCAAGACTGGTCATACTATATGTGCTTCTGAGGACCAAAAGATACAGGATAATGTGTAGTCTACCAGACAGAAAGTTTCAGCAGAGGTACAGAGTTCATTCAGCTGACCATTTTGAGTGCTTAGTTTTTCTGCTTGAATTATGTTTTGTCTGCAATTTGAAAATGGAAAATGATCATGTGACAATTCTGTTATTCACCTAGATATCATGAGTGAACTAGCCATTGTGCAATCAACTTTTTAGGTTTTGGGATAGAGTATTCAACTGCAGTCTCCACATGAAGTGGAATTCTTACATGACTACTTTATCACAAACATATAATCTGGTGGGGGGAAACAATCAGCACATAATGAGAGAGCATGGTTGTTGAAAAATAATTCCTAAACTGTCTCTGGAATAAACATCAATAATAGTAATAACATCACAGTAATCCAAGTTTATGCACCAACTACTGGTGCTGAAGAAACTGAAATTGACCAATTCTATGAAGACTTACAAGACCTTATAGAAGTGACACCAAAGAAGGATGTTCTGCTCATTATAGGGGATTGGAATGCTAAAGTAGGGAATCAAGAGATAAAAGGAACAACAGGCAAGTTTGGCCTTGGAGATCAAAACGAAGCAGGGCAAAGGCTAATAGAGTTCTGTCAAGAGAACAAACTGGTCATCACAAACACGCTTTTCCAACAACACAAGAGACGACTCTACACATGGACATCCCCAGATGGGCAACATCGAAATCAGATTGATTATATTCTCTGCAGCCAAAGATGGAGAAGCTCTATACAGTCAGCAAAAACAAGACCTGGAGCTGACTGTGGCTCAGATCATCAGCTCCTTATAGCAAAATTCAAGCTTAAACTGAAGAAAGTAGGAAAAACCACTGGACAGGTAAGATACAATCTAAACCAAATCCCTTATGAATACACAGTGGAAGTGAGGAACAGGTTTAAGGATTTAGATTTGCTGGACAGAGTGCCTGAAGAACTATGGGTGGAGGCTCGCAACATTATACAGGAGGCAGCAACTAAAACCATCCCAATGAAAAAGAAATGCAAGAAAGCAAAGTGGCTGTCCAACGAGGCCTTACAAATAGCGGGGGAGAGAAGGCAAGCAAAATGTGAGGGAGATAGTGAAAGATACAGGAAATTGAATGCAGACTTCCAAAGAATAGCAAGGAGAGACAAGAAGGCCTTCTTAAACGAGCAATGCAAAGAAATAGAGGAAAGCAACAGAATGGGAAGAACCAGAGATCTGTTCAAGAAAATCGGAAATATGAAAGGAACATTTCGTACAAAGATTACCATAATAAAGGACAAAAGTGGTAAAGACCTAACTGAAGCAGAAGACATCAAGAAGAGGTGGCAAGAATACACAGAGGAATTATACCAGAAAGATATGGATGTCTCGTACACCCCAGATAGTGTGGTTGCTGACCTTGAGCCAGACATCCTGGAGAGTGAAGTCAAATGGGCCTTAGAAAGCACTGCAAATAACAAGGCCAGTGGAAGTGATGGTATTCCAGCTGAACTGTTTAAAATTTTAAAAGATGATGCTGTTAAGGTGCTACACTCAATATGCCAGCAAGTTTGGAAAACTCAGCAGTGGCCAGAGGATTGGAGAAGATCAGTCTACATCCCAATCCCAAAGAAAGGCAGTGCCAAAGAATGCTCCAACTACCGCACAATTTCACTCATTTCACACGCTAGCAAGGTTATGCTTAAAATTCTACAAGGAAGGCTCAAGCAGTATGTGGACCGAGAACTCCCAGAAGTGCAAGCTGGATTTAGAAGAGGCAGAGGAAACAGAGACCAAATTGCAAACATGCGCTGGATTATGGAGAAAGCTAGAGAGTTCCAGAAAGACATCTACTTCTGCTTCATTGACTATGCCAAAGCCTTTGACTGTGTTGACCACAGCAAACTATGGCAAGTTCTAAAAGAAATGGGAGTGCCTGATCACCTCATCTGTCTCCTGCGAAATCTCTATGTGGGACAAGAAGCTACAGTTAGAACTGGATATGGAACAACTGATTGGTTCCAAATTGGGAAAGGAGTACGGTAAGGCTGTATATTGTCTCCCTGCTTATTTAACTTATATGCAGAATTCATCATGCGAAAGGCTGGGCTGGATGAATCCCAAGCCGGAATTAAGATTGCCGGAAGAAATATCAACAACCTCAGATATGCAGATGACACAACCTTGATGGCAGAAAGTGAAGAGGAATTAAAGAACCTTTTAATGAGGGTGAAAGAGGAGAGTGCAAAATATGGTCTGAAGCTCAACATCAAAAAAACGAAGATCATGGCCACTGGGCCCATCACCTCCTGGCAAATAGATGGGGAAGAAATGGAGGCAGTGAGAGATTTTACTTTCTTGGGCTCCATGATCAGTGCAGATGGTGACAGCAGTCACGAAATTAAAAGACGCCTGCTCCTTGGGAGAAAGGCGATGGCAAACCTAGACATCTTAAAAAGCAGAGACATCACCTTGCCAACAAAGGTCCGTATAGTAAAAGCCATGGTTTTCCCAGTAGTGATGTATGGAAGTGAGAGCTGGACCATAAAGAAGGCTGATCGCCGAAGAATTGATGCTTTTGAATTATGGTGCTGGAGGAGACTCTTGAGAGTCCCATGGACAGCAAGAAGATCAAACCTCTCCATTCTGAAGGAAATCAGCCCTGAGCGCTCACTGGAAGGACAGATCGTGAAGCTGAGGCTCCAATACTTTGGCCACCTCATGAGAAGAGAAGACTCCCTGGAAAAGACCCTGATGTTGGGAAAGATGGAGGGCACAAGGAGAAGGGGACGACAGAGAATGAGATGGTTGGATGGTGTCCTTGAAGCTACTAGCATGAGTTTGATCAAACTGGGGGAGGCAGTGGAGGACAGAAGTGCCTGGCGTGCTCTGGTCCATGGGGTCACGAAGAGTCGGACACGACTAAACGACTAAACAACAACAACAACAATAGTAAGAAAGTTCATGGGCATTTTTTTAATTGCAAGAAAATTAAAAACCAACCTGCTATATAACTTGTATGCTTATTAAGTCTATCATGTTCCAGAAGATCACGATGTATTAACCTCCCTTCTCCAGCTTCAAACTTTCTAGCAATTTTTTCAGTATTTCTAGAAATTGAAAAAGTGTTACTCATCCTAGCACTGGATTTCAATAGTATTTATTATAATAAATTATAATATTTCATTAATATATTCCCTTTTATGTAACACATATATGCAATATATAGTGCCATCCTTACACACCTGGACAATAATGTAGGTTGTGCAGGAGCAGTGTTTCAATGAATCACACATTAAATAAACATTATATGAAATTAGGGGTGAAGTAAATATGACTCTGAAAAGAGTCAAGTTAGGTGTGCTCCTTAATCAAAGTCAAGGCTAACAAATATTGTAAACAGAAATTGTTGTAATTCCAGGCTTGGAGTTTTTGAGGAAGTAAATGTTTATATGAATTCTATTTAGGAGTCCATAAAGACAGTTTGCTATGACAGGTCTTCCTGATCTTGCTGCATGAATCATTGACCTGTATTATCAACGCAAATTCCAGGTCCCCTATGGTGTCTACAAATTCCAGAGAACTCAGAAGAGTCTTCCACTGTGCATGCGGAAAGAACCTGAGGTGGGACTTGTCTCTCTTATCAGGGGCCTTAGCAGCTAGGTTTTAGAGAAGCAGAAGCAGCAAAAGGACTTGGGCTGTTTCTGCCACCTCTCAGACCCAGTATGAAGTCACACCAGAACCCCTCTCCCTGGTTCCTTCAGCAAAAGAAGGCAGAAGAGGCAGAAGTCCATCCCTAGTATATTGTGCCACTTCTGATTCTCCAAAGCCGAGCAGGAAGTGAGTGGTAGAGCATACCACTCCCTTGCATAATCTGCACACACCAAAGAATTTGGGGGAAGAGGGAGAGGAAGTGCACTGCCAACCAACAACAAGGGCTGGACCCCTAATTATCAGTGAAACAGCACCATCAACATACAAACTATGTATTTAAGTCAAAGGGATGCAAACTATGTTTTTAAGTCAAAGGTTTCACAGAAATTGTGGTTTCTGAGGAGCGGGAAGTGGCACCATACATTTGTTCTGGGAAGGAGTTACCAGTAAATATAAGAAGCTATTTTACATTGAGTCAGAGAATATGTCCAGCTGGCTCAGGCTGTGTATACACAACAGTTTCGTCAAGAGCCACTGGAGACTGTGTAGTTGTTTTTTTCTACATAGTCCACACACAATCTAGATCTTTTTTATTTTTTGGGCCCCCCAAAAGTGCTTCTTGAGAAATTGGTTCCATTTTCAAAAAGGAAAGCTCATTGCAGATTGATTCTGCATTACCCCACAATGTGTCCATTTGAAAAAAGGCCCTCTGCGTGGTTCCCTGTAATCTCACTTCTCGCAGTGTGAGGACCGCCAGAAGGGCCTTGGGCTGAACAATGGGGGTGGTGACGTTCCTTCAGGTATACAGGGCTGAGGCCGTTTAGGGCTTTAAATGTCAGCACCAGCACTTTGAATTGTGCTCGGAAATGTACTGGGAGCCAATGTAGGTCTTTCAGGACAGGTGTTATGTGGTCTCAGCAGCTGCTCCCAGTCACCAATCTAGCTGCCGCATTCTGGATTAACTGTAGTTCCGAGTCACTTCAAAGGTAGCCCCACGTAGAGCGCATCAAAGTAGTCCAAGTGGGAGATAACCAGCGCATCAAGATTGTTGAGGACAGAAAAGTTACGGTACATTTTTGTGCTACAAATGGCTTAGTGTGTACACAGCCTCTGTCTTATTTCTACACTAACTAATAGCATCTCTGCAGGGTTTCAGACAAGATGCTGAAGATTGAACCTGGGACAATCAGTATGCCAAGCATGTACTGTGCTACAGCTCTTCCTATTAGCAAGGAGCACCAATAGAAAACACATACAGAGCCATACAAGAGAGTAGTTGTTTAAGCAGCTGCTGGTGATAGAGCTGGAGAGCAAATGTTAATTTTTGTGTTTACATTTGACATATTGAAATAATTGCAAGTGTCATTTCTTGTACCTGTACTCTTCTTCATTCAATAGTGGCTTCTGGGCAGCTAAATATCTATTAATAGTATCCTCCAGTTTTGGAATAGGCAATCTACAAATGGATATTGACAAATTATAGATCCGGCACATAAATCCTCAGAGATTACTACCTCCCCTTCAATATACCAGCCCACCTGTTCATTCATATTTAAATTAATAATTTATGGCACATAGACACATAATTTATAGATTACCTGGAGTGGGGGAGAATAAATACTCTTTTAATTTGCAAAGCCTTTGTTGCCTGATCACCCAGAGGTGATTCTTACTTGCTACAAGTATTATTTAAAAAAATTAAAGACAACTTAAATAATGAAGACACCAAAGCCTCTTATCTACAAATGTTAAAAACAGTAAGAGTGGAAAGACTACTAGTTCTATTTCCACAATGATACATTCACACTGAATCTTTATGCCTTCTAAGATTTAAAGGATATAATGCACAATGAAAATCAGAGGAAGCAAAATAAATCACATATCAGGGACCCCCTACAGTAGCAAACCAGCAGTGCCTGACTCATACTGATTTATATCTGCAATGTCAGCAGGTGAGGACCAGTATGAGCTATCCCCATGCTCATAGAAACATGCATGCAGATACACAACAGATACACAAATTTATATCCTGCAGTATAATCAGGATGGTTAAACAGTTATTAAATGCTGCACACTTTCCACCTGTGCACTACATCCATTTATGGACTGTGAGCAGCCATTGAACAGGGTGCAACTATTCCCGTTAAACTAGACATATTAAGGCGTAATTAGTCTTAATTAATGTTTAGGTTTACCAGGAAAACTGATATGAGATTAGTTTTAATAGAACAAATGTTAGGTGGGCAGATGTGCACACAACGTCAATAAATATTATTTATAAATCAATCAATGAAGGAATCCTTCTCAGGTCCTTCTACTCAGGACATGCATAAGCGCATCGGCTGCAGTTTGTGTGTTGTGCAAATGCTCCCTGCAGTCCTCCAGAAGCTGGAAACAGGCTAGTTTAACCCCTGGTTTGCTAGTGAAACTGAATTACAGTGTCAAAAAATGATGCACGTCTAAAAAGTGTGTCACCAACATGAAAAGCTCGGAAAGCTCTGGGCTTTGCTAATGTCCCTTATCAGTGTTCCATCTCTGCATGGTGTACCCATAAAGGATCCTAGTGTTCAGCTGGCATGAACAAAAAGAGTCTTGTGGTGCCTTGATGCCTAAGAGCGCAATCCTGTCTGTTTACCAGAAAATGTACTTCCACAAAGCTCAACCAACTTGCCCTAAAGTAAGTGGCCATAGGATCACAACCCAATATACTGCACAGGATAAGTTTCTGCAGATGGTGACTGCATTAGTATTTAAGGCGACAGCTTTTAAAAATGGTCCTGATACGACTCACAACGTGGTCAAATCTTACATTTTGCACTTCAGGGTGTAAGGAGGCGCTAACTCAAGTAGGATCAGCCCCAAGCACTCTGCCCAACAAGCGGGCCGGCTTTCACTTGAGGTGCCTTGTTGCGTTTGCTCTTAAGTGCAAACTACTGTGCGTATATAACCCCTGTGGGAGCTGGAACGAGTGGCTTTTGGGGAAGAGGAGGAGGAAGAAGAAGAAGGCACGAGGGACCTGCTGGCCTTCCCGCTTCCTCCTCAGCTCCTCTTTCTCCCTCACACCACCACCCACCCCCTGCAAGTCTGGAGCAACGGCGACGCGGGGGAACCTGGGCAAGCTGGGCTGGAAGTGCATGGTAGGAATGGTGCTCCGGTGCACGAAGTGATGGTCCGTGTCCTGCTCCGACACGATGCCTTCCAGCTGCCCCACGGTCCTCCAGTAGCGGCGGCTCCTGGCCGCGCTGCTCCACAGGGCCGCGGCGCCCCACCGTGGCCTTGCTCGGTGCATGTCACGTTGAGAAGGGGGGGCGGGCGGGAGTAGCAGAGCAGGCGCCAACCGATCCTCGCCGGCACGCGCTTCTTAGAATGGCGGCAAACGGCCGCGGCGGGTGGGGTGGGGCGCTCGGGCGGTAACCAGGGCAACGCGAGGGAGGCCGTTGCTCTTCTGCAGAGGCGGCGCAGGCGAGCGCTGAGGCGGCCTTGTTCTTTGAGTCTCCCTCATGGCCCCCTCGTTTCGTGCTCTTTTCTTCTTCTTCTTCTGGTCGGGGGTGGGGGGGTAGAGCTCCCCCGCCTCATATTTTATTCCACCTCGGTCGGTGTATGTTTCTAGGTCGCCCGTTTTACCTTGCAGCGCCGGGTTTACGTATAAGCTAAACAAGCTACAGCTTTAAAAATTTAAAGGAAAAAAACAACGATGTGAATTTCCAAAATAGAAGATAAAAAACAAATAAAAAAAACTTACGTACAGCACCAGTGGTTTGTGTTGTGTAGACTCCTATGATGTAAGCAATGGGCCCTGCCTGCTAGCCTGCTCCCTAAAATACCACTGGTTTGCTCATTCCTATATATAGGGTTGCATTTCGCTATTAATATACTTCTTTTTAATTGTATTTCAGTTCAATAATTACTTTGATAAAATACATATTTTGTTATGTGCAAATGGCTTTAGATACCTATTAGGTTGATAAATTACCATATAGCATATATTCTACACAAAAAACAGCAACAATTTGTTGTTGACAAAGAACAGCTGGATATATAAAGGGCCCCATTACTTTCAGTAGGTTAGGACCTCATCAAACCTAAATCTGTCCCAGAGTGGGACCCATTTTATGGAAGAAGGTGCAAAAGGAAGTTCTGCTTCCCCACACCTAAAACCAGTTTTCCAACATGAGGGCAAACCTTGTTATTTTAAGGAGCAGCAAGCAAAAGTATTGAACCCCCCCCCCGCCCCATCTCTTTCTGCTATTGGCCTAGTGAGGCATGCTGAGAATAGTTCCACAGTATAAATAAGGTCACTCGTATTTTTTAAGGTGTAAATACATTTGCAGCCTCAAAGAGAAGACTCATGGGTGTAGCCAAAGGGGGTGAGCAGGGTGGCAGCTGCCCACCCATCAATTAAAATCAATAAAAATACTTAATTGAGCCTCCCCCCCAACAAAAGCCTTCCCTCCCCCAACAAAAATCCTGGCTACATCCTTGTCTGCAGACCGTATGTTTTTATTGGAATTAATTGCATATTTTATTTGGGACAGCAACACATTGCACAACCCAGAAGTAGTATTTCAATGCCTCCTGCCTTCGTTGCATTTATTAAGGATTAAAAACAAAGCAAACGAAGGCTCCTCTCATGTGTATCAACTATATGTAGGTAAAGCTACAAGCTAGGCGCACAGTTTTAGAAACCACAGATCGGCAATTTTGACAAAGCGTTTGCCAAACACTTCTGAGAAATGCGGTCTGTTGGAATTAGCAATAGTAATTCTAGACATATGCCAACAGATCCAGCAGTGTTAGCAAAAAAGGGAGAACTTCTGGCTGTACATGCTGGACACATTAACACCACATGACCTCAGCCTAGTGGGTGGTACCAGTACCAGTACCCTTGAGGGAATGAAGGCTTTCTGAGCATCCTCAAAGGTCTCTTAACTACCACCTGTGAAACAGCATCATTTTTATCAGGGCAGGTGATGAAGGTGGAAGCCAAAACATTTTACTGCAAATAAAATTAAGATTTCTGTATAGTCCTTGTAAGAAATATGTGCTACAAGATCCAGAGCAAACTTGTCTGAAGTGCTCTTTGTTGCTTTTACTCTCCCCCTCCTCATATTTGGTAGCCATACTGTGATATCCAACTAATTTCTGCTCAAAGTTAACCCATTTAAAGTAATGCCTAAGCCATGTCAATTACTTCTAATAGATATACTCTTGAGTATAACAGACATTGGCGACAGCCCATATTGTTGCATCCATCTAAGTAAAAGTCCATTGCTTTCAGTAGATCTGCAACTTAAGTTGGAGGCCATGCATATTCTGTTAATATTATTACTGTTAAGAATTCCTTTTTTATATAGCGAAATTGATTTGCAGTGGCATTGCTAGGAGCAGGGTTTTTTTTAAGAGCCTCATAAAATACCTATTTCTCTTTTAAAAAGGTAACAGACATAGTGAACAAATTCTTACTGAACAAAATATACTTTATTTAGAGACCACACCTTTAAAAAAAATCATGTATATTTACAATCAAATATAAGATGCAATTTAACCTTCCTATTAATAACAAAGCAGGATGCAGAATCTGAAACGCTTTCCCCCCAAAACAATGACACTGTTGTGCCAGTGAAAGGTCTGAAAGCAAATGTTTCAAATTGAGGGCATTTCTTTCTTGAGTGTTGACGCCTCTGCCCCAGCTCGGGCTGCCCGCCTTCCCGCATTTGGGAATGACTGGAAGTGGATTGGCTGCCAGTGAGCTCATGTATTTATGGATCTCTTTCCCGCTAGTAGCAGCAACAGCAATGTACCACGTAGGCTCCTTCCGTTCGGTGAGATGCTGCTGTTCCCAACGCCACACTTTGTTTCTCTCTCTCCCTCTGCTGACCTGACCGTATTATGTTGGCTCTGCAGAAATGTCGAGCCGCTCTTCCCTTTGCGGGTGCTAATACCCTTTGTTGGTAGGGTTTACTGACGTCACGAGGCAAATGGCTGAGCTCGAAGCTGGGAGCTGCTGAGTTTACGTGCCGGTTTCACCTTCGGCAGCAGCGAGCTGTTGTCACAGAGAGCTAACGCTCATTTTCCACTTGCAGAGAAGGGATTGCTGAATAGGAGGAGGACGGTGGCGGAAGCACCCCACAGCCGTCGACGGGGTGAATGAAACAACCTCAGGAAATGGAGAAAGAATAAACCCAAGCAGCTTTGGATTTATAATGCAAGCAGCTTTTGCAGGATTCATAGTCACCTTGCTCTCCTGCTTTTGGATTTAAGATCATGTACGTGGGTTGTGTTATTTGTTCCTTGAGTGTTTCCTGTCTCCGGCAAAAACAAAAAAACCCCGTGTGCCTTGAGAAAATAATCATGATTCTTGTCGTCGCTTGAAAAACATCATTTGCTTTCCCCCCCTCTTCTCCCCTTCCCACATTCTCTTCATTTTGTCATAATAGATGTTTGATACCAGCAGATTAAAAACATTGTTTATTTGTAGGTCCGTTCACGTTGTAGCTTTTGGAAATGAAAGAGGCGGCTTTTCGGAGGATGATCAGCAGAGGAGTCTGATTTGGACCTATCTTGGGAGAAGTGCTCTGGTTTCAGAGACTGACAGCAGCTTGTTGTTAAACTCTGCCAACTATGTTAGAAATCCTGCATTCACCGAATATCAAGCCTGTGTGTTTGGAAATGTCAGATTGGTGGTACATGACTGTCCTCTCTGGGTAAGAGACTGTAATATGAAATTAACAGAGCCATCTTAAATGTATTTAATTATGCTAATATTGTAGCTTTTCAGTGCAATCCTAATCATGTCTTCTGAAGTAAGTCCTATTGAATTCAGTGGGGCTTACTCTCAGGTAAGTGGAATTAGGATTGCTGCCTTAGTTTGGTCAACTTCTAAACCAGTATAAGGTTATTAGAATATAGCTTCATAGAAAAAGAGAACTGAAAACACTATCTTCTGTAAATTACAGCCATTAGAATAAGTTCATTCCTTGAAGAAACGTGAAAAGATCAAAAGAAAGAGGACCATCACCTCCTGTTCTGATATGGAAGTCATGTGTTTCAGAGAATAAACACATCTTGGAGGGTTGAAAAACTGTATAAATGCAGACATTTAGCTGGAACTGATAGAACAGTAAAGCAGTTTAAGCAACTAATTTTCTATGAGGCTTTCAGCTTTGAATTTGATTGACAGTTGCATGATTACAAAGTTTTGAAAAGAGTGCATGTTCTGTTATTTATTTTTGTAATAAGTTGACCATATACCAATTTGGCTCTTAATAGTGTTTCTGGAGTTAGTGATAGGGTCACTTATCAGGAATCATATTTATAACTTTTTGATAAGACCTTGGGTAAATTATATTGGTCAACTTATGGTTCTGTTAGTAAATTTCATTTATTTTCACTTAAAGAGATTTCCTCCCTACCCTCAATCCTTGTATGCAACATCTTCATTTACAGATATTCTATAAAAAATCATGGCTTCCCAACCACACTTGGGCTGCATCGAAAGCACCACCACCACCATTTTTGGAGTGTTTGTGTATGCATTTAATAGGAACAATGTGATGTGAGTAAAATGAAAGAGAGGGGAAGAAAGGCAGACATATGCAGTTTAAAATTTAAACATGGGGGCCAGGTCTGAAATGGCTGAAGACTATGGTTCTTTAGAAATTCCTAAATGTTTTGAGATGGCGTACATCAAGGAAAATCTTTCAAGTGACTGAACGGTTGGTTATTTTGGAGTTGACTGGTATCTAAAGATGTAACATACAGTAGATTGTTAACAAGAATCTGTTCCCTGAAATTATATGATGGATGTGGACCACATCCTTTGGGCCTTTTCCAAAAAGCAGCTTATAATTTTGATACCCACCATCTCTAGTGCCATTATATGTGCAACCCCTTGGAATGGAAGAGGGGTAATCTTGTTGCTGAGCTATAGCCATTTTCAACATATTGGGATAGGTGTTGTATAGCAGAAGTGCACAGTATCTGAAGAGAGTACAATGGTGCCTCGCAAGACGAAAAGAATTCGTTCCGCGAGTCTTTTCGTCTTGCGATGTTTTTCGTCTTGCGAAGCACGGTCCGTCGCAACTGCGCCTCTTCAAGCGGCTTTTAAAAAAAAGCGCAAGACGTTTTCGTCTTGCGAAGCAAGCCCATAGGGAAATCAGTCTAGCGAAGCAACGCAAAAATGGAAAACCTTTTCGTCTTGCGAGGCATTTGTCTTGCGGGGCACCACTGTATATGGAAACCAGGAAAAACAAAAAATAATTTAAATGGCAGGGCACTTAAAGTACAACGTGGCACGGGTAGAGTGAGGCGTTACTATTGTGTTACTCTTCACTACATTGTTGTAAGCACTATTAAGTAGTGAAACCATGATCATATAACGTCAGTGCGATAGTAGCTGTTGTAGGGGAGAAATTGAATTTTCATTAGTAACTCAGTAATGAAACTGCGACGGGGTGAGCTCCCATTGCTTGGTCCCTGCTCCTGCCAACCTAGCAGTTCGAAAGCACGAAGTGCAAGTAGATAAATAGGTACCGCTCCGGCGGGAAGGTAAATAGTGTTTCCATGCGCTGCTCTGGTTCTCCAGAAGCTGCTTAGTCATGCTGGCCACATGACCCGGAAGCTGTACGCCGGCTCCCTCGGCCAATAAAGTGAGATGAGTGCGGCAACCCCAGAGTCGGACTGGGGTGGACCTAATGGTCAGGGGTTCCTTTACCTTTACCCATCTGTGCTGTGCAATGATTAGTATATGCATACATATGTTTGTGTATGGAAGCATGCAGAGACAACTGACAGTCAACATTATTGATTCATCTGACCTTGCATTTACTGTCTGGAACATAATGCAATGAAGTTGGCTTACTTCTGCTATTTATTATTAGTGTTGAAAACTAGTATTTTATGCATATCTCAAATTGTTTGACTAAACAGCACATTCCTATATGTATCTACTTAGAAATAAACTAACTCTTAGGTGCGTAGGTATACAATTGCAGTGTCAGCTTTCTTCAGGCATAATGTTTTTTGCAGCAATTTATCTGAGCTTTCCAGATATTTACAAGTCAGGCAGCTATTGCCATGTTGATCAGTCTAGCTCTAGTACAATGTGGTAGAAATATAGGATAATTACCGTTGTGCAAGAGTAGCCACAATAGCTCCAAATCCTATGGGTAAGAGGTACTTTTTAGATATAAAATACTTCCATTGTTGTTAACTTGTTTTGCAAGTAAAGCAAACAAGTGAGACCTGTAACAGACCATTGCAGCATTAATTATGCCTGTTTAGTGTTCAGTCAGTTACTCATGCCCTTTCCCAGGGAACACTTTCTCTCCCTCTTCCACCCAGTCAACATTCTGTTGCACTGAGCATGCTCAGTCCTCACGGGGCTATTTTTGGGGTTCCCTCCCTTGGGGTTTCCCCCTAAAGTTGTGGGGGTTTTTTTGGGTTTTTTTTTTTTTTGCACTTTTGCAAATCTTGCCATTTCCCTCTTCCTTGAGTATGGATGGTGCTACTTTGGCTGCACAAGGATCTACATCCATCTATGAACTTCTGAAATGGAGGGAATTGATGTCTAGAAGGACCTAACTATCATGGCCTAAGAATTATATCAAGGTTCCTAATGTGCCTGCGGAAGTCTGGGATTTCAGCATAGTTACTCTCTAATTGGGCAAATATTTGATCAACATTTAGAATGGTGGGGTGAAGAATGTACAGAGATATGCCTGTGAATTAACACTTCTCAGTACATTCATTCACTAAACAAGTTTTAATGCATTAATTTTGGTTTTATTAATCTTCCAGATCTTGTTTTCTGTGTCTTCAATTTTCACATTTCTCTATTCCTTCTCCTTTGAATGTACTTTTCTGTTCTGTTCCCGACTTGTGTTTACTTCCCACAAATCTAAACATTCTGAATTTATCTCCTTCTCTATTTTTTCTGGTGTTATTTAGAATGTTGGGAAGTCTAATGCTAATCTCAAATTGTTGTGCTATTTCTGCACTTCTGCAGACTGGAATTTTACAAACTGAAAAATAAGGAGAGCAGGAGATTACTCTGAAAGCCTTTCATCAGCTAGTAATAAGTATACATTGCATAAGAAGCAAGGATATTGGACTAGCCTTTCCATTCTCTAGTAGTGAACTTTCCAGAATACTACTGGAGAAACAAATGTAGAATATCCGGTGGCCTCTGCTTGTAAGAATAAACAAAAGATTGTCATTCTCCATACTTGGACATTCAGAATTTTATTATAATAATTGAAAAGAGAATGGGGGAAAGTGCCAGTCAAAGGAAGTACTGGAATGCAGATTATTGTATGCTGGGAATGTGTAGGCTGGAACAAGCTCAAATAATAGTAAAGTATCTCACAGAGGAAAAATAAGCCAAGTTCTCTTCTATAACACTATAGTTGGTTAGTTCTTTATTAAAAGAAAGTTTGGGTATGCATTTAAAAATTAGTAAGTACTTCATTTGGATTTGAATGATTTCTCCCATTTTTATGGCTACAAATGTTACTGATATTCAGAAAAGAAGACACATTTATTTAAATTATGATTAGTATTCATACGGTACAACCACGCCAGGGATGTTATGCCTAGATTAAGCTGTCAGTAGTGCAGGTGACTTTGAATTACACCTTCCCATTAATTTCTTTAAAAGGCAGCATATTTAAAAACGAACCTCATGTGTTTTTAAGTTATATTTGTACCTGTGAACAGATTGTTGTAGCTACAATTTACTAGAAATTAAAAACAATTTTGCTGCATAAAGATTGCTTATAATTAATACACCAGTAAACACAACAACCAGAGGTTCTAAAACCATACTGAATGTTGGTCTTTGAGTTGGGAGGTCTAGATCCAAATTGCTGTGCACCTATTAACTCACCAATTAGTGTCATGCACTCAGTTCCCTATCTCTAAAGTGGAAATATCGAAGACAGGGTTGCTGCAAAAATGAATGAGATGAAGTTTAAAGGTATTTTTTCATAGTAATGAATTTGTTAATTCTAGCCATCTCTATGCAAATGGCTTTAAAGTAAAAACAAACAAAACTGTGATTACAAATTCTGTTCTTGACTTTAGCAACCATTCAGTTCATCATAAAAAATCACTCTTTTGTATTACTTTTGTGTGGAGGACTATTTTGCCAGTTGCTCTTGATCCATAGAAAATGGAATTTAGCTCCATCTTTTTGTTTTGTATAGGATATTTTTGACAGTGACTGGTACACATCTCGGAACCTTATTGGAGAAGCAGATATCATTGTGATTAAATACTCTGTAAATGACAAGTCTTCATTTCAAGAAGTAAAGGACATTTATGCACCACTGATAAAAAAAGCATTAAACCACTGTTCAATTCCTGTCATAATTTCTGCTGTTGGTGCAAGACAAAACGGTATGTGCTGGAGCTCATCTTATAAACAGCTGAGGTATCGATATGAGACTAAGTGTTGGGTTAATCATGGTGGGGGAAAACTATGCTGTTAGTTCAGTTACGATAAGCTTAATGTTTGGTCACAAAATATTTGTACTGTTGGTTAGATTTGTTATAGTCAAGAGACTTGTTCCAGAATTGCACTTCTACATGATTGGTAAAGCACTTAGGTTTGTGTATTCTTGGGCTGTTACTGGGGCTAAGCCAGGAAATGCAAGTTTGCTAAATTTAGTTGGTTTCAGAATTGCCGCTTTTGATATGTTTCAGCAGACTCCTGTGCACACTGACTTGAAAGTAAGTCCCAGAGTGTTCAGTGGGGCTTATACCTTAGTAAGTGTGGGTAAGATTGCAACATTAAAATGCTTATTGACATTGCATATCAGTCATTTGCTTGGAAAATTCTTTACATTGTTAGCATTACTTGCCAAACATTTGCCTACTCTTTCACAGTATCAGTTCTGTGTGTAACAGGTAACTTCCTAACATCATTTCCTTTCCTTAGTATAGACTTTACATACTGTAGGTCAATTCCAGTAGCTAAGGGATTCTATTAAAAGGGCATACCTCTGTCACCTTTGCATTCAGAAGTTGAAGTCATGCAGGCTGTATTGTCTGTGCTGAAGCCACATTGGTACCCTTCAGGTGTGTGGTCTGCTGGGATCCCACAGACTGTGTAGGAGCTTAACTTATTTGAGTGGATCCTGCACAGTTGCAATTACATTAAAATGATCCAACCATATGGGCAGGGCTGATCAAAAGTGCCCGCCCCATGAAATTGGCATCCCCTCCTGATACTTCTCTGGTTAGAACCGAAAAGATTATTTGCTGCCCAAGTGGGAGCCACTCATGAAAAAGTTATTTAAAGGTTGCCTGATGTGTTCGACTTGAACTTGGACTGAGGCTTTAATCCCTTTTGAGCTATGAAGCTCTGGGCAAATCCCTGCCTATTTATCCCACTGCACAAGTTTGTTAGGTGAAACTTATGCTCTGGCTGATGAAACAATGAATGCCATCTTCTGAAAAATTGATAAACATGGTAAAAAATGATTTTGCACATTTGATTTCTACAGCACTCTCTCGTGTATGTGAAGATCTGTTCTGAATCTCATCGTCCTTAGCTTTTGCATGAGCAGAGTCCATTGTCATAACTTTAGCTGTGCCATTGTTTCTCAAGCTTCTAATAGCTGAGATACAGATTTGAGCCCTTGCTCGAGAAAAGGTTTACTCAGCATGGCCCAGAGTAGTGTTACTTTATGTCTCCATTTTGGTATGCCTCATGGGTAATTTTGCTGTGTATCTGTATCATGAGCAATTGAATGACCCAAACACATCTGTGGCAAAATTACCCTGCTCTCAGTGGAAACTGAAGGAGGCTTGTCTAGAGCATTTATTCAGGCAGGGGCATAGTGGGTAGCATCTTTGAGCGGTTATTTCAGGTTGACAGGAAAATTGAAATTTTAACATAATGTATTCATTGTGGCATAGTGACAGGCATATTAGCGTTCCTACCCCCTAGAATGTTGTTTGGGCATTTATGAGCTATGCACTTTTAGTTTTAATGATGTTTAATGAATTCTGATGAAGGCATTATTTGTGTGAAATCTGATACAGTGTCAAAAGTGGAAAAAGTTTTTGTTTCTTCCTTACTTCTGGTACCTTCCAAGCTAATGCGATTATTGAAAAGTAGTAGCATCAGAGTAGTCTGTAATTTCTTATTGGGAAGCATTTGTTTAAAAGTTTATTCATTACTTAATACATTGTCATGTTTTTGTCCATTATATTGTTGTAAGTTGCAGCTACTTTTAAGTGGTTTTTAAAATATGGTTGCTGTAATGCAGTCCACTGTATTCTTAAGCTTTGTTGCATTATGGGTCCCAATACCTTGCAGACCATTTCCGTATGGTAGACTATTTGAAATGCTTTTTAATTAAAACTATGATGCCACTGTATTGAATAGCAACATGAAGGAAAAGGAGAAACTTTTCCAGATTAAATTTGTGTAAAAAAGGAGAACATGTACAAGAATGAAACTGCTTTGTATGATCACACTGTTAATAAACAGTCTATTCTACTTTATCTGAAAACATGCCATCAAATTCAACAATAGTTTCTACCATAGTAAGATTGTAATAATATGAACCAGTTTGATATTCATCACACTTATTATTTAAAAGGCTGCAATTTATCCTCATTGATGTAATACCTGATTCCCAATTGAAATTTCTTTACTGGAATACTTGTGGGCAGTTAACACTAAAAGTATAAAAAAGGTTGTGTTGCATGTTAGCCAAACTCTATGAAGTAAACCTTGAAAATTACCCATAGGTGATGAACTTGATGCTTGGTGAAAATGTATCGATGTCTCAAATTTCTCTCTCTCTGCAATTATATATACAGATCTATGTTCTAGCAAACTGCATTATACTCAGAATAGACCCATTAAAATTATTGGACCCAAGTTAGTCATGTCTATTAATTTCAGTGGGTCTGCTTTGACTATGTCTACCATTGGATCCAACCTTATATTTGTCATTTTTGTCATGCTTTTGCAAGGCAACAAGTTATTTGGAGTAGTTGATAATCAGAATATAAATGACCCAAGAGAGATTATTTCAGTGTGACTGCACCACTGCTTTTACAGTAAGAACTGTCAGTAGATAGCAGTCTTCTTTTTCATGAAATATTATCTGATGTGGTTCATAGGCAATTTGATATATCCTAGGGCATACTAGAGATTAAATTTAGGGGGCAAGAAGATCTTGTCTTTTTGAATATCAGTCCCATGTACACTGATAATACAATATAATAATGCACTTAAATATTTTTATTTATAACAGCACAAGTTTGTTTTATATGGAAACCTTTTTCCTTCAGTTAACAATGAAAATAATAGATAATGCTGTCTGCAGAGCCTTGTTTACTCTGTCCGTGGTTCTACTGACACTGCCTAGTAAGGAATGCAGAATTCTTGTGTAATATCATGCTGACTGCAATTAGAGGAAATTGTGGTCTGGCAAATGTCCTTGAAAAGTTTTCCAAGCTTTCCTCATTATTTGCCTTATGATTTATAATGGCCTACCATTGAAACTTGTCTTAAATTTTTGAAACTTTTGATAAATTGAAAAGTGAAGTGACAATAATAAGACACTTAATTTCATTTGGGGGGGGATACTGTGTCATGCACATTAATCATTTTGGCAAGCCATATTTGCATTTCAGGGGGGATCATTGTAGAAAGCCTTGGTGCAACCTTAGGTGTTATACATCAGACAAACAGCGAATAACAAGATAAGGGGTGGTATTCGGTGCTAGTCCTACTCAGAGTAGACCTGTTGAAGTATATGTACATTACTAGGTTCAATAATTTCAGTGGATCTACGCTGAGTAGGATTTAGTTGAATAAAACCCATGTTCAAAAATAGTAAGGTATAATATAATTAACATGAAAAATATTGTTTAATTCTTGTTGGAGTAGCTCTGCATTTGTACTTGCATTATTTATGCTGTTAATAGATTTAAAAATCTTACCTTTTGTTGAATGTGCTATTAATTCATTAGTATGATTTTGAAGCTACTGAAGAAGAGCCAATGTAATTAAAATATTTTGCATAAATAATTTGTTTTCTCAGAAGTTCCCTGCACTTGTCCTTTGTGCATCTCAGACAGAGGGAGCTGTGTTACAGCTTCTGAAGGGATTCAGCTTGCTAAGGAACTTGGAGCTACTTATTTGGAACTGCACAGTCTCAATGATTTCTACATAGGAAAATATTTTGGAGGAGTGGTAAGTAGAAAAGAATCTCAGAATGATCAAATGGTAAGATTTCAAATATCTTTTGAAATTTGGACTATGGTTATTTTTGGATGGATATGGACATTGGCTACTCAGGATCACAGCCCCTGCTCTGACCTGAAGTCCACTGGAGGATGACATAGGTCAAATTATAGAGCCAGCATGGTGTAGTGGTTCAAGTGTTGTATTAGGACCAGGGAGAACAGAGTTCAAATTGCCACCCAGCTGTGAAGCTGGGTCAGTCACTCCCTCTTAGCCTAATATGCTTCACAAGGTTATTAAGAGGATAATATGGGAAGGGGGAGAATCTTGTATGACACCTTGAGCTCCTTGAAGGAAAGATGGGGTATAAATGTGGCAACTCATTATTACAGTTTAAACTTTAGCTTAAAGCTATCAGAGTTGTTGCAAGGGTAAATTGTATAAGTGAAATAAACAGTATAATTGGAACAGTTTGCTCAAGGTACCACAGGAAATCATATTAGGAAGTGGGGGTATTTTCACTGACAGCAGTCCTGCACTGCCTTTTCTCCAAGCCATTTTTAAGGCCACCTCCTTCATTGTTCAAAGTCCACTATTTTGGAAGGAGAAAGTCTACATGTACAGTGGTACCTCGGCTTACAGATGCTTCAGGTTACAGATGCTTCAGGTTACAGACTCCGCTAACCCAGAAATAGTACCTCGGGTTAAGAACTTTGCTTCAGGATGAGAACAGAAATCATGCTCCAGCGGTGTGGTGGCAGCGGGAGGCCCCATTAGCTAAAGTGGTACCACAGGTTAAGAACAGTTTCAGGTTAAGAACGGACCTCCAGAATGAATTAAGTTCTTAACCCGAGGTACCAGTGTAATGAATAGTACTTGGAGGAGTGGAACTAAATTAAATTGAAATGCAGCAAAAGTGTTTCAGCACTATCGTGAACGTGCTTTCTGAAACACAAGTGCCTTTGAGTTCAGTGGGACTTGCTCCTAGTATGCGAGTATAGTATTACACCCTTAATCTGAACACATTTTTTACAGTTGCAATATGTAAGAAGTGCTGTTGTTGCATACTCCTAGCTGGGGCAACGCTGCCGCTGATTAGTATGGACAGGGCAGCGGAAGCAATGGGTTGGTGGTGGCATTCAGGGGTGTACGTAAGGGTTGGTCGGGTTGGCCCCTGCTAAGGACACAGGCCCATGAGGGCACAAAAATTGTGCCACTTCGAGTGGCTCGGAGCCCATAGCCGTCTTTCCTATTGGGCTTACTGGCGCATTGCGCCAGGGCGGTGGCCTCTCAGGGGCACCCCAGTGAGTGGGGGAGCTGCGTGGCTTTGCTGGCGGCCTCCCCTTTCCCTGCACACCCACCAGCTGTGCCCCGTCAACCCTATGGATGGCGGGTGTGCAGCTTGCCTCCCAAGCCTCCGCGGGAGGAGAGCGATCCCCATAGAGGCTTGGGAAAAGGTCAACAACTCTGAGAAATGGGGGGGGGGGGGAGGCAGCGCGCCGGAGGGATCTTTGCACCACGGCACCAGATATGCTGAAGATGGCCCTGTCAGAGCCCATCTGTGCTCTCTTTTCTGAGCAAGACCTGCAGGCTCCTGGGTGCCTTTGCAATAGAATCCAGTCACTTGCTGGGGGGCCCTCCCCAGTGGGTGGTGGTGCTATTAGAATTGTGAGGGCTCAGATGGAAGAAAGAAGAGGCAGGGTGAGAGTTGCAGGAGGAGGAAAAAGGAAGGGAGGGTGGAAGAAGGCAGAAGGGAAAGCAGGAACCAGAGGGATGGAGGAAAGCAGGCAGATGGATCAATGGAGGAGGAGGGGAGGCGGTGCAGAGCAGACCCAACCCAACTCCAGTGGCGAAGGAGGAAACAACTGGCAGAGTACAATAGGTGATGAAAAGCAAAGTTTTTGAATTTTGGGTCCATGGTCTTTCCTGGCATCAGAGGAACCAATATATCTCCTCAATATATCTCTTCATAGGGGTGGTGCTGATACATCTCCTTGCCAAGGTCACAAAGGAGCCTAGGTACACCTCTGGTAGCAGTGGGCCTAAGCACATGTGCATCACCAACCTGTCCTTCCTCATCCCAGTCTTGGCAAACAGCAGCTTTGAGGATGGTACATTGGCAATTCCCTCACATGCCACAACTAGTTTAAAAATGATTTAGGCTGCAGTTATATGCACATTTTCCTGGTAATTAATCTCACGGAAGGCTTTCTTCTGAGTAGACATTCAGAGGATTGGGCTATTAATTTAAAAGGTCTCTAAAGTGATAAATAGTTCATTTCAGTTCATTAATTACATTAGCCATTGGCTAGCCATATCAGATTTTTTTAAAGAAATGGTTTGAATGGATACAGATTACACCCAAGATCATAGAGCAAATGGCATTCTCAAATGAATCACTGTCTTGAAAACAGTAGCAATAGATTCCAAATTATTTCTGGGAAACAATATTTAGTGCCATTAATGGATTTGCCAATCTTAAATGTGTATTGGAAGTGAGCCTGTTTTAAGATTTCTGCAGTTTGGTTTGCAGTCAGTAGGCACTTTAGTTTGTCTGTTGAATCAGCTACTTTAAAAATGAACTTCAATAGACGTTCGGTTTCTCCCATGGAAAACAGGATAGTTAATGTACAGAGTAGTAATTTAGCTGTGAGGGAGCTAATTGAATACATATTATGTTGATTTGTTATTGTTTTTAAATTAACATCTGTGAGAGCTGTCCTCATTTGCTTGGCTTTGCCTACTAAATTTATTCTATAAGCACTTTGGGCATGGTGTTCCTTCCTTGTACTAATTTCTATTAGTGTTATTTTGAAGCAGGAATGATAAAGGCTAATCTTTTCAAGATTTGTTGGTATAATAAACAATACCTCACTTCAAGTTTGGATGATTTTCATGTTCTTCCTTCAGAGAGGCTTATGAGGCCCCCATTGCTGCACCAAGGAGGCTCTGTGCACAACACAGCACCTAGCAGAACTATGGCAAGGCACTCATAAGCATGGGCATAGGGACTGGCATGTACCTGTGAGCTCTAGAGTCTACTTCCATACAGAGAGGGCCAGCTCTGCAGCCTGTCCAGTGTATGCAAATCTATGGACTAGATTATGTTCTTTCTTAGCTGCTAAGTTTTTATCAAAATTTACTTCTTTACTTGCAAGTAAATGCCTCTGTGGTTTGGTCTTGGGTGGGAGCCAGAATAGTCTTCTCTTGCATTGGGCACCCTATACACCCTTTACATAAAAAGCCTTCCTACAAAACGTTTTCAAAGAATGTTTAAAATTTCAAAGAGGCGGAGGCTTATTGCATTTCCACTGACAGGGAATTCCATAATAGACATAGAGGCTGCTGCAGGAAATGCCCTGTTTCTTGTACTGGGCAGATGAGGCTAATTTAATGGGAGAAAGGTTAAAAACCACATGGAGGTTTGGGCTCTTGGTCAGTTCTGAAACAGCCAAACTCCCTGCCACTAACATCAAAACTATAGGATTCATCCTTTCTACTTTGCTTAATATCTTCTAAATGTTCAGTGCTCCTGCTTTTGTATGAAAAGGTACATAAGAAATTTGTTATCTTTCAAGTTGATTAAAGTGTCCAATCAGCATTTAACCATAATTGATCTGCTGTGGCTTCTTAAATAAATCTTAGAAGGTTAAGTAAATATATATGTGTATATTTTATTTTAGCTGGAATATTTTATGATACAAAGCTTGAATCAGAAATCTTCTGAAAAAATGAAGAAAAGGAAAAAAAACCATAAGTGCCATGGAGTTAAGCCACCTCAACTTGATCAGCCAGGTATAATTTCCAACAGAGCACATCTAAGTGACAGGAGATGGAGGGAGAATTTATCAATTTTAAAGCCCTGCTGGCCTGCGCTGTCAGGGGTGGGGGTCTTCTTTTTATGGTTCTTTTGAGTGTGTTTTTGACAAACCCTCTCATTTCAATGGAAGAGAAATTAACACAGTAGCTCTATACTTGTGTAGTTGATGGGTCTGATCCTAGGATCATTCAGGGGAATGGAGGGCTCTGGTAGACGATAGGCTGCCCTATCCCTGGAATGCCCTGTTTTGGGACTAACTCCTGGCAGGCTTGCTGTAGCAGAGGGGCTTCAGGGCCTAGAGGAAAGTATGAGCTACAACAAATAATTATAGTACTGGTGCCAGTATCTAAATAGATGCCAGCTGTAAGTTCTCTGGCACCTAACAGCTTTTGTTATTCACTCTCCACTGGTATTATTTTCCACCCCACCCTACATCCTCTACTGGCCAGATGGCAAAAGGGCCCTGGCCCATGATGAGGAATCAGGTGAGTTTCTTGAACTCTGATTATGTTAAGTGCATGGCTGCTGTCAAAAATGCTGTGTAGCTCCTCAGACTTCTCTGGCATCTAGTACAATTTACCCTGGCATCAGAATGTTCTGCATTTTTTTCACTATTACAAGCAGTTGCTGATGATGTTCAGTATAAAACGTAGTTTGGCCTTTGTGAGTATGCAGCCTTTTATCCTCACAGTCTCTGGCTATATCCTTTAAAACAACTGAAGTTCAAGCAATTCTCCAATGATTAATTTCAGAAACATCTAATTTTTAAGTAAATGTTTTTACAGTTTGTATTAACCTGAGAAGTTAGAGAAATTGGGCTTCCTTTGATGGCCAAAGTGTAGTAAAGAGAAATGTATTTAGGGCAGTTAGGAAAACACTGTTATGTCCTCATTTAATCCAGTCCCAGGGAATAAAAATGCTTTTGTTTGCATTGTGCCTAGTGCAAATTTGGAGTTACAAACAGTTTATTCATTATTTCTATTTTTTTGGTTTTGTTTTAGAAAAAATGCCAATCTTAAAAGGTGAAGCCTCGCATTATGACTCCGATTTACATAACCTGCTGTTCTGTTGCCAGTGTGCAGATGTGGTATTTTATTCTGAAGACTTGAAGGAAGTAGCAGAAGCTCACAGGATTGTTCTGTGCTCTGTTAGCCATGTGTTCATGTTACTCTTTAATGTGAAGAGTCCAGCAGACATTCAGGATTCCTCCATCATTCGAACTGCCCAGACCCTCTTTGCAGCAAACCGGCAAGCTGTGCTTCCTGTTTTAAACCACAACTCATCAGGCAACTCACCAGTAAGAGTCATTGTTAAAGACTCTTTCTTCTGTTCTTGTTTGTCAGACATTCTGCACTTCATTTACTCAGGTATCCTGTCAGAATGGTTCTGGCTGTTTTTTGTCTTTTAGCAAGAAAGAGCTAACCTACTGCAATGGGGCTGCATACCATCTCGCTAGAGGCCTAGTTCTCGTTGTTGTAATAAATCCGCACCTGAACTTAACCACTTCAGACTTGAAGTAGATGCATACAGATTACTATTATGTCAGGGAGTAGACTATCTGAAAACTTTTCTTCCAAATGTCTGGTGTTCTTTTATGTAGGGATTTATTTTTTTTAATGAAGGAGATTTCAGTGGGAAGTGTAAATGTTGCCAGAACTTTTGTTTGCACAATTTAAGTTGGTTGGGCACCAGACTATCCCGATCAAGTCATTTTTGTTGTTTTCTGATTGTTACATATTTTAAGAACTTTTGCTGAATAGTGGCGATGGAGGAAAAGTGATATTGATGACTAAACTTGGAGATGGTTACTCTACTAAGGAGGTGCAACTTGGTTACTCTACTAAGGAGGTGCAATAAAGCAATCCACCAAGCTATTGCAGTCAACAGCCTTTGAAGAAGGAAATAAACAAACAAACAAAATGGAAATAGTGCAGTGGCACTCTTTGGTGGATTGTACCCAATTTTACTGCCCTAAGATTCCTTAAACTTGTGTGCTCCTGTCTACACATGGAGTTCTTGCTCTTGAAAGGACTGTTCCTTTCAGTGTGTTTGAGGACAACTCCAGTCACATGCCTATTGGGTTTATTGCACTAGGTGGGGATGCCATATTCTCCAGGAAATCTGTTTATGCATCAAAACACATGCAGAACTCTGAATCTAGGCGGCATGTCTAAACGTGTATTTTCTTCCAAGTCTGATGCTGAAATGTTGTTGTTGTTGTGTATGTGTGCATTGAAGGATGCAACTTCACAACCTTTGCAAGGCCAGTTGTTTAAGGGCAAACAGATTCCTCCTCTCCAGTTCTAATTATTTCTTTATTTAAAAGTCAGGAACTGGGGAGGCAGTTTTGTCACTTCTCGTCATTCACACCATAGGGATGTCTTATTAGTGCTGATGACACCCACATTACTAACATCAAGCACAATAACAGTGACTTTGCTATTCGGGCATGTGGAGAGACGAGATTTTCCTTTTCCCAGGTACCAAATATAGTTCTTTCAGTGATATAAAAATGCAGTGTCCCTGCGGCAGAAATGCCACCCCCTGAGAAGATGCTTGGGTTGTGTGCAGCACATATTGGTAATAACTACATTTCTGGAGCTAAAAAACTGATAGTCTGAGAGGAGCCATAGCCTAGAAGTATTGTTTATCTCATCTCCACAGGTGCTTTCCAATGGGAACTATTAGAAGAACATATCAAAAAGAAGCTGAAGGATCTTGGGAACGTTGAGCTTGTTCTTGAGAGAGTAAAATGTATCTTGAAAATTCCAGGAAAGGTAAGCCACATTATTTTATCTTTCAATTGCACTTATTGGATTGCAAAAAGGACCAGATGGAGTGGTTTGGATCCCTTAGATACAATATTTATCAATAAAGGGTGTTAAGTCCAAATGACTCACCATTAAGTTCAGTATTAGTTAGGCTATAGAAACAGGGGAAGATGGTGAATTCAGCAACTGGAAAGATTATAAACTTTTTGAATAAGTGGATTTAATAACTCGGGGGGGGTGATGACAGAGTATTCAAAAACGATCCTTATTAAACAGTTATTTCTTTATTAATATTCTTCCTAACAATGAAAGAGTTTAAAATGCAGCTATGGGAAGCTTAAATTCTAACAAGCGTCAGGTTTCAAAGGGGAAGATATTTGGTTCATATAAGGGAGTATTACTTTATTTTGTTTATGAATATTGATGCAGAAGCAGCCCTACTGTCTCTAGGTGAAGTAGCTGTCTCAGGCTGCCAGCTTTTGGATACCTTTAAGAGAGACACACTCATCTGACCCAAGGCTGGGACACAATGTGCAAGGCTGGTCTTTTGCACAACTCCTGTTTATTTCAACAAGATAAGTGCAGGATAACTTTGTGATGGATTGTGCCCCCTGGTCAGAAACAAAGTGTCGTGTTCAGGATTCTATGTATGCGTAGGAGAATGTTACATTTCTTTTTACAACCTCCCCCCTTGATCTTCCCGATGTTAGGTGTCTAGCTAGAGGATCTTCCCAAAATGTGAGGGGCTAGGGTCTGCTACTGGAGGGGAAATATTGATTACTACCCTGTGTCAGAATTATGGTCTGTGCATCCCGGGGGTGGGGGGCTTGCAATGGCAGGATACATATTTAGAGTAAGAACCATTGTGAGATACCTATTTATGGTAGTAGAAATGAAAATGGAGGAAGAGCTTTTGAAAGTGTGCAACAGATGTTGCTGATCAGTTGTGAACGAAGTGGAAAAAACAGGCTCAGTGGTTTCATATCGTTTGCTTCAAAAGCAGGAACAAAGGTAGGCACTTAAAAAGCATTGGCACTCACATGTTCCTCTGTCTTTTCCTTTTTCAGGTTAACAACTCAAGAAATTGCAGATCATATTTGTCAAAAAGGCCCCTGCAGTTATGTAACAGCTCTCTCAGGCTCTTCTTTAACACAACTGTATTAGCTGATGTCATGTTCAAAATACAAGGTATGAAGCTTATCTCATTTGTTTCCCCACCTTTTCCCTTTAAGTAGTCAAACTGTGATAAAATACCTCCTGGTGATAAATTGAATAACTATTTCAATAAAAATGAGTAGCATCATCGATATGCTTTCATTATCATAATATGAGGAAGAATTCCATATGTAAGAGCCTATCATAAGAAGAGCCGGCTGGATCAGGCCAATGGCCCATATAGTCCAGGATCCTGTTCCCACAATGACCAACTAGATGCCTGTGAAAAACTTGCAAGCAGGATTCCAGCCCAAGAGCACTCTTCCCTCCTGTGGTTTCCAGCAGTATTTCTTATAGTGCTGCGAAAATGTTTCAAAGCCGAATGTATGATAGGAGAGAGGGGAATCTCATCTGATAGTTGATTATATTGCAAAATCCCAATTACAGTAGTGCCTTTAGTAGGCTGTCTAAAATAATCACAAAATAGTTTCAAAGCTTCCAGGTCTCCCAGACCTTTTCAGCAGGCTAGATGGTAAAAACAGAGAAGTGGGATATGGGAAGGAGGAAACATTTTTTAAAGCTGATTTTAAAGTCACGGAGCCTGTACAGTTGAACCACGGTTGTCAAATGTAATCCGTTCTGGAAGACCATTGGACTTCTGAAACATTCAACAACTAAGGTGCAATTGCCAGTTGGCAAAACCCATTGAAAAAATGGAGAAATGCACCTCGGAAGCCATTTGACTTCTGAGGCGCATTCACTAAGAGTTTGAAAACCGAAACTTTCTATTTCAGAAGCTTTCGACAACCAAAATCTCAAAACAATCAGGAAGGAGGTAATATGAGAATGGTTAGGGGCCAGCTGGGAAAAAGAATCATAAATGTGGCTGATACCTGATCCCTCAAAACTCAAGAATTGTCTGTTATACCCTTAGGCAAAACACACAGGTTTTTTAGTAAGTGGAAACCACAATGCAGGCCTGTTATAGCTTCTGGGCTTGACAAGGCATCTGACCCTCACTTGAGCCTTCTCCAGCCAAGGAATCACACACCTCCTCCCTGAGCTAGCGAGCCTCACTTGGACTGGGGGTCCTTGCCTGCTTTCCCTCAGAGCTGACAGCTGTAAGTTCTGGAATCCTACGATCGGGGTGGTACATCCTGTTTTGCCACTTAAGGCAAAACAGGAAGTGCCATACTGTTCTGCCACACCACCAGTGGGACACTCACCACCACTTAGCCACCTACTGGTGGCACTGCAGCTGTACCACCAGCTGTGTCACCGCTTGTGGAGAAGCAGTGGTGGCTATTACCCGTGAAAGAGCTTGCAAGATCTCTCTTAGATCTCAAGAGATATTTGGCACTCCTAGACATCTTTCAAGACTTTGCTGAGATCTCGCAAGATCTCGCAGGAAATCAGCACCTATCCTGGCACCACTTCTCGGCCAGGACGCAGGCCTTATATTAGTGAAGGTGAGAGCCACATAGCACCTAAATAGCCTCATGTTAATGTCTGCTAGTGCCTCCCCCCCCCCATTCCATTGTAAGACTATGTCCAGATTCAAACTCCATGTTTTCAACAGCAACCAAACAATAAAAAAGAAATCGCCCACCTGTCCCCACATTGCTCTGTTTACCGTCTACCTTGATGAACAGTTCTGTAAAACTCAAAAACTTGCAATTCTAACTTGTTCTATTTTGGTTGGCCTATATATTGGCCTAATTTTCTTATACGCCAACACAGCTGCCTTTACAGATGATACTGGCATTTCTTCATTTTTGCCGTGCCAGTCATGGACCTTTATTTGCTGTCCTGTGTACTATTAACAATGCCTAATCTCATTGACTTCAGTGGGATTTAAGCAGGATTTTGTACAAAATTGCAACCCTTAACTACTTCTATGCCTATACACAGACAGGAGTAGTGGCAAGAATTAGAAGAATCTTTATTTGCATCAGCCACTAGCCGTAGCAATAAAATAAAATGTAATGACAAAAGAGGTAAAAACTTAACTATACCAAATACATTTTGGAGGTTTACATCACTAATAAAATAATAGATCTTATTCTAATTGCCTCCGCTAAAAACCTTGCAGTTTTTGCTGCAAGTAGTGGCAAGTATTTTTGATCAACTTCAAACTTCTGCTTGCACAGGATTAAAGAGTTGTTTAATTATTTTGCTTTCAGCTTTGAAAAGCCACAGCCAAGTCTGAATCTCTATGAACTAGGCACATGCGTACAAGGGAATTCTTTTCTAGATGCCGCCTTCAGTATGCAGAGAAAACAAACAGTCCTTTGAAAGGAGAACAAAATACAAATGCAGAGCTTGGTGAGACAGACAGCTCAGTTCTAAGGGCTACTCTTTGGACAATTCTTGTAGGAAGTTGAGGGAGCAATAGGTTTCATTGCTTGTCTCAAACAGATGCCACAGAGGAATATATTCATATTAACAAGAGTGCAACCATCTATTACAAACAGAACACAATGAAAATGAATTTGTACTTTTTAAAGTGTTTTGTCTTTAGAGCGAAAAACACCTAATTTAAGAATGCACTGCACAAAAGAGTGCAGTTGTGTTTACCAGATTGCATCCAGATTTTTGTCAGGACACAGATCTTTTAATTCCAGTAATAATAGGAGTACCTCTAGGGATGTGAAAAGTGCTATTCCTTCCTTACTGAAAGATCCCAGGGAATTAAACCAGTAGTTCCAAGTTATAGAGCGTGGCACTAAGACAGTTTTGAACCTGAAACAGTTATTTTAAAAAATGAGCCTCTGATTGTGCATTTTAAATACTTAAGTTCTCGTAAGTTAGGCCTGGAAATGAATAAAATTATGGGTAAATGCCTCACCAGTGCATTATTTCTCTCATACTGCTGCAGATCAATGTACAGTGGTACCTCGGGTTAAGTACCTAATTCGTCCCAGAGTTCCGTACTTAACCTGAAACTGTTCTTAACCTGAAGCACCACTTTAGCTAATGGGGCCTCCTGCTGCCGCTGTGCCGCCGGGGCACAATTTCTGTTCTCATCCTGAAGCAAAGTTCTTAACCTGAAGCACTATTTCTGGGTTAGCGGTGTCTGTAACCTGAAGCGTATGTAACCTGAAGTGTATGTAACCTGAGGTACCACTGTATTAGAAATGTGAAATGCTGGAGCCATTTAGAAGTTTTTCTGTGGCAGAGCAAATGTCACTTTGCTTCTATCAGTGCTTTTTTCAAAGAATTAAGTCCTATTCAGGCATTTTATTCAAAACTGAATTGATCATGTGAGGAAAGAGTGGGGCTGCAGTAAACAAGAACATAACTCTGACCCTGATACCAGTGCTGAGTAGCCCTGCTCTCAGGCACCTCTGTCTACAGGATGCACATCGGCTGGGTGGGAATCTTTACTCGAATATCTGAGTGCACAAAGCCTTCTATACTATATGGAACCCTGAATAGTTAGGGTTGCAGATGATGTGGAAGCCTCCTTGCAGACATTTGCATTGTACACATGGATGCCATATTTACAGATTGGTGCCACAGACTACAAAGTTTCAATGGGCAGCATTAATAGAAACACACACACAGTCTTTTTCTTTGCTGGTGCAATAAATTACGGAATTTGGGTTCAGGCCAGTGTGCCATATAATTTTAAGCATATTTACTCAAAAGTAAAACCTACTGAATTAAATTGGACTGATTCCCGCAGTAAATGTGTAGAGGATTGTAAACTTAGGTGTACTGAAGGCAACCAGAGTAGATCCAGAAACCAAATATTTCATCCTAAATGGACAGTGGGTTCAGATCCCATTAAGTGAAGGCATCACTATAAATCCTGTCACTTTATTTTGTTTTATATTGTAAAATTTGTTAACAATGGCAGATTTTTCTTGGAACACCAGTGTTCAATAATTTAAGAAAACATTGCTCTTAAATTAGCGATGAGAAACTGTGGCCCTTTGGGTGTTATTATACATGTAACTGCCATCAACCCCTTAGTCCAATAGCATCTAGAGTGCCACAGATTCCGCATCCCTAACTTAAATACATTTCAGCATAAAAATGTTGAAATCATTGCCTTGGTTTTCTTTCTCTCCCCGACCCCTCTTCTTGCAGGTGCTACAGTGCCCGCTCACAGAGCAGTCCTCGTGGCTCGCTGTGAGGTAATGGCGGCTATGTTCAATGGCAACTATGCAGAATCTAATAGTTTTCTGGTTCCAGTTTATGGGATTTCCAAAGACACTTTCTTGTCCTTTCTAGAGTATCTGTATACGGACTCCTGTTGTCCAGGTAAACAAATATTTAAACTTTTTTTGTATATTCATATACTTCTGGTGCTCTGGTTGCTCCTTCATTGGTGAAGGAAGAGGGAACAGAAGTAGATACCATCATATCATTTTTCTTCTACAGCTGAGGAAGACTGCAATCCTGTGCAGACTTCACTGGTAATACCATATTTTTTCCATGTATAAGACACCCCCATGTATAAATGCCCCCTATTATTCGGGACTCCAAATTAAGTAAACACCCCTCAGCACTACCTGTGTATAAGACGAGCCCCAACTTTAAACCATTTTTTTGGTTAAAAAAAACCAGTCTTGTACACAGAAAAATACGGTAATTTCTATTTTACACCATGGAACTTACTTTCGAGTATACTTGCATGTATTCTGCACAGCTGTAATCCTAAGTATAGTTATTAAGAACTAAGTGGACTTGCTGCTGAGTACATTTTGCATAGTGTTGTACCTTTTGAATTTTCTGGTTCTTAACCTTGGATTTTTTTATATTGGGTGAAAATATTTCTGGGCATTCCTGGATTACCTTTTATAAAGGCTCAGTTCAGGCCAGCTTCAATAAGAGTGATTCCTAGTGCTACTCAGTCACTGCTCTTTTGTTGGAAGCTACAGGCAGAATCGTAATTGATTTTCACACTCCCAGGAGTATGATGGTTTTTCTATTATCCCTCCATGTTTTGTCCACAACAGTGTGGCATAGTTGCTGTATATGGGGGACAGTTGAACCTTAGCGTACATTTACTTTGTGGTGGGCACCTTTTTATGATCTTTCATTTTTTTATCAGTATTTTAATTATTGGTAAAGTGTTTTTCTAGCTCAAGAGAGAGAAGGGTTTAACATCATTATCACCAAAATGTTATAACGTTAATCTATTATGGTGCTGTAATAGTATAATACAATTATGTTAATTTTTTTTAAAGCTTTCTCCTTGTTTTATCGACATGGTTAATGGTGGTGTGACCAGAAAAGGGTAGGGATTGTTTAAATCATAAAAAACCACCATAGACTTATTGTACCGTGCCTCCCTTTCATTTTAAAAAACAGTCAGAAAAGTGTTGTAGTGATAATTAAGAAATTGATTTTTTAAAAAGAAATGGGCCGTAAAATGGCACTCATTGCAAATTTTATAATAAATGCCTGCTGAGCTGTGATAGGTCCTCTTTCTTAGTATGTCACTGTCCACATTAAAAAAACACACAAAAACTTTAAAGAAGGCGGAATGGTAATGCAAAAGGCATTTATTTTCACCTGGAGAGATTGTGCTGCTCTTTTGTTCCCCTGGGGAAAAAAAGACTTTCTGAGGTCTGATAAAAGACAAAAGAACCACAGAGAAATATAAGATAGCAATAATTGAATGATGTCATCATGTTGGATGACTTGTAAAAAGTGAATGATTGTAAAATCTATACCCCCAAAACAAATAGACAACCAAATCCACCATTCAGAATTTTTTTGGCTCAGAGCTAATGAAAACAAGTAAGAATAAAAGGCTGAAAATAAAAAAAACCTACAACATAGAATATAGATAGCTACACTTCAAAATCTCCACATTTCTCAAACCACTAATCCATGCGTCTCACTGTGAGAGAAATACCCAACCCGCAAATTTCTATCCAGCATTGTGCAAGTAGAAATTTGCGGGTTGATAATTTATATCCAATCAATATGTGACATGCCACCCACACCTTTATTTGTTACTCAGGGAATTTCCTCTACCGACACTGCCCCATTCCCAGCTGACTCATTCCTCGCTTCAGATCTCATTAAACAGTTGTTTACCAGACACACCCAGCTGTGTACTCGGTCTCCCTGACCCCATTGTAAAGAGACAGCAGACTAACAAAAGATCTCCTTTTTCGTGTCAGAATCAACACTGAAATTGAGTTTGTACTAACTTCTATAAATTAACTTTTATTGATAATAATGGTTAACATACATTCTCATAAAAAACCCTCAAAAGAAATGTTTCAGGTTGATTTCTTGTTAAATAGGGCATGCTAATGTGAATATTTTATGGTATGACCTTGGAAACTACTGGGTGTTGATTTGATAACTGTATTGTAGATTGCAGTGGCAATCCCTAAAATTATATATGACTTTCCCCAAAGGGAAAAGAAACAGCACTTTAAAAGAAAGAAATCACATCTCTCTCTTTTTATTCACTTCACCCTCTTTTCTTTAGTTTCTTTCTGCCATTTGAGGAAGCAGGCACGAAAATATTCTGAAACTACAGCTATGCTGCTGTCTGTGTGGGTCATGGGGTTTCCCAGTTGGCAGCTACAGGAAAAGAAAGGACCTTTTGTACTCTTTGGGGGTGGCCCTTTCTACAGCCAGCAACAGGAACTCCTTGATTATGCAGGACTCTACAGCTTGGGTCATACCTTGCACTTAGTAAAATGCGTCTCCCAAGAGACATATTCACTACCCAGTTAAATACAAACAGTAGTATTTAAGTTTATTTAGTTCTATAGACGCCAGTGACATTAAATCATACTTCAGCTAAAGCAGATTGTAGACAAATCTCCCTTAGAACCACCATTTTTCTCAAGAAGGATGCTTTGTGATTGGTAAATGGAAGGGGACTCTTCTGATAGCTCTTGGCATAGCCATTTTGGACTCATAGCTAGTAAACTAGTCGATTACGTGTAGAGGAAGAGCGGCTTAAAAATGACCACTGACCTATTTGAATTAGGGAGCATAGAAGAGCACCAGTAACAGACATGTAAGGGTTGTGTTGAGTAGCCTGCTATCAAGTGGTCAGTAATCTAACTCCGGTTTGATATTCTTACCAGCCAGCATTCTGCAAGCTATGTCGCTCTTGATTTGTGCTGAGATGTACCAGGTGTCAAGGCTCCAGCACATCTGTGAGCTGTATATCATCACGCAGCTCCAGAGCATGCCTAGTAGGGAATTGGCATCAACAAGCCTGAGTGTTGTCAGCTTGCTTCGGAAAGCAAAGGTAAGTGCTAAGCATCAAATACATGCACATTTCCTTAAATCAGTGCTTGAGTAAGGAAAAGGTTTCTCTCTGGCATCCCCCCCCCCAGCCAGGGAAAGCTGTGGTGTTCCAAAGTATCATTTTTTATTTCATGGTTGCCATCTGTCAGTAAACAACAATAACAGCAACAAATTGCCAGGGCTGCTCCTGTCCCTTTAGCAATGGCTTGAAGAAATTTGCAGATTAGCCTTTTTCCAGAATTGAGCTAAGCATAGCATCTGTTAAATCGTCAGCTACAACAGTGAAAGAGGGACGCAGGTGGCACTGTGGGTTAAACTACAGAGCCTAGGACTTGCCGATCAGAAGGTCGGCGATTCGAATCCCCGCGATGGGGTGAGCTCCCATTGCTCAGTCCCTGCTCCTGCCAACCTAGCAGTTCGAAAGCACATCAAAGATAAATAGGTACCACTGTGGCGGGAAGGTAAATGGTGTTTCCGTGTGCTGCTCTGGTTCGCCAGAAGCGGCTTAGTCATGCTGGCCGCATGACCCGGAAGCTGTACGCCAGCTCCCTTGGCAATAAAGTGAGATGAGTGCTGCAACCCCAGAGTCGGCCACGACTGGACCTAATGGTCAGGAGTCTCTTTACCTTTACCTTACAACAGTGAAAGAGCTATCAGGAAATGATACCCGCCTCAAATATTAAGACCATAAAGCGGGGGTAGCTAACTTGTGACCGCCTTCCAGCTGTTGCTGGACTATCACGCCCGTTATCCTGGTCCATTGCCCATGCTGACAGGGGCCAGTGTAAGTTAAAATGCACAACATCAGGAGCACCACAGGTCCACCACTCTTGTCATAAAGTGACCTATCAAAAGCCTCCACCCACTTCTAACTTGGCCTGTGATGTTCTCTTCACAAGTCTATGAGAAATGTTACCGTTTCTTCTACCTCAGAATTGCCAAATAACTTGGCTTATTCTAAATCCTCTTGGTTTATTTGTTTTTCTTCTTTTTGTATGATAGGTTGTAATTTCTGCAAAGTGCAGGAAGAATGTATATATAGGTTGTAGCCAGTGTTAGTTGTACTCATAGTAGACTCATTATTACAATTAGTAGAGACAACTAACTTGGGTCCATTAACAGCACAGGGTTTACTTTGAGTAGGACAGCACATTGCAACAGGCAAAATGAAGCATATGCATGTGTGCGTATAAAAGGCAGACACTGGAGTAATAAGCAGTTTCTATTAGCGTCACATAGATGGGGTAACTGAGTGTTCCAGTCACATCAGAGAGATGATGTTTCTAGATAAACGTCTACCCATTTTAGTTAATGCTTTTGCCAAAATGTGTTTTTCTATAATATTCGAGTACCTCTGTATTTTATTTCCATTTCTTGCAGTTTCACAACTCTGATTGCCTTTCAAACTGGCTGCTTCATTTTATTGCTTCTAACTACTTAATCTTCAGTCAAAAACCTGAATTTGAAGACCTTTCGGGTAATTTACCAGTTTGCTTCCTAATCACAAAAGAGGTTGATGTTTGGACTAATGCTAGGGTGGATTGGAGCAACTCAGTCATGCTTAGAGTAGTTACATTGATTTCAGTAGGTGTACTCTAAGCATGGTGAGGTCTGGATCCAGCTCATTATCAACATGAGTGCACACTGTCACTGATGTTATTTTAGCAGTGATAGGATGATATCTTGCCCACCAACTTTTAAATCACCTAGAATCTGCCCTTCCAACTTTACTATGGAATTGATGGAGCTTTGTCAGACAAACAGGTAGTTTCATGAATGCATCAGGGGGACAACATATCTGTAATTGTTGATATGCCACACTGTGGACATTCATGACATAAAATTATGAAGAGGAATTATGAAGACTTAATTCAAGAAATTTACAGGTGTAAAGAAAAATAGAGGTCGGTGCATAACTTGTTCATACAAACCTACCCCCCACTCACTTGTTACATTATCAAGGGTAATACTGTAAACATTTGTGGTTCCAGCTTCATTTTACTCAAACAAGCATCCCAAGATGAGGGAAACGTAGCAAAGAATGCTGAGAGTAACATTTGTGGGAGGAGAAAGCTGAGACTCATAAAAACTTCCCTTCCAGCAAGGATCCAATGAGGGGGGGGGGACCTTGAAGGAATTCGTACAGCAGGGAAAGCCTGGAACAGCCTCCAAGAACTTTGAGTCTGGAGGAAAATCAATCTATGCACTTTATTATCAGGTGCCAAGTTTTTCATCCGGAGGAGAAGGAAGGAGGCCCAGATCTAGATGGAAGATAGAAACCAAATTTGGAAGAGGCCTTTGTTGTCCACTATCTGCTTCCACACCCAAGCAAAGCAAATTACAATAGCTAGCTTTCTAAATGCTTTACAGTCCGGCTCCTTATACCACTTTATTTTTCGTGAGAAACAAAATTATCTGGAACACCTATAGCACTCTTATGTGAAACCCAAAAGTTCTGTAAGTCAGTATCTCATACCAGGAATAGCTGTATGTGTAAAGACTTCCACAGCATCTGGAACCCAGATTACACAGGGTTCCAGTTTGTGTGGAAGCCTTTGCGCTTATAGTCGTACCTGTGAAGAGTGCATCCCTGCAGATGTTTTTGCATTGTATGTGCAGTCATCAATGGGCAGGATTAGCGCACATGATATTGGGTGCAGGGCTAGTTGGCGCGACCCCATTCATGTGCTTGGAGATCACATAAGTAAAACTTCTGAGTAGGGATTTGGTGGTCCAGGCACTGTAAAATATGATACTTTGGGTTCTAAAAGTTGTACAGAGTAGCACCTTTTGAATGTACATCCATTTTCTCTGCAGCCTTAAAAAGAGCCAGATTATATTGGGATGTCATAACTAGTATTGTATCTACTAAGTCCATTAAACATGGTGTTAGATGAAAGTACATCACATATTGTTTTCAAATCCGTAGTGTGTTAGAATCTTTTTACCCTGTCTGTTTCCAACCCAAGTTGAGTGCAGAATGTATGAAACTGCAATTCAGATCTGATACAAGGTAGAACTTTACAGATTTCTAGCTTAGAGAGAAAAAGCTTCTGAAGTTGTTTAGAAATAGCATGCTGGACAGAGCAATCTTTTAACCTGATGAGAAATACATTTCCCTTTTTCTCATTTTAGTGGAAGAACGCAATTTTGTCGAGATGCATAGATGGCCTTCTAGTATGTACCTGAAACAGCTTGCAGAGTACAGGAACTACATTCATTCTCGAAAATGCCATTGCGTAGTAATGTAAACTGAAAGCTGATCCATCTTTAGTTATGAAGAGAAGAAAGTCAATTGCTTCAGGAATCTTACAACTTCACAAGACTGAAAGCAAATGCTGAGCTTACATGCTGTGAAACTATGATCTAATACTGCACTTGCTAATGAATAACTACTGTATTTTTTTAAAAGCATGTGAAACAAAATTTAGAAAAGCATAAGCATTTAACCTGGATGTTTCCCAATTCTGCTGCTGGGTCTAATTTCCTTGTATAGAGACATCAATTCATGTCATATTATTTCAGGTTTTTAGTGGAGTTTAGACTTATTTAGAGCCTGGAAATCATGTCAGCCCGTGATTGGGATTTTAAGAGTCTGAAGGAGATTCCAAATTCATTAAATGTTTGTAGGTTCTCTTTGTCTGGAAACTGTAGAACCTAATTTTGTTTGCTAGTTACTCTGTTAAGGATTTCTGTAATTTATTTTGGGGCCTTTTAAGAATTTTGTAAAAACATAGAGTATTATGTTTCTGCACTGGTGATTAGAAAAAATGTACTTCCTGTTAGCATCATTAAATTCCTATGTTATGGTGTAAAATACATCACTATCTTTCTAGAAAATATTGATTTATGTTTTCCCCTCACTGAATGGTCTAATATATCTAAAATAGTGCCATTTATTTGCTGGTCATTATCCTGCAATGCAAAAGAAATGATCAAGTAATAAGCATTCTTCCACATTGTTTCTGGTGTGTGTATATATCCTCTACAAATGTGTTTCCATGTGGAGAAAAACCAAAACATTGTCACAACCGTGTAACGCTACTGCGTTTTTGCCAGTTCTTCCTGAGTAGATGACAAATTAAGTCCACATGAATTTCTCCAGGAAAATTCTCCCTAAAGGGGTCATGTGACAGAAACGCTTTTCCAAAGTACCGTACATTGCATTCGGAGCTTAGCCAAGGGCATGAAAATGCAAGGGTTGGAAATCTGCAAGGCAAATCTTATGGAGCAAGGTGACACTCAGCAGCCAGGTGTAGTCTTTGAAAACCCTGACCAGGGCTTGTTGCTTATACTTTGATGTCCTAGAGGCTGCAAGAGAGAAGAAAGGAGCCAGCTGGACAGATCGGCTTTGACCACTTTGGAGCTAGACATTGCAGATTCCAGGGGATCCAGGCATGCTATTGCGATCAGACTGCCACCCCAGTCTCCCAGTCACCAAAGTTTAATTCACAAGCCCTGGCTTTTCCTTTTTACACATCTCCAGACGTATGATTTCCCAGCAAGATTCTCCTGTCCTTTGTCAGTTTCTTCCAGAGAGGTCCTGTGTGTAGCCACCCCGCATCCAGTCTGCATGCCTGGATTGGCCAGCATCCAGAGGGCTGAATCCCTACTGGAAAGCAGGAGCTGCCTCCCATTGGTTTTCAGTGGCATGTCCCTGCTGAGACTATTGTCTGCTTTTGCGTGCATATGAGGCTATATATATATATTTGCCTGTATTTCCTCACCTATCCTCAACACCTGTGTGCACATCCAGAGGCTGCCACATTGTACCTTCCGCATGCGCAAACATGTTGTAGGTGTAGGATCCTGTTGATGTCACCAGAGATGAGATTTACACCAAGCGTTCCTCCCTTACAGCCCACATGCATTTCAGTGCCCCTTGTAAATAGTGTTTTCTATTAGGTTTTTAACCTTTTTTAAAAAAAATTTTGAAGCATTTGTGGATCTCTTACTAGAAACTAATATCCAGCAGTGTGGTTTTTATGGAGGCCAATTATAAAACACACACACACTTGCTGCATTTTGCAATACATTTTCCGCAGGTCAGCAGGGCAAGCATGACAGTTTCCCTTCTAAATGTCTAATGTTAAGTACGCAAGCACACAAAATAGGTTGTAATTCCTTACTTGCACTCTGTACTTGCATGTTTTAGATACAACATTGCATACTACAAACAAGCACAGCGGCTCAAATGGATCTGATAACTTGTTGCGGTGATGTTGACAAGTAACCTTGGAAATAATGAGAGGAATTCATTGTTGCGCTGAGGTGATAGTTTTGTCATTTTGGCTTGCCGGACAGAATGGTACTCCCACCCTTTCCCTGTGTGCTACTCCAGGGGTTCTCACAAGTAAATTTTGGGGGCATGGAGTGGGAGGGAGGAGAAGAGGGAAAGCCCCATTGTGCAAGGCTTTTGTGTAGGACTTCCGCTAATGTGACTCAGTCATTGAATTCCGCCCGGGCTTGAACATGTTTAAAATTAAGATTTATTGTAAACAATTTCTTCACTTGAAAGAGGATAGCCACACATAGGAGTTTGCTATAGATGTGCATTCTGCAATAAAAAAAATTACACCCCTAAGGCCCAAATCTGGCCTGCTATGGTCCAACGCTGTGTACAGCAGTAATTGGATAGAACTGTGCAAGAAAGAAAACAGAGCATTAGTATTACTGCAATATGGCAAGTATAGCAATTTAAGAAGCTTTCTGGAACTGAGGGGAACTAGTTAGTTTTTTTTGGAGGGGGTTAGGATTAGAAACCACATATGGGTCACCTGTTTGTGTTCTTCGATGCTCATGCAGATGGTATACGGCCCTGGCTGGATTAGGAAAAATGCATAGTTGAATCAGTTTAGAATTAGTATGAACATGTATGAATTAGTTTAGCTTGAAAATTAGCAAGCCATGATTTGGTTTTAATATATAAATAAATCAAGAAACTCCCGGGTAGCTTAGACTCCTGGGTCTGCTGAATGAACCACAAAAAGGCAGAAAAGCTTCCAGATTCCCTTATAGGCACATGCATTGTACCATAATCCCTGCTCAGATAGTCAAACACTGCCCTCCCATCTGCAAACACATGATAGCAACTTGTAACTTTCCTAAAGTTTCCTACAGTGGTTTCATGGGGCAATTGATGTAAGTCTATTTTAGAAGACAACTAGTAGATTTCACATTTCTAATTATACAATTATTAATTAATATGCAGGTATTGTAAGTAGCATTCAAGAGAGTTCACACTGAAGGGATTACTTCGATGTCTATTTTTATTTAAATAATAATTTCTGATAACAGACTCTTATAATTTCTTAAAGTGAAATTATGAACCTGGGCTAATGTCAAGCCAGCATGGAGATGTATAGAGAGCCAACTTTAAGATACAAGAATCTTTGTTGTAGTCTTGTCACATGGATGAGAGTGTTTGTAGCTCAAAGAAACACTTATTTTATCATGGCATGTGTTGGATATGTAATAATAATTTCACATGTTGGCTGGTGCTTAAAATTTACAAGATTTTAAATTTAATATTTAACTCAATAAAATGTTTCTACTAAGTGTTCATCTCATGTGCTTATTTATCCATTAAATAGCTATAGTTCAAACTATACTCAGTGTGTATTTGATCATCTTTAGAAATGGGGGGGGGGAATCAGTTTCATGCTAGATGAAGTCTAACATATTCCACAGTAAATTTGTATTATATTGATACTTCATTGTGCCGCATACTAGGAGTGTGCACTGCATTAAAACAAAACTTCCAAGACAATGCACTCGCCTCAGAAGGATTAAGGTCTTAACCAAAGCAAAATGGATAGCCTCACCTGCCGTACTTGCTCTGGTAACCTCCAGATTGGATTACTGCAATGTGTTTTACATGGGGCTGCCCTTGAAGACATTTCAGAAACTTCCAGGGTCCAAAATGCAGCAGCCTGATGACTATCTGGGATTCCATTTAGAATTCATATAACCCTTATTTTAAAATGACCGCACTGGTCGCCAGTTTGTTTCTGGGCCTATTTCACACACACACATTGGTGTTTAAAGTCATAAATGACCCAAATATCTGAAAGACCGCCTCCGTTCCTACAGATCCTCTTGGGTGTTAAGATTGGCAGTTTCACCAACCTCAGAAGTAGAGACAATGCCAATGCAGGAGAGGGCCTTCTCAGTGGCAGCCCCTAAGTTGCAGAACTTGCTCCCTGCAGAGGTGCATTGAACACCATAATTATTCAGTTTTCACTGTGCTAAAGACACACCTATACATTTGACAGTTTAAAGTATTTTTGTGGGACTAATCATGTATACTTGCTGCATCGAGAATTGTTTTACTTCCCATTTTTTATAATTTACAAACTGCTTCATAGTTTTCAACTGTTTCAAATGTTATAACCTGCCTTGGGACCTTATGGTTTGTAGGTAGGTTCTTTCTATGATTTTCATCACAAGAATGACTTGCAACATAACACAGCAATCAGCCTTCAAAGTCCTGTTTTAGTTCTCCAGATGGAAATGGCCCGAGATGAAACGAAACAGCCTTGTTCATACTAAAGGCTATTATACAACCATTATGTTATGTGCTAACATATAAGAGTTTCAATTATGTTAAAACACATAATTGTACCTGAAGACAGCAACTTCAAAAAAAGATCTGCAATTGCACAACTTAGCAGCTTTCGCAGAATAATGGCCTCTCCCTTTGACAACAAAGCACAAACTTCAATAGCATTCATGGGTGGAAAAATTAAGTCACCTTGCATTTTGTACGGCTGACAAGAAAATAGATTTCCACCAAGGTGTGTCACACTTTCATCAGAGGCACCTGATATTTGCTAGCGCTTTCCAATAACTTAACAATGCATGACTCAAAGGTATACATGCGCAAGAGCCCAGTGCTTCTGTGAGGTCCCAGTGTAGGCTTATATTTGGGAAAGCATGTGTGGAGCATTCCAGAGCTAGACTTTGGTGGCAGTGTATGCTCCTCAGGATCCATGCACATGCCCCAAGGGATGGATCCTGTCTTCCCACTCAGTTCTTTGTCAGTTACAACAATGGCATCAAAAGGCATCTCAGGTGAAGGGCTGTGGAATGTTCTAGGCTCAATCTGTGGCATCTCTGGGTAGGTTGATGAAGGGTTGGCTAAGACACAGTGACTGGCCCAAGCTCAGTCTGTGAGCTCAGTGGGGACTGGAATCCAAGTCTCCCCTGTACCGATTTGTACTCTCAAATTACCATAGCAGAAGTAAAGGTAAGATAAATGCCCCCTGGACGGTTAAGTCCAGTCAAAGGTGACTATGGGGTGTGGCGTTCATCTCGCTTCAGGCTGAGGGAGCCGGCGTTTGTCCGCAGACAGCTTTCCGGGACATGTGGCCAGCATGACCAAACTGCTTCTGGTGGAATGGGACACTGTCAGAAACCAGAGCACACAGAAACACTCTTTACCTTCCCACCACAGCTGTACCTATTTATCTACTTGTGCTGGCTTGCTTTCAAACTGCTAGGTTGCAATAAGCTGGGACAGAGCAGCAGGAGCTCACCCCATCACGTGGATTTGAACCACCAACCTTCTGACTGGCAATCCCAAGAGGTTCAGTGATTTAGACCACAGTGCCACCCATTCTATAGGAAAATTAGCTGTGTAGGGAATTAGTGGCATATCAGTTTGAGGGTGCTGTTGTTCTCAAATACAGGGAAATATTCTGACACTGAACTCATCACCTTGCTGGACAGTGCTACCCCTGTACAACGCACAGGAGGCAACAAGTTGACTGATCACAGCCCTTAAAAGCACAGGATTTAAGTTCCTTCTCTGCTGTTGCATTCCTGGGTGGCATGGAGTTAAGTGACTGCATCCTCTAAACTCCACCTCTAAACAGAGGTGAAACTTTTTCCCCAGAAAGTAATTGTGAAGGTCAAGAGAACAGCTGCTAAGTGCTTTGCCATTAAGTGCTATTAAATCTAAACATTAACTTTTGTGGGCAGGCATTGTACAGATCCCTGCCCAGAGGCCTAACAATCTAGGGCTCACTAGAAGAATGGAGAGTCATAAAAATTGAAGTATGCTGACTGATGCCCCACAAACAATGCCCAAATGCATAGGAGACAAGAGTCCCAAAAGGGTGCTTTAGGATGCAGCTGTAGCAAATAAGGCAGGTACACCCTGCCTTGTACCACTTAAATCCCTTTTATGATGGATGACTCAATAATGTATGAGTATGGGCAGATACAAAGGGCTCTGTTATTCTGAGCCTGAAGGACCAGCTAACTTTGAGAAGTGATTGAAGGAGGGCAGGAACCAAATTTCTACAAGGTGGAAAAAGCCAGGTGTCAATGTATGGACTCACCCATGTTGGAAGGAAGTAAACAAAGCTAATGATATTGGTTGTATGAGAGGAAGAAGTATGGCCTACAACAAAATGCTGCAGTACATTCTCAGAATATACTCAGAATCCCAGACATTGCATTCCCTCTCCTGCTGGATTTTTCATTCCTACTCTCCACAAGTTAACTTGACTTCTGTGCCTCATGCAGCATGCTCAAACCTCCCTGGGATGTTTTCTGTGGCTCCCTTTAAGAGCCCTCCCTGCAAACTTTGCCGTTCTCCCCCCCAGACCACTGATGCCTCCCCTATGTGCATGGATAGTGCTGTCTGGGCTAGGCAAGGACCAGCTCTTAGAGAATGAAGATTGCTACCAGTGTATATGTGCATATAAATTATATAATAAAACTCCTTCTTAGTACAAGCATTTTATTCCACTGCATCAGGTTCTGACCGTCCCCATGTAAACTAGCAGAGATGGTGCATACTAAAACATGCCAGAAGTTACAGCCACGTGCTCAGCAAAACCAGACAGTGACCAAAGCCTTCGGCCATCATTACTCTACATTGAAATGCACCATAAGCAACATAGTAGATGCAGGATAAAGCGAGAGGCAGGCAGCTGCGATTTCATTTCCAGAAGATAGTGCAGTAGCATGAGGTAGTGCTGTCCTCCAGTCCATTGCTGCTCTGAAAATTAAAAAAGGGACACATTATGAACACTGGAAGGTTTCCATGAAATGACATTTGGCAGCTATGAAGATCTTGAGCAGTACTTTGGGAGAAAGCTTGGTTTCAAAAAAGAAACCCATCGCCACTGAGACGATTATACTGGAAATGCAATACAGTGGTACCTCGGTTTTTGAACGTCTCCATTGATGAACATTTTGGTTTTTGAACGCTGTAAACCCAGAAGTAAATGCCTCAGTTTTCGAACACACCTCAGAAGTCGAACATGCCATACAGCTTCCGCTGAGTGCAAGATCCTGGGGCCAAGCTGTTGGCTATTTAGTTTTTGGTTTTTGAATGTTTCGCAACTCGAACGGTCTTCTGGAACGGATTACGTTCAAAAACCGAGGTACCACTATAGTTGAAAAAAGAATATTAAGTGACCAATAACTGCCCTGGACTGTGCAAACCTATCTAAACTATGTTTTCTGCACTCTCTCTGTTGGTGCAAAAGTGTACCGAGATGGTTGCACACCATTATAAGGCTCTCACTTCTTTGCACAGTAGGAACAGTTAGCAATTTTAGTAGTTGCACTTCCTATTGCCTCCTCCAGTGAGTGATGCCCCTCTGTTAAAAGCAGAGGCTTAAAGGTTACAACCACACCATGCACTTAAAGCACATTGCTTCCAGCAAAGTATCCTGGGAAATGTAGTTTGTTAACGGTACTGGGGAACTGTATCTCTGTGAAGGGTAAACTACAAGGCCCAGGAATCTTTGGGAAAAGCTGTTGCTTTAATTATATGGCGTGGGTGTAAGTGCAACTTGAACTGAGGCAATGACTACACTTGGCAAGGACTGGCACTTATTCTGCGACACAGGGTTAAGCATAAGCTACCTCTAGCTGACTTGGAGGGTGAAGTCACTGCTCTGTGGGAATGAGAAAGGTTAACAGGCTCTGCAGAACATATTGAAAAGCTCCTTTCTCCAGCTGTTGCTTCCAGCGTTCCAAGCCAGGCTCCCAGACAGAAGAACATCGAGAATGCTTCCAAGGGCAACTGACCTGTGAAGCAGCTGTTCATTTCCAGAGCTCAGGCACTTGCAAACCCCTGCATGTTTCCAACCCTATTATTTCAAGTGTCTAGGCCTTCAGAAGAGCTGTGTGCTTGGCCTAGAAAAAGTATACCCCCCCCCCCCGCCTCTGGTATGCCTCTTTTAAACTAATACAATTCAGGAAATCGACTGCCCTACAATATCTAGCTGCGAGCAAGATGCTGGCAAGCCTCGTTTCTCTTCATCTGATGTGCAGCATGAGATGCCAAGATACGTTCTTGCCATTTTAAAGTTGCCTCCTCATTCCTGCAGCAAGATTCCTCTGCACATTTTGAAAATACTTTTGCAGCAAGCTTTTCTCAAAATAAACCTCTGTGCATGTCAGGAATCCTTTATGCTGCTTGTGGGAGCAGCCAGTCACATGTTTCTGCTTTGTGTGCAAGGAGTTGCATTTGCAGCTACTTGAGCTATGCTCGTCTTCCCCAACCCGGTGCCCACCTGATTTTTTTCGTTTGTAGGGGTTTTTTTTTTACAACTCCAGCCAGCACGGCCAACAACAACATTAGTTTAACTGGAGTCAAATAACATGCTATGCAAAGCATGCAGCTACAAATTTTTATTAATATGAGGGAATTGTAATGGGTACCACTATGCATGGGGAAACGAAGTTTAAACCTTCCTTCCATCACCAAGATCACGACCAGAGTCCCTTCCTGTCACAGCAGCTTGCTTTATTAAAAAGCACCCAGCTACAGCTAATGGTTATATGGGGGTTCAATTGCAGCAGGGGAGGGAAGGTTTAATCCCCCTCTCCCTATGTGCTACCTGATACAATTCCACCCACCCCAGTGTTAGAAACTCAGATATATATAAGCTAGGCACCAAATGGCTCCTTAAACCAGGATTATAGTCACCAAAACAGAATGTCTAGTCGCCATTTGGGGGCCAGACGGCTCAGAAGGCTGTCTTTTGCAATAGACCGTTTTGGTTCCTGAAATTCGCTCTGATGGTGCAGATAAAATACCATGGGTAGAATTATAAAGGCTATGTTGTTGTTAGTGTGTGAAAACAGGCAAGATCCAAGGACCTTTCAAGGCAAGCTTCTCCAGATCTTGGAGATGTCAGGCATCATTCTTGTGTCTTCGTGTGGTCACAAGTGGCCAATAGCTGGTGAATTTCGAAAGTGCCACAGACCACTTACTGTAGTATTAAGCAAAATGAAGCACTAGATGAACTGCTCTTACATATTGAATGTAACACATAGTTTGGCTCACAGGGCTGCATCTGCATTTCTTCATCATTCTCAAGTTGGCTGGATAGCATATCCAAACACTTACCTTCACAAGGCTCCAATCTTCTGCAAAGTGGATTTAAGTTCTCCACTCCTATATAGAGTGTCCAGGTCTGTAAAGCCACCTATACACTTTTCTCCAATAAAGACACGAGGGACCTAGAAGAAGTAGTTAAAGTTGTTAGTTAGGATTACTCGGCAAAGAAAAAAGGATTTTAGGAGCATAGTCTCCGAGGGAGGCAAGAGCTTAAAACAGAGCTATAAGAATGACAGCAAAAGATAAACGTTAAGAGAGAGAGAGGTGGCAGCTTGACTACTAAGTTAGAGGGATAAGGGTAGTGCAGGGCTGGAGAACTGGATCCAGCCAGCAGACCTGATCCTTATCTCCCCTACCTTTATGGGTGAAATTTGACAGTTGGGTGTGGCCAGACACCTGCCAATCATCCAATGTCACAATGACATTTGGCGATGGGGTGCTTTGAAGTGCTGACAATTGCTGGGACTTGATAGTGTCACACAGGGCTTACATTGAATCCTGTGTGGTGCTTTGAAGTGCCAGGTAGCTGATAGTCAGAGTTCAAGGTGCAGAACAAAGCTCTTTGCAAGCCCTGGCTGGCTACAGAGTTCCTCATGGAGCTCTGATCCCAGAGACCTTGAAGTGCAAGGTCTGAGAGGCTGACAGGCACTTACTTGAAGTTCAGCTTTTCTCCTGCGTTCCCTATGGGGAACTACGTAAGGCAGTCGTTGCCAGCTGGTTTGCTCTCACTCTCAGTCAGGTGACTCACAGTGACAACATGCCTCCCTTGCCAATGCACAACCAGGAGTGAATTTTAACGTTCCCAACTGGGCATTGGCAGCCCCTAACCCGCCATCGTATGTGATGTCAGGTGCATGCAGCCAGAGGCGAAGCAACCTGCTCCAGTACCCAGAGCGGCGCTCGTTCCAGGGGGCATGGTGCATGTCCTGGGGGTGCATTTTGTCATCCCTCCTTTGGAATGGTACCAAGTGCGCCCCCCCGGAACACCCCTGCCTGCAGCAAGTTGGCGTGGGGAGGAGAAAAAAAATACAGCCTCCCAGGGCAAATTGAGACCCATGCCAGGCCTAATTAAGACTGTGGATCAGACCTTCCTCACTCCTGGGGTGAGCAGGATTTCTAGGTACAAATCTGAAGACTCTTTCCCCTCACTTCGGGTGCCGGAAGTTCCCAAGACAGTATACAGTGATGGCACCTCTTCCAATAATTCCTTCAATCCGCTTCTCTTCGGTGCTGTGAACCATGGGATAGAATGGCAAGCAAATGGAACAGAGCAGCAGGGCCAAAGACCCGCAAGGTCACATCTGTATCTTGCAGGCCATGAAGACACGTTCTTGTTGTGTGTGATGCTGTAAATTTCAGGGCAAGCAATACTAGAGGCAGTTCATCTCTTGAGGATGCAGAAAAGACTGTTGTAACAAGAACTATTGCAGCTGGATCTCATGTAACAGGAAATTTGCACATGACAAATTTCCATCAGGTGCAGGTGTGATTTACCCTCCCATGCACTACGGCAAAGGTCACTGTGCCATAGGTCTTGGAATTCATTGCCTAGATTTGCATAACTTGCTTTTTCCAAGGAGGAAGTGCCTTCTTAGCACAAAGGATTCTCGTTGCAGCTTGCAGTAACTCCCAGAGGGCCCCTATCCAGAACATTTTAAGAAGACCAGGGACATTATAAACTAGTCTGCCAAGGTAACAGGACACTTTTGTGCCTGCCGCCATTCTTGGCCTGAAGCTAATGTCTCAGGAGGTTTTACTCAACATCTGTTATCTGTTGCTCACCAGCACAGTATGAAACTCCTCACATGAAGCCCCATTTTGCGGCATTAAGCTGTGGATTTTAATCGGAGGTGCTGTTCTCAGTGCAATAATGTTAAGTTTAATTAGATATAGGTCCCCACAATACAACAGGCACAGTCCCTCCTTCCTTCTGAAGTTCTGTGGTGCAAATCCCATTGAGGTGAATGGGATGGGCAACCACCCAACCACTCTTATATACAGGTTCTTTTCATTTCAGTGGGACTTGCAAACAGGGAATTCCCTGGGGATTTGGCTTCTACTGGCTCTCCAAGAAGAAGCGTATGAAATCAGATGAAAGGTCCTTCAGGATTCTGCTGCCATAGTGGCCCACCTATGGGAAGTCCCATAGAGGTAATATATACCCCATCATGAATGATAGCCACCAAAAGCTCTATCTAATCCCCTTTTAAAGCAATTCAAGTTGGTAGTCAATTCCAATTATGCACTATGTGAATTAGTGTACCCATTTGTTTGTCCTGAATCTTCCAACATTCATCTCCACTGGATGACCCCAGAGAAGAGGAGATAACCTTTTTTTTAAAGCTAAAAGCCTCCCAAAGCTTGTAACCTTTCCTCATGGCGATGTTGCTCTATAATTTGGGTTCCTCTTTCTTTGAACCTTTCTCCATTTCTACAGCATCCCCCCCCTTTTTTTAGGTGAGGCAACCCAGACTGTTTACAGTATACCCTGTTGCCCCAAAGGTTTGTATAGAGTTATTATGACATGCAGTTAAGTGCAGCTGTTCCTTTGTTTTACATCCAGCTCAGAAAGCGGAAACAGAAGTACTGGCCATTAACTTTATGCATTATAGGCAGCCATTCAAGAGACAAGGGCAGGGCCAGCAGAAATGTTGGCAACCCACCAACGGGCTGTGCCAATTATCATCATGATTGAGACACCATGCGCCTCATTTACAACTGGGGTGGCTCCAAGAAGCTGTTGGGACTCTAAATTCCCGTCAGGTCTAGCCAGCCTAGCTGATGGTCAGGGATGATGGGAGATGGAATCCAGTAACAAAAGGAGAGGCACTGAGGTAGAAATTCTGAAAACCTGTGGTCAGAGAAGCCAGCTTCATATACGCAAGGGTATGGCCTGAACACAAAACTCAGACTCTTCGCCCTGCAGTGCATAACTAAATGGAAGTCTGACTAATTGAGAATTCCAAAAGGGATTTACCTCCCTTACTCAACATCCTGCCCTGTTAAGAAATCTGAATTCCCTAAAGCGTCCCTGCTCCAGGCACATTGCTCATCTTGAAAAGTTTGAAGGAAGAAGTTGCGTTAAGTTTCACAAAGGGAAGAAGTGGCACAGGAATGGCTTCTCTATTACAACATGAGAACAAGCTTGTTATGTCTTAGCTTACGTTATAGTTGCCACATATTCTTTTGGAAATAGTACAAGGTTTTACAGGAGTGATCTATCAGGCTGCTAGTTTGGTCCACCCCTGGAGGGATTGGTTTTAAGTACAGTACTTAAAATACTGAAATATTTCAATTTCTGTGTACACTAGTTACAATATCTTTCAAAAGAGTCACGCCTTACTAGCTATGTTTCAAAAGACTCGCATTTTTCTAGGTACAACGTTTCAAAAGACTCGCTTCTTAATAGTTATGTTTCAAAAGACTTACATTGTGTCTTACAAAAATCTTTCTCACCTATAGAAGAATTCTGGAAACTGTTCCAGAAGATGCGCATTCTTGCTGTGAGTGTCAAGAATGATTTATCTTACCCATCACATCTCATGTGACACTTGCTCTCACCACTACCACCATCATTTATATATACTGCTTGATTGTAAGAAAACAAAGCAGTTTACATGTGCCTATGTGTCTTTTTTTTTTTTTTAAGGGCTGCTTGGACTCTGTTAAAGCCCACAACGGAAAAAAGTAGAGCAGGGTGGTGTGTTAGCTTGCTAACCCCACCATAGCCTAAATGAGCATGACTTTGAACCCTTCTGCACTACACATTTAAAGTGGTTTGAAACCTCTACTGAACAGTGATGGCTTCTCCCCAAGAATCCTGGAAACCATAGTTTTTTAAGGCTGCTGATAATTTCTGGGAGACACCTGTTCTCCTCATAGAGTTAACAGTTTCTAGAGTTCCCGGGGAAGAGGGATTGGTTGTTAAATTACAGAGTTGCATCTCTGTGAGAGGAACAGGGGTTTCCCTAACAACTCTCAGCACCTCCCTCTGTAGTTCACCCCCTAACTTCAGGTGAGCTACAAGCAAAAAAAATACCTCACAAGGACATATGAAGGGCAACGTGGTCCTGAGCTTCCCTGGAAGAACAGAGATCTTTGCAAAGCTGGGTAGCAGAAGTGGCCCTTAAGGTATCAGGGCCACCTCAGCTACGCAGCTTTGTTTCTGTCCTATCCTCACCCCCAGATGGAGCTTAAGGCAGAGCACACAATTCCCACCCACCCCACTGTATCCACACAACATCCCTGTGAGGTAGCTAGCAAACACAAAACGCCCTATGGACCAGACCAAAAGTCTCTACAGTCCAGTATCCTGCTTCTCACAGAAAGTGACTCAGGTGGGGATGGATGGGCGTTAACGCAAGATTCCAGCAATCCTCTCGTCATTACATGGCAGCAGCACTGAGCGCAGCGGGATCCAAAGACAGATGCTCGTTTCCGCACAAAGTAGCCCCAGAGATCCATTGAGAGCTCAGAACCTTTTGCAAGGGGCTTTGCTGTAGACGCTCAAGGCGGGGTCATTTCCTGAGCCGTGCGTAAAAGGACTTCCAGTGATGTCCACATGTTGGAGAGCTTTTTTCAGTTGATGTCATGGGGGGCGGGGGCGGAGAGCCACTTCCTACGGTAGGGTGGAGGAATCTAAAGAGAAATGCACGGCTAGAAAGCGGGGGGGGGGGAATTATTGCTTTCCTTCTCCCTCGCGCGCAAGAATTAGGATTATTGAAAGGAAACTCACTGTTCTGGCCCCCGTTAACTCCAAAAGATAGTCCTGGATAGCAGACATGTCGCTTCGGGTGGTGAGATCCACATACTCGAAGTGCCCAGGCTTGAGGTGAAGTCCTTCCAGGAGCTTGACAGCGTCGTGGCAGTAAGGACAGCTCGACTTGCCGAATACAACCACCTTATCAGCTTTCAGCTTGCTGTTGACGAATTGCTGAGCCATTCTGGGACCTTCGCCACAAGCAGCCTCGCGCAACTGGAAGATTGCAGCAGCTCCCGCCGCGCTGTGCGCTCTTTTATGAGTTGCAGCCGTCGCTCCTCCTTTAAGGGACTACACCCTGTAGGAGGAGCCCTCGCCCTCTCTTATCTGCGGCTTTCTTCTTTCTTTTTTAAAAAAAATGTCAGAAAGGACTATGAACAGTTGCCCAGTGGAAGCGTTATGGTCTGTATTCCCTACACAAGCTGCGTGGTAAATAATTTCCTGGCGCGCCCTTAGTCCATTTTGGATGGAAATTACTTGCTTCATAGCATTTGCATGGCTTTTATTTGTTTTGGATAGAAGAGTCTTCCTTGCAGCAGTCAAACTTGCTTCCTGAGGTGCAACTCCTACAGAACAGCGTGAGACCAACTTCCAAGTAAATATGCTTCCACAGTTTTCTGTGGGATTGAAAGGCAGGCTAGAAATCCATCGGAAGGGACCCTGAGGATCATCTAGTCCAACCCTCTGCAATGAAGGGGGAATCGAACCTGCAACCTTGCCGTTATCAGCACTGTGGTCTAACCAACCAAATGAAAAGCTTGGTCTGCAACAGAAAGTCATGCCTCTTCTTCCCTGCTGACATTGTATTGACTGGCTCTGCTGGGCTTGTTCCTGTGACAAAATAGCCACAGAGCTAGAAGCAACAGGTGCCTTGATACAATGCACTTTCCAAGACTGAAATCCGAAACTAGAGTGGCCAGATGCAAAAGAAGGCAGGGCTCCTGTGTAGAAAATAAGAAGAAGAAGAATTCATCATACAGTGTGTTTATATACTTATCTTTGGCCCAAAGGTTCCCATAGTGAACATGTTATTACAACTAAATATACAGTAAAGTAAATGAAATAAACCAAGCTAAGCAGGAAGCCTCATTGAACAAGGTGGAATTTACTTTGGAGTAAACATATATGGGACTGCACTCTTCAGATCCTGGAAATGGGAGGGGGCTCCCGCCTTGGCCTCCAGATTCATGTATTTGTCACATTTTCATGTGTTTCTTTTTCTCATCAGGTATAACTGGATGCACACAACCTCTTATACTATGCATGGAGGAACAAAAGAATAGATCAAAAGTCTCACTAAGAGCTAGCAGCTTCAGATTTTCACCTGCCTTAGGATTTCCCTCATCTGACTGAGCTGGGTGCACACAACTGGTTTTGCCCAGATTGCAAGGGCTTCTCCTGTTATATCCTCCCACGATCATATGAAGTAGGTTATTCTGAGAATGCTTTCAGATCAAAAAGGGTGTAACTTCTAACACACAGATTGGATTTCTCTCTCTAAAAACATGGCAGGAAGGAAGGAGTCTGAAGAAACAGAGGAAATAACTTCTCTTAATATTATAATAAAAATACATAAAAAATTGAGTTAACCTGCAACAGATTTTAAATGAAAAGGATTGCATCCATTGTTGGTTTTCTTCAAAGCAGACCCACTGAAATTAAAAGATCTATGTTGATCATCTTCATTAATTTCAGTGGGTTTACTCTGAGTAAACACACCATTGGAGACAACCCAAAGAAAATGCCATTTTCACAGTGCATTTCACACAGGTGACCTGAGGAACTGCTTGCCTCTGGAAGGAGTAGCATGCTTGAGCTGAAAACTATTATATAAATCTATCAACATGATTATAAGATTATCAGTTAGGTAAGCTGCCCATTACGTTAACGTACCAAACTGGATAGCAGGAAAATGATTGTCCCATTTAGGACACAACCTCTGATCTGTGTATTGCAGTACAGGACATTGGGATGAATGAATGATGCATTGTTCTGACTCCCTGATTGACTAAGACTCCTCACATATGACAACTGCAGCTCTTGTGAGACTATTGCAAAACCCTTTTTGAAATGCAGTGTCATGAAACTTGGCATATTGTCAACATATAGCAACAGTGTCATCTCCACAGCCATGCTAGGAAAGCTGTGTCGCGTCTGTATGTTGCTGCTAAACAAGCCACAAAGTCGGCAAATAACTCTGGACTGTCATTGCCTGTCATACTTGCAGTCCCATGTTTGTCATGTACTACTTCTTTCTTCTTTGGCGATCACTCATAGCCGAGTAAGATTGTCTTCCATAAACACGGTTTTAACAATGAATCCATAAGTGACTGTGGAGGTCAATTCTGGATCCACATGTCCTTCCACAGTGGGGACATAGGTTTTCCCGGCTGTGGAGATGGCACATCGCTATCAGCTGGGGCCACGTGGCTTCCCTGAGCCAGTCAATGCTCTCAGTTTAACCTAACTCACTTGTCGTGAGGATAATAATAATAATAATAATAATAATAATAATAATAATAATAATTTTTTATTTATCCCTCGCCCATCTGGCTGGGCCTCCCCAGCCACTCTGGGCGGCTTCCAACAGAACACTAAAATACAATAACCTATTAAACATTAAAAGCTTCCCTAAACAGGGCTGCCTTCAGATGTCTTCTAAAAGTTTGGTAGTTATTTTTCTCTTTGACATCTGGTGGGAGGGCGTTCCACAGGGCAGGTGCCGCTACCGAGAAGGCCCTCTGCCTGGTTCCCTGTAACTTGGCTTCTCGCAGTGAGGGAACTGCCAGAAGGCCCTCGGAGCTGGACCTCAGTGTCTGGGTTTAATAGTGGGGGTGGAGACGCTCCTTCAGGTATACTGGACCGAGGCCGTTTAGGGCTTTAAAGGTCAGCACCAACACTTTGAATTGAGCTCAGAAACTTACTGGGAGCCAGTGTAGGATAAATTAGGGATCACAGAAGCCTAGAACTGTGGAGTTGGAAGGGACCACGAGGGTCATCTAGTCCAACCCCCGATATGTAGGAATTCTTTGCCCAATGTGGGGCTCAAACCCGCAACCCTGAGATTAGGAATCTCATGCTCTACCAACTGAGCTACCTGCCTCCCCACAATCAGCTTGATCGAAATGGGATACAAGCATGTGTACTCACAAAGTGATATCAGGGTGCAAACTTTAACCCAGATTTATAAGCTTTGGCCACCATCTGAAGGCCACTCTGAGTCTCTCCACATGTCGCAGGCATTATGTTTGAAGCTGTTCCGCGTGTGGATTAGGCACTTCTCATCAGCAGAAATCTTTTAAGAAGAGGACACCGGAACGCCTCTCATATCTACGTGCAAAATCTAGAGGATGTGTGACGAAGCTTCCTGGGTCAGTGAGGGAGCACACGGGGAATTCTGAGGAATTGTAGACTGTGCCAGTCAGAAAATGCTGCCTTGAGGGCCTGTAGGAGACGACAAGCCTGGGCAAACAGGAACTGAGCAGGAAGAGCAAATAATCTCTCACCCATTGTGGATTTTTGAGCTGATACAGTGGTGCCTCGCAAGACGAAAATAATTCGTTCTGTGAGTCTTTTCGTCTTGTGATGTTTTTCGTCTTGTGAAGCACGGTCCGTCGCAACTGCGCCTCTTCAAGCGGCTTTAAAAAAAAAGCGCAAGACGTTTTCATCTTGCGAAGCAAGCCCATAGGGAAATTTGTCTAGCGAAGCAATGCAAAACCCTTTCGTCTAGCGAGTTTTTCGTCTTGCGAGGCATTCGTCTTGTGGGGCACCACTGTATTGACTTGCATCTTTCACAGGAGGTACTAGCAAGCACACTTACACATTGGCAACCCATTATCTAGAGTCTTTTGGGAGCACTGCAGTGCTGAGTTTTCTTACTGCCCTGAAACTAAATGCCAAGGATATTCATCTATGAAGTTTTCAGTTCTTCCAAAGCAAAGTGCCTTACAGTGGTACCTCGGGTTACATACGCTTCAGGTTACATACGCTTCAGGTTACAAACGCTTCAGGTTACAGACTCTGCTAACCCAGAAATAGTACTTCGGGTTAAGAACTTTGCTCCAGGATGAGAACAGAAATTGTGCAGCAGCAGCGCAGCAGCAGCAGGAGACCCCATTAGCTAAAGTGGTGCTTCAGGTTAAGAACAGTTTCAGGTTAAGAACGGACCCCTGGAACGAATAAAGTGCTTAACCCGAGGTACCACTGTACTCTGAATCAAGAAAAAGACTTACTGATATTGATTTACCCTGTGACTTTAAATTGATGCGTAGTTTGACCAGCCTACTTAGGAACCCTGAAATTTCTTACCATATGGAGATTTTTTTTTTGTTTCGTTTTTGTTATTGAATTTTTAAAAATATCATTGGCTGGAGTGAGTTTTTATTAAAGCACTTGGGAATCCTGAGCTATCATTTTGGATTGACTTGTCTAACTTTGCATTAATTAAAAAAAATGTTATTAAGAAGGATAACAAATACAATAATATGCTCTGGCACAGAAATCACAAGGATTACATTGGCTGTGTTATTGCCTATTCAGCCTTTCAAGCCTGCAGACTCAACCCTCAGGAGGGATTAAGCTGATTGCAACCAATTTTTTAAATTGTGTCATGGCACAAACCTATGGATGCCAAGTTGCATTTTGACTGTGATCTAGTCATCATCTGCAATATTTAGCACCCATGTGCCTTATACAGAAAACACATCTAGGAGACTAGAGATGTGCTCTTGATTTAGGTCCTCTTAAACCCCATAGGTCTCCTTGAATATGTACTGTTCCTGCCGCTGAAATGAACAGAGAAGTCTACAAAAAGCACACACACACAAACAGAAAACAGATTCCAGGGTGCTGTGCAGTGTCCCGGAATCACACAAGGGTTTGTTTATTTTAATCAATTACAATTTTATGCCGCCCTTCTTCCAAGGAGCTCAGGGTGGCATTAATTGCTCTCCTCCTTCCTCATCACACCTCTGTTATATGCTGAATGGAGAGATTGTTACTAGCCAAACATCATCTGGTCAGATTCAGAGCTCAGCAGGTATTCAAACCATCTCAATCCTACTCTGACCCTCTAACTGCTACACCATACCACCTCTCAGTTTGCTAAGGAAGGAGCATTAATATTTGTGGTGGGTGGCGTTACTGTTCTTGACCTGCCAACATTTAGCCAATGAAAATAGGGAAGATTAATAATAATAATAATAATAATAATAATAATAATAATAATAATAATAATAATAATGTCTGGGTTGCCCCAGCCACTCTGGGCGGCTTCCAACATGTATAAAAACATAATAGAATATTGAACATTTAAAAAACTTCCCTATACAGGCTTCCTTCAGATGTCTTCCAAAGGCTGAGTAGTTACTTATTTCCTTGGCTTGGGGGGTAGCATAACTCCATATCCTCCGACATTTTTCTGATGAAAATAGGGATGCCCTTAGGAAAAGCGGTGACATTCTGAGATCAAATCAGAAACCAGAATGGCTTCTGTAATCCTGGATTGTCCTTGGAAAACAGGGACACTTGGAGGGTCTTCTGTTTCAAATGCTGAATATTATTCCTATTTGGCTATAGTTATATATCTGCACACTAATTCATTCAAAACTTTATCGATCTTGCTGCTTTGCTCTTTCAGATTCTGCTGTCATTTTTCGCCATTTTAATGTAGTTTCGTAGTTTCTCTCTTTCCAGCGTTTTAATTATTTCTTTCTGTCTTGCAAGCAGCATTTGAAGTGTTTGTAACTGCAAGGCAGGATGCGAGCAATTTAAAGGAAGTAAAGGGATGAACCCAGATTGCACTTCCTTTCTGAGAGTAGAAATGCACATTTCTAGCTGTTACGGGAAGTTCCTCCAAGGCAGCTTAAAGTGTGTGAAGAGGAAATGGAACTCCCACAGCCCAGCATTCTGCCCCGTACAGGAACTCAGAGTCCTTTGCTGGGCTGAGGGCCATTTCAGAATAAGCAGTAAATGTCACGTTCTCAGTCTGGATTGCTACGTCTTTGGAAGTCCCGTTTTCAGACTTGTAACCAGAGTGCCTTTCTCTAGACGGGTGCCAGCATAATAAGTGGCGTGAGAGTATTGTTATAGGTTGGGTTTTTTTGGGGGGGCCTTAAACACTAGAAATTAAGAAATGGTAGGATTTTGATTATTTGGGATATGAAGGGAATATACAATCTGCAGAGAAATTCCTGGATTAGCCTATGCACAGACTCTGGTTGAGGATTCCAAGACCCCTGGAATCCTGTGGATGGTTTGGCAGGGATTCGGGTGGCCTATAATAGTATATTCTACTTGGGGACAAAGCGTACGAATCTTCAAACATGCTTCGAACTATGGGTGTGCCAAGCTACTGCTTTCTATCTACTGTGGAAGTAGCTTACTTATTTTGGGGTGTAACATGACCTTTTTGTGTGACAGAGATCAGGATGCGACCATGGGTACCCAGAGCTGTGCACAACATACAGCTTGCATGGCCCTGCCACCAAAATTTGCGTCCCCTAGAAAAACTTGAACCCTAAATAATTTGGGTGTGCACTTTGGGGCCTGCATTTTGAGGGGGGAGGCATACAATTGTTCAATTTTCAGGTTTTTCTTCATGTTGTGGCATCTTAAACTATACTTACCCCACTTTTCAGATTCTAGCACATCAGAAAATAGCTTCATTATTTTGATATCCCTGGGAGTAAGGGAAGTGAAAAAGAAAACAGCAGCATATTGGTGCACCCAGAGTGCCATAATGTACCTAATTTCAACAGAGCTGACCTTTTAAAAAGTGGTTGTTTGATTGCTTGTTTTATTATAGGATTATCATAGATAAACTATTTCATCCCTAGGTTTATTCATTGTGGTTGAGGAGACGGTGAAGGCATTTCAAGTTCATTTAACAACAATAATAAAACATATTCCTGAGGTGTTGCTATTAAGGATGACTTGGACAGGCATGAATATCAACCGTCTGCTCCTTTCTACACCCTGCCATGTCGCCTTGTTTCATTTTGGAGGGATGAATATGGAACTGGAGCATGAGGTGTGGATAATTTCAGCAAGCACGGAGACTAGATTAAGATGCCAGTCTATCAATTGTGCAATTTTAGCTCGCTGTGGTTTCCATTACTAAAGTACCATGAGGAATTACAGCAGCTATAAATAACTCTGGGCTGTGAGTCAAAAGTAGGTGTATACAGCTGTCTTGTTGCTATAACAACCACTTGTGACTGGGGAAGGGGGGAAAAGTGTAAGATATACATCCTGAGAACAGAAATAGGGTTTGTTTTGTTTTTCAGGGAAATTAAGATAATGAAATACATGTTTAAGCTGTTGTACTAAGTTGGTGATGGTGACATTCTGAGACTTTTCTCCTGAAAGACCTACATTGGCTCCTACATTGGAAATTGTAGAAGCTATCCCATTTAATTTTGGTCCCTGACTGTCCCATCTCGGAAGGCAATTCAAAAAGGCATGCTCAAAACTTACTTCTGCACTTGCTTGTTTGGGTCATTTAAGTTTAAGAGACTTCTTCTTCTTCTTCTTCTTTGGTGATCCCTCGTAGCCTAGTAAGATTGTCTTCCATAAACACAGTTTTAAAAGTGAGTTCGTAAGTGACTGTGGAGGCCAATTCTGGAGCCACATGTCCTTCCACAGTGGGGACATTGGTTTCCGGGCAGGAGTTGATCACTGTGAGGGTTTGCCAAGCGTGCCTTCCTCTTGGCATATTACTCCCTATTGTCCTGAGTTTGAGCGTCTTCAAAGCCCACGACACCTTTGGTAAAGGCTGTTCTCCATTTGGAGCACTTGCAGGCCAATGTTCCCCAGTTGTCGATGTTTATACTACATTTTTAAAGATTTGCCTTCCATTTTTCACTTGCTGGAATGGGGGCATTTAAGTTGAAGAGCAGTTTAGTGTTGACATAAGGTGTCAAGAGGAGAGGAGCAGGTGGCAGCAGGGGCGGAGAAAGGGGGCGGTGGGGGCGGCCTCCTGGTGTCTTCGCTGAGCGGGCTGACATTTGGCACGCAGCTCAACCGCGACTCCAAAGACTACCCCGAGGGGAGGAGCTGCGTCGCTTTGCCCCTCCCCTCTTTGTTTTTACAGCTGGGGGAGGCTTGGAAGTCGTGGGTGGGTGGCGCGCCAAACAGGGCCTTGCAGAGCCAGGCAGAGGCCTGGGCCAGGTAGATAATGTGCCCCCCTTTTTTTACCCTGAGGATACCTGAAGTCTTATAAATAAGTAAGTATATAAATAATTTTCACAAACGTTATGCTGACAAATAATTTTATTTCAAGGCTTGAACCGTATCTGCATATAAGGACAAAATGGAAAATATAGATATACAATAGTGCTTTTTAAAAATACACCCACCCGGTGCCCATTCTGTGCTCCTGTGAGGAGCCGATTGCAGGCCCCGCCCCGGACACCGGGGAAGCTTTTCTCTCACACTGCCAGCCATGGCCCCAGGGAATCCGCCCACCGCCTCCGCGTTCGCCCCAGTGCATCCCCTGCGATTGTGAATATGCTGACTGAGGCCCCTTTGGAATTGGAGACCTGGGCCAAGTGGCCCATATGGCCCCCCCCATCTGGGCCTGGTGCCAAATGTCTGCCATTGGCGGCTCGTTCTGCCCCTGGCTGCAGGGCGCTCACACCACTCCGTGCACCTGAGCGGCTATCCCGCACCTGGGAGGGCACTCTCCACGCCCCGGCCCCCTCAGGAGTGCGGCCCACCCTAGGCAGCACAGCCATATGCTCCGCCGCTGAGTGGCAGCAGCAGTGAGCAACAAGGGCAGTAGGTGGGGGCCCTTGGGGGGGGGCCTTCAGAGCCAGTTCCAGTTCCAAGGTGGCAGCAGAGGGACCCTCTCCCCTCAGGGGCTGAGTGGGATGGTGGCAGCAGCTGTTACTCACAGCTGAAGAAGGATGTCAGGAGCAGGTCAGCAATAAATCACACGGCGTCAATGAGGTTAACTCTTTATTCAAGGAAACTGGGTCGGCTCAGGAAGCCAGGCCTAATGAGCACAGCAACTCGTCCGGGTAAATCTTGCCCCTATGAGGCAGTTGTGTGGACTGAAGGTCCCCGACTTCCCACAGTTGTCTAAGTCTCCTCCTCCCGCTGGCTTTATGAGTTTGTTCGAAGAAGTATTTTCTCATGGTGTTATATATTCAAAGGTGCATACAGTATGCTGATTATCCACTAGGTGGCAGCATTGTATTGTTGCACCACATTTCCATTTTATTAAACAGCAGAAAGAATCGCTGCTTGCAATCAGCTTTGAGAATCGCGTTTTTCCCGAAGGACTGTTGATATCTCACTTGTGTTATGCATAAATTCTACCTCCCCGAGATTTGCAGTCCCGGAGAGTACAACTGTTGGCCATTACGGGTCAGCGAATCATTGATCAATGGTCAGTGACTCTGGTCCAACTCTAATTGAGCTTTGTATGAGCAACTAATGGCTCACCCATAGCCTTCAAATTCAGCACATGCAGAAGCTGCCTTCTTCATCGTTGGACCCGCTATTGGCCTCATCGGCTCAATCTGTCTATGCAGGCAGGAGAAGTCTCTAACTCCCCAAGGGTTTGAGGCGCATTGGCTACCCTCACCTGGTTTAGCTGGTCAGCCAAAGCTATTCCAGGGTTTGACTGCTGTTGCATATTGCCAGCTTCTAGGAGCCATAGGTGAGAGTTGTGTTGACCCAAAAGGCAAGCTGGTCTGGAAGCCCTGCTTGCAGCATATTGATGATCAAGATGACCCCTGCCTAACTGATAGCAGCTGTAGTGCTAAGCTCGTATGTGTTTCACAAGCTTCCCCTCCCCATTTTGTTTCATTTCATTTCATTTTACTTTTATTTCGTAACCACCTTTCTATATTACTATACACAAGGTGCTTTGCAAGCTGAAGAAACAACAAATATCGTACACCTTATAACAATCTGATCCAACAAAGAAATGTCACAATAAAAACATAGCTTTAAAATAAACAACTTATATCGAATAAAGTAATATCCATTAGCATATAATAGTACACAATAAAATTAAATATCAGCAAATAATAATTAAACAGAAATTTATTCTTAAAGATCGCAACAAATAATTTCTAAACTATAACCAATAAAAAATAACAGCAAGTCACAGTGCATAAAATAACACAATATATAAAATATAAAGTTGAGAAGCAAAGACACACAATTTAGAAATATATATATATATATATATATATATATGCAGGTTTTGGTGTCTTCGGGTGTCTTCCCGTGTAAGAGTCGGGGTGTCTGGGCGACGTTTCGACGAGGTCTCACTCGTCATCTTCAGGCTGGTGCTTTCGGCTTCTTGTTACTGGAACAGAGCAGAATCTGGTGTTTGAGTTCCTATAAATACTGTTGAGGGGTGTGGTGTATAGCCTCCAACGTTCTGGGCAGAGAGGAAGTTCTTAGATTAGTGTGCCTTTTCTTCTTTTGTTCCTTAATTACTTGAGGGATATCTTGAGTGATTTCATGAGTGATATTCTGAATACCACTGGGTGGGTCATTAAGTGTAGATTAGTTGCTAAAGCTTTCGTGTCTTGACCTCTTGAGCTTGTGAAGAGTTTTTCTGAGAAGATGGCTGTGCTGCATTTAGTTGTGCTCTGGCTTGGCTTCGTGTATAGGGGCGAGCTGTGATTTTGTGCCTTGTGCCAGCCAGATCTGTGTAGGGATTGCAGGGGGGTGCAGCATCCGGAGGTGCCACTATAGTTTGGCTACTGGATGGAGTCTGTAATATGTCTGTGGAGAGGGTCTGGGTTTGGGTCTGGTGTGGTTGATTGGTGACGGCGTTCTGTGTGCCTCTGGTTCTGGTGTCGGTTTTTGTGGGGAGGGCTAATTTCCAGATGTCTGGCAGGCGGGACGTGTCGTCACGCTTGTTCATGTTGTGAGGGTGTTTCTCTATCTCGATGGCTTCCATGATTATTCTCTTGTGGTGATGTTCCATGTTAAAGAGCAATTTGGAATCTGCAAAATTAATTTCGTGTCCTGTTTCTTTCATGTGTTGGAAAAGAGAGGAAGTTTTTTCTTCTTTTTTGACGGCATTCTTGTGTTCTGCGATACGTGCATTTATTCGTCTGTTTGTTTGTCCAATGTACGTGGCTGGGCAGACTTTGCAGGGTATTTCATAGACCCCTTGGTTTTCCAGCTGGATTTTGTCTTTTGGGTTTCTGAGGATATTGGCTATTTTTTGGTTGGTGCAGAAGGCTGTTTTGATATTGTGTTTATGGAGGATTTTGCTAATTTTGTCTGTAGTGCCCTTGATATAAGGAAGGAGGGCCATGCCATTGTTTTCTTCTGTGTCTTGGTTTTTGGGGGGTGTTTCTTTTTGGATTAGCTTCGTAACCCTGTTTTTCTGGTATCCATTGGCGATTAACACATTTGAGAGATTCTGTAACTCAGTTGTCAAGTGGTCTTTGTCAGCCAGGCGTTTGGTTCTGGAGATGAGAGTCTTGGCTACGGAGTTTATTTGTGCAGGGTGGTGGTGTGATTGTGCATGTAAGTAGCGGTTGGTGTGTGTTTTTTTCCGGTAGATAGTGTGTCCTAGGGAGCCATCAGGTTTTTTGTAGATTAGGACGTCAAGAAAGGGGAGTTGGTTGTTGTCTTCTATTTCCATAGTGAATTGTATTTTGGGGTGTAGGCTGTTGAGATGTGTGAGGAAGCTATCTAGTTTTTCTTTCCCGTGTGGCCAAATTACAAAGGTGTCGTCAACATATCTGAGCCAAAGTTTGGGTTTGTGTTCTGACTTGTCTAAAGCATTGGTTTCAAAGTGTTCCATGTACAAATTTGCGATGACCGGTGAGAGGGGTGATCCCATAGGTGCTCCTTCTATCTGTTTGTATCTTTGTCCATTGTGGATGAAGTACGTGTTGGTTAGGCAGTGGTTGGTCAGGTCCAGGATGTATTTGGGGGGATTGTATTTGTTTTGGATGGCTGTCAAGGCTTCATTAATGGGTACTTGAGTGAAGAGAGATACACCAGATTCTGCTCTGTTCCAGTAACAAGAAGCCGAAAGCACCAGCCTGAAGATGACGAGTGAGACCTCGTCGAAACGTCGCCCAGACACCCCGACTCTTACACGGGAAGACACCCGAAGACACCAAAACCTGCATTCCTGTACCCGTGAAAATCTACGAAAGCATATATATATATATATATATATATATATATATATATATATATATATATCCCTGAACTCCTCTTCTCAGGTGCTTCTGCTTTCCTAAAGTCATGGTCTGGGAAAGGCTCCCAGGACTGAAGAGTGTGGGGCAAAGCAGGTGGGAAAAGCCATTGCCTGATGGCCAGCAGAAAGTCTCTCTCACCTCACAGTTTGATGTATCCACAGGCCCCAGGCCAAGCTAGAGGAGGAGGTAATGGTTAAGACCAGCTCCCGGTGTTCCCATGTGATGTGACCTGCCTGGGCCTATAAAGGTTGTGTGTCTCTTTACTTGGGTCTGGACAAGGCATCTCCTCACTGTGGAGTCCATCCCACATGAATGCTGTGAGCAGGGGCAAGGAGAAAGGACCTTTGCTGTAAGTTTGTACCCTTCTTTGATAAATTGTTATACCTGATCACTCTGGAGGTTTGGGCATCTTTTTATTTGAAATTCCTGTGTATCCGAACTCCTATGTGTCCTCCTCTGGCTCTGCAGGGCACTTCAAGGGTGGGGGACTAAAGGTGGACAAGCTACCCCAGAAGGAGCATGACGTTCTCCCCACCCCCAGCCAGAGGTGCTACCCCTCCCCTGACACCCCATATGAACTCATAAAGGAAGGGAACTAAATCCTTCTTCCCTGGATGAGAATATGTTCACATATACGTTCAGTGTTTATGTTCCCTTTGTGTGCAAGGGATAAGGGCTATGAGGCAGGAAGGGACAACATGTGAAGATGGACACTCTTAGTGGCACACAACTGACCGCAGCATGCACATGGTTTCTCCCTTTGTACATGTATTGCCCTGTGTGAATCTCTGGTGCCAATTTTAGTGGAACAACTTGCACCATTACTTTGACTGGCACATCCTCCCTGATCTCCATTATGAATGCTTTGCTCTTTTTTTTACTTTTGCTCTGCACTTGTGGAAGTGTGGAGGTTTCCTTTGGCTGAAAGTCCCCACTGAACCAGTCATCAATAGTGGGGTGCTGTTTGCACCCATCAGCTGCTGGTGACCACTGCTTGGGATTAGTCATCTTTCCCCTTGTGTCTTTTTTCACCACCAAATTATCCAAAGATCTTTTAGGGCACAAGACGGATAGACCAATAGGAGGTGAAGCCAGAGCCAACGACAGGCAAACTAATTCTACTTTTATCCCCATCCTCCTCCTTGCTCAGTTCTACAACGGCAACGCTGAGACTAAACTGGAGAGGTTGTCAGACAGTGCCACCTTCTGGACTGGAGGGTAGAGACAGGTTAGTGAGGCAGGGCCCATATTGACCAACCTCTACCGTGGTACCTCTGGTTAGGTACTTAATTCGTTCTGGAGGTCCATTCTTAACCTGAAACTGTTCTTAACCTGAAGCACCACTTTAGCTAATGGGGCCTCCCACTGCTGCTGCGCCACTGCCATGCGATTTCTGTTCTCATCCTGAAGCAAAGTTCTTAACCCGAGGAACTATTTCTGGGTTAGCGGAGTCTGTAACCTGAAGCGTATGTAACCTGAAGCGTATGTAACCCGAGGTACCACTGTACTAGCATTTTTTTTTTGTTACTACGTCTTTTGTTACCAAAACTTTTAACAATGTGACCTCACTTGAGCAAGGAAGCCATCTTTCCTAAATTAAATAAGCAACTCACAAACACATTCAAAGTCAGGAGGGGATGTTGATAGAAATAACCCCATTTCCATTAAACGCCATTGAGTATTTGATACCGACAAGGGCTTGTGCAGATGTGTGTGTAACAGCTTTTCTCTCTCAAAACTTAGGAATACAATTAATGCAGCATGTAATGTGCTAAACAAGTGTTGCTAATTTGCACGGCGGTTCCTGGCAATGTGGGTATTGAATCTGAATAGTCTGGAAAACACATATAGCCCTATTCCCGTGAGCAGGCGCAGCTGTTTAGAAGTGCATTAAATTGGCATTTTTACATTGCATCTGGGTTCTCCTCCTGGGAACATGGTCTCTCCTATAGAAGAAGAAAGCGTTAGGTGTGGTATTTCTAAATATGCAAATAAGATGGAAGTCTGAACAAGCATAACCTGGAGATGAGAGATCATCCCATAAACGTAGGAATCCTGTGACAAATTGTTTCTGCATCTGTTTGGAAGTGGCTTAAGCAGATACAAAGAGGAAAAGCAGTGCAAACACTGATCTAAATGTAGAATGTATGCTCCTAAGGCTGGGAACTTTTGTGTAATTCTATAAAGCACAGGGTGTAAAGTGACTTTTTCCCAACCAGGTGCCTTCCAGCTGTTTGGGACTACAATTCTCTTTAGCCCAGCCAGCACGATCAGTAGTCAGGGACGACAGGAGTTTTAGTTTGGGGAAGGCTGGTGTAAATCAGAAGCACTATGTATAATTCCCACCTCTAGCACATTATAACAGACCCTCCAAGTGTCCCTATTTTCCAGAGACAGCTCCAGATTTACAGAAGCCGCCCCGGTTTCTGATTTGATCCTGGAATGTCCCACTTTTCCTTAGGCAGAGCCGTAGCTGCAGCAGGGCTAGCTGGGTTTTTTGCCCCAGGTGAAACCTCCAGAGGGGTACCATTGAGGTTCCCAGCCTGGGGGGGGGGTCGTCAAACTGGGTCTTAGACCTGTGAGAAATAAAGCCTAGTTTCACCCATGTCGTAAAGGTAAAGGTAAAGGTAAAGGTACCCCTGCCCGAACGGGCCAGTCTTGACAGACTCTGGGGTTTGTGCGCCCATCTCACTCAAGAGGCCGGGGGCCAGCGCTGTCCGGAGACACTTCCGGGTCACGTGGCCAGCGTGACAAAGCTGCATCTGGCGAGCCAGCGCAGCACACGGAACGCCGTTTACCTTCCCGCTGGTAAGCGGTACCTATTTATCTACTTGCACTTAGGGGTGCTTTCAAACTGCTAGGTGGGCAGGAGCTGGGACCGAATGATGGGAGCTCACCCCGCCGCAGGGATTCGAACCGCCGACTATGCGATCAGCAAGTCCTAGGCACTGAGGCTTTTACCCACAGCGCCACCCGCGTCCCTTTTTTCACCCATGTCGTAGGATGCCCCTATTTTCACCAGAGAATTGTTGGAGGGTATGGCATTATGTGACTCCTGAGCCGAGGAGATAAGTAACTTAAGAGGACATCTGAAGGCAGCCATGTATAGAAGGGAAGTTTAAAAATGTTTAATGTTTTATTATGTTTTTATATGTGTTGGAAGCTGTCCAGAGTGGCTGGGGCAACCCAGTCAGATGGGCAGGGTATAAATATTATTATTATTGAATAGGAAACCCCTCTTTTCCTCGGAGAAATGTTGGAGGGTATGGAGTTTTTAGTCCAAACTCTGCTAGGCACCAGTAGATGGGAAAGGCTGGGCAAATGACTAGCACTATGTATAATTCCTGCCAACAAAGGTCCGTATAGTTAAAGCTATGGTTTTCCCAGTAGTGATGTATGGAAGTGAGAGCTGGACCATAAAGAAAGCTGATCGCCAAAGAATTGATGGTTTTGAATTATGGTGCTAGAGGAGACTCTTGAGAGTCCCATGGACTGCAAGAAGATCAAACCTATCCATTCTGAAGGAAATCAGCCCTGAGTGCTCACTGGAAGGACAGATCGTGAAGCTGAGGCTCCAATACTTTGGCCTCCTCATGAGAAGAGAAGACTCCCTGGAAAAGACCCTGATGTTGGGAAAGATGGAGGGCACAAGGAGAAGAGGACGACAGAGGACAAGATGGTTGGACAGTGTTCTCGAAGCTACCAGCATGAGTTTGACCAAACTGCAGGAGGCAGTGGAAGACAGGAGTGCCTGGCGTGCTCTGGTCCATGGGGTCATGAAGAGTCAGACACGACTAAACGACTAAACAACAACATGTATAATTCCCACCTCCAGCACATTTTTAAACCAATAAGCCCACCCAGTAACAGACACTCTTGGACAAGGCCCATGAAGGGCACAGAGGCTGCCATTGCCAGAGAAGTGTGGTGAGGCGGCAGCTTCTGGGAAGATATTGTGAGAGAGTTCCATGAAAGGCCAGCCAGTAAGTGACATGGTGGGCAGAGGAAGCACCATCCCATTTCGCCTCAGGTGGCAAAATGGGTTGAGCTGCCCTAGAGAACATCTTACTTCTTATTGGCTACCACATAGCAGCTAATTCATCACCATTTACTTCACAGGGAGCCTGTTGGGATCATTCTTTTTTTGCCAAGTTCCATATTAAGGCAGTGACAGGGAACTACAAGAGTTTTGCACCAAAGCTCTGTCATGTCAGTGACGTGTAAGTGGATGTGCCAAAAGACTGGTATTTTTGTCTTTGTAATGGCTAGCAGGCTTTAAGATTAGGATACTGTCAGAGCTGCTCCCCGATCCTAGCTCACAGAGGATCACGCTAGCCAGCGATCATTAAGTAAAAGTCTTTATTGAGTTACAGTTTCCATTCTCAAGCTGCTGCGTGCAACTCTACGTCTTATGGTTAGATCGGCGAAGCTCCGTCTGAGTCTCCGCCCCTTGTGCACCAACTTAATATCCTAGCCCTGCTCCACCTTTTCCGCCTGACTGTTCTCCTCTGGGTCCCTCTGCCCCCCGGGGTCTCTTCCCTCCGGGATTCCTCTGACGCCGACCCCCCGGACCCTCCTGTCTCCTTGCGCCGGGCTTTAGGACCTGGCTCCCTCTCCGGGCTGCCTACTGCGTCACTTCCCTGTGCATTTGAACTTGGCGCGCGCGCCCAACCTTCCACTTTCCGTCTGACCATTTCTTCGCTCCCCGATGGAGGTGTGGCCACTCCTGACTCGTGCCCTCCCTCCTGTTGTGAGCTGCCAGCGCTTGATTCCTGGCGCCCTTCCTCTTCCCTGCTCTCTGGCGGTGACGCTGGTCTCGATTTCCAACTGCTCCCCTCTGAGTCCCCTCTGGCTCTATCTTCCTGGGGTGTCCCCCTAGGCTCCCCCCTTGCCCTGGCCACTGGTGCTCCTTTCTGTGAATCTTCTGATTCACTGGAAAGACTCGGAGATCTCGGGTCGTCGTCATCACTCATCTTTTCTTCTGCCTCCTCCCCCTCGCTCTCTGTTTCCTCCCTTGCCCTTGCCTCTGCTCCTGAACCCCTGACAGATATGAAAGTGATGGAGCCACAATATTTAACCTGCGTTATGTGGGCAGTTTTTTTTAAAAAAAATAGCAGCCTACAAAAGATCCTTCTCTGCCCCTCAAATATATAGGTGTAGTTTATTATCAGCCCATTACAGCAGAATAGGACCTATGCCATGGGTAGGCAAACTAAGGCCCAGGGGCTGGATCCTGCCCAATCACCTTCTCAATCCCACCCATGGATGGTCCGGGAATCAGCGTGTTTTTACGTGAGTGGAATGTGTCCTTTTATTTAAAATGCATCTCTGGGTTATTTGTGGGGCATAGAAATTAATTCATTTTTTTCCCCAAAATATAGTCCAGCCCCCCACAAGGTCTGAGGGACAATGGACCGGCCCCCTACTGAAAAAGTTTGCTGACCCCTGACTTATGCATTTGAGTGCATTACTGCTCACAACACTACCTTCCACTTCTGGCTCTGTTGCGAAATTTTGGCTGGTTTCTGAGACTTCTGGTTCAGCAGCTGAGTCAGAATTCTCTTGCTTGCCTACAATGACCAACTGCATCGTTTAGTCCAACAGCAGGTGTGGTGCTGGCTAGAAATGAATCAGGGAAATGTAAATGACAATTTATTTGATTTTTCTCTTCACCAAAGTAGGAGCTAATTAGGGCCAGGCAGACAGAAATAATGAAGAATTATTCTTTTAAAATATTAGCCTTGTTGCTGCTGTGCATCCAATTTAGATAGCAGACTGCTGGCAGCAGACCAAAGACTTTTCAAAGTGCTTTTCAAAGAAGGCTTGCCACACACCTTTGGCACGGTATAAATCCTTACAATTTGCTTTGCTGAACAGATCGAGCTCAGAACTTGCTTCTTAATTGCTCCAGTGCTTAGTTAAGAAGCTAGTGCCGCATTGGCTATCTTCCAGAAAAGACAGGAGATACTTCCTGAGTCTGGGAGCTGGAGAGATGGCCTGTGCTTGATGGGGCTGCATACCTGTTGAAAGACCAGGGGCATTGTTTGGAGGTACTCATTCATCCAGACCTGTCCATGGGGCCTCCATAGCTGGTAGTTCCAGCTATGGCTGCTTCACTATCTGTGGGCATTCCTGCACGAAGCTAGCCACAGTAATCCATGTTCTGGTATCCTCCAGCTTGGAATACTGTACAGTGGTATCTCGGGTTACATACGCTTCAGGTTACATACGCTTCAGGTTACAGACTCCGCTAACCCAGAAATATTACATCGGGTTAAGAACTTTGCTTCAGGATGAGAACAGAAATCATGCTCCAGCGGCGTGACAGCAACAGGAGGCCCCATTAGCTAAAGTGGTGCTTCAGGTTAAGAACAGTTTCAGGTTAAGAACAGACCTCCGGAACGAATTAAGTACTTAACCTGAGGTACCACTGTAATGCACTCTCAGTGGGGCTGCTCTTGAAGACAGATTGGGGGAAGGACGACTGCTAGAGGAAGCTACAGTTGTATATTGGATTCCAAATGCCTTGGTACTCAGACGTTTTGACTCTTGAACGCTGCAAACCCGGAAGTGAGTGTTCCGGTTTGTGAACGTTCTTTGGAACCCGAACGTCCGACGGGGCTTCCGCAGCCAATCAGCTTCCTGCAGCCAATCAGAAGCCGCGCTTTGGTTTCCAAACGTTTTGGAAGTTGAACGGACTTCCGGAAAGGATTCCATTTGACTTCCGAGGTACGACTGTATTTGGATTCCAGAACCTGGAGTTCTTAATTTAGGGTTCCCATATTTCTAGAAGTGAAATTCAGGACACAAAAGTTTAGGCAATCAGCCTCTAAATCCCAAACATTTCCCCCAGATGCTCTCTCTAGCAAATTTCTAGTATCCACAAGGCAGGACCGGCTTCAAACAACTATCACTGCATCACACAACTTCCTGTCCCAGTTTGAGAGATTGTTTTCTGTCCCTCCTAATTCCTTGTTCACAATCGGTGTCTTGCTTCCTGTCTCCTTATCATCTGCTGAGTCATTTTACTTGCCCTCAGATTCTCAAGGAATAATGATGTAAAGTGGTTATATTGGTTGGTGTGTGAGTGGGGAGACTCAGGATCAAACTTCCACTCTATTGCACAGGCTCTTCGGGAGATTTGGGGCCCAGTCACTGTCTCAGCCTCAGCCTAATTTACCTGAAATGGGGGGGGGGGGGTAAGGGGAGAACCATACTGTCCTCCTTCAGAGAAAAGGTGGGACAAAAGCAATAATGTTACAATAATTTTATTAGTTATATGATGCCTATCTGACTGGGCTGCCCCAGCTACTCTGGGCAGCTTCCAGCAAAATATAAAAACACAATAAAACATCAAACATTAAAAACTTCACTATCCAGGGCTGTCATCAGATATCTTCCAAAAGTCAGATAGTTGTTTATCTGTTTGACATCTGACAGGAGGGCATTCCACAGGGAGAGCACCAAGCGCCACTGCTGGGAAGGCCTTCTGCCTGGTTCCCTGTAACTTCTCACATTGAGGGAACCATCAGAGGGAACCTCGGAGCAGGACCTTTACAACACATTTAATAAAAGTTATGTGCTTTGGTATTCAGCTGAATATCATAATGAATTAATTCTGAGAGGAGAATCTCGATTTCTTTGGCACACAATTATGGGTCTGATTCACCTAATAAAGTCTGACACTTGTGCAACGAGGCTCTCCCCACTCTCTGCCCCCCTGCACCCCCTACACATCCTCCCAAACTGGCTTGAGTGGTTGAGGAAACTCCCCAGAACTGCACACAGAGAAAGGAATGTGCAGATAATTCCATCTAGCAAGCTGAAATGCTTACACTGATGGAACAATTAACTAAGTGCGATGTTGAATTCCTCCCTGTTGTCGCCCCCCCCCCCCCGCTGGGCACCCTCCCAACTTGTTTATATTTAAAAACATGGACCATATAGGTTTGACACAGCCATTCCAAGTTATCCTCTCTTCCAATTGCCAGGGATTGATTAGAGCAGCCTATAATACTAAGCCTATAATACCAAGCCTATAATACCAAGGGACACGGGTGGCGCTGTGGGTAAAACCTCAGTGCCTAGGACTTGCTGATCGCATAGTCGGCGGTTCGAATCCCTGCGGCGGGGTGAGCTCCCATCATTCGGTCCCAGCTCCTGCCCACCTAGCAGTTTGAAAGCACCCCTAAGTGCAAGTAGATAAATAGGTACCGCTTTATAGCGGGAAGGTAAACGGCGTTTCCGTGTGCTGCGCTGGTGCTGGCTCGCCAGCTGCAGCTTCGTCACACTGGCCACGTGACCCAGAAGTGTCTTTGGACGGCGCCGACTCATGGCCTCTTGAGCGAGATGAGCACGCAACCCTAGAGTCGGACATGACTGGCCCATACGGGCAAGGGTACCTTTACCTATAATACCAAGCACTGAAAGATAAACTTTCATCTACTCCTGGATTTTTAAGAAGCAACACCTCCCCACTCGAACAATAATAATAAACAGAGTTATGTTCCGTTTTCATCGGCTGAATTTTTGCTTTTCACTGTGCTTGCTATAGCTGCTTTCAAAAGTTGGCATTTTTGTCAAAGGAATTATTCATGCTGACGCAATAGGATGCCCTCAGGGGCCGAGCCATTTCAAGAGGACAGAGGCACTTGCGAAACCATGGGAAACCCCTGACGCAGATCCACAGGGTGACGAGAATTTCATTCCAAGTTACTTTGGGGGGCAGTTTCTCATTAACTCCTTTGGAAATGGAGTTTCTTCACCAGGTCCTTCAAATTCATATTTAAATGTTCCGATGCTGGTGAGAGGTGGGGGACAATAGAGTTTTGTTCACAACCTACATATTCATTTTCTGCCTGTCCTGAGACCAATTTATGGAAAAACTATGTTAGTTTCCTTGATTGACTTCTTGTTAAAAATCCCTTCAAATCTTCCTTCCTGTGAAATTTGGTAGCCACTCTTGATCACAGTAGCCTGGGCTGGAGGCAGAGGTAGAGAAAGAATGAAAGCTGACGATGTTTCACTGCTTGAAGTAGAAATTAAACCTTCCTGTCTCCTTCAGATCCATCCAACATTTTGTTCCATCGATACACCTTGGTTCATAGGAAGTTGACGCTATAAAAAGGAATTATAATTGCCTGGCCCAGGAAGATTCAGAGTTTCGGCTGAATGCAATCTGGCTTGCTAATTACAAACAGGCTATATACCTTCACCCACCCATTCAGTGAAATTTCCTGACCTACTACTATAGTGCTAAATAGCTAGATGAGGCTGGGTTTTTAATAAGCCCTTTTGCTCAAGGGTTTGTCATCAGCTTCCTTTGCATCGGTTGTGATTCTTTGTTTTTAATGAGCTGGCGGCTCAACCCCGAGTGACTCCTCCCTAGGAGGTGACGGGCGGCAAAGACAGTCAGACATGAAGTAGTGCTTACTGAGGAAGGAACCACCACCCACAGTCCATTTAGTCATATGGCCTATGAGTGTAGTTCTCCTGGATTTCAAAGAATTTCAGGTTTCCTCTACACATTTACAACCGCACATAACAGCCCAGAATGCACACTCAACTTGCGAATGGGTATCTTTTCTGTGGAGAGTTGCTCACAAGAACCTCACCTGTGAGCTGTACTACAAGTCGCATTTAGATGTGACAGGGAGACACGTAGTGTCATCTGCAAGCATATCTTTGGTATATGGAAGACCAGACCGTCAACGTTGGGCATGTTTAACCTGGAAAAAGGCAACTGAAAGGAGATATGATAGCCATCTTCCAATATCTCATGGAAGAGGGAACAAGCTTGTTTTCTCCTGCTCTGGAGGTTAGGAATTGAACCAATGGCTTCAAGTTACATGAAGGGAGATTCTGACGAAATGTCAGAAAAAAACTGTGACAGTATTTTACTTTGTAGAACAGCCTTTACACTGAAGGAACTCCATAAACCATATTAATGTGTAAGCTATATAAGAAATGCCTTGTTTTCTTGGGCTCAGAATCACTTTATGAGACTTTCCTCTCAAATTCTTATAAATGCTCACCTGCTAAATGTCTCTTGAGATAAACACCTGCATCTTCTAGTGCTTCCTATCAGTTGCATCATGGCCAAGCTTGCTTGGCAACTGGGCTTCAAAGTGAGTGCAGGAAGCGATGATGGCGATGAGCCATGCTTCCTCCTACTTGAAGAGAAACAGGGCTGGATAATAAGACCTAAGATCAAGGCCCTGACTAATTGCGGTAATTGAAAGGCCTTGTGATTCTGTCCTGCCCCACTTCTCCTTGGGGGAAGCTACCATTCTGTCCTTTATCCCTATACTATGATTTGTTCAGAGGCACAGGAAAACAGCTCACAAGCAGGAAAAATTACAGGTGGCACCCGCAACAAAATCTTGCAGTGCAGAGTACACCTAACAGCCAGCCATTCCCTCTTTCAGGAAATTCCATTCCATTTCTCCTTCCTCTAGTTTTCTGTATTCCTGCCCCCAACAGTCAGTATAACATGCCCATGGCATGTGCCTAGTCCTCAATAGATTGTTTTTCATTTACACCCCTTAGATTCCACCCCCTAAATATTTTTATTTTTTGCACTTCTTCAAATCTTAGGGATCCTCCTAGCCTGCTAATAACTCCCCCTTCTATATGGATGGTGGTTTTTTTGTTTTGCTACTTATAGGATCCACAGGTTCACTATAAATTGTTGTTTTTTTAAATATTTTTTTAATAAATTAGTTATTGCTTAATTAAAAGTCTAAAATACTGGACAGCAAGCTTGTACTGTATCTCATCTTCACTGGACATGCAGCAAATGAAAACAACCTTGCAATTATAAAAGAAAAAGGGGAGGAATGCCAAGTATTGGAATAAGGTTGAGCAAACCCCATGCTACAATTTACCAAAGGATTATTAGGACTGATTCAAAAAGAAGCTCAGAACCAGGAACTAATATCAGTAGATCTGTACTTTGCCAGTTGGTTGGTGTTGATAAGAAGCCAGAAACCAGCAGAATAACCCACAACTGGTTGGCCTGCCAATCTCCTGGCCATCACAGGCTTGGGTGTTATGCTCAGGCTACAACAAAGTCAGCATGACGTACACACCCAGCAGCAGAGCCAACTGTGCAACTGCTGCAGAAACAGAAGCTGTCAGCTTTTTCCTGGGTGCTCAGGTGGCTACAGTTGCTTGGAGGGGCTTTTATCAGCTTCAGCTGATATGCCAGATGTGACCATTATTACCTGGAGAAGGCAAATTTGGCTTCAGTCATCCATGCTTCAATTACTTCCAGAAGTGGATTACTGTAATTCAAGGGTGGGGAACTTTAGGCCTAGGAACTAAATGAGGCGCTTCAGGCCCTCTGTTTGGGGTTGTCCCTGTCATACGTGCCTCACTAGCCTTGCATTGTACCCTTACTCCAATGTTTGGAACGTGTCCTTTATTGTATTTTTTTTTTATAAAATTTTTTATTGGTTTTACAGATTTTTTAGGACAATACAAACATATAAAAAGACATACAAACACGTATAGTTTCATAACCTTTTTTCATAAACTGTGTTTCTCCGACTTCCCCGTACCTCCCCTTTCTGCATCCCAATGTCCAAAAAGTTTTTAGCAACTCTAAATACATCTGTCAGTCCTCTGTCTTCTTACTCTTTTCTTTATCTAATCTTATTTCGCTGTAACCCTTTCTTACTCAGACCTCGACATTCTAACATTCAGCAAGTTTATAATAGTCCTTAAGGTAAATCTTAAATTTCTTCCATTCTTCTTCCGCCGTCTCCTTTCCCCGATCGCGGATTCTGCCAGTCATCTCAGCTAGTGTCATATAGTCCATCACTTTCATCTGCCATTCTTCCAAGGTGGGTAGATCTTGTGTCTTCCAATATTTTGCGATGAGTATTCTTGCTGCTGTTGTAGCATACATAAAGAAAGTTCTGTCTTTCTTTGACACCACTTGGCCGACAATGCCCAAGAGAAAGGCCTCTGGTTTTTTAAGAAAAGTACATTTAAGTACCTTTTTCATTTCGTTATATATCATTTCCCAGAAAGCCTTAATCTTCGGGCATGTCCACCAAAGGTGATAGAAAGTACCTTCAGTTTCTTTACATTTCCAACACTTATTATCAGGCAAATGATAAATTTTTGCTAGCTTGACTGGGGTCATGTACCACCTGTAAACCATTTTCATAATATTTTCCTTTAAGGCATTACATGCCGTAAATTTAATACCGGTGTTCCACAACCATTCCCAGTCAGCAGACATGATGTTATGACCAATATCCTGTGCCCACTTAATCATAGCCGATTTAACTGTTTCATCTTGTGTATTCCATTTCAACAGCAAATTATACATTCTTGACAAGTTCTTAATATTGGGTTCTAACAGTTCAGTTTCTAATTTCGATTTTTCCACCTGGAAGCCAATTTTCCTGTTCTGTTTAAAGATCTCCATTATTTGGAAATATTGAAGTCAATCTTGTACTTTAGGTTTCATTTTCTCATAGCTTTGTAATTTCAATTTATCTCCCTCCTGTTCCAAGATTTCCCAATATTTTGGCCATCCGACCTCCATATTGAGTTTCTTCACTGCCTTAGCCTCCAGGGGTGAGACCCATCTAGGGGTTTTGTTTTCCTACAGATCTTTATATCTTATCCAGACATTGAACAATGCTTTTCTAACAATATGGTTTTTAAAGGCCCTATGCACCTTAATTTTATCATACCATAGATATGCATGCCAACCAAATGCGTTGTTAAAACCTTCCAAATCCAAAATGTCTGTGTTCTCGAGGAGCATCCACTCTTTCAGCCAGCAAAATGCTGCTGCTTCATAGTACAATTTTAAGTCCGGCAGGGCAAATCCCCCTCTTTCTTTAGCATCTGTCAGTATTTTAAATTTAATTCTGGGCTTTTTGCCCTGCCAGACAAATTTCGAAATATCTTTCTGCCACCTCTTGAAACAGTCCATCTTGTCGAGAATCTGCAAAGTTTGGAACAAAAACAACATTCTAGGCAATACATTCATCTTTATCACTGCAATTCGGCCTAACATTGACAATTTCAAATTTGACCATATTTCTAGATCTTTTTTAATTTCTAACCAACATTTTTCATAGTTGTCCTTATACAAGTTCAGATTTTTTGATGTCAAATAAACCCCTAGATATTTCACCTTCTTAACCAATGTCAGTCCTGTCTCTTCTTGAAATTTCTCCTTCTCCATGGCTGTTAAGTTTTTTTCTAAGACTTTCGTTTTTTGTTTGTTCAATTTAAATCCAGCTACCTGGCCGAATTGCTGGATTATCTCCAACACCCTTTTCGTGTTAGTGTCAGGCTCTTGTAAGGTCAATACTAAGTCATCTGCAAATGCCCTTAACTTATAGTGTTTATCTCCGACCTGTACACCTTTAACCTGCTGGTCATTTCTAATCATGTTCAGCAACACCTCCAGAACTGAAATAAAAAGCAGTGGGGAAATAGGGCATCCCTGTCGTGTTCCTTTTTCTATCCTGAGTTCCTCAGTTACCACATTATTTACAATTAACTTAGCTTTTTGTTCAGAGTATATCGCACCCAGACCATTCTCAAATCCTTGGCCTACCCCCATCCCATGAAGATTCTTTTTCATAAAACTCCAAGAAATGTTATCAAAGGCTTTCTCCGCATCCACAAAAATCAGCACTGCTTTAGTGTTAATTTTCACCTCTAGCAATTCCAAAATATCTATTATATTCCTTACGTTGTCTGATAGGTGTCTTTTTGGGAGAAAGCCTGCTTGGTCCTTATGAATCTTCTCCATCAACACTCTTTTAAACCTTTTTGCCAAAATGTCTGCAAAAATTTTGTAATCCACATTAAGTAATGATATTGGGCGGTAGTTCTTAAGTTGAGTCTTTTCAGTTTCTGTCTTTGGTATGAGTGAAATATACGCTTCTTTCCACGATTCTGGTGCCCTTTTCCCCTCTAAGATCTCATTACAGACTTCCTTTAACGGATGAACCAGCCACTCCTTCAGAGATTTGTAATATCTGGAAGTCAGTCCATCTGGCCCTGGAGATTTGCCCAGTTGCATGTCTTGAATGGCACCCTCTATCTCTTGTTCTGTTATTCTCTGGTTTAGATCCACCTTGCTTTGATGAGAGATCTTTTGTAATCCATATTTATTAAGGAATTTATCTATATCCTCTTGATTTTGTGGTCCTTGAGAATAAAGTTTTTTAAAATAACTCAAAAAGCAGTTTCTGATCTCGTTAGGTTTAGATATGTTCTTTCCATCCACTTCTAGGTTAGTAACTGTATTTAATTTCTGTCTTTTCTTCAATTGCCATGCCAGAAGTTTGCCGCATTTATCCGCCGATTCAAATGTCTTTTGTTTCATTTGTTTTATCTTCCATTCAATCTCTTGGTTCATCAATTCCATATATTGTGTTTGATACAACTTAATCTCTCTCAAGCTCTCCTGAGACTTCGGTTTTGATCTTAGTTTTTTCTCTCCTTCTTTTATCTTTTCCAAAATCTTTTCCTTCTTCTCACTCTGCTTTCTCTTTTTAATTGAGTTTTGTTGAATCAGAAATCCTCGCATCACCGCTTTACTTGCGTCCCAGATCACTCTTTTTTCCACATCGGCCTTTAGGTTTATTTCAAAGTAGTCCTTTAAAGTTTTTTGGGCCTTCATGTGGATCTCTTTATCTCAAAACAGGGTGTCATTCATCCTCCATCTGAATTGACCAGTTGTTGTAATTTTCATTTCCATCTTCAAGGCATTATGGTCGGAACAGGTTTTTGGGCAGATTTCTATTTTCTTGATCTTTGGGGTCATTGTAATATACAGTTACTGACTCTCACTTGTGTACAAGTTCCCAGTATTAGTTTCTGGCTGCAGCAGAAGCCCAGCTGAGGCAGAAGGACCCACTCCATTAGCTCAGCGAAGAATCTAGCTGCCTTTTGGGTCCTCCTCTCCCTGCACTGTCTTCATTCAAGATGGCCATACTAACCACTATGTGGTGCCTGAGTTTGCTTGTTTTCCTTTCCCCTCCTCCACCCTTTACCTTCTGTGTTATCTCTTTTAGGTTACAGATGGGCAGGCCCCAGACTTGCAGGATTTAATTTGTTACTTACCAGAACCCTGAGGTCCAACAGCCTGAGCCAGGTCCAAATAGTGTCTTAGCAAGGGCAGGCATACACTAAGAGGGTACAGCAGAGTGCTTCTGAGCATATGCTCAGCTCACAGATTGGTGATCAGTACTAGAAGTAAGGTCACGTATTGTTTCATGTTGAAATGCACTCTAACCTACAGTAATTTGGGGCAGGGGAAAATGCTTTTTAGTTGTTGCAGTTGTTGGGTAACTGGGAATCAAATGACCTTAGCTAATTTACTGCCAGTCACCCAGAGATCTACCGGTATATTCTGATCTTGCCACCCGTGTGTTAGAGATTGCACATTTGCAATAATATATTGTTCTTCTTTTTTTAATCTGTGTATTGCTTAGTAAATTTAGATGCCTTATAAATAATGGCGATGATTGCAGGAAGCCACTTGCCGTCATGAAGACACAAGATTTATAAAGTGGGATTGCTGTGTTTACCTTTCTTTTGGCCTAACCCGCCAGCACAAAAGGTCGTTTTTTACATTAAGAGTTTCTGCCTCTCAAATCTATTACGGGCAATCACTGGAGCTTTGAAATGCAAATAGGCGAAGTTCAGAAAGCTGTCTAAGTTTGCTTTTGACCTCTAGTCAACAAACCACACTCTACCTCTTGGAAGAGCCGCTGACCTATTTTATACTGTCGCACCTTTGTGAAAGGTTTTGGCAGCTGTTCCAGGAAAACACTGAGTAATGGAATAAAACCTTGGTTTTAGAGAAAACTTTCCATGAAAATAAGTTTTCTGTAGCAGAGAACGCCTCTGATCACAGGGGGGACAGTCAGAGCTCGGCCTTAATGTAAAAAGTGGCAAATGATTATTTGAAAAGTATGGCAGGAATCTACACATTGCATGTGTGGTGTGCATGTAATTCTGGCAGTGTTGCACCTCAAGCATACTGCATTATGTCCCCCACTCCTCTGATACAGGACACTGAATGTCATGCTTTAGGAAAAGAGAACAGATATATTAAAAAAAATTAATGGACAGGCCAGTTCCAATCAGGCATAAATAAAGAACTTCTGAGTTGCATGGCTAAAAGCAAATGTAAGACCTGAGTACATACTGTTGTAAACAAAAACTGCTCCCTTTTCCTTATGGGGTACACAAGAGCCCTTAGAGTCCTTTGTAGGTTCTCCATCAGTAGGAGAAAGTAACAGAGGCCAACCAGAGAATATTGAGTAGCAAAGCAGCTAGTAAGCCTGATCTTTATTAAAGCTGTTGCAACAGGGTGCTGCCCCCAGACGCAGGAGAGAAGAAGAGGAACCAAGACAAAGGTGTGCAAACCCTAATATAGACTTTTGAACTGCCCACCCTGTAGCTCAGGACCACCCCTCCACACATCATACAAACATCACAGAAGGGGTGTAGCCCAAGAGTACCCCCCAAATACGCCATACGAACATCAGAGATGGGGCAGACTACAACAGAAATTTGAGTTGTTTTTATCCTGTCTGCCAGGTTACCTGACTGGATTACCCGGGCATCCTGGCCACTCTTTTGTTATGATAACTACTCAATTCCTGAATCCAGGTCACAGGCTTACCCTATTCAAATATTAAATGTGCCCTTGAGACAGGATTTGTGAGCAAAGAGACAATGGGGAGGCTCCCCATTTCCTTTGACCTTGCAGAGAAATATTTGAGGTCAATTTGGAAGAGACAAATAGTTTCAGGACTTTTTCTGTGGGGTCTTAGACATGTGGTTTATACATTTATGAATATTTATTTTACATATTTAAGACCTTAAAATTCTTATAACAATACAATTTGAAAGCCCTAAAAAAAAATCTCTTCCCAAAACAATGAGATGTTTTAGCTGAGATTCCTGCATTCTACAATTCTGTGTAAGGCTGAACAATGGGCCTGATCCAGGTGAAACTCTTTCCTCCATTAGCACTACCAAATAACTTATTCCCAGGGCTGCCGGATGTGCTTACACAGCCCCCATTCACTCCAGTTGCGCCCACCCACAATATTGGCCATGCTGTAGCTGGCGCGATGTGGGATAGCAGTCAAAGGAAAGGAAAGGAAAGGGGATCCTTTTACAGAGGAAGGAAACATTTAAGTATCAGTAGGCATAACAAACCACCCGCTTTTGCAACTGACAGTTTAAAGCCTTTCCACTCGCGGTATTTGTTTGTAGCTCAGCATTGCCCAAGTCTAACTGGAATAGTAACTAATTTTGCAATGTTCATTGCTCAAATACTTATCGAAATGCTCTAGAAATGTGTGCTTTTTTTCTGGGGAGTGGGTGGGGCCGGAGGAGAAGAGACTCTGGCAGTGCCAGTAAGCTTTGGAGAGGGATGCCAACAGGATTTCCTAGGCATAGCACCTCTCTGCCCCTCAGTCCATTGGCAAGAACTGCTGCTAATGTACATATATTAACTTAGCCTAACCTACCTCATAGGGCTATTGTGATTATTATTATTATTTGATTTCTTGCCCACCCTTCACCTTAAGGTTTCAGGGCATGTTAAAACCGTATAAAACCCAATATGAAAGCAGGTTTTTTAAAAAGTACATTAGTTACAGGAATAGGTTGGATCCTATTGCAAAGTTGAAAGCGGAAGAAGGGGGTGGGTAATTTACACAACCTTGAGCTCCTTTGTGGAAAAGCAAAACACAAATATATGTCATTCACACTGGCCCCCTTGTTTTACAGGCAACATTTCATAGGGAAAAAAGCAAAGGGCAGGCTCTGATAAGGAAAAATAAGGGCAAGCGCACACACGCACGCGCGTGCACACACACACACACTCTTACCGTAAGTGTGTGCGGTTTCACTGCTGGGTGTCTGAACTGCTGTTTCCCAGCCTAGCTTCCCTCTCAGGGCTGTTGTGAAGGGGGAAGAGGAAGACAATGTATGCAGCCTGGAGCTCCTGGGAGTAAAATCAAGATACAAATCTACAGCCACGAGCACAAGTCACAGCTCTCAGCAAAACACGTACACAAAACTTTTATGAGAAATAAAAAAGGATCATTGAGTTAATGCATTGCCTATAGGAATTTTAGCTTGCTGCAGCCTGAAAGTGTTTGCTGATTCCTTTTGCATTTTCTATTTTGTTTATGGTTGCTGCATATTCATAAATAACAGCCCAGTGATTACAAACCAATCGGCACCAGGGATGTTGCAATAGCATCTTTTTTTCTAAGTAGGAAGGAAGCTTTATTTATTTCAAGCGAGTTACTTCTGAGTAACACATACCCAAGTCAGCCAAGTTGCCTTTTATTCTGTAAAGGCAGTGCTCTTGGGGAGTGAATTAAATCGTTTGAATGTAGAGGAAAGTCCTTAACCATTTCCCAGGATCCACCTCTGTCTAGCTTCAGGCTAGTAGCAGCCACCACTCTTGCTGGTATGGGGGGGCATCCCAAGACCCTGGTGGGAGTGGTCAGCCTTTTTTGCTTTGATTGTTTCTCAACAATGATTAAGTGTCCTTAGCAATGGTGCTGAAGTCTTAGAGCTGCCTCCACATTTGGTGTGCTAACTTTTTTCAGAAATGTCTGATTGACTAAAACAAACAAACAAAATAAATTTAGGAATCTGAGGTCTCTGCTGGCTAAGTACATGTGAAACCCCTGTACTCCTATCACTGGTCCTGTTCAGGGATGAAGTAGAATCATAGAATTGTAAAGTTGGACGGGACCCCAAGGGTCATCTAGTCCAACCCCCTGCAATGCAGGAATCTCAGCTAAAGCAGATGAAAGTCTTCCAATATTCACCTCTCAGTGCTTGCGCCATGATTATTAAAAGCCTAAGAAACAAATGATGCCAAGTTGACTGTAGGCGAGAACACTACAGGCACTCTTGTGAAACCACCACAGCCTGGATAAATTGCAGGAAAACAAACATTAAGACTTGCATTTGCTGAAGGTTATTAGGGGGAAAGCTAGAGTTTGGAAACATGCATGCTCCTGGTGGGCCAGAGTTGTTTTATCTGGCCCTGACACAAGCAAGCCATTTCATTACACTCTTCCAGTTGCTGCCGGAGGAAATGTTTTTTGTTTCATTTTGAAAGCAACACATTTAAACATAAAGGAAATGTGCAGGTTGTATTCATGTGTTGTTTTTTTACCTAGGCAATTGCAGCCCTTCTTAAATAATAGGCAGCCCTGTTTAGGGAAGTTTTTAATATTTAATGCTGTATTGTTTTTAACACTCAATTGGAAGCCGCCCAGAGTGGCTGGGGAAACTCAGCCAGATGGGTAGGGTATAAATAATAAATTATTATTATTATTATTATTATTATTATTATTATTATTATTATTATTATTATTATTATTAATTTTTACTCCCCCTTCCCGGTTCAGAAAACTGGGCTTAGGGCAGCTAACAACAAATTTAAAACACTTAATTGATGCAACAACAAAAAAGCATAAAATACAGTATAAATGATGTTCCAGTAGTCTTTCATATTTACAGTGCAAGACTTAAGATGTTAAGGTCCATTGAAAGCACATTGCTCCCCACCCCACTGAATATTGGGAAGTGTAGTTTGCTAAGACTGCTGGGAATTGTAGCTCTGGGAGGGGTAAATTAGGATTCCCAGGATTCTTTGCTGGGGACGCCATGTACCTTTAATGTATGTTTAATGCCCTTGTGGGTTTACCACAGACATCTGGTTGGAAACAGGATGCTGGACTAGATAGGCCATTGGCCTTATCCGGCAAGCTGGTCTGCTTAGCCAAGAGGGTGGGGAAAGGATGAGAACAATGCTTGTTTGTATAGACTATTAGCCATGAGGACTCATTAAAATTCATTCAGGCCTAGTTCTAAAGGAAGGATCTCCAGATGTACAAGGCCTTGCCACGTTGACATTTGGCCAAGATGCTAGCTCAACACATATTAAGTTAAAAGGTGCCACATTCTGGATAATCATCTTCCCAGCAGGACCGATGGGAGACTTTAAATGCTGCAGGAAGCAGTCTTAAGCCGGCCAGTACATACTGTGTCTATTTGCAGCATGTTCTGTTCTGTGCAGAGATCTTCGGAGGTCATGTCCAAAGGTTTTTTGTTTTGATCTGCCTCTCGATTTAATTCAACCGGACATAGGTCCATGATAAAAATCCTGCCTTTTGTTCTTACCTTGGTTTATTATATTAAACCCTTCCACAGAACCCATAGTCTCTGAAGTCCCTGTTTTCAACGTTAACAGATCCGACTGAAAAATGTTTGTAATGTTTCCATTACAAAATAAAAAGCCGCCTGGTTGGTTGTTTTTTAAAGGGCATTTCAGTTAAGAGTAAAGCAGTTTCATAGGCAAGACACTTGAAAATATCCAGCTACTGCCCTATAACTCATATTTCTAAAGTTTGATTAGTAGTGTTAGTGAGAGAAACTGCACAAACCATCTAGTTCAGGCATAGGGAAACTTGGCCCTCCAGATGTTTTGGGACTACAACTCCTATCATCCCTGGCCACTGGTGCTGTTAGCTAGGGATGATGAGAGTTGTAGTCCCAAAACATCTGGAGGGCCGAGTTTGCCTATGCCTGATCTAGTTAAAGGAACTGACGAGTTCACCATAGATTGTCAGGAAGAATGTTTTAACTGTAGACAGACATACGTGTATGCTAAATACTACTTTGGACATGCCTTTTTTATTTTTTACTGTAACTCATTTAGTAATAGAAACAGCCCTCACCTACTAGATAATACAGTTCCTGTTGCTCCTGTCTTAGGTCATATGCATACCATACCCTGAAACCACACGGCTTCCCCAAAAGAATCCTGGGAACTATAGTTTACCCTACACAGAACTAAACTTCCCAACACCCTTAAAAAAATCAAGAGAGCACAGGATTCTTTGGGGGAAACCATGTGCTTTCAGTGTATAGAGTGTGGAAGTCCCCATGTTGAATGTGATTCTTACCTGCACCCCTGATCTACTTGGAGGTCATAAGGACATTATGTGCTGTATTTAAAATTTAAAATTTTAGCAAGAGAATTACACTATTGATGTTATCTCATTGACTGCCATTTTGGTTCCTGGCCACAGCTTTGTAACACTATTATTAATTTGGCACTGTCAATATATGTGACCCTTAACATAACAATTTATAATACTCTGTTTCCAGAGCAGTTGCCATGTTAATCTTCTGAAGCAAAAGCAGCACTTAAATGATAACAAGATCATATACATTTGAAGTCTAAAGTTCACTTTGTCCAGCTGCGGGAAATGAATTTTGTTTGCAGAAATATTATGTTAAGGAGAATGTGGATTGAGAGGTTAGTGTGTGGAACAACTGGACATTTCCCAGGTCTCATGGAAAAAGTGCACATAATCCACCCACAAAGAAGGAATTGTGCACATTTCCCAGACAATATATGTAGTCTCCAACTGGCCTTGGAAAATATGTATATATCAAATGAATTTTGTCCATTCTCTGGTCATTATGCATTATGCCCAACAGGCTTTGAGAAATCCTGTCAACGTATACACAAGGAGGGTGGGAAGAGGGAAAATGTAAGATGGGGGTTCAATGGCAATGAGATGTAAAAAGTACATTCAATTAACACTTAAATGTATATTAAATATAATGCACTGGGCCAGATGGTGTATCTTGTCTAAGGCCATGCTGTGGGTTCATGGGTGCACTGAAATTTGAACTTAGAACTTTTTGTTCGTAAATCACTTAGCTATACTGCTACAGCAATTCTCAAATTACAGTTCATTTAAAGTAGTAGATAGGTAGCCGTGTTGGTCTGCCATAGTCAAAATAAAAAAATTCTTTCCAGTAGCACCTTAAAGACCAACTAAGTTAGTTCTTGGTATGAGCTTTTGTGTGCATGCACACGAAAGCTCATACCAAGAACTAACTTAGTTGGTCTTTAAGGTGCTACTGGAAAGATTTTTTTTATTTAGTTCATTTAAAGTAGTTGTCAGCTTTCAAGGCATGTAATGATGGAACCTTAGAGAAATAATCACTCTTCAGCTACTTGTAAACAAGCTTGTAAAATCATGAAGTGCATGCAACTTCATGGGTGGATTTATTTTGCATTATGATGTATTACAGATGCAGCATTAGTGCTTTACAATCTCTCTGCCGATTAGCTGTATCACCACTTTGAGCTAAGTAACCATCATTCTGGTTTTACAGGGAGGAAATGAGATGGAGGAAGTGATTTGCCCAAGGCCATGGCTGAGTTAGGTTACAAACCAAAGCTTCTCTGCCACTCAGACTGATGTCCATGCACTTGCAGCAGATTGAGATTTCCCACTCAAGTCTCGTGAGTAACAAAACTACATATGACAACTGGTCAAAAACCAAGTTTGATATTACTGTTGGGTCCTCTATGCAAATAACATGAACATAAAAAAGAATGTTGCCAAATGCAATTCAGAAATTTCTGCATCAGTCCACTAAGCCTTGAAAGCCAATACACCAAAAAAGTACTCCTGAGGAGGAAGTTTGACTGTGGTAACTCGTAATATGTTAAAATGACTACACTAAAAAGCTGTGAAAATTTATGCTTTGTGGCTAAAATAATGGGCTGTGTACATAGTTTCTTGTGAAAAATGTTCCAGATATTATTATTTTTTGTCTTTAAAATCTGAGTGCAGAATTTCAGAGTTATATGTGTATAACGCTTACAGGATGAGCCTGGATAGCTCAGTGGGTTAGACCGTGGTGCTGATAACGCCAAGGTTGCAGGTTCGATCCCTGTATGGACCAGCTGCATATTCCTGCATTGCAGGGGGTTGGACTAGATGACCCTCAGGGTCCCTTCCAACTCTACAGTGCTATGCTATGCTATTTGCATGAAATGTACCATGTTCTGTTGTTCTGCTGTACAGCAACACACGACAACTGAGTTGATGCTGGAGACAAGTTTATTAAAGATACTACCAAAATTTTGGCAAACATTCCAAAAAATAAAATAAAATCAGACTTGTAAACATAATGCTTCCCTTTTCAATTGGCAGCACTTTTGAAAGAAATATATTAAGACAAAAGAAAAGACAAGTATAAGTCAATTTTGTGACCAAATAACTTATGTTCCCACATGATAAAGTGACGGTTTAACTTAAATTAAACCAATTAACTGCATGAAATGAAAGTTTGTGCTGTTTGATGATCACAGTATTTTATAGTTAAATACATCTTTGTTATATTCCTGACACACAGGAAGAAAAATCTTTAAATATACATTTCATGTAGGCAATAGCTTCATTGCATATTCTCTTCAAAAATACTTTTATAGCAGTATATAAATAGGTCACCTACATGTTAATTTTATAATTTTGCCCCAAAACTATAGAATATTTTTTTTTGTAAAGTATCAATTTTTCCTGGATAAGAAAGCTGACAAATCGTTGAAATTGTTGAAATGGAAATATTTGTCTTCCAGAACAGATGCAGCAGTTTTATTGGAAAAAAACCCTGCATTAACACTTGTCAGTTGTCAACCTGAACATTTGGCCTATATAGCAGATTTACCCCCCAACTGTGTATGCAACACAACCCCCCTCCTCTCTCTCTCTCTCTCTCTCTCTCTCTCTCTCTCTCTCTCATGCACACACGCAGATATACACACACACACTTATTTCAGACACAGTAGTGCTTCCCATTTTAATGTACTGGGAAGCAGTGTTTATGGAGAAATGGATTAAGTACAATTCAGATACATAAGCAAACAATGTAAGGCAATCATTGAAGTGGGGGTTGAAATCACAGAAATAAGTTACTCTTGTTGATAGGTGTGTGCATGTGGGCATTCGCACATACACACCCCTGAACCCTCCAGAAACAATGTTTATTTTATTGTGCAAATTTTTAAACTTTCTACCATTTAAGGCAAATCGTTTTTGCATTAACAAGAAAAAGTCAGGAAGAAAACAGGCTTGTAATTCATCCAAAAGCATCTGCTTCTGCTACAATTTATATATATATATATTTTAAAAATGTGCACAACCTCAGAACTACAGAGACTGGATCCCCAGTACCCAATGGTAAAATGATTTCCCATGGATAAACGAGTAAATGTTAAGGATAAAAAGGGACCGGGGGGGAAAGCAGCTTCAACTATGCAGGGAAGCAACATCCTCACCATCAAGAAAAACAGCAACTTGGTCTGCTAATGCTGAAACTCCCGCATTAGAGATTTCACTTTGTTTTTAAACCTTAGAGCAAGTCATATGGAATTTTAAATAAATAATCTTTAGTTTATTCACATCTTCTGGTCCAGAGCCCTAGTGCCATGACTCTGCGTGCCGTTGGTCATATTCACCTATAAGTCTCTTAATGTGAGCCAGCTTGTTGTGGAGATATTCACATCTGTACTTTTCTTCATGGTAGTTAGGACTAGACTGCAACAGAAACAAACGTAGAATTCTAACTATATACAGAGTATACATTTAGCATATTTATATCTCATCATCCTGACACTGACGGTATATAAGACACAAAACAATGTTTATATGCTTGCATTTCATTACCTTTTAAATCACAGATAAAACAAAACCTAATCTGCCCCCACCCCCCGCAAACATCTCCTGAAACCCTACCAATTCAGAAAGAATAGGAACCATCACAAAGTTGGGCTCTTAAACCCATCTCCGATACACAGTTCAGGAGGAGGACACCATGGTAGTTGGCACTGATGCTGAGAGGTCCTGCACAATAATCATGCTTCCCCTGTGTAGTATCAGTCAGGGATGTTTCAGTCACAAAATTGGAATAGAAAACAGGCTGAAGATTCAGACAATCAAATTCCATATAGGAAACTTTTGATTTCAGGGTTTTTTTTGTTAGCCTTTTTTTGTCCTTTGTATGTTATACAACCCATGCCCAGGCATTTTCCATAATTAATCAGATAGTTAACAAAACTTAAATAATGATACAGTGTAATTCACTGTATTCTGTTCTCTGCCTATCAAGGAACTTGTGTGCTTTGCTTAATGCTGGTGACAGATCTGGCAGCTACCACATGTTTTTAAAAATGCGGGTACGTCCTTCTCAGAGAATCCATGGTGTAACCTGAGACTCACTGCACCTAGCAGAGACTAATCAAATGAAGTCTTCAATCTTTATCTTGAGACCTTACAGCCCAACACAGAGTTCCCTTATGCCTGGATAGCTCAGTTGGTTGAAGTGTGGTGCTGATAACACCAAGGTTGCAAGTTCAATCCCCGTATGGGACAACTGCGTATTCCTGCAATACAGGGGGTTCGATTAGATGACCCTCAGGTCCCTTCCAACTGCACAATTCTATTCTACAACACCAAGCCATTTTAGAATCATAGAGTTGGAAGAGACCACAAGGGCCATCGAGTCCAACCCCCTGCCAACATGGGTTTTGTTAGTTTAGTTCTCTCTTGTCCTCATTCCCTGCTTTGTCTAACACCCACCCTGATGGGCAGTTCAGGAGAATGCGAAAGCTTGCTCCCTATTTTGTGACATTTTGGTTGGTCCTAATAAAAGGACGCAGGAGGCGCTGTGGGTAAAACCTCAGCGCCTAGGACTTGCCGATCGCATGGTCGGCGGTTCGAATCCCCGCGGCGGGGTGAGCTCCCGTCGTTCGGTCCCAGCTCCTGCCCACCTAGCAGTTTGAAAGCACCCTTAAGTGCAAGTAGATAAATAGGTACCGCTTTATAGCGGGAAGGTAAATGGCGTTTCCGTGTGCTGCTCTGATGCCAGTTTGCCGGAGCAGCTTCGTCACGCTGGCCACGTGACCCGGAAGTGTCTGCGGACAGTGCTGGCCCCCGGCCTCTTAAGTGAGATGAGCGCACAACCCTAGAGTCTGTCAAGACTGGCCCGTATGGGCAGGGGTACCTTTACCTTTACCTAATAAAAGGATTGCTAAACTGCAGCTTTCAGAATTTTTCATATAGACCAACCAAGCTTTTTTTGGTTTTTATGCATAAGTTGAGGCCACTGCTATCTTGAGAAAGTCAGAACTCTTGACATACACAGTATTCAAAAGGCATATCTAACTAATGCTACATAGGAACAAGCAATGTTCCAATACTAACGTGGCCTTGCGGTTACAGTGGAGGCTGGCTGCATATCGTACTGCAGTAGAAAGGACAGGTGCCATTTTGTTTCAAAGTGGGACCAGCTGAAATATTTGTGAAGTGCTGTATGTGGACCCAGGATGTGCTTCTGGAGACGCAGTGCTTATAAAGGGTGTGGCACAAATACACAAATAGTGCATATAAAGTGTGTGTCCACAAATACAGCCATGGGTTCCCATAACTAATTTGATCACTGTGGTAACTGAAAAAAATGGTTACCGCACAAAAGAGAATTGGGCACAGCTATTGCTTTTGGACCCATGGCTGAACCAGATCATGTACTTCTTCCTCCACACTGCTGGGTCCTTGCAGTCACTCTCACAGTTTTAACATGGGTTTAACACACATGAATTGACCCAGAATTTTTAGGAACTCTGTAAAATTCTGGAAGCAGGAGGTACAATGCAGGGAATACTAGGTACGTCTAAATCCTACTGTGCAGGGGGAGCCCAATGAACACAGTTACACGAGATAAGATGAAGCCTCTTGCACTTTAGTGGGATTCAGACATTAATGTATCTGGATTGCTCATGAGAAAAACACTTGTTGGGCGGTTTATACCACCCTCATCTGCCTCTCCACCTCTGCCAATGGGACCAGCTGATGTCCTTCTCAGTTCATGCCTCTCTGGCAGAATGCTCCTCCCCTATCCTCAACAGATGGTTCTTCCAAGGCCTGAGTGACTGTCGCTTCCCTTTCCAGCTCTGCTCGGCTTCCTAAGTTATGTGCCCAGGCTCAGAAAGTGATGTAGCCACATGAGGCATACAGATGCTCAGTACCATATTTGCCATTACTCCTTCAGTTTTAAGCAGCAAATGAGGGAGAGCACATAAGAAGAGGCATATGGTCAATTAGAGCCTCATTTCTAAGTCACAATTCTAAAATTCTCATTGTTCTAAGAGCACTATTTATAATTCTGAATATCTGGGATCAATACCAAGCCTTGGCTGTCACTATGGCTAGAGGATTCAGTTGGAAAGTGGAATGCTATAGAAGGCAGGACAAAAATGTATTTCACTCATATGAAGATTCACAATTCACATTGATCATAGAAGCCAAAACGAAACATTTGCCACAAACATATTAAAAACAGACAAATAGAAGCATTTGTCCAGACTGAAAAGCAAGCCCAATGCAATGAGAATCCAAGAGGCAATGATCCAAAATGGTTTCAGAATTTAAATACACGTCACCTAAATATGTGTTTTAAACCATTTGACTGTAAAATTAGAAGTGCTAGAATCCTATACAGTGAAGCCACTATGAGTACAGGAATTAGGTCTTTTTGATGTTAACTCTGAGCTCTAATTAATCCTATTCAACTGGCATTGCATACAGTTTTATACATACACCATACACAATAATTAAGTATAGGTTATACAAACCTGTTTGATCTTCCGATATTCTTGTAAAACTTCATCATGAAGGATCTACAAGTTTAAGGATAAATTTATGGTTACTAAGTACAGCCAGCAATTAACAATTACCTTAAGATTGACTGAAGACACTGTACCACACCTGTACAGTAAGAACGTCCATCTTACACATTCCGGGATCACACATTCATTTTACCAAAAACTCCCACTCTCCCCTCAAGAATTGGGATGGTGTGAATTTGGTATTACAGTCTGAAAACCCATTTGGTAGAGCCCCTCATTTCCGCCTTCTCTGCAGAGAAAAATAACTGCTCACTAATAGAGAAGAACAGTCAGTAACAAAGAGTCACTGAGCCAGTTCAGACAATCATATCTCAGATTACTAGGCCAAAATATGAATAAGACTATAAACCAACTTCAAACTGTTGCTTAATGTCTTGACTTGTTCTGGAGCTGGTATCCCTGGAATACTGAAGCTACAGTATCCCAGTTTGGATGAAACAGGAAACTATGATTTGTGGGAGAGCCTTGTTGTTTTGATGGATGTCATTGGAGGCTAGAGCTTAACCCCCCCCCCCCAAAGGGGACTATGAACTTAAAGCAATGTTGAGATACAACTTATGTTTAAGAGGAAGAACATGGGCCAAAAAGTAAAAAGTGAAGGTGAGAGGAATTTTGCAACATATACGTGAAGCGGTACAGGGTCTCTGAAGATGCTTCTGATGGGAGCACGACGGTGGTCCCCACTTGTCGGCTATACTTGGAGAAAAATATCCTGCCTTCAAACTGAGAAAGAAAATTGCAAGTTCCTGGAACTTGTTGATCTAGCTCACCAACTGAAAGGAGAAGACTATAGTTCCTTTGGAACTTCCTACTATGGGATAGAAGGGACAGGAACTGAGCAGAGGAAGATTGGAGTCATCCTTGAGATTTCAGCTGTCCACCCCAATCACAATGGAACAACAGTACATGGTACCTCGGTTTACGAACTTAATCTGTTCTGGAAGTCCGTTCTTAAACCAAAACCATTCCAAAAACCAAAACCACTGGCGGCCTCCTGCCGCCAGTGCCCGTCCACTGTTTTGATTCCGTTCTTAGACCGAGGTAAAATTTGAAAACTGGGACACTACTTCTAGTTTTGCGGAGTTCGCAAACTGAATCGTTCGTAAACAGGACTGTTCTTAAACCGAGGTACCAATGTATTGTGACCAGCCAGCAAAGAATGCAGTTTAATACATCAATGGCAGATACACAAGACCAATGAATGTCAACAACTGGATTTATCAGATCACATCTGGACTTAAAAGAAAAGAAATATTGCTCCTCACTTGATGTTATATGAAAAGTTAAATAATATAATACAATGAATAGAAATCATTAGGAGTGCGGCTGTTGACTAAGTGATAATTTTATAAAATGGAATATAACCAGAGGTAAATAGGAGTATGAAACACAGTATTAGTAGATGATAAAGACGCATCAAGAATGGCATGTGGGAAGCCACTTAAACAAAATTGTATTAATTTGGAAATAATTAGTATAATTTTCATAATCAAGCTAAAATTTGGAAAACCAATAAAACTGACCAAAAAAGAAACAGGAAGCTATGGCTAATTAGCAGCTTTCTGGTTGGTTGGTTTACACTGCATGCATACAGCCCCTTTGCTCTTCCACTTGCAGTGTGAGCAAATGTTTATTAAACCAAGATATGCTGAATGTGGGCATTGCCTTTTAGCATCAGAGAGCTTTCCGACTAGACACTATAGGAAGTCTCCTCTCCTCCTGTTCTGTTTGTGCTAAGCAACACTCCAGGGGTTAGAGGCTAGGACAAAAGAACCAAGTTTATACAAATATATTGTTGATCCTACCACAACATGAGCGTCATCCTGCTCTTGCACAACCCTTTGTCATCACTAATCATTGGTTTTAAGACTCAGCAGCAAGCACTGCTTCTATGATTCTATGATTCTATGATTCATTTATCTTAAAGTAATCTGAAGGCACAAGACTGATGAACCTATATCCCTAATCACTATATTGGTTTGAACCAGAGAATGGGAGTAAACACTGAGGATCAGTTCATGATTGATATGTAAATAATTCTCCTAAAATAATCCAATACTAGTTTAAGCCTTGCCAAGGAAAGTAAAGATCCATCACTTCCCAAAATAAAAAGATGTGACGGGTTTACAAAATAGAACCAGCCTCTGCCAAGTCTGCAGGACAGGAATGATCACAATTGTGGAACATTTTCCAAGAGTTCTTCTCTATAAGGCCTCCATGGAGGGATTTGGCACATGCAAGGTACAGTCAAAAGTTCTTATAGAACTTAACATTATGGCCATGCCATGGGGAACAGATGTAACGTGCGTCCAACAATATTAATCCAAATCATGAGGCATACTTGGATGAAGGTTAAAGCTACATTAACATCAGAGGAAGGTGGAAAGCAAGTTTTACCTGATATTCTTTTGATCCTGGAGAAACCAGCTTACGCTGTGCATCTAGTTTCATAAACCTTCTAGTAACACTCTCCATCCTTGCATGCAAGGTTCTATATTCATCATATTCTGCGTTGAAGTCATCCTTGTAACTTTGCCGTTGTTCATAAGAGATAATAGCTATGTATTTTCTTTTTTTAAAAAAGAAATAAACAAGATTTAAAATTCATGGTATTGTAATTTTTTAAAAAGGTTATCATAATTCATTTCCCTTTAAAAACTTATTAAGAGGTATAAATTACTTAATTCTCCCTTCACTGTCATGGTGATCTAACCACCTTTTAACCAGTCAGAATTTAGTTTCTGCAATCTCCAGGTTACTGTTTATTTTGTTCAAAAAAATGTTCACAATGACATGCATTTTTACATAGGAACCAATAATATTAAAATCAAACACTGCTGCTTTTTAAAATTCTTCTGTGAATCTGATTATAGTTTATATTTCCTACAATTAATACAACTGAAGGACCTTTTAAATATCAGGCAAAATCTCATGACTTGGGTGGACTAAAGAAGTTAATAAAAAGCCCAGGTGGCTAAGACTTAAGAAATAGTTACAGTATTGTATCAACTACAATTGTGTGGGAGGAAAGATAAACAGCTTCCACCTCACAGATGTTTTAGTGGAAATACATTTTATGCAATCAACCTAATTGTTGCCTATTGCTACATATCTCCAAGCCTCCCTCTCTGCTGGGTTAGGGGAATTAGAAGGAACAATATTATAGATTGTCTCCTTTCTGTTCTTGCATTGTCCTACGTTATACCCTTCACTTTATCATTATTCACCTTTTCATTGCTCTGACCATGCAACAGCCCTCTTTAATTCCCTAAACTGGCTTCCTGTTTGCTCCTAGATCATGCACAAGATTCTTATCTGTACCTTCACAACTCTCTGTGGCCTTTGCCTTTCCATATTCAGTTCTTGTATCTTGATACAACCCTAACTGTAGCTATTACTCATCCAGCTCCACCCTCCTCAACTATCTGAAGGTCTTCTCCTACCTGAAATAACTTCACTCTTTGCTGCCCCTTCTACCCAAAACTGTCTCCCTGAACACCTCCATGTTGTTTACTCTCTTCAAGTACTTCCTCAAAACCCGCTTTTGCCATGTTATGAAGCCTCTGGGACAATCCCCAGTCCTGATAGCCGATTGTAACTAAACCCAAGTACATTTATGAGAAATAATGGTACATTCTACTTCCATTTACTGCTGCCTCCATCACTCTCCACTTCCTCTATTTCCCTTGTGCCTATTTTTAGACTGCAGGTGCTTAAAGACCCGTTTTCTCTTTTTGTAAAACGCCATGTACATAGGCAGCACTGTAGATTTAAAAAAACATTATTCCACTGGCCTTGGAACCCTTTATCTGTTTTCTGTATGACTGCTAACAAACAGTGCCTTTGGGAGAGAAATTGCTAGCCACACCGTCAAATGAGTTTCTACAGGAATGCAAGACACCATCGTCTCAGATTTTTCTGCACAAAAGGAGTGTGTGCTGCCCAAGTAGAACAAAACAGGACTCTGTGCCAGTTACAGCTGATACGCGATAGACATGTGCAGGCAGCGTGATTCCAGGGACAAGGGTCATGTGAACATGATTGGAGTCATTGCACTCTCACCGCCCTGTTGTACAGTAGCACTACTGGGCAAGGTTGTGTCAGCATTTTGATTCACAACATTCAAAAGCACACACTGCTCTTTTTTTTTTTTTACACCAAGGGTTATTAGGTTTACTGCATGTATTTAAATCCCCAGTACGGATGGATCTTTTTAAAAAAAAAATCTTGTTAGAGAAAGAGAAATAAATCTCTTTCCAACACAGAGGGGTGTTGGAAAATCATTTCAAATAACTCATAAAATGTGCATTTCACTTTCTTTGTCTCAAGAAACAATTACAAACAGGACATACTGAAAATCAGCAACCAGATGTTTGAAAATAGTTACTTTTCAGCAGGATTTCTACAATAGCACTAACTAGTTAATTATTAGTGAATAGCTAAATCTGTGACTGCTGCAAACTGGACATCTACCAAGAAGAGATGTTATGTCTGAACAGTGCAAAGTTCTAGTTGTAGAAATGTTTACACCCCAAGCAGGCTGCAGTCCCACACCACTGGCACTGCTGAGGAGACAGCTCCACCAGATGTTTCAGCTTCCTCAACTATCACCTGACAGCAGCTATTCCATCAGGTTGCAGGAAAGAGCAAGGCTGAAGCAGAAGAGGAGCAACTTTTGGCTCCTCCTCTCCTTGAACCATTTCTGTCTCAGCTGGTCATTAGAAAAACTTAACTGAGAATTAATGCCCAACTCCCCCTCCCCTTCCTTCATCCTAATCTCTTTTTCTTTTGTGTCTCTTTTTAAGCCTGAGGGCAGAGACTGTCTTATCACTGGTCTTTGTGAGGCACCCTGGGAGCCTTTTCAGATGAACAGCTGGGTGGGAATGCTTTAAAAAAATAAGTGAGCTTAGTTGATTAGACAATATTTTTGTTTTTTACATCCCCACCACTATCTCATCTAAGAAGCACACACACTCCACATGATCTATTTCAAATTTTAGAGAAACAACAATGATTTTGAAGCACAGACATATTCTGGGGAAGAGGAGCAGAGAAAAGTCAAAACAATAGTATTTTTTACATGAAGTTTTGCTGTTTTGATTATAAACAGTCATAACCCAGTCTGCAATGCAATGGCTTTTTCAAAACAGGTGTAGCCTGCTAGGCCACAGGAATATTCATGCAGCCATACATTCATGTTGTTCTGATGCCCATTTGTTTCCTTGACTGCAATGGCTTTTGTGTGCCATTATTCTTTTTCACTCCCTTTTGCTTTCGATGCCATTTATCAAGGGTGACCCATGCGATTTTGTTTGCATCTGCGCCACAAAATTGCAAGGCATACCAGTGTGCAGTTGTCAACAAAATCACATGGATTGCCAAGGCCAAATTAAACGGCAAAAAGGGAAAGGAGAAAAAATGGTTTATAATCAGTCGCTGCCAAGGGAACAAAATGGATGCAGAACATACCAAAAACACACACAAAAAACCCAAAACAAATAAATTCAGGTTGCTGAGAGTCATTTGACTCCAAACGTCTGGGAACAATTTTAATTCAGCCAGCTATCTCATCTAAGAGAGTTATTCTTTTAACAGATTACACTTTCTGGAAGGATGAATGGGCAGATCTCAGTACCAGGAATCAAGATGGCAGACAAGCTAGCCAAAGAACACAGGTACTTTTGACTATTTTATTCTTATGAAAAGGCCAGAGGTGAGGTAAACATGAACTTTATTCACAAGCACTCCTCGAGATGGCATATCAACTAAGAGACTTTTCTCTTCAGCGTGGGAATCGGAGGGAAAGTCAAGGCAGAGCTGCAATAACGCAAGTCTACTTGAAATAGACTTGAAATGGGTGGTGCTGTGGTCTAAACTACAGAGCCTAGGGCTTGCCGATCAGAAGGTTGGCGGTTCGAATCCCCGCGACGGGGTGAGCTCTCTTTGTTCAGTCCCTGCTCCTGCCAACCTAGAATTTCGAAAGCACGTCAAAGTGCAAGTATATAAATAGGTACCGCTCCGGTGGGAAGGTAAACAGCATTTCCGTGTGCTGCTCTGGTTCGCCAGAAGTAGCTTAGTCATGCTGGCCATATGACCTGGAAGCTGTCTGCAGACAAGACGCCTTCTCCCTTGGCCAGTAAATAGAGATGAGCACCGCAACCCCAGAGTCGTCTGCGACTGGACTTAACAGTCAGGGGTCCCTTTACCTTACTTGAAATCTTACACAGAGCAACATTTCCAGGCAGCTTTCCCCTCTTTACTTAGTAACTTTCTTGGTTACTAAGTGCTTATGCAGTACAAAGAGGACTGCATAAATTGTTCCCTACCGCTCTATCCCCTTTCTCCAGTATTATCCTACTTACACAAAGTAGTCCGGTAGTTCACTTGTTGACAAAGGATCTGTGGTGGAAGCGCAAGTCTCTTCAACACCTATAAAGAAATACAAGTTTACACACTTTGATAAGAGATTGTTCCCAAACCAAACTGGATTTGACTTTCAAGTGCCTACACTGAGGGTTCCTGTCTAGGCATTAGCTTTAAGAGACAATTAAGAGCAAATCACCCTATTGAATATCTGTAATAGGAGTTGCATGACAAATTCTGAATCAGCCAATGGCAGGAACTTAAAATGCAAAAGGAACTTTGGTCTGCGTACAATAAAAGCAGTCCAGTCTTAACCTAAGGTCAGCCTTCTATTATTTCAAGACAAGTTGTGGCATCTGCACAGCAATTCAAGAATTTATGTGGCAGATGTCGGTGGACAAAAGGAGATGGGAGTTTTACATCAACATCCAGCTTTCACTAGGGCACAATAAACAACAATGGAGTGGAATGCCGAAGTGCTTTTCTTTCTGCTAATTCTTCCCCTTCACACAAAGTTATGAATATGCAAAGATAATCAAATAATTTACTATAAAAGAAGATGACAAGCAATTACTGGGTTGAATCTATCCGTCATCAGAATGGCAGGGTTAAAAATAATTGCTTGGATGTAAAGAAATTTCTTGTATGAACAGAAGGCACTTGCATTTACATGTGAGACAATATATATATATAGATTTCTTACAATGATGCCAAACACAATCAAATATAGTGGTATGTTAATGTATTTCATATCAATATATAATCCAAGTTAACACATTAGAAAAGGAAAAGCTTATTTTGTATTCCTAAAAATATAATTTTAAAATGTGTGTTTCTTAAGCTGGACTTAGTCTGATAAAGAAGACCAATAATCTGTGAGAGTACCCTGTGCGACCAAGCAACTAAACAAAGACAATTCAAATTGTCCCAGGCCCTGGCTAGGACAACCAAGTCATGAGCCTCAGTGAATTGGAAATCTATTGTATCTAGTCAGCAATAATATTTAAACAGGAATTAGTTCAAATATGTAGTCAAATTTTTATTTAACTTCACAAAATAGTTTTGAAATAGTTCACAACTAAATTTGGCTCTACAAAGTGTGTCACAGGTCCTTTAGAAAAAGTTACAAATCACAGTGCCCTTGCTGATATTCAATAACTTTTTTAAAAAATAGCAGCTACATTTCCTCCCTGTCTGGATTTTTCTAACCACAGCATCTTCGTATCCTTTCTAAAATAGGGAAGGCAACAGATAGGTGGTCAACTTTCAGGATAACAACTCAAGTTCCCTGAGCGGCTGTCACTACAACTAATAGGGGAAGCCTGGAACTCTGTATCTAAATACTGTGTCTTGAGAGAATGGTATGGATAATTATTTCTAGCTATTTACTAATGGAATGCCTATGCACTTTAATAATGTGCACCAATAACTTAATCATGCTACAGCCATCAATCATGTTTGTATTTTTCGCTATCTGAAAAGTTATGCGGTGTGGTTCTTGAATTGGGCCACAAGTGTGGTCACAGTAGTCAATATAACAAACTTGTGCCTTTCAGCTGTTTATGCATAGCTCCAGCCTATATCATATGGGGAGTGGGGGCTTGTCACCCTGACTCTCTGCTCTTGAGACACCTAGAAGTACAAAGCAAACGCTAGCCCTACTCTTCAGTTGCAAGAATGATGGCTTACCTCTAAGTATTGTGATTTCAATAACACCCCACTAGACCTTCTCAAAGCTCAACTCTGAGGTGAGTCAGTGTCCTGGTGACTGTAAGTTTGCGACTGGTAATTAAGGCCAGCCCAGATTTGTAGACTAATGCATACTGGGTTCATTACTGTCAATGATTTAAATATTATTCCTGTCCTACCCACTAGATTAAATCTCAAATAAATCAATACAAAGGAAATCTGTGGGGCAGGTTAGAATAAATGATGGTCAGAATACATTCCCACAGCTTTTTGCAGATGTTACTTCTCTCCAACACTGAAACTGTGTATGCAAGTTAATAAAGAGAAAAACAACCTTACAAGAACAGGCTTACGAATATAAACTTCAGCTGATTAGAGAAATTGTTTGGAGGCAAGATATATACACTGTATAAGGCTTTCATTCATGTGGCTCTGAATATGCATTGGTCGTTGGCAACAGATTTCAAGTTCAGGCAAAAGGAAAGAGACAGGGAATTTCCATGTATTACATTTGCATGGGTTTAACTGCTTGTGGGCTGGCCCCATCCTGCACTAATAACAGGAATGCCTGCATCCTGGAGACAAGGGAGGGGTTGACATGGGAGGCAACCACTTCATTCAACTATCCCTTGTCTACCTGTATGCAGGTATTACTGTATGCAGGTATTACCATGGGCAAATAACTCCCATGCTTCAGTGCTAATGTAATTATAGGGCATAGGTGCCTTGGTCATCCAAAGTGAAAAGCAATGACAATACCTTCAATCAATTTCAGGCTGGAGTTCTTCAGTTTGACAATTTCCTTCTTTTCACAGTCTCTCTCCTTCTCTGCAGCATTCCCAGTGATGTGGTCTTTGATTTGGTCCTTCTCCCTATGCTTCTTTGACTTCTTCTTGGATTTTTTGTGCAACGCTGAGTGTTTCTCATCCGTAGACTTTGGGCACACTGACAGATCTTCAGCAGGTGCTGGGATTTCCAGCGGAGTCCTAGAAGTATATTTCTGGTGCTGGTCCCCATAAATGCTGCCATTCTGACTCAAAGTGTCAACAGGCAGGTCTTGAGTCCCCCGGCCTTCAGGAGTGCTGGGGGAATTGGAGTTAGAATTCACAGTTCGAGGAGGATTTGAAACAGGAAGGCAAGTTGGAGGAAGTGGCAGAGCAGCTGGTGTTGCAGCAACTGCAGGGGGAGGGGGAGGCTGGGAAGCTTCAGTATTCTTTTCACCAGAAGCAGTCAAGTGACCATTTAGTGTTGGTTGAACTCTATTGGTAAGATGAGATATCCTTGGTTTTTTGCTCATTAAAGGATCAATAAAATCAGAATCCAAAAGCCGTTTCTGCAATAAATTGAGGCGCACAAACAGCACTGTTACTTTTGCAGTTATTAAGAAATGACAATTAGAAATACTTATATAGCAAATATAGAAGATAAAGGAACACTATTTCAAGCTTTAGAAGAAGAATTGTGTGAGCAGAAGGGAGCTTCTGCAATGGATTTTATTTATGGTGCCATGGGAATTCTCTATTGGACATGGATTCTTTCCTTAAGAAAACCAAACAATTCACACTGTGATAATTTAGATATTAAAGGAAAAATGTTTGTACGTAACATGTCAATTGGTGCTAAATTAGTTTTCTGAAACCACTAAATACACTTTCCTTGTCCTAATTTCTCGTGTCCACATGCAGCCATGACCCAAAATATTTTGCTGCCTGAAGCAAAGCATCAAATCATGACTCCCCACCATGATAGAACCAACACTTAAAAAAAGTTTTGCTATACTCTTCAGACGTTAATTTCTGCATTCATCAATCCCTTTCACCTATGCTATCTGAAATGGTCAGCTTCACCTTGCTGCAGGATAGGACCAGACTTTTTCACATGGGAGGAAAGAATTATTCCAATATTGTCTGAAGTCACTCTCACCCAATAGTGGAGGTGTTTAAAAAAAACCACAGAGTGAATATATGCCCAAGAGCACGTATGCACACACCCAAGCTAGATGCTACTTTGCCAAATCAGCACTTTCCCGGGGAAACAACAAGCCACATTTTGAAACTGAAAAGCTTAAAATGCGCTTTGGTGGCATGGGGCTGCCAAACTGGAAAGACAACTAATGCCAGGTGTATGTGTGCTCAAGTAGTCAAGTGGGTTGTGTCCAATGACTCATATCTGTAAGGACATGGACTGTTTCAGTACAGTGCAGGAAATCTTACCAGAAGGGCTCAGCACCAATCTACACAACAGATTTAAATTAGATGTGAGTCAGAGAGAGTGCACAGAAGAGACAGAAACCAGCAGACCAAAAGGCAAGCACAAAAAATCATTCTTTCTCCTTAGGGTGGATTAGAACTGCTTCTGATTCTTCTTCTCTTGGAACACTTATTAGGAATTTTAAGCCACTCTGTAAGTGCAGTATTTTCAACTTTGGAAGACAGTTGCAATTCCCTCTCCAAAACAGGTGTTACCATAATATAGGTATCTATAGAAATACTTCAGAGAAAGAGAAGCTGCCTTATATCAAACTGGAACACTCAACCTTCTAGTTCAGTGTTGTCTATAGCTAGTAGCAGCCAGAGGCGTAGCGTGGTGGGTGCCGTGGCTGCCATGGCCCCGGGTGCAAATTTGAAAGGGCACAAACAGGCGCCCCACAGCAGGCTCCTTCATCAGACCCTGGCTCCGTGCCAGAAGAAGCTATGCCTTGGCTGCAACACTTGTGCCTGTTGCAGTTCCACCCCCTGGTTCAGGCCTGACCCGGGAGGAAGGAGAGCAGGCAAGTGGGTGGAAGAGCTGCTGCTCACCCTCCTTGGCACACCTTGCGCCTGGCAGCAGTAGCTCCACTACCGAGTCACGTCTGACCCGGAGGCAGAGAGCAGTAGAAGAGTGGGCAGGAGCTTCCCCGCCCCTCTCCAATCCTGGACTCTATGCCCTGCCCGCCCCAGGCAGCGCGGGCATAAACTCCAACACTGGTAGCAGCTCTTTCAAACTTCAGACAAGAAGATGCCAGGACTGAACCTAGGACCTTTTTGCATGCCAAGTGAGTGGCTCGTTCTACATGGCTCTTTCCCACTCGACAACTGGAGCTTCCAAACATACATCAGCATTTGTCATGTGTTGCCTTATTGGATGAATCAGGGTATAAAGAGTGACAAATAAAATACCTGGGAAGGAGAAGCAGATGCAGCATCTTTTTGAGAGCCCAGAGGAGCTTCCAAGTGACCGGTGCTGGTGACATTCTGAGATGAACTGAGTTTTCTGTAAAGATCACCCACATTCCAGGTTACAAGGAATATCAAGTTAACGATGCTCTAGCAGTTATTATTTGTAGGAAGCAAACAGCTTTTGTTTTCAAGTCAACATATTACAAAGAAGGGATTGAACTTACCGGGAGAGTATTAATTCCAGCGACTGTTTATCTATTTCATTGTACCCAGGCCAGTCTTTCTGAACTTCCTTATAAATATAGTCTTTCAGTGTATAAGAGTTGTCCTTTGGATTCAAATTGGCTACCTACAGATAAAGAGATAAAAATACAAACAGTATCAGCAAGTTGACAGAACCTGGTGTTCAACACAGCAAACGATGAAGGAAGGTCTTCTCCACAGTGGTGCCTACTCTATAGAATGCCTTCCCCCAACTCCAATGTTTGGGAGGCACAGACTGTTGGGTTTGTCCACTGCTTCCTAAAATCCCACTTATCAGACTTTCCCTGACTGGTAGCACTACACCCCTCCTAGTTTTATTCCTGTGAATGGGCTTCTCAGTATTATTTACTCTTGTAAATCACTTTGCAAGTGTAAATCACCATGCAAGTGGTATAGAAATATTATTAAAGAAATAAGCTACAGAGAAAATTTGGGTAAGACCATGCAAGACTGATGTAAAAGTCACAACAGCTACATATAGATTTATCCCAAGAGTTTAAAGAGAATATAAATACCATGTTAAAATAGTTTTGCTTACTCAGTGTATGTGTTTGCACACAGACTTACAGAAATGTTTTAAATACAAAACATATAACATATACATACACATGATTAAATATGGTTAAACAGACATATGATCTGATATGATGACTGAATACATCCAGACTCCATCCTAAGCACAAATTTGGTTCAAATTATCACATACCTAGGTCACACAGTATTGAAATATGTGTGAATGTATATATTCTGAAAAAGAGGCCGACATTGCATTTTCCCTTCATATGTATTAACCTGTACAATTCAACATATTAGTCTAATCCTGCATTTCTCTACACCTGAACATTACCTAATTATCCTCCTAAATTGCTTTGGTTACTGAAACTACTGCAAAATAGCTGGTGTTCTTTCTGATGTTTATCCCACTTGTTTTTTAAGACACATATTTATTTCCCTCCTTATTCTTCCTAGATAACGAAAAGCAGAATTTTTAGCTAACCCTAACTGATCTCTCAACTGGCCTAAGATTTCTACTTTCTTCCCCAAATCACTGCACCATCCATCAGAACATTCCAGATTTGTAAAACCTATGTAAACCATGGAATCTTTTCACTTTCTAGAGTTAGTGGCGGAGCATATGCCCACGCTGCCCAGGGCAGGCTCGTTCCCGAGGGGCATGGGGGCATGTTCCCAAAGGGTGTGGAGTGGGAGCACGGGGAAATGGAGCACTGCCTACCCGTGACTCCTGCGCCTACTGCCAGCCATCAGAGGAAGGGGGGGAGCTGGTGCACCACGCTCCTGGCTGGAGGAGGCAAGCAGGCAGGGGATAGGATGGGAAGGAGGCAGGCGAGCGGGAAGGGGAGATGAAGGAAGTGGGATCGGTGGGTGCACACGGCTATCCTGCGCCTGGGAGGGCACACTCCACACCCTTTGGGAACATGCCCCCATGCCCCTCGAGAACGAGCCCGCACTGAGCAGCGTGGGCATATGCTCCGCCACTAACTCTAGAAAGTGAAAAGATTCCATGGTTTACATAGGTTTTACAAATCTGGAATGTTCTGATGGATGGTGCAGTGATTTGGGGAAGAAAGTAGAAATCTTAGGCCAGTTGAGAGATCAGTTAGGGTTAGCTAAAAATTCTGCCCCCTTCTTTCGACGGCTTGCGTTAGCGTGGGAGTCCGAGATGTGGGCGGGCGGAGCGCCGAATGTCACCCCCGCTCAGGGATGACACCCAGAGCAGTGCGCCGCCCCCCCGCCCCCACTTTCCTTCGCCAGTGTCTAGAGTGATATGAGTAAGTGCTTAAAAGATAACCAAATATGAAATTATTCAACTATTTTATGCGATCACTTTTAAACACCAATCAAGTATAGCTCTCTATCTCAGATACCTAAACGATGGCTATATTCCAAAGAAAAGATCTGCATGTGCAGGAATGAATTGCACATGAAGCTGGAACTTTGCTTATTGTTCTTGGCACAGCAGTTTCTGAAGAAGCAAACTGCTGTTTAGCTTAAAAACCAGGTTGCCTCTCTGGCAGTGAGAGTAGGAATACAGCAATGCTGCATCAGTAGAAGTTAACTTCAGATATTCTACTCAGTCAAGACTTCTGAAATATACGTCTCAGCTACCTTGTAGTTTCTGCAGAAAGAAGAGTCTACATTTTTACACATGTAGAATTACTTCATCATCCCACTTTGAAGGCTTGCATTTAGCAAAAGAGTTCTCTTCTGCCCACTCTTTTTCTAAATTCTTTAAGTAGCTTAGTCTTATTTTCTATTTCCTTATTGTCAATTTAAAGACCCCATTATAATCGCTTCCTAGTAAGATTTCTTCTTCAGCTAATAAAATTAATTTAGCTGAGGGGTGGGGAGGAGAGCCTTATAGAAGTTCTCATTGATTCAAGTTTGAAGAGTAACAATTCTCCCTCATTAAAATATCAGGGGGGAAATTTCTTGAGGAGTTTGTTTTCTCAATTCCTAAAATAAGAATTTTAGAAAAAAACTGCTCTTTTTAACTGGGTTGTTTAAATCCATTGGCTTGGAAGCAAAGATGCCTTCCTTCACTTTTTCATTCAAGTGCTGTTTCTGCCCAAGCATAAATGTGCTTGGTCATGAAAAATATGACCCCAGATTCAAAGTAGTCCTCCCATTTGAGCAAGCTAATGCACAAGCTTTATCTCAAGAGTTTTTACACAAACCACACTGTGGCACATGTTAGAAGAGTCTTTAGGTTTAGACCCAACTTGCAGTTTTTTATATAGATGGATGTTGGCAAAACTGGAGGCATTTTCATGATATGCAAAAGAAAAACAAAAAAGAAAAACTAATTTGGCATAACACCACTAATTTAAGTATGGCAATATATGTACCGTAACCACTGAAAACAAAAACACGAGAAAGGATAGGAGAGTAAAACAAAGAATCTCACCTGTTGAAGAATAATTGCAAGGGAATTCCTGTCTTTTTGACTAACACCATCTTTGAGTAAGCGAGCAAGAAGCTCCGGTTTTTTATAGGTTTTCAGTGCCAATAAGTGAATGACTCTATCCCTATATGGCCGCTGAGAAATACTGTTGTTTGTATGCGTCTTGCGTATTGTACTTGCTGGGTTGATGGGAGTGGACCTTTTCCTCTCAGGCACTGCATCTGGAATACTTTGTGGCGCTTTCCGAATTTGTACTCTTTTACCTATATGCAAGATAAACAGCCGTTTTCATTTCTCTCCACCTTAGACACAAACGAGTTACCCAAAATTTACTTCCTAACTGACTTTTTAAAAAAAGGATTTTCAACCGTTTTAGAGAGTTGTTCGTTCTTTGTGCCTATAGCCTATATTAATATCGGTAACAATGGATATAATTTCATTACCTTGTAATTTAAGACTCAAGTAAATCCCTGCAGTATATTTCCAATGGGCAAGTTTGGTCAGTGTTAAGGCTATGTAATTGGTGGGATCATCAACCCATCTCTTTTTATTCTGTAAAATTTAACTGTGGCATCCTGCTAGTGCAACAGACTAGGTGAGTCAAACTATGTGCTAGTTGATGAAATAGAACCATTCTCTCTTTTTTTTGTCGGTATTATTTTCTTTTAGTATTAAATTTTCTGCTGGTGTGTGTCTGTATCCTCTGCTCTCAACTGTTCTTTTTAATGCAACTAAGTCCAAGGATCACTGACTGGTACCCTTGCTATTGCACTTTACAAATTCTAAATAGGGCAAAATGGATTCAAAATTTAGTAGAAGAGACAATTTTACTAGCAGTTTCCTGGCAGCTATAAATAAAATAATTAATCTTTTGACACCTGATAGATACTACTTAAAGACTTTCTACTGCTTCATTTTACACTAGAAGGAGATGCTAATAAGCTATTTCTAGGAAATAAGAGTTTTCCAAATCAGTGAAACACCCAAATTCAAAGCTATGCGTGGCTGAACTTACCAGGTTGCTTTGAACAAGTTTATTGTGGGATATGGTTTATTTATATACAGTTTTTAGTCCAAAAGCCCCCAAAGTGGTGAACTATATTTGTATTACTACAAAAGACCACTATGATATTGCTCACATAGGTTATATGGCATATAACCTATGCCACACAGAGTTACGACAGAGCACTAAAGATGATAAGCAAATATGTTTCTCGTTAATATTGCAGGATCCAATATGCCTAGTTATTTCCACAGCCAGTCAACATAGTTGCTATGAAATTTCTCTGAAGAACCCACAACTAGCATGTTTTGGTTCTGGAGCTTTGCTGTATCTTTCCAGGAAAAGAGCTTTGCATCACCACAAGCATTCAAAATTATTTGGCAAGAGCTGTGTCTTTTAAAAAAGTTCTGCAGTGCTTCATCTCTTCTGTAAATCTTGGTAACTGTGTGGAAGGAGGAGTTCTAATGAAAACCACCTGAACTCATTCCACATACACACAGATCCCAGATTTGAACAAGGGATGACGTGGTTTCAACAACAGCTACTAATGCTTCGGAATATGGCTATTTAAGAGTTCTTTGGTGTCGTGAGTTAGGAGATGACTGGCTGAGAAAGCGGATGACAATGTTTTGTAGAACTGGATTATACTAGGAAACTCACTGCTTTGGAGGCCAACTAAAGGTAAAAGACAGAAAACTAGATGGTTTTATTACTGCTATACTAAAACCTTTGTTAGTTTTTATAAAAAATCTAACACACTTTAACCAAACACAGGTAAAACCTATGTTATTTAAAGAAACTATTATCTTATTTCAGCCATCCTTTGATAACACTTCAGTAAGTGTTCTCTCATAAATCAGGTTGTTATTTTCTTGTTTTAGAAATAGTTTCCTCCTAGTTAACATAATAGCTTCCCAGTTATTATGAAATATATTAGCAACTTGACTAGAATTTTACTATTGCAAAAAAGACCCAAATGCTTCTCTAATTCTAATCTACTGCAAACAACAAATTCACTAGAACCAAAACATTCTTTGGAAGTTAAATGTTTACTGCTAATAGTGAATACAGATTAAATGATCTGTTTAGATCATGACACAGCTTGCTTGAGAACTGCTAGAAAATTACTATTCCTCTAGGTTTCACTTGGCAAAAATATGTTTGCATGAACAAGTCTGGAGTTTTGGCATCCTTTGCCCATCTTTGAAGTGAGAATCATAGCCATCTACCTTACAGATTGCCAAAGAAAAAAAAATAAAAGACTAGAAATTAAGAGAGTTACAAAAAATTTATTTGGCTAATTTTATAAAATTTAGCTTTTCTTCCAAAAGACGTTTAATGATTTGCCAAGTGGACAGCGCATTACAAAGAATGCCATTCCGAGCATGTACAACTCAAGTTTCTAAAGTCAATAAAGTAAAAGATAACTTGAAGCTCATATACAACATGCAGCAACTTGAATTCCTGCTACAGGACATTAAAATAGACACATAAATAGAAAAAAAATTAAAAGCACTAATCCAAATGAATTAACTGCAGTTAATTCCTATTATCCTATGCAGCTTAATCCTCACTGCTGTGTTTCTTCAAACTCCTGAAGAGCCATAGAGATAAGGTAAGATAGAGAAGAACTCTTCCTTCTCTGTCCTACCTTATCTCTATGACTCTTCAGGAAGCTGAGCCTTCCCTGGCATATTACCCAACAACCAAAGAGTATCAAATAGTATAGATTACATATGGAGTCTCTCCATTTTCCTTTACTCAGGCTACAAATCCTATACTCCCTTGCTTGAGAACAAGCCCCACTGAATTCAGTAAGTCTTACTTCTGAATAGACCTATATAAGATTCTGAAGGAAGCCATATCACAACAACTGAATGCCAATCCACCTATTATTACAATTACCGTCATTAGCAATCCTGTAGCTACCACTGGTATAAGAACTAGCAGACAGTAGCATAAATATTCTAGCTTTAATACCTACGCACTTGGTATGTCAGCTGCAGCTGTCAAAAACTTCAGCTGGCACAACTTCTGCAGACACTGGACACACTTTTTTTTTAAATGCACACAGAAATGTCTGGGTCAAAGTATCTCTGCATATGGTTTAACTTATTTAACACATCTGACAGAATATAAATTGGCAAAACTGGTGTCTCAATTAATCTCTCTTCTTCATATCTCTCTTCCATCACTGTACACTGTAGCTGCTAGTGCCATCTAAAATCCTGTTAAAATACTGCCTCCAACATAAATTTGGACACTGAACTAAATAACCTCTGAGATCCCTTCTAAATCCAGTTCTATGATTTTGAGATACTAATGTTCTACTCCTTAAAATCAGAAAGATATCAAAACAGGAACTTATATCTACTGCAGAGTCCTGAAATGCATTAAAAATATTGTTCAAACGGTAACTACGGTAATTCAGTAACTACGGTAATTCAGAAGCAGAATTCAGATGAACCTGACATGATGCCATCAGGATCAAGAAATACATCACTAACAGAGAGTCATTCCCATAGCACAAATGTCAACCATCGTTTCCTCTCAAACAATGCATTCTGGTGCCATATGGATGCTTTCAAAAAAAGGCAACGTATGAATGTTGCAGTCCTATATATGTTTACATAGCAGTAAGGTTCATTGAAACCAACAGGTTATACTTCAACCGTTACAACAGGCTGTTACAGAGGGAGAGAAAAAAGAAGACGACAGTCATACCTACATATGGTCCACCAGGTTTTATGACCTTTGTACTTCGATTGCGAGACTCCTCTTCTGCTTGGGTCATACGTTCTCTAGTCATTTGGTAAGAATCATTTGTTGCACATACTGTGATTTTGTCCTGTATAAACCCCAAGCAACTGAGCTGGGAAGATCCGGTACTAAGCAATAATGAGGGGGAAAGAATCTTATTTAAAACATTTGGATGTAGATGCAAAGATATAACAAAACTAAGTATGAAAAGATACTATTTTATTTCCTTCTGGTCATGTAAAGCCAAGTTATGGACTGTAACATATTCATCTGTTTGCCAGTTTTGTATATAAATCTGTAATAGATGTTTTTGTAACAGAGAACTCAGGCAACAACATAAAACAGCATAGTGGTTTATACAAATATACTGCAGCAGGGAAGTGAAATGAAATGATTTCTTAAAGCAAAAGCAATGAATGTGGTGAAAAAATTAAGAGCAGCCTTGATTGATCAGATCAAAAATTGAATCAGTCTAACATCCAGTTTTGGCCAATCAGATGCCTCAGGACACCCCATAATCAGGGCTAGAAAACAAAAGTCCTCTCCTGTTGTTGATCCTAGACAATTCTTAGTGGTCTAGTTTGTACATAATGCTAAACCATGGTTAAGTGCTCTGTGTATAAAGAGGATAGATTCACCATGAGTCTTGGTCTCACACGATGCTCATTCCTCCCTGGTGCCTGAAAGTCAGGGTTGAGGAACTCTTCTTCCACTTGGCTTTATAGAATGAAGAGAAAAGAGTGGGAGCCAGAGCCCAAGACTCATAGCAGCTCCTCCCTGATTCTGCACAAAGCTAACCTATGGTTTAGCAGAACAGGGCCAATGTTTTTAGTTAGCTGCCCATTATGAAGAGGCATTTGAGCCAGACTTAAGAACTAGATTTGACACTTAAAATTTACAAAAATGATCCTAAAGATTTTTACTCAGAAATCAGTATACATAGAAGTACAGACTTCTCCATATTACACCAACTCACAGTAATATTTGCAGGTGCTTCAAGATCAAGAATTTACAAAAAGGCAAAATGTGTGTAAATAGACACTTATCTGCTCAACCCCCACTGATCATTAGATTAAATATTCTGGTGCCTACAGAAGAAGCCACAATAAGTAGTTTCTAAGAGGCTGTAGCCTTAAAAAAATTTGTACTGAATTTCTATAATACACACAAAGCAATTGTGCCAAGAATACATATTAACATTCCTTTCATTCCATTCTATAGCAAAGGCATGATTCATCAGTAGTATCCTGGGTGCATCTGCCATATTTAGCAGGCTGAGTAACAAAAGTAAACAGCTCTTTCTATATGCTCTTTATTAAATGTGTGAGCACCGTGGATCATCTCTAAGCATCACACGTGTATGCCTGGTAGAAAGAAACTCGATAATGTAAATTGGACAGGATACTTTGGCACATTTATAGGATAAATAGTGGAAGGCATTTCATATCAAATAGCAGCAGGGGAAGAAGTGGCTTTTTTTTGTCGAACACTAAGTCTCAACAAGATTATTTCCCACAGACAGGTAATTGCATTCTGCAGCAGATTGTAGCACATTTTAAAGTAATGTTTAAATTAGGAGAGGGATTCCTCATCAATAGTTCATTGCAATTACTCTTCAGATCATAGAAGCAATTAAAAACAAACAATTTCATTTCCCTTTCATAAACATTACCTTGAAACAGTTTGCTGGACGCAGTCAAAGCTTCCCTGAGGATTATCTTTGCCAACATTTGACAAATAGAAATTAAAGGTATGCACTTCATTTGGGAGATCAGTTTTGGGAATCTTGACAAGCTGAAAAAACAATTAAAAGAGAGACTCAGACATGCTTACTTTATGGAAAAGTACCATATCTGATCATTAATACTGTAATGAATAATACAGCAAACTTGCAATGCCAGCCGCTTATTATCATGTAACAGATGCAACTGAAAGATGACAATTTGCCAAAGGGACACCCACTGGGTGATATCCAACCAAGTCATAGAGTAGGTCTTCTGAAATCAATGGACTGAAGTTCACTGATTTCAATAGATTTATTCCAAGTATGAATAACACTATATCCCACACACTGAGTCTAAGAAAGAACTGCATTCTAATCACAAAAGCACAAGCAAAGGTTTTGCTACACATAGAAATATTTTAGAGTTCACAATATATTTTCCTTTCACTGGTTTATTAATCCATAATAAGGCATACAACAAACTAGACATTTCTTGCAAGGTATAGTAGCCCTAAATGCACCTTTACATAATTCATTTACATTTAAAGTCTCAATAATCTCATGTGTACACACAAGGGGGGGAGGTGTAATTGTTTTGTTCTTGTTTTTATTATGTATTTTGATTGTGTAGGTTTATGCTGTGAACTGCCTGAGATCTTCAGATGAAGGGTGGTATACAAATTTAATAAATATGAATAAATGCAGGCTCAACAGACTTCTTCCAAATTTATTGGCTATAGGACACAGCAGTAGTGATGCCAGGCAGCTTGGCCACTCAGCATTATCTACAAACCCAGAGTATTTCATTTGGGTCCAGAGGGCCATTTTGGACTTGACATATTATATGTCCACTCAGGTGCCAAGCTAAAGTTGCTAGGATTTTCTTCTTTATAAAAACTGAAGATATAGTTAGGATAAAATAGGGATAACTATGGTCCAAATCTTGACTAGCATAAATGTCAACAGTATTACTTTATTTTTTAAATGTTTTTCATTAATGCAGTACATTTCATAGAATTACAGGCCAGTATTTCATGGAATTATAAGCCTAATTAGATAGGTATTTCCAACAGAAGTTCAATGGGGTGAGGACTTTAATTGCATCTTCTTTCTTGCTCTGTAGCTGTTGCTATTGTCAAAAGGTAAACGGCAAGAGACCCAAGAAAGGAAAATGAGGCCAATACAAACATTGATACCTGCCCACTACAGCAAACATACCAGTGGGTTCACAAGTAACCCTGCTACTAAAGTTGGCTTCAAAATCCCTCTGAGGACCCAGCAACTTCTATCAACAGCTTTTGTACAAAAGCATAATGGGGCCAGCATAATGCAGCTATGCTGTTCCACTGACTGCAACTGATACTGTATTCTAGTAGAGATTATAAAGTACTGTACTGTGCAAGCACAGATAATATATACAAAAGGGGGGGAGACACTCTGTCATGTGGTCCACTATACAAAGGCATATCTTATGGAGCAAGTATTTTTGAAAAGGTAAGCAACACTAGAAAATGTCTAAATAAATTAAGCAAAGGGGATCTAGTTCAAAGATAATGTCTAAGTCCAACAAGAGTGATTTATCTAGGGTTTCTTCCATACCTGGGGTATCACACCCAACAGTTTTCTTGTACACTTAAGCACAGCTTAGCAAGAAGAGTGTGCACAACCATGTGCCCTAAACAGAAGCAGGAGAAGGAAGGGAGACATACAGTAGGTTCACCCTGGCACTTCCTCTTCTTTGGGGAAACAGAAATTGGGTGTGGAGTAAGACCCCTTCTTTGGGGTGTCGGGCAAAAAGACTTCACTCAGAATCCCCTCACGATGCAGATATGCTGGGGCTTTTATTGGAGGGAAAGGCGGGGTTTGGGAGCCTTCTGAATGTCAGCTTCAATCTATGAGAATATAGCTACAACAATGGTTGCATAGTTCTGTCTGCTAGTGGCTCCTCATTTTGGAACCTTTATGCAGTATTCCCAACTGAAATATTTTTCTTGCATGTGTGTTCTCTTTCCAAAAAAATCTATGTGTGTCTTAGATTCAATTCCATTCAATATTACTATTGTAGACTGCTCTTTCTAAGATAATAGGGAGTTCTTAATGGGACCCAAAGGTGGCATAAAAATGTCTTTATAAACAGATTTATAAGTAAATAGTTGCACCTACTGGTTTACATTCAAACAGGTTCTTCAATACATTGATCTTTGGGCTTAAATCTAATTTTGCTCCTGTAGTATTTATAATTCTAAAGTATCATGGATGATAGCCAATGTGGTGCACTGCTTAGAGTGTTGGCTGCAACCCAGTCATGATGTTCACTGGGTGACCTTGCGCCAGTCACTGTCTTAGCCTAAAATCCCTCACAGGGTTCTTTGGAGGATAACATTGTGAGATGAGAGAAACCTTGACCTCCTTTTTCCTCCAAGGAAAATGGGATGTAAATGTAATAATTAATTAAGGTGGGGAGGGCACAACAGTCCATGAGTACATGAAGGCATTTCAGCCCCTTTTCCAATTAAGCTCCTTCTGCCTCCCCAAAAGGTGTTCCTGGAGATCAGAGATGCCATAAAGTGGCATTTGATATGACAACAACCAAACGGAAAAATTGTGTGTGTAAAATAACACATTGTAAGTGATATAATTTAGCATTAAGGTAACTTAAATGATTGTGTAGAATTTGCATATTTGGAAAATTCTTTCCAAGGACCTCTTTTCTTTTTGCTTCCTAAGGTATTTTCCTAAAGGTTCAAGTTCTCTGCATAGTCACTGAAGTCTTCCAGAAACAAGGAAGAATAAGTAGCAACTAAATGTGCTTGCTTACAAACTCCCATACAATTTGGGCATAACATATATAAGGAAATGTTTCTAGTTCCTGTAATTCTCTGCACTCTAAGGCATTACCATCCATACAACAAGGACTGAGCATATAGAGAAGAACTTTATGTGCCTATCTGCCCCAGTTCTCTAGGGCAACTTGCTGAAGACCAGACCTAGACACCACCTGGAAGCATTTTTTATTTGGAACTAGCAGTTTTGTACCCAGTATTGCACTGGAATTCTACACTCCTGCTATCAGTGAAGTTTAATCAGTAGTTAAAGGCAGTAGAGTTTTCAATTGTGCAGTCCATCATTTTGATTCAAAATGGTACCCAACTGTATCCAAGCAGAGACAAAAACCTGCTCCTTGATCTTGGGCATCATCATGCACAATTTGGTTATGACACCTTAAGGGGTGTTCAAATGCACAGTAAAAGAACAACTTTGCAAAATATGGTAGATATTAATGGGCTTAGATGACTGAATTGATGTATTGCCCCTTTTAATATCAATGGCTTGGATCCAATGACAAGGGAGGAAAGCTTTCCATCCTCACGGCAACCCTCTGAATAACATCTACATAGGAATATGTGTGTGTGTGTGTGTGTGTTCTCTTGAAAAATGCAAAATTGCATAGGAGGAAGAGAGTATGGGAACCTTCCATGTATAACTGTAATCCTATATACATTTATTGGAGTAAGACCCTCTGTACTCTAAGTAGATAAATATAGGGCTGGATTCAGGCTTGTGTTGAGATGGGGAGAGGCCACAACTTAGTGGCAGAGTGTGTTATGTTCAATCTCCATTTCCAGGGAGAACTGTAAGAAGATCCCACCTTGTTTGAGACCCTGGAAAGTCATTGCTTGTCAGTGAAGACAATGCTGCACTTGACAGACTGATAGTCATTTAAAAAGGGGAGGGGGTAGCAACACGCCATGAATATGCTAGGGACTGTTTCAGGTCAGTAAATAAATTTTCAGAAGTATATCCTTTGGCAAGAGAAAGGCAACATTCCTTATATTTCTGCCAGGCACAATAAACTGGATGGCTAGGGGCTGACATACCAGCAAAAATGAAGTAGTTTATTAGTCACCACGTTAAAGGGAGATTCACACGTCACTTCTTTAATTACAGCAGAAGGTGTAGTTTTCAAAAAGTTTTTAATTTTTGGACTTTCTTTATACATTACCAACCATTTTAGAAGTGGCATTGCCAAAGATAATATTTGGTATGACTCACAAATAGTATGTGAAATTCTTCAGATGTATCTTATCTACTACTGAGAGGAATCCATGCCAGTCGAAACAGAACCAACATTGGAACTGTATCTAGTTACTACAGTGGTACCTCGGGTTAAATACTTAATTCGTTCCGGAGGTCCGTTCTTAACCTGAAACTGTTCTTAACCTGAAGCACCACTTTAGCTAATGGGGCCTCCTGCTGCCGCCGGAGCACAATGTCTGTTCTCATCCTGAAGCAAAGTTCTTAACCCGAGGTACTATTTCTGGGTTAGCGGAGGTTGTAACCTGAAGTGTATGTAACCTGAAGCATATGTAACCCGAGGTACCACTGTATTCTTAAATACAGTTATACCTCAGGTTAAATGTGCTTCAGGTTGAGTGTTTTCAGGTTACACTCCGCGGCGACCTGGAAGTAACGGAGTGTGTTACTTCCGGGTTTCACCGCTCGTGCATGCGCAGATGCTCAAAATGATGCTTCAGGATGCGAATGGGGCTCCGGAACGGATCCTGTTCGCATGCAGAGGTACCACTGTACTTAAACTTCTTCAGTTGTTCTTAGACTTCCAATATTTGGGTATATACAGGGCAATCCAGTCCTCAAAATCTGGCTTTAAACCTAATGAAACTCTGAAGGCTGTAAAATAGCAGATGGCATCATCTTTGTAAATAGATCATCAGTAAGTCTGCCGATTCTGAGGAAGGCATTTAGGTACTGTGGCCTGCTTAGTTCAGCTAACCAACCAATGTGGTTAAACAGTAACCAGATGTGCAAGCAGAGAGACGGACAGAAAAGTCAACTTCAGACTCAATCCAAAATTTAAGATAAGACGAACCAAAGAAAGAAAATACTTGCCAACAGTCTAGTGGCTTATGGAGAAGCCGAGCAGTGGTGGCTTTGCATGCTAAAATTTAAGATTCAAATTCACAAAATCTACAGAGTTTCATACAGAGTTTCTAGCTATTGCCAGCAAAGAATTCAATTTTGTATTGCCTTATTTTCCCAAGTGTTCATACCTATTATAAGAGGTAATCACATGAAGCAGCCACAGTCATAGTACAGTGGTCCCTTGGGTTACAAACACTTTGGGTTACAAACTCCGCTAATCCGGAAGTAGTACCTTGGGTTACAAACTTTGCCCCAGTACGAGAACGGAAATTGTGCGGCGGCAGTGTGAGGCCCCATTAGTGAAAGCTTGCCTCAGGTTAAGAATGGTTTCGGGTTAAGAACGGACCTCCGGAAGTTCGTAACTCGAGGTACCACAATATAAGAATGCCCTCTAGTCTGTTTAAAATTATGGCCTGTATTGTTCTAGTAGTTGTTGTTAACAACCAGTCCCAGAGATCAAAGAAAGCCACCTGACTTATCCATGGGTAGCCATAATAGTGCTTTCCAGATGTTCTTAGACTAAAACTCCCATCATTCCTTACCGCTGGCAGTGTTGATGGGAGCTATTGTCCAACAATGTCTGAATGGCCCCATGTTCCCTACCCTGAAGCACTGAATACCAACAGCTGAGCTGTCACTTCTCAGCCTAGAATTTATATTGAAACTGGATTGTCATGAATTCTAGCAAACACACTTATTAAATCTTCCGCGTGTCTTGCCTTCATATTTAATTTAGTTTTTCCCCCTTCCATCACTTGACTAGGAGAGTCCAAAGAACACTGGCATTTAGAGCAATGTTGGTGGTTTGGAACAGAAAGTACACTGACCGTAAGACCAGTTTACTTCAGGAAACACCTTTATTTATTGCATGTATATGTACTCCACCTTTTGTCCAGAAAGACACACTTAAGGCTCCCAAGTTCCAATCCAAGCACTGTCCTGACCCAGATTTGCCTTTAGTAATGTATACTAAATATGCATTTTTAGAAGTCTAACACTCAATATCATTAAGAGCAAGATTACTTATAAAAGCTTTCCTCCCTGTCCCTTCTGTTTGCCTTAGACTTCAAAACTTCTCTGTCATACTAAGGAAAAGCCTCTATACATCTTCCCTCCCAAGTCTTATCTTTCCACATTTCCAAAAAAGTTGAATGAGAAACATTATAGCAAAAATATTAGGTAACTATGAAAAATGCACTTTCACATATTTCAGTTTTCCATATATTAATGTCTCCCCCTCCCTGTTTCTTCCAAACATGTTCGCATGTTAAGTTTTATGTCACTCTGTTCTGAGAGTGCTTGTCTCACATATCCCAGAAAGTCAGTTTATGGAGGCACTACACACGCCAGAAGAGAGAAGCTTTTGTTAACATGATAATAGTTATTTTTTTAAAAAAGTAAATACTCACCCCTTGGAGTCCTTGAAATTGGATGGAAGGTCGAGAAGGAACCAGATTCTAAAGAAGAACAAGGAACAATGAGCTCTCAAAGAAAAGAAAAAAGCAAAGCTACTTCAACAATCATCTGAAGTATTTTGTTCATGCTTGTAATTATTGAACAAAGAACCAAAGGTTAATACACATTAAGTCTGATCTCTGAAATGGCATTGGCTAGGGTCAGATGCAATGTCAAACCATGGCTTAGTGTTACAGGAATGAGTTGCAGCAAGGATTGGGTTTCTGCATTCTGCTCATCCCTGCCTCCCGTCAAGAGGACTTCTGCAGTATTGACTTTTAGTTTTCTTGAACCCTGACTTCCACTACACTCAAACCCAGTATTATGGTTTATTCCCCACCTACAGTCAGTTTGAAATAAAGGCAACTTCACAACATGGGTCCACCTTCTAGCTTCATGGAAAGAAGAAGAGGGAGCAAGCCTGAAGCCCACCATGGCTCATTCATGTAGTACTAAACCATGGCTTAGCATTACATCCATAGTATGCGCTCTGAATGAAACAATGTTGTTGTTCCACTTGCAGCAACAAGTGGAACTAATGTAAGTGAAGGGAAAACAGTTCTCAATCATTCCTTCTGCCCTCTGAAGCCCCCTGCACGACCATCTCCACTGCTCTGAATAGGCTTTCAGGGGTCTGCAGCAGAAAAGCACTTCCTCACTTTCTCTCTCTTTAGCAGAATAGCCACACTTTATCTTTATCTCAGCTGGTCTAACACAAATGTAATTTGATTCAGCTAACTTAGCTGGGAAAGCATTAGATCCCACAAAAATGAAAACAGAATGAATCAGGTAAAGTTCTTCACAAAAAACTAAAACAAGACACAACTGTGGGACACATATCCCTTTCCACTAATTCAGAAAAAAAACACCAGACTATGAATAGCATTTAAAGCATTTAATAGTGAATGGTTTGTTACCTTTCAGCAGGCTTATTTAATATATACAAACAAAAAGTCGTCTGCTATTCCCAATTTGTTTTGGTACAAGAAAAACCTACGACTGCGAATGGAACCTTTGGAAATTATCCAAATACAATAAAATTGAATGAATGGCTTTATTGTAAGGATACTGAACATGCTTTGCAGAAAGCGACAAAAACAGTGATACTTTACTAATTGTTAAAGATCTAATTTGATGGTGCCTCATATAAGATGAATTATAGCTTTACTGTTGCAATACTCGGCTTTAGGCCATAAAAAGGCAGAGGAACTGAAGAATTTCTACAGCCCAATCCCAAATTGCTCAAAATGGGTCATATAGCTCGATCTTTCTGTTTGATGTTTTGGAACAACAACCAAAACCTAACTAGATTTGGTTTTGACAATGTTGCATCAAACTAATTTACCAGCTTAGGCAATTGCTTTTGCAACACCAATGGGGAAACTCAGGCCCAGGATTGAATGTGGCCCTCTAGACCTTTTTATCTGGTCTTTGCAACTCTCCCCAAGCTACACCCTCTTTTCCTGGGCTACACCCTTTGCCAGCTCTGCTTTAAGCCCTACCTCATTTCAGCCCTTTTGTCTGCTTGATGATAATACCTCCTGGTTGCATGGATGGAGGGATATGCTTGGGGGGGGGGTTGTGTAGAAATATTTGAGGTTGACTAGGAGGAAATGTGGCCTTCAAACTGAAAAGAGCTCCTCAGCTTTAATCTAAAAGCACCTCAGTGGACAAGTTCAAGACACCTCAACAAACACTGCCAACAACCGAAATTAGGTTATATATGACAAAACAGTTTAGGTTCTAGTTCTGCAGTTCTGTTGGTTATGCCATGGAATAGTCATTTTAAAAAGAGCAACTCTTCTGTACATATTTGCATTCCTCAACAAGCACCTCACTATTCATTGCTCTAGTGTGGATGCATAAACTATGGTTTATGTGAGATTCAAAATCCTCAGGCGTGTGCACTGCCCTATTATACATGCTGTGGCCATAAGGAGACTGGAAGCTTTCAGGGAAGTTTTCAATTAACAGCATTTTATAATTATGTTTGAGCGCCAAGCTGTGGTTCATCTTTTAACTATATTTTATTGAAACAAGTCAACTTAATAAACCATGGCTTGAAGTTGGCTTATTTCCATAAACCATAGCTTGGCTAACCAGAGTTTGTCCAGATTCAACCAAACACTAAAATGTATTTATCTAAAAATCAAAATGAAAGCTTTGGCTCCCCTCTCCCTGCTGTACAAGACACTTGATGAAACAAGATTCTTTTGCATAATACTAATGTGGAGTTTAATGTCACACTCAAACAAGACCAATATCTGCATCCGTTTCATAGTGACTTGAAGCATCAAAGATTTGTTTCCAGAAATGTATGCGCTTGCTAAGACAGCTGATGCTAAATGCCTTGTGCGTCAAGCAGGTACCTGCTTCCACCTTCATTTTCTTAATCTTCTTCTACGCATGTTTAATTTCAACACAAGCAATACTATAGCTTACTCAGAAATAAGGCTCAGTGTGTTCAGTGGAGCATGTTTTGAGGAAAGTACAACAGTACAAAATATACTTTTGTTATAATTCTTAAATTCATGAAGCATATTCAAATATCTGTTAAATATGAAATGACAACTCAAATATGCTTGTTTAGAGTTTTCAGACTCTATTCCATTCAGATTCACAATATAAACTGTAATTATATTTGATGCTTCAAGGGGTGTGTTACATCACTTAAGTTGATTAGGAACTCAAATAACTTTTTGATTAAGAAAAATGAAGACATCAGCCTAGGAGTTGAAATGGGAAAACATTTTGCAAACCTTGACCTGCATGAAATGTCAAACTACCTACATATTAGCAACATATTAAATATTGAAAAACTATACAATAAAAATCAGCCACAGCTTGATTGCTTAATTCTGTTGCCTTTAAACTACTGTATTCTTACTGTGTTACATAGGTAGGCATTAAATGAAAAACAGCTCTTCATAGTAGAGAGAGTAAAACCAAGCACCTTTTAAACCAAGTGTCCCCTTAATCTCCATACTATTGTTCTCAATTCCCTTCATTTTCCTGTACTCTGTTGCCTATTTATTTTTAGATTGTAAGCTGCTTTGGGCAGAGGTCTCTCTGTATTACCTTTTGTAAAGCTCTCAGTATATTTTTAGGTGCTCCATAATCAACCTAGAAGAACAATATATATTACAAAGTGCAACACCACCCCCAAACTTGTATTAAAAGGGTCATCTTAAGACTTTTGCATGTAGAGTTTATATACTAATAAGCCAGTTGCCTGAACCCAAAGGATGTACATGACACAATGGTACAATCATTTTGGAGCCAGGTAAAAACTCATTTATTTGCCTGGGCAATTTAAAGTCCAAAGTTTTAAAGTTGATCAGTATCCAGCCTGTTGCTTGCTTTTAAAACTGTCTCCATTGTTTTTATGTTGTTTTATCTTTCATAGTATTATATTGTTTTTATTTTTTTAATTAACCTTTGTATGCCATCCAGGTATCTCTGTAGATGAAGGGCACCCTAGGAGCATTTATAATAGATAAATAATCAGCAACAAGCACCAAAGCTTAACATCAACATTATTAAAGTATTACAATTCTAAAAGTGTTATGTGAAGAGAAAAAGGGAGACTAGCACAGTGATCAGACTTTTAGTAGATTAGAAGAACTATTAACACCTGCCCTGACCCCAAAGTTCCTACTGGTTATTTATGGGCACATAAAAAGCTGGCCTTGACACAAATCAGATTCCTGCAGTATTAGTTGTGAGGCCATCCTTCAGGAGAGTGATCACATTCAGAATAGTGCCAGCTTGTAAGCAGTTATACAAAGTCTGATCACCGATCTGCAGCAGGAGCCAATCTGGTCCTCTGAAGAACTCACTTCATGAACTATTCTGAATTTCCTATTCAAACTAAAGAAATAAAATAAAAAGACAGGCTGCTGGAATGATCTGATTAAAAAGGTACAAGATGTGTTTCTACCATAACAAGATTTTATTGCATATATGACGTTTCAGCTTAGCTAAACGTTTTGACAGTACCTATAAATGATACATACATTACACAGCAAATGCTCTGCACCCACATCATGTTTATGACTATAAGCATTTGAAGATAATATTTCTTAAACCCCTTACACAGTGCCTATGGCTTCTTACAATATTTTAATTAATTTATTTTTCAGGAGGCTATTCATGCATGTTACATATTTTTAAATGTCAGGCAAAAACATTCCTCTTCTCCCAGGCCTTTAGCTAATTAAACAACCTATGGCTTTTTAAACTGTATGTGTGTGCGCTTGTTATTGTTTTTGTTATTATGGCAAGTATTGTTTTGTTTTCATATTGTAAAACTGCCCTGTGATTTTTGGATGAATTCAATGACAATAATATCTAACTACTGTGATATAGCAAGAATAAAAATAAATTAACTACAAATTTCCCTGTGTTTTGGACGTGCTGGAAGAACTGTTCAAGTTAGAGATGTTTAATTAATTAGGCAAATGGGCATAGAGAAAGCTGGTGAAGATTACCAATGCAGGCAGCTAAAAGCCAAACTGACTTTTGTTCATCAAACTGTCACTTTAATAGCTACTTTATGACTCTGCAGGCAGCTGATCAAATGGTGGGCAAGTACTGTTCCCTTCCTTTACAAATTCCCGGTATGTTGCATGTTGCAGAACTTACTTTGAACATATTTGCACAGTAATATTTTACCAGACAAGGAAACAGCAACTAGCTTTGTTACTTCAAATTTTATTTATCTCAATTATAGGTAAATAACGTCTGTAAAGTAAACTCCAGGAAATTAAATGATATTTATTCTCATGTAACTGATATTTCACATTCTAAATCACTAAAACAGTTGCAGCTAAGCTCCTGTTTTTAAGTTAATCACATTTGATTTTACAACGCTAGGGCAATTATCTTTCTCGATAATGCATTTACCTACAAAATGCAGACTAGCTGAACTCAGCACAAATTTTAAATAGTCATGTGTTGTAACATGCAAGAGTGTCACTACGTTCAGGTTAAATTAGGTATTACGTACATGAGACCCTATTCATAAGAGACTCCAGAAGAATGCTTAAAATTAATCTCAAATCTACAGTTTTACATATATTTTACATTTTATAGGAAATTAAGTTGATGTGAAAATTATGTATTTTACAATTACAACTTCAGAAACAGTTTATTCTGTGCCGCAAAGTAATATGTCTTACATTATGGAGACCTAAAGCATTATGGAATTTTAAAAGCTAGCAATTTCAGCCTCAACAAAGCCTTTGGTTTCTTTAAACTCTACAAAATAGGCAAAAATTATTCAATATGACTACTTTTTATGTTCTAAATATTGACCGAAGTTAGTTTCAAAACAGGAGAAGAATATTTAAAAATGAACATAAAATTGGTATACTATGCAACTCAATTTTTTATATTAAAGAACTGCTATAACTCAATCTCACTTTAATTAGGTTAAGTCTGAACAACAAAAAATCCTCTGAAGATATTTACTCTAAAACTTTCTTTATAAGCAGTTTGGTTCACAAGTTAATGAGTTTATTTTTAAAAAAACAACGAGTATGAAAAATAATTATACCTCCAACCACACGTTGCTTACTCCAAAGTTCTAACTTTTCTTAATTATTAAAAGATGGGGGAGGGGAACACAAGCCACTCTCTACATTTAAAGAAGAAATCAATAGTGTTTAAAACTATCACATTCCAGAATATGAGCCTTAGAGCAGCCTTGACATAGCAATAACAGTTTGCAGTTCTTCAAGAAACATATGCAGTGGAAAGCTGCAATTTGAAGTTGATTTCGAAGGATCATTTGGCAGAAGTAATGATTTCCACTCAGGTTTAACAAGGGAAACAGCTGATGTACTGCATAATTGTGCAGTACAAAACCCAGAGTAGCTATAATACACTGTTCAATGGCTAAGGGGCAGAGAGAATGATGGCCCAGACACGCTAGAATAGAAGGGGCAAACTCGGTGAAGGAAGCTTACTCTATTTTAGATTCACCTACTTATTATGAAAAACAACCATTAGTCATAAGAAAAGGCACAATTTGGAGGTCAATTCTGGGAAAACCATGTCTGAGTCATCTTTTTACATGAAGAACTACATAAGGAAAGCAGCACTGAGACTCTGAGAAGAGAGACTGTTGTCTGTCAAGAACCTGTTATTTAAATTCTGTCTGGTTTTAGTATGTTCCTGGCTTATCTTTTAAGAATTGCTCCTAGAACTGTTTCAAAGGAAATCTTTTGGAAGAAAGCCTGCTGGCACTACAAAAGACATAGAATTATTTTTTTAAAAAGAAAAGAAAAAAGAAGAGTCGAACAGCACCTTTTCTTGGGATTCATTGTACTCAAAGTAACAATTCTCCAAGATTTCTCAGAACAGTAAGGGAGAGGGGAGAGAGTAACAAATGGGCCTTAGGGGGGGGGAAATGAGACAAGTAACATTTAATTTGAAATTCCATGTTAAAACACCAGCTAATTAGAGCTTAATCCTCCTTGCTGGGACATATAGCCACTTTTAATGTGCCCTGAACAAACACAAGCGGAGGCTCAAGTTTCCAATGGAAAGCTACAGTAAGGAAAAACTAAAGAAGCCTATCAATTCTCCTGTCCCCTACTTTTACAAGAGAAGCCTGACAGAAAGAAATCTATCATATGTTCTTTTTAACTGACCGATTCCCCTAAGTCTAAAATGCCCTTCCCCTATGCTGTTTTTTTTTTTGGGGGGGGTGTAGGGTGTTAATCCCCCAAACAAAGACAACATTGCATGAATCCAACCTAGCTACAGAATATAAATGAAAAGGGGAATACAATCCAGATATAAACCGATTTAAAATATTTCTACATTATCTCCGATGTGGTGAACAATTTATACAGCTGCAGTTACCACTGGAATGTGCTGTGGAACTTGTCCCCATAAGGATTTCTCACAAGGCAGCTGTTACGGATGGGGGTGGGAGAGGGACAAGGTATTGGTGGTGGGGGACACAGGAAGACAGTGAGAAACAGTTTTCCTGACAGCATGATAAAGATGTACAATAAAACTGTCATAGTTGCCATTGTCCCTTAAAAAAACAACCAGGGCCACTTCACATTTTCGGGGTGGGCTGGCTGAGAAGCTGGGCCTAGGGAAAAGCTCAGCCCATCCCTCTCTCCCTGCCCCGGGGAGGGAGAGCAAGCGAGCGAGCGAGATCAGCAGGCAGAAGAACTAAGCCCATAAATAAATGACAGCTCAGCAGAATCGGCCTCATCTGGGAACGGCTGGCTCCGGTCACGGCCAGCTCCAGAGGCACTAGCTGGCACCGACACCGAGAAAAATGACTTTCTTGTGTAAATGCCATTTTCAAAGGATCGCCCTCTGCCACGGCCAACCTCCGCCTCCCTTCTGCGTGAGGTACATGCAGGGCAGCTGGGGGCATTTGTTGCCCCGCAAAACTTTTCCCCCCTTCCCTTACGCAAAAGGAAAAGAAAAAAGAGAGGGGGGGATCAAAAGTTGGTGAGAAGGAAGAATGTGGAATTAGTATTCTTATTCCCACCCCCCCTGCCTATAAATAGGCACGAACCATATGGAGAGACGGTCCCATGGAAAGGGGGGGGGGGGAGAAGAGAAGACTTTTCTAAGGGATCCTCAGCCGGACCCAGAGCAGAGTGTGGGGCGAGATTTCACGCCCTGGGATGAGTGGGGCGCGTGGAATTCCTCGAGGAAGCAGCCCCTCCACGCCCCTTGCGCCGGCTGCGTGTCCCTCTTCCCTTCCCGGGCGTCCCAGCCCGGGCGAGTGAGGACGACCGTCGACCCCGGGGCGCCCCTCACCTTGCTCCCCTGGTAGCTCTCCAGCGCTCGGAAGGCGGTCTCGGTCAGCTTGACATGTAGCACCGTGATGTTGTCCTGGGTGACTCTGCCGCAGGACACGCCATACCTGCCCCCTTCCTGCAGCGCCGCCATCTTACCAAGCCACCGCCGCCAACGCCGCCACCTCCCGCCCCACAGCCACCACTGCCACCGCTGGGGCCGCCAAGCCGCCACCGGAGCCTGCTACTGTTGCTGCTGCTGGGTCAACAGCTACAGCCATCCTGCCGCTGACGTACCAGCCAAGCCCGCCAGCGCGCAGACGCCGCCAGCGCCGCGCCGCCGCCGCGGCACCCCGCCCACTCAGCGCAACGGCCGCCCTTCCCCTCTCCTCCTCCTCCCTCTCCGCACACCTTAGCCACGCCCCCTTTCTTCCCCCCACGCGACAGGCCCGCTGCCAGGCCGCGACACGCACGCCACGCCCCCCTCCCCGCGCGAAGACGCCTCGCGCCGCCGGCCTCGCTGATTGGCCGAAGCTTCCCCAGCCGGGATCCGCGCGAAAGAGGCTTACCCGAGGTCAGCCGGAGAGGAGGGGGGCGGGACAGCACGCTGACGTCAGCGCAGGCGGCGTTCAAGCGCGTTTATATCATTATTGACGCTTAGGGTTGAGTCACCTGTAGGACCATTATGTACCCTGGGCTGTCAGCGGCCGTGCTCTGTGCCGCCTGTTTACCCACATCAGTGTTTGCTCTCCTCCAGGATGCTGTTTCTCCCCACATCTGGATCCACGGGGCTGCATATCTCTCTCTGTGTGTGGCTTGTGCTCTTATATTGCAGGGTTAGGGAGCCTGGGGTTCTTTAGATGTTGAGGCTTTCAACCTCCCTTCTCCCAGACCATTGGCCATGCGTGCTGGCTGGGGCTGATAGGATTTGGAGTCCAACGACCTGCCTCACAGAGTTGTTGTTAGGATAATGTGGGGGGGGGGGGGATACCACATTGAGCTCCTTTCAGGAAAGATGGGATAAAAATCAAATAAGCCTCTGGAGGCGAGCCTTCTCCAAGCCGGTGACCTCCAGCTGTTTTGAACTACTAAATCTAAGCTATGCTGGTTGGGATTGATGGGCGCTAGAGTTTGAAACAACTGGAGAGCACTGGGTGAGGGAAGGCTGGTTTGGAGGATCACAGGATTCCCATCCTCACTGCTTAGCCAAGTGACTTGCTAGGTGGCACAGAATTTAGTTACAGGTGGGTGAAATCAGGAGTTTCCTTATGCCTGATTTGTTCTTTGTAGAAAGTATAAATATCAGTTAAGTGAATGTGGTGGAGGCAGCTAGAATGAATGTACTACCTTTGCCCATTACCAGTCAGTCTTGACAAGATGCTGGGCAAATGTCTGAAGCTGAGAGTCTCTTATACTTGGTTGTATATATTTAAAGTACATTTAAAGACTTCATGGCCTTCATGACAACCATGGGATTATCTCAGATGGGCATTGGTCCAACACATCGGGCAGGGCATACCCTTGATGCTTGATGCCATCCCTCCAAATGTAGCTCTCAAAGTAATCTGGAATAATAAATATATTACTGAGTGATTTATATAGTTCATTTTTTAATTGTGCAAAACACTTCATAATTCTTATTTTACGTATCATTTACTGTTTCCATGCTGTTCCATATACTGTACAGATAAAAATCTCCACTGTATCCATAAGCAGGCATTGAAAGAGGCTTAGAGTTAAACATTTTAACTATTCAGTTTAGCTCCTTTCATGCACTCATCTCAGGGAGTTTGGAAGACATCCCTCCCCTTCCATGAGTTCAAGGGATATGTGTGAGGTGCTCATGCTTGGCTAGTTCCTTGCTTTCCTAGCATTGCACGTGGTGCATTGGGAATGTGGCAATCACACCTAAAGCCCTTTCTCCTGTATCAAACGTGTGACTAAGGGCTTAATCCCCCTTGTGTGAAAGGGGCAGTGTGGCTGGCTGCGAATGTGTGCAGTTCCCTGGCTGCTCTCCATGACATCCATCCATTGAGTGCAAACCTCTGCAGGTCCAGGAGCAGAGTTTCACCACTCATGGTCTATGTGTGTAGCTTTCCTCTTTTCAAGGGGACATTCATGGTTCTCCCCTCCCCATTTTTTAATCCTCTCAACAATTCTGTGAGGTAGGTTATAGACTGAGAGATGATTGGCTCAAGGTCACCCAGCAAACTTTATGGCGGAGTGGGGATTTAAACGCTGGTCTCTCAGGTTCCTCCTCTGAAGCTGAAGCCATACACTACTGTGACTGTATTCAGATCCAGGATAAAGGCAGAAAGGGTGTTATGAATGTAATCCCAATGGGGGTTACAAATTTAATCCCAAGTGTTTATTATGTCTTGCAATATTCTTACATTTGCCATATAAGGGTATAGATGATAGCTAAGAAAAAAAGCGGGTGGAACATCAGTGTGCTTGTCCCCAAACTGGAAATATCTCGAGAAATCAGTACTGTGTGTAATGTTAGAATCCTAGAATTGTAGAGTTGGAAGGGACCCTGAGAATCATCTAGCCCAACACTTTGCAATGCAGGAATATGCAGTTGTCCCATGTGGGGATTGAACATGCAACATTGGCATTATCAGCACCATGTTTTGTTGTCCTTGCTTTGAAATTCTGCATGTTTTTGTTTGTTTGTTTGACAACTAACGTGCTGGCTAATATTTACGTTCTGGTGTTAAAGGAAGACGGCAGATTACTACTAGCAATAGCTGGGCTTGGGGAATCAGCTACTCTTTTAATACAAATTCAGTACATTCCAGCATTTGATACACATACTGAGAAAGGGAGGATGTGTGATTTGGTGGCGGGTTGCAACAGATGGTTGCATAATCCTGTTTGTCTCCATTCTTCCAAGGTCAGGTACTATTTCTCCTTGCCAGGGTTTTTGTTTTCTTTTTAATATGAAGTCTTAAAACAGTTGGATGAACTATTTTGCACTAATTTCTTCCCAGGATAAAAGGCTGCCTCTCTGTGACGATAATGGCATATGGCACAGACAATGGTTAAAACAAAGGAAGAATCACAGAGAATTGTTCATGCTGAAGTTGGTAGCCTTCAGAGCTGCATGTACTCAGTTTCCAAAAGCCTGCGCCAGGTTATTCACATTCCACTACAGGAAAAATAAACACATTTGAATGGTTTCTGTGATGCTAGTGTTTTAACGTAAGATTATTCTGCTTGTGAGGGAATAGTTCAGGAGCACTGTAGGACACTGGAGCCTTGTTCTCTGGCTTCCAAAGGCTAAACTACAGGTAACATTGCTGTTTGCTATTAGCATCCAATCAGGATTGGGACATCTGTGAAACACAGAGAAGGCGGCTGCTGCTGTTTTTAAACCCTCTCCTCCTGTCTGAGGCACCCCTGAAACTGCTATTTAACAAACAATGCTGCAGCACAATTGCTGACAGGAGTGAGGTCTTGTCACTGTATAACACCTGTGCTCAGAGATCAAGAAGAATCCTGAGAACTAGTCTATTAAGGGCAGTGTTTTTTTCTGGGGGTACGCAGGGGTACACATACCCCTAGACATTTTGTGAATCTAACGGGAGAAGAAACTTTTTAAAAAATATTTTCTTCTCTACCATGGTGAATTGTCTGTTCTGTTGCCACCCCAATGGTGGCCTCATTTCCTGTCATGGTGTTTCCTGAGTCTTGGACAGAAGTGAGCGTTTAATGTGTGAAGTAGGAGTTGGAATCTAGCACAGTGATTGGTCAGTTTTGTTGTTACCACCTCCAATGGTGGCTTCCTTTCCTTTCTCCGTGTAATGCATATTCTTTGTACTTTTGTCCATTTACTGTATTTATTTCCCCCGATTTGAACTATAAAATGGTGATTTTCTTGAGTCAAAATGGGAGTACTTATTTTTTTAAGGAAAAAAAGGCACTAGAGTGCTTGGAATGGTGGCTCTGAGGGCTAAACTACAGTTCCCAAGATTCTTTGAGTGGTGCTGGGAATGTATTTTAATTGTATGGTCTCTGTCCGCAGCTTCTGAGATAACTGAAAGAAAAATGGATCCAGTTCACAGCCTGACCAGCATGCCGATTTTCTAGGAAGGAAGTTCCGCTGTGTTCAAGTAAATGTGCATAGGACTGCAGTCTTAGGTGTACACAGTGGTACTAGCACCACCACCACAACACTTCCTAGAATTGAAATAGGATGAAAGCAGCCTTGCATCCAATTATGCTCACCTAAGTCCCATTCAGATTGATAGAACAACTTCAATCAGTGGGACTGAATCATGCATAGTTGCATGCTCGATTACAGCCATTGTGATTTATTCCTCCTGACAACTTCTCCTTAATTCTCCTAAGTACTGAAGTGAGCACCGTTTTTTAAAACTTGCACTGACTTTGAAAGAGTAAAAGCTTAATGAACAGGCAGAAGTGTCCATTGCACTGCATCATGTGTGTTTCTTGCTAGACCGCTTGATTTTATTTATTTTTTACTGAAAACAGGCTGCAGTTGCAGTGGTCCATTTGTCCCATGGCTGCAAATCAGGACGACTTTGTTCAGAACAGGACAAAAGGCTTAGAATCCTGCTTTGGAAACATGTTTTGTCTGTAGAAAGGGATTTCCTAAAGTACTTTAGCATCTGATTTGGAGAGTTCCCATCTGGAGGGGAGCATTGTTAAAGTCACACTGGTGCCAGAAAGTGCAATGATAAGGGCTACAAAAGAGATCAATTGAACCTTCAAAAGTCAGACAATGAATACAAAGAACTTTTACAATGGAGACCATTTGATAGGAGTCTTCTCTCACCAAGGTCACTGGCAAAGTGTCCATACACATGGGTTTTAGGCTTAGATTTGAGAGGTTAATCGTATTTTAAACATGTGAAACACCTGCTGCACAAAATGCAATGCAATGCAGTGTTGCTGTTGTTTTGTTTATTTCCGTTGTGCAGTTGTGCAACGTTCTTGTGGAGGGTTCACATTAAAGGTGAAAAGGGTTTCCATGGAGCAGCCATTCCAGGGAATAAAATGATAGACTACTGCTGGAACTCATTTGCATCTCACTCTGTTGACCCTCTAGATTGTAAGGTAGACTGCCACCACCCTGGGGAAGCTCATGCCCTAAGGTTGGGGAAAAGCTTGGTCTATTTCCTGTACTACATACTGGTCTTCATGGAAATATGAACATGGAGTAAGGTGGGCCAACTTGGACAGTTGGATGTAACAATTCACCTATCAATCACCTGCCATCATTAGGATGTCTAATGGCTGGGCAGCCAATCCAGCAGTGTCTCTCCCTGTTCACATATGATGTAAAGTGTAGGGCAGTTGGGTGTGGTTTGGGAAAATTGCCTCCCGGGCCAAATTTGGATCAGTGGTTCCCGTCCTTCGGTACACCAAAAACCAACAGACGTTTCAGCTAGATCTTCACTTTGTCTTCCTTTGCTAGATCCTTATGACCGACCTTATCATACAAAATGTCACTTTTTGAGGTGCAACCTAGAACAAACTTTGGCTTGTAGTTGGTGAGGACAAAGCTTAACCACAAGCCCAGGTTTGGATGATGTGCTCAGCCATAGCTTAGCAGGGGCAGACTTGGGTCTTTCAAATTGCAGCGGCGCCCTGTTCAAGGCCAAAATTTGGCGCCCCGTCCTGCCTCGGGCCTTCCATTCTATTCAGTTCACTATGCCCATAGTTGCAGTGCTCTGCAGTGCCTCTTAGACTCAGTGCCCAGTGTGGGGAAGCCAGTCATGCTGCTCTTAAATCTGCCTCTGAGCTTGACTTGGCTGTCAGGGCCTGAGGAAGGTGTAGGTCAGCAATCAAAAACAATAAATCACCCAGGGCCAGTGAAGTTACATCTTTATCCACAGAAACAAACCACAGATCAGGCCCTGTAGTCTCAGCAACTCTTTCTTGGAAGTCTTGCCCCAATGACATAGTTGCGAGGCTGAAGGGCCCCGCCTTCCTACTGTGATAGGAATTTTGAGGTCTTAGATATATGGTAATGTTCATAAGCATACCAACCAAGCACGTACATAGATCAGCACAGGAAGACTGACCTGGAACCATTTTGACTCCTAAACTGAGCAAATGTTTTCTCTGCAAGGTCAAAGTGGGAAACCTCCCCATTGTCTCTTTCCTCACAAATCCTGTCTTAAGGGCACATTTAAGATATGAATAGGGTGTGAGCCTGTGACCTGGCCCAGGAACTAAGTATTTATCACTACAAAAGAACGGCCAGGCTCCCCAGGCAATCCAATCAAGTAACCTGCCAGACAGGAGATAAACAACTACAGGAGAAAAACAACATTCAAATTTCTGTTTAGACCGCCTTTTCTGTGATGTAGGTATGATGTATCTGAGGGGTGGTCTTAGGTTACACCCCTTCTGTGATGTATGTATGATGTTTCTGGGGGTGGTCTTGATCTAAAGGTAAAGGTACCCCTGCCCGTACGAGCCAGTCGTGTCCGACTCTAGGGTTGTGTGCCCATCTCACTTAAGAGGCCGGGGGCCAGCGCTGTCTGAAGATACTTCCAGGTCACGTGGCCAGCGTGACGAAGCTGCTCTGGTGAGCCAGCACCAGCGCAGCACACTGAAACACCGTTTACCTTCCCGCTATAAAGTGGTCCCTATTTATCTACTTGCACCCGGCGGTGCTTTCGAACTGCTAGGTTGGCAGGCGCTGGGACCGAACAACGGGAGCGCACCCCACCACGGGGATTCAAACCGCCGACCTGACGATCGGCAAGTCCTAGGCGCTGAGGGTTTACCCACAGCACCACCCAAGGTCTTGATCTACAGGGTGGCAATTTCAAAAGTCTTTATAAGGCCTTGCGCGCCATTTTCCGGGGTTCCTCCTCCTCTCCTGCGGGTGAGGGGAGCACCCTGTGGCAACAGATCAATAAAGATCAAGCTCACTAGCTGCTTTGCTTCTCAATATTCTCTAGTTGGCCTCTGTTATCTTCTTCTGCCAATAGGGAACCTATGTAAGGACTCTATATAGGCTCTTGGATACCCCATAAGCGAAAAGGGCAATTTTTGTTGACAACACTACCTCTCTCTAAGGCTCCTCCTCTCCAGGGATTTCCCCCACACAGTCTCAAACTGTGTCTGCAGAGGTGTCTGCATACCTCTGACCTCTGTTCTGCTCCCCTCATTATTCTGTGCCTTCTTGGGGAGCTTGTCATTGCAGGAGGCGGAGAATCCCTGGATTCTTCAGGAGCCTCTTGATCCCCTCCTCTCCAGCCTCTGCTTCTGCCTCAGAGTCTGAACTGCATTCAGCCACAGACTCTTCCTGCTCACTAAACCCTGTTGCCCCTCCATCTTCCAACACCCCCACCCCCGTCTTCTCCTTCTGACCACTCATCATCGTCCCTCTACCAATCCCCTGGCTCTTGAGTCTTCTTCCCCTGGGGGTTCCTCTGCTGGTGCCTCCCACCACTCTTCTGTATCCAGCCAGTTCGTGACATTAGCTCATCATAGTGTGGTGGCAAAAAGCGCTTGGGAGCAGCAAAGCAGATGCAAGCTCATTTCTAAGGGCCCACAGGTATGTTGTCCAGCCAAGGCTTGGTTTAGGATGCCATGAGAACCAGGCTAGGATTGTAGCCTTTATAAAAAAGAACTTGTACATTCCTCAGCCCTCTGGATCAAAAATATGAATTTGTTTTTTTCGGTATAATGTGTCCCCACCAGAAAATCATTAAACAAATTAGAGGGGAAGGAATTTGTTTCAAACTATAATTGCTTAAGTCTGGTGGACTGCATGTAGGTAATTTAGCATGTAGCAACAGGTTCAGTTTACTATTCCATTTTAAAATATATAATTGTGCCCAGTGTTTAGATATTGTTCCTTAAATAGGAGCCCTGCTGTTCTGGTTTTGTATTTGAAAGTCTCTGTTGTTGTGGAAGCAATAGAATTTTTGTTTCTTTTGCTGGAAGAAGTTGTAGCCACCACTTAAGCCTTCATTACTACTGTCAAAACACTATAACTGCTGTGTTTTCTAGGAAGACGAAGTTTTGCCATTATTTATAGAACCGAAGCTTGTAAATGGGGCATTTCTTATCTTTCATAAACACTATGAACACAGTAGCCAGCAAAATGGAGTACTCGAAAATAAAATGTAGACCTTTTATGTGAATATTTTATTACACCGGAGTGAAGTTTAGTCTGCAATCTTGTACACACTTACTTGGGAGTGAGCCATACTAAAATATCTATAGGATTGTGCTGTTAGGCCACAGTCTTTAAATGCACTTTCTAAGACCACTGAGTGCAGAGGGATTAACTTCTAAATCCCACCTTTCCATGCCTCACAAACTGGCCTTTTAACAATCAATCCCTCTTCACAGGGAACTCTGAGAATTATAGCTCTGTGAAAGGAATAGGAATTGCCTAACAATTCTCACCATACTTAACAAACTACAGTTCCCAGGATTCTTTGGGGGAAGCCATGACAGTGCTACAATACCTACTTAAAATGTAATTTGCAAGTGTGGCATTAATTTTTTTAATGTTGCTTATAGTTTAGCTGTGTGCACTGCAAACTATTGTGCTGATAAAACACAAACCATCTAACACCCAGAATCTAGCATTTCACTATCCCAGAGACAATCTATACATATACATTGTGTATACATCTAAATGTGCATATGTAGACTTTATGCACCTTTATGTCATGCCTCTGCACCCAAGTTCTGCCCTCATCTGGACTATATGCCTACATAAAGTGATTCCAAGGTGATTTTGTAAGTAATTAACTATTTGTAGGGTTGCTATATTTCAAAATAAAAGCCATGGTTTTCCCAGTAGTGATGTATGGAAGTGAGAGCTGGACCATAAAGAAGGCTGATCGCCGAAGAATTGATGCTTTTGAATTATGGTGCTGGAGGAGACTCTTGAGAGTCCCATGGACTGCAAGAAGATCAAACCTCTCCATTCTGAAGGAAATCAGCCCTGAGTGCTCACTGGAAGGACAGATCGTGAAGCTGAGGCTCCAATACTTTGGCCACCTCATGAGAAGAGAGGACTCCCTGGAAAAGACCCTGATGTTGGGAAAGATGGAGGGCACAAGGAGAAGGGGACGACAGAGAATGAGATGGTTGGATGGTGTTCTTGAAGCTACTAGCATGAGTTTGATCAAACTGCGGGAGGCAGTGGAGGACAGAAGTGCCTGGCGTGCTCTGGTCCATGGGGTCACGAAGAGTCGGACACGACTAAACGACTAAACAACAAATATTTCAAAAAGGAAAAACCAGGACATCCCAAAAGTTGTTGAGCTTTATGTTACAAAAACGCCAAAAAACCCCACAATTTTTCAGTTGACTTGCCTAAGATCCTGGACGAAACACCGCCTTTCGGAAATTCCCCTCAGACATCAATTCCGCCTTTGAAACCTTGGAAGTATCCGGGAAAATCCGGATGTATGGCAGCCCTACCATTTGCACAATGTTTGTGTACTCAAAATGCTTGAAGTATGTTATCCAAAAATACTCCCTTTGACTTGAGGAATACCACTTTTCAAGATTTAATGCTGAATCTAATCGTTGTGTATGCCAAGTTTACAAATATGGAGATTTGTGATATTTTAATGTCATTTCTTTCTTGACTTGTGTGGAAATATGTATTTCAAAATAAGGCTTTCTAAAAGTTTCAGCCGTTGGAACCCTTAGCTAAGGTTTACTCACTAGCCAGCTATGTCTCACTTAATGTAAAACAAATATATCAAAGTTCATCTAGCAAATGTTAAGAGTTTTGCACAGCCCAAGTGTACAGAAGTTTGAGAAACAATTTTGAAATTAGGTTAAGAGGCCCCAAACATATTAAAACTCTGGATGCATCCAAGGCAGCGCTTTCACTTTTTGTTCTTATGAATATAAACATGCTTTTACCACTTGGCAATGTTGGCTCATGGTTTTGTTTTGTTTTTAAAACAACAACATTGAGTTTGTGCAATTACATTTGCATCCTCAGGAGATGTGTGCCAGATGAGACTGATGCATTGCACATTGTTGACAAAATGGAGGATGAGGAGACTTCAGATGGGCCGGGTGAAATTTCCGCATGGGACAATAGTGCAAACTCATAATAGGAATGGGTCTGATGATTAAAGAAGAGGGATGAGACGATGGCACGGAAGACAGACAGCAAAACACAGAAAGGTTTGTACTTCTTCAGGCTGCAAGTGGAGCACTTAGTAATATCGTATAAATCATTGCAGACTGCACCACTGGCACACAAATATCAGTGGAATATCGTTCAAAAAGCCTGCTATCTATGTGCAACAGCTGACTTGTCAGCTGAGGAATCTCGAGTCAGACTATTGTCTTTCAGGAGGCTAGAGAAGGTTCTGTGAATGAAATATTGTATATTAGAGCTGATTCACTGACAGATATGCTGAATGTTAAGTCTCTTAATGATGCACTATATGGGGAGAGCCTCCATGCACCTGTAAGGGCCACTAGTTTCAATACTACAGAAGCCTCCCTCTAGCTATCTCTTGCTCTGTGCTCCCAGGAAGGACAGAGTTTAGCATTTGCTCGCTTTGGCATTAGCTTTGCATTTTCTTGTTACTGAGGCGCCAAACAGTGCCAAAGCTGGTTCTCTTTGTTAGTCTCTCCTTGAAGCTACAGACACCTGTACTCACTCTTGGAACTTAGTAGCCACTACAAGTGTATGTAATGTTCTATGTATTAGGGTCCCCTAATGCCTATTAAGGGACGCGGGTGGCGCTGTGGGTTAAACCACAGAGTCTAGGGCTTGACGATCAGAACGTTGGCGGTTCGAATCCCCGCAACAGGGTGAGCGCCCGTTGCTCAGTCCCTGCTCCTGCCAACCTAGCAGTTCGAAAGCACGTTAAAGTGCAAGTACAGTGGTACCTTGGGTTAAGTACTTAATTCGTTCCAGAGGTCTGTTCTTAACCTGCAACTGTTCTTAACCTGAAGCACCACTTTAGCTAATGGGGCCTCCTGCTGCTGCCGTGCCGCCGGAGCACGATTTCTGTACTTATCCTGAAGCAAAGTTATTAACCTGAAGCACTATTTCTGGGTTAGCGGAGTGTGTAACTTAAGTGTATGTAACCCGAGGTACCACTGTACATAAATAGGTACCGCTCCGGCGGGAAGGTAAACGGCATTTCCATGCACTGCTCTGATTCTCCAGAAGCAGCTTAGTCATGCTGGCCACATGACCCGGAAGCTGTACGCCAGCTTCCTTGGCCAAGAAAGCGAGATGAGCGCCGCAACCCCAGAGTCGGTCACGACTGGACCTAATGGTCAGGGGTCCCTTTACCTTTACCTTTAATGCCTATTAAGCGTGGGGGGGGGGCTTAATATATGAACAAATACTAGCCTTCCCCAACCTGATGCCTTCCAGACATTTTGGACTTCAACTCCCTTCAGCCCCAGCCAGCATGGCTAATGACCAGGATGATGGGATTTGTAGTACAAAACTTCTAGAGGACAACAGGTTGAGATAGGCTGCCCTTGCACCATTATCCTATGTGCTTCTTCATGAAAGTACCGTAAGTCCCACTGAGTTGAAGCTCCATGGAATGACTCCCAGGCTTAAGCAATTACAGCCTTGCACTACAATTTAACCACTTTGCTACAATATTGAACACTGATATATAATGGTGGTTTCCCCCCACACTATACTTGCAGACTTTCACCTACATCAATATTGCACATTTTCATCATGTAGGACAGTGGTTCCCAGTTAGCTAAGTACTGCAGACCCCCTGCTTTTCAAAAGCCAAGCCATGGACCCCTACTTTAGAAAATTTTGATATCTCTATGGTAGGTTTTTTTAAATGTGAATGGTGTCACGGACCCCCTGGGTGGGCTATGCAGATGCTCTGGGATCCACAGACCATTAATTTGAAACCAATGGTGTAGGGTATTTATGCAATGAATTGCATAGCCTGCCTTGGACAATGTAAAATCCCTAAGGTATCTCACCTGATTCTTGCAAAGTAATTGACTGCTAGCAAATCCAATAGCTAAGTAATCCTTGTTCAGAATTTTAGCAACTGAGGAGTGACTCTAATTAACTTTGTGGTGTTAACTTGGAGGGATTGTCAGAAGTGCTCCGACCAGAAAGTTTACTTAAGATAAGAACCTTGCCCATGCAAGGACACCAGATATTAAAGCAAAACCTGCATGCTGCAGATGTGTGTCTCTGCTTCCACAGCTAAATCTGATCTTTTAGCTTTCCTTTCAGTGTAACTTTGCTTTTTCTTCTAGATCTTATAGGTTTAGGGAATTAGATGTTTTGCTGGTTATTAGCAACCAGTATTTAATTCATAATGGATATCTCAGAATCTTGGGATATGTTTAGCCAACCAATTGCTGAAGATAAGATTTGTGTGAAGTTTTCAATACAATTTTAGGTCTGCCTCCTTACAGTAAGCAAAAACTACTTACACTGCAAGTGTTCACCTTATACACGTCTGCTCTTGAAACCCATTTAAGATCAATAGGATATTAGAGATATTAATCTCTAGCAAGGATGCAGACTGAATCAGGCTAGCCTAGCCTCTTTGAGGCCATATTCCCACTATATACTTTAAACAAAGAATACTGGGAGCTGCAGTTTCGGAAGGGTGCTAAGAGTTGGTCTGAGGCCCCTACAGTGTTTCCCATGCAGAAGTACAATTTCAAGATTCTTCTGTTAAGAGGGATTGATTGTTAAAACCACTTAGCTTTAGCTCACATTCCTAAAGCTTCTAGGTTGAAATCAGAGAGTTTAATCACTGGTCCCAGAATTTTTTATCCATGTCATTCTTTACAGATGATATAGCAAATCCACCTGGTATAGGGTGGTATATAAATATTCTAATTCTAATAATAATAATAATAATAATAATAATAATAATAATAATAATGGCAACTTTGACAGTGCACCAATTTCCAATGCTTCTTTTGTTTTAGATTTGTATGTGTGTGTAAAATCCTAGTATATTTGCCAGGATTTGTAATTATTTAATAAGTGTACATATTAAATGATTTAAATGTGCATACATTCAGTTTGCCTTTTTGCTAGTTTCAAGGGTAATTTGAAAAAAATAATAATATCTAGGTTGCAGAAAGATCTGCTCTGTTAAAGGGGCTTTAAGAGTGCAATCTGTATCAGGTAAAGCATATAGGAGTGCAGCTTGAGTGTACTTAGTCTGAATGCCCCTTCAAAGGAATGTAACAGGGAGGATTTACTTAACAGGTGTGTCTTGCTTGCTTAATAAATTGGCTTGTTATTGTATAAATATGGGCTGTGAGATAGTTAACAGCGTTATCATATAAGAGGCAATAACAGGACTTCAAAGTTAACTTTCATGAATGGGAGGAACATGCACATTCTACAGCTGCTGTTTTTATCTGAACTAGAACTAAATCAGAAGACAACATTGTTTCAGTTTACATTGTAATCAGGACCAGATTAAGGGATTACAAGGACACATGGCTATAAAATTTGGGGAGGGGTGTTCTTTCTTGCTTAAACTGTGTCTTTTAAACGGGTAGTCACGTGAGAATGATCTGAGAAGCGTCACTGCTTTTTGTTGGGCTCTGTCCATCACCCATCCATTCATCACAGAATGTTAGCCTTATGGTAGTCTCTAATATATATTTCATTTATGAATTGCTTCCCATAAAATACCCAGAAGCAATTTCACAATTAAAAACATCTGCAATAAAAACAATCACAGTTTTGTATATAAAAAACAATTACAACATTTAGAAACACTTTCATACGTGAAAATAGTTTCAAATCATGTTAAGTAATATTGTTATATATAGAGAGTCTTGAAATGTAGTTTTTTGTATTTTCTTCTAGGGGACAGAAATACAAAACATCTACAACAATGCAAAACGCTCTGCAACTAGCAGCAGCCAAGAACGTCACAAGTGGGAAACTTTTTATGACATAGGGAATTCTGAAGAAACATCTGTTCTCCTCTTCCTGAAAGAGTTCTATGAATATTTCTTGCCTAATAGACTTACTCACTTAGTGGCATGACCTCTTTGGCAGTACTCAGAACTGCCCATCTAATATTGAGAAATACACAAGACTAATCAAGACTCAAGTCTAAGTGCACGTCTCAAACAGGAGAATCACAGGATTCTCTGCGGTTTAACTTAAGAAATTTGCGAGTCCTTGCACAGTTCTGACAGTTTTCCATTTACCCATTGCTGTAACCAAGTTCCTTCCACATGTGTGCTTGAAGCATACAAATTGATTCCTAATATATATTTTGGTTATGAAATACGGAAAGAACAGACAGTGAGTTCTGGGTTAGATGCCATCTCTTCATAATGCTCTGCAACACTTATCAGCAATAAGCACTTCATAAAGAACTCACACTTATTCATCCTGGCCCTGCACTGGTCATAAACTAGGTCCGTTTTAGGCAGGACGTGAGAGACTTCATGACTTTGAGCAGGGACTTCCCAGGAGCACCTCTACCATTAAGAATACTTTTTCCCCAAGAAGGCCCGCCAAGCCACTTCCTTAAGGATGCAGGAGATGACATGCAGGATGTCCTTTGGGTTTTTGTTTGTTTTAAAGTTAGTAGCAGCTATAAGACCATGATGCTAGAGAAGGATTATTTTGAAGACTTTCTGTTTTGCACCATTTTCCCAATTAAAAATGTCCCTCTCTCTTGCATTGTTAATTTTCCTCCTATTGAAACCAATGGGAGGGTGTTTTTTGTTTAAAGAAAGGATTAAATAAGTTTTTTAAAAAATAGGAATGAGGAGGAAAGCTGCTTCCTCTACCTTCTAATCTGGTGGCACAATTTCACCAGGGCCATAGGAGCCAACTCCTAGAGGCTGAGAGGTCTTTGGGCCCCCCAATAAAATATTTGAGGGGGTCTAGCACCCCCCAATTTGATGGACATTACCATCATGTGATTGATTATGCAGGGTGGGGCTTACCTGCCCCCCCAATATTTTATTCAAGCTGGCACCCCTGGGCTAAGGAAACAATGGTTTCTCTGTTATAGCATTGCTCTACTAGTGTTTTGGATCTCTTGAGGAGAGTGAAATATTTTATCCATTTCTTTTTTAAAAACATGTTTGTGTGTTTCTAGTTTACTGATTTTATAATGTTTCTTATTTTTATTGTTGATGTTTTTAGCCTTGGGAACTTCTTTAGATATTCAGTTTATATATTTTAAAATAAAAATGAGTGTGAGTACATTATTGGCCCCATTCTTTAGTCCTGATTGTCTCCCTGGCTATCTAGTTTACTCTGGAATACTTTGTATATAGCTTGCATTTTAATGCTATTAATATTGAATTATACACTAAGCACAGGTTGAAATGATTAAACAAACATTCATTATTCACACTCTTAATTGTTTCTTGCTATTATATCATTGGATTTAATTAAAAAAACTGTATTTACATAAGTGCTTGGCAGCCACACTGCTACATGAGGAAGCGCCTCCTGACGTCGGTGGAGACATTTGGATTAATGTGTTAAAGGCTGCTTATGTATTTATTTTGATCCCTCAACCCCTGCTCTACTGTAGTTGACTGGACGAATCTTCTTGAACGAGAGATGCAAGTTGGCACTTGCATGTTCAGAATTAAACAGATGGTGCTGATTTTCACCCACATTAAATAGCTGATAGCTCCTGAGAGGAAAAGTAGCCTATTAAAAACTTGTATATGAGAAATGAAATAAGTTGTTTTGCATACAAAATGTAAACCAAAACACTCAACACATTAGACTTAGCTCCAGGACTAGCTCCAGAGGGTGACAAATGCTCGACTGGACTTGTCACAATAATATCAGAAGTCCCACTACCCTAACAGTGCTGTCATTTCCACTCTGCACAGAGCATCCAAAAAGATCAGATACAACTTAAGAGAATTCTCAGGGTTCATGTCCTATCTCTACCAGGTTCAGGGGTTTCATGCCAGAGAACGCCTCAAAATCCTGAAGCTACTTAGACCAGGCTCCCCACACAGAAGGAAGATAGCTCTTCTCAGCATCTCCAGCTCAAGAAGAGTAAAAGAAAAATGCATTATTCCCTCATTCTTCCTGTGTTGGTGGACAGTAGTTATAGACTGCTGCTTAAACTAGGCCATCTGATGTCCACACATTATCTACGGTATATGATATAAGGGTACATGCGTCAGAAAGGCAATGTGACCACTTTGTACCACTGACTTTTATACATAAAAAAATGAGAGGAAAACCCCCATAGCAACTGTTTTTCATTTTAAATAGGTGGCAAAGTCTACAGCTCTGTGCTCAGGAATGCCAAAGGGGCATTAAACAGCAATGAGCCAAGTGACCTCTTTTCAAGATCTATGGTTTAATAATTTGCTTTTAGCTTTCTTCATTGTCTGAAAAGAACAACAGGAAACGTTCCAGGTAATAAGCTACCTGTTAAAAGTCTGAGAGCTATTATTCCTGACACAGCCGATTGCTTTCTCCTCGCATCTGTGTTTTTCAGTTTCAAAGTCACACGGTGACAATGGCAAAGTATTCAACTGCTGTTTTGTCAATTGCTAGATCTTCCTCCAATTTATTGATACCTCTGAAGTTTTATTTACAATGTTCTGTAGTTACTGTGTATTTAAAAGGAAATATTCACTGTGTTTTTAAAAAATGCCTACCCTCATGGCACAGTAAAATGGGATAACATTTCAATAAGAGTTTACTGACTTTGCTGGTTACTGTGAATTGGCCGTTCACTTCCTGGAATAGAAAAAATGTTAATGTTTCTTAATGGATGTTTGCTAAAAGGGGCAATTTACCTGCAGAGGTGAGGCCTGAGACAAAGGCATAGCAGATTGTATTCAAGCGTAGTAGTTTAGGGCAGAAACAGAGAAGAAAGCCTGATAGCTGGCTGAATATAAAGCACTTTGAATCTAATATGTAGTTCTGGGTAAGTGCCAAGACTTCCAGAATTTTACACTGCTCAGAGAGTGGGGTGGCTTGTTACAGTATGTTTGTTATGAAGTTACACCTGATGTGTCTCCAGTGCACCCTCACCTGAAGAAAACAAACCTAGGTGATGCTGTCCCTAGAAGTTCTTTCACCAACCATGGAAGCTGGCAACATGTAAAAGTATTAATTGGCAGCATGGGTGTGCCTATTACCTCAAGGACACACCTCAGCATAACTCTGTATTGAACAGAAGTTGCAATACATGCTTAGGCCCTGTAATTATTCCCTTCCTATTGTTCGACTTCAGCTTTCTGTCATGAGAGAAAGAAAGCATTCGTTGTGTCTGTGCAAACATAATCTTCGTGATATAATCAATTTGTAGCAGAGCGTCTTTGGAAATCTATATTGCTCAAGATGCCTCTATATCACTTTAGCAACCTGTAGCCCAAGTTTAATGTTTTGATGGACTCTTACCAGGGAGGCTCACCGGCAGGGCTGTCTTAAGCATATCCAGTGCTGTGGTGCAAAGCTCTCTCCGGCTCCCAACCCCCCATTTCCCTGAATTGTCCACCTTTTTTAGGGAGGATGGCACTGCCAGCGGGGCTGGAGAAGGTGGGCAGAGGCTGGAGGGTGGCACCTCCAGCGGGGAAGAGGCAGAGGCTGGCCGTGGCGCCTCTTGGCTCAGATGGACGCTTCGTGCTGTGGTGGCCACGGCAGACGGAGGCTCCGGGCAAGGGCGGCGAGGTGATGCCAGGAGGCACTGCGTCCAGCCTTGGCCTCTTCCCTGGTGCCCTCCAGAACTTGGCACCCTGGTGCCCTGCGCCACTAGCCTCTATAGGTAAGACGACGCCCCTGCTCACCTGGTGCCTTCATTCTGTATCTTTAGGCATCAGGAGAAAACATTTCTCTTCAACCATGAGTTTGGCTCATTAACATTTTGTGGCTTTTAAAATGTGTTTGTGGGAGAGAGTTTATTTGTTTGTTTTTGTTTTATTATGTATTTTGTATTCTCATTTTGAATTTTTCTGTTGTGAACCACCCTGTGATCTTCAGGTTAAGGGCACTATAACAACAACAACAACAACAACAACAAAATGCAAGTCAGGTTTTGTGTTGTTGTTTTTTTAACTTTGGTTGCTTACACAGTTTCTTGCCTGTTATAAGGTGGAGTAATCTGGGGTAGAGATAAATGGGATAGAATCCAAAATAGGTCCTTACATGCACTGCCCGGGCTCCTGAGTTGTCCTTTTATTTTGTTCATTTCTTAATGCAAGAGTGACAGATCCAGTCCTGAATAAGGAAAACAAAACTTCCAGTACCTTGTTTTTCTCCTTAGCAGTGCTCTCTGTGTCACTGCTTGCTGTTCCAGCATATTAGCATTTTAATAATCACCTTTGAAGTTCTGTTGTTCCAAGCAGGTTTTTGGAGGAGGCTTATTTACACACCTCTAGTTGACAAGCATCATTGTGTGTGTGCATGTGTGGGGTGGGGGTGGCGGAACCCTTTTTATTAGATCAGCAAAGAGCAACTCTGGTGATAGGGATAGGACCAGTCATGTCCAATGTTGTTTCAAGTTGGTTTTAAGCTAAAATCCTTTTGCCACGACTGCGTGATTATGGTCAGCCTTGTGTTCCTTAACATGACTCACTGTGGTTTTATGTTGATGCAATTTTCAAGGGAAGTCAGTCCCCAAGGGGGAAAAAATAGTTTTAATTTTTTTGTTCTCCAGACAGCTTTATTCCCTTTATGTTTACCTATTTATGTTGTAATTGACGCGTCACCTGAGGGAATTTGTCCCTCCCCACTTTTACACAATGTCTTTAAATTCTGAATAAAACAACTACTTCGCACAAAGCCTCAGTGGTTGCTGCCAACAGCCCCCTGTGGACTGTTTCTCTGTGCTAAGGCACACTTTGAGGGAAGAACAAGGGAGTAGACAATAATGAGACTTATGCCCTCCCACCACCACATAGTCTCAGTGCTGGTCTTCCCAACCCCCCTAGCATCCTTTCTTATTTTATCTAAATGTTATATCATGTTGCAGAACACCTAGGCATGATTGTTAGGCTCCAGTTTAACATCCGTCACAGAAGTGAAAACAAAAAGGGATTTATTTATTTATTTATAAGTGAAGCACATAGGTACAAAGGGGCAATTCGGAAAGAGAAGGAAAACAATTTCTGGGGGTGGGAATCTAATTTATGTAGTGTAGTTCTGCATAGAATCATAGAATCATAGAATCATAGAGTTGGAAGAGACCACAAGGGCCATCGAGTCCAACCCCCTGCCAAGCAGGAAACACCATCAGAGCACTCCTGACATATGGTTGTCAAGCCTCTGCTTAAAGACCTCCAAAGTAGGAGACTCCACCACACTCCTTGGCAGCAAATTCCACTGTCGAACAGCTCTTACTGTCAGGAAGTTCTTCCTAATGTTTAGGTGGAATCTTCTTTCTTGTAGTTTGGATCCATTGCTCCGTGTCCGCTTCTCCGGAGCAGCAGAAAACAACCTTTCTCCCTCCTCTATGTGACATCCTTTTATATATTTGAACATGGCTATCATATCACCCCTTAACCTTCTCTTCACCAGGCTAAACATGCCCAGCTCCCTTAGCCGTTCCTCATAAGGCATCGTTTCCAGGCCTTTGACCATTTTGGTTGCCCTCCTCTGGACACGTTCCAGTTTGTCAGTGTCCTTCTTGAATTGTGGTGCCCAGAACTGGACACAGTACTCCAGGTGTGGTCTGACCAGAGCAGAATACAGTGGCACTATTACTTCCCTTGATCTAGATGCTATACTCCTATTGATGCAGCCCAGAATTGCATTGGCTTTTTTAGCTGCCGCGTCACACTGTTGGCTCATGTCAAGTTTATGGTCAACCAAGACTCCTAGATCCTTTTCACATGTACTGCTCTCAAGCCAGGTGTCACCCATCTTGTATTTGTGCCTCTCATTTTTTTTGCCCAAGTGCAATACTTTACATTTCTCCCTGTTAAAATTCATCTTGTTTGTTTTTGCCCAGTTCTCTAATCTGTCAAGGTCGTTTTGAAGTGTGATCCTGTCCTCTGGGGTGTTAGCCACCCCTCCCAGTTTGGTGTCATCTGCAAATTTGATCAGGATGCCCTTGAGTCCATCATCCAAGTCGTTGATAAAGATGTTGAATAAGACCGGGCCCAAGACAGAACCCTGTGGCACCCCACTAGTCACTCTTCTCCAGGATGAAGAGGAACCATTGATGAGCACCCTTTGGGTTCGGTCAGTCAGCCAGTTACAAATCCACTGATTTGTACTGAACATCCATCAATGTTCACTGATCCACTGAACATCCATCAATGTTCATTCAAGCCGGCTCCAAGACTGTTGCAATGAGCTCTGTGCAAGGCTGCACTTAAAGGCCGTTTGGAAGCTCCAACTGCTTGCAGAATGTAGCAGCCAGGTTGTTGGCGGCGGTCAGCTGCAAAAATGCATCAAACACCTGATTTAAAGCAGTTGCACTGGTTGTCTGTTAGATTCCAAGCCCACTTTAAGGCTCTCATATCAGTTTTAAGTCGAACTAACTGAAAGAGTGCCTCCTTCTATACAAGCCAGCCCAGGGACTGAGATCAGTGAAGGAGCCCCTGCTGGGGGTTCTGCCGCTCTCAGTGGACAGTGGTAGCAGCGGCAGCTTGTGAGAGTGACTCAATAAATATGGAACTCCCTTTCTATAGAGGTGTGTCTGACACCATCTCTTTATAGCTTTCATCAGTTGTTGAAGAGGCACCTCTTTACCGTGAAAATTAAAGAAATTGATTTTGATGTCCTCCCTGTAATGTGCTTTATAGAATTATTGTTCTGTGGTTACCAGTTTGTTTGTTTTTAAATAATCAAATCCCTGGCATTTATTAATTTCTAGGGTTTACCCCAAATCTCTAACAATATGCTATAACACACCCTACCATCTTCTAGCTAAGGGCTAGTAAAAAAAGTACAACAACAACACATGTGTTTATAGTAACTCTCATACTCACATCCTTTTATGTGAGACATCTTGGAAAACCAATGTTTTGAGGCCTCTCCATAGGCCAAACATCACTTTTCCAAGTGAATATTTACAGAAGATGAAGTCATTCCGCCCCCCCACCCCGTCAAGCCCCAATTAGGCTTGACAACACTTGCAAATTTGAACCAGTTCCTGGTTTTTTTAAGTGGGCATTTAAAGTCTGGGTAATCACTGAAGACAGATGAGATCAGGAAAGGATATTAGAGCTATCAGGGCAGTGACCTTCCTAAACTGTCAACAGTTCCTGCCCATTATATCAATCAGGGCTTGGGGAAGGCCTATACTAGCAGTCAGAAATCCTAAGATTGTGCAAGAAACAGAACCCATGATTACGTTAAGTAATCTCAGTGAAATCTTGGGCTCAGTTTTACTATCTGTTTAGCTGGTGTATAAAAATGGCAACCCAAAGGGCTTTTCCATCGCGATATTATTTTCCACCTCCCTCCCCACGCCCTTAATTAAGCAATATCTATCAAATACTGCAAATAAAGATAAGAATAATGCGAGCCAACAACTCAGAATGGAAAATTCTGTTTACAAAAAGGTAATGAAATTAGTAACACACTTTCAGCTCCTGTTGTAGAATTCAGGGCACAATGTACTGTACTTTAACAAGGTATATGTTCTGTGTTTTTTATATATCTATCTATCACCCCTGAGGCTTCCATTTAATCATTTACTTCTTGATGACTAACTGCTGTTGCTCAGCCCATGGCGTCAGTGTTGCAAGTGGATCCTCTTGCCTCCAGGAGGGAAATGACGTAAGCATTCCCTGTTAGTGCTGCTTGCTTTGGGCTTTGTAGCATTTCCCCTGTGGGATTAGCAGATCTAAAGGAACAGAGGTTAAGCCATTTCAGTTTTAAATAGGTTAAAAGGAGGACGTGCTTGCCTGACATTCCGACAAGTCAAATGAAATGACAGTTCTGAACATTGGGAAAGAGTGGAACTGCAATCTTGATTTTCCTGTTTAATCATCCCTGTATACAAATACTATTATCTAGCTTCTGCTTCTGTTAAATGTCAGCAGCAGCAGCAACAGCAGCAAATTAACTTTTCTATGACCCATCAGCATGCGCCCAGCAAGGGAGGTAGATTAATAATAATAATAATAAATTTTATTTATATCCCGCCTTCCCCAGCCGAAGCCGGGCTCAGGGCGGCTAACAACAATAAAGCAGTTGGCTAGTTCAGATCTGAAAATTAATTCACATGCCTTTTATAAATACTGTATTCTGAGTACTCACTCAGGATAGTGAGCTGGGCATTTGTGAGTCATAGGTCTTTCAGTCCATTCTCTCTTCTCTTTGCCCCTCAGATAACACAGTAGTATGACCTAGTGGTCAAAGTGTAGATCACACATACTGTGTGTGTGTGTGTGTGAGAGAGAGAGAGAGAGAGAGAGAGAGAGAGAGAGAGAGAGAGATCAGGTTACAGTGGTACCTCAGGTTACAGATTCTTCTAACCCAGAAATAGTACCTCGGGTTAAGAACCTTCCTTCAGGATGAGAACAGAAATCGTGCGGCAGCAGCGGGAGGCCCCATTAGCTAAAGTGGTACCTCAGGTTAAGAATGGTTTCAGGATCCGAGACTTGGGAGAAGAGGCAATGGAGGAGGACTGGAAAAAAATTAAAGACTATTTGCAAAAGTATTATAAGTTGTATGAAACATAAGACGTCGTATGATTCGGAACGTTAGCCCCAGCAATGAAATTTAATTATTTATGAAATTGCTAACATTTGTGAAAGAATCAAAGTTTAAATGGGTAAAAATGACATTATGTTATATCTTTAGAGTAAATGGAGAATAAGAGATTTAAACTTAAATTGCAACTGAAAATATAAAGAAACACACGAAATAAGGGTATAATTTGCTGATGACTTTATTATCAAGAATGCATTATGCGGGAGATGTGGGGAAGTCCAATGGAAATTTGAAATAAGCTGTTGAAATGGATGTGATTTTCTGTTCTTTTTTCTTTTTTTCTTCTATTCTGCTTTTCCTTTTGTTCTTTCTGTAATTTGGAAAAAATGCAATAAAAATTATTATAAAAAAAAAAGAATGGTTTCAGGTTAAGAACCGACCTCCGGAACGAATTAAGTTTGTAACCAGAGGTACTACTGTATTATGTTCCTGCTGCACTGTAACAATGTTGTATTAGCAGCATCTTCAGTGAAAGGTCTGTGAATTCTTCACTTCTAAAGCTTGAAATCTATACTCAGTCCTGTGCTGCAGTTTGCTGTGTAGCCAACACAAGAAAGAAAAAAGGATCATGGGAAGTGGTAACAAATCAGAACGGCTGTGGATCTCCACATGCTTCCCAATTTTTGTTAAGAAATTGCATAAAAGGCAGTAAGATCTTGCCTTGGACCTTCTCGGTAGTGGCACCCACCCTGTGGAATGCCCTCCAACCAGATGTCAAAGAGAACAACAACTACCAGACTTTTAGAAGACATCTGAAGGCAGCCCTGTTTCCGGAAGCTTTTAATGTTTGATGCATTACTGTATTTTAATACTTTGTTGGAAGCCACCCAGAGTGGCTGGGGAAACCCAGCCTGATGGGTGGAGTATAAATAATAAATTTTTATTTTTATTTTTATTGGAGAAAGAAAATATTTGCAATGCTTTGGGTTCTTAGAAGGTAAAAGCAAGTCTTCTTACTGATGCCCATCTCTATAGGGAGAGCCTCTGAGATGAATTTTATCGGGACATTGCAAGGGGTTGAGCTAGATGACACTTGAGGTCCCTTCCAGCTCTACAATTCTATGGTTCCACGAATAAATATAAATATAAAAGAGGATCAGAAATAAGAGAGCATGTTTGATTTGAACATTTTTGTTCATGCTACAATACAGATAAGGTGAAACGATTCAAAATGAAACATCCTTTCATATTGCAGTGCAGATCAGATCATCATAAGACGTTAGAATTAGTAAAAAAAAAAAAGATAGGTAGATAAACCTATTATTAAAAAATGAGCATTTCCAGGGGCTTGTGAAAAAAAATCACATCATAGCATGAACATTAATTGTTCTTTGTTTTTCTGTTGCATCAGCTCAGGGCTTTTTGGGCTCATAGTAGTTGGCTTGGCTGGTTTATATTTGGAAATAATTTATTTCGTTCAATGTATGCATGTATACTTTATGGCGTTCATCTAGAAGACAATTAATAAATCAGTGATGATGGTGATGTTGTTGTTTAGTCGTGTCCGGCACTTCGTGACCCCATGGACCAGAGCATGCCAGGCACTTCTGTCTTCCACTACCTCCTGCAGTTTAGTCAAACTCATGCTGGTAGCTTCGAGAACACTGTCCAAGCATCTCGTCCTCTGTCGTCCCCTTCTCCTTGTGCCCTCTATCTTTCCCAATATCAGGGGCTTTTCCAGGGAGTCTTCTCTTCTCATGAGGTGGCCAAAGTATTGGAGTCTCAGCTTCAGGATCTGTCCTTCCAGTGAGAACTCAGGGCTGATTTCTTTAAGAATGGATAGGTTTGATCTTCTTGCAGTCCATGGGACTCTCAAGAGTCTCCTCCAGCACCATAATTAAAAAGTATCAATTCTTTGGCGATCAGCCTTCTTGATGGTCCAGCCCTCACTTCCATATATCACTACTGGGAAAACCATAGCTAATATATATTAAAAACTGTATGCAATACTACTGCTGATAATAACTATTATCATCTTGTAGGGTGCAAACTTTGGTTTAAAAAAGGATGCAATTGTCTCTCATTCTGATAGGTCAAACGGAAATGACAGTTTGAAATATTGGGAAAGAGTGAATCAGCGAACTTAATTTCCCTGTTCAGTCATCTTGGTATACAAATAGTATTATTTGGATTTTGTCTATTCTACATGCCCTACCAATTAAAGCACTTCCGTTATTTCATGATTGAGGGCGATTTCTCATTGTTTGGTCTGAGAATTAAGGGATCACTTGTTTTTACTGCAACAGATTAATAAAGCTACCCCACAGGAGCGGGGGTGGGGAAAGCCAACAGAGTCATATGGCACCTTTAAATATGATTACATTTCATTGTGGCATAAGTTTTTGTGGAGAACAGTCCCAGTCATCGATACATGAAGTGTTATTATAGGAATACACGGCACCCTGTTTTTATTGTAGCTGTTACGGTTCTGGGGATGCAATTACAGTATGAAATAATAATAGTAATAATAGTAATAATAATAATAGTAATAATAAACATTAAATATGGCTTTTCCTTCTGACAAAGTGCCTGATCCAACCACAGAAAAATAGTTTGATTTCAACTTGAGATTGAGTGTTTATGTGTGGGGGAGGGAGGCTTGGTTAATTTCATTGTATGCAGATTGTACATTGACAATAAAGGTATTATTATTATTATTATTAATAATAACATGAGATAGTTAAGTGCTTGTCACAAAATCACAAGGCGATGTCGTGGAGGAAATGGGGAAGAATGGGAAGAGCTCAGAAAGTTGGAGTTTGATGATGCTGTGAAGGGACTCAGTAGGTTGGGGTGGCAGAAACTGGCCCCCAAGAAATGTCAGAACCTGATGAGGGGGCCAGTGATCCAGAGAGTAAGGAGATGGATGCAGGAGCGGGACCAAGTGACAGAGAAATGTTCTACCTCTATGATTTTGACTCCTTCTGGTTAGATACTTGTTGTGGAGCCTCTCTTCTGGGGAGCCTAGTGGAGTGAGACTAAATCCGCGCCGATTCCACTCCTGTGTTCATTGACACAGAAACACCAGTGTGAACCAACTCCACAGGCCCAACCCACTTGAAGGAATGCCCAGTCCCTGGGCTCCAGCTGCTTGCTGCACTGAGAGCTGTGCCCGCCCCACTTTGGAAAGAAGATGCAGGAGGCATGTTGGATCAATGTATTAATAATTCTGAGCCAAGCAACTATGCTTTTCTTGCACCTGCTAAACCTTGTAATCACTGCCTTGCCTGTGTACTGATCTGTTGCGTGCATTAAAGTCTTCAATGGGAAACAGAATGGAGAGCTTGAGTTCTTCATCTGGAAGTAAATCAGACAGGCCTTCTCCATTGCCTGAATTTAGAGAGAAACAAATAAAGAGCTCCACATGCTTCATAATGAATCCGGAAGTCCCTTCCCCATTGTATGCCTCCCTGTCCCCCGGATAGGCCTGGGCCCTGAACCCCCTCTAGCCTGTCTTGAGAGCCTTGCTGTCCTTCATAGCAGCCATACAAGTCTGCAAATATATGTCACAAGATGCTTTCACCATGACTGTTGAAAGTGAGCCTTTGTCACACTCTCTTTCAGTTTATCAGTGTCTTGACTTTTCAAGAATACATTCATAATAATACATTTGACTTTTCAAGATTAGTAATACATTCCTAAGGGATGGAAGTGGTTCTCTCTCTGAGGTAGTTTCCTAGTTACTCTCTTGCATTTTTGAAGTTTCTGAATTCCTGGCTCGGTAGTACAGTGAGTCTATTCTCACTTGTGGGAATTCCTGGTCAGACCACACCTGGAGTACTGTGTCCAGTTCTGGGCACCACAATTCAAGAAGGACACTGACAAACTGGAACGTGTCCAGAGGAGGGCAACCAAAATGGTCAAAGGCCTGGAAACGATGCCTTATGAGGAACGGCTAAGGGAGCTGGGCATGTTTAGCCTGGAGAAGAGGAGGTTAAGGGGTGATATGATAGCCATGTTCAAATATATAAAAGGATGTCACATAGAGGAGGGAGAAAGGTTGTTTTCTGCTGCTCCGGAGAAGCGGACACGGAGCAATGGATCCAAACTACAAGAAAGAAGATTCCACCTAAACATTAGGAAGAACTTCCTGACAGTAAGAGCTGTTCGACAGTGGAATTTGCTGCCAAGGAGTGTGGTGGAGTCTCCTACTTTGGAGGTCTTTAAGCAGAGGCTTGACAACCATATGTCAGGAGTGCTCTGATGGTGTTTCCTGCTTGGCAGGGGGTTGGACTCGATGGCCCTTGTGGTCTCTTCCAACTCTATGATTCTATGATTCTATGATTCTATGACGTCTTGATATAGCATCTCTCTCCATCTGTATTGGGGTTTTCTGTTGCACACTAATGAGTAAATATGTTGTGTATGCAAATGAAGTGTGATATATTGTGTGGGGTTCACTTTTTTTTAAAAAAAAGGCAGTTGTGGGGTGCACAAATGAGATCAGAACTGCAACTTTCTTTATGTGGGGGTGTTAACTGCTTTCTCACTTGCTATCATTCTGATTTCACCTCACCAAAACCCCCACAGAACTGCTATTTGTCCCACAGAGGAAAACAGATGTATCTCTGTGTCAAGGGACTGACATAGATTGGGGGAAAGCTAGGTAGGGAAAGGGTTAAACTCCTTTGTCCAGTTCTATAGACTCAGCCTTAGACCCACCCCCAGCTGCTTTTATCTTGTAAAAATGCAGATCTCCCACAGCCTGCCTCCTGGTGCCCACAGTCTCTTATCTACTGCACTACAGCAGCTTGGCTCTTGTCCAATGTTTCCTTATCGCTTACTTGTTCTAGAGGCACACTCATTTTGGAGACATGGATACAGAACTAGATAAGAATCGTATCTCCAGCTATGAACTCTGCAAGCAGATGATTTGATCATAATGCCACAGATTAGTCCCAGAATTTGCACATCAAGTTTATACATTAGCCCCACCTCTAACCTAAACATTAAGTGCTGTGCTGCCCTCTTTTAGGACACATCTAAGGTTGCTAGGTTTTCATGGCAAGATATCTGTGGCTTTCAGAGTTCCGTCGGGTAGCCTCTTCCCACATGTAGGTGTATTGATGGGCAAGCCAAACCTATTGAATTTCTGCCTGTTGTGCAGCTTTTAAAGTCACAGCAGTGTTACGGGGGTGGGGGGGAGCGAAAACCCTGAACTGATTGCATTAATTTCATTGCATAAAGCTTATAAAAGACAGAAGAAACACTATGGTAAATCACTAGAGCTATATGAAAACTATAGCTAAGACAAATGACCCTTTTTATAATAGACGTTGTGCATTTTTGCTTCAAAGCGATGAGTTGGTACCTGGAGTTGTGATCCTGAGAAAAAGCTCTTATGGCTAAGAATGGATGGATGAGCCCTTTTCCATTCTGTGACAGTTTTGCATCCTCTCAGTCAAAGAGCTGCTGGGAAAGACAAACCCCTCTTGAGATGTAAATGCTATTAACTCTTTCGCCATAAAAATTCAGGTGTAAATATGCGTGAATAAACTATATTTCATAAACAGATAGGTAGCCGTGTTGGTTTGCCATAGTCAAAATAAAAAAAATCCTTCCAGTAGCACCTTAAAGACCAACTAAGTTAGTTCTTGGTATGAGCTTTCGTGTGCATGCACACTTCTTCAGATACACAGCACACGATTGGTGTGGCTTGTAACAGTATTTTAATCTTCGCATTTAAACCATGTTCATCATGGAAGTTAAAAGCATCAAAAAATCTAAAACATAAGTAGTGCTTTGGAGCTGAACAGTGGAGTCCCAGGCTAGGTGCTAAAGAAATGAAGTTGAAAATGTGTTAATTTAGAAACTTTTCTAACCCCTAGTGGTTTTGAACTAAAGACTTGCATGGTGGCATTGCAAGTTCTGAGTTCTGAATTGTTTTGCTGCTCAGACCTAGCTTAGTTATGCTAATTTAAATACAAATGAGCTGTTGTAAATCACCTGAGTTGTTGTGCTGTGTTGTGGGCCAGGAAGTTCAGTCCTGGTACAATGTACCGTAGCCAACAAGAGCATTACAGGGAGCCACAGCAAAAGTGATACTGACCTGAACAAGGCAGAGTCCAAAGATCAGTTTTCAAGAAGGAGAGAAAAGAGATCACTTTCTCAGCCAAAGCTGAACCCTGGACACTTCTGAATAAAACTCACCTTCCTCTCTTTCTCTATCCAAGGGGCCAACGATAGGAAAGGAGGGAAAGGGCTTCACAGCCCCATCTTAACCCTGGGTCACTCTGCTCACTTGTTGAAGTGGCTTTCCTTTCTCCCTGACAGACTGGCATACAGCTTCTCAACTCTGGGGCAATGGGTGTCCTGCAGAAGTTGTAAACTCTGAACACCAGATACTTTGCAACCTGCATTCCCTGATTCAGACCAAGCCAGACTTTAAGATATTATGAGCATCTGGTCATCCACAATTACTGGATTGTCACTTGATGACAGCATGGCATCACGCCTTCTTGGCACTAGCATTCCCACTCTGAGATGCCCTTCTTCATTTGTGAAGTGGAGACAGTTTAAATGACTTCAAAACCCCCCCAAAGTTTACCCACACTTTCCTAGACTCGGATTTTTAAGATATTTACTTTTTTGTTTTGTATACTCCTCAGTTTTCTTTTTACTTGTGATGTAGAGTTGAATTATTATTATTATTATTATTATTATTATTATTATTATTATTATTATTACTACCCTGGCTTAAGGTTTTCTTTTAATGTTTGCATTTTTTATTGTAATTGTATTTTTTGAGAAGTTTATTACATTAAGTTGTACATTGGAATAAATAAATATAAGCTATATCACAGCAGTCAGGCCGTGAGGTTGCTAAATTTTGCATTGGGAATGTTGCAGCTTTCTTCCTATATATACAGATGGCAAAAAGTACTCATACTGAAGACAGAGGCGCAGCAGTGGATCCAGGAATACCTCAAGGCTGCTAATCTGAGTGACTGGGTGAATCCCGCCTTAGTCAGGATCCATCTTTAATTGGTTCATCCATAAATACCCCTGACTGGAGCCAAACATCCAGACCTGCATAATCATGAACAGACAGAGGTGCCAAAAGTTTCCGTTTTGAAAATCATTTTCAGAGAATTAATTTGATACAGTGTTGGCTGCCTGCTCCGTTTCATTATTTTATATTTTAAAGATGTTTTAGGTTTTTTTTCCTTTTACACTGCCATGGTATATATGTGTGTATATGAGAGTTGGTGGTTTAGAAATATGCTTATAAATATAATAAAATATAAAATAAAAGCTGGCTTATTGAGCAAGAGGATACACAACCAAGACATCAGGAAGTCCTGGTGGTCCAGGTAACTGCCCTGCTTTTTCCCTTGTGCCTCATCTCACACGCTGTTCCCAGTTCTTCTGTCATGCATCAATTATATGATATACTGATATCAATGAAATGTGGGTTAGAAATCTCTTTAATAACAGCAGCAGCAGCAATAATAATTTTGTGAAAATTCACTTTTTAAATTGATTTTTTTCACTCGAGTCAGTCAGCAGAGTCAGCTTGAATTATTTCTGACTTAACGGCCAATGTAACTGAGAAGTTTCCAAGCTCTATTTTTTGGCAGAGATATGAGTCAGCTAAACTGTGAAAGCTGACTACACACAACAGCTGTTTAAATTATCTTGTCAATTCAGAGATGGCCTCTTCTGTTTCCGTCTTGCTTGTATGTCACTGTGAGAATTTGTCATGAAAGGCTGTGGCCTATCGGACTTGCTATATTTAGCCATTTGAAGCTTCTCTTGCTGCCTACCTTTGGGACTTTGGCCTCCGGCCATCATGATTGCCTGGAGAGGCAGTGCCAAGGTTTTCCCTCAGCTATACATGGATGGGTACGTCAGCCTTCCTCCAAAAGGAGCTAGTGCCACTGAAAAAAAGTGCCACTCAGCTATGTGGCCGTTCTAGATATTTGACATGCATATTTGTTGTGTGCCATCACCCTGCAGTATGGCATCATCAAAAATACTTTGTCTTTGAAAAATGATCTGCATGAACTGAAATCAAAAATGCATTTGCTGTTCTCTGTTTTCATTGAACACAGACCGTCATCTCTGCTAGCATTCATAGAGAGAGAAGTTTCGTACCTGATCTCCACCAATAACTCTTAGCTCATCATCTGCATAGTTTATGGATGCCTTGCGGGAAATCTAATAGTGTCTGCCTGCCAGAAGAATGGTGGAATGAATTCCCCATCCCTCCTGCAGCTCCCTGTGTGTGCCCAAAATCTGCTCTAAAGCAAATTTGTGGTGTGTGTGTATGTGTATGTGTATGCAGAAGGGATGAGAGGAAGGAAAACTCCATCACATGAGTGGAAGTCAAGTTCAATCTGAAAGTTACCAATGCATGTATAAGAGCAGAAAGCTAAAGGTAGCAGCAATTACTCAAGGATCCATCTCTATGTCTAGCCGTGAGCATCTTTAGAATTCTCATAATTCTCCTGCGCTGGCCTGCTCCTTCCTTCTTTGGCTTCTTCCTCCTTTGTTGAATCCATCTGACAACCATGACATTCTGTCCTCCTAAGCCGTAGGTTTTGCTGAACCTCCTGCTTGATGGTCCAGCCTTGCTTGTTAATGCCATTGGATTATATGCTTTGATATGATAATATCAGACCTGTGTTACAACCCCAACAAGTGAGCCAGCTGCCTGGTGTCAGCATTGTGAGACTCTCTTTGACACCAGTGAACTTGATGGTGGCTCCAGAGATGTCACTGGCTGCCCCTGTTTCCATTGCTTTGATATTCCAGAGAGTTTTGCAAGGACAGCTGGACAGCTGGGCTGGACAGCTCACTGCTTCGGGGCAGTGGGGGAATCCTTTGATTCTGAATGCTAAGATTTAAGGAAAACACCTTGCTGATGATACCTTGTTTGTGCAGATTGGCCTCAAAGCCTTTTATCAGAAATAGACTTATATTGCTGCTTACCTTTTATGTACACCTAATACATCAAGAAGAGGTGGCAAGAATACACAGAGGAATTATACCAGAAAGATATGGATGTCTCATACACCCCAGGTAGTGTGGTTGCTGACCTTGAGCCAGACATCCTGGAGAGTGAAGTCAAATGGGCCTTAGAAAGCACTGCAAATAACAAGGCCAGTGGAAGTGATGGTATTCCAGCTGAACTGTTTAAAATTTTAAAAGATGATGCTGTTAAGGTGCTACACTCAATATGCCAGCAAGTTTGGAAAACTCAGCAGTGGCCAGAGGATTGGAGAAGATCAGTCTACATTCCAATCCCAAAGAAAGGCAGTGCCAAAGAATGCTCCAACTACCGCACAATTTCACTAATTTCACATGCTAGCAAGGTTATGCTTAAAATTCTACAAGGAAGGCTCAAGCAGTATGTGGACCGAGAACTCCCAGAAGTGCAAGCTGGATTTAGAAGAGGCAGAGGAACCAGAGACCAAATTGCAAACATGCACTGGATTATGGAGAAAGCCAGAGAGTTCCAGAAAGACATCTACTTCTGCTTCATTGACTATGCAAAAGCCTTTGACTGTGTTGACCACAGCAAACTATGGCAAGTTCTTAAAGAAATGGGAGTGCCTGATCACCTCATCTGTCTCCTGCGAAATCTCTATGTGGGACAAGAAGCTACAGTTAGAACTGGATATGGAACAACTGATTGGTTCCAAATTGGGAAAGGAGTACGGCAAGGCTGTATATTGTCTCCCTGCTTATTTAACTTATATGCAGAATTCATCATGCGAAAGGCTGGGCTGGATGAATCCCAAGCCGGAATTAAGATTGCCGGAAGAAATATCAACAACCTCAGATATGCAGATGACACAACCTTGATGGCAGAAAGTGAAGAGGAATTAAAGAACCTTTTAATGAGGGTGAAAGAGGAGAGCGCAAAATATGGTCTGAAGCTCAACATCAAAAAAACGAAGATCATGGCCACTGGGCCCATCACCTCCTGGCAAATAGATGGGGAAGAAATGGAGGCAGTGAGAGATTTTACTTTCTTGGGCTCCATGATCAGTGCAGATGGTGACAGCAGTCACGAAATTAAAAGACGCCTGCTCCTTGGGAGAAAGGCGATGGCAAACCTAGACAACATCTTAAAAAGCAGAGACATCACCTTGCCAACAAAGGTCTGTATAGTTAAAGCCATGGTTTTCCCAGTAGTGATGTATGGAAGTGAGAGCTGGACCATAAAGAAGGCTGATCGCCGAAGAATTGATGCTTCTGAATTATGGTGCTGGAGGAGACTCTTGAGAGTCCCATGGACTGCAAGAAGATCAAACCTCTCCATTCTGAAGGAAATCAGCCCTGAGTGCTCACTGGAAGGACAGATCGTGAAGCTGAGGCTCCAATACTTTGGCCACCTCATGAGAAGAGAGGACTCCCTGGAAAAGACCCTGATGTTGGGAAAGATGGAGGGCACAAGGAGAAGGGGACGACAGAGAATGAGATGGTTGGATGGTGTTCTTGAAGCTACTAGCATGAGTTTGATCAAACTGCGGGAGGCAGTGGAGGACAGAAGTGCCTGGCGTGCTCTGGTCCATGGGGTCACGAAGAGTCGGACACGACTAAACGACTAAACAACAACAACAATAGTAATTTTTTTGCCTTGCTGGGATGAATAATCTAAATGATGCACTGAATGTCACCTTTCTTATACTGGACCACATGGTTTACAAAAATGTTGCAAACTGCTTCTCCTCTCTAGAATTAACTGAGTAAAGGAACTTGAAGACTTTACAATGTCGAGGATAATTTCAGGCAGATATTAGTAGAGAGTGCCAGGTGCAAGAGCTACTGATCCATCTTAGTATTAAACAACTTGAAACATAAGAATTCACAAAAGTTGGTGTCAAAACCCACTGTCAAAGCAAACTTACTGCAGATAATTGTCCCAAAAGAGCATGCACTTGTAGATTTATAAGCATTAATACCAGCAACTGTAATATTTTTTTAGCTTCTCGGTGGGTCACAAGCTGCCTATTCCTGTTGTTCACAAGTCATCAACTTTGTCACTTGAGTAGTTACATAATATTGAACCAGTTTCTAAAGTGGTTGCTGAAATCAATGCAATGCAACATGGGCTTGATAGTTCTAAGCACACTCACTATGTATTGTCACAGAAAGAATTACCCAGGATGCAGCATAACCGGTATATCCTGACTTCCACGCTCTGCAGACTTCTCTACCATTCCCCTTTCAATTCCTACTTGTACTATCCACACTGCCTAATCTGTTGCATATTGAAGGTTACACTGAATATGCGTCAAAAATTGATTCTTTTTTTTATACCTGTATTCCTTGTTCATGTATGAGCATGGTCACCAAAATTTCTATTTAAATAACAAACCACAATTTTATAGGTTTTAGGAGAAGACAACTCCTATTCCTGGAAAGTTTTCCTCATTATGGTTGACTGAGTTCAAATGTGGTTTTTGAAAAGATGCCACACTAGTTTCCAATCATAGTTCCCCCCCCCTTAAAATTCAAAAATCATTGTAATTTTTTTTTACAATGAGTGAGGCACATAGGAAACTTGGTTATAAATATTATTATTAATTTATTTCCCCCCCAGATCACTCAAGACTTCCATTTCTCCCTTGTATTTTTTTCAGTTAGTTTTTCACCCAAGAGTACCTTCAGGTTGGCTTATCACAAGCTTGCTTATTTGTGTTTTCTGCAAACACACACACACACACACACACACAGCGCGCAAGAGAGAGAGAGAGGTTTATCTTGTTTTATGTCCTGTTTTTCTGTCCCAGCAACATTCATAGCTGTGTTGCAAATATTTACATCAAAGGTTGGCAAATAAATCCTTAAAAGAAATAGGGCGGGGCCAAGACATTTCATTGCCCGAGGCAACGCAGCACAGTTCCCTCCTCCCACCACTGGTCCCAGTCCAACTGCAATGTACTCAAGGCTGACAATGTTAGTTGGGGACCTGAAGCAAAAATCCCACATGTGTCTCTCTCCCTGGGAACAAAAACACAATAACAACAAACATAACCATTTGCCGCCTTTTCATGACACTCAAAATCTGATGCTTGAGGATATTTCATCAATATGAAAGGAACATTTCGTACAAAGATTACCATAATAAAAGACAAAAGTGGAAAGGACCTAACAGAAGCAGAAGACATCAAGAAGAGGTGGCAAGAATACACAGAGGAACTATACCAGAAAGAAATGGATGCCTCGTATACCCCAGGTAGTGTGGTTGCTGACCTTGAGCCAGACATCCTGGAGAGTGAAGTCAAATGGGCCTTAGAAAGCACTGCTAATAACAAGGCCAGTGGAAGTGATGATATTCCAGCTGAACTATTTAAAATTTTAAAAGAAGATGCTGTTAAGGTGCTACACTCAATATGCCAGCAAGTTTGGAAAACTCAGCAGTAGCCAGAGGATTGGAGAAGATCAGTCTACATCCCAATCCCAAAGAAGGGCAGTGCCAAAGAATGCTCCAACTACCGCACAATTGCACTCATTTCACATGCTAGCAAGGTTATGCTTAAAATTCTACAAGGCAGGCGTAAGCAGCACGTGGACCGAGAACTCCCAGAAGTGCAAGCTGGATTTTGAAGGGGCAGAGGAACCAGAGACCAGAAACATGCACTGGATTATGGAGAAAGCTAGAGAGTTCCAGAAAGACATCTACTGCTTCATTGACTATGCAAAAGCCTTTGACTATGTCGACCACAGCAAACTATGGCAAGTTCTTAAAGAAATGGGAGTGCCTGATCACCTCATCTGTCTCCTGAGAAATCTCTATGTGGGACAAGAAGCTACAGTTAGAACTGGATATGGAACAACTGATTGGTTCAAAATTGGGAAAGGAGTACGGCAAGGCTGTATATTGTCTCCCTGCTTATTTAACTTATATGCAGAATTCATCATGCGAAAGGCTGGGCTGGATGAATCCCAAGCCGGAATTAAGATCGCCTGAAGAAATATCAACAACCTCAGATATGCAGATGACACAACCTTGATGGCAGAAAGTGAGGAGGAATTAAAGAACCTTTTAATGAGGGTGAAAGAGGAGAGCGCAAAATATGGTCTGAAGCTCAACATCAAAAAAACGAAGATCATGGCCACTGGGCCCATCACCTCCTGGCAAATAGAAGGGGAAGAAATGGAGGCAGTGAGAGATTTTACTTTCTTGGGCTCCATGATCACTGCAGATGGTGACAGCAGTCACGAAATTAAAAGATGCCTGCTCCTTGGGAGAAAGGCGATGGCAAACCTAGACAGCGTCTTAAAACGCAGAGACATCACCTTGCCAACAAAGGTCTGTATAGTTAAAGCCATGGTTTTCCCAGTAGTGATGTATGGAAGTGAGAGCTGGACCATGAAGAAGGCTGATCGCCAAAGAATTGATGCTTTTGAATTATGGTGCTGGAGGAGACTCTTGAGAGTCCCATGGACTGCAAGAAGATCAAACGTATCCATTCTTAAGGAAATCAGCCCTGAATGCTCACTGGAAGGACAGATCATGAAGCTGAGGCTCCAATACTTTGGTCACCTCATGAGAAGAGAAGACTCCCTGGAAAATACCCTGATGTTGGGAAAGACTGAGGGCACAAGAAGAAGGGGATGACAGAGGACGAGATGGTTGGACAGTGTTCTCGAAGCTACAAACATGAGTCTGACTAAACTGCGGGAGGCAGTGGAAGACAGGAGTGCCTGGCATGCTCTGGTCCATGGGGTCAAGAAGATTCGGACACGACTAAACGACTAAACAACAACATGAAAAATCAGTATCCTATACACATATGCCTTTTTACCCAAATTGTTAACTTTCTACATATCTTTGACTACACTGCTTATTAACAGTAAACAATATATTTCTGGAAGAGGATCTGGCCCTGAATCTGAATTTATAAAGAATCTCTGCACACTTCAGAAGATCATCACAGAAGAACTGACCGACTTAACCTAACCTTGTTATACCGTATTTTTCGCTCTATAAGACGCACCAGAGCACAAGACGCACCTAGTTTTTGGAGGAGGAAAACAAGAAAAAAAAAAATTCTGAATCTCAGAAGCCAGAACAGCAAGAGGGATCGCTGTGCAGTGAAAGCAGCAATCCCTCTTGCTGTTCTGGCTTCTGGGATAGCTGCGCAGCCTGCATTCGCTCCATAAGACGCACACACATTTCCCCTTACTTTTTAGGAGGGAAAAAGTGAGTCTTATAGAGCAAAAAATACGGTACCTGGTCTTGTGTCAGGAATTTAATGCATATCTAAGCATGCGATATGCTGTAGGGGTAGAAATAGATCCAGCATCGTATAGTAAAAGAGATTATATCAGTATATATATCTGCTGGGGAATTTTCCTCCTCCCTTCCTTCTGGTGGCACAGATGTAAAGAACAATATACCAGTCAGAGCAACACACACAAATTTATGTATAACAGTCTTGTGGCAACCTAAAGACAAAAAATAATAGCTTGGGGGTACTTCTGAATCCAGCTGCTATCACCTGAGTCCAGAGGCATAGGAAGTGGGGTGCAGGTGGGGTCGGAGCGCCCCAGGTGTCATCGCTGAGGGGGGTGACATTCGGCATGCCGCACGCCTGCGACTCCCAAGCCTACCCCGAGCTGTTGACGTGCGGGGAGGGGACACAAAAGAAATTTCGCACCGGTACCACCTGACCTTGCTATGCCTCTGCTTGAGGCTCAAGTGGCTTTGGTGGCATAGAGCACCAGCTTGGGCTGGTGGCTCAGCTGCACTCCTGTCTGGACAGGTGTAGCCTAACTTCTGTTGTCTAGGCTCTGGTAACCTCTAGGTTAGATTACTGCAATGCATTATATGTGGGGCTGCCTTTGAAAATGGTTCGGAAACCGCAGCTGGTGCAAAATTCAGTGGCCAGGTTGCTCACTGGGGCAGGACAGTGTGAGCACATAGCACTAATCCTGGCCCAACTGCACTGGCTACAGATTAGTTTCTGATTTCAATTTAAAGTGCTGGTTGTGACCTATAAAGATTTATGCAACACTGAATCCCAATTTCTCAAGAACCGCCTCTCCCCATATGAACTGACCTGGACCATATGTTCATCTTCTGAAGCCTTTCATTGTGTGCACCTCAGGAGGTGAAGAGGGTGACAACACGAGAATAGGCCCTTTCAGTGGTGGCTCCCTGCTTGTGGAATGTTTTCCCCATGAAGGCTCACCTGGCGCCATCATCACATATATTTAGGCCCCAGGAAAAAGCATTCCTTTTTCAAAAGGCCTTTGGGTTTTAATTATCTATGGCCTTTTCCATAGGTGTGATGTTTTAATCTATTTTTTAAAAACAGATTTGTATTTTAGGCTGTTTAAAATTCAGGTTTTAATATATGTAGGTGTTTGTTTTTTTGCTTAAGATATTCTAAGTTGATATCACTGATAATATATATCAACTTCATATATTCACTCTGATCTAGCACTGTTTTGCAGGTGTTTCAGTGTAGATGAAGAGTTGCCTTTCTTTTAAGGACTGAACTACTGACTCTATGCCAAAGTACCCCCTCTACAAAATCAGAAAAAATGTCTGGGTTTTTGCCACCTGGAAATGTGCATTTGAGTATCACTCTTTGCCTTTTTTGGGTGAATTCCCAAGAAAGCCCAACAACTCTGAGCTCAACAACTTTTGTGTCTGGATTTTTACTTCTTGTAATATGGCAACCCATCTTTGTTGAAATGAATGGGACTTTAGGCACAGGAGCTGCGTGCCTGCTTTGGAGTGGATACACAGCTCTGGATTAATGCAATCAAGTTGTTTATATCATATGATTTTTCTTCATGTGCTATATTACTCTAAAAATGTAACATGGGGAAAGTTAAAATATGCATGTAGCTCTAAGGACAGCTGAGCCAGGGCCCCAGTATATCTGTGGGGTTATTTTATTTTATTTTATTTTTTGTAAAGTTTTTTATTAAGTTTTAACAGTATAAAAGAAAAAATACAAGGACAAAGACAAGAAAAATATAAAAACACAAAATACATACTACAAAATACAACAATACAAACATTAAGCACAAAAATACAAAAATACATACATTAAAAACTAATAATAAAAAGAAAAAGCACATATAGGAAAAACACAAAAATTCCCTTTTTCTTAATTTTATATCTTAAATTCACATATTTTCCTGACTTCCTCGCATCCCCCGTTCTTGTATCCCTTTTCAAAATTGGTTATTTTAAATGATTAATCTGAAACAATGAGTCAATCCTTCCTTTGGTGTTCTGTTTGAAGGTCACTGAAGATATGGGAGCATCGTGTAGGAACACTTCTGTGTTTAAGCTAGATAATGAGGGAAGCATTCCCGAGTTCAGCACTTTGAACTAAAGCTTGGGTGTAAAATGTTGCATGGATCCACCCAAATGTGTCGGTTCTCATGAGCCAGAGGAGTTTTTCTGGTATAACGTGCATCAGAAGCATAAAAAGGATGTGTAATCACCACTAGTGGGGCTGTTTCTGCTGATCTGTCAGGTGTAGAAAACACTTAGCAACTTGGGCTGATCAGTGCAATTCTCCTACAAGGAATATGCCTCACCTTCAAATTTATGTTTCTAAGACATATAAATTTGTGTGTTAAGATTCGGCAACTTGTGCGAATGTGTTTTCCCCGCTCTCCAGTCTGATGAAGACCTTAGTGGTGCACTTTGCTAACAGCACAATGGTTATCTGTGTCATGCTAAACAAATGTTAAAATGTCCACCAGGGTTGGTGGCAGAAGTGGAAGGTGATCAAGGAAACGTTGTTGCTGAGCTAACTTAAAACCAATTCTTTAGAGTCGGGTGCAATGAGAACATGCTGACATTTTGCCTTGCAGTTGCTGCCATTTGGGAAATCTTAAGAAAGGAATTAATTTATAAATTATATGGAAGGTTTTCAAATGAAATCTCCAAGGAGTGTGTGGATGTAATCTGTTGGTTTTTTATCCCTGTGCATTGTTACTGGTATATGTGGTCTGTGATTAGCCAAAGTGCCTTCCCTTCTGTTAGGTATCCTTATTAGCTCAGTTGGCAGAGCATGAGACTCTCAACCTCAGGGTCGTGGGTTTGAGCCCCACATTGGGGAAATAATTCCTGTATTGCAGGGGGTTGGACTAGAGGACCCTCGTGGTCCCTTCCAACTCTACAATTTCTGCTTGTGCAACATGACTTTCCCCTCCTTTCCTTCCCTCATGCCCTTCCCTAAACCAGCTCCAGAGGGCTGGGGAACCCCTGAAACAGATTTTGGGGGGCATGCAGGGGTTGGGGCAGCAGTCCACTGTGCAAAGAGAACAGTTGCCTTAGTGAACTCTACGCATTATCTGGGTTGGGTCCAGCGCTAGTAATTGGACCAACATACAAGCCAGCAGATTCTTGGCAGGCCTAGTTCAGCCTCCAAAATGTCTCCTTTGTGGGGCTCACACTGGTTACCAGTGGCAAGCAAATTGCCAGTATTAGTTTTCTCCACCCAAGCTTTTGTGGGGTGCAGCAGGGCCCTTTATGCCAGCAGAACTGAGCTAAGCCAGGCTGAAGGAGAGCTCCACCATATCCAATTTAGCTTAAGTGTGGTGGCTCAGGGGTCTGTATTGCTCTCCCTGGCTGTTTACATCAGTGGTAACTAAATTGTGGTCCTCCAGATGTTGGTGAAGTACAGCTCCCATCGTCCTGCCATTGGCCTTGCTGACTGGGTCTCATGAGATATGGCATCCAGCCACACTGGAGGGCACCACATTGGCTTTTCTTGACTTGGCCTGTTTACATGTAGCTGTCACCCATAATCTCTTCTTAATCTCAAACTAAATATGACATAATAGGCATCACTGAAACCTGGTGGGATAAGTCCCACGATTGGAATGTAATAATGGAGGGATACAATCTATTTCAGAGAAACAGACCAGACAAGAAAGGTGGAGGAGTGGCGTTATATGTCAGGGATGTGTATACCTGTGAAGAGATCCAAGATTTAGAACCTCAAAGCCAAAGTGAGAGCATTTGGGTCAAAATTAAGGGAGAGAAGAATAACAGAGACCTCATTGTGGGAGTTTACTATAGATCCCCAAGCCAAACGGAGGACATAGATGATGCCTTCCAGGAATAGATGGCCAAGCAGGCAAAAGGAAGGGAGATAGTAGTAATGGGGGACTTCAATTACCCGGATATTTGTTGGATGTCAAACTCAGCCAAGAGCATAAGGTCAAACAGATTGCTCACTGGCCTTGCAGACAACTTCATTGTCCAGAAAGTGGGAGAAGCAACAAGAGGAACAGCCATTTTAGATCTGGTCCTAACCAATGTTGATGACCTGGTTAGTGGGGTAGAAGTGGAAGGATCATTAGGCACGAGTGATCATGCTCTTCTGAAGTTTACTATACAGCGGAAAGGAGCAGCCAAGCATTCTAGGACTCAATTTCTTGACTTTAAGAAAGCTGACTTCATAAAATTTAGGGAAGTGCTGGGTGAGATCCCATGGACAGTAAGACTAAAAGGAAAGGGAGTTCATGATGGCTGGGAGTTTGTTAAGAGGGAGATAGTAAAAGCACAACTTCAGGCAATACCAATGAGATGGAAACATGGAAGGTGCCTAAAGAAGCCAGGGTGGCTATCTAAAGAACTTTTAACTGAGTTAAGATTAAAAAAGGATGTGTACAAAAAATGGAAAAGGGGGGAAACCACCAAAGAGGAATTCAAACAAATAGCCAGCACGTGTAGACACAAAGTCAGAAAAGCTAAAGCACAGAATGAACTCAGGCTTGCTAGAGAGGTTAAAAGCAACAAAAAAGGCTTTTATGGGTATGTCCGTAGCAAAAGGGAGAACAAAGAAACAGTGGGGTCACTCAGAGGAGAAGATGGTGAAATGCAAACAGGGGACACAGAAAGGGCTGAACTCCTCAATGCCTTCTTTGCCTCAGTCTTCTCCGATAAAGAAAACAATGCCCGACCTGAAGAATTTGGAGCAAATGATTCAGCAGAGGAAACACAGCCCAGAATAACTAAGGAGATAGTACAAGAATACTTGGCTAGTTTAGATGTATTCAAGTCTCCAGGGCCAGATGAACTGCATCCAAGAGTATTAAAAGAACTGGCAGATGTGATCTCAGAACCACTGGCTGTCATCTTTGAGAATTCCTGGAGAACAGGCGAAGTCCCGGCAGACTGGAGGAGGGCAAATGTTGTCCCTATTTTCAAAAAGGGGAAAAGAGAGGACCCAAATAATTATCGCCCAGTCAGTCTGACATCAATACCAGGGAAGATTCTGGAGCAGATCATTAAGCAAACAGTCTGTGAGCACCTAGAAAGGAATGCTGTGATCACCAATAGTCAGCATGGATTTCTGAAAAATAAGTCATGTCAGACTAACCTGATCTCATTTTTTGACAGAATTACAAGCCTGGTAGATGAAGGGAACGCAGTGGATGTAGCCTACCTTGATTTCAGCAAGGCATTCGACAAGGTGCCCCATGATATTCTTGTAAAGAAGCTGGTAAAATGTGGTATTGACTATGCTACCACTCAGTGGATTTGTAACTGGCTGACTGACCGAACCCAAAGGGTGCTCATCAATGGTTCCTCTTCATCCTGGAGAAGAGTGATTAGTGGGGTGCCACAGGGTTCTGTCTTGGGCCCGGTCTTATTCAACATCTTTATCAATGACTTGGATGATGGACTCAAGGGCATCCTGATCAAATTTGCAGATGACACCAAACTGGGAGGGGTGGCTAACACCCCAGAGGACAGGATCACACTTCAAAATGACCTTGACAGATTAGAAAACTGGGCCAAAACAAACAAGATGAACTTTAACAGGGAGAAATGTAAACTATTACACTTGGGCAAAAAAAATGAGAGGCACAAATACAAGATGGGGGACACCTGGCTTGAGAGCAGTACATGTGAAAAGGATCTAGGAGTCTTGGTTGACCACAAACTTGACATGAGCCAACAGTGTGACGTGGCAGCTAAAAAAGCCAATGCAATTCTGGGCTGCATCAATAGGAGTATAGCATCTAGATCAAGGGAAGTAATAGTGCCACTGTATTCTGCTCTGGTCAGACCTCACCTGGAGTACTGTGTCCAGTTCTGGGCACCACAGTTCAAGAAGGACACTGACAAACTGGAATGTGTCCAGAGGAGGGCAACCAAAATGGTCAAAGGCCTGGAAACAATGCCTTATGAGGAACGACTAAGGGAGCTGGGCATGTTTAGCCTGGAGAAGAGGATGTTAAGGGGTGATATGATAGCCATGTTCAAATATATAAAAGGATGTCATATAGAGGAGGGAGAAAGGTTGTTTTCTGCTGCTCCAGAGAAGCGGACACGGAGCAATGGATCCAAACTACAAGAAAGAAGATTCTACCTAAACATTAGGAAGAACTTTCTGACAGTAAGAGCTGTTTGACAGTGGAATTTGCTGCCAAGGAGTGTGGTGGAGTCTCCTACTTTGGAGGTCTTTAAGCAGAGGCTTGACAACCATATGTCAGGAGTGCTCTGATGGTGTTTCCTGCTTGGCAGGGGGTTGGACTCGATGGCCCTTGTGGTCTCTTCCAACTCTATGATTCTATGATTCTATGAGTTTCAGCCTTTTGATTCCCAGGCCTGAGTCATACATTTTTCTCATACAAAAATGCCTCTTCCCTCCTCCTAATAGGGAAAAAGGAGAACATTTTTTTTTACCTGGAATTTCTGACAGTAAACATATAATGAATCAATCACCAACCTGATACTGACAAGATAAATTGAGATTAGGTATGTCAGGGGCGTACAAAGTGGGGGGCGCAGGGGGCGGGCTGCCCTGGGTGCCACTCTGGGGTGTATGTGACAAGATGGCCCCTGCCTCCCCCCGGCTGTAGAGCAACCAAGGGTGTGTGCAGACAGAATGGGTGCCGCTTGCGCGGTGTCCTTACAGGCTGCTGCTCTTGTGCGCTGTCCATATGGGCTGCCGCACGTGCGCTGTCCATATGGATGTCATGCGTGCGTCACTGGGTGGTTCGTCCCGCCCCTTGGCATCCCGCCCCGGGTGCTGATGAGGGTTCCTCCACCACTGAGGTGCATCCATGATGCGACAAGCATGCATGTTACCTGAAAAGTCTGATTAATTTATATAAAGATTCCTCCTTCCTCCCACAGACAATCTGAAGCAAGTTATGTGGGAGCAACATCTATACAGATGAGAACAATGTGAATCTCATTATCTTCAGTATGTATATCGTTATTTCATATTATTATTATATATTATTTTTAATTATTTAAAATATATTTAAAGCTGTAAAAAGATTTATACTGTCTGATTTCTAATGTCTACAACATATCCTTTCTTTTTTAAAAGGAGGTTGCAGCACCTTCCAATTCTACATTTCCCCCCTCCTGCTAGAAATCACCCCACTTAACATGCAAGAAGCAGCCTGTTAAGCAAAGAGCACTTGAAGTAAATGAAATATAATTGTTCCCTAAAGCTGCATGAATTTTATAAATCACAGGCAGGCATAGAGTCTATTTTAGGACTTTGACATCTCTGATGATGAGTGATCTGTCAGGAGTACACCTGGCTTGGTGGATAGAATAATTGAAGGTTCACACTGGAAGGAAAAAGCAGACTGTTGGTCTTCCAGGGGCATTACTGTTACAGGCTTATATTGCATTGAAGTCTCATCAGAACTGGTGAAATTCTTATACAGAAGTTGAGTTCCATGGAGAAATTTGTACGTCCCTTTATACAGATCACTGTGCCACATGTTTATTGTAAGACAAACATCCTTAACCTTATCTTGATTTCTTAGATGCTTGCTACAAAAAAGAAGTAGATATGGAAATTACGATACAAAAACACACCGCGAAATATAAATTATGCAAGAGGATGAAAAACTACACCACCAAGCCACAGACAGAATCTCTCCTTCCCTCTAAGCGCATACCCATCATCTTGGTCACCCAAAAATTAGCCAGCTAAAGCACCACAAAGATTCACCGGAAAGAACGATGGAAAAGGAGAGGCAAAGATAGCAGCAGATACAGTACAGTGAAATCACCATGCAGTTAATCACGTGAGGATCATGGCAATTTTGCTACAGATGTAAATGAACTGCAGTAATGGCAAGCAAAGTCCTGGGTTCCTTAATTGTTCTGCCAGGTTTAGTAGTGCTTGTGTAACAGAATTAAACTGTGTGGTGGTCATCTCTAGGACACAAATATATTTAAATGGGGCTTGGAAATGTATTAGGAGCCAGTGTAGCTATACTGAAAAATTGCAAGCAGAAATTTGTCACTGAATGCACACCATGTATGCAGAGAATTATTACGGTACCATCTAGTCGACATTCCATGCATATGTCTATGTGAACCTGGCTTCCAGGTAGGAATTCACAAAGGCTGTCATATTGGATGAGATTGTGGAAGAGGAACTGCTGATGACGGAGGCAACAAGGAACTGATCTCAAGGAATCCTCTATAAAAAGGAATATGTGTTTATTTGACTACTCACTGTACGACCTGAGCCATTTTTGAAAGTAATATTTGAGAGGCAATGGGAATAACATGGGAGGAAGAAGGAAGGTAAGGTCAGTTTGTGAACAAAATGCAGTGTGCAATGTTCTGATAAAGGCTTGCATGCGTCTGATAGTCACACGCACACTCATGACTTCAAATGATTATGCAAGGAAGTTTGAGAAGGATTTTAAAGGTTAGAGTAGTTTGGTAAACATGGACTGAAAGGCCCTTTGCATGGGCTGAAATTGGACACCCCATATTGAAATCCTTCCTGATTTCAGAAGAATCAGCCCTGTCAATAAATGCCTGCTGTTTCACTAGTTTGAATTAATACTCAATGCTGGTAAAACTGAGTATTAATTTCAGTTCATCATTTGAGCAATAGCCAAATTAAGGACAACAGTGGTTTCAGTGAATAAGTTGTTGAGCCTGTATCGTAGTATATGGTGATGATTAAGTTCTAACTCACCTGGCCTTTGTTTTCGGAACCACACCCACACTCTTACACGTTGAGACAGAAAAGGATGAAAGTGAATTACTGTGGCCCTTACTTCAGTTTTTCATTTGTTCTTGAAAACTGTGTTCAGGTTCTGAGCCACAACTTATAACATGAGAAAATGTTGTAGCACAAGAAGAAGATGGGCATATTTTGCCATTTTATTTGTCCTTTCACATTCAGGTGATGCAACTCTTTAAGCTAGCAAGGATGGAATATAATGAAGTTTTTATTTTTTTTAATTAGGACACATTTGCATGGTACACTTTATTTTTTTATTAAGGGGATGGATTTGCATCCACACCCTTGTGAAGAAACGCATCTTGCAACCACTTCTTGATCATTTTCCTGCAACCTCTGGAGGTTCTTGCCAGGGCCCAGGAGAGAAAGAGAGAAAGACAGACAGACAGAGAGAGAGAGAGAGAGAGAGAGAGAGAGAGAGAGAGGGAGACACATGAAGTCTTCTTTTTCATTCATCTCTGCTCCCTGGAAAGCATTGCTTAGTCTCAGGAAAATACTGGCCATATGTACCCAACATCTTCCGGTCTTTTAGTGTGTAGTTTCTATCACTGAAATGAGTGTATGTGTATTATTTTAATATTCTACAACTCCATACCGTCCAACTTTTTTGGATCCAGAATTGGGGTGCACGTCTTTTGGGATGAGTTCCTGGGTGTGTCACATGATGTGCTCTGTGCTCTAGCCCCCCCAAGTGCTTTTTTGGGGGGCTAGAGAACAGCCCAAGAATGTGCAAGATCATGGCACCTAAAATGGACGCTGAGATCTCATGTGAAAAAAATGAGATTTCCCGCCAGGTCACTTGGCAGGTATGCAACTGTTTCCCTGCATTTATTAGGTTGTTAAAGAGGGTACAGCCACCTTGTGATGGCCCTGTTGTGTGTGGACACTGTTGATCTTTTGGATCACAAATAAGATATTAGGTTTTTAAAAAAACAAAAATGCAAAAAGCAAAACACTGGCTAACAAATATTCCGCTTTTCCCCTAGCTAAGAAGAAGGGGGCTTCAAAAATAGGACGTTGGAAGGGCACTAATATACTCGGGACACACCCACACCATACCTTTCAAGCACATTTATACCACTTTAGTAGTCATAGATTCAACAAAAGAATCGTGGGAACCGTAGTTCAGCCTCAATAGTACTACAGTCACCAGCACCCTTACCAAACTACAGTTCCCAGAATTTTTTGTGTTGGTGGAGAGAAGCCACAACTGTTAAAGTGATATAAGAGTGCTTTAAATGTGTTAGCCAAAGCAGCTTTTGCCAGAGTTTGTGCAAAATGGCATTTGGGGATTGGCTGAAAGCACATTTTCTATGGATTGAATGGTCTCACATATCCAGGGAATAAGGGGGACCTTGTCTTGAATACTTCTGTGACAATCCTGTTCATATTCATGAGTTCATGAGGATGGTCATTTTTTGAAAACTTATTGTTATATTTTAAGCCTTTGTGCAGAGACAAATGGATTTCTTCATAATGGATGCGACATTGCAGAAAAAGTGGAGACAGTAAGGAAGGACACACTGAGATGGAATGATTTATCCAGGCTTTTTTATTATTATTTTAAGAGAAAGTGAAAACAGGGAACAAAAATGTCTTCACTCTCAGTCCTGCACTTTCTTCAGACAATCTTCCTACAATCTCTGTTGAAAACCCAGTGCCATTTCTCCAAGGTATCAGGACGATCAGCCATCTATTTCATCCGCCTTTGTTGGCGTCAGGAATCTCAGCCTATCTTTAAAAAGCTCTCGGTGGCTTTGTACTGATGTCTCACTTGGTTTGCCTGAAGCATCATCCTGTGTGATAGTGTTGAGAGCCTCCACACCCAGAGCATTAAATTCGTAGAACAGCAACCAGCCATACTAGTCCTCATTAAAATGTCAATGTACATTTTGCTCATGGATACAAGTGGTGCTAAAGTGGCAATTTATCTCTATTATAGGAAGCTTACTAGAGCTAGCATGCCCACCATATGTTTTTCATTATGTTCCTTTATGATGGAAAAAATTGCATTGGATGTTGGAGGGGAAAGGCAATTCTTTTCACATTGGTTCACGGTTGCAATTCCTCAGCTTGATTTAAGACTGCTCAATTCACGACCATTTCCCCATTAGTGAAGATGTACTACATTGCTAACTTTTCTTTGTGTATCTATATTCAACGAGTGGCATTTATTATAATTGGCACCATCCTACGGAGATAAATTAAGATGCCCAAAGTTAGAACACAACGTAACAGCTGAATAGTCTAAGTCTTTTAAATTGCTCTTTCTATTTCCTTTAAAATAAAAAATGCTCCCATCATACACCTCCCCCCAAAAAAAAACCACCAGAAAGAAAGAAAAAGAAAGGTCAAATAAGACTGGGGGGGGGGGGAGCAATAATACAATGTAATTTGCATGCAGCCTAGTTGTCCCATCAACCTGTCTTGGGGAGATTTATGAGTCATAGCAGAAAAGAGAGGATAACAAACAACTCAGTCATTGGCTTCAACTGATTGGTAAGCATTTGTAACAAAGGGATCCTAGAGCAAGTTACACTGCATTTTACTCACTTACAATGTACAGTTTGTATCTGTCAGCAGAAAGCATTGTTGCTCGATCCACGCTAAGGGAAGGAAGAACCTTGCTTAACCAGTTTTTAATCACTGTGGTTCTGCTAGTCAGAAACATGGTCAATAAGCACATTTTATGTGGTAGTTGAATGAGATAGGTTTCTCTAGTTCCCTGGTACAACATGTGGTGCGTGTGTAGGTTTTAGGTTTGTTGTACCGTAGTTTTGCTCCAACTATGTCACAGATAAAGTTTTGCAAGGCTGGTGTATGTGAAATAAGAATAGCTAAAGTACTACAGAAATATGAATGGCCATTAAGCATTTTCTCACCCCCTGCCCCCAGATCGGTTGTTTTGTTGGAAAACAGGTTCCATTATCCCACGATGGGTGTAGCCAGGATTTATGCTGGGGTGGGGGTGGGGAAAGACTTTTGTAAGGGGGTGCAGAACTGAGCTATCTGTAACTCGATTGGACAGTTAGTTACAGTAAGTATTTTCATTTATTTACTTGATTTAGGGGGCAGTTGCCCCCCTGCCCCCCTGGCTACACCCATGTGCCCCACAAGGAATGGCTAATTACCCACTTAGATACATTCCTATTTTATATTGCCACATAAAATTATCTGCTTAAGCGTGTTCCCATTTGCATGCTTGAACTCTAGTAAAGTATGATATGGCATCGCTGACATGTTTTGACAGATAGGGTGATCCATTAAATATGTTTGTGCTGCCCCAGGCTCCCTACCCCACCAAATCATTATTCGCAGGAAGGCAAGGAATCCCACTGAAAACATGATTGGACTAATTTTTGTTAAAGAAATAAAAATTATGTTCCTGAAGATGTGTACAGGTACAACCTCTAAGTCTACAAAGGCACATCCATACTTAGTGAAACCCTGAATTTTTTTCTAGCACAAGTTATAGAGATGGTTGAGAACTTGGATAGTTTTGAAAGTGGGGTTAGACAAATTTTGGGTATATAAGTTATCAATGGCTTTTAGTCATGATGGCTATCTCTGGTATCAGAGGCAATCATTTACGGTACATCCCTTGCCTGCAATATAATTTTATGTTGTAAGAATAGAGGAGTAAAAAGCTAACAAGAGTAGTAAGGAGCACAAGTACAATTTATTCCATTTGTAGTTAAATAATAATTACTATTAAATTTGCACCTATATATATTAATTAGTATGTGCGCATTTTATACAAACCTGTGCTATCTTTGTCCCCTCTTTTTTTGCACTGTGTCAGTGGCCACACTAAGCAGGACTTACTAAATCAGACTTTGTTCAGATAATATTCAGCTCTCTCTCTCTCCCCCCTGCTGCCCCCATTTTCAACATAGAATCTCTTTTGAGTGAGGCAAAGCTTTTTTTTCAGTCGGAACCTGCCGGAACTCAGTTCCGGCACCTCTCAGGTGGGTACCATTCTAAAGAGGGAGGTGTTCGTAGTGAGTTCTAGCACCTCTTTTTCTAGAAAAACAGTCCTGGGTACAGGTTTCAGGCTTGCATGCTTAGATGTCAGTGCCCAATCCAAACCAGAACTGATGACAAAAAAAGGCATCAGAAAACTGGAATTATCTGAGGAAGTTGTTAGGTGGAATTAAACACCACCACTAAGAAACACATAGCAGAAATCAGATTTCCTTTAGTTGGAGATCTTAATTTAGAGGGTGACAATGTGTTGCTAAGAATTATATATAGAGAGAGAGAAAAAGAAAGAGAGAGAGCCCCCCCTAAACAAATATTTAAGGTTATTCTCATTTTGACTCAAGAAAACCACCATTTTATAGTTCAGATCTGGAAAAATAAATAGAGTAAATGGACAAAAGTACAAAGATTCACACACACACACACACACACACACACACACACACACACATATATGGAGATATTTCTTTTCAGTCTCTGGTTTTTGAAATCCAAGCCCACAACTGAAGCATCTTACAGTTGTTATAAGAAAAACTGCCGCCTTTCCCTTATGTGGGGTATTCCAGAGCCTGTATAGAGTCCTTAATTGGTAGGAGAAAACAGAGGCCAGCCAGGGTATATTGAGAAGCAAAGCGACTAGTAAACCTGACCTTTATTGAAGGAATTGTTGCAACAGGGTCCTAACTCACCACATGCAGGAGGGAGGAGAACCCTGAACAATGGTTTGCAAGCCTTTACATAGAATTTTGAAATTGCCCACACTGTAGCCCAAGACACACACCCCAACATAATACATACATCAAAGAAGGAGACGGTCTACAGCAGAAATCCTGTCTTCCAGGACACCTGATAATGGTCACTGACTGCATTACCTGGGCAGCCTGGCCATTCTTTTGTGATGGCTAATCCTTTAGTTCCTGAGTCCAGGTCACAGGCTCACCCTATTCATACGCAAATACGCCCTTAAGACAATGCGAAAAGACAATGGGAAGGCTTTCCCCATTTGCCTCTCCTACTGCAGCGGAATATTTGAGGTCATTGGGAGAGTCAAAATGGCTTCAGGATTGCTTGCCCATACTATTTCAATGACATATGGTTCATATAATTAGATATGTGTGCATTTATGAATATTTATTCTATGTTTGAGACCTTAAAATTCTTATAACACAGTGTTAAAAAATTAAGAGATATCAGGCCACATGAAATTCTTTCAGAATGCCCCCAGGAGGTAGTGATGGCCAACTTGGATGGCTTTAAAAGATGATTTGACAAATTCATGGAGGAGAGGACTATCAGTGGCTACTAGCTTGTGGATATGAAACTTAACTTGTGGATATGAAAGTTTACTATGTTCCCTAATGCCCTTTAAGCTGTTTGGCTTTTCAGAACTAATCAGGGCTAACTGGGAAGAAAACAAAGCTTGTTGTTGCCTCTCCCATCTATAGGCTTATCTCTTTAACGGTACTTGGTAATTCATACCTTGTTCTGTTTGGGATTTTGTGTGAGGAATCAAATAACACAAAGCAAATGCAAGACAGGTCCTGCTTTACCAGTGACGGGGATTGATTCTCACAGATTGCTGCATGATGCGTCATGGATAGCGATGGGTGGTGTGCTTGACTGTGTTGGCACATCAAACGTCAAGCCAGCGAATGAAGCTGGAAAGCTCAAGCAAATGCCAGTGTAAACTTGTAACAGAACATGCTCTGAGATGCTCTTTCTTTCCTCCCCGCTCTTTTTTCCTGGGGGAAACTAACCAGTTTGTCACCGTTCTGCAGTTCATAGCACCACCTATCTGGGGCCTAGCAAACTGCACCATCATGACACTCTTAGATTTTTATTATATAGGTAGATAAATATTGCTGTGCTATATTGAAAGTGCAGCCAATAAATATTTAAACAAATAAAATATTTAACTATATGAAAACTGGATTCACAGTTGTGCACATGGCTGGCAAAAACAGGACAGCCGTTTTTCTTTGCCTAACTTTCAATTGCTGAATATACAGTGGTACCTCGGGGTAAGTACTTAATTCATTCCAGAGGTCCATACTTAACCTGAAACTGTTCTTAACCTGAAGCACCACTTTAGCTAATGGGGCCTCCCGCTGCTGCCGCGCTGCCGGAGCACAATTTCTGTTCTCATCCTGAAGCAAAGTTCTTAACCTGCGGTAATATTTCTGGGTTAGCGGAGTCTGTAACCTGAAGCGTATGTAACATGAGGTACCACTGTACTCCAGGGGAGCGATGAAATTCTTCAGCAGTTCAGGAGGAGCTCAAAATGTTTAAAAACCTAGCCCAAAACTGTTTTCTGAAACACTTCTGGTAGTCCCTAATCTTAACCACCATACATTACTAGTTATTCAGCAAAAATACCTTGGCAACTTCAGAAAACCTTTGTTGGGAAGAACTTTGAAAACAGAAAAAGGCTGAATTTGAACCAAAAGAATGGATCAGTAAATATTGGGTAAATATTAGCTATTACTAGATCTTAATTTTGTGATCCTATTTTTCCTTCCAAGGGCTGCCTTGTACCAAGTCAAATCAATAGTTTGGTTTGCCATCTCTCCAATGTGAGCTTTTTAAAAAGCTGCTGTTACCCACTGAACTGAAAACCTTTCCATATACAAGGTTCCTCCTTTTTTAAAAAAGCTGTACCTCTCTTCATGTTAGCCTCACTAGACTATCTGCAGATTTTCTGTTCAGGTAACTTAAAAAGATTGATGCCAATTGCAGTCTAATTTGAAAATGGCCAAATTAATATAATATAATAATATAAACAGAACTGGGGGTGTGAAGGTTAACAGTGCAGGCCCACTCAGCATTAAGCCATACTGAGCTCAATAAAATTTACTCCCAGAGAGGTGTGTATAGGATTGCACTGTTTGCCTTAAGTGAGTATAGGATTGCTGCCTAAATTCCACTTCATTAACCAAATTAAATTATATGCTCAAAGGTAAAGTTTGTAAGGATAAAATAGGAGAAACAGAGATACTTTCCCCTGAGCTCCTGAAGAAGGGACGGTCAATACAGTTGGTTATACTGTGGTGGTGATAACGCCAAGGTTGCAGGTTCGATCCCCGTATGGGACAGCTACATATTCCTGCATTGCAGGGGGTTGGACTAGATGCACCTTAGGGTCCCTTCCAACTCTACCATTCTATGAAATAATGTGATCAATATATGATTACACACTGTACCAACATATTAAAAAACTGTGAATTTAATGTACGTATAGGGACCTGATCCCTCAAATGCTAATTTTAGTGTACTATAATTGAACTCACAGCATTACACACATTCTGCCCTGGAAGTACCAAATATTAATCTTGTTAAAAGGTAAAAGGACCCCTGACCGTTAGGTCCAGTCGTGGCGACTCTGGGGTTGCGGTGCTCATCTTGCTTTATTGGCCGAGGGAGCCAGTGTACAGCTTCCGGGTCATGTGGCCAGCATGACTAAGCCGCTTCTTGCGAACCAGAGCAGCACACGGAAACGCCATTTACCCTCCCGCCAGAGGGTATTTATCTACTTGCACGTTGATGTGCTTTCGAACAGCTAGGTTGGCAGGAGCAGGGACCGAGCAACGGGAGCTTACCCCGCTGCGGGGATTCGAACTGCCAACCTTCTGATTGGCAAGCCCTAGGCTCTGTGGTTTAACCCACAGCGCCACGCACATCCCATTAATCTTGTTATGAACATTCTAATTGAAAAGTTGAAAGGAAATAACATCAGCCAGCTTTCTTAAGGCACTCTATTCTTAGTGTAATGTGATTGAAATCTTTTGCCAGTGTGCCAATTTGTTGTTTATCACAAAAAACAAAAATTTAAAAAATGGCCATAGTTCTACTAGGATTAATTTTTTTATTCGCTTTTGTCTTCTCTGCCTGCCACATATCAGTATGAAAAGAAAATGATAATTTTTTTTAAAATTATACATTTGGAGGACAGAAATGGCATGAATGTGACAATGGAAGCTTGGTTTGTGTTAACAGGAACATAATATCTTATCTGTTTATTGTGTTTTCAAGGTAAATTATAACTGTTCCAAAAGAAAAAGAGACAACATAAATCAATTTTCCAGTAATGCTACTACTATATAATTAGAAAAAGAAAAAGGATTGTCACATTTACATTCTACTTGCTTTGCTCCTGTTCTGTTAACATCAGAATGACAGGAAGAATTCTAATAAGTGAAGCTCCCAAATAAATTCATCCAAGACAGGAAAAGCAGCACCAACTGAATTTCTGTCCGCCATTAAAGAAACTGGAACCCTCCAAGAAGAAAAGTGGCTCAGCAGTGCTTCTTCCACCTCCTGCCTGCAAAAGAGAAAAAGACAACTTGTAGCTGCTTCTGGTATACTCACAGTGTTTTTGCCAAAGCTGCATGGATCTCACAAGCCTCTGTTGAGTTCTTATACCAATAATCTAAGAACTTCTACTACTTTATAGCTAAGCTAAGTTTTACTGCCTGTGCAACTTTTCTGACTGATCTGTGGAAAAGAACATGAAGCGGACCTTTGGAGAGTTTGTAAGTAAACCATTTTTTTAAACTTAACGAATGTGTAGTCTTTTCCTGTGCTAAGGGAAGAGGAAAAGTTGGAACTCACCCAGAAGGGCATATTTTAAAGGTCTAGCAGCCTATATTTCCACAAATTTTGTGGTTTGATTTTAAATCTCTGCAGGGATTCTCTCACCAAAGAGTACTTATGCCAAACCTGGATCTTGGCATCAAGAAACTCTATTTTTTCCACCAACAAGAACTGCACAGAAAACCAAATGACACAGAGTTTCCTACAGCTGGGCCCATTAGGCCCCAAGGTTATCGGTGCCTAATGTTGTGGGAGACTTAAGCAAATTAAACGTACTTTAAAAAGGAAAAGATGGCAGCACTGATGCCCTTCTGACCCACTTTAAGTCAGGTGGTGACTCAGCGGTGGGCTGCCATCTACCTGCTGAAAACAAGTGGCACAGTGTGTCCAGGAAGAGGCACCTAACCCTTCACCTGAAATACTTTCCACAATTACAGTTTTAACACTCAGGTGCGGAATGGACTTATCGGAATCTGCCTCGAAGGTATGAAGACAACTTCTTGCATGCATAAACTCCAGCTTCTCCCATCAGCAAATTTTATTGTTATTTTAGAGCGTTTGAAATGATAGATTTCCACTTTCCTTTTTCATACATACGGTAATTATTATGCGGACCAATAATGTTCCCTAAAGGAAAACCGCATATGAAAAGAACAGAGGTGGGGGTGGGGAAACTGGAACAACAGATGTCTTTCATCTGTAGCTGACAATTATCTGAAGATTGGAGAACAGCAATTTTATAGCTGAAAGACTTTTCAGCTCACATTGCTGCAGGGCACACTGCTAAAGCACCCCATACAGCATAAATTCCAGGCCCCATTTCACATACTACTGTACCCCAAGGCTACCATATGAGCCTTGGATGTTTTCATGTATTGGATTAACATGGCCATGCAATCTAAGCACAGCAAGGAATGAAACTTAGAAGAGGAACTGCACCGAGTTTCTGGGATTCTGCAGACAAAATTCTGTGAAACACTCTTTAACATGTGCCAGTTATGGGAACAAGCCTTTTCTGAGGTGAAGTGGATCATCCAGATTGTTTATCATGAGCGCAAACCATAATTTTCTATTCTCATCCTTAACCCGCAATAAGAAAGCATGCAGTGTAATGCAGGGTCACGTTGCAACAATTCAGACCAGATGTTCATGCTGTAATCTATACTAGCCCAACCATGGGCAGAGTGCTTGTGTGATGGACACTCATCTGAAAATTTCATTTTTAAAAAAGAAAAAAGTAATTATGCAGCTGTTTAAATAGACGCTTTGACTACACAGTTTATTTTTTCATTAGCTATAGATACATGGATACCTTACAGTAGCCCTCATTCACTTATTGTCAGGCTATGTTTCAGTTTACTCTGTTTCCCCCTGAACTAGATTTATCTTGTATTTAGTACAGAAAAAGAAAATGAGCCAAAATACGTGTCCAGTTAGTAGATATCCTTGGGTCCAAGACTGTTGACAACAGAGTGAGAGTCACAAGAACAAGAGCAGGAATGTCCTCAACAAAAATCAAGAGTTCACATCCTTGGCAGGGCAAAGCCACTGTCAGGCCAGTTGCTGAACTGGGTCAACACCAGTTGGACACAGCCCAGCAATTAATGGGGTTCTCTTTGGCTGCATAAGACGCTATATTAAGGTTACCAGACATCCCCGTTTCCCGGGGACAGTCCCCGGATTTACAAATCAGTCCCCATACAGAATTCATTGAAGTGTCCCCGGATTCACTGAAAAAAATCTGGTAACCTTACCCTATCTAGACATGCAAATGAATCTGCTCAGAGTAGATCATGTGCTCATGTAACTGTACACCTTCAAATATCTGAGCCATGATACCAATGTATATGCATGCTTATTTCTGATTTCATGATTCTTTGGATATTGGAAATGGAAAAAAAATGTTCAGAGGTCTGTGGTTTGTGGTTGCAGCAGTTACAGAAATTAGTGCCTTCAGGTTCTTAGAAACCCAAGGAAGGGTAACTGAAGTACTCCTAGAGAAGTTTATTTTGGTTTTCAATTGGTTAAAACCCACATTTTTGTTTGACAGGTCTAATTGGCACACATTTTTAGTTTTTATCACTAGGCTAGACATTGGATCACTCCTTTTCAATTAAGTATATGAAGTGCTTTGAAGATTAAAAGCACTGTGTATGTATTATTGTAATTATATGAAGAGACGAAGCCATTATATCAGTCATTATGGTCTGTAAAGCAATAAAGCTGCAGAAGCTTCTAAGAGTCTATATGTAATTCTAGTAGTCTGCTTGTCCAAGTCTACCACTTTTAACCTTATGACTTATCGTGGAGCTCATTAGAATCATCCTGAATAAAATAAAATAGAACTCCCTTCACATTAGGCATCGTCATTTGAAACTGCATTATCTGATGTAGTTGTTTGCCTTCCATATCTATGTCTTTACACTAATATGTTTCAATGCAAATATAAATAGCTGCCTAGTGTATCTGAAGTTCTCATTATCCAAATGTTTGGGCCATCTTTGAGGGCAGCAGGTTATAGCAGTGTGCTCTGTTTATGAATTAAATATCCTGAAAAGTTGCCTTTAGAAAAGCTGGAGACATACTAAATTTGTGTGGGTATGTCTCCTTCCCATTTGGTATGCCTGCCTTTAATTATGTCTAGGAATTCATCTGCAGTGTAAACACTGGAGTGCAAAAAAAGAAAAAAGAAGACAATGAGCATATTTGAGAGAAAAAAGGATTAAATCCTGTTACATTTTTAGACGACGATAGTATTCTGAACTTTTCTTTTTTGCTGGCTTATCAGTTAAGTTGTAGTCAAATAAATTCTTGTGAGTCCCTGTTCTGCCTTATTTCTAAGGCTTGGGTTTAGAAAAAACTCCCAAGGAATAAAAATAAACCAAATATAGACCATACAAAATAACATTTTAAATTAAAATGCCAACTACTCTTCATCTTTTCCATCATCTGTGGCAGAATAACCATAGCCATCTCAAACAAAAAATGGCTCCATTTCCAGAAGATAATCAACCATATGTGTATCTTAAGAGAAAGAGCTCTATGATTCTGGGACTCATATGATTTTTGGAGAGCCAAAGAAGGTTTCTGGTGGGTGGTTGTATAATATTCCTGGGAAACCCTAGTGTATCCCTTTTCATTGTTTGTGGCTGCTTCCTCTTGATCCTCTCCTGGATCCTGCTTTCTTTCTCCCCCACTGTGCGAACTTAATCTATTAGGGATCCTGTGGCAAATGAATTTATATCCCCAAGCTATGTAACCAATCAGATTTGGCTACTTAGCAGTGTCGCTGAGGGCAAATGAAGCAGTACTGACGTCACCCAGGAGGGAGGAGGGAAAACATACCATGTCGAGGCAGCAGGCTGGTGCTCCTCCCGGACTCTGCCCTGTGGTGGTTTTATTGCCTGGCTGCATCATACAGAGTGACAAGAATGGTCATGTTGCTTAGTTGCCTCAGCGATGCCAGGAAACATCCTTTGCCTTGTGCCGAGCTGTGAGGATGGGCAATAAAACTGCCACAGTGGAGTTTGGGAACACAGGGTTGCCTTGACAACACAGGGTCCCATTCTCTGTGCTCCACACAGCAGCTGAACATTTTTACCCTGGTTTATGACCCATTCCAAAACTTCTGGATGGGGATGACTTTTGCAGGGAGCAAAGGCGTTATCAAAACGCAAAATTTGGGGGTCAGCTGTAGGGGCAGTCACCACGAATACTTACCTTATCCATGCCAGCACTTGCTTGAGGGAACTTTACCACAATTCTGCTGGCCAAAGATATTTTGCTGCTGGGCGTGAAGTCCACATTCTTCTTCTGTTAGGGCCGACACTTTAAAAATACTTTTCACAGCATCTATTTTCTACTCACACCTATTGCTCCCTCATGGTGCTGCTTGAACCAGGACGCTTTACCCTCCTGCATGGCAGGGCTGGTCCTGTGTCACTAGGTAGAGGGCAAGGCAGACACGAAATAACCATAGCAATTTTTGTGATTCTGTGGCTGAACAAAAAAAAATGCAGCCATGATAATCAGAGTCAGATTAAGACCATTAGAAGCCCATAGGACTTAAAAGTTTTTGGTGCCCCCATACATATCTAATTCAAAATATAAACAACAATTCTTTATTGTGGTCCAAATAAAATAAGAATATTTTTTTCCAAAATGAAACAAAACCTACAGTAAGATGGCTGTATACAGTGGTACCTCGGGTTACAGACACTTCAGGTTACAGGTGCTTCAGGTTACAGACTCTGCTAACCCAGAAATAGTACCTTGGGTTAAGAACTTTGCTTCAGGATGAGAACAGAAATCGAGCGGCGGCGGTGCGGTAGCAGCAGGAGGCCCCATTAGCTAAAGTGGTACCTCAGGTTAAGAACAGTTTCAGGTTAAGAACGGACCTCCAGAACGAATTAAGTTCTTAACCCGAGGTACCACTGTACTTCCATTTTATTTATTTTTGCAACTGTTTGGCTAATCTGGTAGTGGGGATGGGAAGCAGCAGTGCTCTGAGCAGGATGGTAGAAGGCTGCCATTTTAATTTCCAATAATGCTCCCGAGCAATGCTATGACATCGGGGGAAGTTAAAATGGCAGCTGGACCCAGTCTCCCCATGCAGCTTACAACAATTTTAAAAAGAGGGTTCCGGTTAATGGTGAGCCCTGCCAGGTCACTGGGCTCTTGACAGCTGCCCAAGAATACCAAGAGTTGATGCCAACCCTGACAGTAGTCACAGCCTATTAAATTCACAGTTTGCAAATACAAGTACTTTTGCGTGTGAAAATACCAAGGGCTCATTTTCTCTCAGCTTCCCCTCTCCAAGTGGCTGAAGTAGCAGCTGTTGTGCAAATGGTGTTTATTCCTTATACCATCGTATTCCTCCAAGCTTTCCCATTTGTTTTACAGGCAACAGAAATCTCACTTTTCTGTTTTTCACTGTAACCCCATCCCCAGTATAGAGCCATTAAATGTCAAGCAAATTTTGGGCTATATGATAAAGGAAACTCCTTAGAACATTCCCGTTCTTCTTTGGAATGTCAAGTTGGCCTTTATCTAGATTGCTGCTAATAGAACGGGGGACACAGTGCATTCTGCAGAGAACACTGCCGATGTGAAGAGAAGCTTAATGTCAGTGGAATGACAAGTGGCCCATACAGAAAATTGGGGGGGGGGGGAAATCAGTGCAAAATGGGTGGAAAATGAGAAATTTCCAGTACTGTTCAAAGAACAGTCTTTTGTCTGCTGCCAGATTATGAGAAAACCACTGCATACACTCTCTTTCTCTAATTTATGGTTTAGTTTCAATTGTTTTAATATGGCACAAGGCTATTTGGAGTAAATAAGGAAGGCGGGTAGTGCTGTGGGTTAAACCACAGAGCCTAGGACTTGCCGATCAGAAGGTCGCCGGTTCGAATCCCCGCGACAGGGTGAACTCCCGTTGCTCGGTCCCTGCTCCTGCCCACCTAGCAGTTCAAAAGCACGTCAAAGTGCAAGTAGATAAATAGGTACTGCTCTGGCGGGAAGGTAAACGGTGTTTCCGTGCGTTGTTCTGGTTCGCCAGAAGCGGCTTAGTCATGCTGGCCACATGACCCGGAAGCTGTACGCCAGCTCCCTCAGCCAGTAAAGCGAGATGAGCGCCACAACCCCAGAGTCGGTCACGACTGGACCTAATGGTCAGGGGTCACTTTACCTTTACCTTAAGGAAGGAATGTTAATTTGCCTTTAGACATTTGCAGCTCTGGAGGTGATGAAGAGGAATCTCCAACAAAAAAAACATGGGTATCAGGAATGGTTGGTGAGCGAGCAGCACCACCATCACATATTTGGTCTCCTAGCAGTGGAATCAATGCTGCCTAATGGGAAGCACGGGAGGATAGGGTGATTGGTGCAATGGCAGGAGTGCTGAACTGGTTCTGCTGGTGCCCCTGCACAACACAAACCTCCCTACCACCTCACTCCTTTCCAATGACTCTGCTGGTGTGAGGCCAGGTACATGCCTCCGCCTCTCCCACTGGCCATTCCTGGTGAGTCCAAAAAATCTCATTTTGTGTGCAAACTCTTTTTGAACCTAAGAGCTTAAGAACAGCCACGCTGTTCTTCAAAGCAAGGGCCCACATGTTCCAGCAACCTCTTTCCCACTGTGGCAAACAAGATGGTTCAGGGAAGCCCCTAAATAGGACACAACATCAATAAATACTCTTACCTACTACCACAGCTTTCAGTGCCCTGGGGAAAAGCATTTTGGGGAGCCAGTAAGGGGAGGCACTTTGGCTTCTCCGCCCACTAGCCATGAAGCTCAGCATAACCAGGACTGGATTTAGATGAAGAGAGGCCCCTCCCCATCCCCCCCTCATGACTAGAAGAAAATGGAAGAGTGTAATAAACAAAATTGACTGAAGCCAAGGATGATGATTTAAAATTCTGCAATTCATAATTTCTCCTCTAAAGGACGTAAGATGTTATTGCTAAATACCATGGTGATTTTCAGAAATGCATAAAATTAACTTTTGCAATAGCTGAACTTTATAAACCTTAACCAAGTGTCTCCACCATTCTCAAGAGCACCCAACAAGGTCACAGGAAGTGTAAGAAAACTCTCTGTTTGCATGCCCCACTTTGGGGGGCTAAGGGGACCCACTGAAAATGCTCTGCTGTAGCACCTCCAAAGATGGAGCTCCCAGTGAGGAAGTATAATATATCTCCAACACGGCTTGCCTTTCCTCTCCCTTGCAGCCCTCTGGAGCAGATTTGGGGGCACATGGTAAGAGGAAAGGAAGTTCCATTGCATGAGTGGAACATTGCTCATGGCCATTGATACAACCCATTGTGTCTGAGTGTCTGGGGTGGGGTTTTTTTGGACAGGAGAGTATCTTCTTGAATGAATCCTCAGTACTGCTTGCACCTCACTAAGCACATAGTGACACCATGGCTTTGTATTCTTCCGAGACTGAAAGTGTTCTGATGAATTCCTTTTCCGTGCAAAAAGTCTGATTCATCACTGAAATCCTCTTAGTCAGAAAAGATTATAAAGTGGCAGCAGCTCCCAAACTATTTTCTCAGGGGATACATGCACCAGTGAAATAGTCTATGTTGAAAAACCACCAAAGAGTTTCATCCCCCGTTGCCTCCTGTTTTAGCAGGGATATTGGCAACCCACTCATTGTGTTTTTGTAGCCCACTGATGAGACCTGACTCACAATTTGCTTTGAGATAAAGCTTCTATTCTTCATCTCCAGTGACTAGAGAAGGTTAAGTTCTCTTCGCATATTTTGCAAATAGTAAGATCCTGGACTAATAAGGTTAAACTGACATAATATTCAACTAGATAAATACTGGATAGGCATAATCCAGAACAGTGTGTTCAGTTTTGATTACCACCTTTTAAGAAGGACATGGAAACACTGGAAGGAAATTTGAGGATAGATAAAAAAATCTTTTGGTTTAAGGGAACAGTTAAGCCCTTGACAAATTCACTCACGCACCAAAAATACAACTAAAAATGGAAATGTTAAGCTAAGTCTTAGCATCCTGCCTTAACTTTCACACTATGCAAGCAATAAAACACACTCCCAACATAGCATCCATGAACTCAGACTTCTACTTGGAAACCTCATAACTTCAGGAATTTAGAACAGATTTCAGGGTGGACTACAACATACCTGCATTTTTGGTGTTATATCCAAACAGATGAAGTAGTTTAGTCTTAGAGATTTAAAACCACATTAAGCTAATATTTAAAAAGGTTGGGGAGAAACATCTGGCGCTGGAATAGCAGAAGAGCAGGCACCAGATAAACTTTCCTGTGGAAAGCAGTTCATAGGTTGGTGTGCCAGCTACAGCTTGGTCACTGTGATTGATGTGTTGGTAACCTTACAACTGGACTACTGTAATACACTCTACATAGGGATTCCCTTGGTATTGGTTTGGAAAGTGCAGCTGATGTAGAACACTGCAGTCAGGCTGTTGAGTGGAACACTTGAATGTTCACAACCTACATCTGTGCTGAAGGAACTGCAATGGCTGTCAGTCAGCTCCCATGTCATGTCAAAGGTCTTGTGGTTATCATATATAGCTCTGGCCAGCTTGGGACCACATTACTTGAAAGACCACTTGCTACTATACAGACCTGCAAGATCACCTAGATCAGGCACGTCCAACAGGTAGATTGTGATCTACTGGTAGATCACTGGATGTCTGAGGCAGATCACTGGCTCAACAACTTTGGTCCCCCTAAAAAAGCTCAACATTTTAGCCCTGCACCCCCCAAAATGGTGCTTTCCTCCTCCCTAAAAAAACCTGGTCAACCTTTACCTGAACCCCTAAAAAACAGGGCTTTCCTTTCTAAAAAAAACTCAACAACTTTGACCTGAACCCCCCAAAAGGGGGTAGATCACTGCCAGTTTTTAACTCTGTGAGTAGCTTGCAGTCTCTTGGGAGTTGGCCACCCCTGACCTAGACCATCTGGGAAAATTCTGCTTATGGCACCACACCTTATTATAGAGTATCATTGGGCGAAGACCCCAATACAGTGGTACCTTGGGTTACATACGCTTCAGGTTACATACGCTTCAGGTTACAGACTCCGCTAACCCAGAAATATTACCTTGGGTTAAGAACTTTGCTTCAGGATGAGAACAGAAATCGTGCAGTGGTGGTGCAGCGGCAGCAGGAGGCCCCATTAGCTAAAGTGGTGCTTCAGGTTAAGAACAGTTTCAGGTTAAGAACAGACCTCCAGAACGAATTAAGTACTTAACCCGAGGTACCACTGTACAGGTATTTTCTGCTATTGCCCCTGTATTATGGAACATCTTCCCCTCTGTCCGATGTGAAACAGTTGCTTCAGTCCACTAGTATGGACAATTAAATTTGCCCAGGCTTTCCCCGACCCGTAAAACTTCAGTTTATAAATGCTGACAAGTAAATAAATAAATAAGTGGGGTATCACTTTCATAACACCTGACTGTCACCAGCAGGGACATTTGACAAAGAGCCTCCAGTGACTATCTGAATGCATGGTCAGGTATCAAAAGCTGCTAAGAGGTCCTGGGGACTTCAGTTAGGTCACTGGACTTCAACTGGTGGGTTGGAGCTCACTAGCGGGTTGGGCCCTGATCCAATGTGGGTCGCACGAACCACCATGCAAATATACGGTAAAAGATTTTTGGGTTAAAAAGTGAGTTCTTGGTGTGAAAAGGTTGGCGATACCTGAGCTAGGTCACACTCCCTGTCACTTTTATCTGGTGTATGCAACAGCAACCAAGACTTCCTGTGCCAAACCCAAGCTTCAAACCAGACTGAAATGAATTCGGTTACCCAGAGTCATCCTAAACAGGACAGAGTTTCACAGCGGCCACCTATTTAGTCACCTTACTCAGGAAGGCTATACAGTGGTACTTCGGGTTACATACGCTTCAGGTTACATACGCTTCAGGTTACAGACTCCGCTAACCCAGAAATATTACCTCAGGTTAAGAACTTTGCTTCAGGATGAGAACAGAAATCGTGCGGTAGCGGTGCAGCAGCAGTGGGAGGCCCCATTAGCTAAAGTGGTGCTTCAGGTTAAGAACAGTTTCAGGTTAAGAACAGACCTCCAGAACGAGTTAAGTTCTTAACCCGAGTTACCACTGTAATTGCAACTGACTGATAGTTGTTACAATCCTCGGGATCCAGAGGGTTGTTTTTTGTTTGTTTGTTTGTTTGTTTGTTTGTTTGTTTGGTTAGGAGTGATATTACAACCACTTTTTTCCAGCAGTGCAGGCCATAAACACATTTGTAGCCTCCTGAAGCCATGGTTAATACTGTTTCATTATATGTTACTAAAGAAAGGCAAGGCTTGAGCAGAAAAGTGGTAGGCTGACTAATTTTTGATTTGATAACTCCATATTTTGGAAGCACTGTCAAACAAGAATGTGGGTTTCCAATAAGAAAATGAGTTAGGTTAACTTGCATTGAAAAATAATTCAGTCTGCATCAGAAATTTTTCTGATGCCCTAGGGAGTGATTTAATGTGGCCTGTTTATTTTACTCATATTCCGTAATCAAAACTAAAAACTCTGAAGTTATAATATTCTATTTGCAGCTGTCATTCCTTCTTTGTTACTGATAAACTTATGAAATGAAAGCTTTCCACTGAAATTTTAATGGAATATAATAAAGCCCATTTAAGCTGATTGTGTATAATTCAGTGAACATGCAGGCTATTGGAAGGGTTCATTGACCAGCAAACCTAAGCTTCTTTTCTTAGAAGTAAATCCCATTGAGTTCAATGATTATTATTTCCAAGTAACCCATCTGTGTTAAGGATCCGTGAAAAGCATGGTTTCTGAAGTGGTGCATTTATTACTTGTACTTGTGCCCCCCTGGGGTTCAAAAAGAATGTTATTTATCTGAAAGTGCTCCTTTGTGAAAAGGCTTATACATCAGAGAGGTGCCCAGGCTTGGCATAACATACTCAGCCAAGCAATCATCAGATTTTGAAATTATATTATTCCCATTACATATTACTGTCTACACAGATTGAGCAGTGATCCTTTTAACGTTTGCAGGATAAGCAATCTCTGCTAAAATAGTTCGGGACAACTACAGTAACTACAACATTCATATGTATGACCTATATTACAGTTTTGTAAACCAAAATAACACAGTTGCCCAAAACTGTCTAAGAATTCCCATATGGCATCTATTCATGCAAAGTTTTATTTTTAGAAATTGTTGGGAAGCATCCAAATGAGCCATAGTTTGACTGTAAAGCTTTGGCTGATTATACCATTGCTAGTTGTTACTCTGTAATCACCACGTCGTATAGAGGGCAGTAACTTCTGCCTTACAGACGTCTGTGGTATAGTCTTCCAATTACTTTTCATTTTCTCCCATAGCTTGTCTGCTTTTCTCATTTGATCCACAAGTTGAAACCCCATATTTCTGTCTGTGATACCATTTTGTGGATAGAGCCCTTGAGATCTGCTGATCTAGCCTTTATCAATTATGTACGGCTATTATTTTTCAAAATCATGTTAACAATAGAATTCTAGTTCCTGATATATATATTTTAAGTTCCCGTAAAGAGACGGCAATAGTCAATTGAAGGGTTTCTTTTAAGCACCGTATTCTTAATGTGCATTTAACAATAGAAGGAAACTTGTTTAAATGGCATGGAAAGATGAGAACAGCATATTAACCACATTTTCAGCACTGTGAACCTTTGGTGACAAAATAATGGTTACTCCAGAGAAATATATTTCATTGTTGCATGCACTGTTATAAGCATTTATTTCGTCAGGTGCAAAAAGAATCCTTCGTGGACACTAAAAATGTATCCTAAAATTGTACTGCATCACAGAAAACAAAGAGAAGAGTGATCATTTTATGGCCCTCGTTCTCTAAGAAGAGCGGATCCCTTTGTTGCCAAAATTGCACTGTCCATGCACAACTGAGGGAAACGCAAGGTTTTCAGAAGTAGAGAAGCGACACACATACACACAATCTTTAGGAAGCAACCCTGAAGGTGTGAAGACCCCAGATCAGTGCAATAAGGACTGAGCATGCTCAGTAGCCATGGAATAATGGCTGGCTGTTGCGGGAGGCGAGGTGAGGAGAACAAAATGAAAGAGAGGACATTGCTGGCTGGCAGGCACCATAAATGAGAGCATTCCATCATATTGCAGGTCCTATATGTGTTCTCAGAATGTGAGGATATTAGACACTTTGTTCGTTTTAGCAGGGAAGTACTATGGCTTGCCTGAGTTCATAGAAAAAGGGGAGCGGTGTATATTGTAAATTGTTGTAAATATATTGTAAATATTCTGCATATTGTTGCACCCCAACCCAATCTCTGAGGTATATGAGATTCCAGGGTTTCCAGGCTCTTACCCAGGGTTGTGTTTCTGTTGCAACGAAGCACAGTAGAGACTGTAATGTCATACATATATGTATATGCATATATACAACCTGAGTCTAGGATATGGTTACCAGATTTTTTTCAATAAATCCAGGGACCCTTTTTTTTTTTTGGAGCTGAGTAGCAACAGGGAGTCAGTAGTGGGGATGGTGAGGCAAAAGACCCTGGGGTCAAGCACACATGCCTATTGTATAGAGGTACAAATCCCTTCTTTCGCACCCTGTGAAACATAAATGCACAGAGTTTATAAAAAACGGGGCAATGGCCACCTGCCCACGACTCCCAAGCCTCCCCCAATCAGTCAAAACAAAGGGGGAAGGGGGCAGGAGATCGCTCAAGACACATCATAGGCGCACAAGACACATCATATGGGGACTTCCGGCGAGGAAAAATGGCGGACGCCACGGCAGCGAGCAGCTCCTGAAGCCAGCCAGAGCCAACTGTGCTACCAGCTGCTGAGGTTGCCGCTGCCACGTTTCCCAGGGACAGATTTGCAAATCTGGGGACATTCCAGGGATGGAATTTGTCCGGGGACAGATTTGCAAATCCGGGGACTGTCCCTGGGAACCGGGACATCTGGTAACCCTAGTCTAGGACTCCCAAAAGCTCTTGCTTCTCTCATTGCCTTAGCCTTGAATTCAAATAGAAATCAACCCCCCCCACCAGTTTGTTGCTTTTCTTCTAGCTCACATCATGATATCTTGGCTCTCAACCCTGGCTTTGTCTTTCTAACTACCTGTGAGTTGGGGACGGCCCCCCACACCCATTTGCCATCTCACACAGGTCCACTTCTTTTGTTTCCCTTAGTGGCCCATCATCCAAGCCATCGCCTCATTAGGAAGCTAGCCTGGCTATTCCAGGCATTAGATGGGGTGGGGGTCCAGACATTAGACATCATTTTTGCCAGTATTATTGTTACTGAGCATATGAACTACCTCTGCACTTCTTTCTCTACCCCCAAATTGTTGTTCCAGCCTACAGCCTAGTCCCTCTCTCCCAAACTTATAACACTATAAAAATATTAGTAAATCCATAGTTTGAGATTCTGCTGAGAAGGTTCAAATGCGAATGGAGACTTGTACTTGCACAAGAGTTTATGCTTCCAAAATCTGATCCCAGGCTGCTGATGTACTGCTTACAGGAGCTATTGATACTGCTAAACAAAGCCCCTTCTGCATGGCTCATGAGCTCAACTTGATGAGTTTGTGCTTTACGTTTCTCCATTCTGGCTTGCAAAACAGAATTGGCTGTAACCAAACACTGAGCTTGGATAAATGTGCTGGAAATGATGTCGACCTTTCCTAAATCCAGGAACAACAATTTGGAGGCAGAGGAAGAAGTGCAGCATGGTTCATATGTTCAGTAACAACGATTCTGGCAAAAATGTATTTTCATGAATCTCATTCTCTCGGACTCCGTCTTGCTCTTGCTAATATAGTTTTAACAACTGTGTATTAGGCAAAACTGATCTCTGCTGACTTTAGCTGTCACATTACTAGCAATGGACAAAACTGTCCATTTTTGGTTTGTCTCATTTTCTCATTATCGGTTCTCCACATTTCCACATTTGTATACAATTTTGCTGAATATGCACACTTTTGCAAAGCAATTCCCTAATTTAATACATTTTGAATGTTTTCACTAATATACACATTTATACACACATTTGTGTACACATTACTTGTGATTGAGAACAACACTGCAAGATTTAGAAAAATGCAAATTTCGAAGAACAGCTGTTTTGGTTCATTTATTGTTTCAGAAAGCGTGAATTAGGTAGGTTCACCTTTAATTGTGAGCTGAATCAAGTTATGTGACCTTCCTACACATCATATGAACATAAAACTCCCAATGTCTTTTTCAAGTTAGTCCCGCCCCCTTGCATATTACTTAGGGATGAAATTTTCTGAAAATCTCGATACTGAGCTTATCTGTGTGGATCTTTTTTTTCTAATTCCCATCTCACTCTTTCACTTTACTTAAAACAAGCCCCAAGCTCTCCTAAAAGTAGGAGCAATTTTTGCATATAATATAATTATGCATATACACTCCAGGTTTCCTAAAATAACCAGCACATTAACAGACACATACAAAAATGCATATATCTGTATAAAAATGTGCATGCATTTATATAAAATTAAGCTACAGAAGTGTAATACAGCAAGGGTCTTGACTTTTATATGCATTGTGCACATATTTTTGTGGTTAATTATTCAAGCTTTTGTTGTTGTTAAGTGCATTAGTGACTGAGACATAATAGGCAGTCTAGTGTGAGCTAAGCCCAACGGATTCAGAACCACCAAATTCCATTTATGAAACTTATCCTCCTCCATTCCTAATGGTATTTATTCTTTTTCACAAAAATCTTCCCTACTTTGAGCCACACATAACAGGGAATTGCAGAAAGGCTCACTGTTATGTCTATACTCTGTTGCAAACTGAGTAAATTATGAGTGCTATTTCTGCTTTCCAAGATATTTTTCATGTATTAGCCTGTGGTAAGGGAAGGTGAAAAGAGTTGTGTATATAGGTTGAGGCAATCCTTAGAAGCCCTGTGTTTTTGTTTCCAAAAAGGCTTCAGAGAATGAAATAAAGTGCCTCCGAAAAGGCTGCATGGATCAAATTCACATTGCATAAAGAGGGACAATTTGGCGGCTGCAGCAAAGAGGAAATGCAAACTGTGTTTGCGTATTCTTTGGCTCCGAACGCCTTACAGTTCACGGCTAATATTTGCATTGGCTCTTAATTATGTTAAGCAGTGTCATCTTATTACAGTTTCAAAATGTGACAATAACCTCAAGTGAACTTTGGGAAATAAGTGCATCATTTGAAATGGATGCGAGCCTTTCAAACTGGGCCGAGCCTGTTCCATTTCATTAGCAGGACTAGATAGAAGGGCAAGGAAACACAGGCAGAGTGACAGGAAGTTGCTTGCAAGGTAGCAAAAGCTGGTTTGTAAACACGCTATAGTTAGTACAGTTCCACTTTCCAAACTAGAATGGACTCTGAAACATGGCAAGAAGATGTTGTAAACAAAACCTGCCCTTTTCCCCTTATGGGGTGTCCAAGAGCCCGTATAGAGTCCTTACATGGAAAGATATGCTGCCACAACCTACCCCCAGAATTACCATTTTCTTGCAAGCCATTCTGGAGATATGGGTCAAAACAGTGATGGCAGCAGGGGACAGGGGAACTGTGCACAGTCTAGAATGGTAGTATGGATTCTGAACTTGTTCAACTGAATTTGAAGTCATACCCTCCAACTTTAATGATTCATCACGGTTTTTGGCTCGGTTTTTGGCTCCTATCCCAGAAGAACCACTGCCTCCGGAAAATCCCAATTTTCTCCTCTCGGCAAGAGCCATTTAAAAAAAAAAAAGGCTGCCAAGAAAAATAAAAAAGGCAGCACTCATAACTCTTTTTGAGGACCAAACTAGATGTGACGGGGCAGTCATGCGCACACAGATCCCATTCACCTCTTTCCCCACCTTAGCTCATGTGTTATGCTGTGTTTAAACAGTTATTCCTGAACCCAACTGCAATATGGGTAATAAGCCAGAAAGGGAGAAAATGTGCTTAAAGCAATGGAGTTCAGTATTCTTATTCTTGACCAAACTGCGGGAGGCAGTGGAAGACAGGAGAGCCTGGCGTGCTCTGGTCCATGGGGTCACGAAGAGTCAGACACGATTAAACGACTAAACAACAACAGCAACATTCTTATTCATAGAATCATAGAGTTGGAAGAGACCACAAGGGCCATCGAGTCCAACCCCCTGCCAAGCAGGACTGGGTTGCCCCAGCCACTCTGGGTGGCTTCCAGCAAATTATAACATCAAACTTAAAAAACTTCCCTAAACAGGGCTGCCTTCAGATGTCTTCTAAAACTCAGATAGTTGTTTATTTCCTTGACACCTGATGGGAGGGTGTTCCACAGGGCAGGTGCCACTACCAAGAAGGCCCTCTGCCTGGTTCCCTGTAACCTCACTTCTCACAGTGAGGGAACTGCCAGAAGGTCCTCGGAGCTGGACCTCAGTGCCAGGCTGATCAATGGAGGTGGAGATGCTCCTTCAGGTATACTGGATGAAGGCTGTTTAGGGGTAAGTGAGGTAAGGTGTGGGAAGAGGGTGGGTTTAGCTGCCCTCTCCACACATTCCTTTTCAAAAACAAAGCCTAATGTTCAGTGGAAAAGGATATTGCATCAGCTATTCTGATTCACCAGTCCTTTCTCATGCAGATCTCACCGATGGAACACTAATTTTAATTTAACCATGAGAATAGATTCCTGAATGATACCTTACATGGACTACTGACCAAATATGAAAAAAATGTAGCAACAGCCACAATGTGTAAATAACATCACTTTTAAATAACATCATTTTTAAATTGCTTCCATGAGAACAATTCAAAAGTATTGTTATTTTCAAATATATGCAGATGCTATGACAAAAGCCATCAATAACAGTTGCAAATTATTTCCAGCACATTTCAGCACTTCTTTTGCTATATTTCAAGAAGTTGTTGATCAAATTATATATTCTTTGTGTTCTAAAGCGTTCTGGGCACTGAGAGGGTTTTTTTTAGACCCGCCTACTCCCATAACAAAAGGCTCTTATGCGGGGAAGAGTTCAAAAATCCCTGATGGATGGAAGCAAAAGCGACTGAGAAGTCTATCTGCCTCAGTTTGAGATCATCCCAAGTATAAGTGATTGGAATATTCAAGAGAAAGAAGAAATAGTGACAACACGAGTGGAATATTATTGAGGGCCGACGTGAGGAAACGAAACTCCAGCCATTATGCATTTGTTTGTAGTTATAAATAGGTTGCTTTTGGTTTAGACAAGGTTATTTAGCCATTAAAATAAATGTTGTATTTTAATCTTGTTTTTAAGTTGTATTCATTCAACTTCTTTTTATTATTGCTTGTTAGCCGCCCTGAGCCTGGCCTTGGCTGGGGAGGGCAGGATATAAATAAAATTTATTATTATTATTAGAGTCAAAAGGTCACACAAGGTACAGCTGGTCAGCACAGGAAATGGCTGGGGTCAGCCAGTCAGATGGACAGGGTATTATTATTATTATTATTATTATTATTATTATTATTATTATATAAAAGCCGAGTGGTAAGGGAGAAAGAAATCTGGTTACTTTAGGAGCCAGACTCATGGCAAAACTATTATTATTATTATTATTATTATTATTATTATTATTATTATCATTTAAATGTGTATAAGCTGTGCTGCCCTTCTACAGTGGTACCTCGGGTTACATACGCTTCAGGTTACAGACTCCGCTAACCCAGAACTAGTACCTCGGGTTAATAACTTTGCTTCAGGATAAGAACAGAAATCGTGCTCCGGTGGCGCAGCGGCAGCAGCAGGCCCCATTAGCTAAAGTGGTGCTTCAGGTTAAGAGCAGTTTCAGGTTAAGAATGGACCTCCGGAACGAATTAAGTACGTAACCAGAGGTACCACTGTAATTATATATAGTGCAATGGTTTCTAGTTGGTAATCTGCAGACTCCTTGGGTCTGCGTAACCCTTCCAGGGGGTCCATGGCACTATTCACATAACAAAAACTACCATAGAGATATCAACATTTTCAAAATTAAGGGGTCCATGGCTTGGCTTTTGAAAAACAGGGGGTCCTCACTACTTAGCTAATTGGGAGAGCTAGACATCAGAAGACAAAACCCGGTGTGGAGAGTACTACAGAGACCTCAGACTCCAGAGACAAAAGACGCTTGGGAGAAAGAAAGAAGGCTGGAAGCTGCACTGTCATAGGACTAGTAATCCCTGAAAGAAATTGTTCTATTGCTAGGTCTTGGCTAAAGCAGGGAAATAACCTAGGAATTTTTAGTTAGCTGCATTTTTCAATGGTCTTTTCATTTCCTAATTGTGCTTACAGTTAACTCCTAAAACTGTTTTGAAATCTGTCCCCCCCCCCAATACTACACCTTTAAAAAACTAAATGTGTTCTTGGTTAACCTTGGTTTGATGCCTTGCTTTCTCCCCCTTCACCCCAATGCCTAATTGCCTCTACCCATTACAGTGAGTTGGCAGTTTCAGTAAAAGAGACAACATAGTTCATAGGAGACAACAAAAGGAAAGAAACCAGGAAAACTAAAGACATTGATTTGGTGACAGTGCTGTGGACCCTGGGAAAGAAATGGCAAATAACAAAGTTAGTTGGTTTGCTAGCCTCTTCCCACCTTTGGTACATGCTATAGCTTTTAATGTGATGCCTGTGCATGATTGACCCTAAGATATGAAGCAAAGTTACCTGGGTTTTGCAAAGGTGCAGATGGAATTTGGATTGCTCTGCTACTTGCTGAATATAGTGAGAATCCAATGGAAGAGGAGAAAAAACAAAGCTGAATTAGATGGTACAAAAACCAAATGGCAAAGAAGACGCCTTGATGAACTTTGGAGTTTTTCTTTGTGGAATGCGGTCCTGATGGCATTGATGAAAATCTTTTTTATCCTTGCCCTACCTATCACAGCGAACCATCGACTTAGAAATACAGGAGCCATTAAGGTTAGGGAAGTCTAACCTGTCCAAGAACATTAAGAAAGAACACTGGGAGGCTAAAGAGATGTCTATCTTCATGAATACAATTGAGTGCCCAAGACTGGGGTGATGATGTGTGTACATAAGGCTGGGACAATGTGTAAATGGGTCAAACATATCTTTTGTTTTGTTAATGGGATGGTGTGAATGGGGATAATTATGTTAAAAGGGGGGAGAATAGTGATGGGAAAACTGATTGCATATTCAGGGAAAAGAGAGCATTGGTTAATGTTTGAGTAGTTACCAGTGGAGCAACTTGTACATCAGTTCTGATTTTTTGTTAAGCAGTCCACTTACCATATTTCCTAGGAAGGGTTTAAGATTTCTGGCAACTAGCTCTTTTTGGAAAGCAGAATGATGCTATGAACTTGGCTGTCACAGTTCACATGAATGAGCCCATCCCAGCAGTTCTGCCTGACAAACTTGACAAGAGAACAGGGATTTAGCAAGAGTTTTAATGGTTCTTCGTTTCCTGGCTGATATACATGAACAAGATATCTCCCACCCAGCATGTTGACCATCCACAGTCTGTTGTAATAGGGCTGTGTTTTCCTGAGTTACACTCTGCCAGTCTTGCTTGATGAGCAGCACCTACAAACAGAAGAGACATGCCATGTGTGTATATACATCAATGGGAAGTACTGGAAATGTTGTATTTGGCATGAAATTGGGCTGTTTGTTTCCTTTTTTTTTAATGCTGGGAAGTATTCTGGCTCTCACTCACAGACACAGTAGTTTGACTCCCAGCTCAGTTATTCCTGAAGGATTCATTCCAAAAAGTCCAAAAGGGAAACGTGGGCTTGGGAGAGCACGTCTTTGTTTGAAACTCTGTCCTGCCATGTGATACCCAAATCTTTCTGAAGGAGATGTGGAAGGAGTTGAGACATAGACAGAATCATACTGCATTTCTTCAGGGAATATCGTGTGGAGGTGATTACTTCTGGCGTTCATTGAATATTACATTCCAGGAAGATCCATTTCTGTATGTCATTTGATAAATAAAGGTAAAGGGGACCCCTGAATGTTAGGTCCAGTCGTGGCCGACTCTGGGGTTGTGGCGCTCATTCGCTTTACTGGCCGAGGGAGCCGGTGTACAGCTTCCGGGTCATGTGGCAAGCATGACTAGGCCGCTTCTGGTGAACCAGAGCAGCACACGGAAACACTGTTTTACCTTCCTGTCGCAACGGTACCTATTTATCTACTTGTACTTTGACGTGCTTTCAGACTGCTAGGTTGGCAGGAGCAGGGACCGAGCAACGGGAGCTCACCCCATCACTGGGATTCGAACCGCCGACCTTCTGATCGGCAAGCCCTAGGCTCTGTGGTTTAGACCACAGTGCCACCCGCGTCCCTTTTATTTGATGAATATATCTAAACAAAATAGCTTTGCATGGGCTAGAGTCCATTTGCACAACCAAATTGCACCAGTAACATTCCATATTACCTAGCTAATCTCTAAAGAAAGATGATCATTGTGCTAATGCTTTATTGACTTTTCCTATTCACCAGGCTGGGGGCATTAATGGATGAGGTATTGACTTTCATGTTTTTGTTGCAAACGGCCATAAAAAAAGGGCTCCAGTTGTATGTTATAAGACTTAGGAAGTTTTCAGATCCAAATTCTCAGCAATGCCAAATGTACTTTCCCTGTTTGTCCTATAAAACTAGATAATGGAGAAAACAAATGGCGCTCTCTGAACTTCAGCCCAGGCCAACGTATTAGATTTAGCATGCAGGGTGGGTGGGGGCATTCGAACAGAAAGCTCTTTGTCAAACAGAGGGTACCACTAAACCTTTGGCAGAGTTTTCCTTTCTCTCCATTGACCTATTCTTTAAAGCAACAGTTTAGTGGGTGAATTTAATTACACAGTAGTAACAATAAGGGGTTCTTTTCGGAATTGTAAGTGACAAGAGGAAGCAAAAAACAAACAAGCCCAAAACCATGGTCACTTCCTTCTGCTTGATCAAAAGGGAAGCAGATAACCTGCACACGTCTCACTGTCTGATAGAATTGATTGCTCTTCTGGCTTGGTAAAATCAGCTTTTTAACTGGTTTATGTTGTTCGCCTCTTTGGAGACATCCAGCAATCCCTCTCCCAGAGGGTGCCATTGTTAGGGTATAACCCAACCAAGTTCAGGTTATGGAGTGTCTTCAACAAAGGCTGAGTTAACAGGCAGCTGTGCAATGCTTGCATGTACCATTTCACTTTTGTAGCTGCTTGGTTTTCCTTAGGTGCTTATAGTAAGCAAAAGCTCATGTTGTAATAAATGTGTTTGTCTTTAAGGTACCACAAGACTATTATTTTTGTCCTTTAAGTCAGGTTTTGCACATTAAGGCTGCAATCCTAGACATACTCATCTAGGAATAAGTCCCACGAAACTGAGTGGTGCATACATTTGATATAATAAGTAACTATTCCGAAAATAACTTCTCTGTTACTTTTGTGTCACACACTAAAGCCTTTTCCAAACAAACTATTCACCGAGCATCCACCCTGATTTGTTTGCACAGATCTAGCCTTATGAGGGGATTAGATTATATCCGGTCTTTGAATGTAACAGCTGCCTCTGGTCCTCACTTACCTTTCATTACTTTGGTTCCCATTTGATCTATAGATTGCCCCTTTCCCCACATAAACTATTAGGGGAGGCTCAGCTATAAATGCGATGCATTTTATGTTTTTTAAAAAATTCCTATCATTCAGAAATTGCAAGCCAGGGTCAGTTTATCAAACATGGGAAGCAAGGAGGTTTGAGTTTCATCTTGTGTACTGCTTGTACAGCCAATTCTCCCTTTTGTCCTATACATATTTATATCTGGAAGATCCTCCAGGATAATTTCAAATAATGCCATCTTAATGAACAGCTTACCTTGCATATTATCTACTTCCTTATTATTTATAGGAATGATTTATACCAAATTACAAAGCTGCCTGGTTTGTTTCATAACGAACTGTGACATGTATTGCAATAATTTGAATACTCTGGAAATAAGACCGCACACACACAAGCCCATTCATCTTTTTTCTGCCATATTGGTCTGGATTCATTTTATCAAACAGGTGGGAAAAAGGTGGGAGTTTGATGGGTGTGGGTGTGGTTGGAAGGTGGTTTGTTTGGTTGTTGCTGTTGTTTTGCTTTTGTTGTTTTTAAGGGATGGCATCCAATTTCGTTGCACTTGTGCAATGTTGCACTAGTGTAATGACAATAAAGAATCTATCTATCTATCTATCTATCTATCTATCTATCTATCTATCTAAAGCTGGGATGTCAGAATGATGACTCAATCAAAATGGTGTTTTTAGGCTGTTAGCATTGCAGTGCAAACTAAATCTGATCGTATGAGAATAGCCCTAAAGCGGTATATAAAAATGGCGTTGTTGCTTTTAAATAATCTCCAGTCATCTGCCATGCATTTGGTAAAGACGTATGAGCCATTTAAAGGCCTGTGTTCTGAAATTAGAGAAAGAGGAGCAAGCTCAGTCTCTGTCAAGACCTGGAATTTGGTGTAGGTCAGTGATAAAAAAAACCCATGCTACCGGTGAAGTTAACTCTTTATTCAAAAAGACCAAAACAGTGCACGCCTAGTGATGCCAGCAACTCTTCCCAGTAGGTCTTGCTCCAACAATACAGCTGCCTAAATGCCCTCCTCTCCAGGGGTTTTTTCAAGTTCAGTCTCCTGGATCCAAACCAGACGTGTGGTTATTGACGCATGTTGGCTCTTTTACCTTTAAAGTGAGGATAAGGGTAACTCTTGATACTAAGAGCACAGGAGCAATGGTAATTTTGGACTCTGGGACATGGGAGGCATTTAGCAGGCCATTGGCATTACTTCAGTTGTGAAGGGCTCAGTGCTTTCCCCATCCTCACCAGGTCATTTCGGGCATTACAGCTGCTTAGAGTGAAAACCCAAACCCAAACCAAACCAGTTGACTTTCCTTGATTAAAAAGAAAATGAAATACTCTAGGCATGTCTGGTTTTCCATTTTAAGCTCCCTTACATCACAGAATCATCACTCCAAGTCCAGATTTGGTTTTGGGAAGTGAGCTGGGGGGGGGGGAGGAATGGCTCAATGGAGCAAAATAAAATGCAGGAGAGAGAAACTTCCATCCTGTACACTGTACACTTCTTATAATACACAAAGTTGATGTCCAGCCCCAATATATAGCCCAATAGACCACAGCATGATCAATTAGATACAATGTCTGCTGTGGCCCTTGGTCACTAACACACTGCAAATCTCTTGCATGTATATCCTACTTTCTTCCAAAAAGATTTGGATTATCTATTGGCCCCGCTTTCTCCCAAAGACCTCAATGGTATTCTGGAATGACTGTCTTCTTTTAGGAGTAGGGATTGGGGAGAAATTGAGTTCAGTTCCAGGGCCGTCTAAAGTATATCCGGCGCGTGGTGCAAAGATCCCTCTGGCGTCACCCCCCCATCTCCCAGAGTTGCTGACCTTTTTACAGGGCTGCTGGCAGCTTTATGGGGCTGGAGGAGGCAGGCAGCGGCTGAAGGGCGCGGCGCTGCTTCAGTGAGGTGGGCGAGGACGGTGAGCTGATGCTAGGAGGCGCCGCGCCCAGCCTCCGCCTCTTCCCTGGCGCCCTCCAGAACTTGGTGCCCTGGCGCCACTAGCCTCTATAGGCAAGACGCCCCTGTTCAGTTCACATTTAAAGGCAAACCAACTAAATTTGTACTTCCCAAAACTGAAATGCTGCCATCCTTTGAAATTCCAAGAAATATGTACAGAAATGCATATACCATGGTAATGTGTGCATTAAAAAAATCATATATTAGTGAAAATAACCTACACAAATGCCTTATATTGGAGGACATTGCCTGCAAATACATGTATATTAGGCAGAATTGCATACCAGAATGTGTATTTTGGATGAAAACTGCACTAAAATCTCAATGATTTTCATGATGATTTTTAAAATAAAAAATATAGAAACCTGGAGAACTGATTTTAATCCTGGGAAAATGAAGGAGAGAAATTGAAACTGAGATATTCACCCATCCCTACATATGAGGAAGCTATTTATCTAGTTTGCACGCCTGTTTTATTCCCAGCTGTCAAAGCTTGCAAAGAGGTCCTTTTGACATCTGCATAGGCTTCAGCAGTCAAGCCAAGAGGCCCATGCCAGGAATGTCTATGACACTGCAGAAGATGCTGAGGCACTAAGCTTATGCATAGCATTGCCAGCTCTATTTCCCTTGGCTACTTCAAAGAAAGAGCTGGCGAGAAGGATACTGCAGCCTGGATCTGTGAAGAATGGGACCACAGATAGGACAACGAAAGGAAAGGGAGAAGCAAGGTAGGCAAGCTAAGCCCACAGGACCCAGTTGCTCAGCGAAAGCACTTCAGTTGTCTTATGTGGCATTTGTGCACCTTTCTCACAATCCATTCCCTAAAAGTCTGTGAATAACTCTTTTTGTAAAAAGGGGTTTACAAAATCGAGCCAGCACAATAATTTACAACGACTGGAAATTCTTGGGCCGTGGTTTATAGCATATCTTCAACCAGCAACACGGAACAATTTCTGATTCAAAGCCTGGAATGTAGTGGGAACTGATGGTAAAACAGAGGAATGTTATAGCTGGAACAGCTGAGCAAAAATCCTTTCCAAGCCTGTCAGTTGTATTTATATGAAACTGAAAAATAAAAGCAGACCTGGGGAGGCAGGGATCTTAAGCCCGATTCTTCTCATAACCAAATGGTACAAGCCTGAGTACGGTATATTTGTTGATGGCAGCTGGACTAATGCCTTTATAAATTGACATACAGTCTTGGTTGGAAGATTAGAAATGTATTTCTTAACCGCCATTTGTTGGTGGTTAATGTTTATCTTAGCTTTATAGGAATCCTATTCAGCCTTCACATTCCACGGAAAATCAACACCTGGTGGAAGAAATATGGGTTCATGCTCACTGCCCATGCCTTGCCTCATATTGATCACTCCTTTGGGACAAAGCCTTTCTCCACAAGATCTGGAACCTGGAGAAAGCATGTGGGGAGACCATACATGTTTGGAGATGTCCTGTGTTCTATGCGAGATCAAGACAGGGACAGAAGAATGACCTCATTTGCCTTCTCTGTGTTATTCCTGCATGTAATTGAAAGGTCTAAAATGAACTATTCTGTGGTCCCATTGATTTCAAAACTGTAGATTCTACAGTTTTGTGGGTTGGGACACTCAGACCCACCGAGTGCACCTATTTTCCGGGGACAGTCTCAGTTTTACAGAAGCCGCCTCAGTTCCTGATTTGATTCTGGAATGTCTGGCTTTTCTTTAGGACATCCCTATTTTCATTGGAGAAATGTTGGAAGATATGGTACGTGAACCCCCAAGTCTAGGAGATAAGTAACTATACAACCTTTAGAAGACATCTGAAGGCAGCCCTGTATAGGGAAGATTTAAAAATATTTAGATAAATAGGTACCGCTCTGGCGGGAAGGTAAATGGCGTTTCCGTGCGCTGCTCTGGTTCACCAGAAGCAGCTTAGTCATGTTGGCCACATGACCCGGAAGCTGTACAGCGGCTCCCTCAGCCAATAAAGCGAGATGAGTGCCGCAACCCCAGAGTTGGTCACGACTGGACCTAATGGTCAGGGGCCCCTTTACCTTTACCTTTATGGGGAGGACTGAGCATGATCAGAATGGGAGTATGAGCCAGGGAAAGTGTAGGGTAGCAGACATCTCCTGCTTTGCATTTAGGAAGAGAATGTGGCCATCTCACTTGCATTTGACAAATCAAATCTATTCACCCACTTTTGACAAAGTAGACATTTGTGTCTAGAGAATTCTACTAATAATTCCACTGGGGTGTCTTCCTTTGCCATCTTTGGTTTGTAGGCCTGATTGCTCCAGCATATCTGAGGTTTTACTTCCTATGAGTAACATGCTTCTTTCTTTCTTTCTTTTTTGCAATGCTAGACCTTTATTCCTTCAAGTCTTGTAACATGCTTCTGCCAGTAATTGATATTTTATGGGCCTGCAGGTCAAGGTGCTTGCTGCTTTCTCATGATTTATAGCGCTGGTTGTGCGAAAGCATATGTCTGTGAGAGAAGGAAAATTCCCTCTTGTAATTCTTCTTTCCTTCTCCTCTCCTTTTTTTATTTGCTCTCATGCATGATACTTACTTCACTTAGGAATGTTGTTCTTCTTTTAACTGATTTACATAAATGTAATATTTTCCTTTCAAAGTCCTCCAGCTAGATTCTATCCTCTGAACATGGCAGGTTGCATTTTTGCATCAATCCTGTATATTTAAATTTGTAATCAATGTTATTCCATAATACCTATAGGCAGAGAGAGTGAGAGAGAGGAGAGAGACGAGCATCCCTCCAATATGAAATTATGCTAGAATGCTCAGTTTTCAAAAGATTTTGATATGTTCCTAAAATATAATAATGCTTTTCCTTTAAAGAATATATAAGGTAGGAAGGGGCAGACTTGTAGGATCAACCTTAGACCTTTAGATCCACCAACAAAAGCCAGGAAGACAATTGTGGCTGGGAAACAGAGCTTGGTGCAAAATAAGGGTCAAAGAGGCAGAGTCAATTACCCCCAGCACCCCAGGAGCACAGAATAATAGACAGATAGCCTCACCTTTTTATTTGGTGCCTGGAAGTGTTGCCAAGTGAGCATTCTAAGACCACATAAACCATGATCTAAGCACATATGCATATAGCTAATTCTTAATGTTTGAAGAAGTCCTATGCCTGGGCATTTTCAAAGCTATCTGTGGGATACATACCTAGAGCTCAAGTAATGGAGAACCATACCAGAATGGAGTGAGACATGAATGCAGACATGGCCAACATATGATTTAGTTATATATAAGCAGGAGGCTCTGTAATAATGAATCACTTTTTTCATACTTATGGTCTTTGTTGAGTTCCATTACATTAAATCAGTACATTTAAGTGAAGAAGAGAAACTCAGGGTATCAGGCTTAGTTCTCCTTTAGACAAAAGGAAATTTTGGTCAAGAAATGAAAAAGGTTACAACGTAATAACTATAGAATATGTGTTTATTCTCTTTGTCCATAATCAGCCCAGGGAAACGAGCACAATGATGCTGCTTTAATTATTGGTGTCATAGCTTAAGGGAGGTTTCCAGTACTGGTAGTTCTGAAACGAAGTAGTGCAAATGCCACGACTCAGCAAATATTGTAAACTGGATGCAGTGACTCAGCTTCCCACACCCATGCAGAATGCATCAACTCAAGTGGTTAGCTTGGTCCATAGATAATTCTCTCTCTCCCCCCTTACCCCTGCTGCTGCTGCTGCTGAAGTTCCCTGTGAATGCCACAATTTACAATAAAATACGTATTGGTAAAACACAGACACAGAAATACGAAGTGACCAAAATGGAGACAATGTACTTCCTTCTTCTTCTTTTTAGTGCCCTTCATGTGGTTTCAAGCGTTAAATTTTTGTCATTATAGAACAAATACAAATTCTCTAAGGAGAAAGAGAAGAAAGTCTTAAAATGACCTTTTAATGTACCGGTAAGTAGAACCAGACCTCAAGGAACAGAAGAAAACTGCGGCGACTGCCTTAGGATAATCAGAAAACACAGGAAGCTTAAATCACTTTTGAAGCTTTTTAATTTTATTTTTATTTTTTTACATTAACATCTTGGTTTCTTTTTCATGCAGAGAAAGAGAAAGTGAAGGTGAGGCATTTGTAAAGTAAATGAGAATTCTGGCCAGTGTTTATATTCGCATTACGAATCTAATTGAAGCAAAAACCACTTTAAGCATCATGCGTGACAAAATAGTTTTGTAAGCCATTGGCAAAAGTTTGTCTTAAGTGGCCCAGTGATGAGAGTTTGTGCAACATTTGGCAATTTGTATTGCAATAGTGTGTCGGCACTTTAGCGACCCTAAAAATTAAACATGCACAGGTGCCCTGTCACATCTAGTTGCATCCTCAGTATGGAGCAGGGGAGGGGCTGGGGTGTTTTTTGGGTGTGTGTGTGTGTGTGTGCGAGCAACACTACTCTAAGCACATCGCACCACCAGCAAAATATCAGTCACATCTGCACTGCATACTTAAAGCACTCCCATTCCACTTTAAGAGTCGTGGCTGCCTTTCCCAAAGAATCCTGGGAATCGTAGTTAATTAATTTCACGAAAGTTAGTTAGAAAACCCCTAACTAACCACAGTTCCTGGGATTTGGAGCAAGGGGAGCCAGGACTCTTAAAGAAGAATAAAAGTGCTTTAAATGCATAGTGTCGATGAGGCCCAAGCCAGAAAATGGCTTCAAAATGGCCACAACTTTATTAGTAAAGATTTTGATCATATGCAGAGTATTAGCGCTAACTGTTACTCAGAGGTTAGTGAAATGGCTACAACCTCATATAACTGGGAGGAAACCCTATTGAATATATCGAAGGCCTTACATAGGAATGGACTGCAATGTGATGTGTTGCTGTGCTTTCTCTTCCTTTTATTTGGATTTTAATGACTGTGAAGTCACAGCACAAAATGACAGGAAAAGGTACCCAAGCTGGGTTTATTTTTTAAATTCCGAGATAGTTTCAACTCTCCTTTTCTGTTTAGGAGCTTCCTGTTATCTGAGCAGTGTTCCTCATGTCACTTGCAGATGACTGCCTTGGTCTGTGTCTGCTTCAGTTGCTCTGTACCACACCCAGGTGCAACCATCAGATAGATGCTACCAGGAACTTTAAGAAAAAAAAGAGATTCCAGACTTTTAAAAATACCAAGTATTTCATTTTTATAAAACAAGCAAGTAAACCTCAAAAGTCAGGTACAGTGAGCAAAACAGAAACCACTTCATTATCTGGAACTTTGCTCTTTCCAGAAATTCACCGTGTCACACTTGACCTATGTCACTGAAAAAATGTCATGTCATGTTTGAGTTTGCTGTTTTGCTTCACTGATCTTCAAAAGACAAGTATATTTCAGTATATATTACGGTAAGCAGGAACTGTAATGAACCATGATTGAAATGTATGCAAAGGAAGATACTTGTAGCCTTAACACTGCTTGGGAATTCTTGCTTCTCAGTGTATTTAAAGATGCCATGCTGCTCTTATGGCTCCATATCATTCAGGATGGCAACAAGGTTTGGAGGAAACCTTTAATGGTATATTTAGAGGAGAGTACCTACTTTTGTCTTATTTTAAGCTGATGTGCCATTTAATCTGATTTAAGATACCAAACGAGGCACTTTAGCAGACACTGCTTTCCATGGCATAAATGCTTGTGGTTGAGTCAAGGCTTTCATTTACAACGTAACCTTGTTTTTAAGACTTTCTCTTTTTTTACTGAAATACCCAACAGCTTTAATTATATCAGTGTGGGAGTAGGGATGTTCTTCATGCTCCTTTTTGAGACAACCAACCCATTTCTGATAGCAAAGACCTGTTGTGACAAGGCAGTGTTTAACAGATTGGGATTTCAACCTAGTCATAGAAATGAAAGGGGATTTATGGCAGAAAGGAAGAAGAAGTGTCCTATAATTACAAGCATGGATAGAAAAACTGTGGGCCTCCAGATGTTGCTGGGCTCCAACTCCCATCATCACATACCATTTGCCATGCTGGCAGGGGCTGATGGGAGTTGGAGTCCAGCAATATCTGGAGGGTGTCAGGTTCCCCACTGCTGATTAAGGGGCAACACATGAATTTTTATGGAAACACCCAGGTGCAAAACGTTAATGGTTGTTTAATAAAAAGTTGCCACAGCAGCCATTTTGAATTGAGAAGTGCTGTTGTGTTTATGGATAATTATTTTCCTGCTGGTCTTCTTTCTACTCCAACCTCCCACCCGATCATCTCCCCCACTACATGCCAGATTCAATACATGTGTTTACTTATATATGCTTGCAAAATCATGTCTAGAACCCCACATGTAAGGAGAAGGGGTCAAGCTTGGAGTGGGGGTCAGTTTGGAACAAAAAATGGTTGGTGCACCATTTTAAAAATAGAGATGTGAGACTGGGGCAGAGGTGGGTAGGGAATACTACTACTACTACTACTACTACTACTACTACAACACATATGCTACCCATCTGACTGGGTTTCTCCAGCTACTCTGGGCATCTTCCAGCAAATTATAAAGCCACAGTAAAACATTGTACATTAAAAACCTCCCTATTCAGGGCTGCCTTCAGATGTCTTCTATAAGTCAGATAGTTGTTTATTTCCTTGACATCTGATGGGAGGATGTTCCACAGGGCGGGCGCCACTACCGAGAATGCCCTCTGCCTGGTTCCCTGTAACCTCACAGTGAGGAAACTGTGAGAAGGCCCCCAATAGGTGTATCTCAGTGTCCAGGCTGAACAATGGAGATGGAGACACTCCTTCAGGTAAGCACAGTTAGCTGACAAAAGGTAGGATGTAAATCCAGGTCTTCATAATTGAAGCCGTATTGACTATGCATGGGCCCATTTTGATGCCCCTAGTATTGCCTCTGGAGCTCACCTTATCACCTGACAATTGTAAATCAATATACTTCTAAATCTTCTGCAAAAAAAGAATTGTAGTTTGAAAATGAAATTCCACATGGGAGTTGAGCCCATTGGGATTCACTGGGACTCGTTTTCCATGTGACATAGGGCTGCACTTGCCTGCTGCTGCTTTCCTTCTTAGTCAGGGATGGGAACACCTTTCAGCCTACGGGGCCACATTCCCTTGTGAGGAACCTCCCAGGGGCCACTTCACAGCAGTGGGCAGGGTCAGAGTCAAAAGTGGTCTGAGCAAGAGATGTGACACTCACCTTTGGGCAGTTGACTAGCCACACAAGTCAGAGGTTTCTACATCCTCCCCTCTTATTTTCCCACCGCTCATTCAGGAAACAAGAGGCATCAATCCTATTCAAGAGCAGCTTCCAGCTAACCAAAAGCATTCAAGGATGGTGCGGAGCGGAACAGGGCAAGTAAAGGATATGATCTGGGGAGAAAGGGCCTGGCTGGAGAGACAGAGGGCCAGCTAGAAAACCTTGGAGGTCCACATTTAACCCACAGCTCTGATATTCCTTATCACTCTTCCAAGACATTCTTTAGCTTCCACTTTGATACATATTAATCTAAAAGAATGGATTTCTGCTATATGTCAGAGAGTACCATGGTTAATACCAGACCCAGTTAATACTGGAAACTACAGGGGAGCCATTAAAATGAGAGGGGTGGCCATGCGAGCTTTAAAGTGCCTCAGTAGGTTCCTAGATAAGGGAATGCAAAGAAAACTAGAGCAGGATCCTAACGGCTGGCAAATGCGACAGAATATATTTGCTGGGAGTGGGATAGGGAATATGCCTAGTGCTCTGTTTTTTTGTTTTTGTTTTGAAGAGGATTCTGTTGAGACAACCCAGGCAGAGGCTGGAAATAACAATGCTTTTGCATGCAGAACAATTCAAGGCACAGGCTTGTCATCACTTTGCAACGTCCTGCTGGCATCTGCTCAAAAACGCACTGGAAATTCCTGAAAGGTGATCCGCGAAGCTGGTGGTGAGAAAGAGCCAAACATGGCCGAGTGCCTTTTAAAAACACATCACTAAGAAACATAATAATTAGGAGTGTTGGCTAAAGTTTTTTGAGCTGAGGAAATGTGTCTGCTTTATCCAATCCGTCAATTAATCCTTTAAAAACCCACTTATTGTTGTATCTATCTTCCAGCGGTATTATAAATACTTGAATCTCCAGGCACCAGAGAGCTTGCTGCGGTTGTGGAGCTAGAAACATTCCCTCTAACGTGCTCATGCTTTGCACATGCAGGAAAATTCAAGAAAGGGAGTCATTCAGTCATGCAATTCTCCACATGCATTTTGGAAGTTACCAGAGTCTCATTCAGGACTACACCACATGTATTACTGAATTGTGGGTAACCCCTTGGGTCTGGACCCAACAACAAAAAATGTAAATCTCATTGGCAAACTTTGAAATCTCACAAAACTTTTCCTCATCCTGGAGCAGAGATGGAGAACCTGTGACCATCCAGATATTGTTGGAATCCAACTTCCATCTGTTCCAGCCAGTATGGTCAGTGATGAGGGTGATGGCAGCCATAGTCCAACAAAATATGGAGCGCCACATCTTCCTCATCGCCAACTGGCAGCATGTAGAGCCAGAAAATTAGATAAGCCTAATTCATGGGTAAGAAATAGACACTTAGGTCTTAGGGTCCTTCCACATGGGGGCTTAATATTGCAAATGAGTCCCTGTGAAATTGCAAGTGTGTTGTTGGCACATTATAATTTTCGCAACATCAGATTTCAATGGAAAGAGTAAATCCAGATTAAATGAGGAAAAAATATAGGTTGGCATTTTGATCACCATGTTATCTTGTGGATGCTGTGAAAAAAGAGTTACCGGTACATGAATGAGATGCACTATCCCACAAGAATCACCAGTCTGGAAGCACCCCTAGAATTCAAGGAATGGCAGAGAGACCTGACAGGTGACACTGGTCATGCCATTTCAATGATCCAGCAAGGGATTCCCCCCCCCCAGCCCAAGGTCCAGATGGAGAATCAGCTCACACCTCCACAGGCCATTTTTTATAGGTGAGCTGAGCCATGCACCTGTCCATCACCAGAAATCGTTCTTCAAAGGGGCTCGATGATGGTGAGCTGGTTTTGCCTGTTTGCAGGCTCAGTGTGGATTCAAAGGTAGGCAAAACTGTTTGCAAGGGAAAACATGCCTCTTTGAATTCAAACCACACCTGAAAGTGGACTGCTTCAAAGGGGCTTGCTATCAGTGCCCACCAGCCAATCAGTGCTGTCAGCAAAACTTACTTGCCAAGGAGCCACTGGGAGTGGACTTCAAGCGCCTGATTGTTCTTTTGCAGCTGAGTCTTTATCTGCCCTACATTTGATGTCACTTATGAGGTCTGCTCTGGAAAAAATGGCCTTGCAGACCCCCTGGCAGGCCTAATTAGGCTGGAGATTCCCCACCTCTGGCATCTAGGTTTGGAGTTACATCATGTAGTGAAAAAGGTCAGGGAACATTCAGATTGGAGGAATGCCAAGTAGCACTGTGATGAATATATCTGAGCTGAAGCTGGAGGCTGTGCAGCAAACAGATACAAGCAGTTCGGAGGGAAGCACAAACTGGATCCATTGATGCAACCTGCAATTTTAATCTGTTGCACAGAGAATAGAGCTCAGCATGATTGTGATGCTTTGAGCACATAAAAGCAGCCCAGTTATGTTTCCTGGAGTTAAGAAACAACTGTAGATGTTCCTCGGGCTGATAAGTTGTTACCCGGCCCAGTGAGTCCTCAGAATAATTCTATAAGTGGTTTTTCACCATGACTAACTGCAAAAGAGTGCTTAAGAAGTGTGGAAACATTTTGTCTCTATCTTCTTACCTCCACCTGCTGCATCTGAACCACTCCTGAAGATCCTTGAAGTTTCAGAAGTCTACTGGGTGTTGTGTAGAGCAGCTTTCAAGAAGAGGTTTTCAGAAATTCTTGCTTCTGTGTAGGGTTTATCATGCTCCTCTTTGGATCATGGACCTTGTCATCATGCCTGCACTTACGATGATTCAAAAGCAGTGAAAATGCACAGGGGTAATCTTCCTCCCAGGATTTTACTGCTTCAGTCTTCAAACAGGAACATAGGAAGTTGTCTTATGTTAGTCAAGGCAGGCATGCTCTTTATGGCTGAACTATGGACTGCACTTTTAAATGTTATTTGGGAGAAGGGTTTTAGTCTAACTCTCTTCCTCATGTATTAGCTTTCCTTGTCCCCATTTTCCAGGGACAGTCCTGGATTTACAGAAGCTATTCCGGTTTCTGATTTGATCCCGGAATGGCCCACTTTTCCTTAGTACATCCCTATTTTCATTGGAGAAATGTTGGAGGCATGGGTGTAGCCATGGTGGGCCAGGGAGAGGCAGCTGCCCCCCAAATCAATAACAATCAATATAAATACTGTACATAGCTAACTGAGGTTCTTCCCCCCCTAACATAAGGCCTGCCGCTGCCCCCAACAAAAATCCTAGCTAACACTCATGGTTGGAGGGTATGGAATAGGATGTCCCTATTTTCATCAGAGAAATGTTGGAGGATGTGGGATTTTCTTTGAAAATGAAAGCATCTAAACGTGGGATCCCCCAAAATCAATGCAAGGTAATACAGTCATAGGCAGGTTATACTGTAAGGGTTTTGTGGCCAGAATCAGCAGAACTCGTGATCAAAACAAGGACATCTACCCAGCACGTTTAGTTTGAGGTACCAGTAGAACATCAAGAAAGAAATGTTTGTGGTATAGGATAAATGTGGAAAATCAGATTTGGGAGTCATCAAGGAAAGATAGTAAATGAAGCCATGAAAAGAGGAGAATTTGTCTCTATTATACATTCCTTCTAGGGAACATTCCGTTTTCAGCATAATCATATTATATGGATTTAGAAAAGCATTGTACTAACTTGTATATTGTGAATGATGTCAGCTAGCAGGTATGCGCCTTAATGTGAGGACAGTCTCATTTTAGTTGTTAGCTCCTTTGTACATGTTAAAAATGTTCTGCTCGTTTGTTATAAATGTGTGCTCCTTTCCCCGTTCTTCTGGCACCATACCTCCCCCCCCCCTTTTGAGGTCAAAGACAAACGAAGGCCTCAAAATAAAAGCACTGGGATGTCATGAGAAACCTAGAGTGTCAGTGAGCACAAGACGGACAATGGTGACGTACGTTTTCCTCCGCCCAAACATTCCCTCGTCTTTCCAAAGCCACGTCTGACATCCTCCGTTTGCTTGCTGTGACCTGGCTGAGATGCTTTGTGCCCGATACTTTGGCAGCAGCGACGATGCACATTGTGCTGTGAGGATGAGGAGGAGATGATGACTAGCTTCTGAAGTCTGTCAACAAACAGCTGATGGCTAGAACAGATGCTGCTGCTGCCCAGAAAATGTTCTGATCCTTGATATATATTTTTTATTGAAACTGAATTATTCAGCTTACAGGGAATTTGGCAAGAGATAATTCACAGGATAATGGAAGTAACTGATGACAGCACCGAGATCATTAAGCCCCTTTCATTTGCAACACCACCAGCAAGGTTTTGGCTCCTTTTCAGATGTGTAAAGCCTGCTCCTTGACACACTGAGTCACTAATTGCCTCCAAAGTTTCATTAAAAGCAGATGCATTGCTAAAGAGCAAGTATTAGTCACACGCCTTTCAGAGTACAAGTAGATTTTCTGAGCATGGACAGATTGCCTGTCTAACAATACGAAAAGCAGTCACTAATGAAGTGACTGTATTCTTCATTGTACACACCTAATTAATACGAGCAAAACTGAAAAGCCTGTTGGGAACATGTTATAGTGATTGCATAAAAGGAGACTAGGGGAAAAGACGACTTTGTAATAAGATAAAATGCCATGTCTGAGCATGAATCCTGAGCGGAGTGCATTTGCGTTTCTTTCCCTCTTTTTAAGAAGTAATGGTGACCATGATCATGTAGCAGTGAATGTTTAGGCTCATGGCAGATGGACGTACTATAAACATTTGATTGATAACTTAAAGCCAATCCATTTTGTTGATGCTGTTTAGTCGTTTAGTCGTGTCCGACTCTTCATGACCCCATGGACCCGAGCACGCCAGGCACTTCTGTCTTCCGCTGTCTCCCGCAGTTTGGTCAAACTCATGCTGGTAACCATCTCATCCTCTGTCGTCCCCTTCTCCTTGTGCCCTCCATCTTTCCCAGAATCAGGGTCTTTTCCAGGGAGTCTTCTCTTCTCATGAGGTGGCCAAAGTATTGGAGCCTCAGCTTCAGGATCTGTCCTTCCAGTGAGCACTGAGGGCTGATATTACATGGACAAATTGGGAACTCCTGGCCATCTCTTGCCTAGTCTGTTGTCTCATGTGGCTCCCTTCATGTCTATCTAGCACTCTGCTTACCAAATGAGCCACTTCTAATGTCACTATGATTAAGTGACACCCTTCCTGAAATCCCTACACTGATTTGCTGCCTGCTCCTTACCTTCAAAGTCCTTCATGGCTTTTCCTGCCCTCCAGCCTGTTATTTCTTTGCTCCTTTATCTCTCTGCCCATGTTCTTTGACCTTCCAGTTCCATCACCTTCAGCCATCCAAAGGTGTTTTGCTTCCTCAAAAGATGGCACCCCTTCTCCCTTATTACACCATTTGCTTTGATCTGCTTCTTAGAGCATCTTTCCCTCTTAGGAGCCATCCACGCTGTACATTTAAAACAGTATCATACCACTTTAAGCAGTCATTGGTTCCCCCAGAGAATTCTGGGAACTGCGACCTGTTCAGGGTGCTGAGAGCTGTTCGGAGACCCCTCCCCCCCCACAGAGCTACAATTCCCTGGGAACAAATTCCACAGTTTAAGAAGAAATGCCATGGTGTACCTGTAGCAGCACAATCAGACGGCTCCATCTGCCCCAGCTGCAACAAAACATGCCTCTTCCATATCAGTCCCCACAGCCAAAGCAGGTGCTGTAACCTTCCAATAGTTTGACTTCACCCCAAGGGGCACTTCTCCATTGTTTCCCAAGACAGTCAGATGCCAATAGCTTCTGTGAGAAGCAGTCTTTCTTTTTGTCTAGACTGAATCGCTAAACAATGTAACTTAAACAAACACAGCATCCTTCCCTTTTCTACCCTTGCCTTCATCTTTCTACCCATCTACTTGTTTCTGTTTGTTTGTTTGTTTGTTTGCTTGCTTGCTTGCTTTGTGTCTATTTTCAGATTGCATGCTTCTCAGGGCAGAGATTTGTCCTATAATGTGTAAAATGCTATGCACACCAGTGACATTACAACTACTACTATAATAATGATAACAAAGGAACAAAGAAGCAAAACAGCAGAATAAGAAGGAATGGCAATTTGAGTAGAAATGTGTACGTTGATATCCTAGTTGATATCCTTTAATTAATTAATTTTTATAATGAATGATTTTAGAATGTTGTTTATGTTGTACTTTTGTACTGTTTTATTGTTGTTAGCCGCCCTGAGCCTGGCTTAGGCTGGGGAGGGCGGGATATAAATAAAATTTATTATTATTATTATAATGGCATCTTATAGAATGAAGCCACGTTAGTATTTCCTTTTCTTCTGAATTTCCTCTATTTGTTTCTGGTCCACTTTTCAGTGAAGCTACTGATTCGTATCTGGTGAGCCGAACATGAAAGCAGATCAGTCATAAAAGTTAACAAGTGCATAGCAGGTTCAGCTGGTTAGATGCCCCAAACTGGTTTTCAGAAATATATGCAACGTAGTGAAGTATATATTCTTTCTCTTACTTTTTAAATAGCTGCTCCTTTAGCTGAGTTGGCCCCATCTGTTGGTCCTAGGGAAATGGATTGTGGATGTGGCCATTATTTATCATCTCCTATAGCAGAAGCCACAGACTGTTGGCCTGTAGAGATCCATCATCACTGCATTAATCTAAGACAAATTGTGCAGTTATAGCACCACTTGACCTGAAGCGTCGAGCTGGGCACTACTTGTGCAAGTGCTTACTGGAGAATTTGAGGTGCATAGATTTATCACTGGGATTGACATGTGACAAGCTGGTGTGCAGTCGTAAATAAAAGTCTGTTTTGTGAGTTTATGGGGGGGGGGAGTTGAGAGCGTGCGGCGCAAAAGTAGTTACAAAGACTGCCACAGAAAGTTGAGAAATTATGGTTACATGAGGAAAAAAATGCTTAAAATGTCTAGGTTTGATATTTTCTTGTGCCCCAAGGCCCCAGTGTTGCTTCCTGCCACACTTCCTCCCTCCCTCTCTCTCTCTCTCTCTCTCTCTCTCTTCTTTTCTGACTGTGCAGTCAGAATTGAGTTTGGTTCATGTGGCGGTGAGGTTAGAACACTGCATGTGTACAAGCCGAAGTGCTGGGTTGGCTCTGGCAGTGTAACAGGGCTGCCCCAACCTCACCACCTTCCTGTCTTTCCCCATCCTGATAAGCAACAACAGGGCCGGTCCACACATGAGGCAAGGTGAGGCAATTGCCTCGGACAGCGGGATGCACAGGGGCAGCAAATCCCAAGGTAGATCTTTTTTCCGCCTTGTTCCCAATCTACTTCCTGCTTTATCCCAACCCTTCCTATGGCTATCTTAAGAGCAGAAAAAAGGAGCTAGTGCTTTAGTAACCCAACAATACAAAACATTTATCTCTACCAAAAGAATAATAAAATAATAATAAAAATGTTAAAGTTCATGCTATTATAGTAATTTTCTTTTTTAAAAATAATAATGGAATGATACCATACAGGAGCATAGATAACAATCCTTAATAAATGACTCCGTCTGTTAACAAATTAAATTTGTAAGCATGGAAAGAAGATTGACATTATATTACCTAATCTGCTTCTCCACCGAGAGACTGTAATACTATTTTTGTTTCATCAGGAATATGAATGCTGCTTGTGAAAATAATAATAATGATAATAATAATGATGATGATGATGATGATGATGATGATACCCCGCCCACCTGACTGGGTGGCCCTCATCACTCTGGCCAGCTTCCAGCATATATAAAAACATAATAAAACATTAAACATTAAAACTTCCCTATACAAGGCTGCCTTCAGATATCTTCTAAAAGTCAGATGGTTGTTTATTTCCTTGACATCTGATGGGAGGGTGTTCCACAGGGCAGGTATGACTACCAAGAAGGCTCTTTGCCTGGTTCCCTGTAACTTTGGGGCCCTCAGGGTGGAGATGCTCCCTCAGGTATACAGGGTCCAAGGCTATTTAGGGCTTTAAAGGTCAGCACCAATGCTTCAAATTGTGCTTGGAAATGTACTGGGAGCTAATGTAGGTCTTTCAGGATATGGTCCCAGCGGCAGCTCCCAGTCACCAGTTTAGCTGCCGCATTCTGGATTAGTTGTAGTTTCTGAGTCACTTTCAAAGGCAGCCCCAGGCAGAGTGCATTGCAGTAGTCCAAGTGGGAGATAACTAGAGCATGCACCACTCTGGTGAGACAGTGTGCAGGCAGGTAGGGTATCAGCCAATATATCAGATGGAGCTGGTGGACAGCTGCCCTGGACACAGAATTAACCTGTGCCTCCATGGACAGCTGTGAGTCCAAAATGACCCCAAGGCTGCGCACTGTGTGAGGTTTAAGGTGTCTGGTACAAGAAGGCCACAAAGTGTTTAATCAATGCATATACCTCATTAGACATTGTCTAAAAGCCAGTTTTCTTTTCTGGGTTTCATCTTAACTAAAGGTGTAATTAAATAAGAGATTGTTTTTACAGGCACAGGCACATATTTTAACCTAAACCTTTAATCATTATCCATATTGGAAATAATTTTGATTCCAGGTGGGACTTGCTCATTGCAGAAAAAAACCCTTTTGATAGAGCCTCAAAAGAAATAGCCTTGCACTCAGCGTGATGAAGCATCTCTGCTTGGGAATACAGATGCTTAGTAATGTTCCATAAAGGCTTCCTACCTGTAACAACAAAGGCTTCCAATAAATGAGACAGCATTGCCTGATTTCCTATGAACTTACAAAACAGCTATAAAGGATTAGTAGTCTGTAAAGCACTTACAATTAGCTTGTCCAAGGAACAAAACAAAAATAGAAAAGTGAGAGTCTTCTAGCTGAATCCTAAGAGATCAGAGCTATGCAGCATGCTATAAGCAGCTCGGGGGTATGACTGCTTACTTATGCCTACTGCCTCAGTTTCCCTTATTGAGTAATGCAAATTTCTGAAATGATGACAGGGAATACTTTTGGGGCACTGTAGTCTGCTTTTGCAATGTCTAATGTGAAGTAGATTACTAGATCATTTGGTCAATTATTGAGTAACAGATTGATTGACTCCATGGATAAATGCCTTGGGAAAACAAAGAGGGTTTTCCTCTTGGATAAAGGTAAAGGTAAAGGGACCCCTGACCATTAGGTCCACTTGTGACCGACTCTGGGGTTGCGGCACTCATCTCGCTTTATTGGCCGAGGGAGCCAGCATACAGCTTCCGGGTTATGTGACCAGCATGACTAAGCTGCTTCTGGCGAAACAGAGCAGTGCACAGAAACACCGTTTACCTTCCCGCCGGAGCAGTACATATTTATCTATTTGCACTTTGACGTGCTTTTGAACTGCTAGGTTGGCAGGAGCAAGGACCGAGCAACGGGAGCTCACCCCGTCGTGGGGATTCGAACCGCCGACCTTCTGATCAGCAAGTCCTAGGCTCTGTGGTTTAACCCACAGCGCCACCCACATCCCTCTTGGATAGAACTGGCTACAGTCAACTGAAGACTGGTGAGGGGACCACTGTAAGAGCCCATTGTGCTATCCTGGAATAACTATGAAGATGTGCCCATAGAAGAGCAGTTGTCAGCCCTCTGTGGTGAATTGTGGAGATCGCTAAACTGACGGTGTGCTCAGACAGGAGCTTCCCATATTCATGACAGGGTTTAGTTCAGGGGTCGGCAAAGTTTTTGAGGCTTGGGTCAGTTTATTGTCCCGCAGATGTTGCGGTGGGCCGGAGTGCGTTTGTCCGTGCATGTGCACACATGCACAAATGCTATTTCTGGCACTCCTTCTGGCGCGGAGGAGGCGTGCGCAGCTTCCCATTGACTGCAGGAACTTGAAGCTGCTTCCAGCAATGCCCTTCCTGTGTTCTCTCAGCTTGAATCTCCTGTTCCTGCACCAGTCTGACAAATGAAATTGTTAGGCAATACCTGAATACCTCACAGTTTTGTTGCACAAAGTTGGGCAATTCATATCAATAGGCACAATGGAAAGTGTATGGAATGGTTAAGCGGTGAGGCCCATAAATGAGAAAAGAGCTATCCTATGTAGCAGAATGGATTGTGCAGTGATAGTCCTTCTTGAAAACCATGCTAGAAATAGAAACAGCTAATTTGTTAACCCTCAAAAAATGTGAAGTAGCTGGATTTTATCTTATAGAACGTACATTGTTTCCTTCCTCTGCTTTATATAGGGAAATGTGTCCAACAATAGAATAATTGTGCTTAATACACGCCCCCCGCCCTGCCTCGGACTGAAGTGCTTGTTAACAGAGGGGTTACAATAGTACATGGTTTTAATTATTATTCATTCATTATTATTCATTCAGCTGCATAGTCCAGCCCTGCCATCTCAAAGGAAAGCAACAATCAAACAACCACAAATAATATAGCAAGTTAGCTTTAGGGAAAAAAGAAAAATAAAACTTCAGTCTTTATTAAAAGCCAACCGAAACAGAATGATTTCACATTGTTTTTAAAACTCCAGGTTTTGTGAGACTCCAGGTGTAGGAAACGTAACAGTCGCTGAGCTGCTACAGAGGATACTTTTGTGTTTCACCTGGAAGTGCATACAAAAGAGATGCACAAATGATTTGTACAGCTCCTAAATTTGCTTCTAGGTTGTGTGTGAAGCAGGAAATAGCAGATGTTCCTTGTTGCAGACTTGCATGTTCTTCCAGAAGCACTGTGTGTGTGTCCCCTTTTTGCAGGACATGTAGGGAAGTGTGTTTAATTAAGTGTACAGCACCTGAAGATATTTGCATTCTTTGAGGGGCTTGGGCAAAACCATAATATTTTTCATGGTTGGACTAGCTCATCATGAAGGAGAAGAGGTGGCACAGGATGGCTGCATTATTATTTATTTTTATTTTGCAGGGGGCGGGGAAATGTCACCACTTTAAGCAGTGACAGAGCTGCAATAGCAACCCAGCGGTGTTTCTCGCTGAATCACAAACAGAATGGCCAAATGGGAGGGATACTATTCTGAGGAAAGCACCTATGAGAATACTTGGGAGGAGGGGGAAGTCTGTGTGGGTGCCTGCCTGGATCAGGGCTCAGCTGAGAGCCAGGAAGTGGAGGACCTCTGCCTCCCATTTAGCCTCTTGTCCTGAGTCAGATCATCACTGGAGCAACAGCTCCCTTGGGACTCTAAGCTCCTGTTTATTGCCGGCCAGCTGCCTGTCTCTCCAGAACCGGGCAAATGCACACTGACTAGGTCATTCCATGCTCTGAGCCCCTAAGCAGCAAGGGCCTTTCATCCCTGCTAAATGAATGTCTGTCAGCATGCGGTCCGCAGGAAAGATAACCTCTAGGAGCACAAAAATGCGATTTATTAGGCCCAACACATTTCGGTCAAGTTCTTCAACCTTGACACTATAAAATATATAAAAAAATACATTGCCATTTGAATAGTTTTATTGATAAAACGTAGGTAAAATACTGCCAAGTATTACAAAGACAATGGTTGTCAATGGGATTTACCTCTTAAGATTCTGCAGCAAGATGGAATCTAGGATTTCCTGATTTCCTCATGAATTGCACATAACTTGAGCTGTGACTGATACTTCTATAACTGCGAGGCTTTAATCTTCGCATGGTTCTCCAACTTGCCAACATGCATTTTGTGCAGAGTTAGTGTTGCTCGCCTCCCGAAATGCTCCAGATGTCAGTGTGGAAAATTAGTTTCAGGGTCTCTTTGTTTTCTTGCTAGAGGACCCATTGATCCTGCTCTCTAGTTGAGATGGACTTCGCTTCTTACAAAGCGAACACAACCACTTCACCATACCCCAGATTCTCTGAGACAACACGTAACAATCTGAGCCTAAATAACAATGCAACAGAGTACTGAGAAACAAAAATAATTATTTTTGAATCCAGTTGAACTGTGTGTTGAATTGGTTTGGGTGTTAATTAAATTCAAAAAACACCCAAAGGCATCATAACTAATTTACATTAAAGGCTCTTTTATATCAATGGAGTAAACACAGGCAGCTTGGTCTACACACCCAGAGGTGCATTTTAAAACAAATGTTCTTTAATCACTTCAGACGCCTCCAAGGACTCACTTGGTGCTTAAAACTGGCTCATTCAGGTCAAAACTTTAAACCAGCAATGCTTTGCAAGTATCACTGCTCTAGTGCACACCTGGAGCTCCTCTGGTATTTTTATTTATATCTCTGTGTATTTATCTAATTAAGGTCTATACCATTGTTTGTAATAAATAATTTCAAGGCAGTTTACACATGTAATGTTGTTAAAATTAAAACTATTATAAAATTATTAAATATAATAAAAAGGTGAGCCATCTACCGACAGCACTTCAATTCCCCCCCCCCACTAGATTCAGTCTTAAGTTTATTGCCCATGAACTTGCACACCTTCTTTTTTGAGCTTCTGAGTAACAGCTGAAGCTGCCTATGGTTATTGTTCTTTCTGCATATTGAAGTTTGTGTGTGCAGAAAAGTGAAAATGGTTTTAGGGCCTCCCGGTTTATGGCATCATGATTTTTCAGCATAAATGCCGTTGAAGGTCTGGTTCAATGAGGCCAGCATGCCACCTTAAAATATTCTTAGTGCAAAACCATTAGAGAGTCTCTTCTGCTCTGCCTGCACAGTCAGATGCACAATGCAAAAGGTTTTTCAGCATGTGTGCATTAGTATTCTTCATGCTCATACGCAGCATGATATTCCCCACTCGGTCTGCTGTTCTCTGAAAGCACATTTAAAGTCACACAGACCATACTACAGATCCAAAAACTAACTGCCAGGAAGAAATGAGCTTACAATTTTAGGTGGTCAAATCTGTCCATTTTAATGCTAATTTTAGGCACAAACCATGCCCCCTTGAAATATCCCTTTCTCCCCAGTCCCTATCACTATCTGTCTCTCAGTTGGTAACAAGTATAGCTGAGCAAAAAAAACCTCCCACGTCTCCCATACAGAGATCATGAGCTGACAGTGTGGTCAGACTCACCTGACATCTCTCTGGTTGCATTTGTTGCATATTGAGATGGACAGGGGGTGGTAAGAGGAGGTGATGAGGTTGATACAGTGCAACTGCACCAGCAGAGCCAATACAGCGCACTTGCTGGTGTGTTTGTACCTCACCACCCTCACCGCCCTCTCCCACTCTCCATCCTGGTATGCAGCAGCGACTTAGCCCAAAGGAGATCAGGTGAGCAGTGTGGCTCCACCACGCCACCCATTACTGACTGATGCAGATTCAGTGGTTTGACTGTTCTCCAGGACTATGCATGCCGGCTACTGTACTTAACGGTGTGAGCATGTCTAGGCTGTATGAATGGCCCCAGGAAGGAGCAAGATAGTAGAATCTGCATGTGGGTGGTGTGCATGGCCCTTCCTGTTCCAGGAAATGACCAGCTGCATTGCAATGTGTCCAGCAGGAAGTGATGTCAACAAAGGAGGAAGAGTTAGAGCCACATGAGGATCCTGTGCATTTTGCTGCGTGAGCATGGGAGAATCTGGATTGTGGCCTTTCTTTGGGGATAATTTTGTTTTAGTCCCTGTGGAGAAGTCATATTTTAAAATGTGTCTAATGAGACGGTGTTTGCGTTATATATGCAATGTCTAGGAGTTCACTATGTGTGTGTAGTTATGTGACGGATTAAGTTTAAAATACAAAGGATCCACTGGTGGCTGGCAGTTAGCTGGTACTGAGTTATATTCTTCTTTCTTTGGCAATCACTCGTAGCTGAGTAAGATTGTCTTCCATGAACACAGTCTTAACAGTGAGTCGTAAGTGACTGTGGAGGCCAATTCTGGCTCTACACGTCCTTCCACAGTGGGGACATAGGTTTCCAGGCAGGAGTCCATCACAGTGAGGGTTTGCCAAACATGCCTTCCTCTTAGCTCATTTCTCCTTTTTGCCCTGAGTTTGTGCTTCTTCAAAGTCCGTGACACCTTCGGTAAAGGCTGTTCTCCAGTTGGAGCACTCGAAGGCCAGTGTTTCCCAGTTACCAGTGCTTATGTTACTTATTAGTTTTTTTATTTGCCTTGAGACCATCTTTAAACCTCTTTTGTTGTCCCCTGCTATTTTGCTTTCCATTCTTGTGTTGGGAATAGAGTAGTTGCTTTGGAAGACGATAATTAGGCATCCGAACAACAGGACCAGTCCAATGAAGTTGATGTTGAAGAATCATTGCTTTGACACTGGTGATCTTTGCTTCAAAATGTACATTGGCATTCGTTCACCTGTCTTTTCAAGTGATGTATATTTTTTTCTGGAGACAACATTGATGGAATCTTTTGAGGAGTTGGAGATGGCGTTTATAAATGGTCCATGTTTCACAAGCATACAGTAAAGTTGGTAGGACGATAGCTTTGTAAACGAGCATTTTGGTTTCCCTGCAAATCTTTACTGAGTTATATAAGACTGGTCTGGGAACAGCAAGGTTCTTTTTATATTGAGTTAGAGAATGGTAAAATTGCACTTCTGATTGGCTCGTTGGATTGAAATTCTTGGTCACTCATAGGAGAGGATTCTCTGCCACTGAAATCTGATTGGTCGAAGGGTAGGCTGGCTGGAATATAAATAGGCTAGTTCTCCCACAGCTCAGGGAAGGAGTATGACAGATTTAACCTGCTGACAAAAAGCGGAAGCAGAGGAAGAACCTGGAAGAGATGGCTGAAGGCAGGAATCTTACATCTGCTGCTGGAGCTGAAACAAGACAGGCAAGAGGCTATTGAGATTAGGGAAAGCCTGGTAATATTGTCTGTCCCCCCAGATGCTAAATCATTGACTTAAGCCAAATATTGGCAGAGAGGCCATCTAAGAGCGGTGAGCAGTGAGGAAGAATTTTACAAGGACCTTCTGGAGCAGACCAGAGAAAAGAACTGCCTGTGAGACTGAATTATAAGACAACTAACAGAAATCCTTAGTACTAAGAGGGACTAAGGGTAATTGGCATATACATTAACTTTAGGCTAAGAACAGAGCTTTGCAAATCCGTCTCATGTAGGTGTCTGTATTGAAAGCAGTTATCATTTAAAATATCAACCTCCTTTTAAAAGCCAGCATAACCCTTAAAGAGACAGCAACCAATTAAGTATAGTATTTATGTTGCCTTTTAGCTAATAATAAAGAAAGAACATCTCTCTCTTTTTTTTACTTATGAAGTGTGTCTGGCTGGTTTTGCACCATATCTAAAGTACCACAGCTACTGGGTTATACATTAAATGCACAGTATAACTATTTGATGGCAGTGCTTTGAAGATGAATCAGCAGCAGTAAATAAAAGCTGATTCTCCACACATTAAAGAAAGCTAAATTTCTACAGTCCCAAGGTGCATATTACAATCCATGTGTGCCTAACTCTAGGGATGGGTGGATCTGTCAGTTTTGGTTTCTCTCAGCTTCTCGTTTCCTTTACGTTCAGTTCTCCACGATTCCGCATCACTTTGCTATTTTTGTTGTTGATGCATTTGCTCTTCAGGTAGAGCTACAACATACATTTAAACCATATGACTCTTGCAAAGAATAATGGAATAATGGGAACTATAGTTGCTGCCTCATGGAGCTACAATTCCCAGCATCCTTAAACTACAGGTCCCAAAATTCCTTGAGAAATCATATGCTTTATATATGTACATTGGATGTGCTTTCTGTTGTGTAAGTGGTCTCCTCCTCCTCCTCCTCCTCCTCCTCCTTCACAATCCATAGGCAACCACTTTAAAGGCTTCTCTTGAAATTCAAATAGTTCCAGAGAGGTGTGGCTAGTTTGGCCCATGTAGCCACTGCAACTCAAAAAGAAAGCAATTATAAAATATGTTTTTATTATCATTTCCACCATCGGCCCCCACCTGCAGCTACTGTGCCCAGTCATTTCTGCCTTTCATCACTTGCATTGTTGATGCCTATAGGATCTCGATGCCAAACAACAGCGGAGAGGTGGAACACCGCCATCCCGCTGTCTCCCGACGTGGTTCGGAGGCTGGCAGGGGGAGAAGCGCGCTTTCCCCCCTGCCAGCCCCACAAGCTGGGGGACAGCGGGGTGGCGTGCTGCACCTTCCCGCTGTCCCCCGACCTGGTTTGGAGGCTGGCGGTGGGGAGAAGCCCGCTTCTCCCTGCCGCCAGCCCCGCAAGCTCGGGGGACAGGGCGGAGGCGCAGCGTGCCCAGGCTTAGCTTCGCGCAGCTCTCCGCAAGCAGTGGGAGCCCGGCGCTGGGCTCCCACGCTTGCGGAGAGCTGCATGTTCTGGGGGCTGGGGTCGGGGGAAGTTCGGGCTTCACCCGCCCCAGCCCCGCGCCTGGGGAAAAAATAATTTCCCCCCCTTTACCCCCCCCAAAAAAATTAGGTGCGTCCTATGGGCCGGTGCATCCTATAGGGCGAAAAATATGGTATGTTTCACTCACACCACAACTCCTAAGAAAAGATACTGTCTGGATTGGACCCAAATGGAACATAGCATGCCCTCCGTCAGGTATCTCATTGTCTCCTAAAATAAAGTTGACTACCCCTTCAACTTGATATCGTTCTCGGCCAAGGTGAGTCACAAACTGGGATATCTGGAATAAAAATGAAGCCTCCCTGAAACATATGTTTATATACTGTTCTATACTTCCTAAATTTTGGGAGAAAGTGCTGGATTGTATAACTATGACTGTTCAGAAAAATAATTAAAAATTTCAGCAGAGAATATTCTTCTGAACCATATACCTACTATATGGAAGTTAACGACGGGACAACAAAAAATGAATTTTATGTGCTCTAATGGTAGCCAAGAGGCTGTTATTGATGAACTGGAAGAATTAAGACATGATCTCCTTCAATCAGTGGATTGATAATATGAAAACACTTGCAACCTACAAACAGACTGCTTACAGACATAGACTCTGTTTGGATAAATACGACAATATTTGGAATGAATTTATGCAAAATGTAGTAGGCTATGAATATTTATATTAGTTTAGGAGAATAATACCAACTTTATAAAATAATGTATGGGTTAGGGTATTTTTATATATATTCATATAATTTTTCCCCTTTACACAGTTGTGTGTTTTGTTCTTTTTTTCTTTTTGTATTGCTTTATTATTGAAAAAGATTCAATAAAGTATCAATTTTTTTAAAAAAAAAGATGGATCCAGGAAACAAACAAACAAACAAAAAATCCACAATCCAGCTGTTTCGTGTTATTAATATTCAGTCACCCCTAAAACAAATGCCAAGTTCTCCGGAGTTGAGTCAGGCCACTGAAATTAGAACTAAGCAAAAGTTATGCTTACATAATCAGGCAATGTGCAAAGAATATGACCTAGCATGCTGAGAATCTGTAGCATTCAAAGCTGCCAATGAGATGAAGCTCAGGGGAAACACAGCATTCGGGGACACTGTCTATTTTTACTGGTTGTGTTTTGAGAATAAAAGGGAGTTTTTAGCCACGGGAATGTATGCCTTTAAGAAGATTGTCCCAGAACTGAAGGCAGGAGTTTGCATCCTTTCACATCCCCCTAATACTTTTTATCCCCATTCCCAACACAGTAGCTAATCTTACAGCCTCTTTAGAGAGGCCTTTCCTAGTAAACTCCCTGTTCTCATCCCTCAGTGTCCCAAACCACGGAAATAGGATTATTCTATCTTCTAGACATGCCAACTCTGGGAGGAAGTGGAGAGTGGGTGAATTAAAAACAGCCTTTGAAGTCGCTGCCAGTGCAAAATGTAGTAGCCCATCTTTCAACAGGAGCAGAGAGTATAAAACTCCGATCTTGGCACGACTTCGCTGCCTGCCTGTTACGGGCACAGCTCAAAAGTGCTGCTTTTTCACAGCTTCAAGGGCTCTAAGCAGCCAGGGACCTGCATGCTGGCTCCCATATGTTCTTCCCTGACCTTCAGTGAGGATGCCTGTGTAAAATAACCTTTCTTAAATCAGCTTACTTTGGCCAGAACATGGTGTCCCAGGACAGAAGCCAGACATAGTTGTTTGCTGAATTTGGCAACTAGTAATCATCATGATCTTGCAAGAAGGGAAGAATGGGTGTGTGGTTAAGGCATAGGACAGGGTATCTGGGTTTGCATCCTCGCTCTCCAGCAGATTGTATGTCTGGTTTCAAGCCTCGCTTGCCCCACATGCAATTATTATGATTAACAAACAGACAGATCACTTGATCATATCAAGATCCAATATATTCATATTAGGTTGCATAGCAGATAGTCATAAAATGTAAAATAGTAGCAGCGCATGAAAACTTTTGCAGTAGCAACTTTCCCCTGCATCAAGACTAAACTGCCTTCTAACTGCTCCAATTAAAAAGGATATATGCCGATTTCCTGAACTTCTGTTTCAGAAAACTCTTGAGCAAATGAAAACATGACTAGTGCCATCTAGTGTATCTGATGCTAGACACAATTCCAGCCTTTATTGTTAAAGTGAACGTCTGTAATTTGAGGAATGTCACCATCATCTTATTGTTGTTAGCATTAGTTAGTCACTCGTTCAAAATAAAAAGTCTCAAAGTGAGTGAGCAACAAGATAAAATACAGATAAAGAAAACAATGTGCACATAAAGCACAACAACGCAAGGGGCGTAAGTCCTACATCTCCCCACTAAAAAATGAGTGCCATGGTAGAATTTAGCTTAGCCGCCAAAAGTCTAAGTAAAAAAGAATGTCTGAGGCTGGTGTCTAAATAATGACAATGAGAAGGCCAAGCACATTTTCCTGAGGAGAGCAGAAATGGGAAGGAGGAAACCACTGAGAAAGTTTGTTCAATGTGCTTATTGTGAGCATTGGCACCACCTTGCGCCCACGATTGAGGAGGCTGACATCCCTCATGTGACGTCCTGCAGTGCAATGTTGCCTGATGTTGTGCTGTTTCCGCTGGATATTGAGGGGGTTCAGACTCTCCTTAAAAACCTGAGGGGGGGGGGAGTGCCTTCCTGCCAGGAGGTGGCGCCCCTGATTGTGAAAACAGTATTTTGAGAGAAAGACAAAAACCTCTCTCTGCCCTTTTTCTCTACACCGATATTGGATTTATAACTTACATTTTCCACAGGTGGCAAATCGTGGTTTTATGTGACCTGCTTCTGTAAACAGAATGTAATACCTGTATGAACTAGAAAGTGTATTTGAGTTACAGTGGTACCTCGGGTTAAGAACTTAATTCGTTCTGGAGGTCTGTTCTTAACCTGAAACTGTTCTTAACCTGAGGTACCACTTTAGCTAATGGGGCCTCAAGCTGCCACTGCGCTGCTGCTGTGGCACGATTTCTGTTCTCATCCTGAAGCAAAGTTCTTAACCTGAGGTACTATTTCTGGGTTAGCGGAGTCTGTAACATGAAGCATCTGTAACCTGAAGCATCTGTAACCCGAGGTACCACTGTAATACATCTCAGGTTCTGTTCTACATTGAATGGATGCATTCAAATTGAGGGAGACATTTTGGCACTTTTAAAATACAGATTAGGCTTATTAAATGTATTGTTGTGAGGTTGGGGTTTTTGGGGGGTGGGTGGCGAGTAGGCTGTATGCCTGAGTCCCTTCTAATTCCTGGATCCACCAATGATTCAATTGTTGGAATAGCCCGGCCAGCTTCTTGGTAATGCGGACCCCCCCCCCCCAAGTATGGGTTGTTAAGGTGACAAAGGAAGTGGCTCTGTGCCAGAGGAAAAATGGGTGGGCCCCTTTCCTTAACTGGCTGGGAGTTAGATGGACAAAAGTCAGAGTATTGTGGGAGAGCTGGGCGAGAAGCAGGCTGCAGGCAGAAGTCTGAGAGGGAGAGACATGCATGAATCCAAGGCTGTGGCTATGGGAGAAGCAAGAGCTTCTTAGTGTGTTAATACTGTGAGCCCCTCCACCATAGGTTCAGATTGTATATGTGTGTAAATAAACCATATATCATAAAGACACCACAGTCTCCACTGTCCCTCATTCCAAGGTAACCTGAAACCTTGCACCACTCAGATGTTGGGGTGGCATGCAACTGTATGAATTGCTTCCAACTAAAAGAAGTCCTGAAGCAATTTACTAGCTTGTTAAAGAAAAACCCCAACAATAATAAAATAACATAAACATATTAAACATAGATTCAACAATATAATATCGCTGATGCCAAACCATTGACAAGGTTGGTGCAAGGCAGGCCTTTCTGAGGAGAGAATCTCATAAATCCCATGGGTAGTGTATAAATAAATTACGACTACTACAAAAATAAAATAAAATACCCATTGTCTTGTGGCCACCCTTGGACTCGGCATGCAGAGCAGGGCCTGAGGGGAGGACTTCAGGAAATTCAAACTATAAAAAGGGCCTTCTTGATGGTGGCATCCGCCCTGTGGAACGCCCTCCCATCAGATGTCAAGGAAATAAACAACTACCCGACTTTTAGAAGACATCTGAAGGTTTAGGGAAGTTTTTAATGTTTGATGTTTTATTGTGTTTTTAATATTCTGTTGGGAGCCACCTAGAGTGGCTGGGAAAACCCAGCCAGATGGGTAGGGTATAAATAATGAATTATTCTTAAATTTTTAAATTATTATTATAAAGTGTTAAAACTAGTCCTTTGAATTGGGCCTGTACTGCCTGTGTAGTCAAGGCAGAACCGGTGTTATGTGTTCATGTTTTTTCTTGTTCCAGTTGACAATCGGCATTCTGCACCATCTTCAAAGGCAACCCCACATAAAACACATTGTAGTTGTCCGACCTGGACTTTACCAGAGTACAGCCAAGACAACATAGGCTATACACAGGCTAAAGTAGAAGAAAATGTTCGTTTCTGTTTTGATGTAATTTTTGTTGTAAAAACATTGTAAGATGAAAAATTGGAAAAAATAAAATATTAAAAAAATATATAAAGACAACACAGGTCATCTCTAGATAGTCACAAAGATATTCCGTCACCCTACTTGTAGCCAATCCTCCATCTCTGAACCTGCTTTCATGCGTCTGCTCACACAAGCAGGTTTAAGTCAGAGCAGAAAACTCATGTGAGATTGTGACTTCTCTCCTGTGTATAGGGGGGATGCAATTTGCTTAGTGTGAGCTGTAGACAGGCATTTAGGTAACTATAAAACACTGATGTGTTGGTTTTTCTAAAATACAGTAATAATAATAATAATAATAATAATAATAATAATAATAATAATAATAAATGATAAATCTAAGCATGCAGTGCCCTCTAGAGTTGATTTTTGGAGAACACTGTTATTTCACCACAGTTAAAATTTAATTATTGCTATCCGTACTTTTCTGCATTGCATTTCACTGATGATAATTCCCACCCCCAAATGTGTACATATTCCTGGAACTCAGGATATCACTTCATGCATCTGCTGAAGTGGTCTGAGCTTATGGCATAATACATTTCTTAGTCTCTAAGGCTCTTTGCTCTTTTTACTGCAATGGACTACACAGCTACCAGCCTGCCCTCAAATTGCTAAAAAACATATTACTGCTTCCAAATCAATATAAATTGTTTGAAATGCTTTATCGCACAATCATCTTATTCATCCCCTCAGTTCCTGCTTCCTCCATCCTTTTCTCAGCTGTTGTCCTTTCACTTTCAGCGCTCTGTAATACAGTGGTACCTCGGGTTACATACGCTTCAGGTTACAGACTCCGCTAACCCAGAAATAGTACCTCGGGGTAAGAACTTTGCTTCAGGATGAGAACAGAAACTGTGCTTCAGCAGCTCGGCAGCAGCAGGAGGCCCCATTAGCTAAAGTGGTGCTTCAGGTTAAGAACAGTTTCAGGTTAAGAACTGACCTCCAGAACAAATTAAGTACTTAACCCAAGGTACCACTGTATTTATGAAATTAACTTTATAATCCCTGTCAATGTATGTGTTGCCTATGATAGGGTAGATGGAAACCTTTGCGCCCATTCATCAGGTGAATTTTTGCCTTACATCCTATTCTCAAGTCCCCCTAGAGATACATGGATGCAGAGGGTGCCTTCTATGAACCAGAATCAGTTCTGGCATTTGACTTGCCATTTTGGTGAATGGATGCGACAACATATTTTATGGCATCTTTTCCTACTGGTGTCCAAATCCAGCAGGAAGCAGTGGATCCAAAGACTGTTTAGATCGCATCACATCACACTTCTAAGGACAGATGAATGCAACTGATCATTTTGGTGTTTAATTAATTAATTAATTAATTAATTAATATTTTATTAAGTCCGCTCACCTCTCTTGGTGAGGTGGCATTGCTGGATGGAAGGGGTTTCACTGGGGCCCCGACAGTGGAATTCAAATGGCAGTGCCCTTCCTGATACGCGGCGGGGGCATATGCCCCTCCTTTCCCTTCCATTTACCTGCACCCTGCATTGGCGAATAGGGATGCAGGCTGGGACATGGGCTGTCTGTGCCAGGGGGCAGAGCCAATGGAGCCGACAGTGGGCTTCCCTTGGATCCGCCTCCTGCCCATTTAAGCAGCCCATACCTGGGGCATGGCCTGTTTGTTCCTGCACTGGGTTTCCCACCCACCCACAGTTTACACTGATAGACAATGACTTTACTGCGGCTACGGTGGTCACCTTTCTTTATGGGGGGGGGCAGATGGGAATTTGCCCACCGGGCTAATTGGCACTGATGCGGTGGTTTTGCCTACCTCATAGCAATTTGTCAAAACTGGTTGAGCATTGGGGCAATCTCAAGTGATAATCTCTGCTGGAAACTGTACATTCATAAATAAGAGTTTTTATCCCATAGGTTTTTGAATAAATGCTTAGGTGTTCCATTCAGTAGGACTACCAAAGATGAATTTTGTCACAAAGCAGAGCGGTATTTCATAGAATAGAATCATAGAATCATAGAGTTGGAAGAGACCACAAGGGCCATCGAGTCCAACCCCCTGCCAAGCAGGAAACACCATCAGAGCACTCCTGACATATGGTTGTCAAGCCTCTGCTTAAAGACCTCCAAAGGAGGAGACTCCACCACACTCCTTGGCAGCAAATTCCACTGTCGAACAGCTCTTACTGTCAGGAAGTTCTTCCTAATGTTTAGGTGGAATCTTCTTTCTTGTAGTTTGGATCCATTGCTCCGTGTCCATTTCTCTGGAGCAGCAGAAAACAACCTTTCTCCCTCCTCTATGTGACATCCTTTTATATATTTGAACATGGCTATCATATCACCCCTTAACCTCCTCTTCTCCAGGCTAAACATGCCCAGCTCCCTTAGCCATTCCTCATAAGGCATCGTTTCCAGGCCTTTGACCATTTTGGTTGCCTTCCTCTGGACACGTTCCAGTTTGTCAGTGTCCTTCTTGAATTGTGGTGCCCAGAACTGGACACAGTACTCCAGGTGTGGTCTGACCAGAGCAGAATACAGTGGCACTATTACTTCCCTTGATCTAGATGCTATACTCCTATTGATGCAGCCCAGAATTGCATTGGCTTTTTTAGCTGCCGCATCACACTGTTGGCTCATGTCAAGTTTGTGGTCAACCAAGACTCCTAGATCCTTTTCACATGTACTGCTCTCAAGCCAGGTGTCCCCCATCTTGTATTTGTGCCTCTCATTTTTTTTGCCCAAGTGCAATACTTTACATTTCTCCCTGTTAAAATTCATCTTGTTTGTTTTGGCCCAGTTCTCTAATCTGTCAAGGTCGTTTTGAAGTGTGATCCTGTCCTCTGGGGTGTTAGCCACCCCTCCCAGTTTGGTGTCATCTGCAAATTTGATCAGGATGCCCTTGAGTCCATCATCCAAGTCGTTGATAAAGATGTTGAATAAGACCGGGCCCAAGACAGAACCCTGTGGCACCCCACTAGTCACTCTTCTCCAGGATGAAGAGGAACCATTGATGAGCACCCTTTGGGTTCGGTCAGTCAGCCAGTTACAAATCCACTGAGTGGTAGCATAGTCAAGACCGCATTTTACCAGCTTCTTTACAAGAATATCATGGGGCACCTTGTCAAATGCCTTGCTGAAATCAAGGTAGGCTACATCCACTGCGTTCCCTTCATCTACCAGGCTTGTAATTCTGTCAAAAAATAAGATCAGGTTAGTCTGACATGACTTATTTTTCAGAAATCCATGCTGACTATTGGTGATCACAGCATTCCTTTCTAGGTGCTCACAGACTGTTTGCTTAATGATCTGCTCCAGAATCTTCCCTGGTATTGATGTTAGACTGACTGGGCGATAATTATTTGGGTCCTCTCTTTTCCCCTTTTTGAAAATAGGGACAACATTTGCCCTCCTCCAGTCTGCCGGGACTTCGCCTGTTCTCCAGGAATTCTCAAAGATGACAGCCAGTGGTTCTGAGATCACATCTGCCAGTTCTTTTAATACTCTTGGATGCAGTTCATCTGGCCCTGGAGACTTGAATACATCTAAACTAGCCAAGTATTCTTGTACTATCTCCTTAGTTATTCTGGGCTGTGTTTCCTCTGCTGAATCATTTGCTCCAAATTCTTCAGGTCTATCTTCCCTGGTAGTGATGTCAGACTGACTAGGCGGTAATTATTTGGGTCCTCTCTTTCCCCCTTTTTGAAAATAGGGACAACATTTGCCCTCCTCCAGTCTGCCTCCTCATGCTGCATTTTTACATTCATAAAGATACATGCCATTAATATCCTCAAATACTTCCCAAAGTTATAGCATTTTAATGCTGTCCTAATGTAACTAAAAATAATAATCATACAATGTGATAGGAATATAAAAATGTGATTTGAATATAAAAAATGGCAAGACTAAATGTCCTGTGTTGGATTCTAAGTAAACTGCTATAGGACCAGATTGTAAAATGCATATTAATTTGTATGTAAATTTAGAGCTGGGTCTTTATTTCAATATCTTTGTCATGAGGGCATAGAATTTTGAGGCTTTGCAGTTGTTTAGCAAATTTGCTTTTTCTTGCATTGGAACAGAAGCAGCTGACAACAGCTTCCAGGGAAAATCAAAAGCTGAAACTGTTCTAAAGTAATATTATATGGTGTTGTGCCATTTCCCCCCTGTGAAACTTCCTAATATCTTTCTTTTGTGTTTCCCAAGCATTTTGATAAATGGAAGAATGTCTACCTGGATTACACAGTAAAATCAATATTCTACAGCGTTAATGATGGTTCAACCAACTTTGACATAATAATTTCACTCAGGCTGTTTATTTAAGGAATATGTTTATTGTAAGTAGGTAATGGTAAGTCTGTGACATTAACGGTTCGTAGACACATTTTTGGCTTTGTCTATATATTGGTAAAGTGTTATATAGGTTTAAGGTTGGTTCTGTGAATATTATTGTTTTCTTGTTCATTTCTTTAAAGCCCCACATAGAAATGACACACAGCCTAGTATGGAAGACAGCCAGGGGAGGATTAGAGTATGCATTTGAAATACTTATGTAGTACTAATACTATTAACAACCACTAGATAAATAATATTGATAATAACCGCTAGATGGAGCTCCACACTCTAAACTTGCTAATAGAAACCCCTGCTTGTTATTACAGTGAATCTCAGTGTCCTGTAGCATATCAGTTTGGCATGATAAACATATTATTTAAATAATGCTCCCATTGGCCCAGAGCTCTTATCTACAGAATATAGAAGTAGCCATGATAGTTAGTTTCTTGCAGCAAAACCAATACAGAGTTTTGTGGCACATTAAAGAACTACTGTAATCCTAGCCATGTCTAAAGGTAAAGGGACCCCTGACTGTTAGGTCCAGTCACGGACAACTCTGGGGTTGCAGCGCTCATCTTGCTTTACTGGCCAAGGGAGCCGGCGTACAGCTTCCGGATCATGTGGCCAGCATGACTAAGCCGCTTCTGGCGAACCTCTTTACCTTCCCGTCGGAGCAGTACCTATTTTATCTACTTGCACTTTGACGTGCTTTCGAACTGCTAGGTTGGCAGGAGCAGGGACTGAGCAACAGGAGCTCACCCGGTTGCGGGGATTCGAACCGCCGACCTTCTGATCGGCAAGTCCTAGGCTCTGTGGTTTAACCCACAGCGCCACCCTTAGGTCCAACTGAATTTCATGAGGGTTACTCCATGTGAGTGGTGTTAGGATTACAGCCTAATACATGTAGCTTAAGTCCATTGATTTCAGTGGCCTACTCTGAGTCAGGCTAACACTGGCTATCACCATTGACTTTCATGGGCTAGAATACACTTCATCAGATGGGTAAATGTCAACAGGGGATTTATACAGAGTCATGAAATGCAAAAAGTGTGCTCTGTGACCATTCCATGCAAAATAAGCAGAGTGGCCATTCACAACAGGCTGTAATTGGTGATAACATGATCACCGTCGATTTGGGATATCAATAGAATCTAGGATAACGGATTTGATTCCAGGATGTTTGCGTTTTCAGTACTGATTTGTGAAGAATCTGCAATAACTTTACATTTAAGCTTTAATTTAATGGTCCGTACATTTTGCATTATTTTCCTCTCTAATCTCACAATCTTCCCACCTGCATGCATCTATCTATCTATCTATCTATCTATCTATCTATCTATCTATCTACAGTGGTACCTCGGGTTAAGTACTTAATTCATTCTGGAGGTCCGTTCTTAACCTGAAACTGTTCTTAACCTGAAGCACCACTTTAGCTAATGGGGCCTCCTGCTGTCGCCGCGCCGCTGGAGCACGATTTATGTTCTCATCCTGAAACAAAGTTCTTGACCCGAGGTAATATTTCTGGGTTAGCGGAGTCTGTAACCTGAAGTGTATGTAACCTGAAGCGTATGTAACCCGAGGTATCACTGTATCTATCTAGGTAAAAAAGGTAAAGGACCCCTGGATGGTTAAATCCAGTCAAAGGCGACTAAGGGGTTGTGGCATTCATCTTGCTTTGAGGCCGAGGGAGCTGGTGTTTTTCCACAGACAGCTTTCTGGGTCCTGTGGCCAGCATAACTAAACCGCTTAACTAAACCAGAGCACATGGAAATGCTGTTTACTTTCCTGCTGCAGTGGTACCTACTTATCTACTTGCACTGGTGTGCTTTCGAACTGCTAGGTTGGCAGGAGCTGGGACAGACCAACTGGAGCTCACCCCATCTACCTACCTACCTGCCAACTTCAGATAACGCTTCATGCATCACTGAAGTGGATTGTTATCCATGAAAGTTTATGCCACAATGAATGTGTTCAATTTTAAGGTGCTACAAGCGTCTTTGTTGTTTTTGCTGTGATAGATGAAAGGCAGCAACCTTTCTGGAAACGATTATGTTAAGAAGACAATCAATAGGAAGTGAAATTGACAAATGCAAGAACAGCAGATGGTGCTCTGAGTAACAGAAATCTGATATTTGTCTGGAGATGACTAATCTTTCCATGGTTAGAGAGTTAACAAAAGTTAATCTTGGCTGTGACGCATTATTTACTCACTCAATGAAGAGTTGGCACAACTCTTTCTGCTACTGGTCTCAGCCAGTCTGGTAAAAGGCAAGAGAAGCGGCAACTGTGATGGGATGAAAGCTGCTCTCTGAGTCCCTGGAGAGCTGCTGCCAGACAACACTGGGTTAAATGGGCAAATAGTTTAATCTGATAAAAAGAAGCATCCTATCAAAATCCAGATAGCGTTTAATTCAAATCTACAAGATAAAGGTGTTACGGTGCTCTCTTTTTTGCCCAAGTTAGAATCGAGGGGTGGAATTCAGTGTTGTGCCATTAGTCTAGCTGTGCAACAACCAAACCAGGGAGAGAGGAAACTTTTCACTTTGTTGTTCAAAGTACCAGACAGAGAATCCAGGACCATGTCAAAACTTTATGGAGGAAGACTATTGGCCCCTTTACTCACCTGACTCCTGTTCAGATGTTAGCTGCAATACCCATGTCTGGTGCTACTGCTTCCTCTGATAGAAAACTACCATGGAGGAACAATGAGCAAGGTGTCAAGACCCCATTGCTAAAGTCTCTGGGTTAAGTCAGCTCTCCCATCTTAGACTAGAAGAAACAGATAGTTGGTCTTCTTCATTGTCATAAATGGTTGGTAGGGGTGAGATGGTCTAGTACAGCTTCCTCCATCCTGGAGACCTCCAGAATTTTGGGACTACCACTCCCATCATCCTTTACCATTGACCAGCCTGGCTGGGGCCGATGGGTTTTGGAGTCCAAAACATCTGGCTAACACCAGGGTGAGAAAGGCTGGTCTGGTGAGACTGATATCACTATTCTGTTGCACAGAATAAGAATTTAAATGCACATAAGCTACATGGATAACTCAAGAGTGTGGGTGACATTGGCCTTTGTTTTGAAGCATTGTTAAAACACAGGGGATCCCTAACAACAGCTCATTTTTCCTAAATGGGAAAACTCTCATAGTAGTCCTTTTTGTGCGTCTTTGTTTTCCAGAGTTAGAGGCATATTCTAGCCAGAGCAACAGACCACCCTTAATTTTAGCACCAAAATATGTTGGTGCCCTTTTATCATGATTCATTTCTTTCCAGTAGTTTAACTGACAACAGTACCAGCCATGTGAAAAGCAATTAGGAATAGTAGATCAGCTCCTTGGGTGACCTAGAAAATAGTAGGCGGCAAAGGCAAATGGAACGGACCCAATAACAGCCTCTGTGTGTGCAACATGAAATGCCATAATTAACTACTTTTCTCGGAGCCTGAACATCACACCCTCCCACACACTGCAGAGGTAAGTAAACAGGAAAGATCTTTGCCTCTGCAGGCTACTTTTCAGTTCTGTTCCAGGTGAAATTATACGTGCCAACATTGCACTCTGTGGCAAAAAATAATGACGGGCCGTAGTTCAGTGGTTTAGCTTCTGCTTTGCAGGGCGAAAAGAGGGGAGGAAAGCCCCATTGAGCAAGCAGAAGTCTTGCACAAGGCTGATGGACATTTTCGTTGAATCCTGTGAGATTGAGAATGCTGTGTTTGTCCTGCATCCTAGGAGTAGCAGGAAGTTTTTTCCAGCAAAGCAAAAGTGGTGATTGGCTAAGCACCCCTTGTATTTCCTCCTATTATCTTGCATCTCTTTTATATAAATTTGTCGCTGAGCCACGCACTATTTGACTTGGCTTTTGGAATACAGATGATGGAACATTCCCTTCTTTCTTAGCAAGAATATTTGCCCTGCTATGCGTTAAGAGACTTCATGATCCTCAAAGGAAAGGATTCTGCCCTGGCTCACTGCCTTTAATGGGACTGACATATGGCATTGACTTTATAACTAGCCGAGCTTTTATTGCTTTATTCCACAGAGGAACTCTGGACTTCATTAATAAACCTGCAAATCTTTCATTCTAAGTGCACTTCCTTATCAGGCTGTACAGGCCCGCATTACTGCATGTTTTAGCATTCAGAACATTTTACTGATAAGAAGTATTGTTAAACAAAACATTAGTAGATAAAACAAGAGCAAACCCATTTATTCTTGGCTACCGATATCACAGCAAGGGAAAAGAAATCACTCTCTGCTGCGTATTCTTAGATATCTAAATAGCTGAAGTAGCTTCACCATTAAGAGCTATTTCCCCGATAATCGTTTGGCTACAGAGCCCTTGTTCTTGTCTAGTATCGTAAGAGGAAGATAACACTTGTCTCCATCAAAAGGCAATTTGCCTGGCTGCATCTTAGGGAGAGATGCAAGGTCCACCTCCTGGGTCTGGCTGGGACCAGGTGGCATCTTGCTCCTCCTTTCTCCACCACCCCCCGCCAGAACTGTCTCCCCTCTTGGCCATTCCACCATTATAACATTATGTAATCATTGGTACATGAATTTATTGGGCTTCCTCTTTCCTTCCTAGCTTCCCCCCTCCACCACTTTTGTCATTGAATCTATTACATCACACATCCTTGTTTTAAAATTTTAAAATGCCTCAAGTGAATGATCAGAAAGGCAGTGTTTTAACTGCAGAAAATAAGTAATAAGATAAATAGCTTGATAAGAGTAACAAGCATATTATTTACAGAAACATCAGCAAAGCTACTGTGACATGAGCATACAGACTGTCTTTCAAACACATATAGAACAGTGCTTTTTTGCTGGGGGTACACCGGGGTACGCATATCTCTAAACAGTTTGTGAATCTTTGTACTTTTATCCATTTACTGTATTTATTTTCCCTGATTTGAACTATAAAATGGTGATTTTTCTTGAGTCAAAATGAGAGTACCCCTAAACATTTTAATTTCTTTTTAGAAAAAGAGCACTGGGTTTGAAACAGACAAACTGTGCAATCCCTAAACAGCCCCCCTGAACACTGCAATCTGAGGCATGTCTCTTCATTGAGTTCAATGGGGCTTATGCCCAGATAAACCTATGTAGGATTGCAACCCAAGTCCCTGTCTTGTTACACACACGCACATGCTTACATACACACACAATACACACATAAACACAGGTCAGTTGCCATGAACGTTTTGGAGGAAGGGTAAGATAAAAACATGATAATTAATCAGGAAGGGAGCAGAGCTGGCCCGCATGAGGGTGAGGCAACTGCCTCAGGAAGCACCCTGCCAATGGGCAGCACACTTGTTCTACCACCCAGCTCTATTGCCTGTTTCCCTGCCCTCTAGGGGCAGAGAGTGGCTGAATCTACACATACTTTAAAAAACGCTTTGAAAATGCTTTTAAAAAAAACATTTTAAAAAATATATGGAATTTGCCATTGGTTCAGCAGCGCCATCTAGTGTCAGATTTGTATAATGCACTTAAAATGCCCTTAAAACATCATATTTGCAGCTCTATAGCCGAGTCCAGTGACTGTTGGCAACCTCTGTGGAACACCTCCCCTCTCGCTGAGTCAGAGAGAGGGGAAGTGTTCCACCATGCAGCTTTGCTGCTGCTGCTAGTGGTGTGTGTGTGTGTAGATTTCCCCCCACCCCCAGCCTGGTGGTGTGGCAGGGCTTTGCATCGACTACAACTCCCATCATCCCTAGCTAGCAGGACCAGTGGTAAGGGGTGGTGGGAATTCTAGTCCAAAAACAGCTGGAGACAATTTGCATCGGCAAATGTGTGTTTAGGTTGTCTGGTACACCTGACTGCCATCACAGTAGTTCTTGCATAATGCTGGTATCCCATGTTGTCTCTGAATGTCATCTTGTCCCAACTGCTTAAGTTGGTGCTGTTGCACTGGAATAGCCACCACTGTCAAATTCATTACAACAGCTTTCCGTTAAGCAGTAGTGCTGTTAGGTGATTTTAGACTCAAGACTCAATGGTTTCAACACCCCGGGATCTAATAGTCTTAGATGTCTTCATATTGCATAGGTAAAAAGGTAAAGGTAAAGGACCCCTGAATGGTTAAGTCCAGTCAGAGGCGACTATGGGGTGTGGCGCTGATCTTGCTTTCAGGCCAAGGGAGCGGGTGTTTGTCCACAGACAGCTTTCCGGATCAAGTGGCCAGCATGACCAAAGTCACTAAACCACATCTGGTGCAACGGAACATGTGACGGAAACCAGAGCACATGGAAATGCCATTTACCTTCCCATCACCTATTTATCCACTTGCACTGGTGTGCTTTCAAACTGCTAGGTTAGCAGGAACTGGGAAGAGCAAAGGGAACTCACCCCGTCACGGGGATTCAAACCTCCGACCTTCTGATCAGCAAGCCCAAGAGGCTCAGTGGTTTAGAGTCTCTAGACCACAGTGCCACCCGCTCCCATATCCTGCATGACTAACCTGTGACCCTCCGGATATTGAAATTATGGAAGTTGTAGTCTAGCAACACCTGTAAGGCCAGAGGTTCAGCACCCCTCCTTTAGATAGCAATTTGCACAACTTCACTTGCTTCAAGATGTCACTGCTTACATTGAAGGGACTTCTTGCTCATTCTGCTGTGTGGGGCCCTATACCTCTGCCCCCAAAGTCCTGCTCTGAGAGTGGCATGACACTTTGAAGAAGAAGAAGAAGAGTTTGGATTTGATATCCTGCCTTTCACTCCCCTTCAGGAGTCTCAAAGCGGCTAACATTCTCCTTTCCCTTCCTCCCCCACAACAAACACTCTGTGAGGTGAGTGGGGCTGAGAGACTTCAGAGAAGTGTGACTGGCCCAAGGTCACCCAGCAGCTGCAGGTGGAAGAGCGGAGACACGAACCCGGTTCCCCAGATTACGAGACTACCGCTCTTAACCACTACACCACACTTTGAGGCAGTCCTTCTGTGCTTTTCTTCAGATTCAACCCTTCATGGCACTGCCTCGTATTTGCAAGCGAATGTATTTCCCGTGACGTCTCTGTGTTGTGCTTCTTTACAAATGTTAAGACCACACACTCTGGGCTCTGCTATCACATTACGTTGTATTATGCTATGATTAAACAAATGTAAATTTTAACATCACATCACATCATATACATATGGCTGTTGTCAACCCAACAAGCCATCAAAAATACTTTATTGGACGAAGTTGTTTTGCTCAAATAAAAAAAAAATGGTTTGCTGTCATTTATTATTTTTAAAGTTTGTAATAATTTATTGTTTTCAAATTGTGTCTGATAAAAGCTTTAATATGTTATAAATAGCTGTAAAGAAAATATAATTCCCCCTTGAGATAAGACATTCTTTATCTTTCATTTTACTTTTTCACAAAACACAGACTGGCACCAAGAAAAGACTAACAAAAATAATTTAACGTCTATATAATGCACTCTAGGTTGGAAGCATTCAAGCAACAGAATTTGTATCAGAGGACTTTAAGTATAGGTCTCATGTAATTTTAGTTACAAGATGGGTTACTGATCTTAAATGAACAAAGCTAAACAAAACCAGGTATTCAGAAAGGGTTACAATCATGTATTGGCCATCACTGATGTTACTTAAGGTGTGCAGTGGTAATTTTCACATAATGAATAATTACTTGTTCTGCTGCTCCCTAAAGGAAGCAGCCAGTAATTATCACAATCTAAGCTAGATGCTGGGGACGCGGGTGGCGCTGTGGGTAAAAGCCTCAGCGCCTAGGGCTTGCCGATCAAAAGGTCGGCGGTTCGAATCCCCGCGGCGGGGTGCGCTCCCGCTGCTCGGTCCCAGCGCCTGCCAACCTAGCAGTTCGAAAGCACCCCCGGGTGCAAGTAGATAAATAGGTACCGCTTACCAGCGGGAAGGTAAACGGCGTTCCGTGTGCTGCGCTGGCTCGCCAGATGCAGCTTGTCACGCTGGCCACGTGACCCGGAAGTGTCTCCGGACAGCGCTGGCCCCCGGCCTATAGATGTGAGATGGGCGCACAAACCCCAGAGTCTGTCAAGACTGGCCCGTTCGGGCAGGGGTACCTTTACCTTTACCTTTAAGCTAGATGCTAATGAGGGCTAGAAGCACTGCATTATGTACAATGTGGCTCCCAGGTTCTGATAACTTAGCAGAGGGAGGAAGTTAGCATTGGTTTTCCAATTTCCCATTAATTATCCCACCTTTACTTCAACTTTTACTTTCTATTAGGTTATTATATCATTGAACTTTCTGTTCCCTACCAGGGTTTCCCAAAGCTGGGTCTCCAGCTGTTTTTGGACTACAGTTCCCATCATCCATGACCACTGGTTCTGCTAGCTAGGGTTGATGGGGGTTGTAGTCCAAAAGAAGCTGGAGACCCAAGTCTGGGAAACCTTGATCTAAATGTTATTTGAGCTAGGGAACTTTATAGAAAACTTGCATCAAATCTGCCACTAGTTTTCAGTGTAAAGTTCATGGCATATGTTGAGGGGCAAATAGAAGGAGAAGAGGAAGGTTGAGAAGGAACTAAATTAATGAAGGGTGAAGCCCCTAGCAGCCAATTTTTCACCTCATGCAGAGCCTCGTTGCTACTAGAGGGATGTTCTCAAAAGGCGAGTGGGCATGCCTCATGGTGACAACCAATGTGATTAGCACCAAGGAGGGGGGGAAAGATTAATACTTGCTGTAATCAAGTCTGCATTTGTGCATGCTTTGAAGTTCAATGGGTGCGAACCAACGTCATCATGCACAGCTGGTTGGCACTACAGTTTGATTTGAAATTAGTATTACACAGGTAGCTGCCTCATATTGAGTCAGCTCCTTGGTCCACCTGAGCTCACTGAGCCAGTTCATTGGTCAGTATTGTCTACAGCAGGCATAGGCAAACTCCGGTCCTCCAGATGTCTGGGACTACAATTCCCATCATCCCTGACCACTGGTCCTGTTAGCCTGGTCTGCAGTGACTGACAACAACTCTCCAGAATTCCAGGCAGGACTTTTGCCCAGTCCTATCTGGAGATGCTGTGGCTTGAAGTTGGGACCTTCTCCGTGCAAGGAAGATGGTCTGCCAGTGAGCTATGGCCCTTCTCCATGACTGTATTGTACAGAAGAAAGAGAGGGGTAGAGTGGGGAGATGTTGATCATCACTATTTATTCACCTGGCTATTCACCTTACATTAGTTTCATCTTAATGTGCTCGTTTACATTTCCTAAACTGTTGATTCAACAGTGTATTTTCTCCTTTGGGATGCATCTTCAACATAATAGATTATGGCCTTATTCTACACAAAAAAATGTGCACATGGGGAAAAGGTACCATTCCGCTTAACACCCTGCAATTTATACTTTCTTTTGAACCTTACCTGATGATTTAGCATTTCCCCTGGCAGTCACCATACCTGTAGCTAGATGCTGTGCGAGTGATGCTTTCTGCCACAGCCCTTTCCCACATTTTCTCTCCTGTCCTCTTGATTTCCTTTTCACTGCTCTTGCGGCCTCTGTGCCCACATTTTGTTTCACTAGTTATTTCCTTGATGTCCTCTTTTTCTTTATTTCTTTCTTTCTTACCTCTTTCAGCCTTGACCAGGGTTCAGGCGAAGGTGTCCCCCTGCAGACACTGCCTCACCTAATAAAGCAGCCAAGCCAGTCTAGGCATCTTTCATTGAAATGTTTCTTCTGCATTCAGTTTCCATTTGTTCTTAAAAGCCCTTGTGCCTCTCTTCCCCGGTTTTTCATTTCTGACAAAATAGCCTCTCTGCTAGATGTTGACAAATGTGTCATACAGCAAGAAAATCACCACAGTAATGCCAGATCTGGTTAGATTCAGCATTTGCTATTTATATTTAGTACTCTCTGGTTATATTAGGGCTTTCCCCCAGGAAGCCTGTCTCTTGAAATGTATGGACTTAGTTTTGATATTTTTTTTTGGGGGGGGGGAGAGTAAAATTAGCACATTCAGAGCCTAATAGGGCTATAGAGTTTTAACACCAGCAAATGGGCCTAACTGGACTCATTTGATCCTGATGCCCAGGTTTTGGCATGGTGCTATTCACATCTGCATTTCTTCCTGTGCCTTATTAAAGAAAACTGGTGCTGGTAGTATCCTATTTACATTTCCCAGGATCTATATAATCCATGTAGATCCAAGCATGGTATAGGTGTCGTATAGGATTCTCCTAATAAGTGGATCAGGGCTAAGAGGTTCTTCATACAAAGTAGATACAGTGGTGCCTCGCAAGACGAAATTAATCTGTTCCGCGAGTCTCTTTGTCTAGCGGTTTTTTCGTCTTGCGAAGCAACCCTATTAGCGGATTAGCGCTATTAGCGGTTTAGCGGCTATTAAAGGCTTAGCGGCTATTAAAGGATTAGCGGATTAGCGGCTAAAAGGCTATTAGCGGCTTAGAAAAAGGGGGGGAAAGCGGAAAAAAATTGGAACACTTGCAAGACGTTTTCGTCTTGCAAAGCAAGCCCATAGGGAAAATCGTCCTGCGAAGCAGCTCAAAAACGGAAAACCCTTTCGTCTAGCGGGTTTTTCGTCTTGCGAGGCATTCGTCTTGCGGGGCACCACTGTAGTCAGCTGATTGTCAGTGCTTGGGCCCAGCTACATTTTTTACCTATAGAGGCATGTGGGTGTGGCTTGTTCCAAATGGTCTGGCAGGCATATTTAGGCATGTGGACCAGAGATGCCTCACTGCTGTTCTTGAACCACAGCGGTAGAAACTGATTGGCTGTACGGAAGAATTTTTTTTGAAGGAGCGTTTTTACATGTGAATCCAAACTAGGGCAGGGTGGGGGGGTTGGGCCCACAGACAACCTTCAGTATTTGGGGTTGAAAGGAGTTGGCTGGATTTTGTGACAATACTGCCTTATTCCTTCTGAAAGGAAATCTTCTCTACGGGTTGAAGAACCCACTTAAATTAAGGAGACGTTAGATAATCGCTGGCTTTTCTGCTTGAAACAATATCCCTAACTGCGATTGGTAACATAATTTTTTGGACAAGGCCTCCTGCATTCAATCTCTAGCGTTTTCTCAAGTTGGTGAATTTGTCTCATTCCTGAAGGAAGCTGCCTGTTCTCAGGATCACTGAAAGCTTTTCATAAAGGTGTGATTTCCTCACATCTAACAAGCAGCCCAATCTCTTTCTCCTAAATAAGATAGTTGCCATGCAGAAAGCCATAAAAGTGATGATGATGCAGATTGAATAAGTGGGAGCCAGTCTGGAATGAGGAGTATTAAGAAGATGGGGTGGCTGTGAATGTTTCCAACCTAGTGCCTTATTCTATATATGTATATCTTAATCTTTTTCTTTCAAAATGTCAACCAAGGCTTGGAGTAGTCTGTCATCCCGATGCTTGTATGGTTTGGCAGTGTAAAAAAGGTCAACATAGTCACTATACAGAGACTCCTCTGAGTCTTTCAGCTGAGAGGCTTGGTTTAGTTTCTCAAGAGCTTGATAGTAATGTTCATAGGGAATATTTGAGTTTTCACTTAGCACCTTTTTTGGTACTTGATTCCCACCCATCTGGTCACGAAAGGCATTTTGCAGTAGCCGGAGCATTGCATCTGATGAAGCCACTTCCTGTAATTTATCTTTGCCAGTGGTACTTTCTGTCACCTTCCTTTTTCCACTCAGGTTCTCCAGTGTGGTTTGATCCTGAAATATATATATATATATATGTATGAGTGTGCCAAATGTCAGGAGCCATTGAATATTAGCAAAAGGAAAAAGAACTCCACATGTTTAAAGCAAACGCTGAGCAGATTGGAAACCCCAAGTCAAAAGTTCAATGTTGCCTGTGGCGGTTGAACTCATGCAACCAGCTGTTCATGGGCTGGGGGCCAGCACACTCAAGCTTTCCTCACAGCTATTATGTGCAAAGGGGCTATAAAACAGAATGCTCCATGCAGTGTGCTGTGAGCTATCAAAGTTCATTTGTGTTCAGGTCTGGTGCCAGTGGTCAGCCAGGTCAGGCATTGTCTAAGAGCCTGAAAAGGGTCCCTCATTGCTCTGACCCAGCAATGCTTCCATTAATGGTGACCACCTGTCATCTAAATGTACCCAAAATGCAAGGTCTATGCTTCTATAAAATGTACAGAACCCATTCTATGGATCTATGGAATCTATATATTTCATATCTATATATTGCTGGGGCACTGCGTTTTGGCAGATGGCCACCATGGTTGGAAGCTGAGCTTCACTTCCATTCAAAAGAGGAACCACCAGGGACATCTAAAGGTTATCAGGTTGGCAAACGTTGCATTAAGCTATCATGACTAACAGTTGCTGTTGCATCCTTCATGAATTTATCTAGTCCCTTTTAAAGCCATCTAACCTACATAATAGCCATTGCCACATACTTTTGCCTGCCAATTCTGTACATTAATTAGATATACATAGACCCAATAATGGAGGAATTCCAGAAAGACAAAAACATTTTAAAAGGGGAAATTTTCTCCTGTTTGATTCTAATGCTACAAGGATGCTTCAAGGATGGGTATGATGAGAATAGATTGATACCTCTACAAAATCCGTCATCTTTTCCGCACCTCTCCTGTCATTTTGGACAGTATTGTATGATGTGTAGATGCGAGGTTTCTTCATGTGCTCAGGTCGAGTTGAAGTGCCATGCAAAATCAGCTTCCAGTTCACAATTCTTCCTTCATTTTGCAATCGTCTAGACTGAGGGGTCATAGCAGAATAATTAGTCTTTTACATTGTACAGGTGGGAGACAGAGCAGAATAAACTGGTGGTGGCAGTGACTCCAAGTGCAACACAAATGGTGTGTAGGTTAAAATAAACATTTTAACCATGCTACACACTGTTTGTGTTACTCTTTGAAATCCATACATTGTCCTGTTGCATTTATTTCTCAGTACCCCAATTTCTTCAAAATAAATACATGCCTGCTCTTTAAAGCAATCTCATGAATCATTGCTTCTGTCACAATGTGCAAAAATAAAGCATTGTTCTTTTATTAGAAACACTGATGTCTTCTTATCTCAGCTGAACTCCTGGATGATAATTTCCAACCAAACTAAAGTGATAGGTATTTGTGGCGCTGATTATATTTCCTCGCTTCTGGCAGGAAGGGGCTTACACCCCTTGTATCATTTCACTCATGCATTTGACTGCTTCAGTAGCTTCCCCTGCTTACCGTATCAACAACTTTTAAAGTCCATGTGCCTGTTGGATTCTCTCCCCAAGTGTGAACCGACATAAAATCCCAGTCTTTAAAGCCATTGGGTGACTTATCTCTTTGCCGTTCGGCTAGTAAGACTGTGGTGGTCCCTGTATTAGAGGAAAGGAAGAAGAATCCCAGGATAAGGTCACACGAGGAAAACTGATGAGGCTTAGCAAACAGTGATAAATACAGTGTCAGCTCTGGAGACACAGAACGACCTTGAGTTTCACAGTCTGTACCACTTAGGTTCACTGAGGAATAAAGGAATAACTTGTTGTCTCTCAAGAGCTATAGTAATATGTGGATTTGGGAATACTGAGTTCCTGTAGATCATAATGCACTGCCAAAATGATTCAGCACATTGAACAAATAAAATCAATGACTGAATACATTGTATACTTTCCTGGAAGTTTAGAAATTAGGCATTGAGATCAGTCACTTACAAAATCCACAACTTCTGACTGAGCAGCCCCCTGCACTGCTTGTTAAGCTGCTCATAAAATGGGATGTGAGGAGGGACCTTAGCTTGTTATGCAGAGATCCTTGGGCCAGAAGACATAAATAGGGATTCTCCAGTGATTGTTTAGAAACAAATGTTTGCCCAAGGACTTCCATGGATCCCTGCCATTATCTGCACCTTTCCACATCATTGCAAAACTCATCAAAACGAGTTAAACATTAGCTCCCTGCATGTGTTGAAAGAGATACTTGGGCCACACTACCAGCACCATCCCTGACATTGGAAGTCTTCTCCTGCTCCACTACCAAAACCCACACATTGGACATGGACATCTGAGCAGTGGAAGCCAGGTCTAAGCAGTATGCAAAGAGGTTTCCACAGAAGCTGTTGTCTTGATCACCCAGGGTTCCAGCTCCTGTGAAATCCTATGCATGGAGAGTCAACATACACCGAATTCCATTGCTTAGATGTCCATGCCTAAGAGTAGGGCCAGGTAGACGCACAAACTCAAGGATGGGGATCGTAGCATGGCTCTGCTTCTCCTTCAATATATAGTTGTTGTGCAAGATTGTAGGTTTTGCATATGTTGAATGAAACTAACAACATGTCCATTAATGTGTCAATATACTGCACAGGCAAAAGGAAAAAAGAAACTGCCATGAGCAGGGTAAATGGCCCTTAAAGACCTGAAAGTCTTGGCTTTGGCTTAGTTTTCCAGTAATTGGTTCAGATTTTATGATTGGGGAATAAGATTCAGAATATAGTATTGGTGGGAGTACATGGGCTATGATCAGTGCCTTTGTCATTGATTTCAATGAACATAATAACATGCCTTATACTAAGTCATAACAATGGTCCATCTAGCTTAGTATACTGGTGGGTAGCAGCTCTAAATTGATTGACAGCAGGTTCAGAAACAGGTTTCCTCCAGTCCTCCTTGGGGATGCTAGGAATTGAAACGGGGGGTCTTTTGCATACAAACCATGTGCTCTATCATTGAGCTATGACCCTTCATATTTTCTCTTCTCTCAATTTGCTTTCTGCAACACATTTGTTTTAGAGTAGTCCTGGCTGATGACAATTGACATGCTCTGGAGCGAGCAACTTAGAGATTACAACCTAAAGGAGTAGATAAGGGAGGGGGCGTCCCTATTTTGCAAATTGACAGGTTTTGTGATCTCTCACACTATTATTTTCTTTATGGATGAAGCTCCAGAAAGCTCACTTCTAATTTTAATGAGAGCTTGAAGGGCCCTGAGGATTGGTCATGAGAAATAATAAGAATTTTTTAAAAATTCCTAGAAGCTATAAAATGGAAGCTATAAAATAGGAGAGTTCTGTTGCTAAGACAACAATGGCTGGTTGCAGATAGATTAAACTCCACATGCCCTCAATAAGGGAGAGTTATATTTCAATTTTAACACTGCTGGACCTCTCTACTTTACATTATTGGCCTTAGCAGGGATTTACGCACACAATCTAACTAAGGTGGAGCCAAGGAAGTATCCCTGCATCTTAGTGAAAATGGTGACAGACCTTTTCAGAGACTTTCTGCAACAAGAAGCAACATCTCGTTAGGTGCTACTCTTTGAGAATGCCACAATGGGGATGGTGCTACACCATGATGTGCAGCCTCATTCCCAGGGTACTCTGGGTTTTAAAAAGGAGATGGTTGCCTCCATTGGCTTCCTCCACTTTTTCTTTACCCCTTTTTCTTAATCCCCTTAAATCACTGAAAAAGTGTTCCACATATACCTACTTTCAGCAAGGTGATGCTACCAAGAGCCCAGGTACAACACCTCTGCCTTTAGCCATTGTTTTTCCCTTGCCTAATTTGCTAGAGGGAACATGAATCATGGCCATCTCCAAGAAAACCATGGAGTAAATGAATTTTCCAGGAAGTGAGAGCTGGAGGCAGGTACACAGTATATAGATTGGGGAAGATGTTTCGTTTCCTTTTTAATTTCCTTTGTGCTTTCATTTCTTTTTCCATTATTTTGGGTTTTCCCCTTGAATCATGTGCCATCCAAAAGCGCCCTCATTGATACACGTTTTTAGTTTGACATTTCAGGGTTTTTTGGTGTGCTGATACTAGCATCCCACTTCCCAAAGGGATGCTTAACCCTGCAGCTCCCAAAACATTACAAAACAGCAAAAAGAAAAGAGAAACTGGTTGTGTCTAGGGTACAATTACTAGACATAGCAGAACTAGGTAGTTTGTCTCCTGTACCTGATGGAGAAGTCAGGGTCACATGAAGATCACCTCTGCGGGAATATTCAATCGTTGCTTCAAATTGTACATGTTCCAGGGATTTAATGGCATTTTCTTGACCTTCACAAGCTGTTGTGGGAATTTCAATGGTAACTTCACCACTAGATCTTAATAACCTGGCAATGTTACAAGGAAATTATCAAGTTATTTTCCCCCCAATGTCAATTTATTCTCTTCATTTATTCAGTGAGGTTCTGTTGCCTTTTTACACTACTTGTGATATTAATAGTCTCATGGTAAGATATGGACATTTTGCTTCGTTTACTGTTCCTGTAAAGCTCCTTTGAAATAAATTCTGGGTGAATGAGCAGGAACGTGTATAATGGTTTTTTCATCCCACTGTATGGGGGACCCCTAGTATTTCACAGGTCCAGCAGCAGCACCTGAACTGACAACCTAAGCCAGGTTCAAGGATCCACTGGTTCTTGATGCTTGCTCTGTACCAGGCAGATATGGGCTAAATTTCCCACAATGTCCAAGATTACAGTGCTACATACACCTGTGAGAACCATGGGGAAGTTTTCAAAGCAGCCTGGTACAGAACAGGTATCATTTTTGTCTTCTCTGGCAGCAGCAATCCAGGGCCAATCCATTGCCCTGAAAGACTTTTGACTGGATTGAACCTGGAACCATTTACATGCAAAGCCAGATGCTCTGCTACCAATGAATAGTGGTCCCTTTCAAATTCTTCGCCTTCCTCTTGTTCTAATGCACATGAAAGGGAAGCAGTAGACCAGGAACACTATTTTTTAAAAAACATAAGTGAGTTGCTGACTGGACCAGACCCTCTATGCTAGCTTCTCAGCAGGTGGATCATTGCTTCTTACATGGAGGGAGCAGGATGAGGTTGCAGGGAGGTAATCACAATGCAAATGCACTGACAGAGCCAACTGGAAGCACCTGCAGTTGTGTTTACACCACCCTGACCACCCTGCTACCTCTCTCCTGGTAAGCAACAGTGACTCACCTTCTAGGCTTTTCAAATGTCTTTAATGAGATAAAATATTTCCGGTAGACATAGGCTATTAACTAACAATGGAATTCTTACCTTGGTTCAAAGCTGCTGTCCTTAACAATGCACTCTTTCTTTTCGGGTACTTCTTTCCAGGTTTTAGGGTCAGCCAAATCTACCAGTGCTTTGGCATTGAGCAATCCAAATCCAAATCTGCTGTTCACCATCAGTCCGGCTCCATTCTTCTTCCATCCCGGATTGTTGGCCAACGGATCGAATTCAGATGTCCAGACTACCAAATGTTGCATATCTCTCCAGGTTAGATTAGGACTATCACAAACAAAATTCTAGTCAATTTCTAAATATCTCACCCAATGGTATTTGGCCACAATCCACTGGAATTTTCTTCCACACACTTAGTATATTCTTTCCAGTGGGTGGGGCTATGCTCATGAATTTTGGCATTCTTAGCAAAATATCCTGGGGCTTTCATGCTGTCCACTGTTCTTCACATAGTTCCATCAGTCAGCAGATCCCTACTAGGTTCCCCAGCCATGTTTTATAGAGAAAGAGATTATGTTGTGTTGGCTGGAATAGTAGGTTAGAAGATCAATGCTACTTCATTATATAACATTTGTTAAGTCGATTCACTATTGTGTCACAATACTATTCCCCATTATATATATCTGCAGCCTTCACTGTAAACATTTATGAAGGCAATTTTGGGGTTGAACAAGGAAGATCATAATGATTTATGGATGAAAGCTTTGTCCTTTCTCTCCCACCCTGCTTTCATTCAGCCTCTGAGAAAGATCACCACCTTGAAACTTGCAGGGTGTCTAATTCCTAGTATCTAAATCAATAATTGTCCTCAGAAGTAAATTCTTGTTTAATTCAGTGGGGTTTACTCACAGGTAAGTGGGGTTAGGATTGCCTGTATGCCCCATTGATCTACTCTAAACATGATTAAGTCTGGAAACGAGCCTATATGTTAAACAGTGTGAGGAACAGTGAGAGCCGATTAAAAACAATCCAGCTAACTTTAAAGACCTGAACTGCTGGAGGGTTTTTGCCATAATTTTCACAGTGATGATAACAAGAAAGAAAGAGATGGGTACTAAAAGGGAGTTTAAGAAGACTTACTTGGCCTCCAGTGCCAGAGCAAAGATCCCTGCAGCTAAAGGAGCAGAAGCAGATGTCCCAGTGTGTGTGGAAGTGCATTCATTATGAAGGTCAGCACTTATCTGAAGGAGATAAACATCATAAATTACAGAATTTGAGTTTACTGTCTCCATGCACTAAAACACTCTTGTCTATGGGTGGGATCCAGAATGAGTTATGCTTAGAACAAACCCAATAATCATGAGTGATTGTTGAGCCTGGATCTAGTTCCCATTTTTGTAATGTGTCCAACCTGAGGGCACATTTGACTCTTTCTAATAAAATAACGTGGATGAGATTGGAAGACTCTTCTTTGCTGCATGCATATTAATCCTAATTTTTGTATCCAAAAAAAATTCGCACTGAAGGAAAATATGTCCAAGTCAAGCAACTTGCCTTATTCTGAGATCTCAAGGAGCATACAAGTTAGCTTTCCATGTTTACAAATGAATCATAAAGCACATTGCTATGTTGGGCTTTAAAGAGCTTTCTGGCTTTAAAATCACAGAGTTTGAGACTGAATGCTGTTCTTCCCCTCCAACAGAAGCAGAAAATGAAGTTTCCCACTTAGATAAAGTACCTAACATGTCAGCAAGGAAAGGTACAATGTGTGGAAGTGAAGAACTAATGACAGGGCATATTCCTATTTGCACTTACGGGACGCTTTATAAGTCAACCCCAAACTGGAAGTATTTCTGACCAATCACACTTCAGTTATTTTAACCCCCATCTCTGTTTCACAATCAGACCAGGGGTCACCCCCCCTTCCATGCTATAGGAGCAATATGATTGCTACTTCCATGTGGTTTTCTGATAGGGTTGTAGTCAGTTTGCATACTACCTCCTGTTTTAGAAACATGACAAGAAGGGTGATCTGTTCGCTGCAAGATTAAATCTATCAGTTGGTCTATGAGCAGAGATGTTCCCTGCCATGAAAGGAACAGGAAACCCACAAATTTTCTACGCAAACACTGAAAGTAAATTCAATACAATTCCCTGTCCAAGAAGCACAATTCAAAGTGTTGGTGCTGACCTTTAAAGCCCTAAATGGCCTCAGTCCTGTATACCTGAAGGAGCGTCTCCACCCCCATCATTCAGCCCGGACACTGAGGTCCAGCTCTGAGGGCCTTCTGGCGGTTCCCTCATTGCGAGAAGTGAGGTTACAGGGAACCAGGCAGAGGGCCTTCTCGGTAGTGGCACCCACCCTGTGGAACACCCTCCCTTCAGATGTGAAGGAAATAAGCAGCTATCCTATCCTTAAAAGACATCTGAAGGCAGCCCTGTTTAGGGAAGTTTTTAATATTTAATGCTGTATTGCTTTTAACACTTGATTGGGAGCCGCCCAGAGTGGCTGGGGAAACTCAGCCAGATGGGTAGGGTATAAATAATAAATTATTATTATTATTATTATTATTATTATTATTATTATTATTATTAGTGATACAGAGGCAGTTTGGTTAGTCCTTCAGGGTGACAGATTTGAGAGAGCCTCCTCTCACCCATAAGTGACATTCTTTTTCTCAGCAATCAACGCCATGAAGACAAAACTATGGATCACTTTTTGCTCTTAAGTGAAAGGTTGTTTTGTCTTATCATTAGGGAAATGCAATATCTTACATCCCACTACAGAAGGACTTGGCATATTAGAACATAAAACATGGATCAGGCGATTTCCTCCCCTCCCCTCAAAAATGAAAGCTTGTTAAATCTGGTAAAAACAACCTACAATTTTCTGGTCAGTATAATCCCCACTGCTGTATGCTGTGGCCATTGTTGAAGAGCACTTCTCTGCATACCAGGGAGAATGGCCTTGCTGAGAAGCACTGCTGATGGAGATCGTGTAGATGCTATCTGTGTAGCCATCACAGTCACAGTTGTCTCCTTGGCGGCCGCCATTCCCAGAAGCCCAGACGAAAATAGAACCTTTCCCCTTTCGCCCCTATAGCAAACGAAAGGAACAGCATGGTTATCACAAGGGTAGAAGCCCCAATGCTGTAAGGTAAAGGGACCCCTGACCATTAGGTCTAGTTGCGGACGACTCTGGGGTTGTGGCACTCATCTCACATTACTGGCTGAGGGAGCTGGCGTACAGCTTCCGGGTCATGTGGACTAAGCTGCTTCTGGCGAACCAGAGCAGTGCACAGAAATGCCGTTTACCTTCCCACCGGAGCAGTACCTATTTATCTACTTGCACTTTGAAGTGCTTTCAAACTGCTAGGTTGGCAGGAGCAGGGACCGAGCAACGGGAGCTCACCCTGTCGCAGGGATTCGAACTGCCGACCTTCTGATCGGCAAGTCCTGGGCTCTGTGGTTTAACCCAAAGCACCACCCGTGTCCCCCCAATGCTGTACGTTCCCGCAAAAAATCATCGTTGCAGCCATTTTGTAGGCTGAGCTATATAATGAGAAAAGGTTATCCCCTTTTTTTGGAATAATACAATATAACAATATATAACCATTTGCAGTTGGTGCAAGAGTACAGCACTTCATTCACTGCATGTCTATAAGGTCTCTGGAGAGTTGCAGGCATACAGAATAGACAATACTAAGTAGATGAACATTCACTGAGTAGCTATAAGAAGTCTGAAGTGGGAAGGGTCAGTTATGGAAGGTTGAAAATGAATGCAGTTTCTCTCTTGTAAATGAAAGGATAACTTGATTAGGGAAACCCTCACATGTGGTCTAGTGCCGTGCGGTAGATTGGAGACACAGGGGTTTTCAAAGGCTTGACCCCTTAAGGCTAAGGAGAGTGAGACAGGAGGAATATGTGGTGAAAACTTCACATTGGGGGACAAAGTGGTTTTTAGTGATGGAGAGGTATGAGGGGTGCTTGGTTGAATAGCATGGCTGTGTGGCTGATGAATGGCTGAGGCTCCATACTAAAGAATGTGGTTTGCACGTAGAAGGGTCTGGTTTCAGTTCCTGAAATCTCTAGTTAAAAAGATCACGTAGCAGGTGATGAGGAAGCTCTCTGCTTGAGACTCTGCAGAGTTGCAGCCGTTCAGAGAAGACAATGCTGAGTATATGAACATTTCTTTTTTAAAAAAGAAACATTCAGAATTATCCTTAGATAGGTAGAACAACAACAACTTCTAAAGCTTTAGCAGTATCTAACCCCACTTTTTACAATAGGGGTGGTGGTAGCAACTGCATCTGAATTTCTCGTGATTTGCTCAACTGAACAATATATAGTCAATATACACAGAAAAACAAAACGTAATCAACAGAAATAATTGCTCTGAGGGAACGCCATCGATTCCAGGTATATATTTTTAAAACAACACTTAAATAGATGCTAAGAATTCATTTCATTTCCATGAATTTCACATATAATATTGCTAATTTATTACCCATGTGACTAGTGTATGATTCACACAAGTGCATTGGCATTTCAAGTGTTCTATGTTTGGCGTGTACTTTCATGGCAGTGGAACAGCAAAATATATAATCTGTGCCTTCCTGTTGTTTCAAAATCCATGACTCTCCATTAGTTAAAGTCAGGGACCAATCGCCCCCGTTGCCTTTTGAGTCTTGGGTGATGAGTGAGAGGCAGCTATAAAAATGCAAACACTCAGAGCTAGAGCAGCATGAAAAAATATATTGGCTGATCTTGTAGTAGCTTGCTGGTGACCTTTCAGCAGATACTTTATGTTGAGTCTTTTTTTTTAAAAAAGGAATTAATGAATTTACACTCACTATAAAGAACAGTGTGGTCCACTGTTAATCTGCTTGGGTGAATTTCCAAAGAGGACAAAGAGTAGTAAGAAAGAAATTATTGCTGGCAATGTTTGTAAGGAATGCATTTGATTAACTGGAGTGGGGGAGGGCAACTTCAGGTCCAGGGGCAAATTTGGCCCTCCAGGACTCTTTCTCTGACCCATAGGATTCCCCCCCAAACACATCCCTCCCCAGTCCTGCTCCATGCTCTTCCCGACTGCCTTTGCTAGGCAAGAACTTGTCATTGGACTGTGACAACGCCTCTTTGCTTGCCTGGATGAAAAAGTGTATGTGTCAAAAGTATCTGTCAAAAGTCAGAAACCTTTGATTTTCCATGGGTGGGATAAATGGATGTGGCTAACTTATGTCCATTAATTTCAATGGGTTTACTCTACAGATAACTTAGATAGATATAACTAAAAGCTCACAATCTGTTCCACTACCCACTGTTGCCTTTGGACCCAGCCACCACTTGAATGGGCGCCCCAGAAGGTTGTCCGTGAAGGAATGGGGCCCTCAGGCTGAAAAAGGCTCCTCATGCCTGAGTCAGAGCAACAAGCAAACATGTGATGAATAAAATGCAACATTGTGTTGGGTCTCCAGCTACAAAGATGAATCCAAGAGCACCCCTAGACTATGTACCTGCTCTTTCAGGGGGAATTCAACCCCACCCAAAGCAGGCCATTGATCAGTTATCCTGACTCAGGAGCCACCTAGTCACAATGCCTCCATCTTGCCAGGATTCAGAATCAGTTTTCTTACCCTCATATAGGCCACAACAGAGGCCATGCAGTAGTCCAGGGCTGACATGGCACAATTACTTAAGAAGGATAAGGCAGGGAGGAAAACTTCTCCCTATCCACTTTTTCACCTTCTAAGCAAAAGCAAAAACAAAACAACCCCACCAATTCAAAAGGGAGTAGCTCCAACTTCTTGGTCACTTTGGTTGCCTGTTTTGGAACATTTCCCAGTACTAAAGATAACCTTCTTGAGGTGAGAACTATGAAAAATATAAGTAAAGCACTAGAAAGGCTGCTGGTCTTCTAAATTGCCTTGCAGCCGAGTTGCTTTCTGTACATTTGTTGATGGATCGCTTTCATAACTCTGTCTATGAAAGTTGTTACTGCCAGCTAAAATGGGGCTCCCTGTTGTGCGATCTATGTGGACCAACAGGCAAACTACAAAAATGGAGCAATATATTAAAAGCAAATGCAATTAACTTCCAATGGATTTATACAAAGGCCCTTATTCAAACTCAGGCCTTTTAGTTTTTCAGCTGGAAGTTGCTGGAACTCAGTTCCGACATCTCTCAGGTGGGCGCCATTGCCATTATAAGAGAACAAGGGAGGCTTTCCTGGTGAGTTCCGGCACCTCTTTTTCTAGAAAAATAGCACTGTTCAGATCTAATTCCAGACAGCTGATTTATTGCAAGTGCTACTAGGACGTGGCTGAGTATTCATGGACATCAAAAGATGCATCCTAATGGTTCAACTGGGCCCAGATGGGCACCATTATGTGGGTACAATGCATAGGTGTCAAATCTATGGGGCTGAGGTCAGTTGGGGATGGGGCTGAGGCCTCCCAATCTTGAGGGGTCAGGCCCTGCCAGGCCTCCCTGCAGCAGCGGAGGACCTTGGCAGGCCTCCCCACAATGGTGGAGGGGCCCCCTGGACCCACCCTCGGTGGCAAAGGGCCTCATCGGACCTCATGGCCTCCTCCCAATACACATGATGTTACGTGTGTGCTACACGTGTGACGTCACGTGCACATGATGAACCCCCGCCCATGTCATGTGGAACTCAGCACCTTTGGTACATTGCAAACCGATCTTCCCTCCTGGATCAGCAAACAGAAGAAGAAGAAGAAGAGTTTGGATTTGATATCCCGCTTTATCACTACCCGAAGGAGTCTCAACGCGGCTAACATTCTCCTTTCCCTTCCTCCCCCACAACAAACACTCTGTGAGGTGAGTAGGGCTGAGAGACTTCAGAGAAGTGTGACTAGCCCAAGGTCACCCAGCAGCTGCATGTGGAGGAGCGGAGACGCGAACCCGGTTCCCCAGATTACGAGTCTACCGCTCTTAACCACTACACCAGCATTGTTACCTACAGAATCTACAGCATTTTCCTTTATTACATATACAGGCCAAAAAGATAATTACCAATCCCCTCCAACAGCATACAAATTGATATTGTTAATTGGACTCAGCAACACACACACACCCAACACACACACAAACAAAACACACTGCAACCAACCAACTGCAACCAACCATGCCCTGGGCCTTCTGATCTCCCAGCACTGGCGTGGTACAGGTGTATTTCATAGGTAGGCATGAATAAAAAGATGCCAGTAAAGGCCTGCATGATCTTTAGCTAGACTAAAGAGCTAGCATGACGGAATTTCTCCCCCCTCAACGTGCATTCTCACCATCTTAATTATAATTGGATTGAGTTACTCTATGGGCTTACAAAATAATGCATAAAATCTGGGCATGTTAAAGAGAGACAAATGCAATATTCATGAAGCAGAAAGTTTCCATCAATATTTTATAGCACCTCTTTGCATACACAAGACCCCCATTAGTATTGGAAGCAAAACAGGCAGTCAAGGAAACGAGCTGAAAGGCAACGTGGGCTGCTGCTATCTAGATCTTGAGCTGAGCCCTAGAGTCTAAAAGCATATCCCCCCAAGTGCCCTGATCTTCCAGGGACATCCTGGCTTCAGATTTGATCCTGGAATGTCCCTATTTTCCTCACCACTGCTGCCACTGTTTGGGGAGGAAGATGAGCTGGTGTTTGTCCCGAGTGGCAGCAGCGGCAGAGGCTGTGGCGGCTGCAGCAGTGGCTCTGAGGGAGCATCCTGTTGCCTCTCTATGGCCTCTCCATGGCCACTGCCGCTGGCCTCCTTCCTTGGGCAGCTCATAGCAGGTGTTGGAGAGCAAGCCAGGATGAGGCTGCTACCACTAAGGTCCAGCCCCACATGCCGCCGTGGCTGTGAGGGTCAGGCAGAGGGCAGGGCTGCCCTGGTCAGGAAGAAAGAAGAAGCGGAGCAAAGTGCAAGGAGTCTTGATTTATTTTTTACAAAACGTTTTGTGTGTCTAATCTTGTGCCTCTCTAAAATTTATTTATTGGTGTGTGTTTTTCTTTTTGCAAATCTACGAAAGAAAATGATAAAATAGAATTGGGATTAAGAGGTTTTCTCAAGATGGTGGAGGGCATGTGTGTTGTGTCCCATTGGTTTAGTGGTGGTGACACTCGCCCTTTTTCAGATAGGAAATGCTGGGGGGGGGGCCTGGGTGGACAAAAAAATAGGGAGTTGAGGTGGGTCAGTTGGGGGCAGGGAGGGTGAGAAATGTCCCTATTTTCATCTGAGGAAAGTTGGAGGATATGTAAAAGCATTCAGCCACTCTTGTTCAACTTTTCTCTAGGATAGTTCCAGTTTTTCTAAAACAGCATCTCTAAAACAGCATAAATACTGCTCCTTGGAACTAGGCAAGTTCCCAGGCCCTGTACCCTGGCATGTATGAACTGCTTAAAAATACTGCCACTTTCTCGGTTAAGAGGCCTCACCTTTTTGATGCCGTATTCAAATGCCTTCTGTGCCAGCCGGCCAGGTCCCTCAACAGTTTTCCCATCATCATTTGGGCCCCAGCTGGCACTATAAATATCCACGTGATCTGGGCTGAAACCGATTGAACTTGCTTCTATGGCATCTGTGACTATTCCGTCCAGCATTCTTATGCCTTAATGTGAGAAAGCAGAGAGACGGACAGAGACAGAGACAAACTAGTGGTTATTTCATGCTTTCTCAATGTTAGTATTATGAAACATTTCTTGTCGCTATAGAATAGAAATATATTATTATCCAATATAAGCTGCCAGGGCTTTAAAATACAATTGACAGCGAAGAATTGGAAGAAACAAGATTTACCAACTATCGATGATGGACTATATGGAACTTGCTGAACTGACTGGGAGACTCTGAGACCAGAGAGAAGAGACGGTGAAAGAAGATTGGAAGAAGTTTAAAGAATATTTGAAAAAATATGTTAATATTTAAATCCTAGAATAGCTTTGGAAGTGGATATAGGCTGCAGGGTTAGAAGTAGAAGATAGTGTATTTTAAAATAGTATTATTTGTAAGTGATAAAATGTGAAGATTTTTATGGTAAAAGTAAGTGTGATTAAAAAAATAGTTAAAAATTATGATATATGTAAACTGCTAAAGATGAGGTAAAATGAAAATCAGATAGGGGGGACTTGGGGAAGCTCACCTAACAATGTTTAGAAAACATAAGGATAAGACAAGAATTTGTTTGCATTGTCTGTTTTTCTGTTTGTGTTGTTTAGCTGTGTTATAAAATGAATAAAAAAATTTTTTTGGGGGGGAAACAAACTAAAATACAATTGACATGGGCTAATGGGAGTTGTGGTCCAAAACTTCCAGGGGGCACCAGGTTGCGGAAGACTGACCCAGGACTTTATTTGACGCAGGAGATTTAATTCCAAACTCTCCAACATTTCTTCATTGAAAATAGAGACACCCTATTCCTACCATTTTCATCAGCAGCCTCACATTCTGATGACTGGGCCGGCTCTGTCTTGAGAGGCAGTTGCTTCATTTAGGATGTTAGAAAGGTGTGAAGCAGGTTGAGGAAGTCAGATTGGAATGTAGCATGATTGATAGCTTGCAAGGCAGGAGAGGAGAAGGCTGTTAATTCAGAGGAATTCAAATGTGACAGCAGTCAGCACAGTTGTCTGCTCCACTTACAGCTGTCCCATTTTCATTTTTTATATATATGTGTAAAAAGAGCAATGTTTCTGCCCCCTTTAGTACTGCTTTAGAATCCTCTGTTAATCGAGATTTCTAAAATTCGGGTGGGTGGGTAAAAGGGGGCTGTACAAACATTAGCATACAATTTGAGTATAAGACAAGCAAATGACCTGGACACCATCAAGGTAATTGAGAAATTTGATTGATGACACTGTGAGAAAAGCTGTGTAGGAAAAAAAAAATCTTTCACTTTGCAGGCTACATTACTTTTGACAAGGCATTTGAACTACATGCCTGTCATTCTCAGATTTAAAAAGCAAAACATAAACAAGCTCCTATTTATTTCCATATTACTCTTTCACTCAGACATGAACAGATGATACTTAGGAGTTTTGGAAAACATACCTAGATTTGTTTGTTGTTGGTTTTTTTGCATTTTTATATTTATTTAACATTACTAGACTGACTACAGTGGTACCTCGGGTTAAGTACTTAATTCGTTCTGGAGGTCCATTCTTAACCTGAAACTGTTCTTAACCTGAAGCACCACTTTAGCTAATGGGGCCTCCCGCTGCCGCCGCACTGCCGGAGCACGATTTCTGTTCTCATCCTGAAGCAAAGTTTTTAACCCGAGGTACTATTTCTGGGTTAGCGGAGTCTGTAACCTGAAGCGTATGTAACCTGAGGTACCACTGTACTATTTATTTATTCTATAGGTAAAGGTAAAGGGACCACTGACCATTAGATCCAGTCGTGACCGACTCTGGGGTTGCAGCGCTCATCTCGCTTTACTGGCCGTGGGAGCCGGCGTACAACTTCTGGGTCATGTGGCCAGCATGACTAAGCCGCTTCTGGCGAACCAGAGCAGCACAAGGAAACGCCATTTACCTTCCCGCTTGGAGCGGCACCTATTTATCTACTTGCACTTTAACATGCTTTCAAACTGCTAGGTTGGCAGGAGCAGGGACCGAGCAACAGGAGCTCACTCCGTCACGGGGATTCAAACTGCCAACCTTCTGATCAGCAAGTCCTAGGCTCTGTGGTTTAACCCACAGCACCACCCGCGTTTCAAGTCTTCTATAGCATGCAACTTTTGTAGAAATACTTTCCAGCCCTTCTGCATGACCATTGCATATAACAGAAATGGAAGACTTCTTCTAATAATACATTCTCGCCAATGCATGTTGCTCCATTTACTATTCCTTTGCTCAGACCTCGAGCACATCAGGGGTGGAAAACTCTATTAAAATTGAATTGCTATGTTGGATTCTTACCCCCAACTTTGGAATTGTATGCAACTCCTACTCCACATTTCAGGTTGTTGGCTTGCATGGCGATCTCTCCTGCACACCGTGTTCCATGTCTGCAACAAAACCCACAAGTCCATACCAATCATTTACAACTATTATTATGAATGATTATTCATTTGAATGTATCAGATTCAAATGGAGCCCACAGGGATCAGATTGCAGGATACTGCCATTGCCATTCATTTGAATGATAAGCCAATTTTAATGAATTAATTCCAAGGGCAAACCTAGTTTCTCAAGTGAAAAAAATGGAAATACTATAAAGCAAAGCCTGCCTTGTTTCCAGCACACAAGATACCAAGGTATCTAGGAGGAAGAAAACAGAATTTATATGTATGGCTTGTCCTTGTTGCCAGTCCCAGGGTAAATGGTAACATGTTTTCTATGATGTGTTCTATATGATTGCTCACCTTCCGTAGATGAAAAGCTGCCTTATTTAGTAGTACAGCTTTGTATGCAGTTGAGCTGTTGAACGCTGCCAGTCTGAATTCCATTTACATATTAATAAAGAGCTGATGTTATGCAGAAATGGTAGATTTTAGAGATAATGCCATTTGAATTGGAGGATAATGGTCTCCCATTGCCGATAACTGCTGCAGAGAAGCCGCGTGATGGATTTTCAAAAGGCTTGAAACATTAATCCGTTGAAAACCTTCTACTCCGGTGATATTATTTCTGTTATATGAGCATCCATGTAGTAAATGAAATATCATTTTTGCCTGATAGAGGCTGGTGAACCATCGTGTAAGTTCCTAATTGTGTCACTACAAACTGGCCTTCTAATTGGCTTGGAACAACTACTTGAGCTGGACTCCATGTTTGAAATGAGCCAATTCTCCTTGCCCTGGACTTCTCAAACCATCGTTCAAGGCCCAGCCTGCCAACAAACCATATTGTACTATTTGATTGGCTAGAACAGAGGTGGGAACCTGTGGCCCACGACTGGATGATGTTAGACTACATTTCTCATCAGCAAGAGTTTAAAGGCTATAGATTGTTTAATTAGCCAAAGGCCTGGGGCAAATGGAATGGTTTTGCCTGGCGCCTAAAGATATGTAATGAAGGTAGCAGGTGAACCTTCCTGGGGAGAGCATTCCACAAGTGGGGAGCCATCACAGAAAAGGCCCATTCTCGTGTTGCCACCTTCCAGACCTCTCATGGAGGAGGCATATGAAGAAGGGCCTTGGATGATGATTGCAGGTTCCGGGTTGGTTCATCTGGAGAACAAGGGAGAACAAGGGGTGTAGCCACCCACTTTTGGATCTGCTCACACTCACTTTTGGCTCAATCCCTGCTGACAGCCATCATGCAGTCCTCAGCAGAATAATGGTTTCCCACCTCATTTAAATAGCACCGTACATATTATGAAAGTGGTCAAAGTTCACCAAAGATCAACTATCAAGTCGTTACTCACTTGTTTTCATTTGTTGGGTCATATCTAGGAAATGGATCGTGATCATTGTCATTGAAATCATAACTTGCCTCAGGATCCTAAGTTGAAAAATGAAACAAAGGAAGAGGATGGATAACGAACACTTCTGAAATTGCTGAGGCAGCGGAGATAAATTAATTCTAACTTTTTGAAAACACCCCCCTTTATTTATTTATTTATTTTGCAATTGCAGCAGCATGATAATATACAGGGCTTTTCTTCAGCTGGAACTTGCCGGAATTCAGTTATGGCACCTGTCAGGTAGATGCCATTGCCATTCTAAGAGAACAAGGGAGGTGTTCATGGTGAGTTCCAGCACCTCTTTTTCTAGAAAAATAGCACTGATATTATATTTTAGTGACTACTTCTGTTAGTTTTTTCTAACAGTTTTTTTATATTTACACACACACACATGAGCTCACGAGAGACACTTGAACTATTGTTCATTATTAATTTGTTTAACTTTATTTGTCATCTTTGTAATCTCCTAGCCTTTATTGAAGGATTCCATTTTTATCCTCACAATACCTACGTGAGGCAGTTCAGGCAGACAGAGAGTAACTTGAAGGTTACCCAGTGAGCCTCATTGCTGAGCAGGGAGATAAAACTTATTTTCCACATCCAAGCCCCAAGAGTCTAGCCACTCCATTGGTAAATAATAAACTGACTGATTGCTGAAGTATAAAACTCACATAGTTAATATAAATGTCGGTGTGGTTCCACTCCAAGCCATCATCAAGCACTGTAACGACAACACCTTTCCCAGTAATCCGCTTTTGCCACACAGGGATAACATGGAGATCCAATTTTGGCAGAGACGGAGTCATTCTTGTGTCTTGCTAGGAAAAATAAAGGATAATACATTTATATATATTCCTGGAGAAGGTGGGGATTGAACCTGGGAATTTCTGCTTGCAAAGCATGCGCTCTCCTGCTCTCCAGTCAGATCAGCAGGGCTTAACTTTGGATTATGCCCAATAATTCTTGCAATGTACTTCCCAATATTAAGCAAAAACAAGTCATATCATACTTAATGGGATTTGGTTCACAGTAAGCGTGCTTTAAATTGTAGCCTGGTAGCCTGATCTTCTTTCCTCATAAGTAAAGTCTGTTGGGTCGTGTTATGCCTACCAGCGTGGTTGCTCAAGAGCGAACAGGCAAGATCCCCACTGGTCTTTTCAAAGGCTTTATTATTGGTGCAAAAGCATTTACAGTGCAGAACGTCTCAATTCCATGTCTTGCTCAGTCACTAGCAGAATCTGAGAGTGGGCGGTCCTTAAACTTTCCCCAGCAGAGTAGTCTCTTGACCCCCATCTGACGCCTCCCCTCTCTGCGTGTAAACCTACTGCACAGAGAGGGTGTTGGTAAAGGGGGACGTGCCTCCCCCTCGCTTTGCTCATGCATGGTGTCTTGGCTCTCTCTTGCGTCCTCCGAGCCCTGAATACCTTCCCCACTAAAGGCGGGGCTTCCCTCCTCCTTGGAGGAAGTGCTGCTTCTCATGATCTTTGGAGGCTTCCTGTAACCCAGCTGCCCTTCCACCTCTTACCTCTGAGCTGATGGCAGTTCCCTGACAGGTTGGAACCATGCTCACTTGTGGGATGGGATTTCCCATTCTCTGTGTCACAGTAGCAAACACAGAGTGTGGGGTGTGGCACAATGGGCTGCTGATGGAGTTGGCAGAAATTGTGCCCCCCTCCCCGATGTGTGAGTGGAAGTGCCTTCCTGCTCACTTAGTCTGCTTCTGATTGCAACTTCAATGCATTTTATTCTAACAATTGCAGTCGAGAGATTATTCCAAACCACCAGTCTGTTCTTTGATAGCTGTTGAATTTTCCATTTTCAGAACCTGAATGTGTGTGTGTGTGGGGGGGGATACTTGGTAGCCAGTGGCCAGTGACATAAGCAACAAGAGACTTATTAGAGAAAAGAAAAATCCATCTCAAAAGATGAAAACATTTTGCAAAAGTTCTTGTGCACTATGCTTTTAATTTTATAATTTTGAAGCTGAGAGTAGAAGGAGTAGAAAATTGCTTGTCAAGAGTTGAATACCTTGCATGCCTCATACAGTGCAATCCTATGGATCGTTACTCAAAAGTAAGTCCCACTCGGGTCAGTGCAATGGCACTTGCTCCCTACGAAGGGTGTTTAGGATTGCAGCCTAAATGGTTGCACCACAGTTCATAGATGACTTTTGAATTTTCTTAAGCCATGTAGAGTCTACATATAAATGCAAGCTCTTACCAGATACCATTGTTGATTCCACATGGGGTCATTGAAAAGATTTTCTGCTGAGTCCCGCAGTACCGAACGCTTACTTCTCTTCTTTTCATACTGTTGTTCTGCCCAAGACACCTGGAATATATTTGCCAATAGCAACATCTATAAAGACCCTGGAGTTATTATTATTATTATTATTATTAGTGCACCAAAGTATTTTTATTGCATTTCTATGCCACCCCTTTTCTAAGAATCTCAGAGGCGTATTTTAGACTCACAACATTTATGTCTTTTTTTAATTGTAGAGAAATCAGTGTGGATATATATATTTTAAGGTAAAAGGAAGAACTTCCCTTAAAAACAACATCAACAAGCACACTGATCTCCACAGCCTCTCCAGGTTCCCAACTTTAATTAAAATCCAGGGATGTTGTCCATGGGACTTTTCCAGACCTGGAAGTGCAAGCCACTGGGGAGGCTGCTGAGAACTGGAGAAATATTTAATGGAAAGAAAAGCACCCAGATCAACCTTGCAATGATAAAACAGCTGCTGAAATTCTAAAGCACTCCAAAAGTGAAGTAGAAAAACAGAATCCTCTTTCACAGGGGAAGAAAGCTTTTTTTTTTTTTTTTGAGAAACAGGCATACAGGTTTTTGGAACATCAGTAACAGTAAATTATCTCTCTCCTTTTTTTAAGCAACAAGACTCACTCATATGTATAAGAAAACCTTATCCATGAGCTACAGTTTAACATTTAGCTGTGTGAACTAAAAACAATTATAGCAGTGAATGTGGGAGATATACTCTCTTGTTATACCAGTATCAAAGTTGTTTATTCACAGTCCATATGCTCTTCCACCTGGCCCTGTAACTACATCTCATTGCAAATCTCCATATTAAGAAAACTGTTACTATTAAATTACATCTAATAATTATATATAATAGAATAATAGCATTAATGACAGAGGACTACACCCTATTTAATTTAGCATGTCTGTTCTCTATGGAAGCATTAAGAGCATCCTATTTACTGGAAGATAGGTTTAATTATTATTATTTTTTTAGGTTGCTGGGTTGTTGTTGTTTAGTCTTGGCATATGGTGATTTATTACTTTAGGAAATTATATGAAATGATTCTAACTCAACATACTGTATTTTCTTTCTAAAAAGTAACTCAAGCCTGCTCTACCAACTGAACTATCCCAGCAAAGGGTATTTGCATTAAATTGCAAGACAGCCATGCTCCATTTCATGTTATAATATATCTTTGCAGATTAGGCATAACCCTGTTTGCAAAAGGTTGTAGCAAGAGCCAGGAAGCTGGCCTTCTTCAGCAGCTGCTGCTAGTGCAAATGTAATTAATATTGCACTGCACACATGCCAGAGTTGACCTCTAATATTGAAAACAAATTCTGCAACCAAGCCTTTGCATATACAAAGCCTGGAGGACCACATTCCGATAAGTGCTCAATTTCGACAGATAGTAGTTTGAGGGGCAGAGGGCAGGTTACTCAACTGACACCCATTCCCATTATGCAAAATGGATCTCTCTGCTGATTATTTCATGTGTAGCACCAAATTTCACATGGAAAACATTGATGCCACTGAACTTTGCAATGATCCAGTTCGAAAGGCAAATCTGCCATGCTTGTAAAGCACACTAGAATACACTAAACTGAACCAACCACCCCAGCCCCATAGTTCTTTGGCGGCTCAGGTTACAATCCAAGCTGAAAAAGAACTTCTCTTCCTACCTATATATCTGGCTGTGGCTGCAGGGATGGCAGCAAGGAAAGTCTTACTCCCTTTCGTTTCCTTTCACCTTCGTACTTAAAATGCTAGCACAGGGATGTCACAAAACCTGCATTTCCCAGCATTCCTAGGGCCTGCAATTTGCCATAGCGGTATTTCAAGAACCAAAGAGGAAGGAGTGGGTAGGAGAGAAAGTGGGGAGAGAGGAGGCAGAGATCTCACTCTGTCTCTGCCACTGACTCAGCAAACAGAAACAGCAGACTTCTGCATTAGTCAGGCAATCAGGTTTGTGTCTCACAATGCAAGGAGGGGATTCAGACCCCGCTGTGCTGCTGGTGATGTAATTGGGAGCACAGTTGGGCTCAAAGTGGGCACAGGATAGAATCCAGAATACACAAAGCTTCTCCCCCTCGCCCCAACATGAGAGAACTCAGTTGGCTGAATCCAGTTCTGAATCCAGTTCTGAAGGATGTGAGTGATTGCCATAATGTCTGATGACGATGTCACAAAAACATCTGGTGTGGTGTGAACACTCTCCACTTTGTAGGCTGTTGCAGGTTACACCCCTAGTGTAGAGAGACACGACAGAGAAGCTGCTGTGGTGTGAACAAAATAACATACACCTAATTGATTTCCCAGTGGCTAAACCAAGAACTAAGATATCAACAATCAGCTGGTCTATGTTGCCCTCTGTTATCTGACACACATCTGCTTTTTGTCTTGTTTCCTAAGTGCATAATTCCAGTAGCCAATTGTCAAACTGCTGGCCAAGATTCTACATCAAGATATGGACTTTCTCATTTGCTAACACTTTGCTTCTTAGAATTTGCACTGTCATCAGAACTTCCCTCTTCCCTCTTCCTTCACCTTTTGTTTTCTTTAAAAAGCAAGGATTCTGTTGCATTTTAAGTAAGGTTGCCATACAGTATTTCAAAAATCACAAAAGTTGTTCTTTTTCGGCAAGTTGTTGAGCTTTGCCAATTTCCACAGACTCCCCTTGGGCTAGTTCCTCAATGAACCCCAAAATTTCTGACGATTATATTTTTCACCCTTTTGTGGGGCAAATCTTGACATTGACACCGTGAGGCAACAATAACCCTACTATGCAAACATTATCTACTTGCCATTAATTTCAGCAGTCTGCTTCACTCTCCTACATTCAGGGGTGGCCCCACCATTAGGCATCAGATACCAGGAGGAAGCAGCTCCCCTGAGCTACCTGGTCACTTCCACCTGTCGGAAATCAGAGGTGTATGTGCCACACAGCCTGTTGGGCATCTGCTAAGCAAGCCTGCTGCCCTCAAGTGCTGTGGAGGATAACATCCCATTGCCAGAGCTGAAATAAGGCCCCACCTGCAACATTTAAAGGAGTTTCATGTCACTTTAAACACTCGTGGCTTCCTCCATAGAATCCTAGGAACTGTGGTTTTTTTAAGAGTTCTGCGATTTGTTAGACTTAGATTCCCAACACAGAGCTGCTGTTTCTAGAGTAGTTCAACAAGCAATCACTCTTCCCAGGTAACTCTGGGAATTGAAGCTATCTGAGTGGAATAGAGGTCTCCTAACAACTCTCAGGACACATAACAAACTACAATTTCTGAGGTTCTTTGGGAGAAACCATGACTGTTTAAAGTGGTATCATGGTAAACTTGGGGCCTAAGATTCAACTGCTGGTTCAGTCAGCTTCTGTACCTTAAAATGAGGGTGGGTGGCCACCTGACTCCAACAGAGCAAACACTGACAGCTGTGGACCTCCCCATGTAACTTTGAGCCAGACAGTGTTTCTCAGCCTAACCTACCTCACAGAATTGTTGTAGGGATAAAAATGGTTGAAGAGAACCATGGGCAATCCCTTAATCTCCTTGAGGAAAGGGAAGATATGAATTTAAAAAATAAATTAAAGGCCAGAGGAAACTGCAATCCTATGTATGTTTGCTCAGAAGTAAGCCCATCTGTGTTCATGGGGGCTTATTCCCTTGTAAGTGCATTCAGTATTGCAGTCTACGGGAAACTGCAAATGCAATACTTACGCGTTGATCATCCAAGAGTCTTTTTGTGATGTGAGTAGCACTCCTTCGCAACCTTCTAGGATGGCTCTTATGTCTAAATAGATAATGATTTTCAAGTGATCCAATCTGCAATACACAGGATGATTTCTGAGATATTTTCCCACAGGGAGCAAACAGTCAATAGCAACGGATAATTGGAATTTCCCAGAAATGCTTCGAATATAAGAACATTAAGTTTTGCTGGATAAAATATTTATTCAAAAGCAGAAGTGCAAAGACTGTGGGAGCAGAACTGTGTCTCCACCAATATTTTCCAAGCAATTAAACACGTGAATAATTGTCAACATACACTGTTTTTAAACTAATAGCAATGTGTCTTGAATATATGCACAGGGGACAGGATTTTTCTTAGAATTAAAAGGAACAAATAGGTTCCAACTCTACTACCCATCTATGTGTACAGACGATTAACTGTTAGGTGCCTTTTGTTTAGAGCATAGGACTTCTCCATCCTTATCCTCAACCCAAACAAAGGCTGAGGACATGTAAATGCATTTGCCTACTTTCATTTGCCCAGGCTTTTCCTCATCAGGCCCTGTTTGAATTCTTTCAGTTCAAGATAGATAGATAGATAGATAGATAGATAGATAGATAGATAGATGATAGATAGAGAGATAGGTGATAGATATGGAACTGAAAGGATTCAAACACAAAGGAGTCCCATGTGTCAAAAAAGCTTATTTATGTATGCTACTACTGTGGCCTGTGTTTTGCTAGCCCCAAAATGGAAAACAAGCGAGGTCCTAACCAAAGAAGAATGGCAACTTAGCTGATGGAATACGCGCAGCTTGCAGATTTAACATACAGAGTAAGAGAACAAGAAGAACATACGTTTAAAGAAGACTGGAAAATGTTTACTGAATATGTGGGTGAAAATTGTGTTCATTTAAAACCGCTGCTAGCATTAAGATAAATTCAGCAGTGTAAATAAGTTTTGATGGATGTAGCAATGGATTACTGAATGGTTTAGTTCATGCAAAATATGCAGGGGTGTATGGTATGCAAGCAAGGGACGCGGGTGGCGCTGTGGGTTAAACCACAGAGCCTAGGACTTGCCGATCAGAAGGTGGGCGGTTTGAATCCCCACAACGGGGTGAGCTCCCGTTGCTCGGTTCCTGCTCCTGCCAACCTAGCAGTTTGAAAGCATGTCAAAGTGCAAGTAGATAAATAGGTACCGCTCCGGCATTTACGTGCGCTGCTCTGGTTTGCCAGAAGCAGCTTAGTCATGCTGGTCACATGACCCGGAAACTGTACGCTGGCTCCCTCGGCCAGTAAAGCAAGATAAGCGCCGCAACCCCAGAGTCGGTCACGACTGGACCTAATGGTCAGGGGTCCCCCTTTACCTTATGGTATGCAAAATGAACCACAGAAAGAGAAGAAGTCACTGATTTAAAGTTGTCTAAATGAATATTTTCCCCTTCATGGATCACTGCCTTGCCGTGGCGAAGGGGCCTGCATAACTCAGAGAAGCTATGAACTGTGCCGTGCAGGGCACCCAAGATGGACAGGTCATAGTGGAGAGTTTTGACCAAATGTGATCCACTTGGAGGAGGAACCGGCAAGCCACTCCAGTATCCCTGCCAAGAAAACTCCATGGACAAATGAATATTTTGAAATGTAAATTAGAAAAAAATATAAAAATTATATATATAAAATAAAAACACATAAAACAGGAAGCAGGCCCCTCTAGCCCAGGATCCTGTCCCACCATGGCTCCTAGATGCCTGTGGGAAACCCAGAAGCAGGACATGAGTAAAAGAACACCCTCCTCTTCTGGGGTTTGCAGCAGCTGATAAAGGTAAAGGGACCCCTGACCGTTAGGTCCAGTCGCGGACGACTCTGGGGTTGCGGCACTCATCTCGCTTTACTGGCCGAGGGAGTTGGCGTACTACTTCCCGGTCATGTGGCCAGCATGACTAAGCCGCTTCTGGCAAACCAGAGCAGCGCACGGAAACGCCGTTTACCTTCCCGCTGGAGTGGTACCTATTTATCTACTTGCTCTTTGACGTGCTTTTGAACTGCTAGGCTGGCAGGAGCAGGGACCGAGCAATGAGAGCTCACCCTGTTGTGGGGATTCGAACTGCCAACCTTCCAATCGGCAATCCCTAGGCTCAGTGGTTTAGACCACAGTGCCACCTGTGTCCCTTTCGCAGCAGCTGGTACTCAGAAGCACTGCTGATTCCAACTGTGGAGGCAGAGCACAGCAACCTCATGATGTATTCCACTCTCTCTTCCTCGCTTTTCTCTTATCCAATGGCCTTGCTCTGGATTTCATTAGACAGCACTTCTTGGATTCCCCACAGCTCATTTCATCATTTCCCATTCTTTCTCCGTAACATTGATTTCCCCCAGTATATAGTCGTCTTGCTCATCTCTGGGATATTAGAGCAAATGATATATGGAATCGCTGTCAGCCTGAATGCAACATGTTCAGTGCCCTCCACTTCTCATTACCAAGTGATCATCGCTGAAATGATAATTGGTAGAAATGTCTACGGTAGTTTTGTTTGCATTGCTATGCTGAGATAGCCTGCTTCTGCAATGCCACAGTGATCTTGTGCAGCAGCCATACAAATTCTGGCTTGCTTAGAATCCTCATTTTTCCTACTTTGTCTTCTGGCAGTTGGAACTCATGTTACATGATATGCAGAATTTTGAGAGGACATTTACTTGGCCAGAAAAGCAGGCCTAAATCTTGGAGCTTATTCAAATATGGTTGTTCAGCAGTCAGGACAGGGAGTGGGTTTTATTTTCAGCATGGATGGAGATCTAATTCCCTTTGCTAAGGTGGCACCAGAAACATAACTCCTATTTGTTGGGTTGTAATGGCCTGGCATGCACGGTTCTGTTTTAAAATTCCTGGCACATTGGCTGCAACAGTAGCAGGTCATAGACTCCAGCCATTTAATTGCAATTATGAGCAAATGTTAGGAATCATGTGGAAATCTAATGGAGGAGAGGTGATCAATGCATGCCTAGAAACTACCCAGCTAGTGGCATAATACAGGAAGTGTTAAAACAGAGATAAGAGCTTGAGTGATTCTGCCTTCTGTTAAGCACTAAATGAGCCTGGTTTCAGTTCTGCTCAGCAACAATTCTTACCTGGTTTTTAATTGGGACAGGAAATGTGAGCTCCTAGAGCTACAACTGTTGCCTGATTCAGGCAGTATGGACACAGGTTGGTTGCCACTGAAATCACTTCTGGGGCTCCAGGTAGCCACTGTAATGTTCTACTCAGCTCCCGCATATAAGCCTGCCAGCGGTTAGTAAATAGCCATGCCAGGGCCACTGCCCCCAGTGGATCTGGCAAACATTTGCCAGAGCCAGTAATAAGTGTTGGGGCTGTGTCGTGGAGCTCCTACCATGTGGAAGTGGTTTACTGCTGATGGCAGCCAGCACCACATTTACAGCACTAGGACCTGGGCCATATAACATGTAACCCCGTTAGCTTCATCTCAGAGCAACATTACTGCCTCCCATTTAATGCAGCAGCAATCTAAGTGCTACACATCTTCATTAGAGTGCTTGCAAATGTCCGCCTCTACTTGAATTCCAAATGCACTACAAACAGCAACTCCCATGTATTATCCGTGTTTAGATCTTCGGGAAATTCAGCAAGGCGGAAATATTTAAAATAAACAAATCAAAATTTCTAAAATGAAAGGTGCCAACGCGGTTCTCGACAGGCTTGGAGCAACACCCTCCGAGCTAGAAAGCCTGCCTTCCAAATCAAGATATATACGTGGCAAAAGAAAGGCAGACTTTTCTTTATTATTACTTGACAAGCTCCAGGGATGAGCTATGGCTATGGAATCAGAGACACTTGCTGACTCAAATTAAGTTCTAACAGGAGGGGAGTATTGAAGTGCCTATGAATCAGTTGATCTTGTATATAGGAAACCTGGTCATGAGATGTGCATATCTACAAAAATTCACAGTGGCTTATTCTCAGGTAGAGAGAACCCCCTGCAAAACAAGGGGGGCACTTAACTCTGCCACGCTCCCTATCAGTTGCAATCTCTTTGCAACAGCTCACTGCCCTAGATTGTGCCAAAGTAGCTGACTCGGTTAGGGTGCAAAAGCTCGTCGCATGGTCTCTGGACCTGGACTCAGGGGCAAAACTAGGCTTTATTTCACCCAGATCAAAGACCCAGTTTGGCACCCCCACACACACATTTGAGTATTACACACACACACACACACACACACACACACACACACAGAGGCAGGCTGGGAGCCTCAATGACGCTCCTCTGGAGGTTTCACCAGGGGCAAAAAAACCTGGCTAGCCCCCCCAGCTCCAGCACTGCCTGGGCTACATTGCCCCTCATTGCTCATCTCGACATTACGCTGTATTCCTGGGTGCCTCTGTTCTGCTTCATTGGGTGGTCTGAGTCGTTGCCAATGCAATATTGTCAACACCCACTGCTGTGTAACAAACAGGCTGGTGGTAGGCTTGTGTCGCTGACACAAGGACACAGGATACAGCAGTGAATCAGATCCTATGCACTTCTATTTGCCAGCACAGCAGTTCGTCAGCACTACCTTTATGGGGGCGCGGGGAGTTAAATTTGCTTCCAACAGTGACAACGGAGCTTGTTTCAAGCATAAGAGGTAAGTGAGGATCATAAAAGAGAAAGCAGATGTTAGACTTTGATCTCCACCCTCTCCGTGCTCTGCATCACTGGACTAACACACAGACATATTAGGCTGTTTCTTTAGAAACCAGATCAGCGGGCTTTGGTTTCTGCACTACTGGAGTCAACTGCTGGGGTACAGGATACAGGTAGGAAACTCTACAATTAGATAACGGGGCAAGGTTGCTATTACGTAAATGAAGTTACTCATCCCTGACAACAGTGACGTCATGGCATGACAGACGGGGGGAGGAGGTGGGCTGGAGGGAAGGGAAGGGAGAGGAGATTGTGGAAAACACCTGGCGCTGTTAACTTTTAGGATACAGTGTAGGATTGCTCTTGTTCAATCCACATGGCACCTTCACCAACCCACGGAGGCACAAATATGTCCCTGAGAGCAGAGGGTTTGCAGAAAGAAACGGCAAGTGGATTCAATGCTCTGGGCTGGTAGAACTTTATCAAAGGAGGAGGGAGGGAAGAAAGAAAGACAGAGGTCATTCTTTGTCTGAAAGCTCGCTCCACAGAATGACGGCTTCCTCCTGCATAAACCCAGATGTCTGTGGTTACTCAGAAGGATGGGGGAAGTACTATGCACACGCATTCTCCTTCTGCATACTGCTTCACCCATCCCTGGGGAATTATGAATTCTCTCGATTGTTGAATTCTCTCTCGTTTCAATCCTGGCAATGGAAACGGATCCTGAGGTTGGAACCCCAGCTAATGGCATGCCATCTTCGCCTTGGGGAGCTGTAGGGGTTAATGCAAAGCAAGGAAGGTCTCCTTGCGGGGGCTTCCGAGGAGGAAGCATTCCTCTTTTCCCCTGAGTTGCAATTCCCAGCGCCTGCTGCCGATTCCACTCCGTTTGGTATTGTCCCCGAGAAAGCCACCTCTCGCAGAACGCAAAGGAGTGTGCTATCCCTAAAGTCATTTCCTCAACTCTGTTTAAATTTATTATGATTATGATTATTATTATTATTATTATTATTATTATTCAGTGGTGTGCATAGAAAAGCAAAGAATCCTGTGGCAGGAGAGAAAGCTTGGGAACTCTGAGGACTTTCCCCGCAGACTGTGTTTGCCATATGGAGGGAGAACTCGCCATCCTGAGCTAGGAAACCCACCTACCACTCCCTAATAATAATAATAATAATAGCATGAGAAGTCCTTGCTTAAGGGAGTCAGTGTCTAGAAAGGAGCACGTGACGTGTGTAGCTCTGTCTCAGCAACAGAGCCATTAGCGCACAACCACTATCTCCAGCTGCTAGTCAATGGCATCGCTTGTCAATTACGCGCGCCGCCGGGTTCCTATTCGGGAAAGCGGGAGAAACAAACTTGCCTGCTTTGCGCAATGGGGTGGGAGAGGGGTGGAGTGGGGAGGGAAGCGGGGAGCCTTACCTGCCCCAGAAATTCATACTGCAGCTCGTCGGCGATGGCCTGGGCTGCCGCCGGACCTCCCGGGATCTCGGCTGCCCACTCGTTGACGAACTGCCTCTCCGCCCGGGCCAGCAGGACGGCTGCGCTCCAGGCAGCCAGCAAAGCCACGGCCGCGCTGCGCCCTGCCCAGCCTCGCCTCTCCATGGCAGCCGGCGAGGAAGAAGGAGGACCGGGCGCTTTGGAGAGAACGAGGAGAATCGATCAAGGAATCGAGTCAGGCACTGGAGAAGTCAGGATTCGTGCTTCAAAAAAAGGAGGAAGAGTGGAAAACTCCTTCCCCACTCTGGTTGCTATGCGATCAGGAGAAAGGCTGGTGCGGGGCGGGGGGTGGAGAAGGAGCTGGCTGTTCTCAAGAAAGTGCCTGGCTGCGATCACAGGTCGCCCGTTTCTGCCCGGCTCATGCTTGAGCAGGACTCCAACCCGCCACAGCCAGAATGGAAATGAGGACTTGACACGTCAAAACGACGAAAGCGATCCCTGACGTCAGATCTCCCGGGCTCCGATCGAGATGGTTGTTCCCAAGGGAGAGGAGGAGCTGGAGGCGTTTGCTAATATAGGGGGTGGACTGCAGCATTTATTATTATTATTATTATTATTATTATTATTATTATTATTATTATTATTATTATTATTAACACCCACACGCAAGAGGAAGGGGAAATTCTCCAGCGTCTCTGTACCAGGAGCTGTCCATGGTACGAAAGCTCCGGCAATCTGTCTCACTGTCGGTCTCTTTCGCCTCTCTGCATGAATTGACAACCCACCGCCGGCTTCCCTACAGATAAGCAAAGCTCTTTCTGTAACATGAAGGTTGCCCGCAAACGGATGGGCATTTCGATCAACATATTGTTCCTGTTGCTTTCCTGATGCGGTGCCTCCGGTCACTGTCTTTCTGAAGCTCTGAAGCTTTGAACACTGCCAAAAGAATCGATAAAGATCTTGGGGGGTAGGTGGGAGAGAGGTTTTAGCTGATGGGCTGCTTGCTTGTAAACAGATTTCAAAGAGGTGGCCGTAAGGAACGTACGTGTGTGTGTGTGCAGTTGGGGATCACTTCCCTATCTAAAGTTGGGAGGAGGAGTCTGCCCTGTCAACCTAAGAACAGTTATTGTGACCCCACATGCAGGTCTTTTGGGGCAACTTCACAGCTCCTGATGAGAAGATGATTTATTAGGGTTTCATGCCTCGCCTACGCCAAAGCCTAGAGGCAATGTACAAAATGCACAAAATCACAAGCACAGCATTTCGAAACCGCAAGATTTGTCAGGGAAGGGGGTTTCCAGTTCTATACAGGGTGAAAGGCGATCTCCACAAAGTGAGAATGGAGGTTATACATCCAGGCAAATTGCATGCAGTGGGAAGAAGGAAGAGAATGTGGCAGAACAAACATGCATCTGTCCACATCTACAGATTCTCCACCATTGCTATCCCAATATGGCACATATTTTGAATCACAGAGGTTTTTTCCAGGCACGAAATGTATGAAAAAGCTGGCATTCCTCTCCAATGTAGAGGAAGGTGGGTTTTTAAAACTTTATTTAGAAACTGATACCCTGCTGTTTGGAACAGGAAAAAAAATGTTCACAAAGCCATTAGGAACCATATATACTGACAGTCTTTCATTCCAAGTCCAAAATGGCATTATCCATGCTGCTCTTCTTACCAGATAAGCCATAGACTCCTGGGATTCACTTGGCTTCGACAACATTATTGTCATTATTGTTCAAGCCATTTCTAGCGACCCCTCCCATGTTCCCTACCTGTTTCTCCAACCAAACTCCGGCATGAGTCAACGCCAACATATGCCTCTTAAGAGCTTAGAGCTTGCAAGTCAGGATGATGATTTTAATGTTTCCAATTCCCCATAGCATATGCCTTTCCTATGTGTCATATGGACCTTATAATCCCTTTAAGAATATAAGAAGAGTCTTGCTGGATCAGGCCCACTTGCCCATCTAGTCTAGCATCCTGATCCTAGAATGGCCAACCAGATGTCTGTGGGAAGCCCACAAGCAGGATCAGAGTGCAGCAGCAGTCTTGTGATTCCTAGCAATTGGCATTTAGACACATGCGGCCTCCAACAATGGTTCCATGGGAGCCGTGATGCTGCCCAATTGTGTGAGATGGTGGTGGGTGCAAAGATGTCTACAAGTCATCAACATCTACAAAGATGGCTACAAGTTACTGGAGAGAGGAAGTGGGCAGCAGCATCTCCTGCAAATGCACTGACAGTGCAATCCTCTGCATGTCTGCTCCAAGGTAAGTCCTATTCAGGAGGAGTGGGTGGAGATGTGGTCTCTTCGGCTTGCCGATCAGAAGGTTGGCGGTTCGAATCCCCGCAACAGAGTGAGCTCCCATTGCTCCCAGCTCTTGCCAACCTAGCAGTTTGAAAGCATGCCAGTGCAAGTAGATAAATAGGTACCGCTGTGACAGGAAGGTAAACGGCGTATCCGTGCGCTCTGGTTTCCGTCACGGTGTCTCGTTGGGCCAGAAGTGGTTTAGTTCTGCTGGCCACATGACCTGGAAAGCTGTTTGTGGACAAACACTGGCTTCCTCAGCCTGACGCAAGATGAGTACCATAACCCCATAGTTGCCTTTGACTGGACTTAACCATCCATGGGTCCTTTACCTTTTCTTTTTTTTAACATTTTAAAGTCCTATTCAATGGAGCTTACTCACACTTACTTATAACTGTGTCTAGTAGGAAGCAGTCACTTTTGACCTTCCAAATGTTGTTGTACTCAAAGTCCCAGCCACCATGGCCAATGGTAAAGGATGATGGAAGCTGCTGTCTAAGAACCCTAGGTCGACCACAGTTCCCCATCCCTGGTGTAGAGGACTGCAGTCTGCATTTTGTTTAATGCGCAAAATTTATTGTGCAGTTCCTTTTGTTTCACCATTTCTGCTATCTTCTCCTTGGCTCCCACAGTTACCATTACCATGTTCCTTTGCACTGTCGCTCTTTCTCATAAGTCCCCAATGACCTTCCTTCCTGATTCTTTCTCAAACATCGACTTCACTTTTCGTAAGCACTGGTTAGTTGCCTGTCTTTATCCCCCCTCTGAACCCCCTCTTCTCTTGCAATCACTTTCCTTTATCTATCTTGTGAAAATTGCTTCTTTCCTTGACCTTGTTTGTCTCAGTTACAGGTAGGTAGCCGTGTTGGCCTGCCATAGTGGAAAGAAAATAAAAAAATTCCTTCCAGTAGCGCCTTAGAGACCAACTAAGTTTGTTCTTGGTATGAGCTTTTGTGTGCATGCAAGTGTATCTGAAGAAGTGTGCATGCACATGAAAGCTCATACCAACAACAAACTTAGTTGGTCTCTAAGGTGCTACTGGAAGGAATTTTTTTATCTTGTTTGTTTCAGTTATCACAGCCCCAGTTTACCTCCAACTTCTATATCCCTTCCTTAAATTTCAAGAGGAGGTGGTGGTTGAAATCAGAGTTTGTTTCATCCTCATCACCCGCTTGGGGTGTTTGCTTAGCAAGATGACTCAAGGTTTGCCTTAAGTAGTGGGACAATTGAGAATTTATTTCTTTGTTTTGCTGTGCTATTGTTTTACATTGGCCTGCACAGATTTCTAGATGGGTCTTTCAGTTGTCCTCCACGATTCTGGAGATCAATAAAACAAATAAACCTAAACTTTAATTTTAGGTTTAGCTGTGGTGGTGGTGGTGGTGATGAACTGTCACCCTTTTGGCCTAGGAGTAGGATGGCACATGGCACCACTTAATGCAAATTATTTCATCCTAAAGGGTGCAATCCTATCCTCACTCGTTCATGGGTCAAGGGGAGTTGAAGTGAAATGGAGGCTGCCAATTCCTGTTGAAAGCCTGCAGAAATGCCCCTGTATGCTGTACAAAAAGTCCACGGAGTCCCTCCACTGGGAAAATTATTTCCCTGAATCCTAGGCTGAAAGTGGGCAGCATGAATGGAGGAACCCAACTACACCAGATCTTAGTCTCTCCATCCCATGAACTTGCCTGTGAACACAACAGAAATCATGCCAGGACAGGACATGGAGAAATTAATTTCCCACCCATTGACTCTGATGGGAAGGGACAATGTTGGAAGAAGACTGCAGCACCCACCAAACTTTTCTGATGGTTCCCCCAATGATAGTCAGAATGGTTTGGACTTGGAATGGAGTTCTGGGCCTGTGGATACTCAGCCATTGGATTTCTCAGAAAAGCTTTTTTGGTAAAGTAGTTTTGTACCATTTAGTATTTGCAGTTGTGGTGGATAAATGATTAAAATGTGGTATGTGGGTGGGTGGGTGTTAAAGGGATTCAAACCACCATTTAGGATTGTTAGTCAGGATAGTGGTTATTCTGTTAGTCTTGTTAGAGAGAGAGAGAGAGAGAGAGAGAGAGAGAGAGAGAGAGAGAAGCTCAAGCATGGACAAGACAGACACTAGTTTCTGGGCATATCAGAAAATCAGCTAGTAAAATGGAATATATATTTGCAGATGAAGTTAGGGGTACTGAGTATTATTTTTCTTCATTTACAACACAATCCTATGCATGCTTACTTAGAAGTAAGTCTCCAGTATATTTCATGGAGAAGCATAAATAAGATTACAGCGTTAGTCACTGTACAAATCCAATATAATAATTTTAAACCTAAAAAATTAAGAAATATGTAATGATGCCCTTTTTCATTAGCATGGAATACTCCATGCAGCATACAAGGGATTTAAGGGTCTTTTTTATTTTGGTACACTATAGAGGAAAGAAGATTGCCTTACTCATGCAAAACTTCCATGGAAGATTTCAGTTCTTGGACATCAGTGGTCCAGAGTACTACTATTGTTGCTATTCGTACTATTCATTTCATTTCTATACTGCTTTATATTTTTAAGAAAAAGATATCCAAGTGGTTTGTAACCTACTTTAAAAGAGCAAATAAAACATTCCAGAATAAAACCTTACAAAAAATGAAATATAATCATATATAAATATATAAATAACAGGGAACTTAAATTACCTGAAAGATTTCAAAATAAAACATTACAAAAGGAGGTCAAATATAGAATACACATTTAAAACAGCATCATTAGCCAGAGAACAAAATATTATCTTAAACATACAACATAGGTCCATAGTCTAGGACCTTGGTGTTTGAATGAAGCAAAGGAAAACAAATATTCAACATACCAGGGTTAACACATGTCAAGTAATTAAGGTAATCATGTCCACTTTGGATTCAGTTTCCCTCAACGGCTGGTAAACGCTCTCTGCTCAGCAGCTGTATTCTCTGATGGGTAGCAAATCCATCAAAGGTTCTTTGTCAAAGTTCGCTTTCCAACATTATTGATTCCAACTCTTTGTCTCTCACTCATGCTAGAATGGCAATGCTCTGTTTCCTGGGAGGGTAGATTATTTGCTTCCAGTGAGTGTCTAGCCAACACACTGGCAATGTTCTTGGTCTTGCAATGGAAGTTTAATCTGTGGCCAGAAACTAAACATTCCCTGCTCCTACTGATTTTCTTAAAAGCCAAGAGTGCCTCTGGTACTTTTTTCAGTATTACAATGACGGATATCAAGCAGCAATTTTGAGCAGAGGTGGTACCTTTTGTTCTCTCCCATGGGGCAAATAGCACCTTTAGGCATGTGTTGGTAGTGATTTTAATTGGGGAAAACTGCACAAGGAAAAGGGACCACATCCTCTTGTTGTTTCAATTTCTTATCTGCCATTCATCCAGGGCAGTTTACTGTAATTTTTAAAAAAGCAATATTAAAAACAGTATAAAACCAATTACAGTCACAAGAAAGTGTGGGTCTTGAAAATGTATCTCCTAGATGTTAAAGGCCAGAGTAAAAAAGTGAGTCTTCAGAATATGTGAGTCATCATAATGATGGTATCAGACGCTGCTCTGTGGAGAGAGCCTTTTACAGCTTGGGGCCACCACAAAGAATGTCCTGTCCTAGTCTACCCCCCCCAACTTCTGAGGGTAGTGGAACTACCAAGAGAGCCCCCTCTGCTGATAGTAACATCCAAGAAAGGGAAAGAGGCAGTTTCTCAGATATTTGGGGCCTTAGTCATTTAGGAATTTAACCACTAGTGTGAGCATCTTAAACTAGACACAATAATGAACTGGCAACTAGTTAGTTAATTCTCCTTTCTCAAGCACACTGGCCACAATACAATCCCCTCTGCTATTAACCTTAAAAAAAACACCTATGGAATTCCTGATCACAGATTTCCTGTGTCGCTGTGAGCGGCACCCTTATTGGATTATATATTTTTGGCTACGCTGACAGTGATTTGCTTTATTTATGCCCACAGATAGATACAGCTATCACTTCTCTCCCCACTCTCTCTCACACAGCTAAATTGAGATGCGCTGGTGGATTCCTGGTGTCACCTCCTCTAGAGAAACTTACACTTGCTGTTTTTTAAAAAAGATACAGATGCACCTCAGCTCCATGCTAAAAAAAATAATGGGGAAAACATTTGTTTTCTGAATATAAACAGAATGTTGCAGCATGAGACATGCCTTAAGTTAATGTAGGAAGAGCCTGCAGAGAACTGGAGGACTCTTAGACTGCTTACACATTACATGATATTCTGAATTCAACGCACTCTGAAATATAGTTTTTTCTTTCTACTTAGTCCCTGAGCCTACTGTATTACATATCTTATGTCCTTGAAAAGTCCTTTTTCATAAACTGAGTTCCATTCAAAATATGAAAAGCACAATGCAGATTCATCTTGTATTATTTCCTAGTGTGTCCCATTGAAAAAGTATGGGAGCAGTAACAGGTGTATATATCCACACCAATTTAATGACATTGTGGTTGGGTGTATACCAAGATCACAGTTCTCAAAAACTTCTTCATTCAGCTGCACAGGTAAGAAAAGCCATGGATAACCAAATCAAAGAGAAGTTTTTCAAATGTTTTTCCAGTAACAGCACCCGCCCTTTTGGACATGCAACATTCTGTGATGAGAAAATCTACTCAGTTTTGCTGCAGATAGTTAAATGTGCACACTGTGCACATTCTGTAAAGGGACAGAAACATTATTCACTTCAACTAACACTGTAAATGACGCAGTGTAGTTGACACTGTAGGGATGTGGGTGGTGCTGTGGTCTAAACCACAGAGCTTAGGGCTTGCCGATTGGAAGGTCGGTGGTTCGAATCCCCGCGCTGGGGTGAGCTCCCGTTGCTCGGTCCCTGCTCCTGCCAACCTAGCAGTTCGAAAGCATGTCAAAGTGCAAGTAGATAAATAGGTACCTCTCCGGCGGGAAGGTAAATGGCATTTCTGTGTGCTGCTCTGGTTTGCCACAAGCGGCTTAGTCATGCTGGCCACATGACCCGGAAGCTGTATGCCAGCTCCCTTGGCCAATAAAGCGAGATGAGCGCCGCAACCCCAGAGTCGTCTGCAATTGGACTTAACTGTCAGGGGTCCCTTTACCTTTACCTTTAACACTGTAGTGGATTAGCTCCAAAGTTGCCATGTCACACATGGAATGGAGGAGCTTGGTTCAGGTGAAGCGTTCTAGGAATGGAGAGGAGGAAGGAAACCCTTCATTCCAACTTTCCCCTGTAGCCTCTCACATTACCTTCCACGCATTCTCAGAGGGTTCTCTTGAGCAAGGAGGCAAGGAGAAGAAGGTTGCAGGGAGAAGACGGGAGAGCCAAGGCCTGAGAGAACGGGGCTTCAGTCGCAGAAGCCTGGATCCAATTCAGTGCCCTTATCACTGGATTATGTACCGGTATATAATCAGATGCCTGTAGGTGGGAGCTGGCCAAAGAAAGTACATCATAAATGTGATGAATAGCAACATTGGCTATTAGCTCCCAACATTTTTGACCTTTAAAGTTGTAAAAGGCTTGAATCCAAGTCATCTCCCCCTGTTAATATGTGAGCCTCCTGCTGTGCTTAGGCTTTGCTCCAAGTAGCATTATTTTTAAACCTCTGCTGGCAGGTCCATGCCTAAGCAGGTACAGGGCCTGGGACAAATCACACTGTGTGATCCTTCATTGCTTTCGCCTCCCCCTTATCTCTGCATGGGTGGGTTTTGGTCTTTCAAATTTCAGTGGTGCTCTGCGCGAGCCCAAAATTTGGCACTCCCTGCCTCTTGGCTTCTGTTCTGCTCAATTTACTATCTCATAATTGTGGCACCCTGCAGCACCCCCGAGAATTGGCACCCATTGCAGCAGAACCGGTTGCTCTGCCCTAAATCCACACTGGTCTCTGCCCCCCCTCCTCTTGAGGGCAATGGTGGCAGCAGGATCTCCTCTTCCTTACCGACTTTCCTTTTTGCTGTGGGAGGGTCATCGCTTTAGTCTTCCCCTCCCCCTACATCTGTGGTTCCCAACAGGGGGACAATTCAATTTTTAAGGGGGAGCAATTCGCGAATGAGTTATTAACAGTTAAAGACCTTTTAGGCTTCCTCCACATGAATAGAAGTTTACTTTTTGAAATTATATGTCACAGGGTAGGGGCATCAGGATTTTAGAGATGGCCCAAAAAAAAAAGAGGAAAAAAAAGGTTGGGATATTCTTCCCTGCTTTGATATATTCTTCCCTGCTTTGCTGCATATTTAGTGCTACCAAAAACCTCTGCTCCCCTTGTCTCCCTCCTTGCCTTCCTCTAGGATGGGAGGAGGTGGGGAGGCTTGCCACATGGTGGGAGGCGGCAGGATCATCTGCACAGTGAGGATTTTGGTGTGGCCACTGGCACCTGGTTTGGTGCCCCCTCCCAAAACATGGGCTTTTTGATCTCCGATATTGACTTGGCTCATTGAGCTATGGTTTTGTTCAGAAGTCCATTTTGGTTTCTCTTTTCTCTAAACTTCAGTTCACATCATTTTTCTTTTTTCTTTTTAATGAAAAAGAGGCCTTACGGAAATTTATCAGCATCTTAGTGTGAATTGCCCATATTATATATACTTCGTAGGCAATCTTGCCTAATATACACATTTTTGCAAAGCAATTTCCCCTAATATAATGCATTTTTGTATGTTGTTTTTACTAATATATGCATTTGTGTGCACACAATTACCCTAGTATATGCATTTTTGTATGCATTACTACATTGCAAAATTTGGAGAAGTGTGAATCTCAAAGGATGTCTGTGTTTGGTTTCACATAGTCTAAAAATACAATTTTGGTAGGCTTGCCTTTAAATTTAAACCAAATTGAATTTCCCTACCACAAACATGGAAAGAAGCCCTTATGCATCGTGTACTAGTAAAGGTAAAGGGATCCCTGACTGTTAAGTCCAGTCATGGACCACTCTGGGGTTGTGGCGCTCATCTTGCTTTACTGGCCGAGGGAGCTGGCGTACAGCTTCCAGGTCATGGGGCCAGCATGACTAAGCCGCTTCTGGTGAACCACAGCAGTGAACAGAAACGCTGTTTACCTTCCCGCCGGAGCGGTACCTATTTATCTACTTGCACTTTGACGTGCTTTCGAACTGCTAGGTTGGCAGGAGCAGGGACTGAGCAATGGGCGCTCACCCCGTTGTGGGGATTCAAACCGCCAACTTCTGAACGGCAAGCCCTAGGCTCAGTGGTTTAGATCACAGCGCCACCCGTATCCCTTCGTTTACTAGTACTAAGCACCTAAGCTAGTACCGGTATTTGATATTTTTTTGGTTCATAAATAATGTCCCCAGACTCCTTTCCTGCTGCCTTCTTTATGACTGAATGTATAAACATAACCCACATAGCAGCATCAAGAGATGCATTCCTGTTCCATAAATGTTGCTGCACTGTTCTGAGCAATAGGTTTGTTTATGCTGTGGAATACCCAGTGGTATTGTCACTAAGCATATTCTACAGTAGAGTAACTGATGTTGTGGGTGGGAGGGAAAGGAATAATCACAGCACAATCCTATATATAGTCAGACTCAAGTCACACTTAGTTCAGTTTGAGCATATTCCCAGGTAAGTAGATATAGGACTGCAGCTTAACGTGATTAGAATCCCAGTTCCAGAGCAGAGTAAAATTAGATTCACAAAGGAGATGTTTGTGAGGTTAAAATGGGAGAAACAGGAGTATAGTTCCCTGAACTAAGAACTGTGAATCAGACATATTTTCTCTAGGAAGTTGATCCAGTCTGCAGTGTACAGTCTAGCTAGACTTTTGTTAGTTGAAAAAAACCTTCAAATATTTTGGAGAGATTTGACTCTCTTGACTTTCCATCAGAAACTTGATTCCACCAACAACTTGTTCTAGGGTGCAGAAATTTGGGCAGATGCAGATGGCTTGGCAAGGCAGAGGTGCTCACCTGACCTCCCAATAGGTGAGCTGCTACTACTGCTTACCGAGAGGGGCAAGGCAGCCGTGAAGTCAGCATGGTGCAAACGCACCAGCAGAGCAAATTCTGTGTTTCTGCCACTGCAAATGCACCACGCCAACATCCCCACTGTTTTGCCTCACCTCTTCACAGCAAGCAGCAGAAACTCACCTGCAAGTGCTTCATCACTCTGTCCACTACAGTACTGAATTCAAGGTATCTAGGAATTTCACCTCATTATATAGGTTTTTCCCCTATGTGGCCAAAGTGGATGAAATTTACAGACATGGGGGCCCTTCCAGGGTGACTTAAGGTTGCTAAATTGTTGGTGGGTACATCCAGAGGGTTTCATACAGAACACCTTTAAAGTTTGACCTGTCCATCAAAATGAAAGCCCCCCCCTTTTATCCATCCTCTTGAGCTCTGGATGTTTCCCCAGTAAGCTTGCTTTTCTTTTAGGCTGGGTGTCAGGGCTGCCTCAGGTCTCATCTCAGCTCACAAAAGACCAACGCCAGGCTCTTCTTATATACAAGGATGTTTATTGCAGTTCATTATTGGTTCCACAACCGAGGCGCGCAGCCCCGCGTCTCTTAGCCTAGACATTTGAAGTCCCCTCTGAATCGTTCCCGCCTCTACACCAGTTTAAGAGGCTTGTGCTAGACCACCTCTTCCTGTTTCTTTTCCGCAGGGTCTTTCTGCCCCCCTGGGTTCCTTCCCTCCTGCTTTCCCCTGACGCGGATCCCTCAGATGCCTGCTCCCCCCTCCTTCGTGCTTTGGGGCCAGGCTCCTCCTCCGGGCTCTCTGCATTTCCGCGCGCCTCCACATTTGAACTTGGCGCGCGTTCGCTACCCCTGACCTTCCTTTTGACAGCTACACTACTCCCTGTACTACTCTCCGCCCCTTCCTGCAGGACGTCCTGCCCCGATCTCCTTCCCCTGTCTCCTTCCTGCTCTGCTCCGTGTGTCACACTGGGAACTCCACCCTTCTCACTCCGTTCCTCCTGGGAAGCCGACCCCGATCTCCCACTCCCACTCGGGGTTTCCCTGCTGCTTCCCTGCTCCTGGCAAGTCCCCCCTGTGACCCCCCTTGGCTTGACCAGGGGCACCCCCTTCTGGGAATCCTCCCATTCAGTTGAGAGACTCATGGAAGACCTCAAGTCATTGTCATCCTCTTCCTCACTGTCCTGGGTTTCTTCCCCATCGCTCTCCGTCTCCCCCCTCACCTGTGCCTCTGTCCCTGAACCCCTGACTGGGTGATGTGGGTGGCTGTATCTATTTCTAATTATTGAATCATCCACTACCAGGAGCCCCTCTGCTCCTCATTAACATATTCCTTGCATTCATCCCCCTCGAAAATGGGCATTTCTTGGAGTGATGCACTTCTGCTTCATGCAAGTATTGAAGGTGACACCTTGGGAATGGGACATCTCTGTCATGTCCTCATCCATAGACCTCTCTGCTTCTTTCAGCTTCTCCAAGTCATCTATGCTGTCCTCAAGGCAGTCTTCTTTGACCAACTCCCCGTCTTAATCATACACGTATCCCACCCTACCTAGCTCTATCTAGAAAAGCCCTAATATATTAGAGTGGTGTCAGAATTATATAATGTGTTTTCTATGCTGAACACCACTTACTAATGTGGCTGTTTCATTTCATTTTTATTTTTTATTTTTTTAAAAAAACAACCTATGATGCAGCATTTGACTTTAATTTACTAAATCCAATGAAGAAGTACAGTAGATGAAAAACCTACGGTAATTGGTGACTGAACAGTTTTCAGCAGTTGCTCATTTACTATAACTATTTAAATACCTAAAAGGGCTATTCAGGCTAAATTTAATTCGTCTGCACGCTGAAGAACTCTTTAAAAACCTGAGCACTTTTCCTTTTTCTCCCCTTCTAGCACTCACATTCCCAAGTAATTGAAAGCTAATAAAAGAGAGTTTGTATGTGTAGGCAATCACAAAGAATATAGGAAACACCTGTTTTTACTTCCAATGACTGTCTGCAGGACTAATAGCGAGCGTTTATTTGGAGACGTTACATTAGCTTGTGTAATAGCGCATGACACGCTTTCAGTTTTACTGCAGGCAAACAGCAAACATGGCTAAGAGTATGTGAATAAATGAAACACAAACATGTCCTCCAAGCCAGCCATGCAAATGAATGGAAGTATAATGACAGCATATATTACCTCCTCTGTCCACCGTGAGTTGGCAGGAAACAGTTGGTGAGCGACCCTCATTTTTCCATTCTTCACAACCTGTCTGCAGTTGTTTACCAAAACTCTCAGGTTAATTCAACCAAAAGGCAGGGATAGTGTGCAGGCAGGACTACATGAAACACACACACACACACACACACACACACACGCATCTTTAGGGTAAAGAACAGCAAACTGAAAGGCAGCTGTTCTGCACAATGTTTTCCTTGCTCTCCCCCCCCTTTAAATACAGTTCAATCTACTTTACAGCCATGCTAATGACAGCTGTTTATAATGGACGAAACCTCATGAGCATTTACTTAACCTGGAGCTGATTCATGCATCACAGTGGAGTGGCTTGGGGACACTCATAACAGTTAGCAGCCAGCAGTTCCGGAAGACAATAAACCTGATATTGTCTCTTCCGGTTGTGTGCTGGTGTTGGTCTCTAAGCCACTGATAACAGATAGCACTAAGTACTAAATACACACACACACACACACACACACACACACACACACGTGTGTGTGTGTGTGTGTGTGTTTTAAAGCTATGGTTTTCCCAGTAGTGATGTATGGAAGTGAGAGCTGGACCATAAAAATGTCTGATCACCGAAGAATTGATGCTTTTGAATTATGGTTCTGGAGGAGACTCTTGAGAGTCCCCTGGACTGCAAAAAGATCAAACCTATCCATTCTGAAGGAAATCAGCCCTGAGTGCTCACTGGAAGGACAGATCGTGAAGCTGAGGCTCCAATACTTTGGCCACCTCATGAGAAGAGAAGACTCCCTGGAAAAGACCCTGATGCTGGGAAAGATTGAGGCCACAAGGAGAAGGGGATGACAGAGGATAAGATGGTTGGACAGTGTTCTCGAAGCTACCAGCATGAGTTTGACCAAACTGTGGGAGGCAGCGGAAGACAGGAGTGCCTGGCATGCTCTAGTCCATGGGGTCACAAAGAGTCAGACACGACTGAACGACTAAACAGCAACAACTAAATACACTTTTTTAAGGCAGTAAGACTCAGTTAACATAACCTCTGAGTACAAGTATAGGATTGTGTTGCAGTTGTGAGGACAAGACTTCTCACACTTCTTGAGTATTGTGGCAATGTCACAAATGACCCGAGGCCTCAAGGCAGGGTAAGCTGGTCATTCTAGCAATCAAACTACCCAAAAGTGAATCTGGTTCTTTCTGGGATTTCTAAGTTTCAGTGGAAGTCAGTTCAGTTAGGGGTATGTATGTGTTCATTTTGTAACAAATGAAAAACTGATATGAAAGTTCAGTTTTCATTAGTTGTTAAGTGAATGCCAGAAATTGTGAATAAATACAAAGGGCCTCTATTGTCATTCCTTAGGCAAATAAAACAAAAGTTAAAATAATGTGTCCATCTCTGAGCAGGGTGGGTGGGGTAGGTACTTTAGCTAGTCCTGTCAGGTAATCTCATCAAAGAAGAAAAAGCTGTGGTATGTAGTAGAACAACCAATGTTGTCTATTTTAGATGTCTGTGCCCAGCAAGGAGATGAATCGCATCAGAGAGTCACAAACGCTTTTGAGCTAGAGATCAACATTTTCAGCTCACCAGACTGAAGCACGGCAGCAGTGCCAAGTTCATGATCAATATGCCAAGCTTACACTGCTAAAGGAGACAAAGTATGAGTATGGACCAAGGTGATGTGATGAGAACCACAAACACTACCTGAGCAGAGACAAGCAGTGAGCCCCATCCCTACTTCACAGCAGACATGCATAGGAATGTGCAGCAATTTGCTACCTTCCAGAGAAATAGGTTTTTATCTTATGGTAGGTTTACAACTGCTAGAGAACATTTGAATATTTAACTGAAAAGGGGGTTGAAAATGCACAGAACATATATTTTTAAAAAATTAAATAATTGTTTAGGAACCCCCCCATCCATATTAACCATCAACCTATATAAAATAAAACAAAAATGCAGAAGCTGTTTACGATTGGAAATTCAATTCCAGACCAGTGCCTAAAATCATACAAATGAATAATCCTCTTTAGCCTGGAAATACCTATGAGCTAGTTAATTGCCTCTCTCATCTTTGAAAAGAGCTATTATGTTCAGTGTGTTTTTCTAGGCTCTTTTCCACATGCTAATTCTTTTGTCTTTTGTTTGCTGTCTGTGGCATGTTTGAACAGAACTCCATTAACTGATCTGTTCCGTTCAATTAAAAGGATGAGCCCTGATTCAGGCTTCTGGGAAGAATCCTGTTTCAATGTTTACTGTTCAAATAATCTAAGATACATCTTCAAGATGAATTGAATTACAAAATTCATCATGCTTTATGGCTAGCTCGGGTTATTTGCTTTTTGACCAAGAAAAGTCCAGTTGGCTTCTGATGCTTTTTGTCATTTTAAGTTGTAAATTATCTTTTTATTGGAAAAAGAAATAATAAAGAAAAGGCATCTTGAGTTTCAGTGGATACATTTTCTCTTGCCTTCCGGATTCTGTCTTTGTGAAAGTGCTCTTTTCTTTTTACAAACTGAACTCCAAAAAATTAGGCGGTCTCTATGTTCATAACATTGTTACTGTAAGATAGCAAAAAATATGTTCATAATCCTCATAATTCAGAGGGGACGCTACTTCATATGCGGTGGACCTGTAACAAAATTAAGAGCTTCTGGGACATGGTATATGAGGAGTTGAAAAAATCATTTAAACAAACTTTTGTAAAAAATACCAGAAGCATTTCTATTGGGCATAATAGATTCAGACATCACAAATGAAAATAAAAGAATATTCCTTTATGCAACATCCACAGCAAGAATACTAATTGCAAAAAAACCTGGAAAAGTGAAACACTACCAACAAAAAAAAAAAGAGTGGCAAGAGAGATTATTTGATTACCTTGAGTTGGCAAAAATGACATATGTAATTAAGGGACAGTCTAAACAAAAGTTTCAAAAAGAGTGGGGAAAGTACAGAGATTATTTTTTAAAAAAACAGTGCCCTCAAATTAAAACCTGGACTTGCTTCAAATAATTTTTGCAAAACAAAGCACAGTTTACAAATACAGCATATGGAGAAGGGCAGAAAAGACAAAATGAGAAAGAAACAGTTTATCAAGTTTAAAATCAGACCCACATTGAGGAGGAAGTCTATTAGAATAGAATAAGAACTAAAGATTGGATAACGTAAGTCCATGTGCAGATTCTTGCGGATTTATGGATATATGTTTATCATTTATTTTGTGTTTTCTTCAGTAGTTTGTTTTCTAAGTGTTGTGTGTGTGTGCTGTAATAATAAGTTAATAAAAGCATTTACATAATCCTCATCCACTGAGAACCTATTCAGCTATTCAGAAAAAGCAGTCTTCATGGTACTGTATCACTTCAGCATTTAGCTAGTCCATCACATATTTAAATGCCATCAGACAATACAACTCCCTGAACAGGGAAAGTGTGTGTGGCAAGGTGAGTGCATCCTGTCTGCCCTTTTCTCTGACAGATTGGCTTTTGATATGGGAAATATTGACACCTGCCATTTTCTATGTGCATTTTCTAATAGGGCAGACCTCAAAAGATTATTCCACATGGAGGGATGCATAGATCAGTCGATTTAATGCCTGTGTCAGTTTTGCATGTGTACATTCATAAATCCTATTTCATTTCTTGTTTAATCCAATATACATGAAAATCCCGATATGTAGATGTCACATCTGTTTTATTTATTTTTAGCTACTGTTCATTTTGATAATCCTTTGTATATTTTAGAAAACCTCTTCTTTTAATCAATAATTTTAATGGTTTAGTTCAGATTTTTGTAAACCACATTTACAGTCAAGTGGTACGTAATTTTCTTTAAGTCAATGAATCTCTATACAGTGGTACCTCGGGTTAAGTACTTAATTCATTCCGGAGGCCCGTTCTTAACCTGAAACTGTTCTTAACCTGAAGCACCACTTTAACTAATGGGGCCTCCTGCTGCAGCTGCACCGCTGGAACACGATTTCTGTTCTCATCCTGAAGCAAAATTCTTAACCTGAAGCACTATTTCTGGGTTAGCGGAGTCTGTAACCTGAAGCATCTGTAACCCGAGGTACCACTGTATATTGTCATTGCTGGCATCCATCTGTCTTGAGAGGCAATGGAGTGCATCTCTGGGAGTGAAGTCAAGTTGCTGAGTTAGCAGCACTGAAGGAACCCCCAGGGTGCAAGCCTGGGCAGTTTGCATGGAGGTCAACAACAGCAAGACCTCCCTCTCAGACAACAGGACTTCCTTCTCAGCCTTGCTGATGTGGTCCAAAGGAAGGCAGAGCAATACATTTGGAACCAGCTTGGCTGTAGAAGCTGCCAAAAGGAGGCTACAAGGACAAAGTACCATTCAACTGCCTTAGGGACTCCTCTTCAGATTTGTGTAGGGCTTACTCCTTAGCCTTTTCTTCTCCCAGAGATATCCCACAAGGCAGAGCAGGTTTGGATCAGAGTTTCCATTCTCCTAGATGGACTACCTTCCCAGGTTGATGAGCCCCATCTGGCCCTCACTTCCCTCTACAGAACACACAGAAACCACCTTCTTGACCGTTGGACCCACTATTGGTTTCATCCACTCATCTTCGCATGTAGAAGTCCCTAACTCACTGTGGGTTTGTGGCCCTTCAGCTACTCTCACCTGGTTTAGCCAGCTAGTCAAGGCCGTTTCCGGGTTATGACTGCTGCTGCATGCTGACAGCTTCTATGAGCCACAGGTGAGAACTGAGTGCTGGGTGGAGACCAAAGGTGGACCATCTACCCCAGAAGGAGCACAGCATGTCCACCACCAGAGGGACTACCCTTTCTCTATGCCAAGGAGATGCTCTACCATTAAGCTACAGTCTTTGCCCAATAGAAAGAGCAAGGAAGGATTGGGGGGAGAGGGAAAAGGTGGTTGATGATGAAGTCATGGAACCTGCATTCAATTTACTGTCTAGCCTGATGAAGAGGTCTGGGAAACTCAGAAGTCTGCACACTATTTTGTGATGCTTTGGATGGCCTAGTAAAGGCTTTGGATTTTTCCCCCCTTATGGGATAGAAGGGCGACCTTTACTTTAGTATATATGTATGAAACTAGTGTCTATGCATAGATAGGAACCGTGTGTGTGTGTGTGTGTGTGTGTTTCTCACACAACTAGCTAAGGTGGATGATCCTTAACAAACACTTCTCGCTTCCAAATTTACTACGGCATACTTCTTATTCTGCAATGCTCCCCCCCCCAAACCCCCCAAACCCCCCACCTATATATCCTCATTTCCTCAATAGAAACCTTAATCTCCCAAGAGTAGTAGCAGGTGATGGAGCAAAGATATCAAAGTACGGCTTTTCTATGGATTAAGCCGATGATTAATTCATAAAGCCTTATGGATGAAAGTTATTTCAGAAGCAGGCTGAGAATTCAATGGCTGCAAATTCCTATTTGCACTCACCCGCACAAAGCAGATTGCAATGACTACAATCACCCCCATGGGAACAAATGCTTGCCCTATCAGAGAATGTGCTTGGCACCTATTGAATCACAAGTAAAGAGGCAAAGTGTCATGTTCAAGATGGCAAAGGAAGTTGTAGTTATCATGGGAAAGCTTGATAGGGGACTTTTCTAGCAGTGATCCTGGGGAAAATAACACATCTGAAGCTAATGGTGTATTTCTTCACTCAGGGACGGACATTGGTAATATGCTGCCCTGTGTAGTGGCATAGCATGGGTTCAGACCCAGGTACAAAATTTGTTGTATGAACCTTGGCTATTTATTTCTTCAGATTATCTATAACCCACTCATCGCTGTTCACACAATTCCAAAATGAAGAACGTCATTATGCAATGGAGCGACATCTTACTTAAATGCAGCTTCATATAAAAATCAAACAATATACAATCAACATAACTACATCAGTCAAGTGAGTATACCTTAATCAAAGCTTGGGCTGAATAGCCACATTTTCAGCAGGCATCAAAACGTCATTAGTGTGGGTGCTGGTTGCACCTGAGAGGGGAGAACATTTCAGAGCTAGGATGCTACTATTGAGAATGCCCTCTCACAAATCACCACATGCTATGTGTCAGAGAACTCTGACACTGTAAGAGGGGAATCACCCAATGACCTCAAAATCTGGGCAGGTGTATATGCAAGAAGTGGCTTTCCAGATATCTGAGTCCCAAGCCTTGTACTTTCTGTCCATTCGAACATTCCTCCAGAGGCACCAACTTGTGAGGGAAATTGGGGGCACCAACATTGTGTGTGTGAAGTGCTGGTGTTCTGTCAGGACCTCAGAGAAGCTACCGGGCAGAGCCAAATATGGTGGCAGTGCAGTTTCAGTGGCCAGTGGCTGCTTCCCCCCTCCTTCCCCTCCATGGCAGGAGGAGAAGGAGTCGGCCACTGAAGTCACACCATGCTTGGCTCCATGCTTGCCCCTGACTTTTTTGAGCACTGGGGGCCTGCTCCTCAAAATATTGGGTGGAGAGGCTTGGGCCCCCAGGCATTGGTGCCCCTGCATTCTTCCATGGTTTGTTGTGAAATGAGAGGGATGGTCTCTTTGTGATAAGGTAAAGGTAAAGGTACCCCTGCCCGAACGGGCCAGTCTTGCCAGACTCTGGGGTTTGTGCGCCCATCTCACATCTATTGGCCGGGGGCCAGCGCTGTCCGGAGACACTTCCGGGTCACGTGGCCAGCGTGACAACGCTGCTCTGGCGAGCCAGAGCCGCACACGGAACGCTGTTTACCTTCCCGCTGGTAAGCGGTACCTATTTATCTACTTGCCCCCGGGGGTGCTTTCGAACTGCTAGGTTGGCAGGCGCTGGGACCGAGCAGCGGGAGCGCACCCCGCCGCGGGGATTCGAACCGCCGACCTTTCGATTGGCAAGCCCTAGGCGCTGAGGCTTTAGCCCACAGCGCCACCCGCGTTGTGATAAGGGCAGGGTTCAAATGGGAGTATACTTACTATTATGGAACAGAAGGCAAAACTTGCAAGTTAAATAAATTGGAGTGACTCCCCCCGCCCCCCCTTAGAAGTATTTTCTTTTTAGGGTAGCAAGACGACAGCTTTAAAAACACAGTGTACGTTCTTCATTCTGTGACCTTACCAGGTAGCTCCTTGTCCTTTTCAAGTTGTTGCCCTACCAAACAACCTTCAGAGCTCAGAGCTCTTTTTGACATTTCGAGTGAAGACTCCCTTCTGAACTTGCTAGCATCCTTTTGAAAACAACGTACAAGATGCATGTGACAGTTTGCATTCTGCTTTTCTAACTTAAAAAGAACCGTCCATTCTTCATCTCATATTTAAGATTTCACCTTGAATGCCCTTGACCTTTTGCTTTCTGAACTTGGCACTCAGTGAAAAACAGGGGATGTCAAACAGAGACTTGTTTGGACTGGCGGGGGTGGAGAGGCCACCTGCCCACTAAAGCAGGGGAATTTCCAGGCTTATCCATAAACCTTAGAATTTATGAGCGCCTCCAAGCTATCAGTATTTTGGAACTTTATGCTTGCACTAGTGGATTTGTTGCACTATGAACACTTTAATCCAGTATCACCAGTATGCAACAATTCCACTTTTTAGAAACCCAGATTTCTATTTATTTTTTGCAGTTTGAAAAATGACGGGAAACGCACTGAAAAGTGTAGGATAAGCTAGGTGAGGATAGTCAATGGGACTCCAAAGCTCAGTGAAGACAGGCTCAGGCAGATTGAGTGGATAACACCAATAGTGGGTCAAGAAGGTAGCTTATGCACATGATGTAAAGGGAAGCGAGGGGCAAATGGGGCTCACCCACCTGGGAAGGTATCTTCCCACCACTAGCAGCTTTGACATCATGATCTGATGTCATGGTGGTGTCAGATGACTGTTAGTTGGGCACACCTGTCCAAAGTTGATCTGTGGGGTGGGGAGAGGGATCTGCTTCTCCGGCATGTTACCCACAGGGAACACACTGATGGAACAGAACCCAGCAGGATTGAACCTTCTGCTCATCAGCTGATGAGTGCAAAATGCAATCATGCTGGCTGCAGTGGTCTGCTTTGCTGGTATGTTCCCTATACAGGAACATGCCAGTGAAACAGGATTGAACCCTGCCACCAAGCCCATCATCAGCTGATACCATTCACTGATGTCAGGTGATGGACAGGTGGGTGTGGTTTGGGGACATTGCCCTGTGGACCAACCTGGACCCTCTTGGTGAGCCCAAATTGGACCACGGGGACATAGGTTTTCCACCTATGGGCTGTTGGCAAGACTGTCAGTTTCCCAAGAGCAAATCAGGATGAATGCTCATTGTTGCATAAACAAATCAGAATGAATGTTCAATAAAGACCAGATATAATCTAACTACTCCCTAAGATTTGTGCATGAAAATCAGGATGAATACTGAGCAAACATCTGGAGGAGTAGAAATACTGAACTCAGAATATGCCCCCTTCTTTCTTTGCGTAGTGACACCTATTATTCCCACATTCACAGGAATATGCAATTCCAATTGGTGTTTTTTAGGGGATGGAGGGTTGATTCAATGGCAGTAGCATAGCTAGGCAGAGGTAGCGGCAGCAGGGTGTAGGGCGGCAGTGGGGTCTGTAGGGTATCATGGTGGTGTTACAGCGGTTGTTGGGCTCAACAACTTCGGTTCTCCCACTGGGGGTTGCTATGCTGCTGAGGAATGGCATCAGAAAGCTTCCTTCTATGAAGCCATTTTGCAGGGCTTGGTTCATAGTGTCATTTCATCCACTCTATGCTTCTTATTAGGTGGACTTCATCCAGCTACCGCCACCTCCGTCCTTTTATAAATGAGACTCAATACTCATCACAGCAATATTTAATAGCCATGATCTCCACAGCAATATTTTATTTACTCTGCAGTACCAAGGCCAGGCCAGCTGTCTCATTACATAATCTGATGAAATCTCTAAAGACAGAACAATTTGCATGAAATGTACATAGAAGCAGCCAATTTACATATAGCTCTAATTGCCAAGCAAAAAGAATTGAAAAGGAATTGTCATTTTCACTGAACTTAGTATTCAGAACGTGTTGTCTGAATACATCAACTTCTTTGCATCTCCTGTTGTCTGACTTGGAGTTGTTCGCATAAACCAGTGTGGAAAGACGTCTTTAGAATACTTCTGGAATACGAATGAGTAATCCCTGTCAAGAATAATGTTTTTTTAACAACAAGAATTAAATTCAGGAGGGAATTTATGGTTGATGTTTGCATTCTTTTGGACGCCCATTTTTAAGCGATTACATGCAGGACTGAAATGTTTAGCTGATGAATAAGTTAGATGAATAAATTAAAATTTTTGAATTCACTTAAAAAGATGTTCCAGATTAATTGATCAGGAGCTTTGTTTATTTTTTAAATGCAGTATATATAAATACAGTTGTACCTTGGTTCTTGAATGGAATCCATTCCGGTAGTCCATTTGACTTCCGAAAGCATTTGAAAACCAAGGCACTGCTTCCGATTGGCTGCAGGAGCTTCCTGCACTCAATCGAAAGCCGCAGAAGCTGCTTTGGACATTTGGCTTCCAAAAAAATGTTCGCAAACCAGAACACTCACAGGCAACAAGAAAGGAGGAAGACAACTCCAGTACCAATCAAAAGGTGAGCCAATTTGGGGAATCTTCTCACATTATTTTGGTGACAGCTGTGGGGTGGGTTTTAATGGGTATGAGATGATATATTAATTGCAATTTATTCCTCCAGGCACCCACATTTGTGAGGTGAACAGTTTCAAAATCCCGCCCATGGCAGCAAAATTAAAAGCATAGGAATTAGGCTATGAAAGCTTGTTTTATAATGAAATAAGCTGCCCCCCATTCTTACCCCGCTTAACAAAGAATAAGGAAACAATTTGTAAAGTAACTTTAAAAATAATATTTACCTGCTTTATAATCATTCATTGTCTCACAGCAACAGTAGCAGTAAAAACTATTCAGGCAAAATACTTATATTTACAAGCCTCAGGCATTTGCCTGAGCTGGTGCAAGTGGAGACATTTCTCCTTCCTTCGCTTGTCAAAGGAAAAGAGGAACATTAAATACTCTATGCTCCTTCCTCTTCAGGAGAAGAGGGGAAATGACATTGCACAGAGCCCACTCTACCACTCTACCACTCTATGGTCTGAGTATTTGTCATGCTAGCTAGCAAGAATATGCAGTTAGATTTGGCTGCTAATCTCCCACTACAAGTAGCATATGCTATAGCTGAACCAAAGTAGTTCAGGCAAACTTTGACTAGATAGGTAAGAGTTTTGTGGACCCTGTGCAGAACCAAAGGGACACGTATGAAGGAGGTGGAGAAAACTGGTGTGAGGAAACCGTAAACAGCTAGATGAAAACCACTGTGAAGGCTCCTTTTTATGATGAAATATGGAAAGCCACAATAGTGACCATTATTAAATGACCCATTTAACACAATCCTCTTTCGAGTCTGAATTTTATTTCTAAAGAATTCAATATTCAACGTCGAGTTTATTTCTTAGGAAAACAGAAATGCATAGAAATTAGTTATTTTCAAAAGAGTTTTGGTGCTCCACTGAGGCATGAAGATAAAAGAAAATAAACCTTGGCTGTTGAGTGACTCAGTGGCAGAAAAAAGGTCTGCTTTAATGAGAACTACCTGCTGAAGATTTATAAGCTATTCCAGCTATTATTCCTGGTCACCAATGTGCTGTAATCTCCTTCTAGAGCAATATAATTAGCACTGCGAAAGGAGTGACCTTTCTCGAGATCTTATTTTCCATTTTGCTAAAAATATCAGTGTGATCTTGGGTGCCTACAGCACTTTCAAGCATGACAGAAAACAGCAAACTGATGCGCAGGAGGAAAGGGAAGATCGATGGGCAAATAGTTATTGCTGCAGCCCAATTGGAGGAGGGAGAAGAGAGCCAGCCTTCATATAATCATCGGGGTGAGGTGTGAGAGCCAAGTATTTATTTATCTGTTACTCACATCATTTCTGTCTCATATCCTTGGCCTTTAAGGACTTTTATCTATTTTATCTCCAGATGGTTTGCATCAAAATGCAGTTCATCAGCTTTATGTGACAGCCAACCAGGGTTCAACCAGCATTTGGCAAGCTTCACATCTTACATTGAAGCAGGGCTGGCCTATCCATGAGGTGAGCAGTCACCTCAGATGGCAGAACCCCAAGAGACCATGTTTTCCCTCCACTCTGCCCAAGATTTTGAGTCAACCTCTGGAGCATTGTATGGGAAAAGGAAAAACATGGCAGCCACCTAGTGGTGTTTAGTACCCATTGAGGCTGGTAGGGTGGAAGGAAAGGGACCCAAACAATTGACGGAGGCAAAATTAATGGCAGGCCAAGCCAGCTCCTCCTTATTTTGTCTCCAATCTCTCCTCTGCTGAATTCTGACTAAGGAGAAGGAAGTTGACGACCATGGGCTGGTTGTAATGAAGAAGGCAGACAGGTGGGGACTGGCTGAGGGTAGGATGAGGTTAGTGGGGCAATGAACCATGGTTGCTGGGGTTTTTTTGTTTTTTTGTTTTTTGTAGTAGTGGTCATTTCCCCAAACACACTATGCCTTTGAAGCATGTTAGATTCCTGCTCTTACATAGTATTCCAGACGTCAGCCCAACTTCTGAGGCATTGTTGAAAACATAAATTACCTGGAACTGGGAAGGTTAAATTGAAGCGGATGAGATGGCAAGAGTGCATGATGTGCTTTGCCAACAACTATCTAAGAATAGTGGCACCAGCCAAATATGTGCAGGAAGTAGGTGATATTCTTTTGGGGGGGACACTGCTCTCTACTGTTTTGCAGAGGGGGCAGAGTGTTAAACCATTGGTCTTCAGCACATGCATTGGAACCCAGTACTAGGTCACAATCTGACATCTGTTAACGGTGCTGAGAGTTGTTAGACAACCCCTATTCTACACAGAGCGCTACAGTGGTTTAACAATCCATCCATCTTCCCAATGATTTCTGGGAAATGTAGTTCTCATGGAGAAATAGGGGTCTCCTAATGACTCTCAGCACCCTTAACAAACTATAGTTCCTAGAATTTTGCTGGAGAAGCCAAGACTATTCAGAGTGGCATGATTCTGCTTTAAATTTAGGTGGGGCCTAACTCTGAACAGCGCGAGTGGCGCTGTGGGTAAATCCTCAGCGCCTAGGGCTTGCCGATCGCATGGTCGGTGGTTCGAATCCCCGCGGCGGGGTGAGCTCCCGTCTGCGGTCCCAGCTCCTGCCCACCTAGCAGTTCGAAAGCACCCCCGAGTGCAAGTAGATAAATAGGTACCGCTTTCTAGCGGGAAGGTAAACTGCGTTTCCGTGTGCTGCGCTGGTGCTGGCTCGCCAGAGCAGCTTCGTCACGCTGGCCACGTGACCCGGAAGTGTCTCCGGACAGCGCTGGCCCCCAGCCTCTTAAGTGAGATGGGCGCACAACCCTAGAGTCGGACATGACTGGCCCGTACGGGCAGGGGTACCTTTACCTTTACTAACTCTGAACATATTAATTATTGAGCATTAATGGTTATTAGTGCATTTGGGTTTTTTGGCACAGATAACCTTTCTTTGGCAAAATATGTGGAGGCCCAAAGTTAGGAGGTTTGTTAAAAACAACAACCACAGCCCTGCTTCACCCCCAGTCTCCCACACTAAGCAAAAGCAGCCTCTGCAATCTTCTTTCAGTGACAGTCTGGCACTTCAGTTTGAAATCTCATCCCTTGTATGCAAAGGGAAATGGTACATACAGAGTTCTTTAAAAGGTTGGCATTGTGAAATGTCACTGTGGCTCAAAGTGTAACCGACATTGATCATCCTGGCCAAATGGGATTATGAAAATTTGCCTTCATCTTTTCAGTTAGAAAGAACAACTGCTCAAAGCAGTATTTGTAAATAAAAGGAAATTACATGTCTCTGAAAGAGGCAGATGATATGGGGGTCTCAGGTGAAATGCCGTCTGCCCTGTCTCAAATAAGTTTGACAGCACTAGCTAAAAGGCAAAGTGCTTTTACAGAGGTGGTCTATGCTCACAGCTGTGTGATGCATGGTTGTTTAATGGCTGCAATATTTTTTGATATTTTCATCTCAACTTGCTCAGTTTGTAATCATTGCAAGGGTAAGTGGATTTTTAATATATATTAAATTCCCTGCACATGGCAGCTTATATCACAAACAATATATACTTGCATAATAGTTGCTCTCTGGAGCTGCGCCAACAGCTAGAGCTAGGCCAGTGGTGACAAATAATAGCTGTTGCTCCTTTAGACTCAATTAAGTTAATGTAGTATATCCGTTTGTGTGTTTACTTTTGTTGCCTTTGTACTGAGAGGCACCATCCTCTGTACTTACCCTCTGTATAATATTTTTATATCAGCTGATGAAACAGATCCAGGATGAAAAAAGGAGACTTGCCTCCAACTTGCCAAGGAACTGTAAACACATGGCAAAACACGCTGCTCTGTATTGTCAGCCTATCTTCAGGCACTCAGTTACAAGAGGAAAGAGATGCTCAACGCACCAGTGCATTATGGAGTAGGGGGAATATCACCAGGATGGTGTAGTGGTTAGAGTGTTGGAACTCAGAACTGGGAGACCAGAGTTCAAATCCCTACTCAGCCACAAATCTCACTGGAAGACTTGGCACCAGTCACTGTCTAGACCAGTCTTGGCCCTCCAGCTGTTTTGGGACTACAGTTCCAATCATCCCTGACCACTGGTCCTGTTAGCTAGGGATGATGGGAGTTGTAGTCCCAAAAGAGCTGGAGGGCCAAGTTTGGCGATCACTGGTCTAGACTAACATACTTCACAGGGTTGTTGGGAGGATAAAAGGAAGAGAGAGGGAGAAATAGGTACAGCGTCTTGAGTTCCTTGGAGGGAAGGTGGGATCGTCATCATCATTGTTATGTACTGAGTTGAATAGGATCCAAAAGGCAGCAGTCTGATTGGTCCTAGAACAATAGGATTCAGAATGCAGCAGTATGATTGGTCCACAGGAGCCACCCAATCCAGCTCCAGGTGGAAGTGAATCCGCAACCTGATTGGCCTACAGGTGAATCCTGGAATTAACCAATCACGTGGGGCCCATTGTGTAAATAATGTATTTAAGCAGACATTCTGGGGGAACTTCTATTCTTCATCACCACTATGAGCTGAATAAAGATCATGAAATCCACTCTCAACTCCGAGTATATTTCAGTCATCATCATCATCATCCAAAGGGACATGAGAAAAGACCTACTAGATCAGGCCACTCACATACCCCCCCCAACAGTCCCACTTTGAGTGGGACATCCTGCAGTTACAGATGCCCCCTGGCTTCTGTTTGAAATTCCAGATGTCCCAGTTCCTCCTCCTCTCCTTCCTCCTTGGCAGCCTCCTCCACCATGGCCTCCACTATGTGGCCTTTGCCAGCCCTGCCATTGGGCAGAGCACATCTGGAAGCACACTTCCGGAAGTGGGCACACTACTTCCGGTGGCCACAGCAAGATGGAGGAGGCCGCAAGGAGGCCTAGGGAGTGGCAGTGGAGAAGGAGGAGAGAGAGACGGCAAAGGTAAGGCAGTGGCAGGTGGGGGGAACGTGGCAACAGCAGGGGGCAGCAGTGGCAGGCAGGGGAAGGGGGTGGCATGGTGCACAGGGTGGGTGTGTCCTGGATTTGGGTGAGAAGATGTTGGAGGGTATACATTGAGTCCAGCATTCTTCCCATAGTAGCCAACAACTGGCTGCTTCAGACCCTGGAGAAGAATTTAGGTGACCCATTCTCCTCCAGTCAGAAAAGGAGCATGCTGGGAGGGCCAGGATTTGGCAGCACACATACCTGTTTCACTGGAGGGGCTGCATTTGAGGTGCTCAACTGAACCCCTAGCAACTCTCTCTGCTGCAATCTCATCTTAGCCAATATCTCTCTCTTTCTCTATTTCTCAGGAGCAAGAGGTGTTCGGGGAACAAACAGACATGCAGAACAGGGTTTGGGGCCACAGTGAGTGGCAGAGCAGATGTTTCCAACTCACTCCCTGGAAATATGGAAATATGCCCTGCCCCTGAACTATGAACTTCCCCATCTGTCCAAAACAAAGGGACACAGCTAAACTCCCTGAGGTCCTCCTTTGCAGCCTCTAGCCAAACTGTGTCTTTGTATCCTTGGAGATCAAGTACCATAAAGTAACCTGCTGCTTCTCAAACGTGCATTGCCTTTCCACAATATTTTGCTAACAGCAAGTATGCTGTGCCATTGAGGTTTTGCCCACTATTGTAATGTTATGCTTTCTGATTCACTTGCCTGTGGTTAAAACACGCACGGTCTATTAAGATAATGGTATGAGATTGTATTGTACTGTATTGAGAGTCTTTCTCACACGGGTCATGTTGTGGAATCTCAATGTCCGCCATTATTCAAGGTCACTGATTCTTTCATAAGGATTGTTGTTAATGGCCGTTGCATGTCGAGGTCCCCAAGCCACCCCTCAAATAACTCACAACACACACATAATTTTTCTTTAAGGTTTTTGGCATAATTTTGGCCACAACTTTATTGAAATACATAAATATGAGTGGTTGCTTAGGTTAAGACTATCTGCCCGCCCCCCACATGGGGACAGAACTGACTTCCAGACACCAACGAAAGTCAGTAAGGGAAAATAATATTGGGGGGAAATGGAGCTGAGCCACAGGCCCTCACCTCTCCCCGCATGGTCCCCAGGGCTTGCCAGCCCTAGCCCCATTCCAGGGATTCAGATGAAAAATTGGCAAGCCCCTGGATTCCTTTAACAGAATTACCTTTCCACAGCAACCTTGGAGGGGCAGGCCCAGCCAATCCGAACCCCTCCTCCAATCAATTGATAACCAATGCCTAACCACAACCTTACAAGTTGTGACGATTTGCTACGCAGTAGGCAAAAACCAAATGGCCCGGCCAATAGGCCAGATGGACAAAATTCCTACCAGGCCCCTGCCCCAATGGCAGACGACCCCGTGACAGGCATAGCAAAACCCATAAAATTAGGTCGGGTGATCCCTTGCACGCAGCGAAAGAGAAAGCACCAGCAGCGTCCACAGGATTTAAAACCACTGATCCCTCCCACCAAATTGCAACATAGAATTTACCCCAGCAACCCAGCCATCTAATTGTTGCCACTGGCTTCCTTAGTAATCCTGCCTGGCAACAGAGGGGTGGCCTGGCGGACCCCACTGCAACATGCGCTCTCCATGAGGGTGAACATGCTCTCTGGGATTCATAGAGTCACAGAACTGTAGAGTTGGAAGAGACCAAAAGTGTCATCTAGCCCAATGCCCTGCAATGCAGGAATCTTTAGTCCAAGGTGGGACTCGAACCCACAACCCTAAGCTTTAAGAGTCTTATGCTCTACTAACTCATAGGACCAGCCCCCCCCCCAAGGGTACTCAAGTGTACGCCACACTGGCACCATTCCCCCCAAATGTTAAAAGTCTGGCACTTACTATAACAACTTCATGGTGAGTACTGGCACCTATATGGATGGATGACAACTTTTTTAGAGACTTTGATAATGGCTTGTGGGAAGCACATAGATTTTTTTAAAAAAAACTAACTACGGTCCTTGGGAGATGAGCTTCGTGTTGCTAAACAAAGACAGGTCTAGGAATTCTGGCCGTTGCTCAGATCGTATTTCCTGTTTTCATCAGATACCAGTGTGTGGGTTTCATACTGATTTAATTTCAGCTCCTCTGATGCTCTGCAGACAGAGAGAAAGTATGCCAGTTTCAGTAATTGCCTCATTCCAGTGATAAAAAATAATATATGCACCCAACCAGGACTCAGTTTTGCCTCTCTTTTTAAACGTAATGTTTGTAAATGTCAACAGTGGGAAATGTTGCCTTTTCTTTTTTAACATAAATGCTGCAATTTGAAAAAAATGTTCTAATATTTTATGGTTTGTTGTTGTTGTTAAATTGTAAGAATGATTTCAAATATATAGCAACAGGTAGGTAGCCGTGTTGGTCTGATGCAGTCGAAATAAATAAATAAAATAGTCCAGTAGCACCTTAGAGACCAACTAAGTTTGTTCTGGGTATACAGTAACCTTTTGTGTGCATGCAGAAGAAGTGTGCATGCACACAAAAGCTTATACCCAGAACAAATTTAATTGGTCTCTAAGATGCTACTGGACATTTTTTAATTATTATTTCATATATAGCAAGTTATTGGACCATTTGAATGAAAGTAAACTCACACTAGCCTTCCTGTGTCTAGTGAGTACACTAGGGTACAAAAAAAGATTGCTAAGTCTTGCAAGCACACAGGTATCACCTAGGGAAAACATCAATTAAAGCATCTTTATTAACGTGCTCTTCTAAGAAAGAAATAGACGGGGAAAGGGAAGGGGTTGTCAAGCAGGGCATCACCTAACCACAATATAACCAAAATCAAGACCTTCTTATACCATCCATTCAATATTTTCAGTGGAGAGGTTATATATAGTAATATGTTTCAGTGTTGAATGTGTAAGTATATGTCTAGAGACAATGGATAAAACAAACACCACTAGATGTACTGCTGGATAATTGGTTGTTGGTTATTGTATTTGTTTGTTTAAAAACCAATAAAAATATGGTGTTTTTTAAAAAAATATAGAGAGAGTGCAGGAAAAGGGATGATTCTATGAAGAAGGCCAGTGTGTTTCAATGTTGCATGTGTCAGCTGCAGTGAGCCTTGGATTCCTCCTGCATTGCTCCCCTGTGCTTGGAACGAACTAGTTCAGTTGAACATAGTTGACCAAACTAGTTAAAAAATCTCCAAACTACACATGAAAGTAGTTCCTATAATCGCCGGTTGAACTAAAGGTGAATGATCACGGACCTGTTGTGGGAGTAGGAATAGAAAACCGGAGTGGGAGAATTGGATGGAATAGCAGGAATCCTGAACAGGAGGACTCTACACCACAACATTCTGCTGTAGTGTAACAAATAATGTACAGTAATGCAATTGGACTTAACTGTCAGGGGTCCGTTACCTTTTTTAATGTAACTAATATGTTCTGAACTCTTCCGATGAATGCACTATATTTGGCACTGAATATTATGGAAAATTGTTCCATTAGGTTTGACACGAACCAAATCATAGCTCTGTGGATTTTCCACTCATGGAGTCTTTGTAGGCCCGATATTGCTGGAACAGAGTGACCCAGATGTGGTTTTTTAAAGTCCGTTACTGTTATTATTAGTGACACATAGATGCAAATTACGAGATAAGGGCTTTGGCAGTGGCAAAACACACTATGATTTCATTATGTTGCGCACAGAGATTGACACATGGAGCTATTCCAGTTATGTCAGGGTGTTACCTGTCTTTTGTGACGGGTGCATTCATTTGGCATGAAATATGTGAAGCTGGCTTCTTGAACCGAGGAGCTTGTAAGATAAAATACGCAGACATGATGCGAGGATGTACAAGGTGCCAGCAAGTGGTTTAATACATAGCAAAAAAATAATGAGCCTGCATGCAAAGTAGACGTGCTACCGCTCAGCTACAGCTCTTGCCTAACATAGGAAGTCCATTCCACCCAGTCATGCCATTTCTGCCTCTAGCTCAGTATTGTCTTGTGCCAACTGGCAGCGGCTCTCCAAGGTTTCAGGCAGAGGTCTCTTTCAGCAGTGCAAATGCTCTTATCACTGAGCTATGAAGTTTCTGCTGAGCTACAGGGTTACCAAACAGCAGACAAGGCATTGCACACCCCCAGTCTCCAAGCAATTAGAAGCCTGTGCTTACCCTGGGTTTGGTTTCCTTGGAATGAAGGTCAATGGAAACTCTGGTGTCTTTAGGATATGTGGTTTTATTTACACATATATACCACTTGAGCATAGGATTTGAGGGGTGGTGGGAGGGGCTCATAGCATTACCACCACAAAAGATCTTGCCCATCCATTAGTGTTTCCAAGGAAGCCCCACTTCATACCCTTGGGTCCACCACAGAGGAGACATGCCTCTGTTTCTCCAGCTTCTGCTTTCCTCTCTCTCTCTCTCTCTCTCTCTCTCTCTCTCTCTCTCTCTCTCTCTCTCTCCTTGACCTATTCATAGCTGTCAACCGTCCCTTATTTGGCGGGAAACTTCCTTATCCCAGTGCCGTGTCCCGCTGCTGTCCCTTATTGATGATGTCTCTTAAATTTCCCGGGTTTCAAAGGATGCAGCTCCTCTCCCTCCCTCCCTGCCGGCCAGGGAGGAGGGAGGCTCCAACTGTGTTGCTTGGCTGTGTTGCTCACCCAATAAGGAGTCTAAGAACAATTGGGGGTGGCAGTGGCGTAGCGTGGGTTGTCAGCACCTGGGGCAAGGCAAGTAATTTGTGCCCCCTAGCCCGTGGATTTGCGCCCCCTAACCCTAACCCCCAGATGTTGCGCCCGGTGCGGCCGGCCCCCCCTGCACCCCCCACGCTACGCCACTGGGGGGTGGAGCTTGCATGCCTTGTGCCGATCAAATCGGCCACGTTGCCTGGGGACTTGCCTTTGCTCAGCGCTTCTCAGCGGAGAGGTGGCGGTGGTTTTCCTTGCTGCATCCTCTTTGCTGGGTTGCTGCGCTGTGGGAACCACCGCTTGAGGCTTCGTTTGGCTGCTGGCTGGGCTTTCTGCCTTTGGCTCGGAGGGGCTCAGAAGTTGAACATACCTGTGCCCTGAAAATCCCTTATGTCGGCTGCTGATCCCTTATTTTGAGGCTGCTGGTTCCTTTTTTTCAAATCTGTAAGTTGACAGCTATGCCTATTGTTCCCTATTTAGGATGATGTGGCATCCAGCCAGGTGGGGGGTTGTGACTGGGGGAAATGCTGGCTCCCTTCTTGGAAAGTGCCATCACTTAGCCATCACATTATGGCTACATAGCTCCCTTTTTTGAGATGCTGATGAGAGCACTTAACTGGCCAAAAGCCATTACCTTAACAAAGAAAATTGTCTGACTGGTTCAGTAGCCTTTTCTACTGGATTCTAAACCTCACTGGATACAGCCCTGGAAGCGATCCACAGGCATCATTCAGACTTACCCCAAACCCCATGACAATAAATACAAATTGATTGGCTTGAAATTATGTATTTTAGTGCTGGTTTTATTAATTGTATCCTATTTTCCTTTTGGGCGTCTTAAATATGTAATTACTAAAGCTTTTTTGCAAGCCATTTTAAGGTGCATTCACAAAAAGTCTGGTTGGGCAGGCTGAATGTGTGAAGTTTGGGACAACCAGGCCTGACATTTGCAAAAGGTTGTAGCTCGATCAAGAGAAATGCTAAAAGTAATATACAGAACAGCATGCATAATCTCTTGGGCTTCTTCCATTTTCCCTTCCCGTCCATTTCAGCATGTAATCTGAATGCACCATGGTGCGAATGAGTGAATGGAAGTTGCCTGACCTGTTCCTTTATGAGGTTGGGCATAAAATAATAAGCAAGCCACCCACTGTAAATTTAATGAGGCAATTTGCTTCATGGATCATACTCAATAAATGACACAGAAATCATTTCTTTTCTACTGATGTGTTGTAAGACGTGACTCAAAGGAAAGTGATAGGGTCTGGTTAAGGGAAGTCTCAGTCGTTAGCAAACGGTTACGATTGCAAAAATAGATATTTTATTAAAAGTTTAACACGTCACATGCAATGATTGCAGCAAGTACATGTAGAAAGGGGAGGGAGCCGAAGATCTCCATCTCTACATTCTTTATGAGGGATCTAACTAGATGTTCTTGCCTAGATAGCAGCCATGTCTTGGGTATTATCAGATGTGGTTAGTGATTTTCCTTGGGACTTCACATGTGGGGAATTTTAACAAATTCCTGGCAAAAATATCAATGAAAAATTGCTATAATATGAGGGGCACCAATGGGAGCTTGGTTTCTAATGCAGATTGCTATACAGTGGTACCTCAGGTTAAGAACTGTGCTTATCTTAACTGAAGTCCTAACAGGGATGTGATTATGCTTTCATACAGGCTTGAAAGCAATGGTTTTTTAAAAAAATATTTTGCTAAGAGAATCAGTTGTTTTAATGGTGTCTTGATAAAATCTCCACCACTCATTTCATTGTTGTCTATTGCTGCTGATAACTCAATCAGATAACTGTCACTAATTGTATATACCGTAAGTTTTACGTAAAACATAAAACAGACTTTTCCTCTCATGGCAGTTTTTATGAAGGCTGCAGTCCTAAGTATATGTTTGGCATGGAAAAGAGATTGATCGGCAAGTCCTGGGCTCAAATATCTAAATAGCTGTCACATGGGAGATGGAGGAAGCTTGTTTCTCCTGCTCCAGAGAGTAGGACCCAAACCAATGTAATCAAGTTACAAGAAAGGAGATTCTGACTAAACATGTGGAAATACTTTATGACAATAAGAGCTGTTCTCAGTGGGAATGGTCTCCCTCGGGAGGTTGTGGACTCTCCTTCCTTGAGGTTTATAAGGAGAGGCTGGATAGCCATTGTCAGCGGCTGCCTCAGGTCTCAGCTCACAAAAGACCAATGCCAAGCTCCTCTTATATACAAGGATGTTTATTGCAGTTCATTATTGGTTCCACAACCGAGGCGCGCAGCCCCGAGTCTCTAACGTCAGACATTTGAAGTCCCCTCTGAATCGGTCCCGCCCCTGCACCAACTTAAGAGGCTTGTGCTAGACCACCTCTTCCTGTCTTTCCTTTTCCGCAGGGTCTTTCTGCCCCCCTGGGTTCCTTCCCTCCTGCTCTCTCCTGAAGCGGATTCCTGAGATGCCTGTTCCCCCCTCCTTCGTGCTTTGGGGCTGGGCTCCTCCTCCGGGCTTTCTCCATTTCCGCGTGCCTCCACATTTGAACTTGGCGCGCGCTCGCTACCCCTGACCTTCCTTTTGACACTTACACTACTCCCTGTACTACTCTCCGCCTCTTCCGGCAGGACGTTCTCCCCAGATCTCCTTCCCCTGTCTCTTTCCTGCTCCGCTCCGTGTGTCACACTGGGAACCCCCCTCTCTTCCCTTCGTTCCTGCTGGGAAGCCGGCCCCGATCTCCCACTCCCACTCGGGGTTTCCCTGCTGCTTCCCTGCTCCTGGCAGGTCCCCCCTGTGACCCCCCTTGTCCTGACTAGGGGCGCCCCCTCCTGAGAATCCTCCGATTCACTTGAGAGACTCATGGAAGATCTCAAGTCATTGTCATCCTCTTCCTCACTGTCCTGGGATTCTTCCTCGTCGCTCTCCGTCTCCTCCCTCACCTGTGCCTCTGTCTCTGAACCCCTGACAGCCATCTATCACGGATGCTTTAGCTGAGATTCCTGCACTGCAAGAGGTTGAACTAGATGACCCCCCTAGTGTCCCTTCCAGCTCCATAATTCTATGATTCCATGTACCAGAAAGGAAGAAACTACCACTGACCCCTGTGGGTTTTATTTCAAAGTTAAGATGCTTACAATAGTGCTATCGCTCTCATGTAGTATTACAGGTTTCAGGAAGTCCATTGAGCTGGTGTGTTGCAATCCATCGATGGACAACTAAGGGTGAATTCGCCTGTGCATGTTTATAACTTGCAGATTGCAACAGTCCTATTCATTCATTCATTCATTCATTCAGGGTGAACCCAGGTGGGCTTACAGTGGGGAGAGGGTGGAGGTACACGCAAAAGCTCTGCCTCCAGTATCTCAGCAAGCTCTGGTCAAGCTCTGGTGCAAAAATCTGAAGAAGGATTCTAAGTGCATTAATATGAATGCATGCGTCGGAAAATCCTGAAAGCACAGAGTTTCCATTGGTGGAAGCATTGAGCTCTGAACACAGCTAGATCATCCCTGCATACCTTCACTCTCAACACGATTCCCACTTTAAGCCCGCAGACATTCACACAAACACATACATAGGACTGTGATGTTACCTACATGGGTCTAACAGCTGCCACTTATCAAATATCACCAAATGGAGTTTTTAAGTTACCTCATGTCATGCCAAGAACAGTATTTTTCAAAGGACACAATTCCCTCAATTCAATTCTGAGTCACTGTTTGAGGAGATATCATCAGTTCTAAGAAAGGGTGAATGTATATATAGCAGCAAACAGAAGATCAGAATCCTGAAGAAAGCCCACTTAAGTAAAATTATCTTCACCTCCTGCCTGAAAGCAGGAAATGAAAGATCCATGTAATCTCATTGTACCCTGAATTCCTTGGTTCATTTAGAGACTTGCCAGGTTTAGACAATCCTAGGTTCAACTGTATAGTACTTTGTTCTGCTGTGGTTCTGGCCACCTGCTCTGTGTAAAAAAATAAATAAATTACTTTTTTGGATGCAATTCTGCACACACTTAACTGGACCAAGTCTTGCTGAGCTGTGTGGTGCTTGCTTCTGAAGAGACATGCAAAATGACTGCTGTGTAAGATGCAGCCTTTTTTTAGCACACAGCTCTGTGGGGTTTACAGCATCTGTGATTTTTCAATAGAACTGTTAAGTGATCTGCCACAGTATTTCTGATGTTCATGGAATGGATCTCTGAAAGGAAGGGGGCAGTTTTGGAAGAAACTAGTAAACTATTGTGTATGTTCCAGTTTCCCAGAACATAATGGTCAAGTCTTGGGGTGGTAGCAGTGTGATGACCTGGCTTCAAGGTTGACTGCCTGTAAAGATCTATGACACTGGAACTAAGTCATCACTTGCACCCTGTGACATCTTGCTTCTGCATTTGGTTAAGCTATGAAATATTGCCTTAACAGATTTGATTTTTTTACTTTTTTCATAAAACAAACCAGCAGTCGAGGATGTGATCTAAGATTTACAGAAGTGATTATCTTCTCACTTGCTGACGTAAATTTGCCTTCTGGAAAACCCAGGTTGTGTCTCAATATGCTGCTAATGAACAATGAGTCAGAGCAACTGATGATCTCTCCCTTTCCACAAGAGTTTTATAGTAATCGCAAATGCGAAATCATGGCAACTTCTATTCTGAGAGCTTTAGAAGAGAGGATCAGGACTCTTTTTGCTATTGCAGGCTCTTTGGCTTGACAGTTTTGAATGCTTTTCAGTAACGGGTTTATTTTTCCTCTTGATGTGATAATGTAAGATAGGGATGATCATTGCCACCACTGATATTTAGACTTGAGAATGGTTGTTGTTGTTTTTATTGTCTCGTGAACTGACAGTGCAGAATTCCTGGATGCTTAAGGGAAGCAACTTGTTGCATTTGATATATGCATTGCAGCAAAGCTCTTCTCAGGTGTTCAAATTGAATGCATAAAGAGCTTTAGCCGGGTAATGCACACAGGCTCTCCAGACAGGAGACCTTTGCGTGCTGAGCATGGAGGTCTGAGGCAGCTTCTATTGCATTCAGGTGAACCTGTGCTGTCAGTTCCCAGGTGTTTGGAGACACTGAAACACTGGACACACTTGGAAGCCCCCTTCAGTTCATCTCTCTCAGTGCTCAGAGTGATGTGCCAGGGATGGGTACACTCAGATTGAGACAAATACACCTCAACCCATAGATTAGAATTGCTGTGCATTTCTAACAAGTCTTATGGTGGCTCACTGCACCACCTGATGGCCATGAAAAATCCTAGAATTAATGCACTCTCGCTCTCGTTCTCCCTCCCCCTTCCAATATTATTGTTAATGTATTGCTGTGAGTTTGGGGGATTCTATGGTTGAAATAGCTAGGTCAGCTTCTTGGTAATGGCCCTAAAGTATGGGTCATTAATATATGAAAGGAAGCTGCTCTGTTCCCAAGGCCAAATGGGTGGGTCCCCTTCCTCACCTGGCTGCTAGTGAGGACAAGAGCCTGTGTGAGAGAGCTGGGCTAGAAGCAGGCTGCAAAGTGAAAGAGAGAGAGAGATGCTTGATTTCTGCATGAAGCTGAGGCTGTGATTATGGGAGCATCAAGATCAGGCATAGGCAAACTCGGCCCTCCAGTTGTTTTGGGACTACAATTCCCATCATCCCTAGCTAACAGGAACAAGCAGTGTTCAGGGATGATGGGAGTTGTAGTCCCAAAACATTTGGAGGGCCAAGTTTGCCTGTGCCTGATCGAGACCTTCTGGGGTGTTAATGCTGCGAACCCCTCCATCGTAGACTCAGATTACATATGTGTGTCAATAAACCACATATCCTAAAGATACCACCATCTTTGCTGTGCCTCATTCCAAGGAAACAGAACCCTGGGTAAGCACCAGGAACCCCTGGAATCCTGCACTGCTTGGAGATTGGGGTGGTGTGCAACAGTACAATTTAAAAAGTTTCAGAGTTCAGGTACAGAATCTCAGCTGGGATCAGAAATCACTCCGCCTTGCTTCTACCTGAGGTTTCAAAAAACCTGAGTTTACAAAACATGATCCCTAAAGGTTGGCGGAACCACCACCCCAATCTGAGGTGCAGGCCTGGGGGAAGGCACAAATATCACCTATCAGACTATGGCAAATATGTGTGTGGTGACACACAGCCGCTGTTGTGGCAAGGTCAAATGTGGGAGAAGCTTTCCGGCCTTCTCACACCGCAGCACAAAGACTTGCTGATTTTTTCACCCTTCCTCCTCGTCTCGCACTTACTCCAGACACTTCCGAGTACTTGGGTCGTGCAGAATGTAGTAATTTCTAATGCGGCTCTTGTGGTAAAGTGATTTTTTCAGGGGTGCTGCCACACAGCTCGTTGCCAAGGATGCAAAGGACCCTAGGTATACCTCTGCTTGTGGCCATAGACTCATTGCGATTCACTGAGATGCCATTCATCAGTTGATCGTGTGGACCAGGTCGTTTGTAGCTTATCCTCTTACAACCACAATCCAAGTGCTGTTACCTGGACCTAAGTTCCACAGAAATCACTGATGCAATAAACTGCGTTTCCTTTTTCAATTAAATGTTCGCTGGAACATATTTTTCCCCAGTTCACATTTTTGAGATAGTCCTGATTCCTTCTTTAATGCTAAAATACTATTCCTTCATAGAACTGAGCTGCCTGCCTTTGTGCTCTGATATTTTTCCATTTCCCATCTAGATTTATGTAAGCCTTCTTTATTATTAGAAGTACTTATGGGCATACTGGAATAGTACCCATCTGCAGCCCAGCATAAGGGCGCTCTGAATCACTGCATGACGTCTGTGTCAACAGTTGCCCCATCATCAACAGGAAGCAGCTGCACAATCAGGTGTGGGCAGGTGGTTGAGTCCACTCTGGCAGTGGGGGGAAACGACATCTGAAAGTACATTAGGTCCCTGCAGCTCAGAGAGAAAGAGCACATCATCGCTTAAGGAAAATGGAATAAGGGGAATAATGGGAGATTCATTGTGCATGTAAACTGAAAAGCTTCGGAAAGGGAAGGAAATCATTTGGCATCAGCAGAAAGTACCGTAAATGTCATCAGAGAAATTACACATAAGTGCATAGGACAGAAGGTCATCTCAGTAAACTAAAATTCAAGTATAGCAATATTTATACATCACTACAGCTATTTTGGACTACAGCGCTCGTCATCCCTGACCATTGGCCATGGGGCTGATGCGAGTTGGAGGTCAACAACTCTCGTGGGTACCATACTGGGTGCTTCATGTTGGCTACCCCTGCGTGGACTCTGGGAAGCTGCCTGATTCAAAAACTCCAAGCACCTGGGGAAATAAGAGTAAGAACAGCAAACATTGGAAAGAATGGTGATCATTTGGACCGTGGGTTGGCTAATGGCACAGGCTTGTGAACACAGCAGGCCATAGGATCTAGTGAAATACACTTTTCTGCGCTGTATCTGTGTTGCACCCATATAGGGAAAACTCCATGTGAACTCATGTTCACATGATTTGTATTTATGAAACTGAAGCTGTGGTTGAGTGGCGTATTGCCTGCTTACATTTGGCCTTGATGAGCACTGTAAAATTGTGGATGTAGTAATACTGCTCATTGCAACTGCTGGTCTGTAAAGTCCTCTGGGTCTGTCTGATTTATTTACAGACAGTTGGTTAGGCACATAATGAGAGAGAGACAAACACAGCTGCCTCTTTTCCAACAAACAAGCAATTTGCTCATCATCAGACTCAAATTCAAGGGTGGTGCATTAATTCTGAAATAATTGGCTTCTGTGATTTACATACACTTTTGGAGCTAATCCCATCACCTTCAGGTCAGATTGGGTAACGCAATTAGCATCCCTGCAAATTCTTCACAGTGAGGTACCCAGTTCGTGGCTTCTTCAGAAGACCTACCTCAAAAACGGATAGGATCAATAGTCTAAGGCCTTGAACATTGAGAAGCACCACAGGGCATTTCAAAATCCAAGGGATGACAATATTGGTAGCTACATCTCTGTTTTACAGATGTAGTAAAAGTGAGGGGATTTAAAAACAAAACAAAACAACCACCATCGTTCTCTGTAGATGAGAAAAGAATTTGCATTCAAAAACTGTTAAATGGAAGTGGGCCACAGGAATTTTGTCATATTTACCTTCCTTTTGAGGTGATGGAGGGGTGTTTGCAAGTGTCCTTTTTTGCGTTGTATAAATAATCTCATCTGCAGTCTCCACCCTGCAGGCTCCCTGGGTGCCCATACTTCAGTTAAAGGCATCATGAGGTAACTCTTCCCCAGTCATGTGTGTGTGTGGTGGGACAGAGCCATGGAACTGCCCCTCCCCCCTGACACCAGTGTCTCTGCTGCTTACCCCAAAGAGGATGGAGTGGGGCAATGGTGAGGTTAGGGCTGTCTGGTTCCACATACATAGGACTCTCAGCTTCTACAATTAGACAAATTACATTGTTAAAATAAATCATGCTTAAGTAAATGCGCTTACTTTCCATATCATTAGTGGCCTCCACTCTTCAATCTATGGAATGGGCATCTTAACAAGTGCAACATAATGTTCATTTCACATTTGTAAGAAATGGACCTTTTCCTGCAGCAGCTCCCACACTTTGGAACTCCCATAAAGCTGACATATATTATAATATGCAATTATAACTGATTTAATTGCTATTAACAATTGATTAATAATAATAATAATAATAATAATAATAATAATAATAATAATAATAATATTTATATCATGCCCATCTGGTTGGGTTTCCCCCCCAGACACTCTGGCCGGCTCCCAACAGAATATTAAAAACACCAAACATTAAAAACTTCCCTAAAAAGGACTGCTTTCAGATGTTTTCTAAAAGTCAAATAGTTGTTAATTTCCTTGAATTCTGATGGGAGGGAGTTCCACAAGGTAGGCGCCACTACCAAGAAGGCCCTCTGCCTGGTTCCCTGTAACTTGGCTTCTCGCAGTGAGGGAACCACCAGAAGGCCCTTGGAGCTGGACCTCAGTGTCCGGGCTGAACAATGGGGGTAGAGACGCTCCTTCAGGGATATTGGGTCAGTTTATCTCCATTCTGATTTTTTAAAAACCTTTGTTGACATTTTCAATGTATGTTTTATATTCTTTATAAATTGCTTAGCGGTTTTCTTTACAATTAAGCAGTATACAAAACATCTGGAGGGCACAAGATTGGGGGATGTTTGCTGTGGCAAACATCAGTTCATGGGTGATTGGCAAAAAGAAAGCTGTAACTGCTGTAAGTGATAAAATGCTTTGGAATTCTGGTGCTGCAACTTGGATCAATGCAATGGTCTTTGGGGCAATGTGCCTGACCATATCATTCTTCTGCTAGAGAAGCTGAGGCTTTCTTACTGTCGGATAACACAAAATGGCTTAACTTTTGTCTGGAAGGCATAGCAGATCAGACATTTGCTGCTTAATAGCTCTTCCCATGTCAAGCAAATTCCCTTCTCAATTCAGTCTCAGTCAGGGGCACCATCTTGGTGGTGGGGCTGAGGGGTCAAGGGTACCCCAATTTTTTCAATGAAGGCCACCTCAATATTCAGCTGTGTGTGGTGCAAGCATTTCACGTGGTGTGCTCACATCACTTGCACACGCCAAGTGCTCTGATGCACCTTAAGCAGAATACAGTGGTACCTCGGGTTAAGTACTTAATTCGTTCCGGAGATCCGTTCTTAACCTGAAACTGTTCTTAACCTGAAGACCACTTTAGCTAATGGGGCCTCCTGCTGCCGCCGTGCCACCGGAGCATGATTTCTGTTCTCATCCTGAAGCAAAGTTCTTAACCTGAAGCACTATTTCTGGGTTAGCGGAGTCTGTAACTTGAAGTGTATGTAACCTGAGGCGTATATAACCCAAGGTACCACTGATTATTTTTTTTAAGTATATGGGGGAAGGGTAAATAATCATATAAACTGCTGTCAGCATTGAAGTTTTCAGCAGTAACCATGTACGATGAAACTATATTTGCCATAAAGCAGGCTAAGTAATGTGCTTGAAGAAAAAAATCAAAGTAGATTTTGCCATAGGCTGCAGACTTGAAAGCTTGCAAACTCTTACCTGAAAAACATGGTTGCAGTGAAATAGATCACTTTTCTTGTTCATCCCAAAGAATGTAAGCTACAGAACATGACAACAGTGGTCTACTTTAAAATAATATAAATTGCAAAACTGATAGCTATTCCCCCCAAAGCCTAATAACTTTCATGTAATAATTCAAATTTGATAAGTGTTGAGTTGGAAACTGTCAAATAGGCTGCATATTTTAACAAATGGATCATAGCTTCCTTTTCAATCAGATCCACAAAAGATACGGTTATGAATTAAACTAAAATAAGAGAATGTCAGAGAATGTCAGCCTAGCCATAGATCAGCGTTTCATTTTTCATAAATGACTCAGCTGGTAGCTATGGCAACTTCTCACTCGTATCATCACCATGTTAGCTGTGGCCTAGTTCTCACTGAGGCAGGAAATATTTGCCTGGGCAGTGTCACTTCAGACTGCAGGTGAGCTCTCACACAACTGCATGTTACCCCACATGAAGACCCCCCCCCCGTCACTGTTTACAGCCCCCAGCCAAATCATGTATACAGTGGTACCTCGGGTTACATACGCTTCAGGTTACATACGCTTCAGGTTACACACTCCACTAACCCAGAAATAGTGCTTCAGGTTAAGAACTTTGCTTCAGGATAAGAACAGAAATCGGGCTCCGGCGGCGCGGTAGCAGCAGGAGGCCCCATTAGCTAAAGTGGTGCTTCAGGTTAAGAACAGTTTCAGGTTAAGAACGGACCTCCGGAACGAATTAAGTACTTAACCCGAGGTACCACTGTATATATTACTGTAACTCAGGATGCCACATTTGACATCTGAGACGAAGTAGACTCTCCAGTCCATGAAAGTTTATGCCATAATATATTAGTTATGCTTTAAGTTGACACAAGTTTCAGTGGCTACATACACACCATATGTTTAAAGCATATCATTACTCTCAAAGAATCATGGGAACTTTAGTTTGTTAATGGTTCTGGGAATCGTGGCTCTGAGGGATAAACTACAGTTCTCAGGATTCTTGGGGAGGGGAGCCATTTGCCTTAAATATATGTTGCGTATGTAGGATAGGCACTGGCTTCAAGGGGCCAAGGCTCTTTGGGGCCCTTCAACCTTTTTTTGAGGCGGTTGGGGTCGTCCCCCCATTGTTCAGGCTGGGCGCAGAGCTGGGTGTAGAGCGATTTCAGGACATCGTACAACATCAGGACATTGTGTTGGGCCCCATCAATGTTCTTCCGAATGTGGCGCCTCCGGTATGTAGCCTTTGTTGGTTTTCTGTGAAATCGACTAACATGGCTGCCCCTCTGAAAATTCTCACGTAAAAAGGATTCCTTGATGCAGAAAATTGCCAGCATGTGATATTCAGTCAAGTTCCCCTAACTCAGCCTTTTTCAGTCTTTGGGCTCCATATACTGTTAAACTACAGCTCCTAATAATCCATGCCCCTTGCCTAAGTTGGCTGGGGTTGATGAGTCCAACAACTGAGGACTCAAGGTCAAAGATGGCTGCTCTAACAAGTCATAACCTTTTCTGCAATAAACTGTACGCGACACAGTTTGAGAACTTGTGGAACTGTTGCATTCTGTACTACGGTTTGCATAGGCATGAGATGCTTTGGTGACCTCTCTCCGAATGAATGATTTATTGTTTTGCAAGCCACATTGTGTCTTTGACAGAATAGCTGCTTCCTCCTAAAGGAGGAATAACATTTTCCTGTCTTGCTAAAGATCTGAATTTGTGCAACTTGTCTGACTTCAGTGTAGAAACCACAAGCAAACTTGGGTCACGAAGCGTGCAAATTCCAGCAGATATTCTGGATCAAGGTTGCTTGAGTTCAGCATCCAATCATTCTCTGCTGTTGGTCAGCCTCATTCCTGGCTAAAAAACCTTCAATTTACTAGAAACTTTTTCCTTCAATACCTGTTTTATTCTACAACATTGGACGCAGATGAAACTCCCTAGACCAGGGGTAGCCATTGTTGCATTGTGGACTCCAAATCCTACTAGCCTGGAACCTCAGCCATGTTGGCTGTGATGGAAGGTTGTGGAGTCCAACACCAATATCGGCTGCCTGTGTCCTAGATGCATCTTCGCTTGTTGACAGAAGAATAATAGAATCATAGAATTATGGAGCTGGAAGGGACACTAGGGGTCATCTAATCCAACCTCTTGCAGTACAGGAATCTCAGCTAAAGCATCCGTGATAGATGGCCATCTAGCCTCTGCTTAAAACCCTAAAAGGAGGAAGAGTCCACAACCTCCTAGAGGAGACCATTCGACTATTCAACAAGTCTTACTGTCAGAAAGTTTTTCCTGATGTTTAGTCAGAATCTCCTTTCTTGTAACTTGAAGCCAAGAAAGGCGAATTCCAAGTAAATATCAGGAAACACTTTCTGACAGTAAGTAGTGAATGGTGAACAGGCTTCATATTCATATTTGTCAATTTCCATTTAGGGTCAAAATATTTCAAGATGGAGAAGGATAAGAATGTTATAGTGAATTGTACCATCTTCTGCTGAATACTACACCACCCTGGTTGATACAATAGGATTCCTGGAAATTACAGTGGTACCTCTGGTTAAGTACTTAATTCGTTCCGGAGGTCCGTTCTTAACCTGAAACTGTTCTTAACCTGAGGTACCACATTAGCTAATGGAGCCTCCTGCTGCTGCCGCCGCGCCGCCAGAGCATGACTTCTGTTCTCATCCTGAAGCAAAGTTCTTAACCTGAGTTACTATTTCTAGGTTAGCGGAGTCTGTAACCTGAAGTGTATGTAACCCGAGGTACCACTGTATTGCTACTTTCTCTGTAGAACATATCAAGCTAATGCAACCTGCTGGCTTTGCCTTTCGCCCTGGTGACTGAACAGTTTCTCTGTTTCACAAGAGAAATTGGGGCTGTACTCTGGATTTAGGTAGAAAAGACTTTTAAAATATGTCCATCCAAAACAGGGGTAAGCAACCTAAGGCCCAGGGGCCGGATGCGGCCCAATCACCTTCTCAACGCGGCCCATGGACGGTCCAGGAATCAGCGTGTTTTTACAAGAGTAGAATGTGTGCTTTTGTTTAAAATGCATCTCTGGGTTATTTGTGGGGCATAGGAATTCATTCATCCCCCCCCCAAAGAAATATAGTTTGGTCTACCACATGGTCTGAGGGATGGTGGACCGGCCCACGGCTGAAAAAAAGGTTGCTGACCCCTGATCCAAAATGATCAGAGGCCATAAGCATATATTAAGTGACAACAGGGGGCAGCAAGGCACTTGTTTTTTGCTGAAGGATTAACAGTATATCAGGTGAAGCTGGAATGAAACCATCTTGCATGAATGAATTGGGCTTTTAAAATAAAAAAGTAAATAAAAAGTGGAAGTAAACAGTTTGAATCCTAAGTGACAAGATAAATGGTGCTGTGTGACTGCAGCTGAATTCTAAAGTTTGGAGACCGTGGTTTAAAATGTCTGGGTGAATCTCCTACCCAGAACTGGAGGATTTTGTTCATTCATTTATTAAAAATATTTGTGTACAGTGGTACCTCTGGTTACGTACTTAATTCGTTCTGGAGGTCCGTTCTTAACCTGAAACTGTTCTTAACCTGAAGCACCAATTTAGCTAATGGGGCCTGCTGCTGCTGCTGCTGCTGCTGCTGCGCCGCCGGAGCACGATTTCTGTTCTCATCCTGAAACAAAGTTCTTAACCCGAGGTACTATTTCTAGGTTAGCGGAGTCTGTAACCTGAAGCGTATGTAACCTGAAGCGTATGTAACCCAAAGTACCACTGTACTACCTTCCACATCAAAGAAATGGCAAAGTGGATTACAGAATAATAAAACAACATTCATCACACAGCAAATAAAAAAGGCGTAGCATAACAATAAACAGAAGAATAGTAGAGTGAAAATAATAACCATATTACATATTGCTGCTATTCTAAAGGCTGTTTTGTTGGTTCTGTGGTATCTTTTGACAGGGAAGCATATTTAACAAATAGCGTTAGAGTGTACAAAATAAAGGAAATTTTATTTTGGAACTTCTCTAAGCAGCATGCAAACAGCCAGCAGATGGCACCAGAATCCATTATTTCGCTTTAATTAGCAACTTCCCAGTTTTGTCTGGCAGGGAAGATTTGCATTCTGTTACTGAAGGTTATTTTTATTTCACTTCCCTTTTGGCGCTTCTGATTAACAGTGGTGCCACACTATTAGCATAATCTTTAATGTCCCGTGAATTTATGCATCCATGTCCCTCCTACTACTGTTGAGTAGGAGGCTGATTTCTAACGGCACAGCCCTTAGTAATAATATTCCTGCTTCTGCATTGGCTGGAGAACCCAATAGTCAGGGTCACTAACAAAAAGAGGCTGCCTTTATGGTAGGTAATATTTCCTAGTAGTACACAGAAGAAAACTGAAAGAAATGGCTAGCGGCAGGGCTGACGGTAAATAAATGACTCACGGATTCAGGGGACAAAGGGGACATTTCAGCACAGCTGCCTCTAATGCCGTCCTGTAATGCACAGATAAGGTTCCAGGACAGTTGCATTGTGATCAGCACATACTATTCTGAAATACCTTTTTTGCTAGTATAACATGTTGAGGATCCGCCACTGTTTGATTGCCTCTTTATCCTAGAAGTGACTGGATCCCTGGAGACTGTACTGAAGCTGATTACTAGTACCCAGTCCCTTAAAGTTCAAAACACTCCAGCATCAGAAAGCTGATTCCCTTGGTTCCACTACAGAAGCTCAGGTGTTCCTCAGTAGAGACATTATTTTGGAAAGCCTTCTCTGCCCAAAGAAACTCAAAAGTACTGGTCTAGTGTAACAGGATGCTTTTTCTTCCTCCTCCTCTTCTTCTTCTTCTTCTTCTTCTTCTTCTTCTTCTTCTTCTTCTTCTTCTAAAGGATCTTCCATATCAAACTACTTAAAAGTGTAATTTAAACGGAAAGGTTGTGTGAAGGTGGGGGAAATCCTTCTCAGCAGATAAGTCTGGTCTTGTTAATATTATTGTATACTGGATGTTCCTGAGAAGGGACAATTAGAATACCCAACAAAGCAATTGACATGTTATAGGCAGCATCCATAAGACGCAATATTACCTGTCCATCTCAGTTTGCAGGAAAATGCCTTACTGATGAGCATGAAAGCAATTCATCTGTCAAGAGAAACCATAGCCTTGGAAAACAATTATATGGAGAATGGCAGTGAATAAAACAGGAACATATATCAGCCAAAAGACATCACCATCAGGCCCTTGTTAAGTGAACTTGCACATACCATGTTGGGAAGTTTGCCAGGCCCAAAATAGCAAATAATTGCCCTTCCCTTTCTGCACCATGGAAACTGGTGAAACATGAGACTTGACAGGATTAAGCCAAAAGGAATACAGTTCATGTGACATCTTTCTTTTTAAACCCAATCCAATCCTTTTGGGTTCTTCCCTCAGTAAGGTTCATAGGCTGCTGTCTTATATGCAGAGAGACTGAGAGTAAAGCTTATGAACTGGATAGGACTTCCTTCTGTTTAGACACGAGTAGGATTGTGCTGTTAATCATACATCTGATATGAATGGATGAGTCTGGAAGATATGCAGTCAAAGCCCCAGCTGCAATTCATGAACCAATGAAGATGGGGCACTTTGATTTGTCCTCTAAAAAGAGCAAGTGTGGCACAGTGTAAACAGTTGGGAGACTAGGATTCGAATCCCCACTCAGCCACAAATCTCACTGGGTGACCTTGGACCAGTCATAGTCCCTCAGCCTGAGCTACCTCACAGGGCTGCTTTGAGGATAAAATGGGGAGGAAAGAGCCACATACAGCACCCAGAGCTCCTTGGAGGGAAAAGTGGTATATAAATGTGCTAAATAAATAAACAAACCAAGATACAGCATTAATTGCACATAAGCAGCTACCGACTGGAAAGCTCAGGGACCAAGAAGACAAGAAATTCAAGAAAGAATGGGGAAAGTTTATAATTTATCTAGGAGACGATTGTAAGCAGGTGAAAACATTAGCAGGATTTTAACCTCACTTGTAATGTAACAAACACTATGGACAATATGGATTGATATAAAATATAGATTATGAAATAATATGCAGTTGAAAATGTTGACAATAGGACCCATGGAGTGGGTGGGGAGAAATCTCAAGATTCAGAGTAATCTCTTTATATGGATGCGCATTTGGTATGGTGTTAAATTTATATTTGTAAAATCAAATAAAAAAGATATTTTATATATATATATATATATATATATATATATATATATATATATATATAATTGCACATAAGCAACTAACATGCAGTATCACCATCGTTTAAATACTTGTTGTGGATTGGGAGGGGGCCACAGAATTGGGTGTGCAGCATGTGGAGAAGGCTTCCAACAAAAAGCATTCATCTAATGAGTCCTACCTCTCCTTTGCAATATTTACCAATGTGCTACATTGCAGGGTTGCAGCTACTTTCTCAAACCGACGGACTTCCCACTGCCAGAGAATTCCTATGTGTGTTCCATCTGTCACCCACCTGTGCCAAGTAGATGAAATGTAGCCGCGCTTGAAATCCTAGAAGGAAGCAAACCGTCCTTCCTGGTTCATCCTGCCTTGGCAACTGAAACAAGATACATAACAGCAGAAAACCAGAGAAAATAAAACACACACACACACACACACACACACACACTTTCAAGGCAATGTACAAATAAATAATAATAAAATAACAGGAGCAGCAGCATCAACATTCAATTTCAAATATAAACCAAAAATATCAGTCAACCAATCAGTTTATTACGATCATAGACCAGAAGTACCCCCCCAAAAAAAATCTACACCTGTTAAAATTATGTCTTATAGATCAACATCATTACTCAGTTAAGAGTGGACTGAAGCATCCAAGCATTTAAAGCCTTAAAAGAAAAGTCCATAAGAATGAGCATCACTGAAAAAGCCCTGTTTCTTGTGCCCACCAGTCTGATGAACCTTACCTACAGGTCCTTGAAAATTGTCTCCATCGGAGCTATTTTTCTAGCTGGAAAAAAAAGCCCTGGTCTCCATCATAGGCCCCAGGCAGATTCATACAGGTGCCATTTAGGGCCTTACATGTAATTAGCTGCATTTTAAATTGGTGCCTGAAATGCACCAGGATCAGAATTGGTGCTATATGTTCACAAGCAACCAAGGAGCCGCTTGCTACACCAGCTGAAGCTTTCAGGCAGTCTTGAAGGGCAGTCCCACACAGAGTGTGGTACAAGGAGTCTCATCTGGATGTAGCCAGGGCTTGAGTGACTGTTGCAAGGTCTATTTTCTGTTGACATGAATGCTGATAAGCAAACCAGCTGATAAAAGGCACTCCTGGCAACTGTTCCTTGATAGACAGTACTGTAACTTTTTAAAACTATTTTTAAGAATTCCTGGCAAATGCAACTGCATAGAGAAAACAAGGCAAGGTTTACAAAGAGAAAGTTGGAAGAAATAAAGTAATTATTTGGTTACAATAACCCAACACTGTCAGTTTGATGAAAAGCTTCCATATTTTGATTCTTGAGGACAGAGCAAGTCAGTGTCATGAAAGAAAACCACAATCAGGCAAAAAGTGAAAATTGAATTGCAGTTTTAAATGGGAATACAGTGGAGAGTGAAGTCAAATGGGCCTTAGAAAGCACTGCAAATAACAAGGCCAGTGGAAGTGATGGTATTCCAGCTGAACTGTTTAAAATTTTAAAAGATGATGCTGTTAAGGTGCTACACTCAATATGCCAGCAAGTTTGGAAAACTCAGCAGTGGCCAGAGGATTGGAGAAGATCAGTCTACATCCCAATCCCAAAAAAAGGCAGTGCCAAAGAATGCTCCAACTACCGCACAATTGCACTCATTTCACACGCTAGCAAGGTTATGCTTAAAATTCTACAAGGCAGGCTCAAGCAGTATGTGGACCGAGAACTCCCAGAAGTGCAAGCTGGATTTCGAAGGGGCAGAGGAACCAGAGACCAAATTGCAAACATGCGCTGGATTATGGAGAAAGCTAGAGAGTTCCAGAAAGACATCTACTTCTGCTTCATTGACTATGCAAAAGCCTTTGACTGTGTTGACCACAGCAAACTATGGCAAGTTCTTAAAGAAATGGGAGTGCCTGATCACCTCATCTGTCTCCTGAGAAATCTCTATGTGGGACAAGAAGCTACAGTTAGAACTGGATATGGAACAACTGATTGGTTCCAAATTGGGAAAGGAGTACGGCAAGGCTGTATATTGTCTCCCTGCTTATTTAACTTATATGCAGAATTCATCATGCGAAAGGCTGGGCTGGATGAATCCCAAACCGGAATTAAGATTGCCGGAAGAAATATCAACAACCTCAGATATGCAGATGACACAACCTTGATGGCAGAAAGTGAAGAGGAATTAAAGAACCTTTTAATGAGGGTGAAAGAGGAGAGCGCAAAATATGGTCTGAAGCTCAACATCAAAAAAACGAAGATCATGGCCACTGGGCCCATCACCTCCTGGCAAATAGAAGGGGAAGAAATGGAGGCAGTGAGAGATTTTACTTTCTTGGGCTCCATGATCAGTGCAGATGGTGACAGCTGGTCACGAAATTAAAAGACGCCTGCTCCTTGGGAGAAAGGCGATGGCAAACCTAGACAACATCTTAAAAAGCAGAGACATCACCTTGCCAACAAAGGTCCGTATAGTAAAAGCCATGGTTTTCCCAGTAGTGATGTATGGAAGTGAGAGCTGGACCATCAAGAAGGCTGATCGCCAAAGAATTGATGCTTTTGAATTATGGTGCTGGAGGAGACTCTTGAGAGTCCCATGGACTGCAAGAAGATCAAACCTCTCCATTCTGAAGGAAATCAGCCCTGAGCGCTCACTGGAAGGACAGATCGTGAAGCTGAGGCTCCAATACTTTGGCCACCTCATGAGAAGAGAAGACTCCCTGGAAAAGACCCTGATGTTGGGAAAGATGGAGGGCACAAGGAGAAGGGGACGACAGAGAATGAGATGGTTGGATGGTGTTCTTGAAGCTACCAGCATGAGTTTGATCAAACTGCGGGAGGCAGTGGAGGACAGAGGTGCCTGGTGTGCTCTGGTCCATGGGGTCACGAAGAGTCGGACACGACTAAACGACTAAACAACAACAACAACACAGTGGTACCTCAGGTTAAGTATTTAATTCGTTCCGGAGGTCCGTTCTTAACCTGAAACTGTTCTTAACCTGAAGCACCACTTTAGCTAATGGGACCTTCTACTGCCACCGTGCTGCCGGAGCCCGATTTCTGTTCTTATCCTGAAGCAAAGTTCTTAACCTGAAGCACTATTTCTGGGTGTGTAACCTGAAGCGTATGTAACCCGAGGTACCACTGTATGTTTTCTAAAGTCTGCTTTTATGACCTTTTTTCACAAGGGGGTGCTAAAGCCTACTAGATGTCTTATAAAAGCATTATCATTTTCTGATATTTCATTTTTTTTAAAAAAAAAATCCCCTTTTTAATCAGCCTCTGGCTTTTTGAGAGGCAAGCCAAGCATATTTCACCAGACTGTTGATGATTCAGAGGAGAGCTATGGCATGACTCATCGCTTCTGAAATCACAGCCTAAGGGAGGGGGAGCAACTGGCTTTTAAAATCACCCCATGGAGAAGCAACAATTCCTGCTTTTGCTGACGGGAAAACCAAGCATTGAATTGAATAAAGTAAGTGAGCTAGGTCAGGATACTCGCAACTGGAATCTCTGCCACCGGATGATTTTCTGTATTTTAGAAAACAAAACAAAACAGCCAATTCACTCTATGAGATTAAAGGCCTGGAAAAAGGGAGGAGTAGAAGAATACTGTTGAAGAATACTACAGAAGCTAGATTTGAGGCTCAGTTACTTGAAGGTTAAAAGAAAGAAGAAGAGCCAGCAAACCTTTCTTCTGCTAATTCTTCAGAGGGGGCTGGGATGTCACAAACATTGTCAATTTGCCACATGCTTGCTGATTCATCTTTTGCAGGAACCGAATGCTGTTTATGAAAAGGCAATTGTTCTGTAATGTAAAGGTATACCCTCCAACATTTAACTGGTCTTGAGAGTCCCACAGACTGCAAGAAGATCAAACCTATCCATTCTGAAGGAAATCAGCCCTGAGTGCTCACTGGAAGGACAGATCGTGAAGCTGAGACTCCAATACTTTGGCCACCTCATGAGAAGAGAAGACTCCCTGGAAAAGACCCTGATGTTGGGAAAGATGGAGGGCACAAGGAGAAGGGGACGACAGAGGACGAGATGGTTGGATAGTGTTCTCAAAGCTACCAGTATGAGTTTGACTAAACTGTGGGAGGCAGTGGAAGACGGAAGTGCCTGGCGTGTTCTGGTCCATGGGGTCACAAAGAGTTGGACACGACTAAACGACTAAACAACAACAAAATTATTATTATATTTATACCCCCACCCATCTGACTGGGTTTCCCCAGCCACTCTGGGCAGCTTCCAACAAATATAGAAACATTAAAGGTAAAGGTAAAGGTACCCCTGCCCGTACGGGCCAGTCTTGCCAGACTCTAGGGTTGTGCGCTCATCTCACTCTATAGGCTGGGAGCCAGCGCTGTCCGCAGACACTTCCGGGTCACGTGGCCAGCGTGACGAAGCTACACAGAAACGCTGTTTACCTTCCCGCTAGTAAGCGGTCCCTATTTATCTACTTGCACCCGGGGGTGCTTTCAAACTGCTAGGTTGGCAGGCGCTGGGACGAGCAACGGGAGCACACCCCGTCACGGGGATTCGAACCGCCGACCATGCGATCAGCAAGTCCTAGGCGCTGAGGTTTTACCCACAGCGCCACCCGCGTCCCAGATAAAAACATTAGAAAAGATTAAACATTTTTTAAAAGACCGTATACAGGGCTGCCTTCAGATGTCTTCTAAAGATTGTATAGTTAATTATTTCCTTGGCTCAGGAGTCACATAGCTCCATGCCCTCCAAAATTTCTCCGATGAAAATAGGGACGACCTAAAGAAAAGTGGGACATTGCACCGGGATGGTTTCTATAAATCTGGGACTGTCCCTGGAAAATAGGGGTCTGTAAAGGCAGAGGTTTTGTTGCACATTCCATTTGTTTCTTCTTTCTATTTTTCACATTTGCAGTGGACACCTGGTATTTATCAGTGATTCTGCTTCAGTCCATAGTCTATTTTAAGGTGGTGGATCACAGAGGTTGCTTCCTTCAGGCTCATTAATTTATCTCAAAGCAATTAGCTTGATATGGAAGTGGCTGGGGAGCCCTTACAAAGTGGTCAGGCACTCCCTCCAGGTTGTAATGCCTGGAATTCAAACAGGCAACACCCAGCCTGTCATATCTAACTTCCTTTTACACTGTAGACTTAATTCTTTCTAACCAGTATCCACATGATTAAAATTAAATATTTTTGGGGGGGTAAAAAATATGCATAATGTTAATCATGATTTTGGCACCCAGAGCAAAGTCTCCCTGCATTGCACCCCCCTCCCCCACCCCAGTTTTGGTCCTGCTCGTATACTTATAAATTTAAATATATTTTGCTTTCCCTTGCTAGTTGGCTATGTGAGATTGGATGGAATTTGGTGCAAAAACCTTATACCATTATAACAGTACAATCCCATCTATATCTACTCAGAAGCCATTAATTTTAGAGGGGTTTATTTGAAGGTAAGAGGGTGCAGGATTGATCCTAGAATGTCCCACTTTTCCTTAGGATGTCCCTATTTTCATTGGAGAAATGTTGAAGGGTATGGAGTTATCTGACCCTCGAGCCGTCTAAAGGCAATCCTGTATAGGAAAGGTTTTTTTAAAAAAAAGTTTAATGTTTTATATATGTTTTTATATATATTGGAATCTGCCCAGAGTGGCTGGGGTGACCTAGTAAGATGCATGGAGTATAAATAGTAAAATTATCATTAGGGAACGGGTCGTCCCTGTTTTGGAGGGCATGTCTACCATTCTGGAAAATGTTTAAATTTGTTTCAGTGAACTGTGATTAGAAAAATGCAGTGTTCAACTAAAATGACCTAAAATGAAGAATTTGGGATCCTTTGTCTGAGATCTGTTATTGTGTGTGTGTGTTTAATTCCTTGGTTCTTCCAGAAAAGTGCAATGAAAAGAATGCTTGATTCTTTTGCATCATTTACAACAGGGAGTAGGATCCTGCATGTTGAACCCTCAGGAATGCAGCACAGTCTGTTAGACCTGTTGGCTGCTGATGCTCAGCTGTTGCTTACAATTAAAAGGCATACCTATTCGGAGAATTACATAAAGATCATTTATGTTTCAAATAAGACACACCCTTTCTTTTGTTGCATTCTCTTTGCTTACTTTCTGAACACATGTTAAGTGCATGAGCTATGAGCTGAAAGTCCCCACTTCAGATCAGAACCACAAACTCAGAGTAGCAGGTTCCACCTTTTTCTCTTTCTTTCTTTCTTTCTTTCTTTCTTTCTTTCTTTCTTTCTTTCTTTCTTTCTTTCTTTCTTTCCTGCTCTGCTTTTCAATCCAGAGGATTTTCAGAGAGGCTTACAACAATTAAAACCCATGAATTAAACAGCTTTTTAATCACATACTGGTAAATTCAGATTGCAGACTTAAAGATGATTTAGTGCTCTTTCGCAACAAAGCCACTTTCCTCTAAAACTGATCTTTTGCAATAAGAAAAAAGACAGGAACTTTTTGATACAATGCTTGATTGTATCAAATGCTTGATACAATGCTATGTAACCTTCCTGCAAACCACTCAGTAAATAAGAAATGTTGCCTAACTGTCCAGCAAAAAAATAAAAATAAAAATCAGGTTGAATAATCAATAAACAAATCCATCTAGAAGCAACCAGAGGGTTTTTGTTTTTGTTTTTAAATCAAATCTAAAAGACTTGGGGAAATATGAAGGCTATCACTTGACACCAAAATATGTCAAACTTCTCCAGGGAGAGCATTTCAACATCAGGGCTTCACCACTGAAAAGGCTGCAATTTAGGTATAATAATGGGTGTAATCTGGGTATAATAATAATAATAATAATAATGGTTTACCTTACAAGGTGGATATGATACTATCTTGCCAGAGTGGTGCATGCTCTGGTTATCTCCCGCTTGGACTACTGCAATGCACTCTACGTGGGGCTACCTTTGAAGGTGACCCGGAAACTGTAATTAATCCAGAATGCGGCAGCTAGACTGGTAACTGGGAGTGGCCGCCGGGACCACATAACACCGATTCTGAGAGATCTGCATTGCCTCCCAGTACGTTTCCGAGCACAATTCAAAGTGTTGGTGCTGACCTTTAAAGCCCTAAATGGCCTCGGTCCTGTATACCTGAAGGAGCATCTCCACCCCCATCGTTCAGCCCGGACACTGAGATCCAGCGCCGAGGGCCTTCTGGCGGTTCCGTCATTGTGAGAAGTAAGCTTACAGGGAACCAGGCAGAGGGCCTTCTCAGTAGTGGCACCTGCCCTGTGGAACGCCCTCCCAGCAGATGTCAAAGCAATAAACAACTATTTTACTTTTAAAAGACAACTGAAGGCAGCCCTCTTTAGGGAAGTTTTTAATAATATTCAGTTGGAAGCCGCCCAGAGTGGCTGGGGGAACCCAGCCAGATGGGCGGGGTATAAATAAATTATTATTATTATTATTATTATTATTATTATTATTATTATTAGACACACATTGGAAGCTGCTACAAATGGTACAGGCACCCTCTGCACTCGAGAGACACATTGGGACACATTTGGTGGAGATGGGTTTGTAAAAATAAAATAAAGGCAACGTACAATATAGAGAGCCTCTTTATGGAAGTTAGTGGGAAAAGGATAGCTTGCTGCACTTCACAGTTTTGGATTCATATGTGTGGACTTTCTCGTCAGTGCAGGGGCTGCACAAGCCGGTCACCATCCTGCTTCATGCTAGACAAAACTCTCTGGCTCTTGCAATTGAACAATGTGTGCAAAGGGCAGCTACAGCCCTGGCATCTAAACCAGCTATCTTGTGATTTGTGATAGCATGACTGTTGTTATGCTGGCATTATGTTCAGTGCTCTTCATCCTTTTTCCAGGCGCCTTCTCTCTGAATTCTGCAGTGGCCAAGTGGGATTTGTGTCAGCACTGGAACCATATTAGTGTGTGTCATATTTGGTGTAATCATCATCATTATTGTGAGCCCCTCCAGACTAACACCCCCCCCTTCCCAAATGTATTCTTCAGCATGTCATTGGAACAATAATAGTGCATTAGTGTGGATTTATATGGGACCATTCATACATCATTATGCTTTATTAGTTGTTCTGCAATGCCCCTTTGGTGCTACCGCATGATTGCCACTCTTGCACTATAACACAACCAAGGCAATAAAATAAATAAACCGAAACACCTGCGGTTTTTTTAAAAAAAAGAAGGTACAAGAAATGAATCTGCAGGTCTGCCGCAAAACTTTTGCAGGTGCAAAGAGAAATGAAAATGGCACAATAAAAAGGGTATCTGGAGGGACCTTGTGTTTAACCATGCTTGAAGTGGGAATTGCTTGGGCTCACTTTCCATATTAGTGGTGAAATTCTGGGCTAAGTACTTAGTTAAGGCACAGATGGCATAATCAAGGCACTAGGGCAATTTAAACACTCAAAAGCAAATAAATGTGTAATCAAGCAATTCTGGCTCTCGGCAGCTAACATTTTAATGCCACACCATGTTGTGAGAGAGTAAAAAGATCAGAATCCTACCACCAGAATCCATAGGTGGATCCATTAGCGAGTACGATATTTTAATCTCACAGATGATTGAATGCTGTAGGCTCACATTTCCATGGTTTATTAGTTTTATATCTGGACAGATTTGTACATTTCACTTTCTTTTACTAGCAGCTTATTAGCTTATTTATTTATGCCCAAATTCAACCTATTTTGACAACAGTACTGAAATGTTCTAAACCATCATACATTTGGGTTGAAATTGCACTTAAAGCACAATCCTACGCATGTCTACTCAGGAGCAAGTCCCCCTGAGTTCAACAGGGCTTATTTCCAGGTGTGTACACTAAGACTGTGGCCCTTGCTTCTTATATTCTTCCTTTACTGTGGTGGCATACACAGGACTTCACTCCCAGACCCTCCAAGTGTCCCTATTTTCCAGGGATTGCCCCAGATTTACAGAAGCCATCCTGGTTTCTGATTTGACCCCAGAATGTCCCGCTTTTCCTTAGGATGTCCCTATTTGCATCAGAAAAATGTTGGAGGGTATGGAGTTATGTGAACCCCCAAGCCAAGGAGAAAAGTAACTATACAACCTTCAGAAGGCGCAGCCCTGCATAGGGAAGTTTTATAAATGTTTAATTATGTTGTTATATATGTTGGAAGCCACCCAGGGCACACTCCATCTGGTACGCAGGCTGAGACCCTACCTGCCCGCAAATTGTTTTGCCACAGTGGTGCATGCTCTAGTTATCTCCCACTTGGACTACTGCAATGCCCTCTACGTGGAGCTACCTTTGGAGGTGACTTGCAAACTGCAATTAATCCAGAATGCGGCAGCTAGACTGGTGACTGGGAGTGGCTGCCGAGACCATATCACACTGGTCCTGAGAGATCTGCATTGCCTCCCAGTACATTTCTGAGCACAATTCAAAGTGTTGGTGCTGACCTTTAAAGCTCTAAATGGCCTCGGTCCTGTATACATAAAGGAGCATCTCCACCCCCATCGTTCAGCCCGGACACTGAGATCTAACGCTGAGGCCCTTCTGGCGGTTCCCTCACTGCGAGAAGTGAGATTGCAGGGAACCAGGCAGAGGGCCTTCTCGGTAGTGGCACCTGCCCTATAGAATGCCCTCCCAGCAGATATGAAGGCAAAAAGCAACTATCTTACTTTTAAAAGACATCTGAAGGCAGCCCTGTTTAGGGAAGTTTTTAATGTTTGATGCTGTATTGTGTTTTAATATTGGAAGCTGCCCAGAGTGGCTGGGGAAACCCAGCCAGATGGGCGGGGTATAAATAAATTGTTGTTGTTGTTGTTGTTGTTATTGTTATTATCCCAGTCAGATTGGTGGGGTATAAATAATAAAATTATTATGATGATGAAATAGGACATCCCTATTTTTATCAGAGAAATATTGGAGGGTATGCACTCCCCCATCCTGTCACCGATCGGGTCCAGACTTGTGTGCCTTCAGAAAGCAGTGGTTTCCTTTATTTGTGCAAACATATCTGGTAGGTTTTATTCTGCTGAAAAATATTAAGCTTCTGGTGGGTGAGGCACATTTTTATCTTGTTTAAACTGAGCCAAGTCTTATCATGTAGGCGGAGGACTGTCTGGGCTAGAAGTTCAACCCCCAGATGTTTTGGCCTATGATTTCCATCTTTTGGGCTCGTTGAAAGTTGCTTCACAGTTACCATTGCCCTTTTCAAGAAGTGGCCGGGGAACTTTCCTGTTCTTTTTTTTTCTTTCCAAAAAATGTTTTTATTAAAGATTTCTTAAAATAAGTGCATTGTATCTTTTTTCAAGTTGCGTTTTCTACAGATCTGTTTCGTTTGTTGCGGGACATTAGCGTTGCATCCAGTGTTCGGTTAGGAAGAAAAGGGGAGAGAATGGACAAACTAGGGAGCACCCAAATGCTCTGGCTAATACACCACCATTTACATGCCCTCTTAAACAATCCGGTAGTAAAATCAGCAGCAACTCGGCCCTCGACAGTCTTCGAACTCTCCTGTTTTGAGGCTAAGGCTTCGTCTTTGCCTGACAGAAACAAGCTCTCTCCAAAGTAGCAAGAAAGTGGGATCGACTTCTTCCTCGCTCAGTCTGCCTGAGAGAACTGCGCTCAGTTCAAACAAGATAAAAATGTAGCCTCGCCCAGCCGGGTCAGGAGTCTCAGCTGAACGTCTTAGCCAGCGAACGAAACAAAACAAACTCGCCACCGAGTCTCTTTCGTCGAGCCTCGCTCCCCTCCCTTCTCCACAAACAACCGAAGCCGAGAGCTTTTTTTCGGTTGCTTGTTGCTAAAGCGGCGGCTGCAGGAAGAGGAGGGACCTAGCGGTGCCTGGCTTTTGGCACCACCGGGGGGGGGGGTGGCCGTCGGAAAAGCTGCTTCATAGCTGCCCGGACCCTGCCCGCTTCGCTCGCCTTCCCTCTGGCGGGAGTTGTTATTGCCTCGTCCTCGCGCCACAGAGGACGCGAGGGGGGAAAGAAACCCGCCCGCCTGTCAACATGTCCCAGCCGCAGAAAGGCAAGAAAACTCCCGCCAAAGAAGGCAGATCCGTAAGTAGCGGCGCGGGCGGAGAGGAAGGCGAGCGAGCGAGTCTGTCAGACGAAGTTCCCAGTGGTTGTTTTTATTGGTGTTGGGTTTTTTTTGCCGCGGGGCAAGAGGCTGAGGGAGAGAAGCGGGCTGGGGGGCGGGCTGAGGAATGTGCCCCCCCCCGGCGCCCTGTGGGGCTGAGGCAGAAGGAGAGGAGACAAGCGAGAGCAGTGGGTGGGGCTGGGCGGGGCGAGGCGGCGGCAGCGGCGCAAGTGAGGGAGCTCTGTACGCGCGCGCAAGGTTGGCGCAAGCGGCCCGTTGACCCTTCAGACGCAGCCCCTGAGGGAGAGGGTAGGCCAGGGAGTCTGCCCCACACTCGCCCCCGGGAACATGGCAGTCCTGAGAGAAGGTGACAGTTCCCCTCCTTCCTAGTGGGGCGTATTTTGGAGAGGGCCGCCCACCGACAGACGGCTAACTTTCTCGCTCCGGCCCCGGGAAGAGACGCAACGCGTGTCTTATCTGCACGTCTCCACTCAGAACTAGACTAGAGGTCCGGGCAGAGCTCGGCAGAGTTGTCCCCCGCGAGGGATTGTGGGGAGGGAGGGAGACTGGCGGAGCGAGCGAGCGTCGTATCATGGCGGGTGGAGATTAAAGCTCAGGGCGCCTCCCTTAGGCTCTGGGTGTGTGAGGCTCGCTCGGTGACTAACCGTTTCTGGACAAATTCCAGAAGGGGTAGCCCTTGTTCGTCTGTTGAGGCCGTGACAATGCCTGTATTGTGCCATTTTTAAAATAAATAAATAAAAAAGAACAATTCGGTTCCAGGCCCTGAAAGTTTATGCCACACCAAAATGTTAGTCTTAAAAATGGCACAAGATGTGCTGGTTCTTCTCTGCAGTTGGTAAACTGAAGGGGTCAGACTTGCCCCCAGGCCCTGCTTTCTGATTTGGAAGTCTTGCCTACTAATCCCAGCAGCAAGCGGGTTGCCTCTGGCTGCTCTATTGGGAGGCACTCTGTATGTGCTCAGAGGCATTTGTCGTCATGTGTTCCAGGACCAAACATGGGCCCTGAAAATGTGTTGCTGGCTGTAAGCAAGCTCAGTTGGTAGAGCGTAAGACTCTTAACCTCCGGGTTGTGGGTTCGAGTCCCACGTTGGGTGAAAGAGTCCTGTATTGCAGGGAGTTGGACTAGATGATCCTTGTGGTCCCAATTCTACAAATCTATGATGGGTGATGCAAGCAGCTTTCTAGGATCCCTCCAGACCGTATGTATTTTGTATTCAAGCACATTCAAGAGATTCAGACATCATAATGTGAAATTTAAGTTGTGGCAATTAAAGTAGATTGAATGTCCCCATTGTCCTAGTGCAACAAAAGTACTATTAAAAAAGAAGTTTCTGAGGATAGGAAACTGATAAGGTACTACATTGAACTGAAATGAAATGAAATGAAATGTGTGGAATGATTAACAGGAAGAAATCCTCCACAAGCAAATCAGGATGGATGTTCATTGTCATGAAACCTCTGTATAAACAAATCAGAATGAATGCTCAATAAAAAAGCTGGTATAGTCCAAGTGCCACAAAAGTTTTGTGAAAGCAGATCAGGGTGATCGTTCAATAAATAAGTGATCTGGAGGAGTCCCTAGAGTCCCTAGAGTCCCTAGGGAGATACAGCAATCCAATTGAGACCTAAGGAGTTGGGGCAAGAGATTGTCCAGGGCATTTTCTCCAAGAAATAAGGGGAAATGATATGTCTTGGGCAATAACTCTTCACTTTTAAAACAACCAGGGAGACAAAGTTTAGAGCTGCTCCTCCTATAACCAAAGAAGGGCTGTAGCTCAGGGGTAGAACATCTGGCTTTGCATGTAGAACAGGCATAGGCCAACTCGACCCTCCAGATGTTTTGGGACTACAACTCCCATGATCCCTAGCTAACAGGACCAGTGGTCAGGGATGATGGGAACTGTAGTCCCAAAACATCTGGAGGGCCGAGTTGGCCTATGCCTGATGTAGAAGGTTCCAGGTTCAATCCCTAGGTAGCATTGGTTAAGACCCTGAAGAGGTTCTGCCAACAGTGCTGAGCTGCATGGACCAATGGTCTGAGTCAGAGCCTGCTTAGAACATTATTGCCTATTCAGACAAGCTGATGTTCTTCAATTTTTTTTTAACCTTATTTTTAATTATTTTAAAACTGTTCTAATGGTCTTTAACTGTGTTTATTTATAATTTTATTATTTCTTGTAAACCACCTAGTGGCTTTATTGCAATCAAGTCGTACATAAATTCTGTTAAATAACTTTTTTTTAGAAAAATAAGCAAGGCAGCTGCTTGTGTTTCTGTAGAACAGCAGATGGCAGCCTGGGGTAGCTCAGTTCAGTGTTTAATTTGAGACCAGTGTCTAAAGCCACAGCTCAGTCCCAGCCCTTCCCTGTCTGCAATAAAGCCAATTCTCAGCATTCCCTGTCTCTGCCAACTTTCCCCGGTGACCAAGTCCGCTACCGAGTTCTGCAGTTGCCAGCTGGTGTGAACAACCCTTCTCTTTCTCATAATGCCCCCTTCATTTTGTCCATATTATTAGTTGCAATTCCTCCCTTACCCCGTGGGTTGGTGGGTGGAATAAAGCACTTGAGGACAATGTTGCAGTGAGGTTAAACCCAACCTACTCTAGAGTAAGTGACCTGCCCCTTCCCCCTCAAAGAGGACCTGAATGATATAAAAACCCTCCCTCCACACACAAAAAGCATTTCATTTACCTCTGATCATGGACTTAGCCAGGATTTATTGGGGGGCGGGCAGGATTTATGTTAGAGTGGACAGAACCGATCTTTCTTTAAGTATTTTTATTATTGATTTTTTATTTGATTATTGATTTGGGGAAGGGCAGATGCCCCCCCCACTCCCCTGGCTACGCTCATGCATCTGGCCATGTGCAGAGTGCCTTTCCTTAGTTGTGGGCTGCCAACAAGATCCCATCCAACTGGGAAGCAGAATAGAGAAAGCTCTCCCTGGTAGTCGTAGGAGAAAAGGACAGATCCATTTCCTTCCTCCTGAAATAAATCGGTTTGGGGAGAGGAACAGGAAACGTTGGGACCTGCCCACTATGAATTAGGCGGGGGGGGCATGAAATCCTACCTCAGGCCACACCCACACTCAACATTTACAGTTCACACCATTCTTTGAAAGTGCCCACACCCAAAATTTCGGGATCTGTAGCTTACAACTACAAACTACAGTTTAACGAACTACAGTTCCTGTGATTTGGGGGTATGTGCTTCAAATGTGTGGTGTGATTTGGTCTGTTTGGCTCCCTGTACAGTACTTCTGCTTCGTTTTATTTGGCATCTGTTGCTACATTTTCTCGTGTTTAAATGTGAATAAATATCTATTATTGCGGGGAGGGGGAAGGGATGTATGGTTTGTGCTTAGCCCAGGGCTCAGGCAGCACAGCCAGCACCAGGGAGGTCCCACTACAGGTTCTGTACCCTGAAGGCGAACAGAGCCCGCCCTTACTCGTCACTAGCCGCAGATCTTCCCTCTCCCCTCGGAATTTATGCGCTCCAAGCCCGCTGTGGGTTAACTTTGTGCCACTGCCGCCAAACCCAAAGGAGCAGCCGCAACAGGCGCAAGCACCCCCGCCTCGCCCTTTCTGGCTTCACCGCCTGTGGAGGGGCGGGGCCGATGGCAACAAGGACCAGGCCACGCCCCTTTCCCCCCTCCGCCAACCTGCCCCGCCCTAGTAGAGGAAGCAATGCAATCCAGCCACTCGTAGCTGAGTTTGTGAGCGCGCAGTTGGTGCTACTGAAGCTGAAGTTTGGAGGGATCGATCGGAGAGGAGGAAGCAGGAACCCAGGATGGCTTTTGCAAGCTGGTGGTATGCGACGGTAAATAAGAGGGATGTCCTGTCATTGTTTGCTGTGGGTTTTGTGCTTTTTCTTTTTGGTCTTCACGCTGCTGCCTGTGTATAGATCTTGTCAGGGAGTGTCAGTCATCACGGGCAATTGTGTAGATAAAGGGTGAATGGAGGGGAAAGCTCAGCTGGAGAGCTTAAGTGCACACCTATGCGCAGGTTACGCCAGGTATGCGTTTTCCCACAGTACAGGAAACTTCGCCCACTTATGGTATGCGGAGGAGAGTAGCTCGCCGGATTCCATTGCAGCACTTTTCGCTTTAAAACGTGGGGAGCTTTTGGGGCGTCACAACAGAGGGAAAGTGGAAGTGGTTCGGAAGACCTGGGGAATAAATCTTTTGTGCATGGTTTTTGGTTTTGGTTTTTTTTGCCTGGAATGTAATAAAGTAGACCATGGACAATTTGTTTAGTACAATACTTCCTCATGCTTGTCAAGAATGATCTGTTGGCACTCATGACATTGGATGCTTTGAGAGAATGACATATGAATCTTTTAGGAAATTATTGGTAGTTTCAGGTTTTTAATGTGTGCTAATATTGTGACAAGTCAGGCTTTAATATTCCTTCTTATTATGGAGACTAGACATACAACCCACAGCTAATTAAAATTAACGACAGATCTTCTAAGCATGCTGTCCTAAGCCCACTTACCTGAGCGTAAATGCCCTTGAATTCAGTTGGATGATGTTCTGAGTAGACATGGTTAGGATTGTAGTGGAACATTTGGGCTGTATTATTGCAAAGTTTTATAGATCTTTTAAAAAAATCAGTTTTCTTCCCCCACCCTCAGTTAGTAATGTTTCTAATTGGAAAAGGAATTTAATTGGAAAAGGTTCATTTTTCTGATGCTAAAATGACAGTAGTAGGCTTTACTGCATTATTGGAAAAGGGTTTAGCATTTCACTTAAAAAAAAAAAAGTTCCTGGCTTTAAGAGCTTTACTTTTTAATGGTATTTCTGGCTTGAGGGCACCTCCTAAAATAAATCACAACTGTTTGAAGTTTGACAGTTCCCATCACACAAGATCATCTCAAGTAAACCTGCAATTACTAAAAAAGAAAGAAACCAAAACAGCCATCCCTTCAATTTGCTGACCTTGAAAATTCTAGTGGATAGTTGTAAAATTGCAGAAAAGGGGTGGTGGTGGAATAATATACCCTGGGAGATCTGTGGGCAGAAGCAGGTAGCTACATTCATACAGTGATGGTTATCTGGATCCCAATTGACTGACAGTCTGTCAGTGTCTTGATAGAAACACAGGAGGGCCACTAGACTCAATATAAGGAAATGTGGTGGTATAAATATTCTAAACAAATAGGTATTGCATGTAACTGGTTTTGCGCAGCTGCAGGTGAATTGCGGCCACATGTAAGAGGCTACAGTGGGGTTTGCTTAGGTTGGAGAACAAAATATGTGCCCAGCATTGGAGCCATAGTTGAGAAATAAAAGCGACTGACTGCATTACTCAACACAGATGCATTTGTAGCACAGTTCTTCCTCAGAAGTAAGACCTATTCAATTCAGTTGGGGCTTAATCCCATTTCTGGATCAAGACTGCAGCCCTAACCTCCTTTACCTGGGAGCAAGCCCCAGTGAATTCAGTAGGACTTACTTGTGAGTAGACATGTTTAGGTTTTGATTGCAAGTCCTGCTGCTGATTAAGATAATTTGGGATAGGACTGCAGATTTAGTAACTTTATCCGATTCGTGCAAAATATTCAAATACTGATTTCCACAGGGTGTTTTTGGGAGGGTTCCCATGACCCACAAGCCATATCTGGCCCATTGATTAATTTTATTTGGACTTCGGTTTCCATCTTTGGAAATGCAGAATTGGCCAGCTATCTGCTAGCCCAGTTTGTACTTTCAAATCTCTCCTCAGGTGGTAGGTTGGCCAGCCTCCCTCCTAAGAAAGCATGCATTTGAAAGCAGAGACCAGATTGGCCAACATCTGGCCCAGTTGATGCTTTGAAACATACACCAGGCAGCAACTCAGCATTGGACAGCCTCCCACCTGAAGCGAGCTTTGAAAGAAATCTCTGGCTTATAGCATGGGCGTAGCCAGGATTTTTGTTGGGGAGGGCAGGCTTTTGTTAGGGGGAGGAAAACCTCAGTTAAGTATTTTTATTGATTTTTATTTAGTGGGGGGCAGCTGCCCCTGCCCCCCTCCTTGCCTATACCGATGGCTTATAGCAGGACTGACCCACACATTCAGTTCGGAATGTACTAAGAGGATAGGAAAAAAGGATCCCCCATTGCTAGAGGGAATTGATTAGGACATGCATACTTTTAATTCAATTAATATTAATTTTCTTTCTCAGTTCCTGTTTTATCTTAACATCTGAATCAATTAGCTGCTATTAGCAGGTGTAGATGAAAGGTAGTTGGTATTCTTAATTAGACTTGGGAATTCAAGTAGAAGCATAATGAAGCAGCTGTGGATTGTCATATACAGATTGTGCTTATGGGCATGCTGATGGTAAGAACCACCCAGGGAGTCTTTGTGCATAAAAAGAGTTGAACCCAATGCCTCTTGTTAGCTCTAAATTCTCCAGGCAGACACCTGAAGTAAACAATCATTTTTCTTGCATGTTCTGGAGTATTATTTTTTCCAGGAACGCGGTACTGTATAAACTTTGGGCTTCTAGTTTTGCAATCAATATGTCTTTAAATGAAACAGTAAGAATACACAGTCCTTTTCAAAATCACACATTATGCATTTGTGTACAGACAAATCTCCAAGGCTTGGCAAAATGTGGCTGGCCTGCTACTGTGCCATAGACCTCCAGTCAACCTCTTTATCTCACTTCTGCCTCAGTTATGAGAAATGACATAACTTGCAAGTTTAGCATCCTGGTATGTAAAACAAAGGTCTCTTGAGTCCTAACTGGCTACCAGTGATACCACTGAAAACCAAACATTGTGCCAGCAATCCACAGGTAAATCAACACTAAAGTGTCAGGCAAGGCCGTCAAAGTCAGGTAATCATGGGCGCTCAAGATTGTATTAAGATCTTGTGCCTAAATCTACTTCAGCAGCATAATGTTAATTGCAGGGACTAAATGTAGGCCAACACAGGGCCATTCCTGCTGGTAGGTAGCGTAGAGTGGCTCTCTCATGTGGCTGATGCTGTGTTTGTATGTGTCACGTGGCTGCCCTGCACCTTTCCCCAACCAACCTGTTGCCCTCTAGCATGGTGGAGTATGCTATCCCATTGCCAATCACATTCAAGTGCAGTTGGCACCTCTATACTGAATGAAGACACACCAATGTTGTTTTCATTGGGCAGCATCATAGTCTTGGCATGGCCCTGGTGCACATATGGTTTGTGTGTTAAACAACCAAACATACCAAAAGGGTTGTGACAGATATACACCTGGGCCATTTTGATTGGTTTTAAGTGACTTATTAAATGCAAAAGGGATAAAATGAACAAGATAAGAAGTTGTTGGGCTTCAGCTCTCATCAGTCACAGCCAGCACAGCCAGTGCTAGGGGATGATGGGAACTGGAAGTCAGCAATATTGGAAAGGCCACAGATTCTTCATCTCTCTTATAAACAGGGCAGTCAGATAGCCAACCAGTTGTGTGCTTTTATCAGCAGAGCTTCAAACTGATACCATTTGTGGAGTAATACACAGCGATAATTTTCAGAATCTGGAGTATGTGATACTGCACATATGTGCTCATTCACAGTGGATGAAGCAAAGCATAACAATTTTTTTATTTGCTTCCAGAAACTGGATGCAAATCTCATTGAAATAGCAGGTGTTGTCTTCCTGCATGTTTTGAAGAGGGAAGGCTGCCTAGGTGCCTTCAGTGACCTGATGGGATTTTCTCTTGTGGTTGCAACATTTCCGGCATCCTCTTGTGCAAAGTGCAAGTTACAATTATATGTTTGTATCTTGTGAGCTAAGAACATATTACTGTATCTTGTATTTATAAATTGCTGTGTGTTTTATCCTGGCCAAATAGAAACATTGCATGGCTACATAATGGCAAATGTGTGCTATACCAAATGTCTCAGTATCTGAAAATTATTGCTACATACAAGTCAACAAAGGATGAAGTCAGTCATGAAAAAAGTGAAGGACTGGCATGAACAGTTGTGGTATGCACCATACTAATAGCAATGTTTCTTTGTAATCCACGAAATGATACAAAATTGCATTTTTGTGCCTTCTGTTAATTTGCAAGCAACTTTGTAACAGCTGCACATTTAACAATACTGCTTTTATTTATTTATTTAATAGCTCCCTTTTGATCCCTCCCTCCAAATTTTCCAATCTAACCAAATTTTTATAATTTTTTTATTTTTATTTACTGGGGCTGGAAATACAGAGAATAAAATATTTTGTTAGGATCCAGGCCAATGTTCTGTAATTAGGCTTCTATGAACAGGAAACAAATCCATCTATAGGAGTGTATGGGAGAGACATTGATTCCCTCCAGTAGCACTGCTTGCTCTGCTCCAGAGGGTCCCCCAACTCTTTGGAGCAGATTTTTAGGGGGTACAAGTGCCTGAAGGAAGCCCCCCTGCTTCCACTGGCAGGAGCATCGTGTAAGTGGAAACTCTACTTGGGATGCTCCTGTCATCAGAAGCAAATCAGATTTTGTGGAATGAGAAGGTTGTCCATGGACCCGAGTTCTGATAAAGATGTTCAGCTTTGTGGGTGAGGTAATACTTTATGTACAGTGTCAATTGACATTTGAACTTTCCTTCATCTCTTGCTGTGGGACACTTCTCTTTCAACACACCTTCAAAGTTGAGTTTGTTTTCCCATTTGGCATCTGTATTGGATTGGAAAGTTATTTTATATATGCAGTTATAGTTTTTGTTGCTTTATACTGTCAAAGTTTTATGTGTAATCCCCCCCCCAGATGCCTCATAGGAAGTGATTTATAAATCTGTTGTTGTTGTTGTCGTTAACATCCCATCACCAGGGAAGTCTTCATGTGTCTGCTCCAAAGATAATAGAAGTCAATGAGAGAAGTCTTGAACATGTTCCAAATACATTTTAGCTTCTGTCTTTACGGAGGTCTGTGCCTCCCAGTTTATGAGGCTTACCTTGACTGATCAAGGAGTCAGAGCTGACAGGTGTGGCCATGAAAGAACATGCTTTTATGGCATTTCAGTCTGCTTCATTGAACGCTATTGTTCATGCTTGTGAAGAAAATTGAAAACGCTGTTCACTGGAATGTCGTGTTCAAAAGCTATCCAACTTTAGCCTCTCGAATTTTTCTTTTGATTTGCTGTGGTTTTACAAGCTAAGAAATTACTTGTACTCCTTAGACTGTTGTTAATAGCTCTCCATTTATTTGGGTATGTTAAGAAAGTGTGGTTCTAGTTAAACATCAGGTACTACTTTTGGTACAGTAATAACATCAATAGCCAGATAAATGTTGGACTTTGGATTTGTGCCGCCGCCTTTGCATTGATTCTCCACCCAAAGAAAATACAGGTTCAAGTTACAAAATTCTGTGACTGAATGCAGCACATTCCTATAGCTGTATGCTGCTCTTTAGATAGAAATCTTACTTACATTGGTGGGAAAGCTGTGTTACATCTGTGACAATTTATGACTCTTTAGAATTTTTATAGCTGGATCATAGTGATGCAGAATGACTGACTTAGGGCTAGTTCACACATGTATCTCCAGCACTTATTGACTGTAGCATCATGCAATGACTTGGATTTATGAATGAGCCACCACAGACTCATCACCAATAATAGACCCATCACCTAAGGTTCACTCTAAGTTTATTACTGTCCAATGGAGATAGTTCAGTTGTCTTTTTTAGAGGCATCAAATGATAACATATCAAGTGGTGTATATGTGAACAAGCCTCACAAAATAGTTCCTTAAATGAAAAGCTCTCTAGGGAAGCATGGTGCACTGGAAGAGGAAGTGAATATGTTTCCCACGTAAGAGCCAATGTAGCATTGTGATTATACTGTAAGACTAGTACAAGGAAGACCAAGGTTCAAATTCTGGATCAACCATGAAGCTTACTAGACAAGCTTGCCCAAAGTCAGGCAATATATTCCACTGATGTAGTGAGGATAAAGCAGTAGGGAATCATACACACCGTATTGAGCTTGTTGGGTATATATGCAATAAAACAAGATGTAGGGGTATATAGATGCAGCATCAATGGATGGCATAGGTCTTGGATATACCAACTGGAATTCTTGGTTGGATGGGTTTGTGTGCATGCAGAAGATCAAGTATGTTTATGGCATGATTTCACAAAGTTTTAAAAGTGCTAGTTCAAAAGCAAATGCAAACACCTTGTGAAATATTAATACCTAAAATAGTGTGTGTTGTAGAGGCGTACACATGCTGCAAGCTATTTCCTCCTTTTAATTAGAGCATTAGGTGCTGGTTTAGCTGATTAGAGAGTTCAGCACATAATTCCTGAAATGTGTGCTTCGCAGGAAAAGCATTCATGCAAGGGGAGATACTATCTCCTGTGGGTTGAAGTCTCCATTATATGCACAGGACTGTTGAAGTGACACAATATAAAGCCCTCTGTGGTTATACGTTTTGTATTATAGAAATGCTGCATCTTATACACTGTATCCTATATCATTCTCAGCACCAGAACAGTTACAGGCAAATACAGTGCAATTTATTTGCAAGATTGCAAATGGTACATGTGTACAGTACAATTTTTTGTAGAACTGCAGTTTGTTGGACTGATATAGTAGATTTATTATGGTAGATTATTATGATTGTTTTTGCTGTCAGGTAGCCTCCTTATTCACATGAAGCTACATCACCAAGGATGTGCAATGGGGTAGAGCACCAGCACCTTTCGTTCAGTAGGGATGAGATGAAGAAGAGGTAAAATTGGGGGGGGGGAGAGATCCAAGGTTGGCAGCAGAGGCCGTGCTGGTGTGCACACAGCACCGGGCTGCTACCAACTTAACTCTTCTTTAATCTTGCTGCCACTGCACCTGTCCCATCCCTCTCCAGGTGAGCAAGCAGCAGTGCCACACGGTGCCTCCCCTGTGCATCACCTCTGGGTCACACAGTGGATGTGCCTGCTTAGTTAGGATGTACATTTCTTGTCAAGCTATGGGCCTGATGATTATCTTAGTGTGTGAGCTGCCTCATACAGGTTAAGAGGACCTTTCAAGTATCCTGGTCCCATGCCATATAAGTCATGAATGGGGAGCCTGAGGTTCTCCAGAAGTTGTTGGGCCTTCAACTTCCATCAGCCTAAACCTGCATGGACAGTGATCAGGGATGATGGGGAGTTGTGGCTCAACAATTTTTGGAGACATACAACTGTCATCATTCCTGACCTCTGGCCATTCCCCATCATCACTGATGTAAGCCTCTAGGGGTCATGACCAGTGGTTTGTGCAGTGCCTTCACACCATCCCTGCACTCCTTCCTTTTTGGCACACCTAGGGCTTGCCTAGCAGTTCGAAAGCACCCCCGGGGGCAAGTAGATAAATAGGTACCGCTTACCAGCGGGAAGGTAAACGGCGTTCCGTGTGCGGCTCTGGCTCGCCAGAGCAGCGTTGTCACGCTGGCCACGTGACCCGGAAGTGTCTTCGGACAGCGCTGGCCCCCGGCCAATAGATGGGCGCACAAACCCCAGAGTCTGTCAAGACTGGCCCGTTCGGGCAGGGGTACCTTTACCTTTACCTTTACAGTTTCCTGTTATTTCCCACCTAGGAGACTAGGAGTACCAGGATTTTTAGTGAATTTGGATCTTAAACAAATTAAAAACTGTATTTTCAGATCCTGACCTGTTCAAAACATAGTGATCATAGGCTTTGGATTCACATGGTATAGAAAGGGATATTTCTCTGCAAGAAATAGAAGTCCAAAGTTTTAGTGGGTGTGGAGAGAAATAGGTTTGTACTTCATGGGTCATGGCCAATATCTTGGCTGTATCATTTGTTTGCTTTAATTTACAGTTTGTCTTTATGTTTCCTACAGCGTGGGCCTAAAAATGCAAGTGGATCATCGGGAGATAAAAAAGGAGCAGAAGCAGTGGAGGTAACTATAAAGCATTATGTTTTTATTACTAGGATTATGTTACAGTAATGAATTTTGACCAAAATCATTGTGCTAGTCAAGGCAGCTAACAAACTCAAAATGCATAAATAATTCCTATTTTTCTGTGTGCAATGACTTCTAATTGCTATTTTATAAAATGTTTACTGGTGAAGGCTCTCACAACGTACTGTTTGCTTAGATTTCATGATTTGAAAATAGCAACAAGTAATATTGCTTTGTTTGCCATAATTTAGAAGATCAAAAGAGTGATGAAGCGCTACATAAATATTTGCAGCTCAATATCTGTAACTGAACCCAGTTGTAATTTCAATAGTGTGGGAAGGAAACATAGTGTGGGGGAGAGCGAGGAAGCTGAGAGGTACAACAGAGCAAACTGCTTTGTTTAATGATTCCTACCTAGAGCACTGTAACAGGATTCTCTCAGTTCAGAAGAGCAGCAATCTGACATTTCAGCCACACCAGCCATCATGTCACCTAAATCTCTGAGACTTCCTGACTAAATGGCAATTTGCTTGTAACGTGATCTCTTGTGCCTTTCATTAGACAGATGAGTAGATATTGTATTGCCTGAAGAACAAGGGCTGCTGTAATGCATCTCCTCTGACTTTGTCAACTCAATCCTTTCATCATCTAAGTTTTTTTTCAGCTTACCTGCATAAAGCAGGGTGTTGTGCTGTGTTGAATTCCGAGTTCCTGAAGACACAGAAACTGGAAATGCATGAATAACTGTTTATAGACAGTGGGTGGAATTGAATGTAGGGCTATGCCAACATTTCCGTCAGTGTAAGCATTTTAGCTTGCCGAGCAGAAATCCCATTGCACGATTGGAAGTCCTTGTGTGGACTTTTGTTGGCAGTACTCATTAGCTGAGTCCGGCGTAAATAGGTTCTATGTTTCCAGCTAAGTCATGCTCACAGTAGACCTGCAAGCCCACTAATTTCAATGGTTCTACACAGTGTACGACTTGGGTGGATATGACTATTATGTTGGCATATCATGGATCAGCCATTGTATTGTACTTTCAAAGAAGAAAATCCTGAGAGCTTAATTATGAAAACAACTTGACACACTTGCATTTCCATTGTATTGAACATACATAAGTATAAGAAAGTTATCAAACATTACTAGGAATCATTACTGGCCCCAGTCCAGGGAGGCTACACAGCCACTGGAGACCTTCCACTCCCTGCTCTAAGTTGAGATTAGTGTTCTCGGTTAAGGAATGGGCACATGCAGCATCTTTCTAACTTAGCCATTTCTGTCTACCTTTTCTATCTCCTCATTCTGCACTGTCAAAGTGGATAATCCACTGGTAGGTGGTATGTGCACAGAGTAGCAGTAATATACATGCACTGTAGATACTTCCTTTTCTGTGTCAAGTTTGGAATGCTTTGCCTTGTACGTTGCTTACTTTCAAGGAGGAGTTGGGCACTATCTACTTGTCTGAATAACATTGGCAGTGCTATGTTTTTGCCTCCTGAACCAATCTCCCCTGCTTCATGCCAATTTTTACTCCTTGATTTGGAAACCGCACAATTTGTGGTAATGGTGGTGGGAGTAAAAGGGCAAAACAATTCTGGTTGGAACATTTCTATTCCAGGGCCCTTGCTGAAAGGCCAGCATGAGTGCTCCTATTTCAAAAGAAGTTTGAGCCCAATTCTTCTAGGAAGGTGTGCAATCATAATATTATTTCTATGCAATTTGCTATTCTCTTAAAATGTCAAACTTTGAATGAATGACTAGCATCCCAAGCTAAAATTTACAGGCAGGAGTGCCAGTTGGCCCTGAGACTGGGCCGTGGGTGCCATGCAGTGTGCATGGCCCTGGCACTGAAATTTCTGGGTGCCCAGCCTCTTCATGGGGAATTTTTTGGGTGTTCGGGCACCCAGGTCCCCAGGGAGCTGGCACCTATGTTTGCAGGGTTATGTATCCATGGCATCACTCTCAGCAGTCTCCTGAACAGGGCAACTGGTTCAGCCTGTATGTTTCACTGGCCTGGCATCTTCCCCCCATACTCCCAAAATTGGCTAAATTCTACCCCATTACTAAATTTAGGATTATGGGGAGTCTGCCCCCCCCAAATCATAACAGTATTATAGCAGTTAATATACCACCTTTCAGTAGAAATGCACAGAGCGGCTTGCATAAGAGATGCCTTTTTGGAGTTAGCATCTGTTGGTTATCAGACAGTTAGTTTATTTTGTTTATATCCCACCTTTTCATCCAAGGAACTCAAGGTTGCCTACATGGATCTATCTCCTCATTTAATTCCAACCGCCCTGTGTGGTAGGTTAGGTTGAGACCTTGACTGGCCCAAGGTTACCCAGCGAGCTTCATATTGTTGTGGCACCATCCATCACATCATTAATAGACACAGTCCTTAAATTGATCATTAACTATAAGATGCTAGGAGAATGGGTGCTAAATCATTTCCGTGATGCTGTTTGTAGTGTTAGATGTTTTTTTCTGATATATGCAATCTTACAGGGAAGTCAGTGCAGCAATGAATTTTTATATATCTAAATAATTTATGTAATACATAGTATATGGTCCAGCCAATGCTAAACACTTGTAAGCTGGGAATGACTACCTGCACTGGTTAAAGATATCATTAATGCCTCGTTGAGGGAATGGTGCTATCTTTACTGAAGGAGGCCATGGGTGATGTGCTGTCTACAGTCTCACTTGACCAGAGCAGCTTGGAAAATCTCCAATTCAGATTGGAAGCACAAGTCACGGACATGTGTCACCTTTTTTTGTTACACTCTAAAACATCATCTGGGATGTTTGATGTTGTTACAGTGTTAGTATATTATTTACTATTCTTGGGAAAAGCTCCAAGCATTGCTGGGTTAAGTAGATTTCTTAAGGCTGTTTCACACTAGGTTTGGATGGAAATTGTTTGGCAGGTATTATTATTATTAATACCCCACCCATCTGGCTGGGTTTCCTGAGCCATTCTGGGAGGCTTACAGCATATCTAAAAACATAAAACATCAAGCATTAAAAACTTCCTGATACAGGGTTGCCTTGTTATTAATTTGATTTATTCACCCTAAGGTCCCAGGATGGGTCACAACAGTTTGAAATAGAACATTAAAAACAATTTAAAGCAACTTACAACCACAAAAATAGGGTGTGTCTTAAAAATATGCATCTTAAGGAGACTCTTCATGAGCTAGGCACCAGTGTGAATATCATGGAAATGTTTGGAGAAGGGCAGCTCTGTGTGTTAACTTGACACCCAGTGTGAAAAACCACCAGCTCAGCCTGGTCTCATTGACATGTTTGAGTTCTTGAATGAGATAGTAATTAAGTGACTCCAAGGTTTTCATGCAGGTTGGATGAGAGTGGGAGAGAAGGGTTTAAAAAATATTGTGACCAGAGGATAAATTGTCTACATGTGTGTCTGCAGATCTGCCTGCCTGTTTTCATGTTAAGATGCTGGAACTTTGACAGAGAAGGGCAATTAATTAATTATGTTTGCATTGACTTTTTGCACCATTCTTAGTTTTCATCTTTCAATCCATCCTGTGTTATTAATATAGGAGAAAATATGTATTTATAATAAAAGGCTAAAAGCCAGGAGAAGCTCTTTGTACTTGATTGTCAAGGCAATGTCCTGTTTATAGAGACCTACTTATTTATAGAGCTGGCCCATGTGAGAACATTTCATGTGTAGTATTAACAGTGGTGCACTTTCAGTTTTCTGTGCCCCGCACCACTTGTGTTCCATTCTACGCCACCCTAAAACTGCCTCTGGTATCAACTATTATTTGCCATGATGGCAGGCATCATTTACTGATGCAATCATTTCCCCTTTAGTTGTAAATTGGAAACCTGCTTCCAACCATGGTTTTCAATCCGTCACCAGAAGTCCCTGCCATGGTTTGCTGATTTTTTCCAATTATGACAAACCCTTGGTTAATACTGAGAAGGAAATTGAAAGGGGAAGACATAGCTCATTCACAGTCTTGAATTGAGTCTGTGCACCAGACTCTAAGCTGACTATATGGTGAGCAGAGCACAAATTTTTGCATCCCTTCCCAGGGAAAGTATTTATCCAGGATAACAGCAGAATTGTTATTCAGGAAGGGACATAGCTCAGTGGTAGAGCATCTGCTTTGCCTATAGAAGGTCCCATGTTCAATCCCTAGTATCTCCTGGTAGGACTGGGAATGTTCCCTGCCTGGAGAGTCACTGTCAGTTGGTGTAGTGATACTTAACTAGAAGGACCAATGGTCTGATTCAGTTTAAGGCAGTTTTCTATGTTCCTATTCATATTCATACTTTCACATAGTACCCAAAGATTGCTAGTGAGTGAATTAAAGTAATTGCACTTTAGTAAAATGCTGACTGCAAATCAGTATATCATCAACATGGCAAGAAAAAAGCTCTGAAAATAGGATGCAACATCTATCTTTATTGAAGATTTTCCCTACAGCATTAGTGTTTTACTTTTCAATATTTTTTTGTCTTGTAGAAGAAACCTGAAAGTGCTAGCCTTACTGAATCTCCTAAAACACAAACAAGTGGGACATCTTCCATCAGTAAGGTAACTTGAGTGGTTATAGAACTGTTCGTCATATTCCTGGAAGCATGACCGGCAAATGCTTTACTAATTATCTAATCTTGAATGTTTATGCTGGTGTCATCTGTCTTTAAATTGACTGTGGGTTCTTATAGTGTTGACAGATTGTTGGAAGCTGACTTTGGAGGGTTTGAACCTAAAATGTGGCTCATACATATTTTAAATTAATAATATAGATGAGTGGTATATCAGTCAACTGAAACTTCAATGTTCTCAGTGATTCAGCCACTTTAAGTGTGCGTTTTAAGGCTATGTGCATTGGATTCATATGAATCCTGAAGTGTAATGTAATGCATCAGATGGATCTTCTGCCTCCCTGAGGTGAATCAGGATCTGTACAAGTCAATCCAACAATGATTTAAAAAGTGCCCTATTCAACAGAATAAGTAGGAGGGCCTTGTGGATATTTGGCATATCAGAGGCAAAGCAGAATCTCTGGAAGGGAGCACAGAAGCTAAAACAGTGGCCCCTGAAGTGAGTTGTGATGCCTTGACAATACAGGTGTCACCACTCCTCCACTCCCCACAAAAGGCTGCAGACAGGCTTCTGCTGAAACCAAAAGTAATGTCTCTTAAATTTGCCATAATGATGGTGAAGCAATGGGAGAAGGGCGAGCAAACACCAGAGTGGAGATTTTCTGTCAAATTGCCCATGAAACACTAGAGAAGATTAAGCAAGTCTTTTTTTCTTTTTCTTTTTTACCCCTTCCAAAACTGTAATGGCTGTCCCTGTGGGAAAATGACAAATTACAGAATGATGTCTGCCGTGAGGATTTATGCCTCTGGAAGGTGTGACCTTACCTGCAAATTTCATCAAAATTCACCCCAAAATAAAAAGGGTTTTAGACATTTCCTTAAAAAATAAAATAAATCAAAGGTATCTAGCACGCGGGTGGCGCTGTGGGCTAAAGCCTCAACGCCTAGGGCTTGCCGATCGAAAGGTCGGCAGTTCGAATCCCCGCGGCGGGGTGCGCTCCCGCTGTTCGGTCCCAGCGCCTGCCCACCTAGCAGTTCGAAAGCACCCCCGGGTGCAAGTAGATAAATAGGTACCGCTTACCAGCGGGAAGGTAAACGGCGTTCCGTGTGCGGCTCTGGCTCGCCAGAGCAGCGATGTCACGCTGGCCACGTGACCCGGAAGTGTCCCCGGACAGCGCTGGCCCCCGGCCAATAAATGTGAGATGGGCGCACAAACCCCACAGTCTGTCAAGACTGGCCCGTTCGGGCAGGGGTACCTTTACCTTTACCTTTATCTAGCACAAAAGTGCCTTGATCTATCTGTCTGTAACTTGGTAGGCTTTATTGACTCTGGAGGGGGAAATGTGCCTGCAGATTTAATGCATGCATGTCAGACGAAAAAAATGGTTATAACCATTGCTGAATTTCCCAATAGCAAAGTGGCCAGCAGGTTGGGAGACAGCGTGGACTTGGACAGACCCTGAGATGAATCGGGCACCTAGAAAGTGCTTTGACGAAAGCTCCAAATCAGGGTCCAAATGAAATCATGTGGTTGACATACACCAATATTGCGTACATGTATAAAATATCTGAATGAAAACTGCAGACTGTAGTGTTAAATTTTGAGGTGCTATGATGGGTTCTGGGTATTTCACAGCACTGTGAGGAAGCTAGCATCATGTTAATCCCTTGAAAATGTCCTGCATTGAGATCATGCATGCATGTGAAGCTATGTTTTACCAACTGGTTTCCAGGCACAGTTCAAAGGCTTGGTAGTACGCCTCCTCCCATGTCTGCTTACCTGTTCACTAAACTCAAGGAGGAAGGTCATAGTGGAAGCACTGTTGGGTGGGCCAAGGAAGGTGGCTTTCTCAGTGACTGCACCAGCATTGTAGAATGGTTTGCCCAGTGAGGTTCAAATGACCTCCTTCTGAGTGTTTTCTTGTAATTCATGAAGACTTTTTTTAATTTGCCAGAATGAAGTGATTTTTACTGAAGGCTGTGTTCTGTTTTGAGTTTTTATTATCTCTGAGTTGTGCTCCTCTGATTTTAATTATTGTGAGTTGACTTGGTTGGGAGGGGTTGGTGAAGCAGACTGGTAATGCAGAGCTGCCACAATGGCATCACTGCCATTTACCTGGATGGTGTCGGGGCACGGTGGTGGCAAGTCTGGGGTTATGTGGACAAATTGGTGTCAACACCAGTTGGCACTTTCCTAATGGATGAGATTTACAGAAGTTTAGCTGAGCCATTAATGCAGTTTGTTCAGTGTTTATCTATTTCACATATATTGTGTTATAAGAGGAAATATTTATTTTTAGAGTGGTGGCGAAATACCTGTAGGAAACTATCATATTGGATCTACTTTTTCTGTTATTTTCCACCCTGACTGCTAGCAGCTCTCCAGATTGCGGTTTTTGCCTGCTCTTCTAGCTAGGATTATTTTAAGTGGAATGTCTGGGGTGGACCACGGAAGCTTCTGCACATGACATATGCACTCTGCAAGTGTGCCATGGTTTGTCCCCATCTATATATTATGCATATAGTAAGGAAAACCTGAAGCACTATAGCTCCTATAAGCTGATGTTCTTTTTAATTTGTTCCCTGGCTCCAACAGTTTTATGTGCAGCAGTAAAATATTGTCTGATAAAGAGAATGTTACATGTTCTATACAGTGCACACTAAAATGGCTTTATTGCTATATAGAATTCAAAAGCAACATTTTGAAAATATAGTTCTCTTCCTCTCTGTATTCTGGATTAAGAGAAGTTGCCAAACAAATTTCAATATGCAAATAATTTGTTTTTTAAAAATATTCAGAATAGTTTCAAAAGATATGTGGTACATTGTTGCTGATGTTTTCATATAACAGTGTTAACATGCTGAATATTTATTTAGAAATCAAGCTAGAGTCATATTATAAAGAGTTTCAAATATTTTTGTGCCCACATATTCTTCCTGGTGAATAAACAAGAGCAGTGAAAGGGCTGCCTTAACTGGTTTTTGTAATGCATTTATACGTTATAGAGCGGTCTTCAGGCTATATATCCCCAAACTCAGCCCTCCAGATGTTTTGAGACTACAACTCCCATCATCCCTAGCTAACAGGACCAGTGATCAGGGATAATGGGAGTTGTAGTCCCAGATATCTAGAGGGCTGAGTTTGGGGGGGTGCCTGCTATATGCCTTTCCAAATTTGGTTAAACAAAATCCCCTGCCAGTAGGTTATTAGTACTCCCTTGTGCCTTTGGTAAATCAGAAAATTCAGAAGCCTCAATAAAACTTGGTACAGCAATTCAGTTTTGTCTACTGTCTTCTCTTAACTACAAGCCACATAAGTAAAACACCCGCGTTTGACTTTGGCAGCAATTCCACTTTGGCAAAGCTAGCTGCTGCCTGTCCCCACCTTCCTTGTGAGGATCTCTCAAGTTTATTTGAATATTCATAGGAGGTGGAGCAACTGAGCCTGCAGACTGAGTGTGTCTGCTTTTGCTGTTCGGATTGGTCGTGCCATCTTCACTGCCATGGGTTTATTCCAGGGGCTGCGTTAAAACTGAAACCATGGCTCGAACTGATACAAACTGAAATGAAAGCAAGCTTGCGATAAGGATCCTGTGTGTTCTGTTTACTTAGAGTTTGGGAAGGAACATACCAGCTGCCTGGAGTGAGTACTGTTTTTCCGGGATGGTTTTTTTGCTACTGTCAGTACTGCGGTCTAACTGTGTTACGTACTTCCTGCTTTCTTTTGCTTCTCCAACCCTGCAGTGCTCTTTACTGCAGAACATGAACTGCTGAATTAGTTAGTGTTGTGCTTAGTAAGTGGGCTGGAGCATTTTATTTCTGGAGTTGCAGAGTTTTACAGCTCTTACTCTTGCTTTCTAGCCCTGAGAAGAATAGGCTTTTCTGCTAGGGGCTGCTGACTATCTGGTGTGTTTTTATCAGAAAGGTTGTTGTGAAAGAAGTGACTTGTAAGATCTTAGCAAAATCTCGAGAGTAAGATCTTCATGGCTATAGATCTAATCTTTTTTATTAAAAAAAAAACCTGAACTGACTGTCATAAGCTCACAATGGTGTCTTACAAATTTGGTGTGTCATTGCTGACTGTCTATTCAGTGTATATTTGGAACCTGTGTAATTCAGGGTGTGGTGATCTGTACAGGATATCTCTCTCTCTGTTCAGGCATGTCCAGGTAACTATTGTCTCTTCCAAACCCAAAGGTGGTGTTTACTTAATATTATATGTATATTATTCCATAACAATGAAGCTGAATGACTAAAGCTGTTGCTAAGCTAACAATAGTAGGAATATGTTTCCGCCCGACCCCCAAAATTATAAACAATTTTCCCCCTTTAATGTTTTAGAAAACAATTATTTTCAGTTATGGGGTTTGGAGTTAATTGGCTAAGTTAAACTTCAGTCCTAAGCATTCTTACCTGGGAATAGGTCCCGCTCAACTCAGTAGAATGTTGAAGCTGAAACTTTCTATATGATGTCTGCTCCAGGAAGTGATTTCTTCCATGACGTTGAAGGTCGAAATTGGGAGGCTTGTAATGGCAGGCTTGAGTATGCCCATTTATGTATTATGAACCAACCCCGTCCAAGCTGGGATCTAGCTTATCATGTACTCTACTAATCATTACTACCACTGCTCTTTCACTCAAATCACACCTGGCAATGTGTGTGGCAACAAGGATGGCAAGGCATCCATTGAAATGGCATCATTTTCTGTGGTCTCTTCACAGTTTCACCACCATCTTTAGCAGTGGAAAAGCTCTCTTGTTTAAGGAAAGGCAGCAGGGAAGAAAACACACTGCTGCCATCTCTTATAATCATAGAACTGTAGAGATGGAAGGGATCCCAAGTGTCATCTAGCCCGGCCTTCTGTAATGCAGTATACCAGAAGGAATCTCCCCCCCCCCCCATGTTCAGCCCAGATGCTGAGGTCCAGCTTCTGAGGATTTCCTCACTGCGAGAAGTGAGGTTACAAGGAACCAGGCAGAGGGCCTTCTCGGTAGTGGCCTCCCATCAGATACCAAGGAAATAAACAACTATCTGACTTTTAAAAGACATCTGAAGGCAGCCCTGTTTAGGGAAGTTGTAAATGTTTGATGCTATATCGTGTTTTTAATGTTCTGTTGGGAGCCGCCCAGATTGGTTGGGAAGGCCCAGCCAGATGGGTGGGTATAAGTAATAAATTATCATTATTACTTTGTTGTTGTTGATGATGATGATGATGCAGGAGTCTGAACTAAATCCATGACCGATGACCACCCAACTTCTGTTTAAAAACCTCCCATGAAGGAAAGCCCACAACCTCCTGAGGGAGTCCGTTCTACTGTCGAACACCTCCCACCGTCAGAAAGTACTTCCTGATGTTTAGTCAGAATCTCCCTTCTTGTAACTTGAATCCATCGGTTCAGGTCTTACCTTCTGGAGTAAGAGAAAACAAGCTTGCTCCATCTTCCATGTGACAGCCCTTTGGATATTTGAATATGGCTATCATATCTCTCTTATAAATGTTACGCCCCTGCCCTCCTTCAAAAATGACTTGTTTTAGTTTCCCCCTCATCTTCCTACACCAAGTTATGGGAAATGCCCATTTTCCTGTGAGCCAAATAGCTTCATGAAACTTGGAGGTTTTGGATATGTGCTTTTTGGATAACTAGCTCCAGAGCATGGGTAGAGGGCAAACCCAAAGTTCTTCAGTGACAATTTGGCTATTTCGTCCAGTTATCTTTGTGGTGATGACCTTGACACCACATGGTAGCTGTCATTTGCCTGAATCTTTGAGTGCATGTTGATTATGCACTTTGGGTGTTTAGCAAATAGGATTTGTTAGGGAGTTGATGGCCTGAACTGGGAACCACATTACTTTTATGCTGGGCCATAGTCCATGGTCTGTGTACCACGCTCTTGGGCCCCTCTTCAGACATAGTAGACATATTTAATCTGGGGCATTGCCCCAAAGACTGACAGGCAGTAATCCTCTGAATTGGTCAGGTTTGGTTTAAATAGTAGGAGCCTGATCTTCTCCTGCCTCTTGATCAACACAGTAATACCTTTTGCTTGCTACTCTTTAGGCTCCTACTTCCAGCTCAAGACTCTGATCTCTAGGCAGTGTTCAAAATTAGCCAGGTGCCAGGCACATTTTGCACCTTCTTTTCAACTGCTTCTAACCAAGTGAAGATGCCTGGGTGCCAGGGTGGCACCTAACATCTTCACCATCTGGTGATCATTGGATCTGGACTGTTTTCACACACCAGTACCCCATCCTGTAGAATTCTATATTTTATCTGCACAATTAGAATGGATTTCTGGAACCAAAATGGTTTTTCTGTGCAGCCTGAGCAGGAGCAGTCACCATTAAGAAAAAGAGGTCAGAATAGGCCATGATATATGTGGACTGTCCCTGGATCAAGTGACTTTTCTTCTTTAACTTCTCAAAGCTCTTAAGCTAGCTCAAGGTTGCCATCTGAACTCACCCAATGTTTAACTGAGAATCAATCACGGTCAGTCCCCCATTTGAAAAATAAGACTTTAGAGCCATCTTGCCAAAAAATGCAACTAGACATTCCATTTTGGCGCCTTCAACCTTGGTGTAAGGAACCATTTGGCGCCTAGCTTATATATCTAAGTATATAATACTGTCTCCAGGAAGCTAAGGTAGAGAGAAACCCCCAAGGTCTAGATTCAGGTCTGACTTATGCCTGCCCTACCTATATTTTGAAGATTCGCTGTGAAGCATTTTTTATTCTTTACTACAGCTATTTTAATATTCTATAGTGGTGCTCTGATTTTATCATGAAAATATCCACACTGTGGTTTTGTTCCTGCTGTGTTTTTGAAATCTGAAATTTCTCTCTCTCCCTTTTTTCAGTAGAGCCAGATTTATTCAGTGCACCAGGCAGTTCACAAATCTTGTATTATAAACTGGGTGTGCCTCTGGTCAAACACGCTACAATCTCTCCCAAGTTCTGTTTAGCTATGAATCATACAGTTATTACCGGTTACCAGGCAACTCTTTTCATATTTGTTTCCAAGCCCAACATATATATTCACATGGTTCATCAGTGGCAAAACTTTGCTTGTTTATGAACTCAGTGGTAAAAAGCTTTTTATTTTTTAATGGCTGCTTGATAAATATTTGAAAGGAAAATAGCAGAGGAAACAAATAACATTCTGTAGAGTTGCGATGAAGAAAGACATCACTGCCCCATTAGATGTGCACAATGTGAATGTTATTATTGTCTCCTTGCAGTCTTTGTGACAGATTAAATTTCCCTTGGCCCACACTCTTGCCATTTCTTCCTAAGGGTTTTATTACACGTGGTGCTGAAAATCTAAATTGTGATCATTCTCAGTTTAAATAAAAAGCTCCCTCTAGTTTCATGTTCAGTTTCAAACCTGCTCTGTTTATAGTCCAGTTGAAGAACTGATACATAATCAATATAGCTGCTGATCCCATCTAACCATCCTCCTGTGAGTCTTTACAGGTGAGTGCAAGCGTAAGAGAGATTGTTATGTAGACCACCACACACATAGAGGGGAAGGTTTATCCTTTCTCCCCCAGTCATGACTGGTATTAAAATTGTCCTCCTCCATGCTTAAGAAACCTTGGCTTAATATATTGTTCTCCCTGAGTATCTCATCTCCAGTCTAAAGAGTTTGCCATGAGCTGCTGTTCTCTTTCCATGATTACTGCTTTGATCTCAACTCCTCACTGGCTCTTTTTAAATTTTTACTTCACACTTGCCTATGGTCCCTCTGATGTTTATTTGCTGCTCTGGAACCACAGGGCTGTTTGTCACCCACTTGGGGACTGACAATTTGCCTTCCCCAAGTCCTGGAATCCAATTGCCTCAAATCTGGCAGTTTGAGTAGGGTAGGTATGGGACTTGCTTATAAGGCAAGAGTGGTGGCAGCCTCTTCCAGATGCATGTTTACTCCATGACAATAATGAATGTGACTCATTTTAGGGAGGCTTGGAACAGATACTTGTGCTGTATCGTGGAGGAGGAAGACTTGATTATGTGAAGGTGGCTTACTGTAGAATGAAAGTATGACTTCATTGCCTAGCATTTACTTGCTGGAAAAATATAGGTGGATAATATAGTCAAATTACATAGTGAAAGCCTTTTGGCATGCCATTCAGAAGCTATTGAAGTTGAGTCTGTCACTGAAGACATGTACTTAACAATAGAATATCTGCTTGCCGCATTTTATGCAACGAGGGTGCAAAAGAAAATGGTTTTTCAAATTTGGTAAAACAGAAAATTTAAATAAGGGACCTGTTCCATGTGTCTCCTATGTAAATGTAAAACTCTTAGTTTGGACTTGCCAGAGCCTACAACCACTTATTTCAAACGATAGCTCAGTTGGTAGAGCATGAACCCCATGTTAGGTAAAAGATTCTGGCACTGCCGGGGTTTGGACTAGATGATGTTCGTGCTTCCTTCCAACTCTACAGTTCTGTAATTCTGAGTTTTAATGTTTTCTTCAGGCCAGCTCTGGAAAGCTTGGATTAAGATGGGATTGTTAGCCTGGTTGTTTTCAATAAATAATTTTGGCAGTATAATGACTCTTAAAGAGATAATTATAAGCACAAATACATCTTTGGTTTCAGTACATCATTAAGCTTCATATTGAAGAAAGGTGGGAGGAAAGGTTAATATCTTAACATTAATTGGTTTTGTAAGCAGCCTGTAATAATTGCTGTTCTGTGCCCTTTCATTTCTCCTGTGTCCTTGCATTTTTCTTAACTCTAGCAATGTTGGTTTGCCCCTATTAAGAGATTATCAAAACGTAATCCACCTTTGAACAACTCACTTAGTATTATCAATTTCATTTCATTCTATTGGTTATCTGTAACCCACTTTTCATTCCAGAAGGAAACCAAACATGGCTAATAAAAAACATCTGTGTCTGATATAAGCACTCCAGGTTATTCTGACTATTCAAGCTTCTACTTGTTTATAGCACATCCCCCCCCAAAAAAAAAACACCTTTGCACTTTAGCTCAGTCCTACCACTAATGAATGAGTATGTTACATCTTGTTTAATCTTGTAATAAGTCTATGGAATTTTGGTTATTTGTGTATTTAAACACAACTCCCCATTCATTATATGCTCTGTGCAATTTGTGGGGAAAAGGATCAGTGTTCACATCTATCAATGAACATCCAAGATCAATGAGAGCTTTGGGATATAGATTTGCAACTTGCTGTATTGGGATGGAATTCTAAAATGTATAAAAATAGTTAACTCCTATTGGTGGGCAATTAATTCACATCCTTTTTTTGCACATTGTAGGCTCAGTCTTCTTCCACGGTTTCCTCAAAGGCACCCACTATGAAGCCTTCTGAAACAAAGGTATGTCTTCTGAAAAAGGATAAGCAAGTGTCCATTTATACCAGTCTGATTCTGTGCTGCTTTTACAGCAGCTGTTATTATAAGAAATTGCTATGTGATCTTTTTCCATCTCTGAGCACACAAGTGAGTGCAAGTTGCTGATTGACCCAAGAAGTAGGGTTTAACACAAGAGTTTAACACTGGTGTACTATCAGTGTTAACCCTTATCAAAATGGTTTATATGAGCAAGTAATAAATGTTAACAGTGCTTAAGAACTGTTGTGGAGAGCAATTCTGTTGTGATCACATATCATTGGCTGTATGGAAATTGCACCACTTATTCAACCAATTCCTACTGATATGGTTTCAGTGCTTGGATTTGAATGGAATGTCCACAGCCAGTTTCTCTAAAACAACAACAGCATATAGGTGATGCTAATCTTTGTTTTATGTGTCAGGTGAAATTATATGTCTCAATTTGCTCATATGTGCATAACTGATAAGCAATCTTTATTCCTTTGCAACTAATAGTGTTTAGTCATATATGCAACTCCCTAGACAACATTCCTTCTTTCGAGAGAGGATAGTAGTGAGTTGAAATTGTCATTGCTTAAGGGGGGGGGGGGCTTTCCCAGGTAGGTCAGTAATTGACCATGTAAAATTGCATGTTCTATTTTACCTCCTCATCCCCATAACCTTGATTCCTAAATTTCTCATTTTCTGACTTCATCAAATCCTTCAGTAGGCTAACCACATAAAAACAAGTCTATCTCATTCTGCCTGTTATGTAATCAGTCCCATTGTTGCAGAATTCAGCCAGGCTCAAATACTGCCTCTACTAGCACACAGAACAATTCACAATAAAATAAAAACTTATAAAGGTTTTTAAAACATCCAATTGCCTCAATCAATTTTTAAAGAACAGTAATGAACTCCACATAACTGAGAGACATCAACTGATACATAGTGTGGACTGGGGTTGGGAACCTGAGACCCAGGGCCTCCAGCTCTCTCTGTCTGGAGCTTAAGACTTTCTCCAGGCTACACCTGCCATGGGAGCTTTTGCCTGACTGGAATATGTCCTGAGCTGTGATAGCACCCTTTGCTTGCCTGGATGGGAGAGATGTATGTAGAAAACTTGTGTGTGGTAGGAATATACCGTATATTTTTCGCTCTATAAGACACACCCGACTATAAGAAGCACCTAGTTTTTAGAGGAGGAAAACAAGAAAAGCCAGCATGAGCCACAGACACGCTCGCTCGGCGTGAGTCTTTAAAGGTAGAGCGGCTCTTGCTGGCTTTTCTGGGAGATAGGAGAAGGGACTGACTGGCTGTCCTCCATCCCTTCTCCCACCTCCCTGAAAAGCCAGACCAAGCTGCGCAGCTATCTCTGAAGCCTGCATAGCAAGAGGGAGACCTGCGCAACGCCTCTTGTTGTGCTGCCTTCCCAGTGAAGCAGGATGAGGGATGGAAGGGAGCCATAGGGAGCCCCTTTCATCCCTCATCCTGCTTCACTGAGAAGCCAGCAGACCAAGAGGTGCTGCGCAGCTCTCCCTCATGCTGTGCTGGCTTCAGCGATAGCTGCGCAGCCTGCATTCACTCCATAAGACGCACGCACACTTCCCCTTACTTTTTAGGAGGAAAAAAGTGTGCCTTATGGAGCGCAAAATACGGTAGTTTACTGCACCAAGGTAAGAATCACATTACTTGATCTATCTGGTTTTGCCTTTGGTTGCATCCTCCACCAGCATGCAGCTCCTAAAAGCTTCTGTACAAGGGGATGCAGCCCTCCAGCTGAAAAAGATCCCCTACTCCTGGTCTAGAGTATTTAGCTTCTATTAACTTGCTTACTTGGCAGTTATAAATCACGTTTCTGTTAAGGCAGGTTTGTCACAACTTGTCAGTGTAAGCCAAACTCTGAGAGATCTGTTCTTGCGCTCTGGTGTTCACCTTCATGGGACTGGCACTCAAGTGCTCATATAAATAGGCAAAGTGGGCATCCTATTTATAGATTCAAATGACTACTAGAAGCACTTGGCATGTTCCTTACCTTGTCAGAGAGGGCGCCAAAAACCCAGCTCTAGAAATGCAGAGCCTGTTTTTGCACACAATTTAGATCAGACCATAATCACAATTTAGATCAGGCCATAAAACTACTTTGAAAACTGAAGGGAAACTTATTGATATGGCAATAGTGGTCTCCTTTTCAAAAGGAAAAAAAGTCATTGATCCCACTGGAAATCTTCTAGCCCCTTAAAGGTAAAGGTAAAGGTACCCCTGCCCGAACGGGCCAGTCTTGACAGACTGTGGGGTTTGTGCGCCCATCTCACATCTATTGGCCGGGGGCCAGCGCTGTCCGGGGACACTTCCGGGTCACGTGGCCAGTGTGACAAAGCTGCATCTGGCGAGCCAGAGCCGCACACGGAACGCCGTTTACCTTCCCGCTGGTAAGCGGTACCTATTTATCTACTTGCCCCCGGGGGTGCTTTCGAACTGCTAGGTTGGCAGGCGCTGGGACCGAGCAGCGGGAGCGCACCCCGCCGCGGGGATTCGAACCGCCGACCTTTCGATCGGCAAGCCCTAGGCGTTGAGGCTTTAGCCCACAGCGCCACCCGCGTCCCTTAGGTGTACTTAAAAGAGATCTCTTAATCTAAGCCACTATATATATATAATTTTCAGGTATATTTTCCATTTTTATCCTCATGGTTCAGGTACAGAAGCACATAAAATTGTGAGCAGATTTTGTGTTAAAATGGGACCCTTTCTGTCCTCAGACTGCAAGTACCACTGGCCTATTCCCAGTCCTATTCTTCTTCTGTCTTTCCCATGCAACCCATTTCTTTTGTCCATGAGCTGGATTCTTTCTGAATTTTAAACTTGAGTTCCATCCACAATTATATTGACAATCTCTTAGCATTACTTACACAACACAACAACGGCTGGAAAAATAATAGACTCGGTTTCCAGGACAGCTACTTTGGATAAAGCAAGGGGATCTCTCCCATCCTCTTCAAATGGGTGCTACCCTTTGCAGCAATGCCCACATGGCCTCCGGCGGTGAAAAAAGGGTACCCCAACTCCACCCCACCCCCTCTGCTCCTGTAGCTTTAAGGTGGGATTTGTGCTGGTTGGCTAAGAAGTGAAGGCCATCAATGCAACTGAGTTCAGAAAGAGGCAGCTTAATAGAAAAGAGAATGAGGATGGGAATCAACAAGAAGAAGCTGCATATGCAGCTGAAGGATCATCTATTGAATATATTTTCACAGCTCAGCTCTTGCAATGCATAATATTACATAAAACAATCAGTCAGTATATGCACTGTTCTCTAACAGTATTATCCTGTTTACCCAGAAGTCCTGTTTAGTTTCCTGGAACATAGTCTCTTTCTAGTAAGTGTGCAGAGCATTACAACCTAATAACTCAAGCCAGTGATGCAGCATAAATTCTGCAGGAAAGGCTATGCTCAATTCAGTTCTATTGTTTTCTTCTCTTGCTTTGATGTGTTTTATGGCTGTAAACCTTCTGTGCAGAATAGGAAGCTGGAAAAGACATTGTTCTAATTGGTACCTAAATTCAGTGTTACTTTTAACGCAAGCGCAACACTTACTTGACCTTCACAACTGTTGGCAGTTGTTAATTTTTTGGATGCTGGTTACCTGTATATTCTGGGGGGAAAGAGAGTTGGGGAGAGGTGAACAGAGGCATAGCCCTGCCACGTGTTTCCATACCTTTCCAAGACAAGTCTCTCTAGGTCAGTGTGACTTTTAAAGAATATGGCTAAAGCTGCGTAGGAAGCTGACTCAGACAATTAGTCCATCTAGCTCAGTATTGTCAACACAGATCGGCAGTAGGTTTCCAGGATTTTAGGCAGGAGTCTCTTCCAACCCTCTCTGCAGATGCCAGTAACTGAATCTGGGAATTTTTGTATGGCAAGGCTGTGTCCTACCAATAAGGCTTTCACCAAAGGAGAAAGTTTTCACCATTACAAGGAATACATGGGTACATATGGTGTTCAGACATGCACCTGCTAATTCCTGTAACGTGCACCTGTGCTGGAAACGAGGGTGGATCACATGTTGGCATGGAAGCTCTTTTTACTGAAAATGTCGTGTTTAAAAATTCAACCTTTCGTAAAATAAAACGCTTCCTCACAAAGCCTTTAAAAAGGGAAAGGCAATTTTCTTTTCAGTGCTTTATGCTCTAAAATGGCCTCCCCTGTTTTTGAAACACATTTCCTTGGCATGCCTTACACAATTTCTGTAAGCACCCTGAGTTTGTGCTCTCAATATTAGGCTTCTTCAAGCCAGCAAAAGGCCAGTGGAGTGGAATCTCACAAAAGAAAACGAAACAAGAAGCAGGTGAAAAGAGATTGGTTTTTGTGTGTGTGTTTGAAAATAACACCAGCTACACCAGCAGCATGTGCACATTCATCAGTCTTGAACTAATAAACTTCATTTTATGTATGTCTTTAGTTGCATATAGTCACGCTGCAATCTTTTCCAAAGCATACAGTCCGCCATGGGAATAAACCACCAAACGTAATTTCATTTGTGTCCTTGTTCTTGTGGCGTGACAGTACGCAAACTACTAGCTAGAGATGCGTGGTGGCTAATATCCATGTAGTGGTCGAACTTCACTATTGGAGAACTATATGGATACAGCTATAGCAGACTTGTTTGGGCTACAAGACAAACAGAAAACCTAGGATTTCCTGCTCTTCCTTTGTGTTTATAATGGAGTTCTTGCGTACTTTTGAAATGTGTGCCTGTGTGGCTTGTGTGTGTATATATATATATAGGCACTAGAGAATGCTTCAGGTCAAATTTTAGAATACTGGCTAATCCAGAGTAAAACATGTAACACTTGAGTTGAAGTGAGCAATTTACAGCTGTGTTGCTTGTGTTCTTTGAGAGCTTTAAAAAGCGCTTGTTGGTTTAATGATAGTAAAGCTGCTCCCGAGGTCTTACTTGCTATAAATTCTCTCTCCTGACTGAGAATTCTCTCCCCTCTCTTTCCATTCTAATCCACCATTTAAATTGTTCTTCCCACATAATTCCTCAACACGTGGATTTTATAATTCCTTAACTGTCTGCCTGTGTTTATGCTCTGCTTCATTTCATTCTGCTAGCTTCACGGTTAATAAGCAATCTTGTGCCACACAAGAGTTAAGAATTCACTGGTCAATTAAAATACGGCTTTCAAAAAAGCCTCATGGGAGTCATAGTTTTATTTTTTTTACTCCTTAGCTATTGGTTCAAAATATTGCAATCACTATCAGTAACAGCTCTCAGGGGTTTGTTCTGCTGTAGCCAATGAATGTTCCCGAGGAGGAAAGTCCATTTCATCAACTTTGTTCATGCTGTTTCTGCTTGTAAATATTGTTGCATTCTAAGGAATATCAATTTATTTTTAATATAATAATTGGCTTTTTCGTTTGACATTGTTCATATTGTAGGCAGCCCAAAAGGCCAAAGCAGAAGCTGAAAAAGCTGCACAGTTAGCTAAGGTAAGGTAACATACATTTATGTTTTGAATTGCTGTGCCCTGAACTAATATCTCATAAGCATTTACATATGTGATGAAGCTCGCTTGTTTGACTAATCATTATTTGTTTTAAACAAAAGTTCTGGGTTTCATAATCTATAATTCAGGGCCTTCTGAATGTGTTATGAGTCTTTTAGGTTGCTTCCAATGGGGTGTTGTAATGCCTATTCTGCAGCTTACAATAACTCTGAAAAAGAAAATAGTGGCTTCCTGACAGTAGCAGCTTGCCCAGTTGACTATCCCTGCCCATTTCCCATTTCCGCACAGTGTCAAAGGAAAGCAGCCTGGAATTAAGTTGCGCTGAAATCAGTGGAGATTACACTTAGTTCCTAGATGCATTTTAATAAGAGTAAATGAGCTCTTAGGGAAAAGCAGGATATAAAACAAGAGGAATAAATAGCTTCCATTATGCACTTAATCTGGTATAAACAAAAATGGTTTGTAAACTATGTATCAGAAAATGAGCTTGCATTAGCACAGTGGCTGTTAGTTTTTAGGAACATTGCCTGTGCAAATGCATGTCCACAAGGATGTCAGTAAGGGGGGGGAAGACAGCAGCACCAGGAGAGCAAATGATGCAAAGACCCTCCCCACACTCGGGGAATGAAGAGTTAGAATACAAGTCCCATAGTTACTGGGCACAAAATGAGTTGCACAGGGTCACTTAAAACCATGACGAAACCTGCACATATCACTTCTGCCTAGAAATAATGAGGCAGAGGCAGCCCATCCTATGATTCCCGTGAGTGTATTTCGATCCTTCAGGAAGACTTGTCAGATGAAGGAGAAGTGGGCTGCAAGTCAGTGCAGATTCAGTTGAAGGCTTGCTTGCAGGGGCTGTGCTCATCACAGATTCATTCAGATTTTGACATTCAGAGGGGGTGTTTACTTCACCAAGCACCCCTAATTTTAATGCAGTTGTGCTCATAGACATGTGATACAAATACAACTTATGGATATTTGGACAACGTTCAGGCTTGTATTATTCCGTCATAGCGAAAATACTTTTGACTATTACTTTCTTCATTGTGCAGACTAGTTTGTTTACATTTTATCTGTAACTGTTTGTTTACATTTAAATTTGATCAATTATATTGCTATCTCTTTTCACACAGCCAGATGATTCTCAGTCTAAACGTTCATCAGAAGAGAAGCAAAAAGAGCCTGGAGGGGTAATTTTTATTTTACTTACTAGGAGAGATAATTCTTTACAATGCAAATTTATGTAAGGTCATTCATCTTTTTATGTGTGTACATGTAGGCAAAAAGCCAAAGCAAACCTGTAGTGGAACCTAAGCAACCAAGTACTGGAAAAGTACCCTCTGGTCAGATTGACAAGACAACAACGCAGCTGACATCCAAAGAAGAACCAAAGGTAAAATAGAAGCAGAAAACCCTTCTTCAGAAAGCTTTTGAGTGGCACTCCCAAGGTTAGGTATCTAAAGTGTTTGCCCCAAAGGATGGGACAAAAATTGAATAAAACCCAACTTTAACTGGACCAATGCATGGCTTAATACCATTTTATCATCATAAATAAGTTGAATAAATGATTTGCATTTTTCCTGCTTTTTTCTAGTTATAAATTAATATACTGTAATACATAAATACACTTGGATGTTTTTGTTTTTCTTTGCAGTAAAACAATCACAGAACATTAATATAGTTCCCTGTAAGTGTTGAATAAAATGTGATTTCTTATAGATCTTTTTTTTTTTTTTTTTGCAAGGCTGACTTCGTAATGTCTGGCTATATGTGTGCTTTCCCATGTTCAGCTTCCCAGCTGTCATGCAATTGAAACTCCAGGAAGGGAAAACATTATGTCCATGCTGCAACCTAGTTTTGTGTAGGTTGTAGTTGGGCTGCCTTAAAATATTAATGGCAAAGTTTCATCTGGACCTCTCTAATTTTTCTCCACTTAAGGCTAAACCTGATGACAAGTCATTACCCACCAAGGCAGCTGTTGCAGCTGCTGGCACAGCTGGAGCAGTAGCAGCTGCAGGCTTGACTGTTGCAGCTGCAGAGGTAAGTTTAGTGTTTGGCATTAATCGGATGCAAATGTAATCCTATGCTTAGTTCTCAGAAATGCATTCTTATTTGCAGACTAAAGAAGGCAAATTGCCAGCCCCAGTGCCAGCTGCTGCAGAAAGTAAACCAGCTGAAAAGGTAAGCAACAGTTCATTTGCTGTCTAATTAGATCAGTGATGGCCAAACTTGGCCCTCCAGCTGTTTTGGGACTACAATTCCCATCATCCCTGACCACTGGTCCTGTTAGCTAGGGGTGATGGGAGTTGTAGTCCCAAAACAGCTGGAGGGCCAAGTTTGGCCATCACTGAGTTAGATCATTTCACAGAATCATAGAGTTGGGAGGGACCACGAGTGTCATCTAACCCAACCTCTTGCAATGTAGGAATATTTTTTGCTGAATTTGGGAGGGAAATCTATAAGTTATCTGAAGTGCCATGTACTTCATAAAAATCTTTTTTTCTAGTCTGACATAGATGCTGCCTTAGATGATTTAATTGATACCCTTGGAGGTCCTGAAGAAAACGAGCCACCTACTCCTGAATATACTGGACCAACAGTTTCGGTATAAGATCTCCTGTATTTAAAGAGCCTTATTTATTAGGCCTGTGTTTGTGAGCTTATTTGTTTTGGTAGCAGTAGCCTTTTTTGTATATGAATTTGTACTTCAAATCATTAGTGAACTTGATCTGAATAGTACATTATAGGATTAGACAGATTCATGGAGGACAAGGCTACAAGGGGCTATTAGCCGCTGCTATTTTTGTAGAAAAAGAAGTGCTGGAGCTCACCACAAACTTCTCCCTTGTTCTCTTAGAATGGTAATGGCACCCACCTGAGAGGTGCTGGAACTGAGTTCTGGTGAGCTCTGGCTGGAAACAAAGCCCTGCTGCTAGCCATGATGTCTTACATTCAACCTCCACTGTTGGGAGGCAGAGGATGCCTAAGAATGAACAACAGTGAGCTTATCCTTACCTTAGCAGGGAACTGCAATTTGTTCTAAAGTGAAAGCAGAAGCTCTCTTCCTCTCCTTCTCACACACATGGAAAAGTGGTGAAGGAGACGCATACAAGCCTGAGGCTCATGCCGTCTTATTCGAAAACATCTAAAACACAGTTTAGAATGGATGGATGGTTGCCTGGACTGGACCTCTCCCTTTCTTTTCCTGTTGTTGAGAATTATGTTATCTTCATCCTCACCATAAACTGGGCTTGAAGCCTAGATTGTCATTGGATCTCTCCATTTTCCAACTTCTAAATTTAGAAAAATACATAATCTGTTTGCAAAAACAGCAAGATTTGTAGAAGTCATTTCAGCAATTTTTTAAAAAGCACCTGAATCAAGGGAACCCAGTTAGGGCCAAACTTGAAAACACATATTGGGATTTAACATGCAGTTGTTGTTTTTTGTTTTTTAAAATACACTAGCAGTAGCTGGCTTGGGACCTGATAATTTTCCAGATTGGGTATAGAGGGGAAGTGTAACTCTTTATTCCCACTGAGGAGGGAATGTGTGAGCTTGAGACTCCTGCAAACCAGTCATCCCCATCCTTGTGCTTCCCAGATGTTCTGGATTATAATTCCCATCATCCTCAACCAGCATGGCCAATGGTCAGGCATGACTGGGAGTTGTAATCCAAAACTTCTTGAGGGCACCAGCTTGGGGAAAGCTGATTTAAACTATGGTTCACTGCTTGTGAACCTGCATGGTTTATATTTTTAACCATGTTTGTTGTTTTTTGCAACAACTAGTAAGTTTAGGTGGTTAACAAATATTAAATATTTGAATGTTACTGCTCTCTGTTTTTTGTAGTAAATCATAATCTTATATAAATCAATTGTATATATTTATACATTAGTCATTGATTTAAAGAGTCAACAATATTTTTTACATGATGCAGGACCCAATGTCTTCCTTATATATAGAAGAGCTGGGTAAACGGGAGAGCACAATTCCTCCAGAGTACAGAAAACTCCTAGAGGTAAGGAGTAAAACCAAAACTGTGCCTTGGATGCTTTCTCTACTGCACATTAGTTGCAGTACTCATTCACAAAACTTTGTTTTTCAGGGTAAAGGAGATGGCAAAGCAGTTCCCTCGCCAGTGGCAGTAGGAGAATCTCAGGTATGGTTTATTTATTTGTCACAAAGTGTGAAAATGGCAAGTTTATTTCTGGTTTTTGAAGATATGCCTAATTCTTTATAAACTTTGCATTGTAATCAATGGATGGATGGTGGTTTTACTCAGAGTAGACCTGTTCACAGACTGAACTTAGCCATGTTAATTAATTTCATTGGGTCAATTCTGAGAAAAACCTAGCTGAATATCACCCTAAATTACTTATGCTTTAGTCCCATTGAAATCAGTTAGTAATGGCCTACATGTGTCAATGAGACTGGATACCTCCAACACATTGTGTGCTGTGCTGTTGCACTTGAGTAGTCTTGGTATTGTTGATATATAAAGGTTTAAATGGTTTAACTACAACTGTGCAGGCTTAATTGGCTTCTAGTATACAGCTGTGGTTAATGTATGGCCAATGCTAAAATCTCTTCATTTGATTTATGCTGAAGTCAGTAGCTAGACTCTAGAAATTGATAGATGTTGCATGCAATAGATATTTATGCTAGTTGATTCACCACAACATATAAAGGTAAAGGGACCCCTGACCATCAGGTCCAGTCGTGGCCAACTCTGGGGTTGCGGCGCTCATCTCGCTTTACTGGCCGAGGGAGCCGGCGTACAGCTTCCGGGTCATGTGGCCAGCATGACTAAGCCACTTCTGGTGAACCAGAGCAGCGCACGGAAATGCCGTTTACCTTCCTTCCAGAGCGGTACCTATTTATCTACTTGCACTTTGACGTGCTTTCGAACTGCTAGGTTGGCAGGAGCAGGGACTAAGCAATGGGAGCTCACCCCGTCGGTCCCTGAATCAAGGGATCAATATCTGGATCCAGATCATAATCTGCTATTTGTCCATTGCTGATGCAGACTGCCACAGGGCAGAATTGCAAACAACTGATAGAGTCAGTTTAGAATAGTCATTCAGAATAGTTTGTAATTCTGCAGTTCCCTTAGCAGATTGTGGGTTGCAGACACAAATCATCTGCAAAATCCTCCTGTTTCTAATAGCAGGCTCCCCATCAAGAGGTAGATTGTCAGCTCTTGACCGGAGATGGCAACCTGTTTTTCTAAAAACTCCAGGGCATAAATATATTTATGTGAGGAGAGTGATTCTCACTCCAGTGTCTGTTCTTCTGCCCCATTTCCCTTTCTGCCGCTACTTCAGGACTGGGAAAATAAGCCACTGTAACTTCCACAGAGTTGCCAAAGTAAGAGGTGGTGTATTTAGCTCAGGATTTGACAACACTACAGCACAGCTCTGCATCCATAAATGTGCAAATGCCCGCAAACTGTAAGCTGCTGTTGGGCAAATGGTTAAAAGTGTAACCCAGTTTGTGTTTTCATTTAGCCAACAATGACAGATGATGACCTTGCAGATGCTCTGTCATCTGATTTTACTTGCAGTGCTGTAACATCTGCTGGAGAGAAGAAAGACTTGCCAAAAGAGGTACCGATTTTGCTGTCTTTTTGAAAGGGCCTCTTTATTAGACATACAATCTGACTCCTGTGAAAAACTCAACACATTTAAATTGTTTCATGTTTTAAAAGAAGCCTGCAGAAGAAGGTGAACTCCTACAAGCGCAGTCTGCAAGTTCGATCAGCAGTTCAGCTCCTCCAAAAGAAAAGAAAGCCAGAGTGGAAGAGGTATAAATTAAGTACTCTGATCCCCTACCCCACTGAAATAACCACACAGAACCTGCTATCCTAAAATAGAATTACAAAGTTATAGAGAGAGAAAGGGTGAGCATGCAAAGACTCCCTGGGCTCCACATAAATTATATATGCTCAAACTGTAATATAAGAGTCAGTGCTAAATCTTGTTGTTTAGTAAAAAGGTATTTAAGCTTTTGAAGACTGGGCTGCAACCTATTGGAGGAAGGTACATTTCTATTAAGAAACCACCTGCCTGCCTGCATCCCCCTTCTTTACTTCAGCATCCCCCTTTGTCCAATGGCCAAGATGCCTTTAAAATCTGGGGGATGATGATGGTGCGTTTGCGCATAAGATTCCAGGTGTGCACATTCTTGTGGATTGGAAACAGTTATTGATTTAAAAGTTTCACCTTTTTACGAATCAATTACTCATTCTGAAATAACTTCAGTTTGGCTGCTATTGTGAAATTATTTGGAACAGTACAGATTAGAAGCTTTTGAACCTTTGGGTACGCAGCCTGAATCTGTAGTAAAAAGGTTCCAAACTAAAATATACTGCAAACATGAAATATAGCCCTCATTGTGGTCATAAGTAGCCTTTTAAACAAATGAGGTGGTTTGAGGAAGCCAAACAAACAAAATACGGTACATTTTATTTCTCATATATGCATTAAAAAAAGCCACATTCACATGCTGCGTCCAGATATTGGAGAATAATAAGCATTAAGTAGCTGGAAATAACACCCAGTCATTTTACTTACCTGAAGTTAGATAGCAGTCCAACAACCTATAGGTGATTTAGTTAAATGGGAATTTATATCAGTGGACTTTCTCCATATAGTGTCATTTTCTTTTTCTTAGTTCACCACTCTTTGAACACAAATAAAATACTTGGATCAAGTTTCAAGACCCAGAGATGGATTTAGTAGTGGCAAAATGCACAAGCCTCAGCCGTTCTGGTTCACTTACATTTTAGCTTCTGCTACAGAAAAGCTAGATTCCTACAGATATGGCGCTTGAAGTGGCTTGACATGTTGCCCAATAGCTGAAGAATACACAGCTTACCCTCCTACACTGCAATGTTTTAGACAGAGTGTCTAGATTACAGTATCCTGCTGTTTAAGGATGCCAGATTCATCAGTGTACTGCCGTAACTGGTGTCCTAATGATCTCAGTATATATTGCCTCTATCGTGAGACATATGCTGTTTTTATAGCCCATGGTCATTTTTATCACTTTGCGATGCAGGCAGCCCTTAGTGACAGCGCCTTGGATGCTCTTGTGGATACGCTTGGCATGCCAGAACCGGAACCGGAAGTAGACCTTAGCTCCATTGTGGAAGTGGAAGAGGTATTATTTACACTGCAAAATCTTGCAAAACATGCCAGGAAAAAAATACTGCTTTGTCTGCTGCTAGCAGAAACCTTTGAAAGCACTTTGAATTCTATGGTAGTAGTAGCTAGTGGCCTGCTTCTTTTCTGAACTACAATGTAGCTTCATCAATGTGGGAATGTGTGAGAATGACTGGGAAGACTTCTGTTAGCAAGCAGTTTTGCAGTACTGTATGACCTTTTAAAAAAAATAAAACACTCCCAAGGCTGCAATCTTGTGCACATCTAATTGGGAATGAGCCCAGCTGGGCAAGGCAAGACTTGCACCTGAGTAAATATAATAGGATTGGATTGCAAGTGAATCAATTGCTGTATAAATAATTAGTACATGATTGATACCACTTAAAGTCTTGAAACTATGTAGACATGCATAAATTGTGGATGACCCTTGGGGTCCTTCCCAATGCTACAATTCTAGGATCCTGTGCCCCATTGACTTCAATGTGTTAAATGCATGATGAAAATGTTGCTTGTGATAGTAATTCAGCTGAAAAATGCTTACTTTTGGCTGGATTACTCTCTTCAGGTGTGTAGCAAAAGCAACAGGAAATATGCAAAAAGTGCTATAAAGGAATACTTTAATTCACAGAAAATGCCCAATGCATTTTAAGTTTTGCCTAGTTATTTCTTCAAGCTTTTATAGTTCCTATAAAAGAAATAAGAGTTCTTTCTTAGTTAATCTTGAGAAATAAAACTGACAAGGCTAGAAATGTATTGGGCCACTTCAGATAAAATGTGTTTTTTATTAGTACTTTCAGGGTCCTCCACCTCTGCCCCCGAATAAATGTTACAGATACAGTACCTATAACAGTTCTTTTGCATCTGTAATATGTATGCATGCTATTTTTTTTAGTTTAGGAAAAAGGAAAAATATAGATTCAAAGATTATGAGTTGCCTGCAGGAGAAATGGGGGTTGGAGGAAGCAGAAATATGCCAAATATGAGGGGTGTGTGTGTATGTATAGAAATATGTTTAAAATTTAACACATTTCTATGGCACAATCGCCCTGACTTCCAGCTTGCTTTACAAAATATCCAGCAATGCAACTCAAGTGTTGACACGTTGTGATTCTTTCTATTCAGCCAAAGGCCAAAGAAAGGAAGGAGAAGAAACCTGGTGAACGCGACGATACAATCCCTCCTGAGTACAGATTAAAACCAGAATTGGTAAAGTTCTCATCTTTACTTTTCATTGAATGTTCTATAAAATCCTACATTTTACCATACTGAGCTCATGTTAAGAAAAATCGAAAAACAACAGCTCTTTCAGCACTCTGTACTCCCTGCTGGCTATGATCCAGCAGCAGCAAGCTAGAGCTAGAAAGCCCCCTCCTCCAATTATTTAAATGTATCTTCTGTTGTCCACCTGCAGATCAGCGTATTGCAAGCGAATGCTTTTGAAGGCAGTTTAGAAACTGCAACTAATGCAGAATCCCATGTGCAGATGGTTGACTGGGACCAGATAGTCTGAATGCATAAAACTGATTCTATCCCAGTTAATTCAGCTTATCAGTTTCTGCTATCAATTCACAGTGCTGATTTCTACAGCCTTCTACAGCTTAGGACCCAAATACCTTAGGGCAGAGGTTTTCAACCTTTTTAAGTCCACGGCTCCCTTGACAAACTACATTCTTTCTGCAGCACCCTTGTGGGGCTCAGGAGCCCAGTTACGTCACCCCTTGCCTGCAGAGCTGGCAGCCTCTCACCCTTTTTCAAACACCCTCCCTTGTGGAGTGTTCCCTCAGCCGCCGCCTCCTCTCCCCTCTCCTTGGGAGCCCTCTGGGCAGCCATTGCTGCTACCCCTGGTCTCTGAGCTGCCCCTCTGCCCCAAAGAGAGGTGCCTCCTCACACTGCCCCACAAGGGCCTGGGACTTATCAGTCTATTTCCAACAGCAAGGGCTGGTGGACAGGTGGACAGGGCCTCCTTACCCACTTGGTTGTTTACTCCGAGGTTGCCTCAGCTCCTGGCAACCAGCACCCCCTGACCAGCCCCAGAGGCGCCATTTTGCCTGGGTAGCTTGTAGCCACGGCTGCTGCAACAAACAGCTGTGCGAGCCTTTGGGAGGCAGAGATGCGAGAGGGCATCAGAGGAGGGAGGGAAGGAAAGAAGGACAGAGGCCACGGTTGCCAGTGGGCCTCCATGACCATCATCCAAGGATGCCATGGCACACTGGTTGAAAACCACTGCCTTAGAGAGTGCTTTCCCCCATTTGAACCTACCTGGACCCTGCAATTGTGTGTGAGGATACAAGCATCTGATCATTTTCACATCAGAAGAGTGATGATTTCTTAGCTACTCCTTACAGTTATTTTCAAAAGGTAGCCAAGGAAATGTGAAACCAGAAATAATCACTAGTGTATGTAGTTTCTTCTCTTCCTTCAGCCTGTATTATTATTTTGGCTCAGCATTCTTAGCTAGTCTTAGAAGTGGAATTCCAAAATGAAATATGTTCAGTGGAGAAACACTGGGGATATTTCCCCCCCATTGTGGGGACTATTTGGATCCCTCTGGAGTAAATCTATATATTGAGAATTTAAATAAAACAACAACAACAACAACGATGTAGAGTATCTTAAATTTGGTGCAGTGTAAATGGCAAAGTTAACCATAATTCTGCCTGTTTATTTTTAGGATAAAGATGGGAAGCCCTTGTTGCCAAAGCCTGAAGAAAAACCAAAGGTTCTTAAGTGTTTCTATTAGTTTTACTTTCCTTCACCTGTATTGTAAATAAATGATGAAGCTGAACTTTTACATATTATTTTTCTGTGATTTCGTAATGCCTGAGATGTTTTAGAAGGAAGCATAGTAAACTTCAAAAGGCAGTTTCTAACACAGATGGTTTACTTAATATTTGGGATCAGTGCAAAATGAATATTTGAATTCAGAGGCACATTTTGTGTTGGTTTAAATTGATTCCTCTTTTGCTATTTTAGCATTGTGGCACAAATGCCTATTGCTCAGTTACTGAAGACAATTCAGCCATTTATCTTTGTCTCAGTGTTTAAACACTTACTTTGCTTTATGGCGGGAGTATCCAATGCAGTGTCCTTAAGATGTTGTTAGACTACAACTCCCATCATCCTTTGCCATTGGCTATGTTGGCTGCAGCTGATCGGAATTTGAGTCCCAACAACATCTGAAGGGTTCCATGTTGGTGACTCCTGTTTTGCGGTATAATTATGCAGGCATACTTCTGTTTTGTGTTTCATAGATATAAAATAGTTCTAATACAGCTGAGTCAATTCAAAGGTTGGGTGCTTTTTCTGCAAACATTATATACATCCACACATGCTGCAGCAGCCTTTATGCTCCTAACTTTATCAGGTGATCTTTTCTGCCATCTTGTGCAGTGTTAGCTAACCTGAATCCCCAGAGAGAGGAGAGCCAAGATTCCCTCTTTCTCCCTACAATTACAGGTGGTCAGTATCACACTGACCTCCTGCTATTTCTGCTGTGTATGCAGATTCAAATCCATTGTAAAAGAAGTGCAAGCATGCCATGGAGGCCCTGTAATCTGAGTTCCAGCTGCCCAACCACCATTTTCTTCATCTCAAGTTTCCTCTATTGTATTCTAACAACAACAACAAATTTATTATTTATATCCCGTCCATCTGGTTGGGTTTCCCAAGCCACTCTGGGTGGCTCCCAATAGAATAGTAAAAACACAATAAAACATCAAACATTAAAAAATTCCCTAAACAGGGCCGTCTCCAGATGTCTTCTAAAAGTCAGATAGTTGTTTATTTCCTTGACATCTGATGGGAGGGCATTCCACAGAGTGGCTGCCACTACCGAGAAGGCCCTCTGATAATTGATAAATGCCACTTCTTATGTCTGTTCTTTATCTTATCAGCAACACAGTTCCGGTCTTCCTCTCATTTTTTGTTTTTGTTTTTACAGCCTCTTAGCGATTCTGACCTAGCTGATGAATTTTCAAAAGATTTTGCCTGTCCCACTCCTCCCGCAGAAATACCCAAACCATCTACACCTGCTGATGTGCCTAAGGTGAGTTTACTTTGCTTAGGAAACCTGCCTTAAAATTCAGAATCTTTCATTGCATTGGATGCAGAGAATTAAAGGTGAAATAAGCTTAATTCAGGTATAGCATTTCCGTTCCTCCTTTCCTCCCTCATATTCCTCCCCGTGTGTCACTTGTGTACTTAGTGTGAGGGCAAGGTGAAAATGTGGGTTGGGGACATACCAGGGGCCAGGGCTGGTGGTGTGCAAAGCCACACAAGGGTTGAGAGTTATATCGGCTGCTTAATATAAGGCCATGGGAGGTGTGCACAGAGATGGCAGGTGGGTGGGCCATCCATGCTGTGGTCTCCTGTGAAGCCCACCTACTCATTGGAAATGGAGGTTTAGGTGCTACAATTTCTGCTGTTCTCAAGCTAATAATAGATACCAGTTTTCAAAATCCATTAGTTGCTGTTTTCTTTCAGAAGCCGGAAGCTGCTGAGCCCCCCAAAACTCCCAAAGAAAATGTGGCCACATCCCCTGCAGTTCCTTCAGTGCAACCTTCAGCTCCATCAGGAGTTTCTACAGTGAGTAGCTTCTTCTGGATCCAAAGCCAAGCCCATATTTTGGGGGCACCAGCCATACCTGTGTATGTCACTCTGTAGCACTGAATGACTCTGTGTTTGCCTTGTGGAAGTTATGTTTTGAGGTGCTACAGAGCACTGTTTGGTCCCCAATGCTTTTTAACAGCTAAACGAACCTGTTGGGATATTTGAAGCATGATATCTACAGTATATTGATGACTCTTGGCTTGATTTCCATGTAACAGGCATGGATGTGCAAGTCCTGAGCTATCATCTGGATGCAGTTTTGGGCTAGCCGGGGGCCACTAAACTGCAACTGAATCCTACCAAGACAGATGCCCTGTGGATGGGTGGCTTTCAGGTCCAGGAAACTGACCACTTGCCTGTTCTGAAGTCACACTCCCTTTGAAGGAGGAAGTTCATAGTCTAGGGCAGGGTTTCCCAAACTTGGGTCATCCCTAGCTAGCAGGACCCAATAGTCAGGGATGATGGGAATTGTAGTCCAAAACCAGCTAGTGACCCAATTTTGGAAAACCCTGATCTAGGGATACTTAGCGAGGAAGCTGGTAAAATGTGGGTTGAACGAAGTAACTGTTAGGTGGATTTGTAGCTGATTGACTGACTGAACCCATAGAGTACTCATTAATGGGGTTCCTCATCATCCTGGAAAAACGTGACTAGTGGGATGGCACAGGGTTCTGTCCTGGGCCTGTTGTTCAACATCTTTATAAACAACTTAGATGAAGGAACTGAGGGGATGTTTATCAAATTTGCGCAGCCCTCTAGCAGCTATGGTGCTCATGTACCAGAAGTAATGTATTTAGCATTAACTCTGGCAGTATATACTTGATTCTGACCAATATGACCAGTATACAGTGGTACCTCAGGTTACAGACACTTCAGGTTACAGACTCCACTAACCCAAAAATAGTACCTCGGGTTAAGAACTTGGCTTCAGGATGAGAACATAAATCGTGTGGCGGCGGCAGGAGGCCCCATTAGCTAAAGTGGTACCTCAGGTTAAGAACAGTTTCAGGTTTGGGAACGGACCTGCAGAACAAATTAAATTCTTAACCCGAGGTACCACTGTATACTTGATTCTGGTGTATATTTTGCTCTAGGAGGCTTAGTTCGGTTAACGCTAAATACATCACTTCTGGTAAATGAGCTACCATAGCCGCTAGAGGGCTGTGCAAATATGTGTCCTGGGCTTTTTAGACTCATCTTGTTCCTGCTATCTTATTTCAGAAGCCCTCAGCAGCTGAATCCAAAAAGATTTCTACAGAAGAAGTAGTGTCTGCTGCTGCTGCTCCTTCTGTGGCGTCTTCAGCTCCCTCAGTAACTTCTCCAGTGAGTAACCAGTTGTGAAGGTCAACAAGTAAAGGTTCAAGTGCCACTTATAGAAAAATTAGAATGGCTGATTTTGCAGGGGTTTCTTAATACATATGCACTGCACATTGCTTCAAACTGTTGGTACAAAATTGTTTGCCATTACTTACTTTTCTTTGGGATATTTAGATTGTAGATTTTCTCTCCCTTTGCTCATTAACTGTTGGATGTGTTTAACTATGAGTGCAGCCTGCTAATGGGAACGTTTAAAGTCCCATTGAACTTAAGAGAACCTTGTGTGAAAGTAGATCTTCATTTTAAGTGGGCCAAGCTAGCAAAGATTCCATGTGGATTTTGCCAGTGCACATAACAGAAAACTAATTTATAATTATGAAAAAGTTCTGCACTAAGGTACTTAGGCTATCCTAAGCAGACAGTTGCTCAATAGCAGTCCGTGCTGTCAGGCAAAGCCACCCTGTTGACATCAGGGTGACTGCAGCTTCCTTGGATGGTGCTGGGACAGGGGGAATATGATGACAAGGGTAGAGATCTGTCAGTCCAATGCAGAGGGAAAACTGGTCTGGCTCTACTGGTGTGCTTGTGCAGTCCCAACCCAGTCCTGTCCATGTAAGCTGGTATCAAGAAGGGGGTTCTGGGGCTCCACCCAACCACATGGGCCACTCCTGCAGTCAGTTAATCATATTAATACTGCTTTGTAGAATGCTGTCCCCAAGGAAGTTCAGCTGGTGCCTTCACTATACACCTTTGGGTGCCAGGTGAAGACATTCCTCTTTAACCAGGCCTTTGGCTGATTGACATCCAATGCACTTTAAAATGTGTTGTGGAAGGGGGGAAATTATTGGTTTGTTCTTGTTTGTATTGTGCACTTTGTGGTTTTTATATTGTAATTTTATGATGTGATCTGCCCTGAGATCTATGGGCATAGGATGGTATACAAATAAATAAATAAATAAATAAGTGAATCACCTCCCATAAAACTAATACTTGGGTAAAGGTAAAGGTAAAGGTACCCCTGCCCGAACGGGCCAGTCTTGACAGACTCTGGGGTTTGTGCGCCCATCTCACATCTATTGGCCGGGGGCCAGCGCTGTCCGAAGACACTTCCGGGTCACGTGGCCAGCGTGACAACGCTGCTCTGGCGAGCCAGAGCCGCACACGGAACGCCGTTTACCTTCCCGCTGGTAAGCGGTACCTATTTATCTACTTGCCCCCGGGGGTGCTTTCGAACTGCTAGGTGGGCAGGCGCTGGGACCGAGCAACGGGAGCGCACCCCGCCGCGGGGATTCGAACCGCCGACCTTTCGATCGGCAAGCCCTAGGCGCTGAGGCTTTAGCCCACAGCGCCACCCGCGTCCCAATACTTGGGTAGTTAAGTTTTAATAAATTACAGTGGTGCCTCGCAAGACGAAATTAATTCGTTCCGCAATTCTCTTCGTCTTGCGGTTTTTTCGTCTTGCGATGCACGGTTTCCCATAGGAATGCATTGAAAACCAATTAATGCGTTCCTAGGGAAACCACCTTCAGACCAGGTCCGGGGACAGTCTGTTCCCGGACCTCTTCTGAAGGCTGGGGGGGGACAAGGGCTTTTCTTCCCACCCCCAGCATTTTAAAAAACCCTGGGACAGCGGAGGACTTCTCCGCTGTGCGGGGCTATCTTAAAATGCTGGCGGGCGGCATTTTAAAATCGCTCCAGACAGCGGAGGACTTCTCCGCTGTCCGGGGCGATTTAAAAGCCCCTGGGAAGGCAGGCGGGGGGGACAAAGACTTTCGCCCCCTGCCCGCCTTCAGAAGGTGTTCCCGCCCCCCGCCCCACTTCGGAACAGCTTTCCGAAGTGGGGCGGCGGGGCCAGGTGTTCCCGACCCCCCTCCCCACTTCGGAAGAGCTTTCCGAAGTGGGGCGGCGGGGCCAGGTGTTCCCGACCCCCCTCCCCACTTCGGAAGAGCTTTCCGAAGTGGGGCGGCGGGGCCAGGTGTCCCCGCCCCCCCGCCCCACTTCGGAACAGCTTTCCGAAGTGGGGCGGCGGGGCCAGGTGTTCCCGACCCCCCTCCCCACTTCGGAAGAGCTTTCCGAAGTGGGGCAGTGGGGCCAGGTGTTCCCGACCCCCCTCCCCACTTCGGAAGAGCTTTCCGAAGTGGGGCGGCGGGGCCAGGTGTCCCCGCCCCCCCTCCCCCCTTCGGAAGAGCTTTCCGAAGTGGGGCGGCGGGGCCAGGTGTCCCCGCCCCCCCTCCCCACTTCGGAAGAGCTTTCCGAAGTGGGGCAGCGGGGCCAGGTGTCCCCGCCCCCCCTCCCCACTTCGGAAGAGCTTTCCGAAGTGGGGCGGCGGGGCCAGGTGTTCCCGACCCCCCTCCCCACTTCGGAAGAGCTTTCCGAAGTGGGGCGGCGGGGCCAGGTGTTCCCGACCCCCCTCCCCACTTCGGAAGAGCTTTATGACGTGGGGCGGCGGGGCCAGGTGTTCCCGACCCCCCTCCCCACTTCGGAAGAGCTTTCCGAAGTGGGGCGGCGGGGCCAGGTGTCCCCGCCCCCCCGCCCCACTTCGGAACAGCTTTCCGAAGTGGGGCGGCGGGGCCAGGTGTTCCTGACCCCCCTCCCCACTTCGGAAGAGCTTTCCGAAGTGAGGCGGTGGGGCCAGGTGTTCCCGACCCCCCTCCCCACTTCGGAAGAGCTTTCCGAAGTGGGGCGGCGGGGCCAGGTGTCCCCGCCCCCCCTCCCCACTTCGGAAGAGCTTTCCGAAGTGGGGCGGCGGGGCCAGGTGTTCCCGCCCCCCGCCGCCCCACTTCGGAACAGCGTTTTAAAATGCTGGGGGTGGGGAGCGAAGCGCTGCCGACCCCCAGCATTTTAAAATCTTCCCAGGACACGGGGAGATTTTAAAATGCTGGGGGTCTGCAGCGCTTCGCTCCCGACCCCCAGCATTTTAAAATCTTCCCAGGACACGGGGAGATTTTAAAATGCTGGGGGTCGGCAGCGCTTCGCTCCCGACCCCCAGCATTTTAAAATCTTCCCAGGACACGGGGAGATTTTAAAATGCTGGGGGTTGGCAGCGAACGCTTCGCTCCCGCCCGCCAGCATTTTAAGATCGCCCGGGGCAGGCGGGGGGGAGGCAGGCGGGGGGGAGCAAAGACTTTTGCCCCCCGCCGGCCTTCAGAAGAGGTCCTCTTCTGAAGGCCGGCTGTGGGCGAAAGTCTTTGCTCCTGACCGCCAGCATTTCCCTATGGGCTTTCGTCTTGCGATGCAAGCCCATAGGGAAATTCGTCTTGCGAAGCGCCTCCAAAACAGAAAACCCTTTCGTCTTGCGGGTTTTCCGTCTTGCGAGGCATTCGTCTTGCGGGGTACCACTGTAGTCGCTCCATCGTTTGCACTCTTAAGAATATTGCTTCAAACATTGTTTTCCAAAGCACTAAGCTGATTTAAAATAATATTATTTCTAGACTTCACAGGTACCTGATGAAGCCCTGGAAGCCTTATCTGGAAGTCTAGGAAAAGTGGAGCCTCACCCAGAAGAAAAGAAGCCTGCTGTCGATAAAGTGAAGGTATGCAAAAGTCCAGGGGGCGTATCAAACATCTATCTATGTGTAACTATTGGGTCCTCTCTTACTCTCTCTTGGGGGAGGGTACCAAATTGTTAAAGAACCATGGATTTCTGGCACTCCTGGGGGTCCGAGCTCATAGGAGGCAGCCATTTCTCACGGCAGGAAACAGGAAGTCCACAGAATGCAAACTGGACTTAATACTATTTTTTTTGAATACCAGTAAGTAGAGTAAGTGGGCAGTTCCAATAAGCTGTGTTTTAGTTGATTGAAACTTTAATTATACATAAATAAATAAATTGGCGTATACACTTTCATATGCTTCTATGCTACATGTACTATTATGAAACCAAATGACTGGGGACAGTCTCTCTTTATACATGTTGAGAGCTTTCATTTCCCCCTGTTCATCCAGGAAAAAGCAAAACAAGAGGAACGTGAGAAACTTGGAGAAGATGAAGAAACCATTCCTCCTGATTATAGATTAACTGAAGCAAAGGTGATTGATTTTCACTTGTTGCATGATCTTTTAAGTCAAATTAATTGGATGAGTAGCATCTCTAATAATTGTATGTAATTGTACACCTTAGGTACAAGATGGAAAACATTTTGTGTCAATGAGTGAGAGAGGTTGGGGGCGAGTGTGGTGTTCAGTTTTTCAGGAAATTTTTCATAGAATAATCAGCAAAGTCCCAGCCCTACTCTAGTCTATTCTCTTAGCAATAGAGATTGTCTTGCTTGGATGAAGCAGGAATTAAATATACAGCTCTAGGCCATGGAGGGCACACCCATGATTGGGGGCAGTGCAGTTGATCCATTCTAATACTCATAAGTAGGCAGACAGCTGCATTTTACTGTAACTGAAGCTCCGCCGTCAACTTCAGAGGCAGCACTGAGTAAATCACACACCATATGAGTCCTGCTTGGAGGTTACAAAAGCATGGAGCGGTGTAGCAAGAACCCCTCTATTCATGATGAGTGGGTCCTATCTAGGACAGGCAGTTGGTTAAAAGTGCAGGAACGTGCTTATCAAAAAACATAGAGTCCAAAAACAGTTTCAGGCTTTCTACTGTTCTGATCGGTTAGCATTGCATTTTATACATAAATGATACTGTGGCAAATTCGGTCACCTGTCATAGCTCATTTCTAGCAGTTAACCAGTGTCATATTTTCTCTGCAGGATAAAGATGGGAAGCCACTTTTACCAAAACCTCAAGAAAAACCTCAGGTTGGTGAAAAAACGCTTCTAGCAGGCTGTTTTACATTTTTTTAAATAACGTTTACGAAGCACAAAATTTATTACAACCAGGGACTGGACAAATGGTTGGCATATTCCTTCTACATTTCCAACACAAAACTGAGAAAAAGTAATAAAGTGTTTGGTTTCCAATTAGTTTTCAAGAATAAGACGGAACATTTGTTGTGTTCTAATATATATATATATATATATTTATTTCTAGCCCTTGAGTGAAAGTGAACTTATTGATGCTCTGTCAGAAGGGTTTTCTAGTTCTTCAGCACCAACATCAAAGGCTGCCCCAACAGCTGCACCTCAGGTAAGGTGTGTGTGTGTGTGTGTGTGTGTAAAAAAGACTTTATTTAAATTTTAGGTGTAGTGTGAGACAGTTACATACAAAGAATCATAGAACTGTAGAGTTGTAAGGGATCTCAAGGGTCATCTAGTCCAACCCCCTGCAACGCAGGGATCTAAAGTAAAGCATCCATGACAGATGGCCATCCACCCTCTGTTTAAAAACCTCCAAGGAAGGAGAGTCCACCATCTTCCGAGTCCCTTCCAAACAGATCTTACTGTCAGAAAGTTCTTGCTGATTCTGTGAACAATGTACACACATTCTTGATTTGCTGTTATTTAATACCGATCTGAACAAACTTTATGGGATGCAGGGCACATGGCAGTGAGCTGACTGTAGCCCAAACTGATGTGGACACAGTGTGAAACAGATACCTGGCTCCTGCCACCTGATTATCCTTCACTGTCTTCTGGCACGTGTTTATGAACCCATTGTTTTTATTGTAGAAACCTACAGGTGCTGGCAAACCTGCTGTTGCACCTACCGAAGAAGTGATCTCTTCTGCTTCTGCTTCTGCAGTCCATTCATCGGCTCCTCCGCCACCAGCAGCTACCCCAGTAAGCAGAATAATATTTCCTCCCTGCATTAGTTTCTGTGACCAAAGCCTTTGATTACAGTTTATTTTCCCTTTAAAAACACTTGACCTCCTTATCGTTTAAAGGCTTGTTGATTATAGGAACATAGGAACTGCCTTATTCCAAGTCAGACCATTGGTCCAGCAAGTTCAGTGTGGTCTACAGCAGCCTTAACCAACTTGGTGCCTTTAAGATGTTTTGGACTACAGTCATGGGAGTTGTGGTCCAAAATCGCTGGAAAGCACCAGGCTGATGGAGACTAGCCTTCAGTGACAGACAGTCTTTCCTAGCCCTACCTGGAGATGTCAAGGATTGAATCTGAGACCTTGTGCATGTAAAGATGCAGCCATATCCCTCAATTGTATTTTGGAGTTCAAAATGTCTGTGCATATAACCATCTTTGGAACAATAATTGTCATTTTTATATGGGATGCTATTTTTCAATTTTAAGGTAGAGTGGCTAGCCTCTTAACCGCTTTTAGTAATGTTGAATCATAGTTTGAGGCTAATCAAATTTGTTTTACAGAGAGTTATAAAACAGTTATGGGTTGAGGTACACTGGAAGCCAAAGTTGCTTGCTTGCAGTTGAATGGTTTGGGTTTTTTGCCTGGCTATGCATATTTTGCAACTTTCCGAAGTTTTTTGAGTGCTCTGAAGTTAACTTTCTATCATGCTGACTAAAGCAACTCTGATACCTTTGACGTTTTTTATTTCTGAGATTGCATGTGGCATATTTTGTTTTTGCTCTTCTCAAATCTGTTAGGGTAGGAAAGAACTCGATGACGCTGCAGATCTTCTTGCAGATTCATTGGGGCAAAGAGAACCTGACCCGGATGAAAACAAGCCACTTGTTGATAAAATAAAGGTGAGAAAAGTGTTTGTCCCCCCCCCCTCAGCACAGCTGCCTTGACATGGTTGTGGGTACCATATTCATCTCCCAAATCTGCATAGGAATCTGAAAGAACTGAGCCGGCTGCTGCTGGTGGTGGTGGTTTTGGTTTGTTTGCTTTGGGGGCTAGGGGTTCAGTCTATGGCTTTCAAGGTCACCCTCTCACCATTGCTAGCCCACCATACTACCTCCCTTGTCTTTTGCAACACTTGAGGGCAGAGTGATGTTCTTCTGATTTCTGCATATTGTACAAGGTATATTTAGCTACGAAAGCAGGGGTCTATGCAGGGTATTTTTTGCATTTCAGGAGGTCCCCTTTCATGGAAAGTGTTTCGTGGTTTCAGTTGAACTGAATTTGCTTTCTGTTAGTGTGACAAGTATTTTTTTAATTGCCAAAGGACGTGTGTAAATATAATAAACCTCTATTTTTGCAGCATTCTTTCTGTCTTTGGATTGTTTTTCATAAAGTGCAGCCTGTTCACAAATAAGCAGGGAGGCGAGGGGAATCTTTATTATGTATTCAATTTATATCAGCCCTTCCTTCTGAGATAACCCAGGGCAGCAAACATTGCAATGATAAAATGTTAAAAATAAGTTGTTACTACACAAATTGCTATTTTGTGTTTAGTTGTCATAGGGAAGCTCTAATGGACTATGTTACTTTTTACAATATTTGGTGTGATAATTGTGTTCATTTGGGGTTTTGTTTCATAGTTGGTTTTTTTCAAAATTTATGGCAACTTTTTTTTGTATTTTCTACAATTTGAGGGCAAGTTTAGATACTGTGTTCTTTGGGTTGAGCGTTCCAGAAAAATTAAGAACATGACCTCCTGTTGTTGCTTTTACAGGAAAAGGCTAAATCTGAGCATAGAGACAAACTTGGAGAGAAAGATGAAACAATCCCTCCTGATTATAGGCATCTTCTTGACTCGGATGAGAAGGTAAACTGACAATGAACATGCAGCTTCTTGTCAAATAATAGAACCAAGGAAGGGATCAGAGGGAAGTCAATCTGTTTTGTTTTTGCATTGTCGTTGTTGATGTTGTTTTTTTGACATTTGTGGAAAATCAATAAAATGTTATTTAAAAAAGAAAATAAAAAAGAGAGAAGGTAAGCTGATCCTTTCTGAATCCAAATTCATCTATACCAGGGTGGGGAACCTGTGGTCCTCCTGACAGTATTGAGCCTTAACTCCCACCAGCCCTGGCCATTGGCCATTCTTGTTCGGGGTGATGGGAGATGGAGTCCAGCAACATCTGGAGAGACAACGGTTTGCCACCCCTAATCTATATTGATAGATTTTGCACATATATGTTTATAATATATCATATCTTATCATGTCCTATCATATTTCCATACTGCTCTTCATCCAAAGAACCCAGGGTGGTTTACAATATAAAATATATATTGAGGGCCACATTTTACCATAACAGAAGTGAGGAACCAGTGGATCTTAGGTAGTCAAGTCCCCATGTTGTTTTAAAACGATATTTTATAATGCACCTTATAAAATAAAGTCAGTAAAATAAACAATGATACATTTTATAATGCACATTTTAAAAACTGGCTTTATTTTGAAAACGTTTAGGCTAACTGGTTTAACATAAGATTTTTATCTTATTTTATAGGTAATTTTAAATTTTGTAGGATGCAAATCCTGAAATAAATAAATAAATAAATAAATGCTGCTTTTTGTTGTTGAAGGGGAAGCCAACAGGCAAGGATGCCGAGAAACCCAAAGAACAAAAGGTAAGAAGGCGCTGCTCTTAACTAAATGCTATTACTTGCCTGTGGGTTGCATTTACGTAGCTATTTGGAAGAGGGCTGTTCCGCTATAAAAGCTCCCAGAGTGGCTTACATAAAACGAGTATCAAACAAGATAATCCCCATGAGCAGGATTACCAACTAAAAGGCACAACACAAAAGGAAAGAAGAATGGGAGAGGAGAGGAAAGAAAACTTGAGCACTAATTTTTAAAGTTACAAATTTCTTATAATGGCAACTTGAATGAAAACCAAATGAAATGTTTTTTCAGAAAAGCAGATGAAGTAGCCCTCCCTCTGCTCCACACTGCTGTTCTAACTCAATTCATTCTACTTGTGGCCAATGAGGGACTAACACAGACCTCAAAAAAAAGAAACCTGTACAATAATTCTGAAAAGGTTCCTTATTTTAATGGCACCTGCTGATTTGGTGGCACTTATAGTAGCAGCTTAAAATTCTTTTTGGGGCGTGGAACCAACCATTTAAACATTGGAAATGGGAGGCTATGTTTAAGTAAGGTGTTTATTTTCCATATCACTTAATACTCACATTTTAAAAATATTATTTTTTTATTGCAGAAGCCAGCTGATGACTCGGCAGCTATTGATGCCCTTTCAGGGGACTTTGATAATTGTGGGAAACCTCCTGTTTCTCAGCCTTCAACAAAGGTGAGGAAGCCCATTTTTAAGATGCTCCTTAAATCACCAAGTAAGCATAAGTGAAAGCAAAGATTGCAACAACAACCAACAGGTTTTTATGTATGCTACTAAAACTGCAACTGGTTGTAAATAGGCAACTGACAAATGAGATTCCTGCTTTTTTTATTTGCAGTTCAATTGCTCTGAGCAAAATAGTGCTGGTGCCGCTCTGAAGATGCACAGTATTGATTAGCCTGGTTAATACATTGTTTTAAAAAATATAGTCACCCCTTCTCGTTTCCACTTTCTGCATATGACTTTGCTCAAGAGTGACATCTACCTGTAGATGCTCTTGCATTTTCTTTTCTGTCTTGCAGAATTTTACTTTCCCACTGCCTTGTTGTTTCAGGAGTTTGGGCTTTGGCCTCCTTTAGGGAGGAAGACTTTATTACACTTTAAAACTGGTCTGGAGGCAAAAACTCTTTTGACTCATTCAGCATTGCTGCTTCTATTGGCAGCCTTGCCCTTAGCAGGACTGCCACAATGAGGTTGTTCTGAGGTTGATTCCACTTTGGTTTATAAGGCTTTGAATGTAATGTAAAGAGTTTCTCTAGAAAAGGGAGACTTTATGCTGCTTTTATCCAAAGATTTCAGAAATAATCAGTTTATTCATTTCATGGAGGTTACCCTCCTTGGAACATTAGCCGGAGTTTCTTAAAGGCCATTATAATGAAAGTGTTAAATACCCCTTAATTACATCCAAGCAGATAATTGAGTTTTATTGGCAATCATTAACCACTTGAATGTGAATCCTAGAACTCCTCCTGTTGAAGTTTCCATCTCTCCATTGGACGCCAAAAAATAATGGTTGGCTCCATTTCACATTTCCCTCTACCCTTTTTGGCACATATCTTATGCTTGCTAAAACTGTAAACTCTTGTGACATTTAAAGACCTTTTCTCACAATAAAGCTGTCTCAAGCATGGGCATATTTATGGAGCTGCCTCTCTTACAACTCAAAGGGCCAGTTCTTGTTTTTTTGTAGAAGGCAGCCTGTTTGTCTCCAACACAATGGTGAATATGCATAATTCCTCCAGGTGTCTTTTTCTGTGCCCATCCATTGAAGCGACTGGAGCTTATTCCAGAGTGTAAGATGCGTTTATCCCATGAACAGTATATATGAAATGGTATCATCTACCTACTCTATATGTTGAACTGGCAGAAATTCTCGTTATCGTTTTTGGCAGGAATAAAACCAGCTTTGGTGTGATGGGCAATTTTAATTGGAAAACAGTATGTAGGGTACAAGAGGGGAGGGAGAGAAGTTGCTTTCTCCTCAGACTGTTTTCCCCTTCTGATTACAGCCTCAGTAGCTGTATAAAAGAAAGATAGCATCTCCTTAAAAGAACCAGGGCAAAACTATGGAACACATAGTTTTGCCCTTAGACAGTGGCTAGTTTTAGGGTGGTTACCCCACCTTGCTTACTACTGCCTGGGTGTGCAGCTTTTCCAGATTATTCATGTCATCCCAATTGATCCACTTTGTGTGGCTCTCGCAGAAGTAACACTTTCCTCGAAAAATCTTTTACCAAACTCTTTCAGACTCAGGTGTGTTTTAATCCAAATATTCACGAACTGAGGTTTTTCTCTCTGGTATAGGATGAAAAAACGAAAGATGCTGCCACATCAAAACCAGCTAGAAAAGATGAAAAGAAATCCAAATCCAGAAAGGTAAGAAATAGTTGATTAGAAAGATGAAATTTTGCAGAGTGTAGTTAGACCAGCCACGGCCCATTTTATAAACTTCAGGCATTTCTGAGACACACTGCACAATTCCTCAACACTTGTCTTCCGCAACTACTGCAGACCAGGAGGCTTGTCCTCCTTTTCCACCATCGCTGGAATCGAAACCTTCACAAAGCTGCTGTTGTGCACTCTTGGAAGGATTTGAGAATAGGGGAGGGAATGAAAAGAGGTGGGAACATTGGTAGGAGAATTCTGGGTAGGCATGTTCTGTCTTAAGAGGTATAGTGCACATACCCTCATGGTATATTCCAACCCTCTCACTGTATGTTGTGCGAGTGCCAAGATTTCTATGACTTCCCCCTAATCTGTGGCATTTTAGCCACAAAACATCTGTTTTGCAGGACCTTAGATCCACTGTTATTTCACTGTAAATGTAAACTGCCTGCTGTCCTGTGTTAGGCGCATGTACAGTGATGTACAACATGATTATGCACCCTGTTTCACCTTTAATTGTTAAATCCTAACTGATTAATGATCAGAGCTGTGTTCAAGTGTAAAAAAAATGTGATTGGTGAAAATAAACACCTAATTTGAAGGCCAGTTACACATGCAGTTGTACTTGAGGCTACGTTGAATGATGTATGCCACAAATAGCAATCACAGATCATGTAAGTCATCTTATGACTATAATCACTGCACAGTGATCATGAATATTCATTTTAAGTGCCAAACTATGCGTTACATGGGATGTCCAGCATTTGTGGCACAGAGGAAGATTGGGATGCTCAACTCTTTCTCCCTCCCTGCATTTTCCCCAATCTAGGATTGTGGGCCTCCTGGTGGTGGTTAGCGTGCATTTGTGTGTAGAAAACTAATACCTGTATTCCCCCCTCTCTCTCAAACTGACAGCATCTTTCACAGAGAGGTAGTGCTTTAATCTGAAACAATTGAAGGAAGGGAGCATTCAGTTCCCCTGTGCCACTGTTATGATCAAATGCTGGCTCTCTCCAGGGATACATGAAAATAAAAACAAAACTTCAGAAAAGCCATTCATGTGTCTCCTGTGTAGTTTTTAGCCCTCTCAAATGTGTGTCTCTCCACTTCCTTATTCATGATAAACACATTGATTTCAAGCTTTGTTTTACTTAAATGGCTGTGTTTTATTTCAAATATTTATTCACGGTGTGTTTGCTACGTGACCTCAGCATTCCAGCCAATAACATGGTTGTTGCTTTTCCCCGTTAAGGCAAAGGAGCAGTCTTCCAGCGCAAAATCTGAGAAACAGAAAAAGAGTTAAATGTTACCAGGTAAGAACTGTTAGACTTAATCATGCAAATTTGTGTGCATCCTTTATGCATGAAGAATGAATTGATTTTTCTGAAAATACGTGTTTCCACTCCCTTCCATTGTGCACCCAGCAGAGATTTGTGCATTTTGGTTCCTCCACCTTTGAGTTCTCCCCCAGACCCACTGGCAACACTGCCCTGTAAGAGGGTTAGAAGCTGTTTCAGGTTACAGTTGCCTGTTTAGCTCTAAGGTACCCTATCCCTTATTCCTGAAGTCAGTATAGGCCAAGATAGCTTGTTTGTGAGGCTTCACATCTACCAAACTCCTAATGTGTGGACTGACCCACAGTATTTATATACTGCATGTGCAGAGCTGTTTTCTACATAGAATATTCTATGTTCAACCAAGAAACCGACTGACTATTGGTTGGTTGCACTTTAGATTAGTAAAAGCTCTGAGTATGCTTGTGTTTCACACTGCACCTGGCATGCTAAATTGTCCTTCAAACAGTATATTCAAAATTACTTTTGCATTTAGCAAATAAACGTGAGAAACATGCATCTTTAATGTGAAATATGCATTATATATGGGTAAAGCATCTTTGTAAAGTACCTTTAAAATGCTGGAATGGCTCCAGAAAAAGGACACCAGCATTTATTATTGAAATACTTTTTGAAAAATAAATGCATGAGATTTCACATACTGTTAAGTAGCAGGAATTCTATCAATTGGTATTAATTTACCCAAGAGCTCTGAAAATTAAAATACCTGCTCTAAAAAACAAGGGTCTAAAAATGTAAGTTTTCTTGCATTTCACGGTCATGTCAAGAGAGTTGAATCTGGATCAAAGTTGGCTTTGGATCCTGCACATCCCTCTCTTTTCCTCTTACTGCTGCAGAGGCTTTCATGGCAGCTCTGAGGGGCTTTGAGACCTCTCTCAGAGAACATCCTATGGGTCCTTGGAAGATCCTTCACCTATTTCATGCTTGTATACAGAATTGCTGCTGTATGCTTCAGTTGCAGCCTCTAGTGCCTCTCCTTTTTTTTGAGAGAGAGAAGTTTCTTGCTTTGGCAGCACCTGTTTTCTGCTTGAGGCAAGCAACCACCATCAGAGTGAGCAAATTACATTGAATAGGGCAGGCAAGGGGATCTGATACTTGTACAGCCTCACAAACACCAACACACAGGGCTCATCCAAACTTCCTTTTGCAATGTGCTTTCCAGGCACGAGTCGGTTTTTTTGTCCTACTGCTTTCCCAGGAAAATCTGCCGATTACCACTGAATCAGAACAAATTGCAAGGAAGTTTGCATGAGCCCACAGATAGACCATGCTGGTGGTTTCAACTTGCATGTTTATTTTTTGTTGGTAACCTGCTGAATTCTGTTTTATGAGATAACGTTTCCTCCCCTTACTGGCTAAATAATGTGCTCTCTTTTCCTCTCTGTCTAGGCTTTTCAGCGCTAATGCAAAAGTCTTCGTTTTGCTGGTGGATAGCTGCACTTGAACAAAAAAAAAGAAGAGGAAGAAGCTATTTTGCAGAAGCAAGATAGTCTCCCGGGTGGTTTTTGTATAATGGTATTTGGATATAATGGCATGGGAGGCATGAATCTTACTATTTTCAAGGATGACCTTTTTCCATTTATTTTACTGTCTCTTATTTTGTAATTTTCTTCAGTTATGAGAGGGAACGGATGCTTTATATTTGTAAGAAAAGTATTTCTACGGATTTAATAGCAATGCAAAAAGAAAAAAAAGTCTGCAAATTTTGCACATAATCTGCACATAGTGCCTGCAAATCTCAGCAGAGTTCAGAAAAGCTGTGGTTTGGTTTTTGGTTTTTTAGTATAATGAATGCTCTAAATATTCTGGAATATAATGCGTTTTGGCTATCATCTGCCTGCGGGTATTCCTTTTGAAGAATAGTTAGTGAGAAGTGAGTAATCAGTTGCTAAGATTTAAACGTGGGAGAAGAGTAGAAGCGATTGTTTCTCAGTCCATGGCTTCTAATAACATAGTATTCAATATGAACAGTGCCGCTAGTATTTTCATTTGAAACCTTGAGTTCCGATTGTGACCGCCTGTCAGTGGCTTGCAGAAAGGGCGTAATATTGCATCTGAATTGCTATTGCATAGGGGTACTCCAGAAAGGATGCACATAGGACTCCAATATGTTCCTATAAGTTACACTGGTATAGCTCCCCCCACCCCACCCCCAGAATCCAGATTACACAGCTTGTTTCTGATGTATAAATTCACATCACAGCTGAATACAGAGGTGCTTTGTGAACTAATTTGGATGCAATGCTTGCTCAACTTCCATGTTTTATTCCCCACCCCCCTTTTTGGTATTCCTTGCAGTGAGAAAAGCTATGGCTCCAACAGCAGGTTCTGATATGCTTTGCATTATGAGTAGCAATTTTTTATTGACTTTTGGAGTAAGGTGCTACTCCTGGTTTGGTCAAGTCTGCTTCCAGGTAGCTAGATCTCTAGACTACCATGGTCAAATATATAAGCCGCAGCCTGCGAGGAATATCAGCTGTGCAAGCCCTTTTGAACTGCATGGGAGTTACACAGGAGCGTGGCCACTTTCTGCCATCGCTCTTACTTACTTCAAAAGGAGCAAGCGCAGGAGATGTTCCTCTGGGGACAACAGAATTTAGACTGTCCTTGACAATCTAATGTTAATACCGGACTGTTTTTGAAAGTCTGTATTAAGATTGCCTGTCACACTAATAAAGTTTTAGAATGTATTACCTTGTAAATTGTGTTTGTGAACTGTGTCCTTAATACATGGTTATTATTGCCATTGTTAGACAAGAACACTGGCTGTGTCTAGAAGAAGGTACCTTTTACAGGTTTCGACCAAACCGAAATACCTCCTCTATCCCAATGCAGCAGTGCTGCACACTCAGTTATTGGATCAGACCCTTGATACAGAATTGTAGAGTTGGAAGGGGCTACAAGGGGCATCTGGTTCAACCTCCTGCAGTGCAGGGATCTTTCACCCAACCGGGGGCTCAAACCCACGACGCTGGAATTAAGAGCCTTATGCTCTTTTCTCGATCGCTGAACTACTGGGTGCTTTAAAATTTCACGTATGTTCAGCAGAGCTGGGAATGGGCTCTCAAACATAGTCCAACTTATTTTACTGGATCTTGTAGTTTACGGCTGCGTCTGGAAGAATGGCTTCTCATTAAGGGGGCAAGCCTGAGGCTTGCATGCTCCCACTCCCACCCACTGTCTCCTCTGGGGGCAGTCATCAGATCAGAAGTACTTGTTTCAGTTAAATACTGTTCAGTGTTATCTGAGACTGCGGTCTGAAACGGACAGCTGCATAAACTGCAGTTAAGAGTTAACCATACCTTATCTGAGTTCAGAAATAATGCAAAAGTGGACCTATGGAATCAAAAGGTCCTGATCCTCTGCAGGTGAAGTAATGGATGTTACTTGCTACAGTATAGTTGGCAACATTCCAGCTATGGAAAAGTCAGATTTTCTACATCCCAACACACAGATATCTCTCCTTCCTCCATCCACGCAAGCAAGAGGCATAATCATTTCTAGGACATGTTTCAGTCACACATAAGCATTTGAGAAGGGAATGGCCTAGGAGGAGTCCCAGACTCTAGTTAGAGAGGCATAAAGACCTGGTCTAAGAGAGGTCCAATTTTCACCACTCCTGTTGTAAATGCATAACTTGACATGCATGCAAGGCCTTAATGCTATTTCCTCCACTTTAGAAGTATATTTCATATTTTCCAACCTCTGTCATTAGAATAAGCTCAAATATATGTACTAATCAGCATTCCAGTTTTTAGAATTTTATAAAAACTTACGTTTACGAAAGTAGCATTTTTCATATCTTTTCAAGAACTTACCATTCTTCATTCTGAAATCATGCTTCATGCTTAGATGCTTCTTCTGCTATTGGTGTGTAACCATTCCTTGATTTTTTCAAGGTTCTTATCCATCCACTGAATATTTTCTTCAATGGTTTCTATTGCTTGGGAGACAGCACGGAGCTCTGAAACTTTTTTGCCTTGGGAGTTGAAGAAACTTTTTACCTGTTGAGTAAAAATAAATAAATACCACAATAAATTTTTGTACTATTCCCATTATCTTCAATGGGATTTGAAAAAAGAAAAAACGTTGTAGGAGACTGCATCCTAATCTTCCTGTACCAATGCCACTAACTGTACAGCCTGGATTTAGTCATAAGAGAGTCTCAGTCATGGAGGCATAAAGAAAAGAAACGTGCCTGTCGTTCAAATTGTACATGAATTACAAGTGTTTTCAAAGGCCTTTTGCTTCAGATTTACAAAGAGATACAGTGGTACCTCGCAAAACGAATGCCTCGCAAGACGAAAAATGCGCAAGACGAAAGAGTTTTCCGTTTTTTGAGTCGTTCCGCAAGACGAATTTCCCTATGGGCTTGCTTCGCAAGACGAAACGTCTTGCGAGTTCTTGCGAGTTTCTTTCCTTTTTCTTAAAGCCGCTAAGCCGTTAATAGCCGCTAAGCCGCTAATAGCCGCTAAGCCGCTAGTAGCCGTGCTTCGCAAGACAAAAAAACCACAAGACAAAGAGACTCGCGGAACGGATTAATTTCGTCTTGCGAGGCACCACTGTAATATAAATGGAAGCAGAACAGCATATGAGCAGTTAAGTATCATAAATGTCTCATGCATTTATATGTTGGGTTCCAAGAACCTATAATAATACAACTTGTCAGTTTGCCATGGATGTCCATTTTGCTTTAAACAACAACTGCTGCTGCTGCACTTTGCCTTGAGATGCATGTATGAAAAGCAATTAATAAAAAAAAAATGAAATCATGGAGTCTCACGGACATATAATGCAGGTTGCGAGATATGCTTACTTCTTCAAGTTGTTCCTTTGTGGAATATTTATTTGTCAATCCAGTAACCAGGTGTGCAACGGTATTCGAACCAAGTTCAAACCTATGCAAACAGAAGAAGTGCATGAAGTAAATATTTTTATATTAGAAAGAAAATAAACAGGAGTACAAGGAGCGATAATATTTAAAACTTACTTTTTTACAAATGTCTGCCAATTCTGCTTTAGAAACTTCCAGGCTAACTGATAACCCTCAGGGTTCCTTCCAACGGAGAGAACAATATACGGAAGATCCTGCATTTTTATTAAGTCATCCTGTAAACCTTGCTCCATTAACCTAAACAAAGAAAAGAAACCTCAGTGTGAGGAAACAAGGAAATAATATTATTACCTTAATAGGAACAGGAAAACCCGAGTACGAATAAATGGTACACAGTGTAATGGCTATTTGATTTCATACCCTTAGCTTTCGCTGCAGAGAGATTATTCTTCATTTCCCCCAAGCATCCTCTCATATAGTCAGCATGGAAAGAAGAAAAGGTGCTGAAAGGGGGTACTGTGCCACACGCAGGAATAATAATAATAATAATAATAATAATAATAATAATAATAATTTCTATATGTCGCTCATCTGACTGGTTTGCCTCGGCCACTCTGGGTGGCTTCCAACAAATTATAAAACCACAATAAAACATCAAACATAAAAAACCTCCAGATACAGGGCTGCCTTCAGATGTTTATTTCCTTGACATCTGACAAGGCAGGCACGACTACTGAGAAGGCTCTCTGCCTGGTTCCCTGTAACCTCACTTCTCGCAATGAGGGAACCACCAGAAGGCCTTCGAAGCTAGATTTTGGGCTGAAAGATGGGGGTATACTGGGCTGAGGCTGTTTCTTCCCTAGTTACAAAATGTGGAAGAGCCTATGGGCCATAGAGAAGTTTGATTGAAAAGCTGAAATGGGGAAAATCTATATCAAAGGGGAAAATTAACTATTCAGATTAATCTCTTCTGTGCTGTGGGGAAGGGTTCTTTCTCTTTGAAATCTTTGGCGAAGGCGAGCAGTGGGAGACAGAACGCTCAGAATGCACCCAGACCTAAAAGAATGAAAAAGCTGGCCTGCAGGTGAAGATCAGACACCACTTGTTCACCTTTGTCTCCTGCACCTCACCTAAAAATCTGATCTGCCCTGCCTTACCCCGTTCCAGCCTCTAATTCCATAGGAACAGCCACAATGTGAAACAGCATTTATATGCTTCAAGCCAGTGCACATGAACAAAATGTGCAATTGGTGTGTGCACTGACCTTTTAACTGTGAGACACTTCGTTCCAATCCAATGTTACAATGTTGTTGTTTTTTGTTGCATTGCAATGGTTAAGAGATGATGAAAATACGGGTGGCTGTGGCCTTGCATTTACAACATCTCTCTTTTAATTTAAAGCCGTTCATGTTTCCAGAGAATACAGTCATACCTCATGTTGCGTCCGCATCAGGTTACGTCTTTTCAAGTTGCATCCCGCAGCAACCTGGAAGTACCAGAATGGTTACTTCCGGGTTTCGCCTCTCGCACAGGCACAGAAGCGCTAAATTGTGCTGCGCGCAGACGCGGCACTTCTGGATGCGAACACTTTGATGTGCCTCCGGGACAGATTATGTCCGCAACTCGAGGTTCCACTGTACTCACCATTCAAGCTTCTCCTTATTTGGGCTTAGGCTGAGAACAGATTCAATTATCATTTTCTCAGTATTAAATTTGGGCAGCTTGTGTTTGCTGAAAAGGAAGTCCCAGCCTTCGTCCGTCTGTGCTCCAACAGCATATACCGCAAACTTGATGTCATTGGGCAAACTGCAACAAATGGAGGCTTCAGGTTAGTTCTGACATGCATCTCTTGGTGTTGGTTTCTTATGTGGAATGGACTCTCTCAGGAGGTTGTGGACTCTCCTTCAATGGAGGCTTATAAGCAGAGCTTGGAGGACCATCTCTTTTGGATGCTTTAGCTGAGATTCCTGCATTGCAGGGGGTTGGACTAGATGCCCCTGTGACGTCAACATATGAGAGTGCTGGAGGTGAAATAGTTAAACAGGTTAACCAATCAGAACCCAGGGGGTGGAGTCAGAGGGACTATAAAACCAGCTGTGGGAGGGGCAAAGGGGGAGTTCGTTGGGAGTTGGGTGGTTGGTTGGAGTGGGAGTGAATTGGGATAGAGTCTGTGGGTAGGTTGAGTTAGTGTAGAGAAATAAGCTGAGTCAGAAACAGTTAGGACCTGGGAAGACAAGTAAATATCTGAGAGGTGGTTTAGTGAGTGAGAGCAAGTAGCGGAAGATATAGGTCTGGCTAGGCACCCCATGATTGTAATTGACTGAGATCGTTTATGAAACCACATGCTTGTTAAACTGCAATAAATAAACAGAAGTTTATGTTCCAATATAACCCTGACTGGACTCAGTATTTTACCAGGTAGGGCCTGGGTGGTGGCAGCAAGAAATAAAGTGGTGGCACAGGGATCAATAGATGGTGAAACATCCAGGAACCCTGTGTGATTGCCACAGACCCTTGCAATCCCTTCCAACTCTGCGATTCTATTATTCCATGTCTGGATTCAATTACAAATTACTACTCAAGTCAGACTGCCTCATCTCAAGAATCATTGAAAAGGCAAATTCACAGGTAATAGCAAATTTCCTCTATCCAGTGATTTCATGCTCTCCCACCCAGCTGGACTGAGCAGCCACAACACAGCGACTTCCTTGAATATGAGTATCCCACTGAATATGCAAGAAAACTATGCAACACTTTCTCTTCCCTGGTTTTAGTTACAGATAGGTAGCTGTGTTGGTCTGCCGTAGTCAAAATAAAATTTAAAAAATTACTGGAAGGATTTTTTTTATTTCCCTGGTTTTGTATGCTAAATTGGGGTGGCGTTACAGCATTTAAGTTGCCACGATGCATGTTTTTGCCCCGTGAAGCCTGAAGATGCTATGCTGCTTACAAAAGAGAAACACGTACTGGAAATTTCCATCGGAGTCCTTCCACTTTGTATAGAACTCTTTTGCTTTGTCCACACACGGTTGGTACTTTCGTACGCAAGCAAACCCCAGAAGACTGCTCCGAAGTAGTCGCTCAGACACTGTCCCAGCATCGTCCCAAGACTGTTTGTCAATCATGTTTTTCATTAGATTGATTATGTATCCCTAGAGTGATTTCACAAACATACAAAAAAACATACACTTGAAATCATTTTTTTAACCAAATCTGTTAAAAAGTGTATATATAAGCAGAATGGGAAAGGCAATTACACACACACACACACACACACACACAAAATGTACTTCCATGGCTGAAGGAAGCAGTTGTTTAATAACCAAACTGAAACACAATGCAACAATAAATGATTTAAGTAGGTATCATAATTAACCACCTGAAATTCTGATTATAAAACACATGCACACAGGAGCTAATGGTTTCAAGGCAGTTTCATATCTATATTCCAGAAAAACAACAACCTACATAAATGGGAACCCTGCTCCCTTGCATCATGATGAACTTTTTCTTTAAAAAAGAAGCATGCATCATATTAAAATAAAATCATAACATATTAACCTTGTCTAATTTCCAATTGCTTTAAACAGGTAGTGTTTGCTGTTTCTTTAAATACTAACAGTTATTGTTTGGCTTCTTTCCATTAATGACATGCTGATCGTACACTCTATATTGTGATGGATGCTGCCCCTACTGACTCTCGCATCCTGTGAGAATCAAAATAATAAAGCAGCTTCCTTTCATTCTACAGTACAACACATATACATTCATAAAATTATTGCCAATAACCTCAGTATGTTTGCTGACAGCCTGCAAGTATTGACGGCTATTTTTCAGGCTTCCCCTTCTTACCTTTAATTGATTATCTATGTCTTTCATGTCCCTCTTCTCCGTAAGTTTGTACAAAGGTATCAGCTCATCCAATCCTTCAAGCACAGGAGTAATTTCAGTTTCACGTTGTAGGTATATTGTTAAATCAAGAGCTTTAGTAATCGACAGCTTTTCGGCACTGTGGGAAACAAAGTGTCAGTAATAACACATTAAAATATTTGTTAAAGGGGCTGAACCATTCAGTATATAGAGTTTTTCATTTTTAATACATATTAGCAACACTAATCTTAGTGTTTTCCTTTTTAACAGCTAATGTTATGAATGAAACCTTCCTGAATTTTTGCACCCCGCAATGGCAAATTGTGCAAAAGCAAAACATGGTTTGGAGTGTTGAACTTCTGCAGCTGTCCGCATGTTGTGTTATATGCACTGAGTTCAGGAAAGTGTAGCAATATGATAATACATTAAAACTGCCAGCAGCTGATCCACTGTTGAGTGTATCATGAAGAGACTTCAGCAGCAACGTTGCTTATTATCTGTCTTGCCAGGCTTCTCTGTCTTGCATACTTCCTACTCTATCCTATACGTCCTAGATTTATTCGTGCTTTTTACCAGGTTTTGTGGTCTTCCTGAATTAATCCAGCTTTGCAATCCTGCCCACAAGTCATCAGAATAGTACTGATCTGCATGCATGCACGCTCTCTCTCTCTCTCTCTCTCGCGCTCTCTCTCTCTCTCATGAAGGCCAGCCCCCTTCTTAACCAACAATAGTTCCTGTCTCTGGCTATGTATTTTTTTAGTACATTTATACCCCACTATTCTTCCAACATGGAACTGAAGTTGGTATACATGGGGCTCTCAAGACAGTCTCCCATCCAGACACTGACTAGACCCAGCCCTGCTTAGCAAAGCAAGTTGGCTGTATCAGATATCCTCAGCTCTGGGACCTCAACCAAGGGCTGCCGCAAGAATAGGGACCAAATTACATTGCTAAATAGGCACTGTCCCTGTTGCCATTCATTATCATGTGCTGTCTCAGAGATGTACATCAGCTACGTACATTAGTTGACACAACATATTCATTACAAGGTGTATACAGTAAGCCCACAACTTGTGCACATTGAACTTGTGTGCATTCAAGCTTTACGCACAAGGCAAAAAAATAGAAAGGGGGCAGAAGAGGGGTGGTGCTCCAGGGAAAATGACTTTGGAAATGCCACCTGCCATTGAACCCAATGCATTTTGACTACACACAATTTTGGCTTTGGGAATGTAACCACCACAAATGTTGTGAGCTTGCTGTATTCCTGCAATATACTCCCCCTCTCCAATGTGGATCAAGGGAAGGTATCAACAGATACTTTGTTGCAGGTATTGTTTCTACTCGGAAGAAATATTTTCGTTATAAAGTAGGATGGGAGCATCCTATAAATCTCTTGTAATGGCTGTGCCAAATATCATGAGGCCAATTTCTAGGGAAAAGGCCTGTGTCTAAGAAGGCTATAAACATGTATGTGCTCATTCCTTATGCTAGCAAAAAGTGTAGTGACATCTGTAAAAGATTGGTTCAAGACGACATTGTGTCAATGGGCAAGAACTAGGAGAGCTATTATATTTTATTGGAACAGGAAGCAGTATTTAATTCTGAGATGATGATGATGAAATAATAATAATAATAATAATAATAATAATAATAATAATAATAATAATAATAATAATTTATACCCCGCCCATCTGGCTGGGCTTCCCCAGCCACTCTGGGCAGCTTCCAAAAAAATATTAAAATACTGTAATACATCAAACATTAAAAGCTTCCCTAAACAGGGCTGCCTTCAGATGTCTTCTAAAAGTCTGGTAGTTGTTCTCTTTGACATCTGGTGGGAGATCTCAAGCTCTTATCTTTTCTTACTCTCACTGTCTTAGTACTACCACAACTCTCCCATTATTCACACAGGAATGGCCTAAGCAACGTTACTGGGGAAGTTCTGGATTTCTAATTTTGCAAATGATACAGGAGTGTCTCTCTCATTTTATTATGTGATGAAGTAGTGTTATCTGTTGTATAGAACAAAAATGGCACGTTGCTTACCAAAGAGATATTTAGTGTGTACTATCATACTTTACCTCACCATCTGGAATACACTATTGATGAGACTTGCTCTGTCATTGCTGCTAATTGCTTTATGGTTTTCTTTCAAAAGACGAATTAGGGCATCCCATCCGTCATCTCCATAGTGCACAATATAATAACCATTCATTCCAACATTAAATTTTATCCACTCCACTTCTTCTGGGAGAATGATGTCATCTACAGACAAAATACATCACAACCTTGTATTTTCCTGCCCAGCAGTACTTGACTCATTTCATTTACAGTTATCAGCCACAGATAAATAACTGATTAGTAATAGTTAAAATTGCTTCAAAGCCTAGCCTTAATGTCTACTACACAGCTGCTTTGTGGATAAAAACTTCTGTGTGTCTTACAGGGACTAAATAAATGGATAGCTTGGAACATCTGTATCTTCTTAATTCTTATAATCTTCCATAATAAAATTATTTAAGCTTGAAAACATAATTGTGCTTCTTACCCATTTGAATTCAGTCAAACATACCTGTTTTAGCTGTCAGCAAAAACTTCTGAACTTCAGCACATTTACTGGTAATATACGTTAATGGAACATGCCACAGATTCCTACAGTAAAATCGATGATGATTAGCTGATTGTTTCAACAGCCTGTATGAACACATATCTAAGCTGACCACTGAGCTGTATGACTGGGGTTCTTGTTGAGAGTTCTATGGCTGCAAGGTCTGTTTTCACACACTTAAAAGCAAACCTGCATTTCCAGAGATGGTTAATGATTCCTGCCATATTAACTCTCTACTATGAGTACCTATCTTTAAGAAAATGCTTTTGTTTCCTTAAGGCTTTGCCATCAGTCACATGTGCTCTCAAAGAAATGTAACAAGTGAAATTCCCTACAGGACAGAATTCAACCAGTCTCCAGTTTAGAGATTGTAACTTTTTCTCACTTAGAAAGTCTAGCATGCCCTCAGCTGATTTATTTGTATGATGTAAAAGAATATTCAATATGATTTTTCAAATAATAATAATAATAATTTATACCCTGCCCATCTGGCTGGGTTACCCCAGCCACTCAGGGCGGTTTCCAACAAAAGATTTAAAAATACATTAAAATGTCAGACATTAAAAACTTCCCTAAATACTAACTAGTTAAGAAATCACAGTGCAATCTGCATTATTTATTTATTTTTATAATTAAATGTTAGCCAGTGGTGGAGCTTCACTTGCTCCTTTGCCATTACCCGGTTGGTGCAGAAGAACTAGAAGCCTTCACATAGTGCTCTTGGTGTACATGGACTTTCTTCCCTTCTAATGTCACAGTTACCACTGGGAATCCTTTCTGCAGTGTCCAAGTGTCCATCATGGTCTTCACATCATGAAGCCCATTTTGGGTCCAGTGCTATAAATCAGGGACAAAAATATGAACTGAGATGCTAGGAGATGCTGCTCATTGGGCAGTAGCAGCAAAGAGATAAAAATTACAAATCTGTCTTATCTGTATGACTTTCCATAGTTAACAATAGTGTGGGGTGACATTTTTGACGTATGGCAGAGAAACATTTAAGAATGAAAGTATATGGTTTCCTGTAACATTAAAATGGTGACAAAAACCAGTTCCATTTTTGCATCAATGCTAACCACACAAAGAATAAAGCTGGTTGGAGGTGGGATCTGATTTCCACTGAAGTACAGGTTTTTAACAATTCAGAAAGATTGCAAGGTTCAGCTATGATAAGAAACCATAGTTTCTGGCTACATCTATGAGTTGCAGAGATCCTTTCCCCTCTTTCCCATGTGCAGGATCATGGAGAACTCTCACTTCCGGTTTTAAACTAAGCAGTTCTGCATGACGTCTGAAGCTGATGAACTGTGGTTTGTTTAAAGCAGTAGTGGCCAAACTTGGCTCTCCAGCTGTTTCTGGACTACAACTCCCATCATCCCTAGCTAACAGGAACAGTGGTCAGGGATGATGGGAACTGTAGTCCCAAAACAGCTGGAGAGCCAAGCTTGGCCACCACTGGTTTAAAGTATGGTTTTAGAACAACCTATCTCAAACCAGTGTTCAATCATGCCTTCTTCCTAACCACAGTTTACTGTATTTTTCGCCCTATAGGACGCAATTTCCCCCCTCCAAAAATGAAGGGGAAATGTGTGTGCGTCCTATGGGGCGAATGCAGGCTTTCGCTGAAGCCTGGAGAGCGAGAGGGATCAGTGCGCACCGACCCCTCTCACTCTCCAGGCTTCAGGAAGCTATCCGCAAGCCATGGGAGAGCTGTGCGAAGTCGCGCAGCTCTCCCACCGCTTGCGGAGAGCTGCCTTTTCTGGCGGCTGGGGAAGCTTGGGCTTCCCCCGCCCCAGCCCCTGGGGGGGAAAATATTTTTTTCCCCTTATCCCCCCCCCAAAAAAAAACCTAGGTGCGTCCTATGGGACAAAAAATACGGTAAATAAACTACAGCTCACTGTCTCTGGATTTAACTGAGAATTGCAGATGGCTTAAAATCATCCGAAAGAGATTCCAATCTCTTCCTCACAGGCATGAAAGGGAGCCAGAGGCTCATCATAACTTGTTCATGTAGAAGGAAACCATTAATGTAGAGCATGAGGTGCTGATGCTTTCCCCTAAGTAACAGATTCCTTGGTCGCTGAATATCAGCTAAGTGTTATGCACCCTCACTTGTGGAAAGGGTGGCTACTCCCTCTTTAGTAAGAAATTTATAAATTTCTAAACAGAAATACAGTACGCAATAAAACACAAACTCACGGAAGTTGAGACTGTCTCCTGGCTTCTGCTACAGACCCCATCATTTTGTCCTCGACCTGCTTCTTTTGCAGGGCAAACCTAGCAACAAAACTCAGAAATTAGGTACCTAAGGCTTCAAAACACATGCAACAATACCGCTCAAAGAGCAATTCTGGCTAGCAATGCTTTGATAATTATGACATTGCTCACTAGGTATGCTGGTAGAAAATGTGCAAGAAATACTTACACCTGACAAGCTGTTCCACAAATCTTTGTTTTCTGTGTTCTGATAGCTGAATTGTGACAGATATTTTATAATTCCAGCTCTAAACACTTCTGGGCTGATATAATGCAGTAGCATATTTAGAAGACAAGCACCCTGAAAAGAGGGGAGTGAAACAATAAATTCTACACTTGCTTTTTCAATGTCTGCTTCTTTACATCTAGAGCAAAAAGATGTTCAGGTGCTCTGATTAGGACATTCCTAAGCCCTAATCTTTCATAAAGTTCTCATCTTTGGGTTCTGGCTTTTACATTAGATTTTTGTCCATATAAATTAAAACAAATGCTACAGAACATATTTATTATGTGTTTGATGGTTGAGGGAAGGAGTGCATTTACACAGAATTAAATAAATAGTGTAATGAACTGTGCATAAGGGCAAAAAGGTGGGTCGATATCCTCAAAATATTAGGACACATGGAGCCCCTGAGAGCTTATAAGAATCTCATCAGAACTAAGGAAAGAATACATAAATAAGAAAAAAATTAAAATTTTACCTTCTCATAGGAAACACTATCAAACATTTCTAGAATCTGAGATGGATCTTCAACAGGGGTCGATATAGGATGTGAAGAATTTAAGGCGTCTACCTCCATAGCAGAGAAATAATTGTTTAAAAAATGATCTTCCTAATAAAAGAAAAACAAACAAAGTACTTGTTTAATAGGGTTTGAAGGTCACTTTTAAAAATTACTTATCGTCATTTTTCAGAGGTTTTACTTCCCCTTCATGGATCACTGCCTTGCCGTGGCGAAGGGGCTTGAAGAACTCAGAGAAGCTATGAACTACGCCGAGCAGGGCACCCAAGATGAACAGGTCATAGTGGAGAGTTTTGACCAAACGTGATCCACCTGGAGTAGGAATCGGCAAGCCACTCCAGTATCCCTGCCAAGAAAACTCCATGGACAAAGACAACAGGCATATAAAAGTTATGACACTGGAAGATGAGCCCCTCAGGTCGGAAGGTGTCCAACATGCTACTGGGGAAGAGCGGAGGACAAGTACAAGTAGATCCAGAGCTGATGAAGCGGCTGGGCCAAAGCCGAAAGGACGCTCAGTTGTGGATATGCATGGAAGCGAAAGGAAAGTCCAATGCTGTAAAGAAAAATATTGCATAGGAACCTGGAATGTAAGAACCATGAACCTGGGTAAGTTGGATGTGGTCAAAAATGAGATGGCAAGAATAAATATTGACATCCTGGGCATCAGTGAGCTAAAATGGACGGGAATGGGCGAATTCAGTTCGGATGACTACCATATCTACTACTGTGGGCAAGAAACCCGTAAGAGAAATGGAGTGGCCCTCATAGTCAACAAAAGAGTGGCGAAAGCTGTACTGGGATGCAGTCTCAAAAATGATAGAATGATCTCGATACGAATCCAAGGCAGACCTTTTAACATCACAGTAATCCAAGTTTATGCACCAACTACTGGTGCTGAAGAAACTGAAATTGACCAGTTCTATGAAGACTTACAAAACCTTATCAAAGTGACACCAAAGAAGGATGTTCTGCTCATTATAGGGGATTGGAATGCTAAAGTAGGGAATCAAGAGATAAAAGGAACAACTGGCAAGTTTGGCCTTGGAGATCAAAACGAAGCAGGGCAAAGGCTAATAGAGTTCTGTCAAGAGAACAAGCTGGTCATCACAAACACGCTTTTCCAACAACACAAGAGACGACTCTACACATGGACATCCCCAGATGGGCAACATCGAAATCAGATTGATTATATTCTCTGCAGCCAAAGATGGAGAAGCTCTATACAGTCAGCAAAAACAAGACCTGGAGCTGACTGTGGCTCAGATCATCAGCTCCTTATAGCAAAATTCAAGCTTAAACTGAAGAAAGTAGGAAAAACCACTGGACAGGTAAGATACAATCTAAACCAAATCCCTTATGAATACACAGTGGAAGTGAGGAACAGGTTTAAGGATTTAGATTTGCTGGACAGAGTGCCTGAAGAACTATGGATGGAGGCTCGCAACATTATACAGGAGGCAGCAACTAAAACCACCCCAATGAAAAAGAAATGCAAGAAAGCAAAGTGGCTGTCCAACGAGGCCTTACAAATAGCGGGGGAGAGAAGGCAAGCAAAATGCGAGGGAGATAGTGAAAGATACAGGAAATTGAATGCAGATTTCCAAAGAACAGCAAGGAGAGACAAGAAGGCCTTCTTAAACGAGCAATGCAAAGAAATAGAGGAAAGCAACAGAATGGGAAGAACCAGAGATCTGTTCAAGAAAATCGGAAATATGAAAGGAACATTTCGTACAAAGATTACCATAATAAAGGACAAAAGTGGTAAAGATCTAACTGAAGCAGAAGACATCAAGAAGAGGTGGCAAGAATACACAGAGGAATTATACCAGAAAGATATGGATGTCTCGTACACCCCAGGTAGTGTGGTTGCTGACCTTGAGCCAGACATCCTGGAGAGTGAAGTCAAAGGGGCCTTAGAAAGCACTGCAAATAACAAGGCCAGTGGAAGTGATGGTATTCCAGCTGAACTGTTTAAAATTTTAAAAGATGATGCTGTTAAGGTGCTACACTCAATATGCCAGCAAGTTTGGAAAACTCAGCAGTGGCCAGAGGATTGGAGAAGATCAGTCTACATTCCAATCCCAAAGAAAGGCAGTGCCAAAGAATGCTCCAACTACCGCACAATTTCACTCATTTCACATGCTAGCAAGGTTATGCTTAAAATTCTACAAGGAAGGCTCAAGCAGTATGTGGACCGAGAACTCCCAGAAGTGCAAGCTGGATTTAGAAGAGGCAGAGGAACCAGAGACCAAATTGCAAACATGCGCTGGATAATGGAGAAAGCTAGAGAGTTCCAGAAAGACATCTACTTCTGCTTCATTGACTATGCAAAAGCCTTTGACTGTGTTGACCACAGCAAACTATGGCAAGTTCTTAAAGAAATGGGAGTGCCTGATCACCTCATCTGTCTCCTGCGAAATCTCTATGTGGGACAAGAAGCTACAGTTAGAACTGGATATGGAACAACTGATTGGTTCCAAATTGGGAAAGGAGTACGGCAAGGCTGTATATTGTCTCCCTGCTTATTTAACTTATATGCAGAATTCATCATGCGAAAGGCTGGGCTGGATGAATCCCAAGCCGGAATTAAGATTGCCGGAAGAAATATCAACAACCTCAGATATGCAGATGACACAACCTTGATGGCAGAAAGTGAAGAGGAATTAAAGAACCTTTTAATGAGGGTGAAAGAGGAGAGCGCAAAATATGGTCTGAAGCTCAACATCAAAAAAACGAAGATCATGGCCACTGGGCCCATCACCTCCTGGCAAATAGATGGGGAAGAAATGGAGGCAGTGAGAGATTTTACTTTCTTGGGCTCCATGATCAGTGCAGATGGTGACAGCAGTCACGAAATTAAAAGACGCCTGCTCCTTGGGAGAAAGGCGATGGCAAGCCTAGACAACATCTTAAAAAGCAGAGACATCACCTTGCCAACAAAGGTCCGTATAGTAAAAGCCATGGTTTTCCCAGTAGTGATGTATGGAAGTGAGAGCTGGACCATAAAGAAGGCTGATCGCCGAAGAATTGATGCTTTTGAATTATGGTGCTGGAGGAGACTCTTGAGAGTCCCATGGACTGCAAGAAGATCAAACCTCTCCATTCTGAAGGAAATCAGCCCTGAGTGCTCACTGGAAGGACAGATCGTGAAGCTGAGGCTCCAATACTTTGGCCACCTCATGAGAAGAGAGGACTCCCTGGAAAAGACCCTGATGTTGGGAAAGATGGAGGGCACAAGGAGAAGGGGACGACAGAGAATGAGATGGTTGGATGGTGTTCTTGAAGCCACTAGCATGAGTTTGATCAAACTGCGGGAGGCAGTGGAGGACAGAAGTGCCTGGCGTGCTCTGGTCCATGGGGTCACGAAGAGTCGGACACGACTAAACGACTAAACAACAACAACAACATAAAGTTAACAAAACCAAAGAACTACAACTATCAACTCAGGAGATACCATCACCTTTGTAATAATAACAATTCACACATTATAATGGTAGTCATTTGTATAAATTTGGGGTAGAGGGAGAATGGGTATCATGAAAGGCTTAGGAACTGGTCTTCTGTTTTCTGGTGAATTTGTAAAGGCAATTAAGTTCCACCACTCTCTGGCAAGTGTCCTTGTGTTTTACTGTTCTTGCAAGTCTTAACTTGAGTGTTAGCTGTTTTAGTGTGTCATTTAAATGTATAGCTGAAAAGCTATCAGTGTTTTTACTTAATTTCTATGACAAAATATTTGTACTCTTTATTAATTAATTAGCAGATTGATATACTGCCTCTCCATCATTTGGCGACTGCTTTTTGATTTTGAAACATAGCATGTACCTAAGCATGCAAGAAGGGACGCGGGTGGCGCTGTGGGTAAAACCTCAGCGCCTAGGGCTTGCCGATCGCATGGTTGGCGGTTTGAATCCCCGCGGCGGGGTGAGCTCCCGTCGTTTAGTCCCAGCTCCTGCCCACCTAGCAGTTCGAAAACACGTCAAAGTGCAAGTAGATAAATAAAGGTAAAGGTAAAGGTACCCCTGCCCGAACGGGCCAGTCTTGACAGACTCTGGGGTTTGTGCGCCCATCTCACATCTATAGGCCGGGGGCCAGCGCTGTCCGGAGACACTTCCGGGTCACGTGGCCAGCGTGACAAAGCTGCATCTGGCGAGCCAGGCAGTGAACCAGCCCAGGCAAGGTAAGCCTTGCCAGCTCCTGGCCTAGAGCGAGTAAGGGAGCGCTGAACAGGGAGGAGGGCCGAGGAGACCCTCACACCTTTCCCCCCGCCTCCTCTGTGCTAGGGGTGGTGGTGGTGCTGTCGCCCTCCGAGGCCATAGACCCGTTAAGACAGCGGTGGATTTTGCAACTGTCGGGTTGGGCCGGGTTCAGGACCCTGGCAGCAGGATCTGGCCCGCGAACGATAGTTTGAGGACCCCTGCTTTATAAGTGCATGAAGTGTTATCCTAAATTGGCAGGAATATACAGATACACATGTAATATATATATATATATAGAGAGAGGAAAAATGTAAGCAGTGAAATCAGGGGAAAATGAAATGTGAAAAATATTCACAGTGACAATTATGTTAAAGTGGATGTAAAACCATTACAGTGATGTATTTTTGTTAAACAATTATAGGCTGTTCACACATCAGCGTTGATGACAGCACACACATCCTGACATTAGCAAGCTAATTGTCACTTGTAGTGGGATAATTACATGTTATCTCAATTCTGGTGACTGAAGTGCTACCCTATTAAGAATGTTATTTCACCTGTCACCTGACACAAGGTAGCAGCTTTTATCTCAAATTAGCTTGCCAATGCTAGGATGCTTATTTGCCCAAGAGGGACATGTCCTTTATCAGTCTCCCAGCCCTGAAACTCATGCTGCCCCCATGCCCCACCCCATATACAAATGCCTCGCAAGACGGAAAACTTGCTAGACGAAAGAGTTTTACGTTTTCGCAAAACGAATTTCCTATGGGCTTGCTTCGCAAGACGACAATGTCTTGCGAGTTCCTGCTGGTTCCCCCCCCTTTTCTAAGCCGCTAAGCCGCTTATCAGCTGATCCGATCAGCAGATAAGCCGCTAAAAGCCGCTAATAGCGCTAATCCTTCAATGGGCTTGCTTCGCAAGACGAAAAAACCGCTAGACGAAGAGAATCACAGAACGGATTCTTTTCGTCTTGCGAGGCACCACTGTACATGAATAGCAGTATACGACTTGTGGTCCAGGGTGTCTGGAGTTATGGACAAGAATCTTTTCAGGTGATTGTTGCTGGTTTGACTTATTTCCAATAATAATAATAATTCTATAATCTTCAGCGAGCAATCAACATTGATTTTAAGAAACATTTTAGTATTATAAAAACTGGAATGTTAATACTCACAACTTTCAGTTCTGGGTGGGTAACATTTACAGACACAAATTCCATAAAATTTGCAAATCCTTCATTGAGCCAGAGATCATTCCACCATTCCATGGTGACTAGGTTTCCAAACCACTGCAAGAGAAAACATCTGATAGCAGAGATTTTCAACTGTTTTAAATTAATCCTCTGGTGCCTTCATTACACTGAAGAATCCACTGACTAGTGCAGCTATCAAGTTCATGTATAAAATTAGTGATAACTTACCTGGTGAGCAAGTTCATGGGCTATAACCAAGGTAATTCCAAGTCTACTTGACGCTGAGGATTTTTCAGGATCGTATAACAAAGCAGATTCCCTGTATGTAATCAATCCCCAATTTTCCATTGCACCAGACTGAAAATCGGGAATAGCTGCAAGGTCTGCAAATACATTTTGAAAAAGTTGTCCCTCATACTTGCTCACTCCATTTATAAATTCACAAGTCAACTTTGAAAGTAAACCTATACATAGGTATGTTTCGTTTGCATGTATGTGTAACTTAGACCAACATTTCTATCAAAAGTAAAGTAGCGAGTTTACCTTGCTTAGGCAGAGGATATGGAATGCTAAAATATCCCTCATAGAAGTCTAACAGTTTTACTGCTGCATCCAAGGCATAATCCAGTTGGTTGATCACATGTGGTACAGCATATACTGAAACCTAAAATCATCACCAACAACAAAACACAAACATTGATGAATTCTGAACTCCAACGTAAGAAAATATAAAAGATAATTAATTTGTTAACACCTTAAAATGAGAGTAAAGTTGAAAGGTATTCAACATTTGATTTAGCTTTTCCTACCTTCTGTGCATAGGTAAACTCCTGTAAAAACCAATGGCAGAGGATATGTTTCTTAGGAAGACATAGTCCTGATCCATTCAAATTAAAGGACTCCGAAGGTGGATCTTAATTTAGCAAAAAATACACTAACAATGGCAGTGACAGTATCTATATCTTATATTTATATAATTTTAACCTTGTCAAACCCTGGAATCAAGAAAATTTTATTTTGTGGAGGTTGCTTGTGGAGATTCTGACTAAGGATCAGGCAGAACTTTCTGACGGTAAGAGCTGTTCAACAGTGGAATGGTCTCCCTCGGGAGGTGATGCTCTCTCCTTCCTTAGAGGTTTTTAAGCATAGGTTGGGTGGCTATCAACTGCAGAAAGTTGAGCTAGATGACCCTCAGGTATGGCCGTGGCCAAGTGGGGGCAGAGGAGCAGTTGGCTCCCCTAGATCAAGTAAAACAATAGAAATACTGACCAATCATATTGGTTCTATCCTGCCCCCCTAACAAAGTCGTGCCACTCCCTAACAAAATTCTTGTCTATGCTCATGCTCTCAGGGCACTTTCCAAATCAACAATTCCATGATTCTATAGGGAAGAGCCACTGTGGTGGGTAGAGAGTTGAATTTGGACAGGGGCCAAGTTCAAATGTTTGCTTAGAAATGAAGTACACAGGATTACCCTGGGGCAGTGGCTGTATATATCTCATACTAAGCTACCTCATGGTGTTTTAGTGCAGATAAACTGAACGTCTAACTAGGAAAGATGAAGTGCCCTGTGGCTGCCTTTATTATTATTTTTTAATTTAAAGGGACATTATCTCATTATCCAGATGCTCAGTCTTTTTTGCAACTGCATGTACTCAAGCTTTTTAATTTTTATCCCAGCAGTTTAGAGAATTAAGCATTACTGGTACACATTTCTACCAACAAATGTAAACAGCTGTGCAATGGCTGCTATCCATATAACTGATGCTTAACAAATGGAGCATGACCACTGCAAGTCTAAACTTTTGCTTCTTATAGCATTGTAATAGAAGTTTTGAGAACTACTGAAAAAATATTTCAAATTCTATTGGGTTGGATCCAGAGTTAGTCACAACCAATATAAGCACCATTGATTTCAATGGATCTACTCTAAGTATGACTAAGTCTAGCTCTAACCCATAATAATTTCTTTAAAACCTTTCTAGGCTATAATTACTTTAAAAACTGAAACTGATACAATTTTAAAATATCAATATGCAACACTTCAGTTGATATGAAAAGTTTACCTTAATTCCACGGGAAGTCATCTTGGAAACGGATTTGAAATCTGAAACAATGAAGGCCACTAGGTAAGTGCTCATCTTTACACTGACATCAAAACGGTCTTCAATGAGCTGCCCTCCAATGTTTACGGATTCCACCTAAAAAATGTAAAAACTATTACATTTCAGCTCTAGCTCTGAAGTACATTCATTACTTGCGCGCGCACACACATACACTATATATTATCTCCCTCATAGCTCTTTTAAGGCTTAAATGCTATGATCTCCATTTCACAGTTGCAAACCTACATCTAAGAAGAAGCTAGAAACAGATCAGTTAAGAAGGGCAACCTAGCAGGAGGGAATTGCCCCCTATTTTTAGCCCTACTCAACAGATTTACACTTTTCCAGCACATGAATATATTCATTTTTAAATTCTGCTTTGCTTTCTTATGTGAGCACCAAAAGTGAACACAACATGAGCATAAACTCCTATGAGATGTGGTTTATAGTGTACAACGGTAATGCTTTCTACGTTACTTTGCTTTATCTTGCTCAACTAGGCAGATCAAAGAATACAAAGTATACACCTACAATGGGCATATTGGATAGTGCAAGATGTTTCGGTTCTCTTATGATCTTAATAGAAAATTTAGCTTTGAATGCAGGCTCATCAAAGCAAGGGAAAGCCATACGTGCAGCTGTTGGTTCAAACTGTGTTGCTGCAAGCACCCTGGAATTAAGAAAAAGAATACATGACATATATGCTTTGTTAGTAGTACAGTACATAGTAGTACAGTAAAAATATTCAAAGATGAACATTTCACCTAATGAATAGAAATCAGCTTGCATTTCTTCATTGAAGAAAGAGATATTTAAAAAACTTTTAACAGTGTATTAAGAAGCAGATTCCATTATGCTAATGAAATTTACTTTGATATAAATATGCATATGACTGCAACCTAAAGGTGCTTCCAGACAGGTATTTAATGTGGGATTGGAGCTCCTCACATATGCAAGTTTTTTGCGTGTGTTTTGCAATTCTATATGACACGAACTTTATAAACATAGAAGCAATGAATCATAGGAAACAGGAAGGTCAAAAAGATACATACAAATCTAAATGAAAATAGACTTACCTTACTTCTCCTTCTGGAGTTCTATATGAGCTTTTATAGAATCCATGAAAACTGTCTGAGAGATTAGCAGAATACTCAATGCTTATAATGTACTTGTGCTCAATTTGCAGTGGTTCAGTAGCAACGAGTGCAATCTGTTCACATGGTGGGTATTCTAAAACAGTCACTTCTTTATCAGCATCAGGGGATCCTGTTGCTCCTTGGATGGTAGCTTTGGTGATCTGGAGATATTTGCTGTGCAGGATGACTGAGCTAGTTTGTTCAATTACCATAATCTCTATTTTGGCCAATCCAGTAAAAGTTAAAGTGGTGAGATTTGGATGAATAAGAAGATCATAATGAACTGGGACGACATGCTTGGGAAGCCTACTTTTATTCCAAGGAAATTGATTACTTCCACCTCCAGTGCATGAATCTGTTGTTTGGCTATTGAGATTACAGCTCAAAAATGGAACAAGACTTAAAATGACTAGCAATAGAAACATTTTCAGCTTCTTCAAGGCAACTGTATAATCTGGAAGCAGCAATCTCAGTGCCAGGTCGTTATTGTATCCAGTGACAAATCTAATAAAGAAACATTATTAAATTAATAGAAAAACCTTTTAAAACCTCTTTGACTACCACCTATGGCTTTCCCTATCAATGCAATCTTTTGTGTCAGAAAAACAACATCAACAGTGCAGAATTCCATGCACTTTGGATTTATAAATTGGAGACTGAAGAAGCACTTCCATTGCATCATACATGTCTTATTCAACTGCTCTGATCTGAATAACTTGCCCTTCTACAAATGCCATGATGATGTCTGTTCTGCATTTGCAAGGAACTGAACTTCTAGTGTGGTGGCACCTATACTTTGATACTCCCTGCCTATTGATAGTAGAGGCAGGTGCCTTTGCTACATTATTTCAGATGTCTACGGAAAACTTTTCATTTTAGCAAGCCTACCCAGATATGCAACTAGCACTGTGTATACCCCATACTGTACATTTAAGAAACAATAATGGAAAGCACCACTGCACCCCAAATTCTAAGAACTGTAGTTTGCTAAGCTGCTGGGAATTGCAGCTTTGAGGGGTAAACAACAATTCCCAAGATTCTTTGGGGGAAGACATGGGCTATGAATTTGCTTTCAAAGTTTGGTGTGTGCACAGTCTAAGTCATCTTATGTTCGTTAAAAAAAGTTTTTACAGATTTTCACATAGACCACACAGAGCATTGTGATAATCTGTAAAACTTTCAAAATAAATAAAATATGCACAGCAGGTATGTGCACAAGTCTAAGGCTTGTTTCTGCAGCCCCATATGCCAAGCACTCAGTCCCAGGGATACACATGAAACCCCTTGGGGCAGACTAGAAGCCAGTAGTTCTTGGTCTGTCCTCATTTTACTGCCAACTAATTCCACCAAAGCGAGCTTTTAGCACGATGGGGGGTGGGGTGGAGAAGCAACTTTTCCTCAACTCCAGGTAGAGTTTTAATTTTCGGCCATTTTTGTCGTTGCAGCTGCCTGCTTATTCCACAGCTCAAGCACCTGAGCTTCCCCCTGACCACCCCCTCAAGATTCCTGGGAACTGTAGTTTCAAGGTGCTGGGAAAACATAGCTCCCTGTGAAGGGGTAAACTACAATTCCCATGATTCCGTGGGGGAGAAAACATGTGTGGCGGGCTGCGGGCGAATCCCTGGACTGACTATGACGGCGAAAGGTACAGGGGTGGGGTTAGGGGCGACGCACGCGGCCAGGCCCATCCGACACCTTGCCCCCAAACCCGGCCTGGGCCTCCTGCGCTGCGCCTCAAAAAAAGGGGGCGAGGCGGCGGCCTGCTGAGGGTGAGCATGCGCAGTGGAGCGTTCTTGCTTCTACTGCGAAGAGAGGTGCGCGCCAAAGCTAGGCCCCTTCGGCGGAGAGGCCTCCGCCTCCCCTGCGCCCCCTTCCCTTATCCCGCGAGCGGTACCTGCTCTGCCGGCTCCCGCAGCGCTGGCACGGCCCCCCGTACCTATTCGGAGGAAGGGAGCGTGAGGAGGCCGCCGCCGCCGCAGCCCCTGCCTCTTCTTCTCCCTCAGAGCCGGGGGAGCGAAAGCGAAAGCGAATTTCTCCCCTCGCTCCGCGTCTCGGTGTTTGTGGATCTCCGCCTTTTGCGCCCTTTTGCCCGGCGGCAGGAGCCTTTGCACCAGGGCGAGCAAGCGGCGTTTGCAAGCCCCGCTGTAATACCGTTAATTTATATAGATTACTAACTACGACGTCGAGGAAGCAATTCTATTTTATCCGCACCTGCTTCTGAAGCGTATCGTCCCAACGTTACAACCTTTGCTGGCGGAAGATCAGCTTCCTGCTCGAGCAGGTTTTGAGTTTCAAAAAGAAAAAGGGGAAATGTACCCAAGCAAAGCGCTTGTTGCTGCTTCTTTCTCTCTCTCCCCCTTTTTTTTTTGGCGTTCACAGCTGCAGCCTTAAGATAGTCCCTTATTTGTAGAGAGCCTATGATTAGTTTTGTCGTGGTCCAGTGTTGGACGTACAGTATGTTCCTTAAGCAGTAAGCAGTTCCTTGAGCAGTTTGAAATGGTTCAATTGTATTGCACGGTTTTATGATCAGGCTGTTTGCCCTGGATACATTTGGGAGAAAAGTAAGCTATAAGCAGTGTTTTTAGGGGAAAAAAGGGAAAGGTTTTGGTACTTACCATGAAGTTGTTACATAATATAACAACAACAACTTATAACAACAACAACTACTACTACAACTTATTATTTATGCCCTGCCTAAATGGGTTGGTTTCCCCAGCCACCCTGGGCTGCTCCCAACAGAATATTAAAAACACAATAAAACATCAAACATTAATAACTTCCCTAAACAGGGCTGCCTGCAGATGTCTTCTAAAAGTAAGTGCCATACTTCTAACATTTGGAAAAAAACTGTGCCGGTACTTCGTACCCTTGAGTACCCCCATAAGAAAAAGCACTGGATATTATTCTGAATATCCAGCGGTGAATGGGATAGCTATATATGGTGACACTGTTTCATAGTTCTTGATCACATTTCTGTTTTCTTCCGCTCAAGACTGTACGTGGCTCTCCCCCTTCCTGTTTTATCCTGACAGTAATCCTGTGACAGGCGATGCTGAGAAATAGCGCGACTAGAACTAGGTCGCTTGGAGCTTCATGAGTAAGGATTTGAACCTGGATCTTTCCTGTCCTACTCTGACACAAGCTAATACATCATACTGGCTCTCTAGCACCCATTATTTTTAAATTGGCTCTGGCACAATTAAAATGTTAGGGAGTCTGCAAATGGGCAAAAGGCTGCTATTTTCCTTCTTCAAACCAAGTTAATGCCGCCCAGAGTGGCTGGGGAAAACCAGCCGGATTGGTGGGGTATAAATAATGAAATAATAATAATAATTATTATTATTCCAACATTTGAAGGGGGTGCAGAGAGAGAAACAAAGAGCATTTGAACCGTCTCCGTCCCTCCTAGTGTTTTTCACTGGCACTGGGAACTGAAATGGGGTGTATCTGCGGTACAGAGCCATAAACTCCTATGCTCCAGCTTCTTGCATGACTGCAAACTCTTTTCAGTTGAGAAGTCAGCAAAGGCTGCTTTGAGACTGTTACTATTTTGTGGGTAGTATTTAAAGTGAATTTGACGTTCTTGCACAACAAATCTGCTCCCCATCTCTCTCCAAAAGCAGATTTTTATTTTTTATTTTTGGTAAGAATGACTCTTCAAAAAGCAGTGAACATAGAAAACTCCTGCAAACTTTGAGCAAACAAATTGGGATGAATGCTCAATGAATAGGACATTTGGAAGCAATCACAGCCCTACCACTTCCTCTCGTGTGTTGAAATATCTGTCAGGATTCCACAAGATACCCAAACAAGAAATTTATTTATTTATTAAATTTCTATATCACCCTTCATCCAAGAATCACAGGGCGCTTTACAACATAAAAAACACAAAAATACATAACATGGTAACAAACAAATACAGCTTTCCCGCCCTCGCCTCCACAGTTTAAAAGGTCCCAGATTGTTTAATTAGACAACGGCCAGGAGGAAAAGGAATGTTTTTGTAATGTACTGTAATTCCTTTCTGAGATAGTAATGAGGGGTACATTTGAATAGCCATACAGATTAGTTTCTGTATTGTAGGATATTCACATAGGACATTTCAGCTCGTTGCCACCAGAGGTAGCTCTTTTCCTATTCCTACGATGGAGCCATGAACTTAATGAATTAGGAAGAAAATGTACAGTAGCGTGAAAGAAAAAAAACAGCCAGCTATTTCACTTCCTGCTATTGTAACTGAAATAGGCAGTCATATATTACAAGTTAAGGAAATAAATGCATGATTTCAAAAATTAAAGATGCTGCAGTATCAGTAAGTTAATTATTAAATGGAAACAGCAGGCTCTTACGTTCACAGTTGTTTCCCTCGTCCCAAGTATCTGTTCTTATCCTATAATACTAACACATCATAAGGCTTCCAGGCAAGGACAGTACAGTGTTACCTTGGTTCTTGAACTTAATCCGTTCCGGAAGTCCGTTCCAAAACCAAAACATTCCAAAACCAACGCATGCTTTCCCATAGAAAGTAATGCAAAACGGATTAATCCATTCCAGGCTGTTGAAAAACCACCCCTAAAGCGCTTCCCCCACCACTCCAATCAGTGCAATCTTTCAATCTCTCTCGATCTCTCATCAAAGCGGCTCAGCTGGCGCAACACTAAAAATGGAAGCTCATTTTTCGACTTTCAAAAAAATTCGAGAACCGAAACGCTCACTTCTGGAACCAAGGTACCACTGTATAATATTGGCACCAAATAAATGTTTGATAGCAGTGATGGTGATGAAGTAGGTACATGAATAATTTAAAACTGGTTTTAACTGAGCTGGAATACAGTATCTGCGTAGTGCTAAATCAGAAACCAGAAAAGGGGGATGGAAGAGTTCAAATATTTTAAATTTTACAGTTTTAATCTTAAGATCCAGTCTTATAATGAATGCGCTCGGGGGTGGTGGTGGTCAGGACTGTGACTTAGACCAGGCATAGGCAAACTCGCCCAGTTGTTTTGGGACTGCAGCTCCTATCCCTAGCTAACAGAACCAGTGGTCAGGGATGGTGGGAATTGTAGTCTCAAAACATCTGGAGGGCCAAGTTTGCCTATGCCTGACACTAGCAGATGCATCTGAAGTAGGCTGATACCAGATGGATGGATGGATGGATAGATTATGCTACAAAAATGCATGCTACCCTGTATAGAATGGATGGTGTAGTTGAGATTCCTGTATTGCAGAGTGTTGGACAAGAAGACCCTTGGAGTCCCTTCCAACTTTACTATTCTATTGTTCTAGTGCTACTACACCCTGCCAAGCAAATGATTGGTGCTTTTGCTGATAGTGGCAGGGGATATATTGGCGTGTAGCAGTAGTCACACAGCCTGCTGTTTCCACAAGGGTCTCTAGATCAAGGCAAGATATGTCATTTGGTGTTTTCGTTGTTTTCAAGAGACGTCATTCTCCATCCATTTGTACAATGTGTATGCATCTCTGGGAGGCCAAGATCAGAGATTCTTATAAAGTCAAGGAATATTGTCTTCTGTACGGGTGTTTTTCATTTAAAATGTGTGCAATGAAGTACAGAGATTAAAGTACCTTTTCCAGGGAACTATTTCCTGAAGTGAGAAGGTCAGAACGTTCATGAATTTCAAAGGGGATCACTCATGCACCAAGGCTTCATTAAACATTATTATTCTGAAATAGCTTTATAGTGTGGGCCTGTCAATTACCTGGCATTAATCTTTTCCAGGGAAGAAGGCAAAATATGTTCAGAGCTCTCAAGAGCCTTCCATCTGGGAGCTGTCTGTCTGTCTGTCACCACTTGAAAGCAATTATGATTGTTCCAAAGGAATGAGTAGAATCAGAGTACCCTTTGGTTAAACCTTGCAGCCATTTGGACTTGATTACTGATTTAAATACTTTCACCTCTGGCTGTCTGCTTACAGGTTATTTGGAAGGATCAAAAAAGGCTTCTGTGGCAGTAAGGCATTATTAAATTGTAAATCTAGTTAAAATGTTTTAACTTTATAGCATCAGTGTGATAGTAAGCATACTGCATACTGCCCCGTGCCCATGGTCCTGTTGTCGTTTCTGGGATCTTCAGATAAAACCTTTATATGGAAGCACTTAAAAAAAATACTCTAGAAGAATTGCTGCAATTGCTTTTAAGTCAGATGCTATCTCGGAACCTAAATAAGTGGTCGTACCTGAAAGATAATCTCACATCTTGAGATTCACCTTGAGATTCACTCGATCACTGTGCTCTGCATGGTCAGGATATCCTTTCTGCACAGTGTAGAAACAAATTTCAATGGGAACAAATGTAAGGCTGTATCCAGTTCTGGGTGCCACAGTTTAAGGATACAGTGGTACCTCGGGTTGCAGATGCTTCAGGTTACAGATGCTTCAACTGACAGACTCCACTAACCCAGAAATAGTACCTCAGGTTAAGAACTTTGCTTCAGGATGAGAACAGAAATTGCGTGGCGGCGACACGGTGGTAGCAGGAGGCCCCATTAGCTAAAGTGGTACCTCAGGTTAAGAACAGTTTCCGGTTAAGAGCAGATCTCCAGAACAAATTAAGTTCTTAACCCGAGGTACCACTGTATTGATAAGCTGGAACTTTTGTAACTTACGGCACCCAAGATGATCAAGGTGCCCCGCAAGACAAATGCCTCGCAATACAAAAAACTCGCTAGACGAAAGTTTTTTCCGTTCGCGATTTGCCTCGCAAGACGAATTTCCCCTATGGGCTTGCTTCGCAAGACGAAAACGTCTCGCGACTTTTTTTCTTTGACTAAAAACAAAGACATGTTTTGTTTATAAAGTTAATTTATTTTCCCTTAAATTTTTGAACTGCTCTTTACAGTATGTGTGACTTTAAAGAGCAGTTAATAAACTGTTGTTGTACCAAATTTGGCTTTGTTTGGACTTTTTTTGACCATAGGAACGCATTAATTGATTTTCAATGCATTCCTATGGGATTTCGTGCTTCGCAAGACGAAAAATTCGCTAGACGACAAAAATTGCGGAACGAATTAATTTCGTCTTGCGGGGCACCACTGTACTTGAGGTCCCTTCCAACTCTGATTCTATGATTTGGGCCTTTATTATTTATTAAATTTATATACCTCCCTTCCTCAAGAGACCACAAGGCAGGTGGCAACATAAAACACAAAATGCATAATAGTAAAAGGGAGGGGGACTACAATAACCCCCCCAATAGATTAATAGCTGAAGGCCTGGTTGAAAGAGGGATATTTTAACATGGCACCTAAAGATATAACGAAGGCGCCAGGCAAACCTCCCTGAGGAGAACATTCCACAAATGGGGAACGACCACAGAAAAGGCCCGTTCTTGTGTTAGCACCCTCTGGACCTCTTTTGGAGGTGGGGGCTTTAATATTATGGAATCTGCCCTGAGGAATTCCCTTCATTTGAATATGAGAGATAGACATTATCTTGCTTTTCTTTTCAGTTCCTGCTGAATACCTCCATCTTTCAACAAACAGTTTAAGTTGAGATCTTCCCCAATACAGTCTGCATCTGTATTGGAATTGTTTTTAAGATGTTTCTGTTGCTTTAACTCTTGTTGTTTGCCACCCTTTGGGAGGAAGTGCAGGATATAAATTTAATAAATAAACCCTTTCTAACTGAATGGCCAATGGTGGCAGCTCAGACAAGTTCTAGGAGAGAATGCTATAAATGCCTCCTCATCCACAAGCTTGCCTGATAACCTTGAATGACTTGTTGTCTCTCATCCTTCATTCCCTATCAGTGTAATTGAGATAACTGCCGGCTTATTCACAGAAAGTCATTCTGTATTCTTCTGAAGCACAATAAACTAAAGTAACAAAATCTTAACCATCTTGAAATTAGATCTTGCATTGTTGAAGTACTTCTCACCTGTTAAGATCATTGTGTTAGTGGTAGTTGTGGACAGTTTTGTCCTAGCCACAGCTTATTTATATTCTGAAATATGTCCAACTGAATTGTCTTCAAGGGCAGCTCTGCAGACAATCTGGAAACTTTGGTTAGTATAAAATGTATACTTTGGACACCTCAAATAGGAACTGCTCTGCGACATATCTGAAACATATCATGTGTTTAAATCCTCAATTTGCATTCTTAATAAAATTTGAAGCAAGTGTAAAATAAGCAGATACATCATAATATTTCCGTGCAAGGTTAATTTTTATATACCATTTCCTTGCACATCTTTCCTGTGCCAGGGTGTTTACAATAAAGATGCAATAAATTTCACGGCTGAAGTGAAGTTTATTCATTTTCATACCCACTTACTTGTATGTTGTTGTCATTGAGGCGTGTCTGACTCTTTGTGACCCCATGGACCAGAGCACGCCAGGCACTCCTGTCTTCCACTGCCTCCCGCAGTTTGGTCAAACTCATGTTAGTAGCTTCGAGAACAGTAGCACTCAAATGCTTTACTAAAATACAGCAAGTCAGAGCATGTCCCCGAAGGCCTGTTGTCTTGGGAAAAGAAGACAAAACAAAATTGTACTACTTATATTGGTAGAAGTGCTGCTTGGGGGGGGGGGAAATGCCCCTTTTAAGTTTGGTGACAGTAGCTTCAGAAAACAGTTTGTCAAAATGGTTTTTAGAAAACATTCTAAATGGATTGGGTGTGATTTATTTTTCAGAACTTAGGTACTGTGAATTCATGCGAAGCTTTTTTTGGGGTGGGTGGGAACTGTTTCAGAATATTATAGGGCAACAGTCATTAAGGATCATAGAATTGTAGAGTTGGAAGGGACCCCAAGGGTCATCTATTCCAACCCCCTGCAGGAATCTGAAGCATCCATGGCAGATGGCCATCCAAACTCTGCTTATAAACCTCCAAGGAAGGTTGACTGAATTCACCATGAGAATGAGAAATTGGTGGGGGCAGTAGGTTCAACGGCTTACAGTCAGAAAATGGGTTAAACAGACTGATTTTAAACTTGGTAGTGCAGGAGAGTAAGTTTGAGGATGGGTCCATGTATTATCTGGAGTCAAAGGATAAGAAATGTTGAACTAGTTAAATGTGTGGTGTGACTGGGGGAAATGGAGTGGTGTGCATTTTTTTCTTCTTCCATACACTTTGCTAGGGTGATTTTGGGGGAAATATTTCCCCGTACTATGGCTTTGGGGAAATGGCTTGTTGTGTTGGGTTAAGGGAAACATCTAATTGAAATAATTAAGCAATGTAAAGACTACATTTTGAACCTGGAAATAGCTTGGTTTAAGCAATTAATAATAAAATTGTGTAAGCCACCGAAAGGATGCTTTGAATCTGGAAATGGTATGGTTCTGATCCAAAGACGTGTGTAGCAGCATGCTGGGTTTTGCAGACACGTGCAGCTGCCCAACAGATGGCCGGCATGGCCAGCTCTGACAATGCCACTTACTTGTCAGAAAGTGGAGCAAAGTACTGGGACCTGCATTTAATCCCCATCGCACTTCCAAACAGATGGTCGGCGCTGTCAAAGCTGACAGAATTGACAGCCTTTTAAGTACTGCAAGTGCAATCCCTATCCAGCAGCTATTTCTTTATTGATTGAACATTTATTAGTCAGCTTTGCATAGCAAAGGCAACTTTAAAAGTACAAACCAAATTTGAAAAAGAAAAACCTTTAGAAAACAGAATTTCAAAACATTGTAAATGAAGACAAACAACAGCAAAATGTTAAGACCAGCAAGGCACAATAAGTTATCAAGGATCATGTGAATACTTGGGAGTGGGGTATGTGGGTTTCTGATTTTCTAAGAACATTTAAGTTCCTGTGCTTATAGTCACTTTGTCCATAATAAGGAAGTGACTGTAGTCTACAGTTTATCCCAAAGCATCATACCTAAGAAGTCCAGCTGCTGCTGTAGGGAACACTTTGACCTGTTGTTATCAATGGGATGATCAAAGAAGCTTAAAGCTAAAGGAAAGGGACCCATGACCATTAGGTCCAGTCGTGACCGACTCTGGGGTTGCGGCGCTCATCTCGCTTTCTTGGCCAAGGGAGCTGGCGTACAGCTTCTGGGTCATGTGGCCAGCATGACTAAGCCGCTTCTGGCGAAACAGAGCAGCGCACGGAAATGTTGTTTACCTTCCTGCCGGAGCAGTACCTATTTACCTACTTGCACTTTGACATGCTTTCGAACTGCTAGGTTGTCAGGAGCAGGGACCGAACAACGGGAGCTTACCCCATCGCGAGGATTCAAACCGCCGACCTTCTGATCGGCAAGTCCTAGGCTCTGGTTTAACCCACAGCGCCACCCACGTAGTATGTAGTTTAAAAGAGATACAGAGAAATCATTGGTGGGTCTTTACTGAGATTTCAAAATCCTGAGGATGGGCAAGATAATATTGTTAGGCATTTCAAGATCATGTTGTTTGGCATAGAATTGTAGAGTTGGAGGGGACCCCATGCAATGCAAGAATCTCAACTAAAACATCCATGACAGAACTAAAAAACTACCAAGGAAGGGGAGTCACTTATCACCTCCCATGTGAGACCATTCCTGTTGAGCAGCTCTTACTGTCAGAAAGTTCTTCCTGGTGTTTTGTCGGAACCACCTTTCTTGTAACTTGAATCCATTGTTTTGGAACCTAGTGTCTGAAAACAAGCTTGCTCCATCTTCCATGTGATAGGCCTTTAGATATTTGAAGATGGTTAAGTGCTTTAGGTCTGTATTGTTGGCATCATGCTTTCGAAGCCTATGTTGTTAAGAGCTGTTACTTCACAGTTGTCTGCCTGTACATCAGAAATATGATGTAGATGGTAAATTTAGCTATTTGCAAACAGAAACAATTATTTGCCAGGGCTTTTTACTGTCACAGTATTAATATTGGAAGCCTCCTCTTGGTCTGCAGAGGGCAGCAGAGTGGGGGAGAAGAGGGTAAATTCTGAACATTGGCTATCATCCAGATATTTTACATTCTTTTTGATGGCTGAGAAGAACCCATGAAAAACAGTAGCTTGGTCTACCTTTCATCAAACACCACCGGGTATATTTTCAATGCAAATTTTGAGGATTAGCCGTGATCTTCTTGCTCACTTTTGACTACAGTCGGATTTCAAGCTACCGTGTTGAATTCCATTTCAGTTTCATTCTCTCTTATTTTCCAGTTCTTCTATAACGCATGGTGGTTGTTTTCCTCCTTTGTGAAATGAACGCCAAAAAGAAGCACTCTTTATCATCTGAGGTACATTGTGCTCATTTGTCGACTGTCAAGAGTTGTCTCCATAAACTACATCCTGTTAATTTCTAAAAGCCACGGATCTTATGATCCAAATTCTCTGTTGAATGCAGCCATGTAGTGGTTGTCCCTATGACCGTAATCTGTCATGACTATTTAGTTCTATACAGTTCAGAACAACATTTTTCAAGGCTACCTGTCAGTTCCTGTAGGATTGTACTGGTGCTTGCAGCAGACGTAAGCTTTCCTACTCTTGCGTTTTCCTCTCCCTGACAAGGGCTGAGCGAGTTTGAGCAGCTTAGCTGCACTCCCTTGCCTAGGAGGGCCTTAGTGAATTCCACTTCCTGGTTGGCAGAGGCCAAATAAAGAACCAGGAGGAAGGCAGGAAATACGACCTAAATAATCTTGTAGATCAGAGCTTTACAAACTGTGTCATGACACCTTGTCATCTGCAGTGTGTAGGTTTGCCCGGGGCTGGGAAGGGGTTAATTTAACCTGCGGTTTGCTAGTAAAACTGAATTACTGTGTAGCAAAATGATGCATATCTAAAACGTGTGTCACCAGCAGGAAAAGTTTGGAAAGCTCTGCTGTAGAGACATTTCTATTTAAAAATTGCAATAGTTTCCAATGATCTAGTGAAATTTATGTTGGAAGCAGAACTGTAAGGATGCTATGGGCCTAACTGGATGAATCGTATGCGAGATTATGAATGATTATTAGATGATAATCAACACCATGTAAGTTTTTAACTATTTGGCATGATTTTATTACTATGCAAATAAAGAGCACCCCCAGACAGAAACTGCTGGCACAACATAAAATATTTTTGTATGTATTGTGAGGCTCCACTCAAATTCCTCTCTTCTTTTCCTCTTCCATTTGTTCATTTTTGAATGGTGCTAATTTCCTAATGTCTTGTGTATACTTTGCAATGAGGAAAAACATGATTGGATAAATGTTCTGCAAACTGATGCATATTTGGGATGGTTCTTTTTCTGATGCCAGACTTAAATGTTGAGTTTAGCATATTTTGTAAGCCACTTTGGGAATGGTTATAAAACAGAATATGATAAATAATACCCACTCACACCATGTGGGGAGCCACTTACACAAAATTGCCACAAGATGCTCCACTCATGTGGTTGAACTACAGTACAAGTTGTACAAGCAGTACAAGCTGCCCTTGCAGCCTGCTGCATATATAAATTGGGCCACTAAATAGGTAACAGTTAAATTTCCATTAACCATATATTTACAGAAACCGCTGCCGGGTTTTACTACCAGTTGGTAACATTAGCATGCAGATTTGCAGCAGGTGACAATTTCTCTCTGCTTTATTCCACAATGTTTAGCCTTCATAAAATATTTAATGTTAAAATTTTATCTGTCCTGTCATCCTAAAATCCCTCTTGGGTTTTAAATAATCCATTTTCTCACTGCTTAGTAGGGATACTGTTACAGTCAGTGTAACTAGAGGAAATATGATGCCAAGAAAGAGTGTGATTGTATGCACACTGGTGCACAGACATAAAGTAGTGCTTCCTGGGAGTTGTATATGGGATGAAGGGTTGCTGTACTCCTTAAATCATTTAAATCAGGAACAATATTGTTGGGATGCACTGGCAGGTGCCAACATCATTCCAGACATAGTGTACACCCCAACCTCACAACTGCACCAGCAATTGGTCCAGTCTGTACCGTGGGTTGCTATCTGGTCACATATTAGCATGAATTTCCTGTGAAATCAGTCTCCAGAATGGTGAAGATAGCATGGGATTGGTTTACAGACTGAAATGTATAGATTATTTTGATAGGAATAATATTTCTCCTTCCTCCTCAATCTCTGATGTTGTGGCTTTTCGTCACATCTATTATCATCTCCATGCTCTGTTCAAGCAGGGCAGAATTATCTACACATGCGGTAGGTAGATGGGCAGCCCAGAGAAGAACAAAATCATGTTTGCTCTAACATCCTGCAAGCATAGATGGGGGGTGGTGGTGTCTGGAACTGGCAGTTGCCTTTCCTGGATTGCTAAATGCCAAGACCAAAGCATTTATGCAAAGTGCCACGAAAGCTCAAAATCCCCCAAATCAGTCCTGAAGCTATAAATGAAGAAGTAGTTGTCATTACTGTAGTTACTTCCAAATATTTAGCTACAGCTAAAACGTTTGTGACTTTCTTAAGGCAGATATCCAAAGCGCCATGCTTGCTGTTCTAACTTGCTCATGGCAGTAGCTCTCTTCAACTTCCTTTATCTATTAGAAGCCCTTCATAGCCTGTTCTAGTCAGGAGGGCACCAGAGGGCCACCCTGTGAGGCACAATACTGCTTCTGCCCCCAGGTATGTGTGACATGCTTCCTGTTTCTGCATGAAGGACTTTGGATCCCCGGCACAATATGCTATCTTCACCTGTTTGTAAAGCAAACAAGATCACTGTGAAACTAGTTATCTATTGTATTTGTGTTAACTATCTTCTTGGTGAAATTGTTTGCCTTCCTTGCAATATTTGTTCTTCTACTGTGCTAGTACTACAGATTCTTGTTTCACTCATGGGCATAGCTTCGGGTTGCAAGGGGGACAACTGCCCCTCCTAAATGAAGTAAATAAATAAAAACGCTTACCTAACTGACCAATTGCATTACAGATTACTTGGTTCTGTCTCCACAACATAAAGCCTGCCCACCCTAAAATAAATGATAGCTACGCCCATGGTTTCACTGTGTATATTTTTTACCATGAACATGAGTTACACATTATACCCTACATAAAAAGTTTCCTTGTCTGTCACTGGTGATCTTGGGATACTGAAGAAATTCAGAGTTAAAAACTGGCAGCTGATAAGACAAGGTTTGATACAATAGCACCAAACTAATTCGGTATCAATTAACCAGTTCTGTTGTGTACCATCTCATTCTTTTTAAAAAAATTATTTAGATTTTTAGGTTTACAAACAATCATAATCATAGACAGACAATTTCCATAAGTTCCCTTTGACTTCCCTCCTCCCCTTTTGTGGTTCCTCATGTTAACTTTTCCTCTTGCCTCTTCTCTGTTAATCCAATTCTATTAAATCTTCAATAAAACCATAGTCCAACTTTTAACAACAAGCATCATTCCAATCCTAATAATAATTTTAATTGTTTACAATTATTTTTTAAGCAGCCTCACGTTACTACACTGGACTGGCCATTTTCTTGCTCGTTTCTTGTGATCCAGTTAAACACCTCTTATAAAAGGATGATCATTGATTATCAGTTGATGGGACACAAGTGGGGAGAGTACAACCATACCTTGGAAGTCGAACAGAATCCATTCAGGAAGTCCATTCGACTTCCAAAGTTTTCGAAAATCACATTGCGGCTTCTGATTTGCTGCAGGAAGCTCCTGCAGCCAAACAGAAGCCAAGGAAGCCCCGTCGGACGTTCGGGTTCCAAAAGAACATTTGCAAACTGGAATAATTGCTTCCGGGTTTGCAGCGTTTGGGAGCTAGAATGTCCGAGTTCCAGGGCGTTCGGGATCCAAGGTATGACTGTACTGTTGTGTCCTGGTTGCAGGCTTCACATGGACATCTGGTTGGCAATTGTAAGAACAGAATGCTGGACTAGATAGGCCTTCAGCAGGGCTCTTCTTGAGGTTATGATTCATGATTCATCATGATTCATGGATAAGTCTTATCAATGGCTACTAGCCATTATGGCTGTGTATTATCCATGGGGGAGCCCACAGGAGAAGGTCAATGGTTCACTTACATTACAATAAAGAATACATTTAGTAGTAAGCACACTCACATCCTGAGGCTTAGAGTGATCTCTGAGACCGCTCTTATTGAGGATGGATGCCACGCCAGGACAGCACTTTTACGGAAAAGAGCTTTCCTGGTCCAGCAGACAGCTCATCTCCATGCTGCTTGTTCTGATGTAGTGATGCTGCTTCTGTAAATGATACAAGATTTGGAAACCCTAGAAATACAATGACAATATAAACAGAGGTATTGTGGTACTTGGGTGGTGAGTTTGGGGTGTTCCTGGTTTTTGAGAGGTAGGTGGGGACAGTGGCCAAAAACAGAAATGAAAAGTGCTGCCATGGTTCTCAGGAAATGGGTAGCAAAAATTGCTTTCTTGGGAAACAGAAACTTACTTGCTACAGGATTGATCAGTTGAAAGTAGAAAGGAAAAGTAGTGTTTTCCTGTATTAGGTTGTTAGAGAAAGCAAAGAAGCAGAGCTGTTGCTCTTTTTTTAGCTATGGATATCTGCAACTACTTCAAGAAGCAGAAGATAGCTAGAAGGCCTCAGACACATACCTGAGGACTGCCCATGGCACCAGAATTTTGGTTCATCTCAAGAGACCAATGTGGGTATCAGCCATAATGCAGTCTGGGACATATTCCCCTTTGCCTTCCTCCTCCCTGCTCTGGCCCTCTTTTCACCACTGAATGCTACATGACATGAACGCAAGCATCCTGGCTTTAATTGCAGCAGAACAGCAAGGCAAGACGGCATATTCAAACCTCAAAAAGGAGTCCTTGATACAGGCCTGTTGCTAAAGCGCACTGCCTAGCTAGAGGTTAATATCTTCCCATTATTTATCATTCATAGCAAGCCTATGATCAAGAGTTGTTTATCTAAAAATTGTTAGGTCAGCACAAGTCGTGCTGCACATCTTCCCTGGGGCAAGGAGAAGAGCCATAAAAAATTGGGGCCCTACCATTTTCTCAGGTAAGCAAGGAAACATGCTCACCTTTCATTTGGATGTCATTAAAAACCACTCCCACACACTCCCACAGGTAGACACATCTGTGAGAGGTAAAAGCATATCCAGGAAATTTGTTTTTGAAATGTTAATTAGCCTTTTTGAGCTCCACCTGGTGCCTCTTTCTAGGTGCTCTCACAACGGCAGCTTTCATTGGACTGAAGGCCCCAAAGTTCAGGAGGAGGTCCTGGTGCCTCAGGTTTGGAGCATATCCCAGATGGATGAACCTTGCAGACATGAGGCATCCCACTCCTGCTTTTAATCAAGAGCTCCTCCACATCTTTTCATCCCCCCGGCAGCTAGTCGTTTCCCAATCTGAGCCAAGAGAAGTATATCTTTACAACCCATTTCTGTCTCTGGGAATTTGTATGACACTTGGTTGTACTCCAAACCTTCCATTTTTCCTGTATGGAATTCTTAAATTCTTCCACTTAGAGTTATGAATGTGTTAGAGCGATAATAAAATGCACCTGCTTAGGCTGCTGTACATAAATTAGTCCTCAACTGCACTGTGATTTATACGCTTTCATATCCTTTTTTACTTTACAATAAACGGAAGTTTCCTTTTGAAAATGTTGCCTGGCTCTGCATTCTTGGTTGCACACCACACTTATGCACATTCAAAACAGTGCCTATTTGCCTTTCAGGAAAAAGGAAAAATGGGGGAAAGTCACCCCTCTCTAAGAGGTGGGTCGAAAGGGACAGTTACAGGTAGGTAGCCGTGTTGGTCTGCCATAGTCAAAACAAACAAAAAAAGAATTTTTTTATTTTGGAAAGGGACTGTACAACTTGAACAGGAAAACCTGGATATGGGGAACTACATAGAAAGCAGATTCTCCACCAGATGTGTTAAAAGGGGGGCTGCTAACTGAATGCTGGACCCCTACAGAAAGGTATGCAGTCATGGATTTTGCCATGCATGGCTTTTGAAATATTCTCCCTGATTAGCATACTTAGATTTTAAAAAAGAACTTGTATGTCCTTTTTGCATTTTATTTCCCTAACCAGTAGTACAAGGGATACAGGGCACATGCATTACCAAATTTGGACCAAGTACAAAGACTACAATGAAACTGCAAGAGAGCACTCAAAATGGATGGTACAGTAGAGCAGATGAAGATGCTTCTAACATCCTGTCATGAACAGGAAAAAGGTGCTAATTGCACAGCAGCTTATTGAGTTTTCTGCAAAAGCTTTTGAGGAAAATAAACAGAAGCTGTACAATATAATAACCATTGTGAGTCACATAACCTCGGTCTTCATAATAAGACCAGTATATAAAGCAGTTGACATGATAGACCTCTTACAGCTTTGTGTTGAGACAGAGTATGAATTGCTTGGTGTTGGTTTTTTTAATGGGAACTGGGTCAGGCAACTGTAACAACACAGAATGCATTAATAAAGTTGTGTAGCCAGATTATGAGGGAGATCCTGTAGTGAAGGCTAACACATCTATGAGATTTTCAGTTTTAGCCAAGAAAACAGCATATATTTCTGGCATAGGGCAACTGTCTAATGCATCTATACATGGGGCAATTTCTTGGGGGACTCTCCACTGCAAACACAGCAATAATTTTCACCAATCCAAATTACCATGCAAGATGATATCCTAGGATCATAACAAATCAAGAACTGAGGTGCCACCAGCAAAATACGCTTTGAGCCACCACACATCATGTGCACCCACGCATCCAGGTGAGGGTCTTCTACAAGATGGCATTGGATCCCACCTGGCCCAGAGCCCCCTCCAAGTGCATGGCACGGTCAAGCGCACTAATGCTCACCAGCAGCAGCCAAAACATGTATGTGGTGGGGGAATCAAGAACTGGGGGTCTCAATAACAGAACATGCTTTGGGCCACCACAAATCAGACACACAACTGGGAGGGTGTCATCTGCGATACAGCATTTTAATCCACCACTCATGGGTGCACCACAGTCAAGTGCATCTAGACACACCAACAATAGCCAAAATTGGGGCAGAGCAAGGAACTGGGGAAATGGAAACCCAAAATATAGGTCTTGGCCAAAAGATGGATCCTATGACTCAACAGAAGAGGGCAGAGCTTGCATTTGATCTTAATTGGCAATGCCCGTGACATTAACTTGGAGGTGGATTGGTTCAACATGCAGAGTCAAATCTTAGCTGAGTATATGGCCAGCTGGTTTTCCATAGCCGTTTTTGTTTCTTTTAAAAGCTGCTTGGCCAACACGCATCAGGTTACCATTTGGTGACAAACCATGAAACTACTGCACTGTCATTTCCCTTATGGGTCATCCTCACATTTATCTCCCTCCAAAATGACCAGGTTCCAGTTCGAAAATGATACTGATATCACACCACCTTTACCAGCTGTGGGAGGAAGATAATTTATCAGTTGATGTGGGGAAGAAGCATCGCTTGCCAAATTCCTACTTGCTACGCAGTTGTCACGCAGAGGTGCCCTGTCAGAATTTTTACCCAATAGGAACAGTATGCGGAGTAAATCTTACGCCCAGTTTGATTCAGTGAAACGTGGAAAGGTTAAAGATGGGAGGGGGAAAGCCCTAGAAGCGGCAAATGCATACTCAAAATAATTTTACTCGCCCCCACCCCCGATCTCTTAAAACAGACTATTACTTGCGCTCACAACCAAGGGCTGGGGAAATGGTAGCTCCTAGGACGTCTTTATTGCATGTTTATGGCTAGCAACCCGATCCTAAGCGTGTTTACTTAGAGCTCGCGTCTACTTGGCTCATAGGGATTTATGCTTGGGTTTAGGATCGCAGCCGGATCCGATTCTAATCCGGTTATGGGTGGGGTGGGCGTGCAAATCAATGGCCATATAGGAAACAACGATGGCGAATTATTCCAGATTAATACACACACACACACACACCATAGCTGTCAACGTTTGCCTTTTTTAAAGGCAAATTCCCTTATTCCGAATAGGATTCCTCGCAAGAAAAGGGAAAAGTTGACAGCTATGACACACGCAACTACAGGAGCAGATACTGCAAGTGCTGCGAAACGGCGCGTCGACCTCTCCTCCTGGATGTGGCGCCGATGGCCGCGGAGCAAGGCGCCTAGCCAGACAAGCTGCGAGCTTCCTCTCCCACCGCCTGCTCTTGCAGCCGAGGCAGCAGGCGCTGCTCCGTCTGAAGCAGCCAAGCCCAGGCAGGGGGAGGGATTGCACAAGCCCCGGAGCAGAAAATGGTCGGGCGGGGTTGGTGCGAGAGGCGAAGCTAGCCGGGGACGCCGCCGTGCCGAGAAGAAGGGGAAGCGCAGCAACGCCGGGGACCCTCTTTTTTTTTTGGCCTTCGTCGTCATCCGGGCTGTTGTTTTCCCTGCTGTCGACCGATATTATTGCATGCATGCAGCGGATTTGAGCACCGGCCGCCGCAGCCGCCCGGGCAACATGCAGCTGTCTCCCTGCGGGGCGGAGGAAGCGGAGTGAGGAGGAGCCGCAGCGGCGGGTTTCTGCTTTCTTCTTCTTCATTTGCGTGCGTCTTTCTCCTCCTCCCGCCACCCCGCCTTGTTTGGGCTTTTTGCTCGCGGGAAAATGGAGCCTTTCCCCAGTAACGGTGAGTACGACAGCTCCTTCCTCCCCTCTGTCTCTCTGTCTGGCCTTTTCGGCTCGCCAGCTGAAACCAGACTCCTCCTCGCCCCTCATGCTGTTGCTGCTGCTGGAGGAGAGCTCCGAGGGGGGCAGAAAGCACCCGGCCCCGAGGCGGCAACAAGAGAGAGGCCGTGCCGGGAAAGGGAGACTTGCTGCATCCGCGCAAGGCCGCGCGCAGCCTGAAGGTCAGGGGGTCGCCTCCCCAAAAGGAAAGCGCCGGGGTGAAGGAGCCATGCGCGCGCGCGCCCGCCCTCCGCCTCGCCTCCACCCGCAACTTGAAGCTCTGAGCTAAGCGAGTTCGGACGACCCCCGAGGCTCCTGGAAAGGAAAGTTTGGCGGGAGGAAGCCTCCTCGTGGCCTGAAGCGAGGCGCTTCTGAGGCGCACGAGCGCCTCTGGATTGGAAAAGTAGGAGCGCCCAGCTAGGCGACCCTTCCAGGGAGGAAGAGCTTTCAGTGGGGCTGGAGTGATCTGTCCGTGTGGACAAGAGCCCTTCTTTGGAAGGGTACCTGCGAAGAGCTACAGCCTTGGCCTTGGGGCAGCAGCCCCATCTTGAAGGAGGCAAACGCTCCCCAACCTGTTGTAACTTGCTCTCTTGGTTTATTGACTTTTCCATTTCCAAAGCTCCTTCGAACTATGCGCCGGTTTGCTCAAATGCCCCCGCTGTGTCGGTTTTGTTTTCAGCCCAAAGGCTCAATGCTAGGATGGAAGATGGCGACAAACTTTAGACATGCTGACTGTTGTTCAGTAGGCCGACAAACTTGACTTTAGTGGGGCTTGTTGTGGGGCGGGGACACCTAGCGAACCACTTCAGTGTCTGGGACAAGAATGCATTGCCTTCTCTACCCATGAACTCTAAATAATTGACCATTATTTTTGTTTAATAAACTTGCATATCTCCTTTTTTCAAAGTTACTGCTATTTAGAGAAAATCCACAATCCACATCTCACCTAAACAAAAGGAGAACCAAGACTACTACTTGAGTTCTTAGTGCAAGGATTGTTAGCAGCTGGGGGGGGGGTGTTATAAAAAGTTAAAACCTTTGAAGCCATTCAGTGTAACTGCAAAATTAATTGTTTGTTTTACTCCCATACTATTTACATGATGATTGCGGCAGTGAGTCTTGTGGCTCCCTTCAAGACTTAATAAACATGGTGTGAGGTTTCATAGACTAGTTTATTTCAGGAGATGAATGAAGTGTTGCCCTGTGTTACATGTGTATATATATGCATATAGTTGAGGCGGGGGATTGTAAACTGAAGTCAGAAGATAATTGTGTTCTTACTTAGGAGGACAACATTTCATGCACCTAATGAAGTGAAATGTAGTCCATGAAATCTTATGGCATAAAACATTTGTTTGCCTGTAAGATGTCATAAGATTCGCTCCTGTTTTTACCAACTGTGTTGCTTCTCACGTATAAGATTTCATTCCCTGCCAGTATTTAGCTGTAAAATGCAAGGGGTGCTCTCAAATCTCCAAACTACATGACAGTTTGGAGTGGCAAACATTATCTGGCACCATCAAATTGATGATGTCAGGGAAACTTGTTTGGCAGAATGCAAGAGTAACAGTTCACAGGTGTGAAAATGTCTTAAAGCCGTTTAAAATAGATAGAATGCTAAAATTATAGAAGAATCTCTGTGATCTTTTCCTACATTTAAAAAAAGCTTTATGAAGCAGTAGCACACACATACCAAAAAAAAAAAAACCAACAAAAAACCCAGAATCAATATTGGAACCTGGGAATTTCCCCCTATATAGAGGCCTTGTGTGTGGCTTTAGTCTGTAAAACTTGGTACTGCTTAAATTGAATTCATGCACGTTGCGCAAAACGCTCACAAGAGTTTATCACAAGAAATAAGAGATGCATGGGACAACATGTTACCTTCATAAAGGCATGATTCCAAATCCGGATTTGCCAGCATAACCAGAGGCAGATGTTGCAAATATGATGCCCTCTGGTTGGATTAAACTCCCATTAATCCTGACCTTTGGCCATGCTGGCTGGGACTGATGGGAGTTGTAGTCCAACAACAGCTGGAGGGCACAGCTTTCTCTGATCTAGGGACAGGAGCATTTGAAGTGTGGGAAGGACTAATGACCTTCCAGGTGTGGGAAGGACTAATGATACATCCCACCCACCAACCCCACCTCCCCTTAAGTGACTCCAAGGCTGTTTGTTTCTCACTAACTGGGCAAGGCTTTTGGTTTTAAAAACTTGCTGTGGCAGGAAGTGAGAGAGTGGAACTTGCTTAAAGGGGCTGGGGGCCATTTGCAGACGAGAGAGGTGGATGGATTAAAAGTAAACCCTTGTCCCCACCTAACAAATGGTTTCCTGCCTTTGATTAGTGTTTTGAGAAAGTATAGTGAGTAACTATTATTATTATTATTATTATTATTATTATTATTATTATTATTATTATTTATTACATTTCTATAGGATCCTTCATCTAAGGATCACAGGGCAGTTTACAATATAAAAGCAGATAGATAGATAGATAGATAGATAGATAGATAGATAGATAGAACGGACAGTACTCCTTTGCTTTGGTATAATTCTTAATTGCCTGTACATGAGAATGTTCCTCAAGCATTCGTCTGAGATATGTCAAGGTTTCATTTATGGAGCATGTTATTGCATTTTTAACCACTGGCACCTGCAGCAGGTCCTTTTCCTGAGACTGAAGATACTATAGTAAGACCATACAAATGTCCTCCAAAGTGTCCTAAAACCCTTTTCCTTAAATGATATAGATTAGGAAGAAATGGGCTACTGGGCCAATGCCACTTTGGTTCAATTCACATGGTCTCTTATCCCAGGATATTTTATCTTGCGTCTTATTAACCCCCTCCGTTGGATGGCTTCTTCTTCTTCTTCTTCTTCTTCATTTTGTTGCATTTATATATAGCTTTTCTGACGAGGCACCCAAGGCAGTTTACAATTTTAAATGACTAAAACACAGGGTCCCAACTCCATGATTTTTAAAAATGATATAACATTTGTTTGGTAGAGGGAAGGAGACGGGCTCTGATGTTGCCTGTGCCTTCCTGCTCCCTCATCTTTCTTCCTCCTAACAGGTGGTGTCTTTCAGCCCTGTAGGCCTTGTGAATCATGATTGTGTTTTAAAGAATTCATATGTTATAGCAAGCGTCATTCAGGTAGAGTATATTGGCATTTAAATTCTTTGCTTGCTTCTAAGCCACAGCACTTGAATAGGGAAAGGAGACACCTAATTTGATCTGCCAAAGCTTACTCTTGTTCTGGCATAACAGGAAATATAAGTATTTCTGTTTCAGAGGGTAATCACATATTATGTTTGGGTTTTTTTCTTACTCAGTTACATCTGTGTTGTATCCATTTCTGCTATTTCTCCCCGTTAAAACTTAAAAAAACACACCACATCTCAGTGCCCTTCCATCTGGGCTCTATTCAAACCTCTTCCATTGTTTAAAACCACCATGTTCCTTTCAGTGTCTTTTCATCTTTGCTTTACTCAAACTTCTCCCTTTTTTTTAAAACCACCACTTTCCCTATCTCAGTGGGGAAGTGCTCTCTCTCTCTCTTTCACACCCCCACCCCCTTCTTATCCCCCACCAATGCCTTCCATTAACCTGCCCCCACAAGTCATTTACTGTACTACAGACATGAGTTTCCTTCTTTTTCTTCCTCCTTCCCCTGCCTATAGAATCACAGAAACAGACGGAAGACAAAGTAGTGCAAATGCAGTATAGACAGAAAAATCATTATCAGTCAGATGCAAATGTGTTCCGGTCTCTAGTCAAGATTTATCTTCTTCTCAGTACTGCTTTGTTTTGTTGACTGTGAATCTCAGGGGCCTGAGAAGAAACCTCTAGTTTCTGGCTGACTCATGTTGTTGTTTAGTCGTTTAGTCGTGTCCGACTCTTCGTGACCCCATGGACCAGAGCACACCAGGCACTCCTGTCTTCCACTGCCTCCCGCAGTTTGGTCAGACTCATGTTTGTAGCTTCGAGAACACTGTCCAACCATCTCGTCCTCTGTCGCCCCTTCTCCTTGTGCCCTCCATCTTTCCCAACATCAGGGTCTTTTCCAGGGAGTCTTCTCTTCTCATGAGGTGGCCAAAGTATTGGGGCCTCAGCTTCACGATCTGTCCTTCCAGTGAGCACTCAGGGCTGATTTCCTTAAAAACATTTAAATACATGATTCTTTATACCTTTTTTTGTAAACGTGCATTGTGTTTGCTAGCACCCAGGCCGTCACAGAAATGGATGAAATTATTTGTTAGTAAGCTATTACTTGACACCAGTAATATAACCATATGAAACTGAATTTGCCAGAGATAAAATTGAGAGAATGGAATGGCTAAAGTTGGCTAGCTTAAGCCCATAAAGCAATATCCTTTGTACATTACACCTGCAATGTAACCAATTGATCCAAGAGATAATGATTATGTCCAGTCATACCTCGGGTTGAAGTAGCTTAGGGTTGAGCATTTTCGGGTTGCGCTCTGCGGTGACTCGAAAGTGACGGAACACGTTACTTCCAGGTTTCGCCGCATGCGCAGACACTCAAAATGATGTCACGCACATGCGCAGAAGTGGCGAATCGCAACCCACGCAGATGCAGGTTGCGTTCGCTTCAGGATGCGAACAGGGCTCTGGAACGGATCCCGTTCACATCCAGATGTACCACTGTATGGTGTTCTATAGTCTTGTTTTCAGTTCTCAATTTAAGTCTTTTATTTCTTCAGTGTGACTAAGTCTATGTGCATATGTGGTTGTGTTCTTGGTTTACCTTAACCATTATTTGAACTGTGTGCTATTTCCATAAGAAACAGTTTGAGGTGTTCCAACATTTGTCGCTTTGGTTTGGCATCTCTGGAATTGAGAGTTTAATGTGCTAAGGCAAGGTATTCGTCAAAGGTAGGTCAAGGAATCATTAGGTTTAAATGGAGGTACTGGAGTAAAAGTTGACTTGCGTTCTTGTAGAAGAGACTTTGATTCTTGTTACAGAATGACAGGTGTTTTCTCATACCACTATGTTCAGAAAACATAATGTTATGCGCAGTGTTCAAAACTCCCATTGTTCTAAGGCGCATTTTGCTCTATGTGCTAAAAAGCGAGCAATTTCTGAGCTCTGGACTCAGCACTGTGCCTATGATTTCAGATTAAAATCTCCACTCCTAACACTGAGGGTGTGGGAGGAGAAATTCCTGCCTGCTCGACTTCCAAGAAATCACAGCATCAGGCAAGCTGATGGGTTCTGCCTCTCAGCTGGCCTTACAGAAAGGCACCGTTTTGAGGGACCCTCATAAGAATATTAAGGGGGCAGGCAGGGGACGCATGACTTTGTTTTTTTGCAGTCTTAAGATGACTAGACCATGTGAAAAATGAACGTAAATTCATTAATTTTCAGCTTTGTGTTCTTGTTATAAAAAAGTGTGCCTAGACATTCCATTGTTGCGCCCATAACCTAGGTTTAAGGTGCCATTTACGTAGCTCCTAGTTTTCATATCTCAGTTTCTGACACTGGTTATGTGGTTGTCGTATCAGATTTAGGGATGTGTTTATACTTAGCCTTTCCCCCCTTCCAGGCAAGCTGATTAAGCTTTAATGAGTACATTGAAAGGATGTGATAAGAGCATGCAACTAAACTAATTTTAATTACTAAAATTTTTAAAGATGCTTTGGAAGAAAGAATTAGAAATAAACTAGGATTGGTATAGGATTGAATGAAAATGAGCATAGCATTTTGGCCATTTCCCACTACATTAGTAGTTTTTATTTCTATTGACACTTTCTGATGGAATATTAAGGTCAGCCAGGTTAAGAAAGCAGAAGGCCATAATCCAAATCTCATTTGTTAAGACCCTTATCTGCTCTGCTGACATTTGTATGTTACCCTGTTTTGGCTTACCCGGCCGGATGTGTACTAGTATTAGTATCGCATCATTGAAGAGAGGCTATAATCATATGATAACTCTACGCTGCAATAAAATACTCCCCACAGATTCAAACAATTATTACATTACAGTCAAATACTGACAGAGAGATGAATTGCATACAGGAAAACAACAGGTAATTCTTCAAGGGCAAAGGGGACTCTAGTCTGCTGATGAAACCTTTTACAGAAACACATGACTAACAGGGTGAATTAATTTGAACATTTGATTTAAGTTGCCAAGGGGGCGAAAGACCAATTTAAGTTTAATGTTATAAATACACAGCCATATGATGGGAGTTGATCACATAAGTCCCAACCATGGAAGTGGTAGTCTGCTGCATGTGTGTGTTGATTCTTTGGAAAGACCCATGTGATTGGCCCCCATCATGTTATAAAAAAATGGCTGCCAGACTGCTAGTGCAATCCTTAAAGGAACCACCAGTGGAAGATATTGTGGAGAACAAGCAGTTTGTCCTTCAGCACCAGTGTGTGTGTGTGTGTGTCTTAAAAACTTTGTTTTGGGTTTCCTTTTTGACAAGCATGCAGAAAAGTTGGAGTGCGCATGTTCCTTTTGGAGTCTTATGAAGTCCAGTTTATAAAGAGACCTGGATTCCAAATTGATTTCTAAGATTTCCTGAGTGCAGAGGACAGATAAAGAGAGGGGGAGGATTTTTGACAAGTGCAGCCTTTGGAGGGGTTCTGATTGTACCCTCTGTGTCCCATTTGTTTCAGTGAGATACAGCTTTTGACTTTGCCTTCTTGTTAGGTTTTTAGGTTGAATTCCTAAGGATTGTGTTGCTCAACGTATCTCAGCAATTTTGTTCTTTAGAATTTAGTCAAGTGTTTCTGAAATTCTTGCTGTTCACATGCTACTTATATTTGGGAGTTCATAACCCATTTCTCCCCTCCCTCACCAAGGAGGAACAAGTTCATTGAAATAATATGGCTTCTCCTGTCTTCCCTATATTTCTGCAATACCTCACAATTCCACCATTAACTATATGTTCATGGAGTTGTTTCCTAGCGAGAGCAATGAGCAATGTAAATAATTTTAAGTGACCCTGATAGGGATGGAAAGAGCTATGCTTTCATTTTAGAGGAAAAGAGTTGAGTAGGATTTGTACTCATTTGTTCCTTTCACTGGTTAAAATGTTGAAAACTATTTTTAAAGCACATTAGACTAAAGATGTGGGAAACATGGCCTATGCAGATGTCAGCTGTGGGTAGTTCTCTAGGTAAACGAAAGTGGTACAACAATACAGGATGCAACTAACTTCTTACATCTACTCCCAGTTTTCAGGAACCATGAAAATGTGGGTGAGTCAGTTGCATGTAATTAAATATACAGCTTTAACCACACAGCTTACAGAGTAGCAGTGAACTTGTTAACTTTAAATATGAAAGACGTGGTTTTTCAATTCACATATGACATATGTAACTTTTACTTTCTGGCACATCAGAGTTGGAGTTTTGATGTTGCAGACAGTCTCTATTGATCCCCCTCTCCCAGTTCATGTTCATAAGTTAATATATGAAAAGTTTCCCTTAAACTGGTGCAGGGTAACCATCTGCCGGGTATTTCAGCAGAACAAGTTGTTCAGCATACCTTTCTCTGCAAAGGACTTGAACCAAAGTTGCCTGAAGGGTTTTGTAGCAAATCTTTATAAATAAGCCGAGGTGAGAAACTCTTAAAACAGATGTTAAGTTTCAGAAGCTGCTGTTACTGCAGTTATATGTGGGCATTTCACAGTTCTCCAGTTTTTATCATTTACAGAATCTTGTAGCAACAAAGGATCTAGAAAAACCTGATCAGATTCCCTGTTCGCGTGCAACACAGGTCAATATTAATTAAAGTATAGGAATTTGGACACCAATTAATGTATAGCCCTTTTGCTTCAGCTAGATGCATGTTCTAAGCCATTTCTCCCTTCCTCTAATGCACATCAATGAGAGATGGTATGGTGAGCATTTGCTACTCAGTGTCCTACCGCTTTGAATGTTGATTTAAATGCCTACTATCTTTTAAATGGGTCTTAATAGTCTACCAGTCATTGCCAATGGGTTGGGGGAAAGAAGTGCTATGAAAACATCTGTGATACAGCTATCATAATAGCAGCAATTGTACTGTGCTCTCTAAGGTAGCCTTCACCAAACTAGTGTCCTCCATATGTTTTGGTCTACAATTTAAATATTTTTTATTGGTTTTACTGTTTTATCATTTGTACATCGCTTTGAAGTTTGTTTGTTTGTTTGGTTTTCTTTTTACAATCAAGCGGTGTAAAAAATTTTGTTAAACACATAAAGCAATTCCGATCAGCTTCAGGCAGCTAGCTTGGGAAGTACAATTTTCTGCAGCGAAATAATTTGCATAATAATGAAAATAGTGCTGGTTATACTTGGCAAGTTATTGGCATAATGTTGCTTGCTAATGCTTTTTTCCTTTTTTAATGAGTTTGCTTTGAAGGGTAGGGTGGGGGAGAATTTTATTATTGGACTCAAATGGTCTTTATTGAAGCTTTGCTTTAAAAAAAAGTCAGGTGAGGTTTTATATGACATAGTTGTTATAAAGTTGTGTGCCGCCTCAATTGCCTTTGAGCATAGAAAGGCAAGAAAGATGTATAAATGTAAATGTGAGCCATAGTTTGGGAAAGTCTTTAATCAAATGCATATGATGATGATGTCAATGATTTAGTTGTGGTGCATGTTATGTTCTGGTAAAAGTCACAGATAGAAGCCAGTGTTATGCTGACTTTGTCGGTCTGACTTGGTAAAAATCCTTATGCATGAACTAACGGAGGCACTTCAATCCTTCTTGGAGGTTTTCAATAAAAGATTGAGCAGGAATCTTGTCACAGGTGCTCAGAGCACAGGCTATTCTGTATTACATGATTTCCATTTCATGGCTTGCTCTGAACTGCTGCTTGTCCAGATTTAAAACAGTTAGTATTACATTAATACTCTTTATAAAAGTCTAGATCTATTGCATTTTAATTAAGGCATTTCTAATACACAGTGTTTGGTGGTGAAAGTATAGCATAAAACTGTTATATGTGGTACAGGTTTCATGTAAGAAGTATTACTTTGTGGTGTTGGTAGTTTCATTCAGGCGCCCCTTGCATAAGAGCCCCTTGCCAAGTAGATAGCCCCAATTTCCATACTATCGTGTTGGGTTGAAATAAACGACAGACGGATGACAAGTGTCATATGGGAGGCATCTCTCGAGCAAGTCTCGGGGAGTCCCTTTTATTGAATATTACAGCATTGCCACGTATGTGCTTGTTGCTGATTGGTTAACACAAATACATTGCAAGGGTTGCATATAAGACATTAATCATCAATAGATTAAAGGTTGGGAAAAGGAACACAGAGTTCGACAGGCGTGAAGACCTTGTAATTAAACAATTACTAATGATTGATATAGCAAGACTTAAACTATAACTAGTGATCGATATAGCAAAACTTAACAGGGCATAACTATTGTATTCCATAGATGTGGTCAACCATGCTTTAAGAACAGGTCAGGGTATGTTTCATGAACTCAATGTGAACTGAACATTCTAGGAAGGAATGTCTCAGCTCAGAGCAGATTGCCGGACTCATGTGCAGAAGCAAATGTGCAGAAGCAAAACTTCCCATCAATCATGGCACATTGTTGGCTACAGCTAGCATAGAAATGGACTCATCCACTTGTTAAGCAACTTTTGCTAATTAAATCTTCTGCATAAAGCTGTCCCTGCATGAACACATGTCCACTGTGTTCCTTCATGGGTACCATAATGAGAGACACAACCATCCACATACATGCAAACTATGCTTGAAAAGCCCCAAAGCCCCAACCACCCAACAATTCAAACAGCTGATATGCTTCTTTTGTGTTTCAGATCGAATTCCATTACCTAGGAATATGATTGAAAACAGCATGTTTGAAGAAGAGCCTGATGTGGTTGACCTGGCTAAAGAGCCCTGCTTGCATCCCTTGGAGCCTGACGAAGTGGAGTATGAGCCAAGGAGTTCTCGGCTCCTTGTCCGTGGTCTTGGAGATCACGAAATGGATGAGGATGAAGAGGACTATGAATCGTCAGCCAAACTTCTGGGAATGTCTTTTATGAACAGAAGCACAGGCCTGCGTGGTAACACAGTGGGCTACAGGCAGAATTCAGACGGATCGTGTTCTGCACCGTCTGTAAGGACCACAGTGATTTGTGCTGTTGTTCTTGTGATTGCTGTCTCCGTAATAATGGCAATCTACCTTCTTCCCAAATGTACCTTTACCAAAGAAGGCTGTCATAAGCAAAACCACACAATGGACGATATATATCCTTTGGCAACAAACGGAAAGCCCTTTCCATGGGCAAATTTCAGGCTACCAAGTGCTGTTGTGCCAGTACATTATGATATTGTCTTGCAGCCAAACTTAACCACTATGAAGTTTTGGGGTTCAGTCCAGATAACTGTGAAAGTCCTCCAGGTGACCTGGCATATCATTCTTCACAGCTCAAAACTTAACATTACCAAGGTAACTCTTTCTTCATCAGGCTCAAGCCAGCCAAAGCAAGCCGAGCTTCGGGAATATCCACTGAATGACCAGATTGCAATTTTTGCCCCCGAGGCTCTCCTTGTAGGACAACAATATAACATCAACATGGAGTATTCCTCTAATTTATCAGAAAGTTACTCTGGCTTTTACCGAATCGCTTATAACAATGACAACAGAAATTCAACAAAAAGGTAAAGTTGGGAAATGATGTATTTCTACCTCATTTGTAATACATTATGGGAGTTGAAGTACAGCAGTATCTGGAAGCTCATAGGATTCTCACTCATAATTTAAGGAACCTGCCACCTCCTCCTTGAATTTTTTCAAGTGATCTACATGCAGTGTACTGCCCAAGACGAAATTATAAACCTAGTTCAAATCTCTTTGTTGCCATAAACCTAGTAGATAGATTTGGGCAAGCTACATTCAATTTTAGTCCATGTGCAACATTGAGATGATAACATTGCTTTCCTTAACTGGATTGTTCTAAGAATTACTGAGAGTGTATGCAAAGTGTTTTGAATATTCAAGGCACTCCATAAAATGTTAAGTATGTGTTGAAAAGTTCAAGCATTCTGAACAAAGAAAACTTCTTTTGTAATCTTCTGATGTTGCAGTTGTTGACTGTGCCTTTGGGCCTGGGAATTAAACCTGCTAAAGTGTTCTTCAGGAGTAAAAAGGAAAGTGTTCATCCTCCCCACTAGTTTTTGTTCATTTAGTTAGAATGCAGGCATATATGTAGACTGTAAACTAAGTTTGGTTTTTATCAAGCCTTGATCAAAACCAAATTCTAGAATTCAATCTAGAATTCTTGTTTGAGCCAGATCTTTGTGTAGCTTAATCCGTTGGGATACAGCAGATCTTTTGTAAGGTACATTAAGCTAGGGCTAGTATAAGGAACCTAAAAGGTACAGTGGTAAGACATCTCCTCAGAGCTTGTTTACAGGTGGCCTGAGAAACTATTTTTAAGACTCATATGAAATTATGAAGTAATAAATATACATCATAATAAATATGCAAATTCCAAGCAGGAGCTGCATTGCAAAATATTCATGTGATCCTAATGTCATAGTGATAAATTTTGCATTTTTTTGGTACAATTTTTGACAGGGTAGCAGTATTACCTTTCCTGAACAAATGCATAGAGCTATAAAATTTTTCTTTTAAGTATATTTTTCTCAACAGCTAATGGCTGATAATGATAACAGCAAATGGATTTTCTTTTGATTTTCATCAGGTGGCTTGCAGCAACCCAGTTTGAACCCTTGTCAGCAAGGTCAGCTTTTCCGTGCTTTGATGAACCAGCATTCAAAGCCACTTTCCAAGTCTCTGTCAAGAGAGATAATCAGCATTCTGCTTTGTCAAATATGCCAAAGGTAAAATCCTGCCATATTCTTGTTCGTGGGAGATGGGTACCTATGCTGCTATGCTCCACTGGATATATAGCATGGGCACCTCTGGCTGAAGGTGGCCCTCAAGGCCTCTCTTCCCACCCTTGGAATTATCCTGAGGTCATGCCTTACACTGCCTCTGCTCCTTAGGTGCTTTAAACCTGGCTGGAATGTGACCTTGAACTGTGGTGATGCCTCTTATTCACCTGTATGGAGAGGGAGGTGTGTGTGTGTGTGAGAGAGAGAGAGAGAGAGAGAGAGAGAGACCTCTGACTCTTGCATGGTTGTAATGTAGCCCTACTGTAGAAAGTTAAGAGTTGGAACCACTGTCCTGCCCATGTCTGTCTGTGGCCGACTTACCTGCAACCCCCAGAATGTTGTCTATCAGAGGATCTGTTTCACAAGCTGAAAAAAGCATCGAACCACTGGTATATAATATATGCCTCGGAATACCAGTGGCTGGCAATCACAAGCTGGAGAACACCTTTGTGTTTTCTTTGTGGTATTCCCATAAGCATCTCATTGCCCACTATGGGAACAGAATTCCCGACTAGATGGGACTTTGCTCTTACATTCTTAATAATGTGCTCATGGTTGTTGGCACAAAACAGCTGTTTAGTTCATCACATGACATGGCATTCTGTGCTTTGCCTTTGCTTTTATGATGCAGAAAAATGTGAATATGTTGGCATTATGTGGCTATAGGGAACTTGGAAACAGCCATACAAAAAGCCCTGTTTCCCACAAAGGCCAGCTGGATGCCTCTGAGAAGTCCACAAGCTGGTTATGAAGGCAATAGCCTTCTCCTGCTTGCTCCCAGAATCTGGTGTTGCATTTGGTAACCCCTTCACTTTCCACTGGAAGGTTAAATGCAGTGAGGTCTATGATTTTCCAGCTGGGAAATGTGGTACTTGGTTCTCTGTGCTGTTATGGTAGCTGTGTATAGTTCTTTGGTTGCTATTTATGGCGCTGGTTGGGGTGAAATGGAAAGCACGGCAGCACCATTTTGCCCATGTTCTTTAAGATCCAGGAGGCCCAGAAGGTGAAGAACCTGTGGCAGCAAGATGATGTTGGACATCCAATTCTTATCAGCCCCAGCCAGTCCAGCAGCATCTGGGGAGCTGCAGGTTCTCCACCCCTGCTTGAGACAAATGGAGTTGGGGAGGAAGCATCTATGAAATTGATGGAACACGGAACAGGACTCAGCCATAGCAATCAACAAGTCAGTTAAATCTCAGACAGGTGTTGGTGCTCTCTATATAAAAGGTAAAGGGACCCCTGACCGTTGGGTCCAGTCATGGACGACTCTGGGGTTGCGGCACTCATCTCGCTTTATTAGGTGAGGGAGCCGGCGTACAGCTTCCGGGTCATGTGGCCAGCATGACTAAGCTGCTTCTGGCAAACCAGAACGCTCACGGAAACGCCGTTTACCTTCCCGCCTGGAGTGGTACCTATTTATCTATTTGCACTTTGACGTGCTTTCAAACTGCTAGGTTGGCAGGAGCTGGGACCAAGCAATGGGAGCTCACCCTGTTGCGGGGATTTGAACCGCCGACCTTCTGATCGGCAAGCCCTAGGCTCTCAGGTTTAGACCACAGTGCCACCCGTGTGGTGTTGGTGTTCTCTATATACCCTATACCAAGTTTTTTGTCTTCTGGTTCTGGCCATTAAAAAAAATGTGGTTTGAGAAGCAATCCGCAGATAGGATATCTCTCTGCAGTGTGTCTTCTAGGGAGGCCCAACTGATGAGATATGAATCCGGGATTCATTATATTTGTTTTAGTCTGTTAGATATAATGTCTGTGTGTATCAGTAAATTAGCCTCATTCTATGTATGTGTGGTGATAGGACTGCCACATCAAAACTGTAGGGGCAAAAGTGGGAGTTGAGCGCGTATGAGTTTTTCCTAATCCTTTGCTTATCTTTTTATCTTTTTTTTTGCAAGCTATTCATGGCCCGTTTGCCACTGCTTCTTGGTCCATTCTGTAGCTTCGGCGCAGTTTTTCTTAAAAAATAAGAGCAGCTTGCTTAGGCAGCAGAGGTCATACAAGGAGTGTAATGTCATGGAGTGTAATGTTATGTAGCCATGAAGCTATTCAGGTTTGACTAAAGGATATTATGAAATCACATCAGACTGAGCTCAGGAAGCATTGCCTTCTGTCCGAATTGACTTTGTGGTGATATCACAGAGCTAAATTAATTGTGTGACATCACTACAGAGCCAAAACTGAGAGAGTGTCCTAACTCTTCTGGTGAACATTTCTCCCCTGTTTCAACTACTTTTCATGGAACAGACAGAAAAAAGGGTGCCTTACCCTGGGGGTGAAGTTTTTCATAAAACATGTTGCCAACTATTTAGTTTCAGTCATCATAATACTAATTGCAAACCATTGGGCAATACAGGCCTAGGGAAATATCGATATGCAACACTTAACATTTTGCATATTAATTCCAGTTCTAGCCTGTATATATTTTGCATCACTCTATTTCTTTTTTACTGTGTCAACACAGCGTAAGCATCTTTGAGCTTTACTCTTGCCCCAGGGCCTCTAGGTTTCTATTAAACACTTACATTTTGTTTGTGTTTCCAGAAAGCAACCAAATCTCTAGCAGATGGATTAGTTCAAGATGAGTTCTATCCAAGTGTGAAAATGAGCACTTACCTAGTAGCTATCATCGTTGGAAACTTGGCAAATCGCACTAAAGAAACAAATGGGATTCAGGTATGCGTTCCTTTAGCTCTTGAGCATAAGCTCTTGAGCATAAGCTTTTTCATTCCCAGAATTTTTCAGGAAGTACCCTTTCTGTGAATTGAAGAAAGCTGTGTCCCCTCCCTTCTGCCAGCATACAGTGTCTGAAGTAGGTTGTGGCCTAGATCCACCAGAACCAGCCAACTCTGCTGCTGCTTGCTTGTTTCAAATTACTATGAAGGAATCTCAAAGTTCAGCTAAACCAAATAAGCCACATAGGTATATATTTGTGAACTGCCGCAGGTGGGGCAGTGGTATTACAAATAACCTTGCAGAAGGAAGGGTAGCTTCTTCCTTGGGTTGTTTTTCCTGGGTGTGGCCACAAACTCGCTGCTGACCCAAATATGAAGTTTTGTGTGTCGGAGCTATAAACTCATATCTAGCTCTGTAGAGTCTCAGCTGGTAGTAGCAGCCTATGGTGTATAGCATAGTCGTGGAGCTGCACTCCTGACACCTGCTTCACTGCAGCGTATTTGGGAGGCAGCAAGGTCAGGGCTGCGCAGGTACCCTGGTCTCTACTTGGTCCACACATGCAATGCAAGCCTCTACTGCTTTGCCTTGCCTCAGCCCTATCCAGGTAAGCTAATGTGATGCTAGTGTCAGGAAGGCAGCTCTGCCTTACCCCAGAAGCTGCTACTGCCAATTGTGAAGGCTGCTTTTGATTTCCCGTGTATTCTCTTTTTTTAATCTCTGGAATAATAACCACTTCTGGTGGTAGTTAGTGGTGGCTCATGGGGGGGGGGGGTAGAAGCACCTGGGCTCATTGAGAAGACGATGGGGATGAGGTCAGGGGTCCTCTAGGAGGCCAGTATCCATCCAGGGGGTGTGCACACCTGTAGGGCAGCCACAACCAAATCAAAGGTTCCCCAAGGACACACAGCCACATCCCTGTCCCAGTAAACCCAGTACAACCACTGGGAGGATGCCGCTGCCTCCCCCCTCTCTCCCTCCGACCATGAGCCACCTGTTGCTGGTGGAGTTACTCAGAAAGTAGCATAAAGCTAAAACATGAACAAGGTTGTATTTACACAGTAGAAGCTGTTCAGAACTTCGGAGCTCTTTAGAAATGTCCCGATGTTGTTTGCATTACGTTTTATTGCCTTGTTTAACAAGAAAGCGCTAAGGTGGTTCTCAGCCATAAAACACAGAAATCGGTTCTTTGAGCTGCCTTGCAAATGCTGCCTTTGCCAACTGTTTTAGTAAAACTGTGTTCATAAGAGCAGTTTCCTCACTTAAAAACTATCAGTGAAGCATATGCGTCTCGTGGGATTTTCAGTTTCATATTCTTTCCCTCCACCCCCACCCCTTTCCTTTCTTCCACTGTGATAGGTATCTGTCTATTCTGTGCCACAAAAGTTAAACCATACTGAATATGCCTTAGACACAGCAGTGGAGCTCCTCAAGTTTTATCAGAAGTATTTTAATATAACATACCCGCTTCAAAAATTAGGTGAGATGCTTTATATTCTTGTGAGTTTGCATCTGTTGTTCATATATTCTTATGAGTTTGTTTTTAACCTGGTTTTTAATAGTATAAAGGTAGAGGAGAATTAATCACTGTAACATGGGGAAATAGTTAATTACATAACTAAAATTAAGTGGAGTCCTTGTTACGTTGTTCGAGAAAGTGCATGTTTCCTATGTTCATTGAGATTTGTGGGACTCATTAAATGTACCATATTTTTCGCTCTATAGGACGCACTTTTTCCCCTCCAAAAATGAAGGGGAAATGTGTGTGCGTCCTATGGGGCGAATGCAGGCTTTCGCTGAAGCCTGGAGAGCGAGAGGGGTCGGAGCACACCAACCCCTCTCGCTCTTCAGGCTTCAGGAAGCTATCTGCAAGCCTACGGAGCCTTTGCGGATAGCAGCCTGCAGCCCGGGGAGTGCTCCCGGACCTGCTCTGGTGTCGGGGGAAGCTTGGGTTTTCCCCACCCCAGCCCTGTGGCTAAAAACGAAGCCGCGTGCAGCCTCTTCCGGCTGGAGAGGTTGTGCGTGGCTAAAGAGGAAACCAAGACAGCCAGTGGGATGGATCCCGCTGGCTGTCTTGGCTTGTTTGCTCTTTGGGGCTGGGGGGGGGGAAATATATTTTTTTCTTTATTCCCCCCCCCTAAAAACTAGGTACGCCCTATGGTCCGGTGCGCCTTATGGAGCGAAAAATACGGTATAAACAAAATGGGCATAGGTTTGCAAGTCGTGCCACAATGTTGAGCATGGAACATGGACATGTTCTATGAGCTTAAAGAGCTTAAAGTTTAGTCTGTTTGACTAGGTTTTTTAAAAATTAAACTTGGCAAGTTTTTTGTTCATTTTAGTACTGGTTTATTTACAAACTGGTGCCTTGTTCTTCACCTAGACTTGGTAGCTCTTCCTGACTTTGAGGCTGGAGCAATGGAAAACTGGGGTTTGATCACTTTTCGAGAGACAACACTCCTTCACGAGGACACGACATCGTCAGCCATGGATAAAAAGAGAGTAACAAGAGTGATTGCTCATGAGCTGGCACACCAGGTATGAAGGATCTCCCAATTTCTTCCTGTACTTCAGGATTTTCTCTTTTTTTAAAAGAATCATTGCAGTTCTGATTCATGCTGCTTACAAGAAAGCTTGCCTTTTCTCATTTTCTGCTAAGATAATTAGGCTGCATCTTTTGCACCGCTAATAGGAAGTAGTTTCACTCTCCCTTCCCCCTGCCTCAAATGAAAATTACTGTGTCTGTGCACTCGTGATGGAGCAATGCTTTTGAGACAGCCCTAGAGTGATTATATTTTCTCACGCTGCAAATTTGTCCAGATAGCATATAAGGAAGACAGAGCAACTGCAAGCTAGTTGGTTTTTTTAAAAAAAAATAAATCTAATTTGACTACACGCTGTAACTCTTTGTACTAGGAGCAACGGAAAAGCATGATGGGATATGAACTGTTGATGTGCATTATCTGCAATTGCCATGGATTTTAAAATAAAATGCTTTTGGAGGAAGAATCTTTCTAAAGATAATTTTCTATTTAAGTAACATTATAGTCCAAAGGCTATTCATCAGGAAATAAGGATTTGTTTTAAGTTTTTCATGTGTGCTAAAACTCAGCCTGTTTTTTTTTTTAAATAAAAAATCGTTTAACCATATCAGTTAATCAACATGGGTACATATGCTATAATGTCATTGTTTTAGTTGTTTAAATTGTTATTAAGGAAATTGTTATTTTTCTCCTTCCAATAAAGTACAACAGAAAAGTTGTCCAAATATAAACAGTTAATTTATTAAACCTCACAATAATTTCATAATTATCTATGTGTTTCTAATAGTATAACCACATCAGTAATTTTTGATATAACTGTAAAAACTACTCTGAAAATTTATTATTCCAAAAATGAAACCTTCATCTGGTTGTAAATATTAAGATTATACCAGCAAGAATGAGTCTTTCTGTAAAAAAATGATTTAAATCAAGTCTTACTGACTAGTGATTTAAATTGTGATTTAAATCAATTTGATTTAAACCAAATCCACCCTGGGGGGGGGATGTAAAATTTCTGTTCACAAGCACTCTTGCAGTTTAAATTAAAACAATTAAATGAGCAATTTTAAAAATATGTATATACAATATTTATTTACATTCAGATTTGTGTTTTGGGTTAACTGGGTGGTTAGGCCAATTTGCAGCAGCATGCCCCACTGAATGCTGCTGAAATGTTTGTTTCACATTCATGCACGATAAGCTGCCAGTATAAACATCTATGCAGCTGTAATGTGGTTTTCCTGAGCTGAGAAAATGCATGTAGCCCCACATGTCAAGGCAGTATGGGCTGTTTTACTCCTTCCTGTTGATGAAGATGATTGATGAAGACGGTTTGTTTCCCAATATGAAACCTTCCTATCTATCTTGCATAGCTCCTTGAATGCTCTTTAAAATCTTTATTCTTATACATAATCCTTGGATTTATCTTTGAGCACGTTATCTAATAATGGGAATATGTATTTCCTTTGCATTCTTAGTGGTTTGGCAATCTGGTAACTATGGAATGGTGGAACGACCTGTGGCTGAATGAAGGATTTGCCACTTTTATGGAAAATTTTGCCTTGAAGAAAATCTTCCCAGAATTATATACTGTAAGTGCAGTGAATGGTTGTGTGCAAAGTTTTTTTTAACTTGGCATAATCTGATTTGGACTCAGACTTCGTAGTTATACAGTGGTGCCCCGCAAGACGAATGCCTCGCAAGACGAAATACTCGCTAGACAAAAGGGTTTTGCGTTTTTTGAGCTGCTTCGCAAGACGAATTTCCCTATGGGCTTGCTTCGCAAGACGAAAACGTCTTGCAAGTTTGTTTCCTTTTTCTTAACACCGTTAATACAGTTGCAACTTGACTTCGAGGAGCAACTCATAGAACGCAGTGTGGTAGCCTTTTTTGAGGTTTTTGAAGACTTTGGTGATTTTTGAAGCTTTTCCAAAACTTTCCCGACACCGTGCTTCGCAAGACGAAAAATTCGCTAGATGAAAAAACTCGCGGAACGAATTAATTTCGTCTTGCAAGGCACCACTGTACTTTGTTTTTAGGGGTTCTATTGTTCGAAGGAAAGAAAAATCCTTGCTTTTGAAGCACTTGTAGTAAAATTCTAGCCATGGTGGAGTTTAACATACAGTGGTACCTTGGGTTAAGTACTTAATTTGTTCTGGAAGTCCGTTCTTAACCTGAAACTGTTCTTAACCTGAAGCACCACTTTAGCTAATGGGGCCTCCTGCTGCTGCTGTGCCGCCAGAGCATGATTTCTGTTCTCATCCTGAAGCAAAGTTCTTAGCCCGAGGTACTATTTCTGGGTTAGCAGAGTCTGTAACCTGAAGCATCTGTAACCTGAAGCATCTGTAACCTGAGGTACCACTGTATATATGGAATTCAACACACACACACAGAGTGTTTATTGGATAGCTCAGTTGGTAGAACATGAGATTCTTAATCTCAGAGTTGAGGGTTCGAGACCCACATTAGGCAAAGAATTCCTGCATTGCAGAGGGTTGGACTAGATGACCCTTGTGGTCCCTTCCAACTCTAGGATTATTTTTAAAAGCATATTTAGCCTCCTTTTTAGGGCCTAACCCATTGAAGGCAACTTCAGTAATACACACCTGGAGTATGAGAGTGTGAGCACAATTGTGTGACTGGTTGAGAAGAGAGTGTTGTATGTCTGCATCTGGTGCTTGTATGGTGGTAACAATAAGAGAGATGAATAGGGGCACATGCATTTTTGTTTTCCCCAGCTCATTTTTGCTTGCCTACCCTTGGTACATGCACCCCTGAAGTCTTGGTTAAGTTTGTATCTGGGCCTTGGGGTAAAATAGTTTCCCGACCCCAGTTTTTACAGGCTTATAAACAAGTCAAGAATTGCTTGGAGAAAACTGTACACATTGGTGCCCTGAAGAAATAAAACTTCACCACTTGGTGGTGCCAGATTGCTTTAAAGAATGCACATTTTCTTTGTGGGCGACGGAAAACTTACCAACTTGATTTGTACTATTGACTATCTTCTCCTTGACCTTTTCTGCTCTCCTATGAATGGTCACCTGGAGTTGAACTTGGACATTGTGTCCAGGCCTCTGCATCTGAAGTGTTTGCCAATGGACGGTGCATTGAGGAGCAGGCCCTAACAGTTTATGCAGAAATCTTGAGTGTAGAATGAATTATAATAGACAGCCCTTTGGCATTTCATAGCTTACCTGTTTCATTCAGTAAATTGTAAAGTGGAAACATAAAATATAGTCCATATCTTACAGCTGAAGTACACAATCTAAAATCCAAATCAGCTATAGTCCTCATACTGCTATTCTAGCTCTTTATTGCTAACACCTTGTTCAATATTGTTCTGACTCAGTATTTCAATCTTATGCATCATATGCTGGAAAGCAAGTTTCAGCACATTTGGAAATAAATCCCACTGTGTTCAGGGGAGCTTGCTTCCTAGTCATTACATTCAGAACTGCATTGTTGGTGTGACTTGGGGGGCGGGTGCTGTTGCATTCAGGTCCTACTTGCAGTTTTCCATGGGTATCAGGTTGCCCACTGTAAGAACAGACTTCTGAACTAGATGGACTGCTGGACAGGGCCAGTTGTAAATCTTCAAAGGCACACCAGTATCTAGAAGGGATTGTGTACAAGATAACTATTTCTCCAGATCTCCAGTTCTGATGACAGTACTTACAGACTGGTCAAATTCCTCATGTTAGCATCTACTTGAGTTCACTTAAACTTTTCCCTGTTCTTCAGGATTACTCTTTCCCAAATCTGCAATTCAAGACAATGGAGAAAGATTCCATGAATTCATCTCATCCCATCTCCCTTGCCGTCCAGTCGTCAGAGGAGATCGAGCAAATGTTTGATGCCGTCTCCTATATCAAGGTAACTTCAAAAGTACTGGCAAATGTGCTTCTAATAAAATTAAATGCGCTTGAAAAGTTCGCACAAATATGTTTCAAATCACATTCCTGACGTGGGCAGCAGCAGGTCAGGCCCTGAAAGGTGGGGGGGGGGGAGTGTTTCCAGGGCGAGAGGACCATATAATGGAAACCTTTCGCACCAACATGAGCAATTTTTAATCAGAAATTTTAGCTCAACATGAATTGGTTAGGAACGTTCCCTTTCCTCAGTGGAGGGGGGGAAACGGAATGTTGTTTCTCACGTGCATTTGCCCTGAAATATCCATCCATTGTTTCTGAGCATTTTAAGACACGACTAGAAGATCAGATGCACTTCATAGACTTGCTGTCCTTACACTCTGTATCCATTTTCAGAATGTGATGCAGGGGTAGCCTTAAATGCTTTGAATTCCAACCCCCATAAGCCCCAGGCAGCATGGACAATGGTTGGGATAATGAGAATTGTGCTCCAATATATCTGGAGGGCCGGAAGCTCCCCATCCCTGGGATAGTTCTCAACCTTCATCAGAGTTCAAAACTAACCAGTTGGTTTGAAAACTTTGAGCTATGCGTGGTTACTGTTTGTTAACCAGGGTGTCTTACCATATTGTCTTACACTGAACGTAACCGAAAGACTTTATAATCTGAACGAAAAGGAGAGGCATTGCATGCTCTTTTTGTAGTTCATGAAAATCTTTAATAAAAAATATTTTAAAAGCCAAAGAAGAAGAAAGAAGAGAGGGAGGGAGGCCACAAATCTCTGTGCCCCCCCCCCAAATCTTTAACTGTGGTTAAAAGGATGACATCTACACTAAGCCATCATTTATAAATATTTAGATTGAATTTTGCTAGTTCCTGTTTTCAGTTAATCCTTATAATTATCCACCATAAAACTCTTTGTTTCTAAACTTCTGTTTTCCCTTTTTGTAAACACTGTTTTGATTCAGAGAAGGAGCTCTTTGCTTAGGTTTAATGCAGTTTTGATAAAATCAGGTGTGTATTCTTTCAAGACTAGATGCAACACTGTTTCTTTTCGCAAGGTGGGCTTTTGCAAATAAAAGGCTATTCATACACACCCTTGAATATTTGTAAACCTATAAAAAGGAATTGGTATCTATAGATGATGATTTCGCTAGATATACATAATGGTTTAAATTCACATAATAAATGTGTAGAAAGCAGATGTATGTGAACTGATACTTTTTCATCTGCTATTTCCAATCAGTCCCAGTCATTTGTGGCCGGATCACATCTTGTTCAGATTTGAGGAATAGCTGAGACCAGCTTTTACCCTCCCATCTGTAAGCATGGCCAGAGGTGAAGTTTCGTTCACATCTCGAGCTGTTGATATGGAAGGGAGGGGAATTATAATATTGGGGGCACGTTATCCTTTTTGAGCCTTTATCTTTATATTCAGCCATCTCCAGCTGCTTGTGATCTTGAGGCCCTGCAGACATCTGGAAGAGGGAGAGGAGGAGCACATACAAAAGCACGGTGGAAACTATAACTCCCTGTGGCAGCCACTTCTGTAGCCATTTCTGTATTCCTGGCTTTAACCACATGGAGTTTCTTAATACCACTGCAACTCCTGATGGTCAGTTACTTAGCTCTCCCTTCCTACAGTTCCCACAAACTAGGATTCAGAAACATACTTTCTCCAACTGTGAAGGCAGTGCATAGCCATCATGGCGGGTAGCTACTGATGTTTTCTCCATGAATTCGTTCTAATTTTCTTTTAAAGCCATCTATATAGTGGCCCAAGTACCTTTTCCTCAGAGGGGGGGGGGCAGTTGGTATGCTCTGTTGCAAAGGGAAACTGAAAACATGGCCATTGCATTTCAAATAGGTACGTGATCTATTTTTCTCTTTACAGGGAGCTTCTCTCTTGTCAATGTTGAAAAACTATCTCCACAGTGATATCTTCCAAGCTAGTATTCAGTTATATCTGCATGACCACAGCTATGGGTCCACCCAAAGTGATGACTTGTGGGATAGCATGAATCAGGTAAAATTCTTGGACTAGGGGAGGGGAAGTGAACAAAGGTTTATTGATGTTACTTAGGTTGGCCAACGCTGAACTGTTCTGCAAAGTGTGCCATGATGGATTTTGCTGGGAGCTCATCCACCCACATGTCTGCTTGTCTTGGCTCTTCCCCCTGGGAAAACCCGCTGAATTGGAACAGGCATCCATTGGTTTTTTCTGTGAATTGACATTCTGATTCAGTGATAAACAGCAGGTTTTGCCCGGAAAAGTGATGGGACAAATGGGGGGGGGGGACTGCTTTGATCTATGCTTAAGAAGCTTAGGTCAAGTGGGAAATTTCTCAGACTGCTGCTTTCTATGCATAGGACAAGCTATGCATAGGACAACCTATCAGTGCCACAGTAATCAGCATGAAACCATAGTAGAATGGCAAATAGCATGTTTATTAATATATATCCTTTAGTAACCCTGCAATTTCAGAGTCAACCTTTTCTAAACATGGCTTCTCTTGTACCTTAACGTGCCAAAAGGCAAGAATGTGAACAGTAGAAAAATTATATCTTTGCCTGCATACATGAATTATTTTTAATTTGATTGTAATTGTTAGCCTCTCTGAAAACCCTTGTTTATTGTTGAAGAGTGTTGTTTAAATTTATTTAAATAAAATGTGTACATGTACATAACATGGTCAAATATTATTCCCATTTTGCAGATAGGAAGCTGAGCAAGTTACTGAGCCCAGAGGCTCCGTATAAGTCTGGTAGACCATTCTTACTAGATATAGGTGACTGTTCCCCTTGCAGGGGGGGGGGAGAGGGACCCAATCTGTGGGTGGAATTTACTCTCAGAACTCTGGGTCTAAGCCAATCACTTAATGTGACTTGGCAGGATTTTCTTTTCCTGACTTGCCCTATTCCCTGCCAGCCCCCCACTCCAAAAATCAGTAAATAATAACAATAAACATTCTGTGGCATTTAAAATGTGTCTGTGGGAGGGGGCTTATTATGTGTTTGTATTTTTATGTTGTGAACCACTCTGTGGTCTTTGGATAAAGGGCGGTATGAAAACTTAATAAAGGGCAGTATATGAAAATTTAATAAATAAATAATAAATGCTCAGTGGATGTTCAGCCATTAAAGAATGTGCTTATGAGCACAGCTTGAAAGCAGAGGTGTAAATAGAGCATTAAAACAGCTACGAAGTTGATTTTTGCTTGCTCTCTTGTTGGCTTCCACAAGTCTATAGGTAGCCTGCCTAGCTTCTTGCTCCCTCTCTCTTGTGAAAATGATTGCCTCCTTGTTTTAGTTTCCCCCCAAAGACAGTAGATTAGAAGAAGTCATTAGTAATGCTCTGCTTTCGGCCAACAACCAAGAAGCAGCCTGTGGCTTTCAAACAACTTCCCCCTTTAGTCCTTCTTGTTTTCCTCATGAAGAGTTAGCTTAGGCCTTCCTAAGACAGGCCTCTCTCTAGAAAACTGAGCCACATTCCAAATATAATTTTCTGAAATTAAAATTTCAACTCTTAAATGGGAAATTTACTGTGTTGTGACCCAAGATCCATGGATCTTTTCTGTTGTCTCTCAGAAGGGTAAAGAGACCTAAAGATGACCTGCAGTTTAGTGCTTTTTCTCAGTTTCTTGCTTTTCTCAAGCGCTTCCACTGCCTAGCTGAAGCAGTGTGGAAAGAGGAAGGTAGAGTTCAGTTCCTGGACTTTTCTCTTCTTAAAAAAAAAGGAACTTGTATTATCAAACTACCACTGATAAACTTGGCAGTTACAATTCTGTTTAACGACTTAAAACCCGGGTTTCACCAGGGTCCTTGTTTAGTGAATTGATTAGACAGCTGTTGAAGGTATCCCATAATATATTCTTCCTCAAAAGTTGATTTTTCCTGTGCTTTCCTAGGTGATAAATGACACCCATGTCGATATTAAAAAAATCATGAAGACCTGGACTCTCCAGAAAGGATTTCCTTTGGTGACTGTCAAAAGAGAAGGCAAACTGATCCATCTGCAGCAGGAGCCATTTGTGCACAATGTGGAATTGGAAAATCAGACCGTACCTGCCAGGTTTATTTCTTTTTTCCTTATATTTAAATTTGGGTGATTTAACTCTGCAGACAGTGTTTTAGCTTACGGAGTGAGACTGCCGAATGCTTACTGCTGATGTCAAATAAATCCACTGAGGTGTGGTGTAAATATCAAGCTGAGTGGTACATGGTCCAGCACATCTGCCCAGGTTGGGAGAGAACAGTTGGAAATGATAACTTGTTGGAGGGGTAGGTTGGAGAATAGTAGCTCGCTCACCTAGTACACCTCAAATCTGTTTTGAAACACATGGATTAGAGGGGCAGTGACAAGATAGAGATGGAATGTGGGCCTATAAATTGATAAGGAAGAAGACACTTTTGGACATGAAGGTGGGTTTATACTGTCCACATAGGAGTGTCTGGGTTGCTGATGAATCTATTGGACATGAGTTCCACTTTGCTGTTCTTTTTACACACGGATTATATCAACATTTTGTGGCAGAAACCTAGTTCAAGGAAGTATATTTTTCGACTAGCCAAGGTTGTTGACATTGCCAAGAAAGGCAAGGAGATTAAATGGGGGGGGGGATGGCATAAAAGTTTGTGCCATAATATAAAGGTGGAGTATTAAACTGGAGGCATTTTGTACATTCCAAGTTGCACAAAAGTGCAAATGACTTGTATCCACCCTCCCCACACACTTTTTCTGGTGTAAAATGGAATGTTGGAATTGCTGAACTTCTCCGCAGAGAAATCCATGAATTCCACCTCCTTTGTTATGCTGGGAAATGTCTTGCATTTAGAATGATGGCCCCAATCCCGCGAAGAGCAGCTGAGGTTGCACATGCAGAGTCGTTTTAAAAAGCTAAAACCCAGCTATTAGGTAAAAAGAGGGAAGGTGGCTACTGTGATTTTTCACATCTCTTTCTTTGCCTGAAACGCAGAATGGCCCAAATATTGTATAGTTGGAGAATTTCTTAACACGTCACTGCTGATTGTGGCAATTGAATGTCTTCGTGAAAAGAACCTTGTGTTATTTGAATGACACTTAAGGCCAATTGCTACTTACAAATATATGCAGAAAAGCAGAATGGGAGGAGAAAATTGATTGATTTTAAGTGTATTACAGACCATGAACATAAGAGCTCCTTGTAGATCTGTGGTTTTGTGTGTGCATTTGTACAAAACTGATTTGCTTCTACAAAAGCAAATTGCTTAGTGAACCTGTAAAGCACAAGATTTGTAGGCACAGGTTTGGTCTTGATCTTTATAACTGTACCCTCAACTAATTCTGTTAAGTTTAATAAACAGTGCTTCTGCACACACACACAGAAAGAACTATCAGTACAGTGGTACCTCGGGTTAAGAACTTAATTCGTTCTGGAGGACTGTTCTTAACCTGAAACTGTTCTTAACCTGAAGACCACTTTAGCTAATGGGGCCTCCTGCTGCCGCTGCGCTGCCACTGCACGATTTCTGTTCTCATTCTGAAGCTAAGTTCTTAACCCGAGGTAATATTTCTGGGTTAGTGGAGTCTGTAACCTGAAGTGTATGTAACCAGAGGTACTACTGTATCTGTTTTTTCTTTTAAGCTACAGTGCATAAGCAAACTCGGCCCTCCAGATGTTTTGGAACTACAATTCCCAGAATTCCTGACCACTGGTCCTGTTAGCTAGGGATCATGGGAGTTGTAGTACCAAAACATCTGGAGGGCCAAGTTTGCCTATGCTTGGGATAAGCAGTCTTTAACACTGTGTAAACACTTTCTCCTCTTCCAGTTATTTGTGGAGCATTCCTCTTTCTTATACCACCAGCAATGACAGCTTACCCTACAATTCTCACAATTATTTACTGCAGCAAAAGTCAGGTATGTTATGTTTTTGAAGGCTTTTGTCCTCCCAGATGGTAAAGTCAACCAATGCACAAATACGTTCTTAATGTGGAATAGTTTTCCCCTGGAGAGTTTCCAGAGCCAAATGATGAGCATCTTTCAGAAGCATCATCGTTGATCTTTGATGGCTAGTGTTGGAACAAGGGTAGGGGGCTTTTTAGGGTTTAATTTCTGTAAAATAAATGTTCAGTGTTCAGAGCTTATAGTTAAGAAAGAAAGTGCATATGCCCTCATTATTTTCGGTCTGCAATACAATTTATTTACTTCATTTACATAATTTGTTTGTAGTCAAAACACTTTTGGGGGGGCATGGTTAGGAAAGGGGGGGCATACCAAAATGATTATTTTCTTAGTTGTAACACACTAAGCATTTTAGGATTTTAAACCTCTGAATTAGTACAATTTCTGTAGCAACTAAATTCTGTAGCTTCTGACTGGTTACACCTTGTTAACCAAGAGTGCATGCAATTCAGGTTTTCCTAAAACCATATGCTCCCCAGAAAATTGTTAGGCAAGCGTTTGCATGATGGGCTGAAATAATTTCCATTATTTTCCAAGAGAACATTTTAACTCCATGCTTTCTACTTCCATGCTTTCTGCCTGAAACTGCTGCAGCCAATCAGCAGAAGGCAGATTAGGTTTGTCCATTCTCTCCTGCTCCCTGATTTGTCCAATCTTTCTCCCTCCCTCCATAGTTTCTCCCCAAAATGGCTCCTGGCCACCAGCAAAACTCAAACAATTAAGGAAGTGGGCAAACTCTAACTGTTTGGATATCTGAATCAGCAGTTTGTATAGTGACGTTTAGGTATAATTCTTTGTGTTCGGATAACGGAGATTTTGGATAATGAGTGTTCTGATAGCGGGACTTGTGTGTATTTCTGTCCCTCACCGAATACCGTATTTTTCGCTCCATAAAACGCACCAGACCATAAGAAGCACCTAGTTTTTGGAGGAGGAAAACAAGAAAAGAAAAAAATTCTGAATCCCAGAAGCCAGAACAGCAAGAGGGATCACTGTGCAGTGATCCCTCTCGCTGTTCTGGCTTCTGAGATAGCCGCACGAAGCCTCTTCAGGGCAGCGGGATGAAGGCTCCCCCCTGCCCTGATGAGACTTCATGCGGCTAAGCCAGAAGCTAGAACAACAACAGGGAGCGCTGCGCAGCGATCCCTCTTGCTGTTCTAGCTTCTGGGATAGCTGCGCAGCCTGCATTCGCTCCATAAGACGCACACACATTTCCACTTCCTTTTTAGGAGGGGAAAAGTGAGTCTTATAGAGCATAAAATATGGTAATTTTGGCAATAAAAATTCATCCTAGAATTTTAGTGGTAGTAATCTTTTTACATTTGGATACATTTTGTCCCCCCCAAAATATAATCTAATTTTCAGGTGCATTTTATTTGAATAATGTTCCCTCCCTGACTTTACTAGTGCTCACTTCTGATTTGGCTCTTTATGAGTTGGCGTATGTTAGAGCAAGGAAATGTCTCACCTAGTATTATTAATATTAATATTATTTTACTTACGGTACTTGTATATGACTTTGGGAACTTTGGGAAAGTTGAAGCATAACATGATAAAATTGCAAGAAACAAGTAGTTTAAATTGCGTTTGCTTCTGGTGTCTGTAGAAGATAATTTTTAACCAAGATTGCAACTGAAGTTTAGAATATGAGACTTGAAAATATACATTTTCCCAGTTTGGATTAATTATGAGCCAATCCCAAATCTCTTCAAAGGTCAAACACAGCTTAACATTAGTACGACCTTCTTCCCCTCAGACATTAACGTGGTCGCAGCAGTGAGGAGTCGCTGAAATGGCCTTCATTTGTTAGGTGCCAGGATGCCTGGAAATTGCAGCTTCTTTTAAGTCCTTCGTAAATTGTACTTTCCAAAAATCCTGCCACCAAAGCATATTCTCAGCAGCATCCCAGCACCAGGATTTATGGAAAGTAATTTCTCAAGGCTTATATTTCTTGACAAGGCTTTGGAAACCTTGGAAATCTACGATACCCTAGAAGCAAATTGTCTGGGACTGTGTTCCTGTAGCATCTAGGGGCAAATGAAGACTGAAGTCTTTCTGTACTGCTGCCAGGCAAGGCTTTTGTTTTTGTTGTTCTGGAGGGACGTGGTCAAGAAGAGTTTGGGTTGGGAAGGCCTCTAGGTCTGCTCTCTTTTCAAGGTGGATGAGGCAGCTCAGGATGGGTTGGAGAGGGAGTTTTGCATTCCCAGTGACATCAGTAGTCTAGTCAAACCTAGAGTCCAGAATGGGTCTGAGCATAAAATGAACTCAGTGGTCCATCACGATTAGTTGTTTTCTTTAACCAGGTTAGGATGTGAAAAAGCAAAACCAGTTCATCTAAATAGGGGTCTTCCAGCTGCTTTAGGACTGCAGTTCCCATCATCCCTGACCACTGGTCCTGCTAGCTAGGGATGATGGGAGTTGTAGTCCAAAAACAGCTGGAGACCCAAGTTTGGGAAACCTTGATCTAAATGAATAAATGCTGTTAAGCCCGAAAAGGACTTATGTGACTCTCAGCTAATTAGTGAGCCTCCCTTGAGACGAACAGTACTTTGATGTGTAGCCTAAACCTACCTTCTCTTTGCCTGGAGGTACATTCTTAGATATAGCAGACCTGCTTCATGGTAGAAATTGGAATTAAGTTTGTAATGGATAGCTTTCTGTAACCTGGCTCCTCTAAAATATAAAAGGATGGGGCAATGGTGCCAACCACAGAGACTCAAGTAATTCACTTCTGGACAGATACATTTCTATAATTGAAAACTGGTTTCCAGAGAAGATGAAAGCAGCGTGTGTTAAAAATATATACATATCCCACTGCCAAAATCCAGGCTGCTGCATAGTTGAGAAGTTAAATATGCTAATGAAAAGCAGTAAACCTATTTTAAGGAGAAAGGGTTTAAACCAATGCCATCCACAACATTTTCTGGAAAAAGCCTGCAAAATTGTACCATTGGTAGGTAAGTTGACTTACAGAATATATCTTTGTACCGGGATTAACTTTAGAAAGCTTTATACAAGGATGGGATTCCTCCCCGTTTTTTTATATAGTGTGAGGTGAAATGCAAGACTGGATTCAACACATTAATATGCCTATCAAATGTGCTAAGTTCTCTGCAGTTGATTCTTTTTTTCTGGCCCATGTGGCCATTCAGCAAATAAATAAAACTGAGTACTTCCTGTCACCTCTGTAGGTTGAGAGGGAGTGATCCCATTGGAGGTCTCTGCCAGCATTACTGTTAATAGCCTATCAAGACAGTATTAACTTTGGGAATAGAATATGTGCATCAGATCTTGTGATGCATCACATTTCACAGTACGCCACGAGTTATAGTTATTTCCTCTCTTCCCTTTTGCATGGCTGCTGGGAAGATTGCAGGTAGCAGGGCAGTTTGCATAGGTATTTTGCTATGTTGCCATATGTAGTGGCATGCAATAATGGCACATTTGTCCAATGAAGGCTTGCCATGCACACTGTCATTGTCTCAGATTGATTGCTGATAGTATTGGCTGCAAGTCAGTTGTAGCTAAGAGGTGATCTGCAGCTGTAACCATTGGCTGGCTCCTACTGCTCCCAGTAAAATTTAGGAAGGCAGAGAGCTTCTTAAATGATGCCAGTGAAGTGTTATTGTCCTGATATACTCCTAGAAATTTGCAAGTGATCTGAAGACTGAATCAGTTCAGTGCTTTCTTACTCTCCTCCCTTTCCCCCTTTCCTAGATGTCGTTGAACTTCCAGGTGAAACGCAGTGGGTGAAATTCAATGTAGACTCAAATGGTTTCTATATTGTACAGTATGCGGAAAAGGACTGGACTGCTCTAATTGACCTGCTGAAGACGGAGCCCACTGCTCTGAGTTCCAGAGACAGAGCCAATCTGATCCACAACATTTTTAATCTGGCAGGGTAATTCTTCTAAGTTATTACATTGAACTGTGATATAAAGGGTAAAGGGGACACCTGACCATTAGGTCCAGTCGTGGCCGACTCTGGGGTTGCGGCGCTCATCTCGCTTTATTGGCCGAGGGAGCTGGTGTACAGCTTCGGGGTCATGTGGCCAGCATGACTAAGCCGCTTCTGGAGAACCAGAGCAGCGCACGGAAATGCCGTTTACCTTCCCGCTGTAGCGGTACCTATTTATCTACTTGCACTTTGACGTGCTTTTGAACTGCTAGGTTGGCAGGAGCAGGGACCGAGCAACAGGAGCTCACCCCGTCGCGGGGTTTCGAACCGCCGACCTTCTCATCGGCAAGCCCTAGGCACTGTGGTTTAACCCACAGCGCCACCTGCGTCCCTTGAACTGTGATATATATGTCTTCAAATCCAGAGTCTTAAGATCAAACCTTCTAGGAAAGGGGTGGGGAAGCTTTTCTGGCCCACGGGACATATCTTTATCTCCCCACCACTGGTAGGCAAGGCTGCTCATCTGTCAGTCACCTGGAAGTCCAGGTTGTTGGGACTTCACTGTGCAGCAGTCGACTAGTTAAGAGCCTTTGGTTTCAGCACAATTCCATGCAAACCCCTTCTGATCCAGTAACTGGGTTTTCATGGAAAACCCTGCTAAAAGGGAGGTTTTTTCTTCTTCATTTTAGTAGGTGATGCAGGGTTTAAATCCTTTTGCCTTGGCTTCATGTGCCTGGTTTTTGCTGGGAACGAATGCACACAGCCATTGCAGGATCTAACCCTTCCTTCTGTCCATCTGCTGTCACAAGCAGGCAGATGAGTGTGGTTGGGGGAAATGACCTTGTGGGTCAAACTGGACCGCCTGGTGGGCTAGAGGGATAAAGGAGAACCTTATCTAATCTGGATGTGTTCATTTTTTTTACCTTTTGTTAGCCTAGATGTTCACTGTTGTGCATAACAAAACTCTTTAAGTATGAAATTGCAAAGGTTTTAGTTTAGGATCCTTCTGTTAAGGGCGAGAAATGGCGAGTTTGCAAGAAGAGTGAAAGATGCAGGAATTTAATCCAGTGTTGTTTGATAGATCTTAACAGCACTTTTGGGGGCTTATCAATAGAATGCTATAATGAATCAAACTTCTCATCTGTTATGGAGGTTTTGCCTCCAGAATAAATAAATCTAATAATATGAAGAAATAAAGCAAATCAATTTTATATTTGAAGAATTTATAGCCTGTACCACAAACAAGTTCTTTTACATTTGTTTAGACTTATCAGAATACTTGACAATATCTTCTTCTTGTTGTTTTTGATGCCCCCTTTAGACTAGGAAGGGTGTCTTTGGCCAAAGCCTTTGACCTGATTGAGTACCTAGTGAAAGAAAACAGCACTTCTCCAATCATACAAGCGTTGGACCAAATGAACCGTATCTTCAACCTAGTTGAAAAAAGAGGAATGCAGACCCTTTCAGCGAGAATATTGGTAAGTTACTGAAAGCAGGCAGGTGGTGGAAACTAGATATGAAGTTCATACCAGGGCAAAATAGTTTGTACTACATGGAAGGACAGTTTCTAAATCATACTGTTTTGTTGTGGTTAGTGTTAGAATGTTGGGTGAGTTGCTTATGAGCTTTCCATTTAAAAGCATGTTGTATTTTCTCAGTAGATGTAAATGCCATTTGTAACTTCTGAACCCCAACTGCAAAGAGATGGATACCTTAGATAAAATAGAATTATTATTATTGTTGTTGTTGTTGTTGTTGTTGTTGTTGTTAGGGTCCTCTTAAATTTGTAACCAGCTGTTTTCTGCTCTATAATCATATAGCAAAGGAGGAGAGCTTCTATTCGTGTCCATCCCAAACAAACCATTTAGTTTTTAAGGGGCCACAGCATTTTTGTCTAACATTTCAACCATGCAGAAAGCATACACCTTAACAATCAAATAATTTGGTTCCACATGAATCTGCTGATTATTATTATTCAGTGATAATGTGGAATGTGTGCCTAGCAGAACTGTCACTGTTTCAGCTCATGAACTCTGCAGACCAGACAAATAAAAAAGATTTTACTGAAAGTGGGGTTGGGGGGGGGGAGTCTATGAAAGTGAGTTAAAGATGGTGTGACTGGTTTTATGTGCCTTTTAATATAATTCATATAGATTTGAACTAGCCTATTGAGCCGCAGGTCATTCAAAGACTCATTGGGCTCATTTTGGTGCCAGTTGAGAATTGAGCACATGTAAGACAGTGAGGAAATTCTTTTCAGAACCGAATGGCAGACTTGTCAGAATGGAGCGTTAGATACAGGAATGTTGCAAGGAGCTGTGTGATTTGGGGTATGTTTGCAGTTTATAGTCTTCAACCTAGCACAAGCGTATTGTGACAGAGTTTGCATAGTGAAAACTTTTCCTCTTTATTCTCCAGCATAAGATGTTACAACTATTTAAAGACAAGATTAATCAACAGAAATGGACAACTGATGGGACCCTTTCAGAACAAGAGCTGAAGTCAAGTTTGCTGACCTTTGCCTGCACCCATAATTTGGAAAACTGCAGCACGGATGCTACCAAACTATTTAATGACTGGAAAGATTCCAATGGCACAAAAAGGTAAAACACAGACTTGCTCTTTGGTTCAAGCTGCCTCTTCTGTATTATGGCATTCAGAAATAGTTTTCTATTACATAGTCTCAGTGTAGTCAAGCATCTTGCAGCCTGACGGGTTTAAATAGAAATATGGATCAGCATCTCTTGGAGCTGTGGTTTTGCTCCTTCAGGTGAGCTCCATGATTAAGCACTCTCCAGCTTTATATCAGGGGAAGAGAACCTGATCCGGCTTGTGGGCCAGATTCTCATCTCTTCATCTTCTCACAGACTATATATGAAAACTGGCTGGAGCAGCCTTCATGTCACCCACCTGACATCACAGTGGCATCAGGTGATGATCATCGGGACTTGAAAGCACCACACAGGGCTTGCAAAGAGCCCTCTGTGGTGCTTTCAAAGTCCTGCTGATCAAGCTTGAAGCCAACACTGATGGGCAATGAATTCAGGCCTGCTTCTGCAGGGATCAGCTATGCAGTCCAACTCCCCATGGATGTCTCTGCTGCCTCACTCCTGATGTTTCATAGGCTTCTTTGCAGCGGGTGGAGAAGCTTTGTGGTTCCATGGGCCAGATCCTTATCAGGAAGGATCTGCCACACGGGCCAAATTTGACAGATAAGTGGGACCTCCCACCAGTCAATCACATGTCATTGGGATAATAATAATAATAGGGACACGGGTGGCGCTGTGGGTTAAACCACAGAGCCTAGGACTTGCCGATCAGAAGGTCGGCGGTTCGAATCCCCACAATGGGGTGAGCTCCCATTGCTCGGTCCCTGCTCCTGCCAATCTAGCAGTTTGAAAACACATCAAAGTGCAAGTAGATAAATAGGTACCGCTCTGGCGGGAAGGTAAACAGCGTTTCCGTGCGCTGCTCTGGTTCACCAGAAGTGGCTTAGTCATGCTGGTCACATGACCCAGAAGCTGTACGCCGGCTCCCTCAGCCAATAAAGCGAGATGAGCTCCACAACCCCAAAGTCGGCCACGGCTGGACCTAATGGTCAGGGGTCCCTTTAACTTTACTACTACTACTACTACTACTACTACTACTAATAATAATAATTTTATTATTTATACCCCACCCGTCTGGCTGAGTTTCCCCAGCCACTGTTGGATCACTTGCACACTTAAAACTCCCAAGGAACCGTGTGGAGATGTGCAAAAGACTTTGCATATCTCCCCACATTTCCTCTTTGAATCCTGCTTGTTGGAGGTTTAAAGGGGCGGAGCACACAGACTTGCAAAGGCTTTAAGGCAGCCTCCACCCTCCCATTTGAGCTTCTGGAGGCTCAGGCCAGGAGCAAGGGAGCTGTCTTAAAGCCCTGTGGAAAAGCGCTGTTTGCAGCAGCCACCTCCCCTTCATTGAAATGTGGGAGAGAGTTACCCCTCACACTACTGCCTACCTGCTCGCAGCAATGGTTAGTGGAGAAGTGGGGAGGAATGGTTGCTTTGCAGAGAGCTGGTCCTTTGCAAAAGTGCTCTTTATAGCAGCTCTGCTTTTCCTTTAAGCGAGTGGGTGGTGATGGGGAGTGTCCCCCCCTCACTTCTGCCACGCAAACACACACATACTGACTAAAGGAGAAGTCCAAAGGGTTTTCATCCCTGATAAGCAGTGGCTAAATCCTCCTGCCTTGGCTGCTATATCCTATTCTGTGCTTGGAACAGGGCACATAGCCAGTGAAGGATCCCTGTCCTCCCACTCATCGGATGACTTCAAATTAGCCCCTTGATTAAGGACTTACTGGGATAAGCCATGGTTCATATCATGTTAGCTAGTGCTTTGATGTGACTTACTCTTTTTAGGCTGTTCTTATAAAGGTTTGCACTTTCTCTCTGTAGCCTGCCAACAGATGTTATGAAGATCATATTCACAACCGGAGCAAAAACTGAAAGTGGCTGGAACTATCTTTTAAGCATGTATGCATATTTGGCGTCTGAACCAGAAAAACTCAAAATCCTTGAAGCATTGGCCAGTGCAGATGATGTTAAAAAACTGATATGGTATGAAGCCGCATATATTACACATATAATCATAAAGAAAATCCTAAGATCAATTTCTATATGTCACTGTTACAGGAAGTCTAAAAAATATGTGCAGCATTTAACACACCTTCCCTTCTTTGACCTTTTGCACTGACAAGAGAGATTTCGCTCATTGACTTTAATGTCAGGGCAAGTTTTGACTTGGCAGCAGCTGTATGTGTGTGGGGTGTGTGCGCTTTCTCTCCTTGCTTTATGGACATGTGTTATACATTGCTTCAAAACTTGAGGCTACAAGTTACCTTTTCTTGTGCTGTCCTTCCTTGAAATATTTAGGTATACTTGTAGGAACAAATTTCTAGAATAAAGAGTTTAATGGACTCCTAGAATTGTAGAGTTGGAAGGGACCACCAGGGTCATCTAGACCAACCCCCTGCAATGCAGGAATGTTTTATCCAACATGAGACTCAAACTCACGACCCTTCCAGAAAGTTTTTCAGTTTGCAGTTAGAAAAACATATGCTTCTAATTTTCAGTTGCAAGGTTACTGAGGTGTTTTCATTCGAAGTTTCTGTATTTCACTTATTGTCCAATGAACATAGAAAAGTTTCCACCAGTTCCAGCAGTAAAAAACTACACATTCTATAGGACATCCCAGCTAAAGGGTGGTTCAGATTTCTTTGCTGAATGAATGGACAGGTAGTATTTGCATATACAAACATAGACATTTTTAGTTGTGAGGTGGCCCTCATTGGCCCTGCCCCCTTGCAGTATCTGTTATAAATTGTCTAGATCTCTAAAAAGAATGCACATGTGCCTGTAATCTGACTCTGTTTTGCTTCATAGGTTAATGCAAACAAGCCTGGAAGGAAGCATCATCAGATCACAGGATCTTCCAACTGTTATAACCACAGCCAGTCAGAATTTGCCTGGACACTTACTAGCATGGGATTTCGTTAAGGAGAACTGGGATCAGCTTATAAGGAAGTAAGGCTTTCCTTGAGTTCTTGTAATAAAATTCTGTCTTTCTTCTTCCTTCTGCTACACAGAGAGAGAGAGAGAGACGTGTACATATAAAACAGGATTTTTACTGGCACTAAATAATCATGCCGTTCAGGTCTTGCCCTAGTGCCTTGGGTGTTGCTGTTTAGAATAAACACCTACTGAATAAAAGATTTTAGCACTATAGCATGTGCTACGTGGAGACTTGCTGGGTTGCTGAAGCTGCATGCAAATCACGGTAACTCACCAAAAGCACATTTCACTGCTACTTGAGTCTTTTACTTCTTTTGAAACACCTCAAAGCACCTCAAAAACTCAACAAATTTATTGTGGCATAAGCATTCCTGAACTACAGTCCCATTTCACCATACTCATGAAGTTTCAGGCACATGGACATATGGCTGGGGGTGGATCAGAAGGAGAAGAAATGCTGAAAAGTTCAGGCACTTGTGTTGCGGAATTGTGGCTATTTATCATTCTTTGTGCCAGTTTAATTCCTTCAGTGTCCCCGGTATAATTAACCTGTTGTCTCTTGATCTATAAAAAGAGTTATTCTCAGTGTGTGCTCTCTGGCTTTGTTCCTTGTCCTCTGGAATTGTGAAAAATACTGTACTTATCTGACCAGAGCCTTATTTTACTTGAATACTGAACCACTTTTAGTTTTGGGGTTCACCTGAGCAGGATTCTGCCCGAGCCACCCCAATTGTTGCACGGATCTCAAAGGCAATTCGGGTTGATTTGGATGTTTAAAAGCCTGTGCAAGGCTGCCTTTCATGAAAACCATTGCAGCTATCCTTTGGCAATATGATAGGACTTGCACCTTCAAAAGAACTGCCATGCCTGCAGATTTCACCCCATTCTGCCAAAAAAGAAAGTTGTAGAGCATTCATTTTGTAAAAAAAAAAAAAAAAAAAAAAAAAGCATAGATAAAGCACCAAAGGTGTCCTGTAGGTCCATAATTAGGTAGGCTTCATCTACTTAGGAGGGGCTACTGTGACTACAAATTTCATCTAATTCTTTCAAAAGATAAAAAGTTATAGCCTTAAAAAAAAAAGCCCCCAAATGGGAGAAGCACAATGCAGAGGTTTTTTCCTCTTCTTCAAATTAGGTATCAGATTTGGATCCTGAGATTAATCAGGGAGCCTTCAAAGTGCTTTGGGCCAAATCGGACTGTTTTCTGGAGCATGGAATCAAGGTCCAAACGGTGTCTAGCATAGTCAGTGCACACCATTACTTACTTTGTATGTCTAATAGTTTAGCAACCAGGAATAACAGATTTCTTTAAATGCTGAATACTTTTAAGAATGTTAAATACTGTAATTCACCATGAGCTTCCAAAATAGGTAAGACATGAATTGAGTTAAATATGCTTTGAATAAACGTTTGATTCATTCTCGTAAACTTCAGGTTTCACCGTGGATCATACACCATGCAAAGTATTGTGATTGCGACAACTTGTCAGTTCTCAACACAAGAACATCTGCTTGAGGTTTGTTTGAATAAAGTATTCCGAAGAGTGTTGGGGGGGTAGGAATTATAAAATAGAAGCTGGAACATTGCATATTGCTCTGTTACTGCTGGCTTTTAGTAGCTGTGTATTCTTGGTACACAGCAATGTGGAAGATGACATTTAAAGTTTGAGTACTGCTGGTGAATTAACTGCCTTTAATCACACAAGTAAAATAAGGAGTTAATTAAGCTTAAGGTTGGAAGGGACCTCAAAAGTCATCTAATCCAACCTCCTGCTAATGCAGGAAATCTGTTCCTCCATCCCTGATGGATGGCTATCCCAGCTGCTCAAAAGCATCAAATATAATAGTCTACCACCTTCTGAGACAGCCTCTTTCGCAGTCCTTCAGGAAGTTATTCCAAATGTTTACGAAAAAGGGAGATTTCAATAAATAGTTTGGATTTTTAAAATTTACTTGGTATGCATTGGTGTAACTAGGACTAAATTAGAATAGGCAAATTGTCCAAGTCCTAAATGAAGGCTCCTCCTCGCCACTAACCCCCCTGTTGTGCCACTTGGAAGCACAGGGGTGAAGTTAGGTTTTTTTTATTGTCCTTACATATTCCTGTTACGTGCGTTGCTTCTGCAGGTTAAGACATTCTTCGAATCCAAGTCGGAGGAGACTGCTCAGCTACGGTTTGTTCGAGAGGCCATTGAGAGGATTCAGCTGAATATCCAGTGGATGGAGAAGAACTTGGAGACGCTGGAGAAATTGCTATAGTGATCGCATCCACCAGAGTCCATGTTAGCCACTTAGAATGTGGCAGTTCTTGCTCTTTTGTGCAAAAAGGGGTGTGTGCGAAAAGGGACAGTGCAACTTGCTTTGCGCTGCGAGGGTTAGAGTTAGCTCAGGGTACATCTCTTAAGTTGGCACTCTTTGCAGTGCTTGTAGACGAGAGAGAGAGTTGCTAATCTAAGGGAATGTTCGTTCATTGACCAAACATTCATGCAAAACAAAGACAGTAACTTGTCATGGAGCCTCCCTTCCATCATAGGAAAATCCAGTTCTACTTTCTACATATTGAATGAAAGTTGAACAACAGCAACAAAAAAGAGCAGCTAAACGAGAACTCTCCTGTGATCTGTTTTCTCTCTTTGCAGGGTGCTGTCTAATCAGACTTCCTCAATGTCTGTAGCTTCTTGAATGGTAAATATTGTACCTGCTCTGAAGCAGGTTTTTTTTTTTAAAAACGATTATAAGCAGCTGCTAAGACACACAATATGGAAGTGAACAACTAAAGTGAAAATGTTGGATTTTGGGAAGCTCTGAGTTTCGTTTTATCAAAGTAATTTCTAGACATTATGCAAATATCAGAAATAATGTAATTATTGGTAGAAATCTCTTATTTTTGTCTGCAACATGGCTGGGTGCTACCAGTGCCACGTAGTGAACAGCTTTTTTTGCAAATAGCTTTGTGAGGGGAGTTTTCAGTGTGCAATTGATCAGAGTAAAACCCCAAAGATTTTGACTCCTATCTCGTTAGGGTACTTATAAAAAAAACCAGTTTCCATTGTTGTTTGGCTGACACTATAGAACAGAGTGTTCTGATTGTTCTGGTTGATTTGATGTTTTTTAAATACTGATTTTACTTAATATACTTCTCCCAGAGGATCCTCATTAATACATGCTGTGGAACCTTGTTAATCTCCAATATTTAAGTGCTACAGCGCTCCACTTTTCTATGGTATATTAGCCCAATACTGTAAAGCTCACTTCATTTCCTTGTAAGTTGTCCCGTGATTTAGAAACAGCTGATAATATAACTTCGAAACAAATGAGCCAAACTAAGGGAAATGGCCAAAGGTTGTACGGTCTCAGTTTTTGAAACAGTTTTGGGCTACTGTGAAGAAAGTCATGATAATTTGTTCAAGAGAAGCATTCAGAACTTACCACGCCATAGTTTTATTTTTCGCAGAGCTTTCAGTGCATATCCCCTCTGTGTTGATTTCACAATAAATGCAGTGAAATGGTGGCTTTTTCAGATAGGTTGAAATTTGCAACAAGAGGAGAAAAATAATTGTATACATTAAGGTAATAAAGATTTAATACTTCTGGGTCTCTAGTAGACTGAAGTAGAAATTCATCAATTTCTGCTTCACTTTCTAAAATGGCCTCAGAGCTTCTCATCTTTCAGTGGGAAACATTACTGTGCATTCATTCTTTGATTGGGAGGAGATAATTATTGTCATGAACTCTGCTTGTTGGTTAGTGCTTGAATGGCTTTGCCTTCCCCCCTCTTTCTGGCCTGTAGTCCACTCCTGCAACTTCACCCCTTTCTATTTTTTTTCATATAATAATACTGATGGTCAAGATTCTGTTGCTTCCCTTTTTGTTTAAGGGCAGGGAGTCACTTGAGGCTGTCCTCTATTTATATATAGATGCGCTTGCTACTGGAAATGTGAAATGTACTTGAAAATATAGTGCACCTGCCTTCTAGAATTAAGACTGTATTGTTTAAATTAAAGCGCTGTTGGATTAAGAGTATTTTTCAATTATTTATTTTTTAAATAATGGGTTTTGGAATGTGTGACATTTTCTATTTAAACAATATTAATCAAACTTGTCTGGACCTAGGATTCAGTCTGTAGGAGAAGCTATAAAAACTCGTCAATCTTCCAGAAAATACTAGTGAGATCAAGGTTTAATGCCAACTCCTGGGTACCATAATTACTTCACTGCAAACTGGAGGGATTAGAATCCTCCCCCCATTTTATTTTATTTTTTGTAAATTCAAGCTGTAAGTGGCAGCTCACAGGTATTGTATCTTGTTTTAACCTAATCTTAATCTGTTTTGTGGTGTCTCTTTCAGGAGAAAAATGCACTGTAGTAATAGAGTATATATTTTCACTAGCTGAATTACATGTGGAGTTAAAGAGTTTTCTACTGTGTTTAAGAGAAATCTAGGGCTAATGTCTAGTTTGGGTGTATTCCTTCTTTGTGGTAAATTTTCTGTTCCGTTAAAGTAATTGACTTCAAATTGTGTTCGAGATTCATTTTGTTAAGATTGTTTTTCTAAAAGCAATCCCCTCGGTGTAGAAATATAGTTTAGAAATTTGAAAACTGTGTGTGCCCCCCCCTGTTATTCAAATACTGAATTTAATTTTAAGCTTTTCTTTGAGGATCTTGTATGAAAAGAATCTGAATGGTATTGATCTTGGTTGTGCTTTTAAATCAAATAGTAATGATTCATGTGCCTTAGAGTATATTGTAATGATTGCACAAGGAATATGTTAATGATATATAAAAGGATGTCTGTTTATTTAAAAACCCTCCATTCACAATATTTTACTGCTACAGAAATGTGTAATTATATGCATACTCGGTGATAGGAAAACCATTCAGAAGTACTTTCTGGTTCTTTTGAGACTGGGAGTCAAGGAACATAATTCACATTTCTGTGGTGCTCCATTGTGCAGCCACAGAACTTTTACACCATGCAGTAAATTGCCTGTTCTCTTCAGTGTTAGGAAATGTGTTGTGCACAGGACACTGGAAACATAGAAGTATGCTTTTTTTGCTATGTATGCATCCAAGCCCTGGATTTGGGGGATTGTAACGAAATAGGCTTCCATCCAAATTGTCTGGCTTAGCGAATTTATAGGTCGCACCTCCAGCTGTTTTGTCTTCACACAATTTAAGCACAACTTCAATGTTACATAGTTAGACTTATTGCCGCCCCCCTTGGGTAAACGTTATCCAGCTATTTAAAGATCAATACACACATAGAAACATGTATCTACCATGTATGTACCACACACCTAATGTTCACAAATAGAGAGTTTATCTTCTGTACATCTTCTTTAAATGAAAACCAGATGCCCATTGTTCCAGTGATGTTCGCCCATTTAGTGTGATGTCTTATAAACATACAGCTGTATTCACCTAGGTTCCTCTTTCAGATTTTGGGGGTTGAGGTTAGCAGAGCATGCAACGTTGCGAAAGGGCTGCCAACCACAGTCCTCCTCTGCCCCCCACGAGTTTAATGAAAGCAGGATGGGGGTTGTGTGTGAAAAGCTTAAGACTCAATTACTTAGAACCAACTGGTGACAGCCATTTATCAGCTTTTTCTGTGTGGTGAGGTGAATGGTACAAAAAAGTCCCATCTCTCCTACCGCCTTCGGATTGCGGCTTCCACATGTCATCAGGCTCAAACATTAGGATTTTATCATGCAGAATCGTACCCTCAGAAACAAAGGGGAAACGTGTGGCACTTATAAACAAGTTTTGACGCAATATCTAAAAAACATTTGTGTTTTGAGCTCCTGTGCAAACTTCAGGTAATTCTGGAAAATGCTGCACGAATATCCGTACACACTTAAAGCTTCTGAACGGGTGGAGAACTTTGGAGGGGAAAGATGTGCTGCGTTCTTTAGAATTTCCTGAAGTGGTCACAGTAGCTTGAAACACACCAAATGTTCATAGAGAAATCTACATTCAAGTTGTTTATAAGTGCCTTGAAACACCCCGTCTGTGTGTCTTTATCGTTAGATACAATTCAGGAAAGGGATACACAGAATATAGGATATCTGAAATCTCCTCTAGCTAAAGCAGTGGTACATAGTCTCTCAGAAGCATCAAGCTGCTTATATTTGCAGAAACAGCTTGGCTGAAGTTAATCTCACAAAGCTGCTGCATATACCTGCATTTTAACTGTAAAATCTGTATCTTTCTAGCTGTGTGAGTGAGGCGTGCGTGGGGATGTAGGGATGGATATGGCAGGTTTGTAATGGATCCTGTTGCTTAAAAACGTTGCCTCCCCCATTACATCTTGCCATATGTGAAATCAGGCGTGCATTGTAAGGATAATACTCTTAAGGAATGTGGCCTTAATTTTTCCTTACTAGCACCATGCTGCAGGATGCTGACCTTTGAGCTGATTTTGTATTTATATTGCTGTGTATCTTTCACCTGTTCTCCATTAGAACATTCCTCCTCCTGATAGATTGGCTTTCTTAAATCTCTTCTGGAAGATGTTATCTTTCATTGCACTCTGAAATTTAAAAGGTTGCCTCATTTAAGTGTATGCTTTGTATGCATTTCATGAACTGAAACTCCAGTGAATTTTTAGATACGTGTTCCTTAATTTCAGTTTCAAAGGCTTTGCTTAGATGCATAAAATAATTCCTCTTCCACCCCCATGCACACACTTTTTTTTAAATGCATGGATAAACTCTGCTTTGTTCTGATGCTCCTAAATGTTTACAATGTTTTATCTTTTGTTTAATGAAATGTTTAAAGTTCTAGCCACCTTAAAAAAAAATTTTTTTGCCATATTAAGTTCTCAGGTCTTAGCCTTCAATAACTTAAACCTCCTAGAATTGCTGTGTTACTTAAACCTGCTGTTTTGAAGTAGAAATTCAGATCTTTGCACATGACAACATCTCTTTGATCAAAAGCAATGGTCTGGCATCTTTTTTAAGTTAGTCATGGCACCATGTAGCAAATTACTGTAAAAATCTAAAATAGTTACCTTTTTAAAATTGGAATGAATGATGGAGTCTGAAGTCTTTTAATTTGCAAAGTCTTCAGAAAAAGAGAGAGTGGATTTGAGAGTAAATTTGCACCAGATCTGTAGTTATATTGATAACAAGAAGTTGGCTTTAATAATGGTAACATCAAAGTATTTCTGGAATATCAACTGCAACAGGAATTTTTTCAAACATTGCATAGTAAAAGAGTAAAAGACCCAAATTGTAGAATATTACCTTGAGAAGAAGGGTTTTTGAAAATGGTGTGCATATGTACATGTATAAGCGTTATATGCAAAATTTTGGTTTTCCTTAATTTGTAAAGGAGAAATAAAGCCTATTTTCTTATACTTCAAATAAAAATGGTGTGCGTATAATGAGCACTGATTGAAGGGCATGTGTATTGCAAACACTGTTGCGTTTTATTTTATTTTTGGTGAAATGAAAATAAAATCTTTTAAATACAAACGTATGTGACTTTCTTCTAGCTTTATCCTGATTCCTCGGGTGTATTTAACAGGATTTCAGCTGAGACTTTGGACTTCTTTCTACATCGTTCAACACATTCTAAACCAGGGAGGTCTAACCTGTGTCCCTCCCAGGTATTGGACTCAAATTCTGTCTTCCCAAACCCATCACTTGGCTAGGACTGATGGGAGCTGGAGCTAAGCGATGTCTGGAGTAACACAAGTTATTCACCCATGCTCTACATTCTGCAATATTTAATGGGCTGAAATATTTCAGTTGTTCAGGTGGCAAGGTCCCTCCTCTAAGATGCAAGAGCTGTGGCTTGTTCTAGACTCAAAAAGCAAGAGCACAAGGAGTGTGACATCGTGAGCCTTTCTGTGCTCTGGGTGTTGTAGAATCTGTTAAGGACAACTGTACAGCTAGCTGTATTCAGTGATACACCCTAGTCAAAAGGATGAACTGTTTCAACTGAGTGCTGTGTTGAAAACACACATTTTTTAAAAAGCATTGAGAAATTTGCATTTGAAAGTTATCAAAGGGGAAGATAACATTTCTGAAACTTTCAGGGTACAGGAGTTTTAGTCTGCTTTGCTTCCTTTCAAAGGTGCCCTATTTTATCTACAAATTGTATCCCCAGTGTTTACACTGCAGTCTTCCTGGGGCTTGTATTTTCTGAAAACCTCATAACATCCTCAGTGGGCTTTACTGCATGTGCAGAAGTCAGGGATGTTATCTGCTATGTACCTGGCCACTGTGGGTGAGTCCCCACACCGAATTTTTTTTTATTTTAAAATGCTGAGAGATTTAAAAAATAAAATAAAAATGACATTCCGAACAAAATCTGAGGATACTGATCTCGGGTGCTCCAAAGCTATTTCCCTCCCCAGCTTGTTTGATTAAAACCCAGGAGAGGATAGCATGAAGTAGCGTCCCATGGTGCTTTTTGAGATCAGGAAGCGTAGGCCTGAGGCTACAATGTGCTAGGGAAAAACACACCTTTTAATAGAAAAAAGATCCCCTGCCATTAATACCTGAGGGGATCGCCTTTGCCCCATATACCCCTGCCTGATGATTTAATTTCTAAAATAAGGCATTGTTAATGGATCTGCATACCTGACATCAAGTAGAAACCCACCCTTTAAGGTTGTGCTTCCAGCTTTATGGAATTTTTGCTTTTAGATAGCTATTGAAACCTGACATTTCAAAGTGCGCTTACGCCAAATATTTTATATTGCATGCTTATAAGAAACGTGTGTAATTAGGATTTTTAAAAAGATAGTTAAAAGATACAGTGGTACCTCGGGTTACATACACTTCAGGTTACAGACTCCGCTAACCCAGAAATAGTGCTTCAGGTTAAGAATTTTGCTTCAGGATGAGAACAGAAATTGTGCTCTGGCGGCGCGGCAGCAGCAGGAGGCCCCATTAGCTAAAGTGGTGCTTCAGGTTAAGAACAGTTTCAGGTTAAATACAGACCTCCAGAACGAATTGAGTACTTAACCCGAGGTACCACTGTATTTCATTTTCACTATGTTGTCTTATATTTCTGTTGCACACTTCAGAAACGTTTGTTAGAAAGCCGTACAATAAACGCTTAAATAAAAACCGCATGTACCCACAGCCAATCTGCAACAATATATTAGGTCAATCTCACACGCACTCACCCAAAATGTAAAATTCTAAAGAGGCTGGGAAATGGGCCTCTTTTGCAGGTGGTGAAAACCTGGAGGACAATTTTCTGCTTTGCTCTACTTCCTTTCCTTAGGCACATTGTGTGTCATGGCAGCTTTAAGTCAGTAGAATCAAGCTCTAAGCAAGTAGATCCTGCGACCCTCCAGGTGTCACTGGGTGCCAGATTCCACATTCTCTGGCTAGCATGGCCAGTGATCATGGATGATGGGACTTTTAAGTTCAACAATGTCTGAAGAGCCACAGCTCCCGTCCCCGCCATGCTGATATAAAAAACTGGCGCACTGTAGACTTCCACTTTGAAATCAAAACTTGCAAAGTTTAATAGAAAGGATGGTATTTTTATTTGCTTTCTTGGAAAAGGTCCTCCCCCCCCTTCACACTTTCTTGCATATCCTTGCAAATCATGAAGACATTGGAATGAAGAGGAGTCAAACTCCTGTGTGGTCTTCATGTGAACCATGAAGGAAGAAAAACCACATTTTATAGACTGTCCACCTACCAAGATGTGATAACTGACTCCTTTATTTATCTGCATAGAACTTAAACCCGCATACTTTTGAGGAGGAAAGTATAAATAAATAAAAGTGATCCTGCACTTATATTTCTCTCTCTGAAGTGCTCCCACCTGGGGGTGAAGTTAGCCAACCTCACTTCCACTCAGCCTTCCAAAAAACAGTCTGTCTTCTGCATCATAGCATGGGGAACAGATGATGATGTGTTTAAAACTGGACGACTGATTGGAAAACTTAAAACATGAAATGCTAACGCTGCAGTTATGCTAGTAAATCAGAGATGTAAACAGATCTGCTTTCTGCACAGAGAACCGACTTCAGCTGTCTTACATCTCCAAACCTATTATTCTCTTTCCTGTATGTTTGTGGTTTTCAAATACGACTCAGATATCTGATTAGTGCACCCTAGAGTTAAGCTACTTGGCTTTCTCAAGCTTGCACTATTATTCTTCCAGGGTTTCCCTTCTGAAGTTTGCACATGAGTATGCAATCCATAAAGCAAGGGGGAAGTGGTGCTACAGAGTGGTCGTCTTTTCAATCCATAATGTTATTGAATGTGACCAGGAGATCAGCTACAAATAGTTAACATCTGAATTTCAGCACTCATAAACTAAAAACACAATTGTTCAGTAGCAGTGTTTTCTTCTGCATTCCGCCAACATAGCTTGACAGTGTTTGGTGGCACAACTTATAATATGAACCTTCTTTATCATTTTCCTTTTCACTCAAGAATGAGCACTGAATGAAGCAGGATCTCGCCCTAATATTTCAGTTTGCATGGGAGAGAGGGGCTTGTCACTCTTGTTGTGGTTGCCAGTTGAGGCCTCTGTAAACCCCTTGATATGGAAATGGCTGCCATTTGTGTGTCTGCCTCATGAGGCAGCTAGAAGTTCTCACTCACACACCTCTGCAGATCTCCTTGACGCAAAGAAAACGGTCCGTAGTAACGACAGCTGCCATACTGAACTAGAATTCTTATTTTTAAAGCAGCTGCTGGCTGTGATCTAGAATTCTCCATGACACTTGCAATCTTGGTCTGGCTGTCAGATGCCCAAGGCAGCACACAGGAGATTATCCCAGACTCAGCCTTAAACCAACTCTTGTTTGTGTCAATCCCATAAGCAGAACAGGGGTGGGGAGCTTGAACTGAGTCATCTCTGCCCCAGCTCTTTTAACACTTGATCCACACCACTGACACGAGCTTTTTGGCTTCCTGCCATGGCAAAGTACAGAACAGGAATTAAACATGATGGGGTTGCAAGCCCTTCATCATTTTGCCACGTTGGAATATGTAAAGCAGCCGATTTATACGATGCCTGTTGCAATTGCTCTGAGAGAAGACACAATCATATTAATTGAAATTAAGACCGAAAGCTTTCTTACCAATGATCCACAAGTCATACTTAGAAAATGGCGCAGAGCAAAAACGTATGAGTAGCTGGAATGGCATAATATTACATTTAAAAAAAAAAAACACATGTCCTTCCCATTTCCCAAGGAGCTCATGGCTGCTTATATGGTTATTCTCCCTTTTTTGTCCTTAGAAGCTAAGTCATTATGCCAATAAAGGCTGAATGAATGAAAGCAAGTAAGTCTGAGATTTGGTAGCTGAGCCAGGGAGCATCAGTGGAGCTTTGAAACCAAGTCATGCTCCAAGTCTACAATGTCCTGCTTTGCAGATGTTTAAGACTACACATTCTCCCATCCCTGGCCATTGACCATGTTGGTCTAAAGTACATTACAGACCACCTGTTTGTTGAGTATTCACCCTCATTTGCCAGCACAAAGCTTTCACGGAGGTTGTACAGTGCTTGCTCTTTATTGAGCATCCTGATTTGTTAGTGCAGAAGTCATACAAGTAAAGGGGTGGGACATAGAATCAGAACTGTAGAGTTGGAAGGGACCGCAAGAGTTCTCCAATCCAACCCCTTGCAATACAGGAATCGTTTGCCTAATGTGGGGCTTGAACCCATGACCATAAGATAAAGAATCTCCTGCTCTAGTGACTGAGGTCTGTAAGAGTATGCATGTAAGGTAAAGGTAATGGACCCCTGGACAGTTAAGTCCAGTCAAAGGTGACTATGCGGTTGCAGCGCTCATCTTGCTTTCAGGCCAAGGGAGCCAGCGTTTGTCCACAGACAGCTTTCCGGGTCATGTGGCCAGCAGGACTAAACCACTTCTGATGCACCGGAACACCTTGACTGTGCTGGTCCCGGGGGGAGATCACCGTGAGGCGTGGTCCTGGGTTGAGGGTCTGGAGACTGTCCACCAAGGGCGAAGCGGGGTCCAAAGTGAGAAGCCGGGCAAGGTCGGGAACTCTGGAAGAACAGGTCTGGGTGCTGGCAGAAACAGGTTTCCAACGATGTTGCTCCTGCAACCTGGGACCGGGCTGACTGGCCTTTATGTTCTCTGAGGCCTGGTGTGGTCCCGGCCCACAGGTGACCCGCTTCTCCTGGCCTTAAGGCGAACACTCCTGAGAGAACCCAGTTCCCTCTGCCTCTCTGCCCTGAGCCTCTGCAGCTCAGGAGAGGCTGGAGGGTTACTGGACCCAGGGGAAGGCTCACCTTCCCCTGACAGGGCTGGGAGAGGCGCACCTATAGGCACTGTGTCCTCAATCACCTCCGGAGCCAGAGGGGAATCACCTGGTGCCTGCTCCTGAGGATCCGGCACAGGTGCAGGCGCTTCAGATCCAAGGCCCTGCCCCGGCTCAGCTGGCCCTGGAGGCGGGGACTCCTGTGCAGGCTGGGATTCCTCTGGTTCAGCCTCTGAATCAGATTCCCAGGCCATCACATTGACAGAAACCAGAGTGCATGGAAGCACTGTGTACTTTCCCGCCGCAGCAGTACTTCTTTATCTACTTGCACTGGCATGCTTTCTTATGGTGAGGCTCTTCTTATGTTCTTACATCTTCCCATCAATTGCTGGGTTATACCACACTTTTTATTGCATTTCCCTGTCACTTTCCTAACAGCAAAAACATCTTTTTTAAGCAGACTACAGTGGTACCTCGGGTTACAGACGTTTCAGGTTACAGACTCTGCTAACCCAGAAGTAGTACCTCGGGTTAAGAACTTTGCTTCAGGATGAGAACAGAAATCGCATGACGGTGGCATGGTGGCAGTGGGAAGCCCCATTAGCTAAAGTGGTATCTCAGGTTAAGAACAGTTTCAGGTTAAGAACAGACCTCCAGAACAAATTAAGTTCTTAATCCGAGGTACCGCTGTACTTGTGCTAGAACACTTTAAACTGCCTTAATTCTACAAACCAACATTTCTGGTATACAACGGAGTCCTCCCCACAAAATTCTGACTTTCTGGGGGCAACTATAGTCCTAAATGTTGGGAAAGCTCCTTTAGCCTGACCGTTAACAGTAAAGGTAAAGGTAAAGGTACCCCTGCCCGAACGGGCCAGTCTTGACAGACTCTGGGGTTTGTGCGCCCATCTCACTCAAGAGGCCGGGGGCCAGCGCTGTCCGGAGACACTTCCGGGTCACGTGGCCAGCGTGACAAAGCTGCATCTGGCGAGCCAGCGCAGCACACGGAACGCCGTTTACCTTCCCGCTGGTAAGCGGTACCTATTTATCTACTTGCACCCGGGGGTGCTTTCGAACTGCTAGGTTGGCAGGCGCTGGGACCGAGCAGCGGGAGCGCACCCCGCCGCGGGGATTCGAACTGCCGACCTTTCGATCGGCAAGCCCTAGGCGCTGAGGCTTTTACCCACAGCGCCACCCGCGTCCCTGACCGTTAACAGTAGTAGTGTGCAAATAATTTTTTCTCTCTGCAACTAAAATAAAGAAGTGCAGCCCTCCCTCTTGATCATAACATGGGGAAATGTGCCCCAGTTCTGGATAATCTGTGTAGCCTGGCCCAGTATACATATTTAGCAAGTTTGCAGAAGATTAAATTGTGTATGCTTTTTAAATGCTGCATAAAATTATGGGGCTAGCCTAAATAATTTCCCCTTTGTCTATATGTGCTGCAGGAAGTCTGAGATTCTGTTATACGATCGTACATCTTTTGCTTGACTCCCATTAAAGGGAAGGTTCTTTTTCTCTCAGTGTGCTGATATTATCTTTCATTGCACTCTGAAATATAAAACAACGTTGCTTCATCTAACCATACACTTTTGTATGCATTTATGTATCCGGATGTATATGCTAACTCTTGGAGTTTCTGTATCATGTTTCACATGGTTATTTCATTCCACCACATGGTAAACGTTACTGTTATGCATTTAGCTATATTGTGTATTTTTAGGCTTTTTATTTTATTTTTTATTTTTATTTTTTTTAAAAAAACATTGGGCAAATTTTTAAACATTGCAGCATTTTTCTTTTATTTAGATGCTGCCAAATTTTGAAAAGAACGTTTTGTTTGTGTCACTTTATAGCAATAAAATGGTAGTTAATTCGCCCAAAATGTAATCTAGTTATAACCATTTACAATGTCAATGAAACTTCTGGATGTAGTTGAAATGGAATCACCTACATTTAGAGTCTCAAGTGCAACATCCAGCAAGTTCCTTAAATGTTGGTACCACACACAAAAAAAGGATGGAAGAAAAAAATGTTTCATTATAATTGGCTTAAGACAGAAGTTAACAATCTGTGGCCTTCCAGATGTTCAGATGTTCTGTTGTTGTTGTTCAGTCATTTAGTTGTGTCCGACTCTTCGTGACCCCATGGACCAGAGCACGCCAGGCATTCCTGTCTTCCACTGCCTCCCGCAGCTTGGTCAAACTCATGTTAGTAGCTTTGAGAACACTGTCCAACCATCTCGTCCTGTTGTCCCCTTGAGCCCTTAATCTTTCCCAACATCAGGGTCTTTTCCAGGGAGTCTTCTCTTCTCATGGGGTGGCCAAAGTATTGGAGCCTCAGCTTCAGGATCTGTCCTTCCAGGGAGCACTCAGGGCTGATTTCCTTAAGAATGGAGAGGTTTGATCTTCTTGCAGGCCATGGGACTCTCTTCAGAAGACATCTGAAGGCAGCCCTGTTTAGGGAAGTTTTAACTGTTTGATATTTTATCGTATTTTTGATGTTCTGTTGGGAGCCACCCAGGTGGGGAAACCTGGCCAGATGGGCAGGGTGCGTATGTATGTATGTATGTATGTATGTATGTAATTGATTGATTGATTGAACCTCTCTATAGCTCAGTTGGTTATAGTGTGGTGGTGATAACGCCAAGGTTGCAGGTTTGATCCCCGTATGGGACAGCTGTGTATTCCTGTATTATAGGGGGGTGGACTGGATGATCCTGAGGTCCCTTCCAACTCTACAATTTTATGATTCTATGAAATGCTGTGCCAGAAGTTTATTTAGGGGAGAGTGGCTGGTGCTGCAACAATGGCTTAGAACATAAGGTGAAAGGCAGGGGAGCGCCAATATTTTGTGCCACACAGAGTGCCACTGAAATTTGAAAGCCTGAAGTCCGCCACTGGCTGTGCAGTCATCTTTAGGATGTAATTTCCATTCTGAGTCTGGGAGAGGGGCTGTTCCTGCAGCGCAGCAAAAGGCTCCAGGAGAATCGACATTCCCGCTGCTTCTAATACCTGGCTGCAAATTTGTTTCAGTTTTGTTTGTTCTATTTATTTATTGGTTTCTACAGGAAAAAAAGTTTTAAAGCAACTTACAACAAATTAGTAAAGCAAAATATGTACTGTAAAATAACCAAAAGAAATAAAATGGTAGGTAGTACTGTACTAGAACTGACTAGGAAAACCCAAAATGTCCCCACCCAAAATGTGGTATACAAAGAACAGGTCAAATATCAAACTATATCAAGATCCAAATGGCTGAACAAACAAGAACACCTTTGCCTGACATTTAAAAGCTGGTAACATTGATTCTAGACAAATAACTTAAATATTGGTGGCCCCCTCCCTCTGCCTCTCTCTCTCTCTCTCTCTCTCTCTCTCTGTGTGTGTGTGTGTGTGTGTGTTACACATCATAATTGCCTCTATTGTGATTTTGGCAGAGAGCAAGTATACAACAGTGCTGGGCCAGAAAAGCTACCCTAGAGAGAAGATTTCAAGCAGAGCTTGTCACATTTGTCACATGGAATGGGTAAGTGTCTATACACTAAGCTATAGTCCTAACCCCACTTGCTTGGGAGTAAACGCCAATGAATTCAATGCACCTTACTTCTGAGCAGACATGGTTAGAACTGCAATATGAATCACCAGCTGTGAAAGTTGGGTAAGACTAAACAATGTAAAAATGGAGAAGTCTAGATTACCCAAGCCCCCCCCCGGTGTTTTTCATGTTTATGAATAAGGAAATGACAAAAGAGAACATTCTGCTAGCTACACTTAACACAAACCAGGGCTTACAAATCAAGAACAAACTATGGCTTGCAAGTGTAGTTAAGACGCTGGACTGGGTTTCGGGGCTCACATTAAACCACAGTCTATAAACCAAGTGGTGGGGGAAATCAAATATTTGCCAAGAAAGTGTTGTCCAGGTGACCAACAACACTAGCTTTGCAAAGTGGCAGGAACTCCCATAACGAACGAAATAAATAAAGAAAGAAAGAAAGAAAGAAAGAAAGAAAGAAAGAAAGAAAGAAAGAAAAGGTTTTGCATCTGATGCATAATTCTTCTTTGTATTCCTGCAAAGCTTCCAAGAGTATAGAAAGGAGCTGCATCCCGTCTTTTTGCGGCTCCAGGGCTGACCAGAAGCGTGATAACTATCAATTCCCAAAGAGAACAATCAACAGTGGAGGCACAAACCACAATTCCCAGAATTCTAAGCATCTGGGGGTGGTACATACTTGAGAAATGTGCTGTCCTCAAAGGACTGTAACTGGGAAACGAGTACATAAACACACTTGCTACGAAATGCAGACAGGATGGCTTTGCCAAGGTAAGATTATTTTTGGCAGAAAACCCTTCCTTTGTAATTTGCCCCTTTATATTGTGTATTTGAAAAACAAACGGGAAAGAAGCAGAAGCACATGGAATAATTTAGTCAGATGATTTAGGGAGTGGCCACCTCGCTGTGTTGCCACAAGCAGAACAGGCTATGATCAACTAGTTTTGAAAGAATTAAGCTGTACGGTACAAATAATCCACCGGCTCCCTGGAGTAATGTGTTTAGGTTGGCATTTAGCTTGAGGTTGGCATATTTCAAACAGTGAAAATCTGGACAGAAAATTGTTGAGCTTATATTGGCAAAGTTTTTGATATTTTCTTTGTTTTTGCCCAAAGTTGTTGAGCTTTTGGGGCAAAATCACAAAAAAATGCAGTTTTTGAGATATTTTTATGGAAAACTGGCACTGCCAACATAGGTTGCCATACATCCAGATTTTCCAGGACATTTCTCCAATTTACGCCCAGATGCAGTATTCCAGATGTATGACACTCCTAATTTAGCTATTCTTATAGTTGGATGCGGGTGGCGCTGTGGGTTAAATCACAGAGCCTAGGGCTTGCAGATCAGAAGGTCAGCGGTTCGAATCCCCCAACGGGGTGAGCTCCCGTTGCTTGGTCCCTGCTCATGCGAACCTAGCTGTTTGAAAGCACGTCAAAGTGCAAGTAGATAAATAGGTACCGCTCTGGCGGGAAGGTAAACAGCGTTTCCGTACACTGCTCTGGTTCACCAGAAGCGGCTTAGTCATGCTGGCCACATGACCCAGAAGCTGTATGCCGGCTTCCTCGGCCAATAAAGCGAGATGAGCGCCGCAACCCCAGAGTCAGCCATGACTGGACCTAATGGTCAGGGGTCCCTTTACCTATACCTTATAGTTGAGATACTCTCTCTCTTTCCCATACCCACCCCCCAGTGTGTGTGTGTGTGTGAATAGTTAACTTTTTGTTTTGTCCTTCTAAAGGATGTGGGGCCTAAGACCCAGATCTTACAACTGTGAGAGATGTGGGAATGACTTTGTCAGCCGCACAGCTCTGAGATACCATTTTCAAGCTAAACATCTTGGGAGAGTTCACTGTGAAACTTGTGGCAAGGAGGTTTTGCGAGAGTGTCTTCTGCAGCATGCAAAGGTAAGGTGGAATGTGTCATCTTCCTCCTCCTTTGTTCAAGCAAATAAATGAAAATGTAAGCAAGATACTACACACATATTAAGCACCTGCCTGGAGACGCTGTGTGTGTAACGTTAGAAATGGCAATATTTACAAACCATCAGAGTATTTTAACCTCACAGGACATTCTATTGCTTTCCTTAAGGAGACCATTCTTGAACAAAACAATTGGGAATTTCCAATATGAAACTGCTAAATTAACAGTTTTTAAATTTATCGCCTGTGACATGAGTTGAGCTGATGAGTTTTTATTCCATCACAATTGTTAATTACAAGTGGATGTTACACTGCTTGGTGAATGGTCACTGTGATTATTTTACATACAGTTGAGCTTTAATGCAAGGATCGCTGTATTTCTTCCATTTCATTCCTCTCTGGCCTCACAATTACTACAGTATCTGTCTTTGTCTTGTACCTGTATACCTGTATCTCAGACTCAATCAATCAGATTATAACGGTCTTAGACCAGCAGTGGTCTCAGACAGTCTCAGACTGTCATTTACCTGATGAAGTTCCCTCTAGTCTACAAACACCTGCGCCAATATATATTTTAACCTTTGAGGTATCTTATGTTTTTTTGCTGCAACAGACCAACATGCCACTCCTTCTGGAAATCGTTTTTACCATGTAGGTGTGGTTGCATATGCTAAAACCAAAATGTACCACACATTAAAAACCTAAAAGCCAAAATGGTTTTGTTTGTGTGTGTTTTAACATGTGCACTATTGCAAAACATGTGTATGCAGAAGCTGTTGACAGATCAGGCCATGCCTGCATTGTGGCATGTATCCTTTATAACATGGGGCTATTACAATACAGTGGTACCTCGGGTTAAGTACTTAATTCGTTCCGGAGGTCCATTCTTAACCTGAAACTGTTCTTAACCTGAAGCATCACTTTAGCTAATGGGGCCTCCTGCTGCTGCTGCACCACCAGAGCACGATTTCTGTTCTCATCCTGAAGCAAAGTTCTTAACCCGAGGCACTATTTCTGGGTTAGTGGAGTCTGTAACCTGAAGCGTATGTAACCTGAAGCATATGTAACGCGAGGTACCACTGTAGTTCAATTAGCCTAAGAATTTCTCCTCTCTCCTCCCACTGGGTGCTATTCGAAGGGTTCTCCTTACCTTTTAGAGCAGATTTGGGGAGGATGGGAGAGCCCTCATTGTGCAACTGGGAGTCCTTGCGTTGGCTTCCACTGTTGCACTGCGTTAATTGAATCTCATCAGCTAAAAACCAGATTAAGAAACCAAATCCCACATGCAAGCCTCCATCCTACCATGCCATTCCTGTCCTGTTACGTCCTTTGGCAATTGAAGCCTCCTCTGTGTCTTCTTCCTTGGCATGCCCACTTATGGCATATGACTGAGTCAGCAATGCCCTGAGACCTTTTACAGCCACAAAACAAAGTTCCTGAAAATGAATGGAGAATGAATGGAAGCAAAGGTGGTCCCAGGCTATAGTCTGAAGATATTTGTGGCCATTGCCTTGCTAGCCTAGGACTGTGTCTGGATAGATGAACACCTGGGAACTGCATGTATGGTATCTTGGTTTCATGTGGGGGAAAATAGCGGTATATAAATGTGAGAAGATAAATTACGATCCATTTATTTGTAAAAACATTTATCTATCACAAGTTCATGTAGCATAACAAGGCAGTGTACAGCAGCATATACAATAAAATAGAAAATATCATAAAAATAGTACAAAATGATTAAAATGTCTGCCTGATCAAAAATGTAAACAGTTGTATACAGCTGTCTACATTAAGAAAGACAAACCTAAAACCAGATATCAAATAAAAAAGGGCATTTAACTTTCTGCTATACCATTTTAAAGACAAGAATACTATCCACGCATACTTCCTTGCTCCCATCTTTAATCTCTTTCCAGGCCCTGCATCTCAGCTCAGTATATATATCTTCTCTTCTTTATTAACAGACTGATCATGAAATGATACTGACCAGCAATCACAGAAGCTACTGGGATATGACTCGTAAGAGGAGAACAAAATTTGTGGCCACGGAAACACTGACATCCTGTAGGATGTGCCCCAGGCAGTTTGGAACAGCCCATGCCAGGGAATACCATGAGAAACAAGAGCATCACTTCACTGCCAGCAAAAGAGGTAGCATCGCTGTTTCGAAGTGATCGCATTATCAAGGACCACCTGATTTTAAACCTTACTTTTTAAGAGCTTCTCCTCATCCCTTCCTTTTCAGGCAAAAACTTGTAATTCACCTTGATTTCTCTCTTGTATAGCTCAAATGTCCACTGCGTTTAAACCTGAAAACATATTAGAGTACAAAACACCTGCGGAATTAACGAAATTTGTGGAAGCAAAACTGCGACCAAACTCAAATGCTGTAAGGTGGGGCTGTGCATCAGAAGTTGAAAAGATCATTGAGTTCATTGAAGAAGTGTTTCCATTACCAATTACATATGTTACGAAGGTACTGATGATGCCACATTCTACTTGAGATTGATCACAGTAGTGTTGCACTTCCTGTATCTAGTATTTCACGTCTAAGGACCTTTGCAAACAGTTGCGTGTGTGTTTATGCAATAAATGTGCATTAGTTCCCTCTTTGTTGCACACATCCCATTTCCCTCAAGGTTATCCTTCTGCGAGGATATGCTATTTTATAAGAATTGAAAATGCAATAGTTTCCTGCTTGGGGGGATATGCAAATCTTCCTTTCAAATACAGCAATGGGCTGAGAAATTTTGGGGCACGAGGCAACACATTTAAATTAAAAAGGGTAGTATTTGACTAAGTCAGAGTAGGCCCATTGCAATCAATGGACTTTGGTAAGTCAGGACCTTAAGCTGCTTGGGGCTGCTTCATCACTGTTAATCTCTATGTAAGGGAAAAGACATATGAAGTTAGCCAAGACCTAGTGACTTGCCATGAATATGTCAGCTGAGAATCTGATATGTACATGCATATACTGTATTCAGGGCAAAGTAAACACTCACATTGACATAACACAGCACAGCATACTGTGTTGGTGTGCGTTATCTCTATGGAGGAAAGATGTCATGAGGGAAGCAGCTATTTGGCTTGCAACCCAATACAATTTATGTTGGGAGCATGGATGGTTCTAAAGGAGGATTAGACAAATTTATGGAGAACAAGGCTATGTCCTACCTTCACTGACAGAGACAGTGTATCTCTGAATACCAGTGGCTGGGAATTGCTGAAAGAGTGCTGTGGCATTTGTGTCCAGCTTGCAGGCTTCCCATAGGCATTGTGAGAACAGGATGAGTGAGATGGGTGAGATGGACTGTTGGCCTGATCCAACAGGGTTGTCTAATGTTGTCCCAGGTGAAGACCACTTTCAAGAACCTGCATGGCTTAATTGTCTTGTCCAGAGGTGGCAGAGGCTATGCCTGGCCCAGGAGGCAGTGTCCAACCAGTGGTTGGAGATGATAGGAAGAACCAGAATTAAGGGAGATGACAGTCCACGATGATGATAGTCAGGGGTCTGGATTTCAGGAAAAACAAGAGGGCCAGATACGTGGCATGCAGGACCATGGACAGATCATTGGAAGAAGCAACTTTTTCTGATGGAGTCCTAGCTCCAAAGGAAGATTTATATCCTTACGGGCCCAGGTTCCATGCTACCCTCAATCCATAAGGAGTGGAGTGGATAATTTTAAAGGACAGATCTTGGGTTTGGATCCAAGCACTTGTGTGTCCTTCCCTTACTTTCAACTGTTCCATGTATGGGAAAATGGGAGGTGGCTAACATAATGAGGCTTGGTTCATTTCGAGGTACGACATGCACAGGAAGTATTATGACCCCATCTGCACTATACATTTAAAGCAGTATCATACCACTTTAAGCAGCCATGGTTCCCCCAGGGAATCCTGGGAACTGTAATTTGTTACAGGTGTTGAGAGGCCCCTATTCCCCTCGCAGAGCTATAATTCCATCAGAAGAGGGAGGGAATGCGGAACCATTCTAGTAGTTGTATCTTTGTAAGGGGAACCTCCTAACAATTCTAAGCGCATTTAACAAATTCCAGGATTCCTTGAAGGAAGCCACGGCTGTTCAAACTGCATGATACTCCTTCTAACTGTGTGCTGCAGCTGGGGCCTATTTCTAGGTGCTGTGGCACCAGGGTCTCAAGGTCCAGTTCCAGGGTTGAGATCAGGGACTGGGTCTCACTCTTCTGCCCAAGTTGTGGTGGGTAAGACAGACTTAACTGCTCCTCTTCTGTATCAGAGTCCTGTCTGATGCTTGGAACCAGAGTCATCACATTAATGAATATGTGATATGGCCTACATTATGGGAGCCATTCAGAGTCATCTACTCCATAAGCAGTGAAGCAGTGTCCTCCATTTGTGATCCAAAGTGATGCAGATTGCCTGGGTTGAAGAGCTGACGCATGGCTAGTCTTGCTCTTTCTTGGGAACATTAGTACTAGGTGGGTTAAAGTCAAGGACTAACCAACTTTCTGTTAATATCCTACGTAACAGGGCGGTTCATATACAAAAGGAACTGATGTGCAAGATTCATCTGATGTGGACATAGTTCTTTTTAGCAGCACCTTTCAAAGTTTAGAAGACTGCCAAAGAAAAATTCCCGAAGTACTAGAAGAGTTAGGGAAAAGACTAACTAAACCTTCCTGGATCAACAGGTTTGGACTGAGATTCTCCCTTCATTTCCCCCAATTATTGTAAAGTCATTAGCATGCCACTGATTAACAGAAATTCTAACTATGTCTACTCAGAAGTAAGCCCTATGAAATTCAATAGGGCTTACTCCCAGGTAAGTAGAGGTAGAATTAAAGCCTCATTCTCCCCTTTCTTTTTTACTTAGGGTAATATTGCAGGAAAGGACACCATTTTCCTTAAGGTTCTACTTTAAGTGCTATAAAGATCACCACGGCCACTTGTTTGACATAATGCCTTGTTATGACATGTTTGGGCCAACATTATCAGCAGGTAAGAGCTGGCTGGGGGTGGTGCCCCCCCTCACTGTCCAATAATACTTATAGAGATCTACCTTTATTGTAATTCAGACTGCAACAATATTTCCATTAGCCCGAAATCTGTCCGATTTGATTTAAGAAATGGAGACCAAGGGAGTGTCATTAGCCTTATCTCTTGTTTGGCGTTAACAGGTTTAAAAGAGAGCTTTTACCGCAAGCTCTACCACTGCAGTGACAGTGATAAAATCCAGCTGTACGCTATGGCCCTGTTGAAGCACCAAGTTGAGTTTGTCAAGGCGTCAACAGAGAGGGTGAAAGATCTCATACGTTTAATGAAGCACTGGTTCAAAACTTCCTTTGCAACACCGGGAGAAGAAAACAAGTAGGTTGCTCGTATCCAAACACAACTGAACTCATTTATCATCTCCTTCTCCTCCTGCTGCTGCTGTTGCCATTAAGCCCAGCAGTTCCCAAACTTTGTTCCCCATGAACCACTTGGAAATTGATGAGGGTCTTGGCAGAACACTTAATAGTTTTTCTGCCTGTTGTAGCAATTGTAACGTACTGTGCCGGATGCCGGATGGCCACCTGAATGAAGCTCACGGACCACTGCTGGACCACTGACCATGGTTTGGGAACCCTTTGATTGAAACAATTTATACACAAGAAATGCAATACAATGAAAATAAAAAAAATTGGTTAAGGCTATAGTATCACAATTCAGTTTAGAATGCCTGCTGGAACAAAAAATATAAGTGTCTTCAGTAAGTTCAACAGAGAGAGAGCCTGTCTGGGCACACAATGCAGAATTAACAACAACAACAACAACAACAACAACAACAACAACAACAACAATAATTTTATTTATACCCCGCCCTCCCCAGCCAAGACCAGGCTCAGAGAGGCTAACACCAGGTAAAAACAATTGATTAAAATACAACTGATTAAAAACAAGATTAAGTACAACATTAAAATGCAGCCTTGTTTCAGTAATGACTCCTGATGGATATGAATTGCACATCCAAACCATGGGAGACCACTATCAGTTACTCCTCTGTAAATCTCAGTGATCCTGAACCCAAGTTGTTAAGGGCCTTGCAAAATAACCCAATAATTTTGATCCTGGCCTAGTAGTGTATGGACAGCCAATGCAAGATTTTGAGTACTGAACCAACGTCAGGTCCTTCTGTTTTCCTAATCTGTAGATTTTTGCATTGTTTCAACCCCTTGTGAGTGAGTGACCCACACATTTGCAAAAAGAGAGAGCGTACATACCAGGGGAGAAACAATATTTAATCTATATTTTCTTAGCTACTCCTGGCTTATCATTCTTTGCAAGGCATGGATATTAAATCAAACGGGAGGCCCAAATTGGATTTTGCTACTGTCTCTCCAGCCTTTATTTGATCTACAGCTTTTGTTTTTGACCATTTCCTGTGGCAGCTCCTTCTGTGCAGCTGCTAAATGTGTGCTGTGTGTGTGTTTAGGTTTCGCAGGCTCCCTTCCTCCTACGCTGTGGAACTCATCACCATCTATGCATGGGAGCTGGCTGGGAAACCAATGTTTTTCAGCTATGTACAGGGAATGAGAGCCATCCTGAAGCTTTTGGTTCAGTATCAAGAAATCTGTGCTGTATGGCACAAACATTACAGACCCAATTTTCCAATTTTCCAAAAGGTGTTTGTAAAGCAAACCAGGTGAGTAAGCCCATTATATACTTGTCTGCCTCTTTAGTACATGCTTCCAGCAGCTGAAATTTAAGCTAGAGCTTCCACTGCTAGGAAAAGCTGATTCCACCAGCCTCTCCTTCCCAGAGCCATAGCTAGGTGATCTTGTGCCCCTGGCAGAACCGTCCAGATTGCGCCCCCTACTCATGGACATATTAGTTATTCTTTCCACCTCTCCTCCACCCCCCTCCACCCATTCACCCTCTATTTAAAAGCTTTTCTTATGAGGCAATAATCAATATTTTTATTTATGGACATTTTTTTGGCTGGTTTTGAGCGCCCCTCTCGCCTGTGCCTCTGGCAGGGGCCCACCTCACCACCCCCTAGCTATGGCCCTGCTCTTTCCCCATCACCAGTTTACCTCAGTGCATCTCAGTCTCAGTCTCCAGGACCCTCTTCCTCCCCCCCCCCACATTGTCCTGCCAGTTCATGACATTGAATATTGCTTGCTGGTGCTGTAAGGGGGGGGGGGCTTTCTTGTGGCTTTTTGCTTTTTACAGGGCCTTTGATTCTGTGAAGGCCATTGCTCATAAATCAGCCAGGCTGCCCTGCTGCTTCCTTTGTCTTTTGATGTTTGTCCCCTTACCAGAACAAGAGCAATGTTGTACTTGGTTCTGGAAAATGTCTAGTTCATACTGCTGGGTAATTCTCTCTCTACACACCCACCCACACCCACACAGCTCCAGTTTTGTGTGTGGCTCCTGCCTTCATTCCTGGACTTGCAATTTCCCATGGTTTTGGATCTGTGCTTTCTTCACCCAAGAAATGACATCACTTCCTTTCAGCTGATGAATCATAGAATCGTAGGTTGAGTTGGAAGGGACCCTGATTATCGTCTAGTTCAACCCCCTGCAGGTGCAGGAAAATGCAGCTGTCCCATACAGGGATTGAACCTGCAACTTTGGTGTTATCAGCACCGACTGAGCTATCCAGTTCAAAGTGCTGGTGTTGACCTTTAAAGCCCTAAACGGCCTTGGCCCAGTATACCTGAAGGAGCGTCTCCACCCCCATCGTTCTGTCCGGACGCTGAGGTCCAGCGCCGAGGGCCTTCTAGCGGTTCCTTCATTGTGAGAAGCAAAGCTACAGGGAACCAGGCAGAGGGCCTTCTCGGTAGTGGCGCCTGCCCTGTGGAACGCCCTCCCATCAGATGTCAAAGAGATAAACAACTCCCTGACATTCAGAAGACAACTTAAGGCAGCCCTGTTCAGGGAAGTTTTTAATGTGTGACATCTTAGTTTAATTTTGGTCTTTGTGGAAGCCGCCCAGAGTGGCTGGGGAAACCCAGCCAGATGGGTGGGGTACAAGCAAATTATTATTATTATTATTATTATTATTATTATTATTATTAATTATATCCAGCTCAGCACTTCCTGTCTTTGTTCATATGGACAACGCCTCTCTTCCTCCCGTAGGCCATTTGTTTTGGATCCTGCGAACCCAACCTTTAATGTGTGCGAGAACAGCAATGCCTGGGACGAAGTAGCTCATGTGGCAAGGCAGAGCCTCCTTAAACCGCTCTTTAATGGCATCCAAGCAAAGGAACCCTGGCTTTTTGCAGAGAACTGGTGAAACCAAATCTGGTCTCGCTTCCAGAAGAATGGGCACCCAGTTTTGAGGTACTGCCATGGGAAAATGCTGGTGTTGAAACTAAATGAAAACTTGAGAGAGAAAACGATGAATTGTGCGCCTGCTGTGTGCAATGAAACTGCCTCCTCTGTGGCTAATCTGAAGAAGGTAATCTGAAGAGGAGAAGGTGCTGAGGTAAAAGGGGGTGCTTAACCCTTCCTACAGCCATCCATTTCCCTGTGCTACCTCTCCTCCCAACTTGTGTTTGCTCCCGTGGGGCTCCAGTCCCATGTTTGCAAGATAACTATAGGTCTCAAACATTGGCAAGGTTAAAAGCAGTTGGTGTGGGAAGCAGGTGGAGGTAAGAGGAAAGATGAGTTCCTCTCTGGAAAACATTTTATCAACCCCACTCAGAGAAAGAGAGAGAGGGCCTTTCAGGCTTCACCAAAAGCAGTCTCTCTTTGGCTATTGACTGAAATATTCAGCAAATACAACTACGGTAATAAAACTATGGTAACTTTCCCTTTCAAAAACAAAAATCAGTGTTGGCCAGGTGTAGTTGTTTTTTTTAAACTTGAAGAAAAAAATGGTTGCAATTTTATGGTTCAGGAGGTCAAGGTTTTAAGAATTGCTGCCAAGATTGGAAAAAGTAAAGAATATTTAGGTTAGAAGTAAATAAGAAATGTTCATGAGTAGGGGTTTTTTTTGAGGGGGGGTTACTTCTCCATTGACATTCCATAGCATGTTTAAGCTTAGTGATTTAAGCATTACAGTGGTACCTCAGGTTAAGTGCTTAATTCGTTCCGGAGGTCCGTTCTTAACCTGAAACTGTTCTTAACCTGAAGCACCACTTTAGCTAATGGGGCCTCCTCCTGCTGCTGCCTGAGCACGATTTCTGTTCTCATCCTGAAGCAAAGTTCTTAACCCGAGGTAATATATCTGGGTTAGCGGAGCCTTTAATCTGAAGCATATGTAACCCGAAGCGTATGTAACCCAAGGTACCACTGTACTTTCTTTCACATAGACCATAGAGAGAAGCAGCCTATTGTAATATTTGCATACAATACGTGGAATGCTCTCAATAAGCACATTTTTCCTGAAATGTTTTCACAACGGTTTATTTTACAAAATGATTGCCCAAATTCAACACTTGAGTGAGATCAAATAAGATACAGAAGATTTGAGGCAGTAAAATACTTTTTTAAAATTAATGGTTGATTCTAATTCTCAGTACTATATTTCTTTGCCATTTGCTGCAGCAGACCCATGACTGCTATAGATGAATCTTGAAAGAACGGTCTTGTTTCCTTTTTGCAATACAGTGTTGATAAATCATTGTCAAGGGCTCTTCATAATACATGCAGAGCTTTTTTTCTAGAAAAAGAGGTGCCAGAACTTGTTTTTTTTTTTGGGGGGGGGGAAACCCCATTGCACCAATCGCCATGCTACCCGCAGCCACCTGTTCCAGCTGGGAAAAAGGCCTGAATATGTGTATCTGATCTGCTTGCAATGGAAATCCCAGTAAGAGTCACAAGTGCATTGTGCTTGATAAGCAGAGCAGTGTTTATCATGACAGTGGAAGAGATAGCTTAGGTTAGAGCCAAGGCAGGCATTGACAACATCCCATAATTTGGTTCAAATTTAGGAAGATCTTCACCAAATGCTGAAAATCATGACCAAAATTGTAAGTCATTATTATTACTGTATTTACTTCCAAAGTACAGTTGAACTTTCTGAAATTGTTGTTGTTGGATCAGGGATGGGAAACCTTCATCTCACTGGGCTAATAGGTTCACCAAGCCTCCCCAATTGGCACATGGGGCCATTTTGACTAAGCCACACCTGCCCATCTTCCATACAATGTCTTATATAATGTCAGGTGTGGGGCAAGTGAGATCTCGCTCAGCTGAAAGGATTTGCAGGCACTGGCGATTTCTCAGAAACCTGGAACCCAGAATTTAAGCATACAATTTTGTGACTAAGTTGGTTGGTCCTCAGCTGCAGCAGCAGTACAGTCATACCTTGGTCGCCGAATGCCTTGGAACTCGTACGTTTCGGCTCCTGAACAATTGAAAACTGGAAGTGAGTGTTCCGGTTTCCAAATGATTTTTTGGAAGCTGAACATCTGGTGTGGCTTCTGATTGGCTGCAGGACGCTCCTGCAGCCAATTGGAAGCCGCGCCTTGGTTTTTGAACAGTTCCGGGAGTTGAACGGACTCCTGGAACGCATTCTGTTTGAGAACCAAGGTACGACTGTACTTCATTCAGTGCTATTAAACCACCCTGAATCATTCCTAAGCTGTTTTTCTCATTTGCTAAGGAAACTAGTATAAGTGTGGTGAGCAAAACAAATTAAACATGGTTGTCTGTTTCCCTGCCAAGAAATAAAAGCAATTCATTACATTTACCCTGCAAAAGGGTTTTCATCACACATAAATATTATCATTGATGTTGTCAGTTGTTCTTTGATGACATTCTGATGTTCAGAAACGCAGTAGCCCCACATGTCTTACTACTGGGGCATTGAAAACTGAATTTGGCCCTGGGCACAGCCAGCCACTGCTTCCAGGTGCTGATCAAGTATATTGTCATCTTTTTCTCATTTGCTGTATTGATACAGTACAATGAGCAAAAATAATGAAAAGTTGAGATCTGTGTTTCCTATCAGAAGCAATGGGCTTGCCACTTGCAAATACTGGCCTATCGCAGTGTTATTTTACTTACTACTCATATAAACAAGATAAAAAATCTACACAGGTTTTGCTGTAGTTAATGTATTTTATTATCAGGACTCAAGTTATTTTTCTAGAAGAATGTCCGCGTTGGTCATTTTTCAAGTATAACAACTGGCTTTCTGCTTGGTGTCATAGATTTCCCTAAGATTAGAAGCCTGTTGCTGTCCCTTCAACCACTACTTTAAATAACAATATATATATATCTATCAACCGGCAGTTTTTGCTTATTGCAGGGACATTTCACTCCTTATTTCTGTACATCTCTCAGATGTATTAATTCAATTCACATACTAAACAATTCTGCCACTCACTTTGATTATACAACGCTATTAAATGATTGTTGCTGTTCTTTAAGAAGTTACAAACCTAAGCTATATTTTTTTATAAAAATAATAATTCTAAAAATCTGTCTTCGTCACACAGAATTTCACACTGTAATGCAGCTTTACTTGTTTCACATGCAGTGAAACAGGAGGCATGTGTTGAGTAATGCTTCTTCTTCACACATTCTGTGAACTTGCACATGAGCTGTGTGGATTCCACATGCACTTGGAACTCATGCTGCTCACCTCGGGGGGGGGGGGATTTGAGAGTTTCTGCTTTGTACATTATACGATCAGCTGAAGGCAAGCTGTTGTTTCACATTGATCTGAATGATCCAGGATTAGCTCATTACAGACCAGCCTTGCTAACCTGTTTCATACAAACGGCGCCCTAGGCTGCCCTAGCGATAGCCACTTAGGGCTAGACTCATACGATCATCATTTGAAGAGGCAGCGGCTTGATCACTGTACAGCTGGCTCAGTGCTAAGCCCAGTATTTCTTTTTTCTCTTTGTAAAACCGCAGCTCTTGTCCAGCTTTCCGGGTTTCTTCCAGCTCTCTAAGGGCCACTTGCAGCTCTTGCGAAATAATGCCCGGAGTTTCTTGCTCCTTCATAAGCCAGTCCAGAGCCATGTGACTTCTCATCCTTTCATCCAAACTGTACTGGGAATAGTAGGAGATCACTTCCTGTTGCCCATCCAAAAAAAAAGAAAAGAAAAAAGTTAGTAACAAATACACCATTGCTTTGTAGTGGGGTAGGAGAGCTGGAGGGGCAGGGGAATCACATCTGACAACCAATGTGTTCCTTTGGTTTCAGATAGTACATGAGTAGATGAGTCTAAAAAGCCTGGGACACATATTTTCATGACCCTGTAGCATAAGGGTACCAGATTTTTTTCAATCTGGGGAATCTGGGGACACTTTTCAACTTCCTACTAAATAGATTGATTTTGTCAGGGGACTGATTTGTAAATCCGGGGACTGTCCCCGGGAAACGGGGATGTCTGGTAACCTTACTCTAGCAGCTATGGTGGTTTATTTACCAGCAGTAATGTATTTAGTATTAACTCTGGATATGTATACTTGATTCTGACCAAACTAAGCCTCTTAGAGCACAATATACATCAGGAGGCTTAGTTTGGTCAGAAAAGAGTATACATTTCCAGAGTTAACACTAAATACATTACCTCTGATACTTGCAACGGATTCTAAAATAATGGGTTAGGTTCTGCTCTGGGATCTTTCGCAACTGACATGGACATTTCAGAACAGATATTGGAAACGTGTTTGACCGTGGAAGTTAAACAAATAAATTGTAGTTAAGATAGCTTGAAGAAATTCTAGTTGTGCAGGAGCCTGGATGTCCAAAAGCAAGGGCTTGCCCTGCGCGAGCTGAACTGCTCTTTTGCCCCATTACTATTTGAAATAATAGAACTTGAAACCCATAGCAAATTTGGTTTTGTTAACCGACTGCTCCATCATTCATTCATGCTTCTCTATGTAACTATCAGCTCATTACTTGGGTTTAAGGACATTTGAAGAGTCCTGCTGGGTCAGACCAAAGGCCCATCTCATCCAGCACTCTGTTCACACAGTGATCAAGCGATGCTCATGTGAAACCCACAAGCAGAACTCTCCCCACCTGCAATTCCTGGCAATTGGCATTCAAAGGCATCCTGCCTTTGTCTGTTAGAAGTGAGCATAGTCCTTAATCACTGGGTTATTTAAAAGAGATTAATTTTTCATGTAACTGAATATGCAGGTCTTAACATTTAAAGCAGACAACTCATTATATAATTCCTTTAAATGTTAATTATGCAATTATGAAAGTATATAATTTTTAAAATGCAGTGTTGTTGTTGTTTTAAAAAAACATTAATATATTTATAAAACTAATTACATAATTCTTAAAAATAAATAAATTATGGGTTGCATCCAGGGAATTCATCCTGTTATCTCAAGCACTTCCACCTGTGCAACAGGACTTCCTCTTCCTCTCTTCTCCCCATGACTCTCTTCCTCCTCAACTGCTCTGGAAGGTTGGGAAAACCATAGAACAGATTTGGGGAGAAGGAAGGACTCAGGATGGGAAGTACACTGTGTAGATAGAAGTCCTTGTGCTAATGGGACTTTTTGGATACAACCCTAGGTTTGCACTTGTCCACTAATGGGTCCTTTTAAACCTAGACCACCTGTAATGACATTACAGTCTTTAAAGAGGAATCTTAATTTGTGGGCACACTTAACTTTGGAGATGTCTCAGACTCTTTTTTTAAAAAAATATTATTTTTATTAACAAGCCAATCAAATCACATTAATTCCAAATCACATTAATTCCAAATAATACAGCCAGATTTTTTAAATTTTTGTTGGGGGTACCCATACTTCAAGCTCCGAAAGGGGTCCAAACATCACTCTTGCTGCTGCTTTGATTAAACAGTTCTATCCAGTTCTGTCCAGATAGTCTTTTTGTTATTTTCTTCATCTTCTTGTTGTTATCATATATTCCTTTCTTTGTGATCTCTGATAATCTTCATAAGCGGGTGAAAGACAAACATGGAGATGTCTCAGACTCAATGGGACTCACTGAGTGCCTAAATTTTAAAAAATCCCACTAATTTCAATTCCCATCAATGGCACCTAAGAATGGACCATGTCCATAGAACATAAGGAACATACTGGGTAGAGGTGATGTGGGGAAATGGGTGCACTATTAGTGCTGTGTTACTCACTTGTCGAGAGCACTTTGTTTCACGCAAAGCTTTGAGGCTTCCATTCCAGTGCAGCAGCTGAAAGACTATCATCAGTTCCTATGGAAGAAAAACCAATGGCTTCTGATTGAACTGCTTCAAAGTAATAATAATAATAATAATAATAATAATAATAATAATAATAATATTATTTATACCCCGCCCATCTGGCTGAGTTTCCCCAGCCACTCTGGGCGGCTCCCAATCAGTGTTAAAAACAGTACAGCGTTACATATTAAAAACTTCCCTGAACTTTAAGCCTTAAGAATCTCTCTTTCAGTATGTGAAACAATAGTGGGGATTTGCTGGGGGAGAACTGGGTTAGATTCAAATGTGTTTTTCCATCTTGAAAAGCATCATGGAAGGACTGTTTTGGAACCTCGTGCTCCAGCCGTGGAACTACTGTATTTTTTGCACCATAACACTCACTTTTTTCCTCCTAAAAAGTAAGGGGAAATGTCTGTGCGTGTTATGGAGGGAATGCCTACGGGTGGCATGCCTACGGATTTTCCTCCTCTAGAAACTATGTGCGTGTTATGGTCGGGTGCGTGTTATAGAGCGAAAAATAAGGTAATTCCTCCACCTGCACAGGAACTGTGTGTGAGTTCACAAGGAAGAGCCATTATCAAGTCTTTCTGTATTGCCTTCAAGATGATTGCTCTAATATGTCTGAACTCTTTTGACTTTCTAGAACATTATTGAATGCTTGTATGTGGATTAGAGTGGAACCAAGTCTGAGTCACACTAGATCACTTGCCTTTCAAACAAAAAGTAAAACAAAACAAAAACCCGATGTATGCTGCTCCTAAATTAGTTGGAATACTGACATTTATCAAGAGAGTAGCATTAATAACTAGAGAGAGATTCTAAAGTATGTACTGAGACAATTATTTTGTCTATTACTGGCAATTATTAGTTTACCATTGCCTATCTCTTTGTTATTTTTTTAAATTATAGAACAACTTTTGTAACTGCAGTATTATAAAAGTAAAGTTATTCAGTGCACCATGGAAGTACCTGGAACAATGATTATGCCCCTCTTTCTTTCAAAACGATAAACAACTACCTGACATTCAGAAGACATCTTAAGGCAGCCCTGTTCAGGGAAGTTTTTAATGTATGATATTTTAGTGTTTTTTGGTTTCTATGGAAGCCGCCCAGAGTGGCTGGGGAAACCCAGCCAGATGGGCGGGGTACAAATAATAAATTATTATTATTATTATTATTATTATTATTATTATTATTATTATTATTATTATTTCTTTTATGGTTTTCTCGGTCATTGTCCTAGGCAAAAGGGTGTAGAAAACAATTTGGAAGAGTGGACCCAGATAAGAATTTAGACACTGCCTTCATAGCAATGGGGTTACAATGGGGCATGTGTAAACATCACCATTTGTCTGAAATGAGACTTAAATTGGAAGGGGTCCAGTGTTTCACTTTATGAGCATTCTGTGTTGCAAACATGCTGTCATCTGTTCCAGAAAGGCACAATCTTGCCTCCGCTTGGATATTCTATTGCTATGTCAAACTTCCATGGTCTGCCTTTCATCAGACACAAGAAAAACAACCATCAAAAGCAAAGCTGGTATAGCTATACTTGTAAAGGAAATTTGTTCATGGGGCAGATTTTGAAATATGACTTGAATAATTTTTTTGGAACATCAAGTAGTATCAGCTCAGACTGCTTAGTTAGTTTTCCAGTACACATTTAAATCACTGTAAAGATGAATAAAGGGTAACTTCTCTCCAACTGGAATCTAATCTGGAAAACAGGGTACAAAGGGAAAAAGCCAAATCAGAATATATGGAAAAAGCATGTGCACATACACAGCCGCAAGCCTTATTTAGTTACTCTTGCAAGTTCATTTTTCAATATTCAACTGAACATTTTCAGATGCTGCTTTCTGTCCTACTCTGTATGAATAGCATAAATGTTCATGTTGGAAGAAATGGAGGGAGGTACAAAACATAAATGAAGCCATACATTTTACTGAGGCTGAGATCCTTTTTTTTTTAGTAAGTCATATACCCACTGAACACAGCATACAGATTGCACTGCAAACCTTTAAAAAACTGGCTCGTCTGAAAGAATTAAATTGTACCTGAAATTCCAGCATTGTCTTCCCCATATTTGATTCCAGCATATAATGATAGGCTCCAATACTTGTGCTTGGGTCATCAGCATCATTTAAAGTACCCTTTAACAAGAACAAAGGAACTTTCTGAATTACGTAAACACATTCTTAGGTGGGAAAAAATGCAAACCATTTCCACATCCTCAGATTACAAATTGGATGTGTTCAGACATCAGGCTAAACCATAGTTTAGAATGACAGAACAAGTTACAGTGAATCTTGTGCATTCTCCCTTCTCTCTCTTCTGGCATGGCCACAAGGAGGAATTTGGAAAATTTCTCTTCCTGTTTCAATTAACCATAGTTTAGCAAGTTTCTGAAGAATCCTAAATTATGGAACTAAATTATGTTTTAACCAAAGCACAGTTAGCATTAAGCACAGTTTGACAGGTTCAAATGACTGGACAGGTTGCAATTAATCTAAACCAGAAGCTCATGCTTCCAGATTCCTCCTTGTAGTTAAGCCAGAGTTGGGAGAAAGTTGGGAACCTGAGCTTCACTGTAGCTCATTCTCATAATGCTCAACTATGATTTAGCATGTTGCCTGAACTAGGCCATTTTCTACTACAAAAGCCATAATAAAATCACAGTATTTGATGCCTCCCATTACCACCATCATCTGGGAAGTGGAACACAACCATTCACAATAGCCTCTTTTTCTTCCTTCCTTTTGGCTACAGACCAGGGTATAACATTGAGACATAAACATCATCACGGCTAGTTTTAAACCACATATATTTCTACGTGCATCTTCCTAACATAAAACGTGGTTTTCTGAAACGTTCACATCTTCCTTCAATGATGCTGAAAGAGGATTTTCAACAACTGGAATATAAGGAGGTAACTTATAACCACAACTGGGTGGTGTGAGCCAGTTGTGGTAGGTCTGGTTTGAGTTTGCCTCAGAGCAGCAGCAGATCTTAATAACAACAACGAAATCAATCAAATAAGAGATTCTGTTTGGTGTCTTCACCATCTTAGACCAGTTTACAAAGCTATATATTTACTTACTTGCTTAGTAAATCTGTACCTAACATTTTTGCATGTAGTCCTCAAAGCAGTTCACAAAATGAATAAGATACAATGGAAGTGTTAAAAGCCCTACACTTAAAGCAAAACAAAACCAGCCGAGCAGAAACAGGCATATTGTGTAGTTGGCTTTTTTCACCTGCCCTCCTCTCTCTTGGATTCTTTTCCACAGAGCAGCTGGTTTGAGATGGAGATGTTTATGTGGTGATGAAGGGGACAGTCCAGCTGGCACAGTTTAGTTTAGTTTATTAAAATTTCTCAGACAACATTTTCTAGAAGAGCACTCAAGGCATCTCACAATTAAAATTTCCCTGGTTAAAAACAAAAGCGAGCAAACAACAAATCCATAAAATATTAAATTTGCATGTAGTCATTAAACAAAAAACTAACAGCACATTCCATTCCATCAGTGGTCTGGAAGTAAAGGAACATCTTAACCTGGCACCGAAAATATGATAACATGGACATCCAGACAGCACTTCATAGACATAAGGGCCACTACAGTTGCCTCCACACTTACGTGGGGGTTATATTCTCGGCCCCCACATGCATAACTGGAATTGCATAAAATGGGAGGCACCCCACTTTAATAGGGAGGGCAAGCAGGGAGAAGAGAGAGAGAATCTGAGACATAGGAACTGCTGGGGCTGCTGCCTGGAAGTCACTCTGGGCCACTGCATTGTGCATCTTCCCTTGCTTGGGGCTGCTGCCCCCAGCCATCCCTCCAATCCCATCATAGCAGGTGAGCAGCCATACTGAAAAGGCCTTCTCCCTTGAAACCTCCATCCCACCTTTTCACAGAGAGGGTCATCAGGGGGTGCCTGAGATGTGGACTCTCAGGGTACAGGCATTCCATCAAGTGTTACAAACAGGTGCTTGGTCGTCTTTGAAGGCTGTCATTGTCGTTGAGGTTGCAGTTCAATGCAGAATGACTCTTACACTTGGACTAGGTGTGGAGATGAGCGTCTGTCCAATTTTACAGCCAGTCTGTGGTACAGTCAAGGGTCAAAAGAGGAACTCAGACCCACCAAGAACCTGCTCATCCTTCAAAAGGTTTGGCTCATACTTGCAGAGCAGTTACCCATGGCTCTCCAGATATCATTGGACTCTTAACTCCCACCAGCTGCACTCAGCATGGTTCGGGATGATGTAGCCCAGGCACACCTGTTGGGCCACAGGTTCCCCATACCTATTGTGGATTCAGGTTACTGGAATATATAATATTGCATATTCTCCTTTGGTAGGGCAACCCATTAGCATAGCACAGCCCTGTAGATGTGGAGGACTGAAGCTTTAGACACAGTGGTTTGTTGTTTTCCATTCGGAGGGACAATTTGTGAGTCAAATGCTTATAATTCTTCTCATAATCCTTAACGTTCTAGAGAAGCTATGCAGAGCTGAACACAACTCTGTACACGAGACAGTTTCTTTAGCAGAACTGTCAGCAAATTTATAGCTTTTGAAATGCAGTAACATTAACACACTGCTGCTGAAATATTTATGCTGGCTTTTAAATATCCCAAGGGACATCTGTCTAAAACTCTGCAATTTTAAGCTTTTCGCCTTAGAAAATTTCCATTAAAAATGATGAATTGCATTAAATGAACCTTCTTTTCGAAATCATTTCTGAATAAATCATAGTCCATTTTCCAAAATGTATGTATGGGATTGTCCCTCAAAAGGGCATGAGACTCGTAAAGCTCGAGAAGAAAGGCATCCTTTCATCCACAAACCAGATATACCCCAGGCCTTCCCCACTGCTCTGCAAATACACCAACATTATAAGCACTCCTCCTCCCACCTCCCCAGAATCTTATAACTTTCAATCAAAGAGGAACAGTTTCAAATTGTGTGTCTCACACTGCTCTTAACCCTCTTCCCAAGACGTTTCAAATCTCCCGTTTGCTTATCAGCAGTTCCTTCTGCACAGATGGGAGGATTTTGTTAAATCTTCTGGAGTCTCAAGCAGCATACGTCTTTCACTGAGCCAGCATTTAAAAAAAGGAAAAAAAAAAACTTTCATGAATTTTGTTCTACTTTTCAGTGGATTAGCAACATGCTTCTCCTGATCTGTATTTCTCCCCTGCTGCCAATGACTAAAAATATTGAATCTGAGCAACTTGTAAGAAGCTGTAACACGCCTGCAATAAGATTACTGATTTTTAACCATTGCAAACGCCTAATCCACATGGACACGTTTTCAGCATGATAATGGGGGATAAACGAGAAATGACTTCCATCCTCTCCCTCTATGTGATATTTCATTTGAAATTCAGTGGGAAATGGAGGAAACTTGGTTTGAATCTAGATTATTATATCATCCAGACTTCTCCAAACTGGTGCCCTCCAATGGCCTTCTGGCTGGGGAAGACAGAAGCTGTATTCCCCAACATCTGGTGAACTACAACCCCAACCTTCCATTACTATTGGCCATGTTACAAGGGGCTGATGGGAGATGGAGTCATTCGGCACCAGAAGGGCCACAGTTTCCCCACTTGCAGTTTAAAGTGCAGAGAGTGATTATATACAGGGATTAATTGCACCTTAGACAGATGTGGGGAAAGTTAAAATAGATGGCACCTCCAGTTTCAAGATGTTCATACGTGCAGATTTAAGAAACTTGAAACCTGGGCTGACATTTACAGAGTATCACGGGACTTTCTGATAGGCTTTTAACTCGGTACATTAATTTCTGATTATTTGCAGAGCAATCCCAAGGCTGTGAATGCACTTAGCTTTTAATAAATCAATAATGTGGGCAAGGTACTGAAAATAAGTTCCTCTCCAATAGAATTAGCTTGCATTTACCTAGTGCTTCTGTGTCTATATAAATACATACAGTAAATACTATGCTACGTGTAGCGCATACAAGGAATCTGTATCCATTAGTAAATGCAGATGTTTCCCTGAAAGAACCCAGTAGCTGAGGACACTCCACAGCATCACCAAGCCAACCCACGCAAACTGAAGCTAACCTCAAATGCAGATGTTAGCAGTCTGATTCGGTTTCGGCATGTTTAGCGACAAAAGCTCCTGCCAACTCATTTCCTTGCCAGAGGCAGTAACATAGTAGAGAATAAAAGACTGAAACAGAGATGTGGGAAAGTGAATGGAAAGACTAGGATACTTTACAGCACTGGTTTAGTCTTGAATACAGTTGCTATATTTCAAAAACCAGGACACCCTGAAAGTTGTTGAGTTTTGTTGTTTTGTTTTACAAAAACACACACACTCCAAAAAACCCCATGATTTTTTGATTGACTTGCCTAAGATCCAGATCACATTTTGGAAATTCCTCCCAGACGTCAATTCCGCCTTTGAAATCCCAGTAATGGCAGCCCTAGTCTTGAAACCATTGCTGCTGTTGTTTAGTCATTTAGTCATGTCCGACTCTTCGTGACCCCCTGGACCAGAGCACGCCAGGCACTTCTGTCTTCCACTGCCTCCCGCAGTTTGGTCAAATTCATGCTGATAGCTTCGAGAACACTTTCCAACCATCTCGTCCTCTGTCGTCCCCTTCTCCTTGTGCCCTCCAACTTTCCCAACATCAGGGTCTTTTCCAGGGAGTCTTCTCTTCTCATGAGGTGGCCAAAGTACTGGAGTCTCAGCTTCAGGATTTGTCCTTCCAGTGAGCACTCAGGGCTGATTTCCTTAAGAGTGGATAGGCTTGATCTTCCTGCAGTCCATGGGACTCTCAAGAGTCTCCTCCAGCACCATCATTCAAAAGCATCAATTCTTCGTCTATCAGCCTTCTTTATGGTCCAGCTCTCACTTCCATACATCACTACTGGGAAAACCATAGCTTTAACTATACGGACCTTTGTTGGCAAGGTGATGTCTCTGCTTTTTAAGATGCTGTCTAGGTTTGTCATTGCTTTTCTCCCAAGAAGCAGGCGTCTTTTAATTTTGTGGCTGCTGTCACCATCTGTAGTGATCATGGAGCCCAAGAAAAGAAACCGTTGCTAGCTTCCCTTATATTTTATTACAGTATTCAATCCAAGAGTGGATGTAGCCCTTGGGGAAAGTAGCAGGTTGCAAGCAGACTTTTCTGATCTTTTATCCGTAATGACATTGCTCTTAACTGATACTCTAAAGAATGTATGAGTGAGGGTAGAGCGTGCACAACTTTTCCTTTTATTGGGTCGATGTACTATTGATTGGTGAGTCAACTTTTCCAGTTTCATCTTGGAAAGGGGAACTATGTCCAAGCTATATACAATGAGATGCATTTTCCTTTGATACAGGTGCACCACCTCTAGGGGTCCGAGGTGTCTTCAGCCCCCTCAATATTTTGTTTGAAGTGAGGAGTCCAGTCTGCATAGCATGCACGCGACATCTCGCATCACAGCTCCAGCGCCCGGCTCCACCAGAGCGCTCAGTGTAGGAGAAGGACCACTGCTCAGTGGCAGATCATCTGCTTTGTGTGCAGAGGGTCCCAATTTCGATCCCAGGCATCTTTAGGTTGGCTGGAGGAGATCCCTGTCTGAATTCCTGGAGAGCCGTTGCCAGCCAGTGTAGATAATATTGAGCTATAATGGACCAATAGTCTGATTCTGTTTAAGGCAGCTTCCTAGGTTCCACTTTTGCTGAGCCCGCTGCCGAGCATGACTGTATTCTTAGAATCTGAAAAAACTATCCTATCTGATTTCCTTACCCTGGACCTGCTACCCAATTCATCTCTTATCTCCAGTCTTTCTGGAGAGAAGTTGATAATTGTTGGGAAATGTAAGAGTATGTCTTGTTAACTTCTCCTCCAAGCATTATGTGGTTACTAAAAACATTGCCTAATGGATGGGGCCACCATGACCTGCCGTCTATTTGCAACAGGGTCTAAAATATTTTCCATGTTGACCGAAGTTACTCATGGTATGTGCAGCCACATAGACTAATAGAAGTTTAGGGAAAGGACGTACTCCCTAGTTGCAGGAAATAAAAAGTTTATCCACATTTCTTGGGAGGGAGATCAGCCCAGATTAACCACTTCCCAGGATCCTTGACCTCACCATCAGCCAAGTGGACTCCACATGTGAAGGAAATGAAGGTCACGAAAAGGCACATGAATCATAGTAGCACTAGCCTATCAATGCAGATACTCTTATCTGGAATCTTACATTAATTATTGTCTTCCTGTTCTGCAGTTTACCATAAATGCAGCCAATGACAGCATACAAAGCCATGGAATTGAACTTACACTGGTGGATGAAACGGCTTCCTGAACGCTCTCCATAATAAATTCCTTTGTGATCCTGCGACAAGGCAACTCATTGAAGAGAGAATTGATTAGCGCCACTTTTGCCGCATCTCGTCTTGCTTCAGCTCTGCTCAGGCAGCACTGAAATAGAAGTAAATGGTTGTAAGAGCTTTGCAGGATGGGTTTGCCTCAACTGGTAAGAGAGAAGCAGCCAAACATCATAGAACGTTTTGTCATTTATAATGTGATGAATTGGAATATTTATACCACCATTCCTGAGAGATGAGTCTTCCTGAATTGGATGCTCCCACCCAAGTTTCTGTTGACTTCCCCCCCTTTTTGATTCTACAACCCTCTTTCTTTTGTACAGGCTCAGATTTCCCCCAAATGTTCTTGTCAGCCCCTCTCAAAAAAGGCTATAGCACACAGTGGTGTAGTTAGGTAATTTCAGTCTGTGGACTTAATGCAGGGGTTGCCAACATGGTGCCCATGGGCACAATGATACCCTTGAAGTCTGGCACCAATGAAGCTTCTGAGTCCCTCTACCTCATCCCCTCTTGGCATCAAGATGGTGAGGGTGGTTAGTTTTTCTCCCATGACCTGAAGAAAGTCCCCTGGACCAGACAGAAGGGCTGCATTTGGCTTTCAGGCCCAAGGCTCCTCTCCCCTGGTTTACCAGGACCACCTTAACACAGCAACCCATGGAGAGGAGCTCATACTTACTTTGCTTCTCCTGTGTCCTTTCAGCACCTTTTATGAGGTTTGGCTTAGCATGTCATCTGCACCCAGGATTGTGCTTAAGGCATTTCTTCCTTAACCACCACCTGTAACCATAGGTATAACCTTGGCTACAGAATTGAGCCTCACTGAGCTAAAAAAGCCAGGGAGGAACAAAGCAGGTGTGAGTGAGCTCCTTCACACATAGTTTGACTGACCATGATGTGCCAACAAGGCCCATGTATTGGATGTTTCATATCATCTGTGGGACCCACCTTCTTCTTGGGTTAGAATTCTACTCCTGGCTTCCCAGGCACATGTGGGAACTCTTTGAGTTGTGAGATATGGGATGCTGGAGTAGATTGTCTGATCTATCAGGGCTATTATGTTCTGAAGGGACATTAAACATTTATTGGGTTGTGTTGTGTTTATTATTCCTAGCTTGAAAAGGGTGGGGGAACCTTATGTAAAATTAAATGTCATTTTCCTCTTCAGCAACCATTTTTTAAACTGTATTTTGAGAAGTCCACCTATATCTGCTCATTCCACGAGGAACATAACTCACCAAACTCTTATATTAGTTTCAACCTTCTCTTGTGGGTTAAAATGAATGTTTACTTTTTCAGATTCCAAGACAAAATTCAGACTTGTGTGCTTTTCATAATAAACGTTATAATAGAAACCTATCCAAATAATTTGGATTTAAACAATCTTTGTGAAGATTAAACCTAGTAAAAGGAAAGATAAAAGTAACTATTTATTTTAAGTAAGACCAGCAAAGCTGCAGATCAAAGTCTGAAAGCAAATGGCAAATCTTTGCAGGCCAAGAGATTTACAAATCAGGAATATTTTACTTCTCTTTCTGAAAGTAATAGCAGACAGAAAAGCTTAAGCAAATTGAGAATTATTGTTTAGCTCCTTGACACATGACTTTCTGCTGCAGCCTTCTGTAATTAATTTCCCAAAATATTCCTCTCGCAATATAAATAGTTCATCCTGTGAAAGCAGGACTCATTGGAACTTACAATATGTGAAATGAGCCCTGAAGAGTTTTGTTAAAAGCTCAACCCTTTAATTTTTCTCAGGGCAAAGGTGTCTACAAGGACTGCTCAAACCAAGTGTTAGAAAAAGTATCAGAGCAGGCAACACATAGCTGTGTCCTCCAATGCCTTGCTGTTTTTTGCCTCGCAGCATCTGCCACCTGAGGCAGACACCTCACCCTGCCAACTGGTAGGGCTAGTCCCGATTGGCTCATGTCATGCAATTCACTTTTCATTTATCGGTATATAGTCTCTTGCATTGTAATAATAATAAAAAATAACATTTTTTTATTTATACCCCACCCTCCCCAGACAGAGCCGGGCTCAGGGCGGCCAACACCAATAAAATTACAATAAAAACATAATGGGGGGGGAGAGAACCAATTTAAAATACGGGTTAAAATACAATTTAAAATGCAGCCTCATTTTAATAGTAGCCCATAGATCAAAACCATAAGGGGAGGGAAACATAAGGGTCAGACTGAGTCCAAACCAAAGGCCAGGCGGAACAGCTCTGTCTTGCAGGCTGCGGAAAGATGTCAAGTCCCGCAGGGCCCTAGTCTCTTGTGACACAGCATTCCACCAAGTCGGGGCCAGTACTGAAAAGGCCCTGGCCCTAGTTGAGACCAATCTAACCACCTTGAGACCTGGGACCTCCAAAGTGTTGTCATTTGTGGACCTTAAGGTCCTCTGCAGGGCATACCAGGAGAGGCGGTCCCGTAGGTACATGGGTCCTAGGCCACATAGGGCTTTATTATGTACTCTTTCATAATATGTTCTTCAGACCTTTGCTTCTACCTGACATGCTATTTGGGCAACGGGGTTGCCTTTGCATCTTTCGACATTTTTTTTGTTCCAAAGAGCTTACATGCATCTTAAAACTTTTGCTGTAAACTTCTGGGATCACCCTGACCTAAAATAAATAAGCCCCCAGGATGCTTTTGTTCTGGGATGTTACTTGCCCAATTTGCCTCAGTATTTGCCAGAGCATTCCTTCGTATGTCAAGCTTGGCTCGGTGCCTGCCATGAATGGCATGGCTTGGGAGAAGCCAATCCAAAATCAGTTATGGGATCATTTTGCTGCACTCTGTGCCATTAGGGAGAAATGGAGGGGAAAACTAAGCCTTCTAATTTCTGCAGGGAGAAATGAAGAACGAAAGACCGCAGAAGTGAACTTGTTAGTGCACAAGTTATTATGGGAGTAGATTTGGCAGGAGATATTTTATCAAATGCACACACGTTGAGTAAACAAGCAAAGTAAGGATTTGCTCTCTGGTTTTGAGTGCTTATTTCTCCTCTTCTGTGAGGCCAAGGAAAAAGAAAGATTGGTATGGGGGAGAAGGCAGATAGGTGCACAAACTGAAATAATAATAAAAACCCCCAAACCCCATTATCCTTCTGTGTGGTCTGTGGTCACAATCAAGCCATTGGTTTGCCACTGAGTTTTCAAGCATATCCTTCAACCGGCATTTTAAATTCTGAAGAATAGTTTAAGAGGCAGATTTTTAAATCTGAGGAGAAGTACTGCTGACAGGCTCATCACACATAACCCTCCAATGTAAATTCACACCTTTTAGCTAGTGCTGCTATGCTAGGATAAACATTGCCTACATCACCCAAATCCACTAGAACTGAAGGAGAATTAGCTGGTGCTTAGAGAAGCTGTTGCACAGCAAATGCGGTTTCTCCTAACTCCCTTAAAAAAATCAACACAACTCAGACAATCTGGATACTTCTCTGTAGAGTCTGAAGGATTCTGAGTGAGCTCTGACAGGACCCTCCTTTTAACTTAATGTCAGCACCTTTTCTGCGAGTTCAGAGTAAGTTGCAAAGACCGCTGGAATGTTTCTTTCTGTGCTGCTATTTAATCGCCTTTCTGATAGACATTCTGATTTGGAAATGCACATGGAGTAGGCAAAGTAAACCGATGGAGCATAGAGAGCTTTCTCATGCAAACTTCCCCCAAACAGATACACTTTTATGCACATCAACTGGTTGGAGAACCACACCATAAAATCTGGAGAAGTGAAATGCCTGAATGACGGCTGCTTTTCAGTTTGTATGTAAGATCAAAATTGGTAGGTTCTATTAGAATGAAAACCAAATTTACTTTCTCTTCCATCTTTATGCACAGCATCCACCAGTGTCCCAAATTTCACCCTACCCTGAATTTTGAAGTAATCTTTTGCTTCCATATTGGCCAAACTACCAACACCCACCCCCTGTAAATCTCTGGGAGGAAATACTTCTGTTTACCTGCCTGGTGGTACGCACACAACCGGGCTGGCACTGGTTGTGCCTCCCACAACTGCCCCACTCCGAAGCCTTGCTTACGAAGGCCACAGTTTTGGATCCAGCGTTGCAGCCATGAGAGGGACAGAACGTGCTTTGAGTGTAATGCTTTGAACAGCCTCAAGTTGTATGTATGTATAAATAAACTGTGTATCATAATGACACCACAGCCTCTGCTGTGCCCCATTTCCAAAGGAAACATGAACCCTGGGTAACCTGGAACCCTTGGAATCACAGAGGTGTGGAGATTGAGGTGATGTAACAATATGAAGCTGCCTTATCAGAGTCAGAACATTGTTCCATCTAATTCAGTATTACTGCAGAGTTTGGAAACCTGTAGCCCTCCCCTGACATGGTTGGGCTACAACTCCCATCATTCCTGGCCACCGGCTATGATGGCTGGGTCTGAGAGGAACTGGAGTCTACATAAGGTGGGGAAGGGGGAAGAATAGCTGCCAGTAGACAAGCATCAGCATGTATGAAATTCTTCACACGCACAGATCCCAGGAACAATCTGAGGACACCACAACCAGAAGATTGTGAATGTATTTGGATTAACTGAAAGAAGGTTTAACCCAAGGATGGAAAAACCAGGCAAATTATGTGGTTAAATGATTTCTAACTCCCCCCTCCCCTCGCTTTTGGCTAAAATTGAAAACTATGTGGTCTGAGTTCTGCAATTTAAAGTCCCTATTTATTTTAATCATTGCAGCAGTTTAAGGATGGAATCTAGAGATTAAAGGAAGGGAATGCAAAATATCACTGGATGGAAACAGAAGGCAGAGACTTGGGGGACAACTGCATGCCTTGTAATAGCCAAGGATGTGGTTTCAGGAAGTTACCTAAGGCTACAATGAAGGAGATGAAAACCATATGCTCATATACTTGAGGTGATGATTCTCCATGCCCAGTGAATTAAAGATCTCTGTAAATCACAATAAGCCCAGGTAATGAAATTAGGCTCTTGCCAGGGTGGAAATAAATAATGGCATATTCTGTATTAGAAACCCTATTGCATATCTCAGAAGTTTGCAGAGCTTTATATAAAAGGAGTTAAAAGTACCTAGTTTAAACATAGTTTGTACACCATTTCCTTTTGCAGTTTTGGATGACTCTTCAGAAGGCTGAAAGAGGCTAGGTAGTTTGCAAGTGTGGGAGGATGTGTTGCAGGCAAGGAGAAGGAAAACAACTTAATACAAATGAATAATATTGCAATAACATCCTTGCATTGGGCGATAGTAAAAATGAAACACAGGCCCTTTCTAAAGGTTTATATCAATCACTAGGATTGATAGATAATAGGAACTAGGATATAGATAAGAGTCTGCTGCTGCTTACCTGACATGCGTCTGGTCACAGGAACTGTAATCTGCAGTGAGATACCTCCGTAAATATCTCTTGCAAGATTTGCCTTGTTTTCAGTACACAGATTTATTATTCCATGATAGCTTCACTGTTCTCTCTATTTCTCAGGTGAGCAGTGTGTTTGTTTTCAAATCATGATGTTTTTCTAATGCACAGCAAGATGTCTGAACCTTGAATATACCGCGAACTGGAGGAAAGCATGGCCCTCCCTCACACAGCCAAACGGGGTGGGGAAAATGCTTTTATGTGATTCTGCATTTGGAATGTAATCACCTACATAAATGGGGAATTGCTTGCAATGCTAAGTGAGGTGGTATTTATACATCACAAGTCCTTGTAGTCTATGCATAGCTAAAACATGTTTCTGGGGCCCCAGCAAGCGTTTGCTGGGGGGTGAACCAAGGCACAAAGGCTAGAAGATTCCCCTTACACGCCCCTTTCCTCAATGTCACATCCAATGATATATCCTGGGACTCTCCTAATCCTCTGGAGCAGCTTTTAGGGGGCACAATATCTAGACTTAGCCTAAATCATATGTTTCTTTGACATCCAGCACAGGTGCGTTCAAACTTTGACAAAGTACAGGGGATTTATCTTTACGATAGTATTGGTCAAGTGGTGGTTAAGGCATTCCTCCCCCCCAGCTTAATCCCCATATGTAAAAAATACTTTTTTAAAAAAAGTTATATGGATTCATTTGTTGTTAATTAAAGATGTATTAAACCTATTTCACTATATTGAAATGAATAGTTGGGCAGTGACATTCCTATTGGTAAGAAAAGCAAAAACATCTGCTAGCGTTATGAGTGGGTTGACATCAGAGTTCAAGAAAAGGGGAGCCAGAAATTTATCAGATAGGCCTCAAGTTGCCCTGCTTTGCTGCAACTGGAAAGTAAAGTACTGTTTTCATGAACGGCTGTGCTTGTGACATCCTGATACAAAGGACACCAGGAAAATGTGGATATCTTGATACATACTTCACAAGCACTAAGCCTTCGTGTAGGCCAGAGGATTGCATTATTCCCTGGTAGGGGTGGGGGTGGGGGTGGGTAGCTCAGTACTCACCTGCCTGTGAAAAATCCATTAAATTTCTGCAAAATTAAAATTGCCCACTGCTCAATACTGAAATTGAGCCACAAACACATCGCTGAGCAATGAGCAAATTGAACAAAAATAAAGATGCCAATATCTCAGCCAAAGCAAATAATAAGTTTAAAGGTATTTTATTCTCTATTCTAGAAGAAGCCAGATAGGGTTTGTGACTAGTAGGCTAAGGAAACAGTCAAATATGGTTGTTGGCTGATTGTGCACTTTTTATTTTGTGAATTTTATCTTATAGATGCAAGTTATTAAACTTACCAGAATTTTATGGATGGGAAGCATGCCTCTCAGGTAAAGTATTGTTGCATGCATCCCAAACTCCGAGCTGTAGGCAACTTCAGGGGCTCCTGCGCGTTCAGCACAGAGAGCAAGACCAGCTTCTGTGTCTAACCAGCTTCCAGCTCCAGAGCGGTCTAGACCAGACTAGTTCCTGGCTTGTTGCTGTTCTACCCAGAATATGACACAGCCTCCAGCAAAGGTGAAGGAGGAGAGGCCTATTCCTTCCTAACAGAGCATCACCTGTTGTCATGGCAACACATCCATATGCAATCAGCTCTTCAGATATGAAGAAGGATGCATAGTAGGCTCAGCTAGTGCCATTAACTTAACAAAGTTAAGCACTTCAGTTGTCCCTTCTACTAGAAACTCCCGTCTTACATATACAAAATCACAAGCTTGGTGGAAACCCAAAGACATCATCCAACGTCATCCCCCCATCCTCCACCAGTATTGTCATGAACTGTCAGTATGATGGGGAGCAGGAAGAGGACCCTGACAGGGGATGTAGCCAGGACAGGGATGCACCAGGGCAAGCAGGGGATGGGGAGGTAAGTACTCAAAGGGTGGCAGAGGATGGCAAGGGGACCAGGGTCAATGCACAGGAACCAGAGCAACAGAACCCATCTGCAGAGCCAGAGGGGCCCCTGTTCCCATAAACATGGCAGGCTCTGAGGCATATGAAGCAGCGGGAGTGGTGGTCTAGGAGGCTGAGGCAGGCAAGGCCCACAGCCCAGCTCCCTAGCTGGCTAGGTGGGGCTCTCTAGCTCTGGGAGGAGGGGTGTGATTCCTCAGCTGGACTAGGCTTGGAGCAGGTGAGGGTCACATGCCTCATCCAGCCCAGATGCTGCAACCTGCATGCAAAGTACCAAAGGGAATCAGAGCTGAGGTGCTGTGTCTGCTCAACTGCCCATGTTGATGGATCTTGGTTTGGATGCACCTGGCCCTTGATAGGACTGTGCTTTGAGTTTGACTCTGGACTATATTCTGACTGCTGGACTTCAGACTTGGCTACTTGGATTGACCCTGGACTGTTTCCTGGCCTTTGGACTTTGCTCTTTGCTTGTGTGGCTTGACCATTGGACCTAGACTTTGGACTTGAAATACTGACTTTCTGCCAGGGGTTCGGGACAATTCATTTGGAATCTGTATTAAACATTTCCAGTGCTTGATTCCCTACTCTTTGGAAATTCCTCTCTGCAATTAGACCCATCTGCTCCCTTTTGACGATCTTCTGGGAGGGATCAATTTACAAAAGCTTTTGAGGGACCCATCCAAAGAGAAGATGGGCTCAATCCTATGTAACTTGCCCAATGTTCTCTTGGACAGCTACCACAACTAGAGCTAAGTTGGTATTGATGCACAAGTATTGATAACTGAGGCTGAACATAATGGATGGCCCATATACACAAAAAGCATTAAAAGTGCATTATAAGCTCTTTTGGAATGCACAAGGGAGACATTTATGTGACATGAGTAATAGAAATGATTGCTTATTGACGTATTTGGAAGTGATGGCAAACCAAAGAGAACTATTATGCAGCGATGATGGCATAGAAGATAGTAAGATGTTTTTATAAAAAGCATACAGCAAATTCACCACACCACATTTAACCACAAATTCTCTCTCACATAATATTTTAAGAAGTAAAATAGGGGGGGGGGAACTAACTTTGGCAGCCCAGTCTGACTAGAAGCATTTAAAAATACCTTGCCAGTTCAAGAAATTCTACCCAGTTTGAATTAAATCTGCTCACTGCACTTCTGAGCACTTCCTATGCACACCAGCCACTGAAGTTAGACAGACTCTTGACACTGCCTACATTTCCTCAGACGCTGAAAACATTCTACAGGTTTTCCCAGAAGGGTGGGCAGGATCTGATTTCAGAACTATTTTATCTGTTCTGTTTTTATTGCTTTGTACAATTTCATAATGCTATAACAGTTTATAAATATTCCAGATAAATAAATATTAAAAACAACATACAGAAGGCCTAGAATGAGTAACTGAAGAAAAATGGCAAGGGGCACAGATTTCAAAAGGGGACTTCTCTTGTTAAGAGTTTTCTGTTGTTTGTAAGAGTGGCATTTTTCTTGAAATAGAATGTAGAATTCTCGTTGCTCCCAACATACAGTAACATGGTGTCATGAACTGGCAATATTTCAGGGAGGAGGAAAAGGATGCTGGTGAGCGGTGCAGCTGGGAGTGGGTCACCCAGGAGCAAGGTGGGGATGGGGAAGGAGAGGTTGTAGTAGTAGTAGTAATATTAATAATAGTAGTAATAATAATAACAATTTATTATACCCCGCCCATCTGGCCAGGCCTCCCCAGCTACTCTGGGCGTCTTCCAACAGGATATTAAAAACACAAGAAAACATCAAACATTAAAAACTTCCCCAAATAGGGCTGCCTTCAGATGTCTTCTAAAAGTCAGAAAGTTGTTTATTTCCTTGACATCTGATGGGAGGGTGTTCCACAGGGTGGGCACCACTGCCGAGAAGGCCCTCTGCCTGGTTCCCTGTAACCTTGCTTTTCACAGTGAGGGACCTGCCAGAAGGCCCTCGGTGCCGGACCTCAGTAGAAAATACTCATGGGTGACAGACGATGATGAGGAAGCAAGGGCTAGTGCACAGGAAGCTGAGTAGTGGGACCCCTCACTAGAGAGGCCCCTGTCCCCATGAACACAGCTGGTCCTAAGACGTAGGGAACAGTGGACAGGGCACTCCAGGAAACAGAGGAAGGCCAGGGCCTGCAGCCTAGTTCACTAGCTGGCCAGACAGGGAAGGAGGCATGTGATTCCTCACCTGGGGCAATCTGAAAGCAGGTGAGGGTCACATGCCTCATCAAGCCCAGATGCTGCAATCAGCAGACACAGGATATGAAGGAAGCAGAGCTGAGGTACTGTGTCTGCTCAACTGCCCATGTTGAGGGACCTTGCCTGGGATTCTCCTTGGACCTTCACGGAGGTCCAAGGGTTTCTACCTTGAGATTGACTCTAGACTGTATCCTGACTACTTGGACTGACCCCAGATTGTGTTTCCTGGACTTGGCTTGTGTGACTTGGCTTCTGGACTTGGGACTTTGTCTTGGCACACCATCTGCCAGGTAGGCCAGGGGATCAGGACACAGGGTAATTCAGGGTGGAGACAGATAAGAATTTTTAAAAGAGTTGGAAATTGTTTTAGGGATGCATCATTATCTATAGTATACTCTTGTTTTGTCCCACTGATGCATCTCTTGACAGGAGGTTCCTGAAATGTCGGTGGAGGGGCCCAGACATAATCTGAATGTGTGCATGGTGTGAGGAAAAACTTCCTTTGGTTCCAAACCAACATCATTGGTTGACCCAAAGTTCTAGTGTTATGACAGAGAGAGCGATAGTCATGATGGCAGACTGAATTACTTTCAGCAGAGTCCTTTTTCATTAAAATGCATCAGCGTATATTCTTACCTGAAAGTTACCAAAGCAGCTTCCTCCAGGCAGGGTAACATAACTCACAAATGGAGGCCCAGGAGAATTTAGTGACTCGTAGACCACTGTGCCTTCACTTGAAAACACACCTCTCTGTTTCTGCTTGCTCTCCCAGAATTCCTGAAGCATTGCTACAACATTCACTGCCAAAACAGAGAAATGACAATACATTAGTAATAACCCATGATTCTATATATCTCCATTTGCATGGGAATGAAACTACAACCCTGCATTAAAAAATGATGGATGTCTTTTATAACTTTACACTGATGTCAACATGGGGGGGAAATCTGCAAAGGAAGCCACAGATTAAATTTGGATGTACAATAAATTCATTGTTTTCCAAGGCTGAAGTCTGATGACCTAATCCACAAACCGAAAAGGTCATAGATTTTGGCTGACCAAGACTAGACACAAATGGCCACTTTGTGTTGGCTTCATGGTTAATGAACTAACAATGCATTGCTCCCTTAAACACAGCCCAGTCTCCCTTCCTGGTCTCACTTCTGTTCGAAGAGAAGCAGTGCTGCAATCCTGTCTACAGAGCCCTGCCTAGGATTTATATATAACCCTTTTAAATAACACATTTCTAAGCCTTGTTCAGGTGTTAATAAATATACATCACACATATACAATATCATGAGTGGGAGAAATCAGTCATTGATCTCACCCATGTTGTCCTGATGCCATTCCCATGGTATCCATGTGTTGGAGAAATAAACAGAATGGGTAAACCGATAAACATGTGTAGGCTCTCCTCATGACCTGGAAACTTGCACCAACATGCTCCCAACATGTGGCCAGTGGGACAGGGAGACCTGAGGATGTGATGGTTGGGGTAGAGCCAATGGGTGGAACATCACTGTCCATCTCAGGTGATTTATCATGGAATGGGGAGAGAAGTGGCTTTATTTTCCCATAGGTGTGTGGACTATGAATTCAGCAGCAAATGAGTGGGGCTCCTGCTTCAACAGATAAAGCCAGAGTAGAGAGTAGAGAGGGAGAAGCAATGTGAGCCAGAATCTTGGAGTAGGGAGCCTGGAGTTATGTGACAGAGAAGCAGAGGAGCAGGCAGAGCACAATGTTTGCTGTCTGTTTGAATCCTAGACTGGACCTATGGGAGAAGCAAGACCCTCTTGGGGTGCTAATAATACTGTGAATCCCTCCATCGTAGGCTCAGATTGTATATGTGTGTGTAAATGAACCATATATCATAAATACACTGCAGTCTCTCCTGTGCCTCATTTCCAAAAGGAAACACAGAACCTGGGTGAGTGCCTGGAACCCCCTAGAATCTCACACCACTCAGGGATTGGGGGTTGGCGTGCAACAAAACATTGACTAAAGTCTATTTAAATCTGTGGCACAAATGGGATGGCTTGCCTCTGGCAAATGGCTGATACAGTTAAAGAGGGCAACCTGAGACAATGCCTTGCATGTTGATGAAAAATGTAGCATGTAAAACTACCGGTGGGGAATTAGGTCCCCAGATGCTGCTGAAAACCAAGAAATCTAGCATTATAATTCTTTTTTCCCCAGAAAGGGCTCAATAAGAGCCTTTATTTTGCGTCTTCCTACAAAGTAGTGATTGGCACTCTAGAAATTCTTTTTTTTTTTAATAGACCAGCTATACTGAAAAGCTGCTTTCTATGAGAAGCACAGAATGTAAATATTGAATTGGTCTCTCACTCAAGGACTTCTATGGATGATCTAAGTGGAAAATATAATGGCTCTGTAAAATAATAGGAATAATAAAAACTGATTTGACCGACCTTTCAGAAGGTCATGGAGACCCCTTTCCCCAATTAAACCAAAACTTTAAATGGAAAACAGATGGTTATCTCAATCTGTGATGGTAGAATTAAGCTTTGACACAAACTGAACAAAGGTGAAAACCCAAGCCACAAAGAACTGAATTGTTTTTTTTCCAAATTAAAGTTGTATTCCTCCCTTGAGACCGGCAGACTTTATTAAATGCTTATTTAATGTGCTCTGCTACTTGCTGTTGATGTCTGAAAGTCATCAAAGCAATCTAGTAGATTGAAGCATGATAGGTGACCTGTTGCTTTTACATTCACCAAAAACTTCCCCTGATATTCTCTCCTTATTCTTCCCCGCCCCCTCCCAGCTTTGACTTCTGATAATATCAGAACTGGTAACATGCCTTAAAGAATTATATCTGATGGAGGGGGGGGGGATTCCCTCCAAACCAAAACTAGTTCAGATTTTTAGATTGGGTCTGTTAAAACAGCACCGGGCCCAGATTTACATCCATCACTCCTCTTTCCCTAATAAGGACACACATACATATGCACACAGGTCTCGTAACAATTCCATTTAAAAGCCATTAAGGGAAAGCTGATATTTAGGTTTTTTGTTTTGTTTTTTTAAAAAAACATGTTAAACCTCAACCGTCTTAAACTATGAGTGTGACAGGAATTGTGGTGGTGATATCAAATTATTATACAAAGGATGTGCATAGGTTACCCATGTCGTGAGCTCAGTGTAACAACGAAGAAAGTAAAATGGAAGCCTGGGCAAAGAGAATGGCCAAGGGCCAGAGCACGTCTATGCTGTGAGTCTGTTCCTAGCTGGTCAACAAGTTTGTGCAGTAGAGGCTGGTCTATGGAGGCTGCCCACATCCAGCCACCACCTGCCTGTCTTCTTCTAACCAGGGCTTTTGTCAGCTGGAACTCACTGGAACTCCGTTCCGGCACCTCTCCATTGCCATTACAGTGGTACCTGAGTCAAAATAAAAAAATTCCTTCCAGTAGCACCTTAAAGACCAACTAAGTTAGTTCTTGGTATGAGCTTTCGTGTGCATGCACACTTCTTCAGATACACTGAAACAGAAGTTGCCAGATCCTTCTATATAGTGAGAAGGTGGGGAGGGGTATTACTCAGAAGGGTGGTGGGAATGGGAGATTGGCAGATAGCTGAGATGAGCCTGTTGACGACTCTTAACGACTGCAATAGGTCTTACAGGAAAAGGCAAGGGGTGAGAAGGTGAAAAATGGCTTAGTCATGTATAATGAGATAAGAATCCAATGTCTCTGTTCAGACCAGTGGTACCTGAGGTTACATACGCTTCAGGTTACAGACTCCACTAACCCAGAAATAGTACCTCAGGTTAAGAACTTTGCTTCAGGATGAGAACAGAAATCATGCTCTGGCGGCCCGGCAGCAGCTGGAGGCCCCATTAGCTAAAGTGGTACCTCAGGTTAAGAACAGTTCAGGTTAAGAACGGACCTCCAGAACGAATTAAGTTCTTAACCCGAGGCACCACTGTGTAAGAGAACAAGGGTCATGGTGAGTTCTGGCACCTCTTTTTCTAGAAAATACTACTGCTTCTAACACATCCACTGTCTGTCAACTTCCTCCCTCCCCCCACCTTAGTCTCAGGGTTGTCCTGAACTCAGCAGGGAAGACGATGGGCACCAAACATTTTGATGTCCTATTATGTCAGCTGTGGGTACCTATTATATCCAGTATTGGCATGAAACATCACAGCACTAAAATCGGAGAAACCCTTCTGCTTGCTCATCAAAAGCCAGCCCTGCAGCTTGTGTAGTTGGGCCACATCCACACACATTTAAAGCACAGGCCTTCCCCTGTGGGAACTGTAGTTTGTTAAAGGTGATGGCAACTGCAGCTGTGTGAGGGATAAACTACAGTTCCCAGGATTCTTTGGGGGAGAATCCATGTGCTTTAAATGTGCTTTGAATGTATGGAGACTTAATCTCCTGCACCCACCTGCGAATGTGTGTCAATAGGAAATATTTTATTTTTAAAAAATGGAAAAAGGAAGTGGTAGGAAGGTGATCACGAGACAACAGGGCATAGGAAATGGTCCACCATGAATGCTCCCCTCCCCACTAACAGGATCAGTTCCATACAAAGAACCTTTGTATTTTTCGATTTAAACAAACAAACTCAGCTTTTGAGCAATAGATACAGTTACGAAGGAAGGCACTAAAACAAGAATGTATCATGCCAAGATTGCAAATAAACAGGACACACAGTGCCCAAAGAACTAGCAGTGCTTTTTATTTTAGAAGAGGATTATCCAAGCAGACGTTTTGCAATCTTCCTGGCAATGTGGAACAGAGCCATAACCCTGGGAATATTTCATTGTCACAAACGATCCGTTTATAAAGAACACACACGGTAAGTATTTCCTGCTTAGTCAGTTTTATACTTTAAAAGGGCTTTCAGAAGAAGAGTTGTTTTAACTAACTTGTCAGACTATTATTAAATAACCATTTGACTGCAGAGAAATATACATTTCATATTTGGGTTTTTTAAGTTGTATTTTTTTTTAAGTAAAAGACTATTTTTTTTTGTCGCAAGGCTACTAAAATTGTCTTCTATTTCCTCAATCAATCTATGACACATAATCAGTAAAACCATATCATTTAAACAAATACCATAACTTATAGGCACACCTTCTTACAGCTGCCTCCCATTAGGGGCTATAATTTAACACACACCTCGACTGAAGCTGTCAAAGTTGGGCTCAGTTTGATACATGCAGATTGTTTAAATGTGTAGAATGAGAAAAAGCAACGCCATGGGGCTGAAATAGTTACGTTACATGGATGTAAGAGATATAATATTAATTTGGTTGCCATGTTGCATTTTATAAATCAAAATGCTGTAAAATGTGCACATGCCTATAACTCTCTCATACTGCGAAGACCATAAGTTGGGCTAATCTATCATTGATATGTCTCCAAGTTTCATGGGACTCAGCTGGGTCCTGTCCCCTCTTGTCGGCTCCTGTTGGGCTTATCTGGTGGTTAACAGGGAGTGCTCTGAGCAACACAGGCCAGCAAGGTCTAAGCTACCAGTTCAACTTCCCACATGCCTTGGAGCAACAGTACACCAGGGGAATTGTGGGAAATGTAAATAGCAACTAGACCAGTTGACCAGTGCTGATCAGAGCACTGGGACAAGAAGAGGAGGAGGAAGAAGTCAAGGGGCAGGGGGTACCCAAGATGGGGCAGAAGTGGGCTCCTACTTGATACTGGGGTCCCAGGAGCTCCCAAAGATGTAGGGGGCCAGCACCACCATGCTGATCTGCATATCATTATGGGACAGCTTTAAGTGGTGCGAGCCTGAAGTTACAAATATACAAAGCAATTGATTGGTGAAGGGTCTGGACAGACTTGCATATGTGGGCCTTGAGACCATAACCACTGTCATAAATTGCCTCACACGTTGCCTCAGTCTCCATGGTACTACTGTATCATGAGTGAGTGTGTGTGTGTGTGTGTGTGTGTGTGTGAGAGAGAGAACTGCTATTTACCCAAAAGACCCTTATTCACCACAACCTAAAATTTCGCATCTATGTGTTCATTACAAGAGTACGACCCTCCATTTGTCTGAATCATCTCTGGTCATATTCTCATCTTTCATTATCGAATCCCTCACTTCATTTCCAAACCATTCTTGCTTAGTTCCATCCCAAGGCCCACCCTTCCCATCTTCACAAGATGAAATATGAACAAGGCACTCCCCAGTTCACAGGTCAATCTCTTAGCCACTCTTAGTTACACAAGCGTTTTGCAAGAGATGCATCCTGAGCACTCTGTGGACAACTCCTGGAGTCCTCAGGTGTCTTTGAAGAGGACTACAGTGGATCTGTGCATTAGAACTGGGTGTACTGCTAAGCTGCTATAAAACGGTGGGAGACAAATTTTAAAGTGATTTAGGGATACTTTTGATGCCTACACTTTCTCATCCCAAACTGCTTTTTTAAAGCTGTCTCTTTCAGTGTCAGGGGGGGCAATAAAACCCCAACGAGGTACAAGAAGAAAGTGGAACCATTCAGCATCTCCCTATTGGCCCACCCTCGTAAGCTTTGCATCTCTCCTCTCATCCCTTTACAGCAGGAATGGGAAATCTGTAGCCTTCCAGCTGTTGCTGGACTCTAGCTTCCATCAGCAGCAGTCAGCATTGCCAATGGTCAGGGGTGATGGGCACTGCAGCCCACAACAAATACTGGAAGACGACAGGTTCCATATCCCTGCTATATATCAATATGGATTCAATTCTGAAACACACACCTGCTACTTACATGTCTAATTTGCTCCTCGAAGAGAAAAGAAGTAGATGCATAGTCATCCTGAGCTTAGAGCAGAGATTCCCAAACTTAGATCTCCAGCTGTTTTTAGACTACAACTCCCATCATCCCTAGCTATCAAGACCACTGGTCAAGGATGATGGGAATTGTAGTCCAAAATTAGCTGAAGACCCAAGTTTGGGAAACACTGGCTTAGAGAATAGTACTGTTTCATCAGATAAGTTTTAGCCCAATAAGAATATGAGAGTACCACTAGAACAGCTGAAACAGTTGCTTAAGATTCCTGATTAATGAAGGCAGTCAAGTGAGGACCAGACTTTACTCCTGGGTTGGAGAACCTGTGTCTCAGGATATTGTTGAACAACAACTCCCAACATTCCTGGCCATTTACCATGCTTGCCCGGGCTGATGGGAGTTGAAGTCCAACAACTTCTGAAGTGCCACAGGTTCTCTAGCCTTGCTCCACTCATTGCCTCTGAACTGATTTCTGAAGCATCCAGTTATGTTTCTACTTTCCTGGCTTTCCCTCTCTGGAGGACTTGAGTTGAGGTCCTGAAGCTTTTCCGCTGCCCTCAGCTTGAGGCAGTTATCAGTGATTTATTCCTAGATAATCCTTTGTGTAGCTGTTGAGCATCAGCGTGTGTTTCCACTTCTCCGTGAGGTCTCCTGGTGGTGGCCTTGAGGATCATGTTATTTCAGAAGGGGATCTTGGCTCCCTGCCTGTGCAGGCCTCTTGCCAAAGACAATTTCAAAACTAGCATTAGGACCCCTGAACAAGGAGTTTCATGTGTCCTGAAATTGGCCCAGGCGCTCTCATTTGTGCATTTCAAGTACTGCTCTGATCCCAAGATGATTAATAAAACAATAAATATGAAGAATGATGGTGGCCATGCTTATTCTAGAAAAATCCATAAAGACTGTGGTCATCAGACTGCCATTTGATGAGGCCATGGATATTTGTTTGTGGTTTTTACAGATTATGTAATTGGCCTACAAACAAGGGTAGACCTGGAATTATTGTAAGGCATAATTCCCTTTCAGTTTGCAGAAAGCCAAACCACTGAGAAATTGAAATAGCCTTTGAGTGGAGGGTTCACAAATTTGTAGGTTTCTAACCTGTTTTTAATTCAGTTACCTCTGGCTGACCTTGGAACAACCTGAGTCAACCGTAACACATAAGCACAAATAGTTTGAAACACTGGAGGAGCACTCTGTCCATGTGTCCCACCTCCCTGTGACAAATGGATCTGGCCTGTGGCCTGTACAGGCCTCTGAAAGGGCTTTCTGAGTAATGTTTTGGGCCTCTTTCTGCTTGAGGGACTATTGCCCCTTGCAGGGGCAGGTTAGTGTTCCACTCTTGCCCCTTTTTACCTCATCTGGGCTGGTTTTGTGATACAAAATACACAGTACATTTTAGCTGCCCCTCCTTTTTCTGTAAAAAAAATGAGGGAACTGCTCATCAGTTGTATTATGCATTTTCTCTCTCATCTCCAAAGTAATTGGCTCAAATAATTCAGAAAAATGCGAAGATTGTAAAGGGCTGATGGTATAACCGCTTTATGATGAAAATAAGCTAAGGGCTGTATCCATTGCTAGTCAATGCCCTGCACATGTCCTTTTTTTATTGCTCACATGATGCTATCAGGGCGGTCACACACAACCCTGCATTCCATACTTTTTGTACCTCCCTGCTGAAATCCCATTACATTTTCAAACCACCAATGCTCTGGGCTTTTTAAATATATATATTGGTCCTGCTTTTGTTGTGCTGTGGTCTTCCAGACAGCAATAATGTGGTAGCACTGGGGAACCATCACAGGAGTAATAAAGCAGAATAAACCCACTACTAAAGGACTATTATTGTGTCAACTACGTAGTGCAGAACACACCTGCCATAAAACACCAGCTGAGTGCCCCTTCCCACTGAAATTGACGGGCACTACTAATTTTGGTCCGTTAATTTCAATGGGTTTACTCTGAGTAGAACTGAGTTGCATATAGCCCCAAGTCCTTTGAGATTCCACAGAATCCATCTTCCCTTTTACTGTTGTCTAAGGATGCTCATGTCATATCTGTAATGCTGCAGCACTGAACAAGTCTTGGCCATGTGGACCTTGGTGGTCAGATCATGTAACTGCGGTATTATCTTTCTTTCAAAATAGCACAACAATGTGCTGCTTGCTTCCTTTATGGCTGGGGTTGGGAACTGTGATCGCCAGTTGTCGTTTGATTCCGGCTTCCATGAGCCTCAGACAGCAGGTCAGGGATGATGGGAATTGTAAGTCCAACAATATCTGGAGGGACACAGGTTCTCTGTTCCCACTTTAAGGGATTTACAGAGCAATCCTACTGCACAAAGCATACTTGGAATTAGTTCCATGGCTATCAAAGGGACTTATTCCCAGGTGATTAGGATAACATAACAACCTAATAATATGTGGTCTTTAGTGGTGATATTCATAGAACTCACATCTTGTTGTTTCTCTCTGGCTTATGGAGCTAGAGAACGCTATTGACCAAGCAAAGCAAGGCTTCTCAATCTGGTTTCCTGTTTGTCACAACATATCTCCCTTAAACATTGATACTGAAACAGCATCTGGTATATGTGTTCAGGGCATTTTAAGTTCAAATATTGGCTTGTTCAAGGCAATTTGACATTTCAAGTTCAGCCTTGGTTATAGTGTGGTGGTGATAATGCCAAGGTTACAGTTTTGATCCTCATATGGTACAGCTGCATATTCCTGCAATGCAAGGAGTTGGACTAGATGATCTTCTGTGTCCTCATAAACTCTGTGACTCTATGAAACTCCAGTTTGACTCCCACGTACATTTCCAAAGGGGCAGAAAATATGCAGAAAAGCAGCATACGATACATCTGCCCTGATCATTAAGATAGTGCCATGTTGTGCGTATGTGATTTTACATAAATCTCTATTTCAAGTTTGACTACTGGTTAGAATGACTCCAGGAAAAGAAACAGTTTGGGAAAGCAAAGGGTTGGCAAATACCATAAATGTAGGAACAAGGATTTAATCCATATAGGACCTTGTATACTGAAACTGCTGGGGAAGTGAATGGGAAATATATGCAGCCTTTGGGATTCATGTAGATAATAGGGGGAATAGAATTCTTCTAAATAAATAACATAGTATATGTATAAATACTACTATTACTACTACTGCTACTAGCCTTCCATATACATTTCTCAAGGTGATGTAGAAAATACAATAAGCACAGCCATAAAACCATTAAAGACAACACAGAAAAGAACAGTAAATTCATGTAAAAAACAAGTCCATACAAACCTATGGCAGACACTTATATTGAAAGTAAGGTTTCTGAAACACTGATTTATTGAAGGTTCATCCTCTTCTGCATTAATGTAGGGACTGATAGCATTCAGCTGGCTAAAGTCTGTTAACAGGATGCAATATATTCAATATATTCTAGTGGAAGAACTATTTTTGTAATGGTTAACCCCACTTTGTGATAAGATTCCATTCAAAATGGTATTCCAGCCCCATGTGCTTTCCTGCTTTATTGTAGCCATTCTTCCAGCCCACAAATCTGTGGGTGGTCACAATAACTTTGTCTGAGAGGCCAGTACATACATTTTCAATCAAAACCTTGTCAGATGATCTTCAGGAATCTGCCACAATGGGAGGGGAGGGGGGAAGTTCCCCACCTTTTCTAGATCGAATCCTTTGTGCTTGTGGGTTGTATCTGCCTCCACAAGGTTTGTTAACTGCTGCTTAACGTGGGACTGATGCAATGGCATTGAGTTTTCCTTCTGGGTGGCCTCAGGAGCTGTATTTGTGTTTATCTGTCTAACTCTTGATTTCTGTCAAACTATGTATGGAATAACTGATACACAACTTTGCTCTCTCTCTCGCCAGCTGCTTATTTAAAGTCATTCATTCCATGCTCCTTTTGAAAGAACGCAAAGGGCTGATGAAGTTGCTAACTCTTACCATAGCTCCGGACAAAGAAATTAAGCAGATACTTTCAAAGAGTGTCTCCCCCATAGTGCCCCAGAGTGTAATATAGATAATAATAAACTTTCTCTGTGAAATGTTGCCCAGCAAAGCCAGCCTAGTGATTTTTCTACAATGTGACTCAGTAATTTAGACTAATATTATAGCTGACAGTTTTCACAAATTATGAAAAAGCAATGAACTGAACAAAAAAACATGCTGATGGAGAAGGTGAGACTACACTATTAGTCTGATTCATCACAATAAATTCTGGGGAATTTTCAAGTTGGTTTCCTCTTTAATATATAAGAATTTTCTCTTAAGCACAGAGCCAAGAGATTTTGGGTTGCATTCTGATGCCCTCTTTTATATGAATTAACACCTTGTCCTATAAAGATCACAGTCTCTGCTTAAAGGCAGCAAATCGAAGCTGTTTTATAATGCAATTGTATGCATGTCTACTCAAAAGTAAGTCCTACTCAGTGCTTACCTGCAGTCAAGTGTGTACAGGATTGCAGTCTGAGACACTGAGAACTTCTTGGAACTTAATTTAAGAGACATTAATACAAATTTTATTGAACAAACAGCCTCAGTATTTATAAATAGGATTGTTTTCAGATGCAGTTTGAAGTGCATGTGACTTATAACTAGCATTATTCCTACAAATAAATAGCACATGAGTTACGATGAAAGAACACATGTAAATTTAGTATATAGGTACAATTGTAAACGGTAAACAGTTTAGCATGTTTTCAGGTAAAACTTTATTAAACATATAATCAAACTCTTCTAGGATTTGAACTGTGTACATATAGTACATTATTCTGTGATTGCAAATATAGTACTCACCCCCCCCCCCCGAGTTTTACTGCTACCCAGCATATCTACTCAGTAGTAAGACCCACTGAGTTCATTTGGGCTTACTCCCATGCCAGTGAGAATCGCAGCACTACCTCTTGCAGGAAAAATATATATTGATAAACATCACACACACAGAGAGAGCAGAGCATTTGTTGGGCTGATCTATAACCTGTTACAGGTTTCTGCCTGACTCAAATGCAAAGTCCAGAAACTTTGTTTTGGTACTTACAGTCTTTAAACGCAAGTGCAGGGTCCCTGTGGGGCAGGACTTGGGAGATTATATGCTGTAGAGATTCCAAGGTTCTGTCCATTTTGGGCTGCCTTCTTGCAGACTGCATCCACAAAGTGTCCACCACATGCCTGAATTCCTCCAGCCCTGTCCTGAATTCATGCAGCTCATTGATGAACTGGATTACCAAAGAATCTCCCTCAGCATCTGCCAATCAGACATTGCCCAGATTCAAAAGACCCTTCAGGGGGTCCTCCTCCCCAGCTCGCTTATCTTTGTTGTAGGCTGAGCTAATTAGCTGGGGAGGCCGGTTGACAGGCTCCTTCCTCCTTGCTTTTTCCTCTGTTAAACACACCCACCTACTGGCTAGCGGGAGAAGCAAAGCATGCGAAAGACATTCCTCTCTTCATCCTGACATTGACTGAAGCTGCTGAAGCAGACAATGTTGGACTTTCTGCTGACTTAATAAGAATTCACCCCCACTGTTTTAAAAAAATAATATTAATTGAGGAAAAGGGAAATGCGAAGATTAATATGGGATAGCTCGACGATGTCTTACTTTATGTACTGCTTGAAGGGCTGTCTGAGGACAACCCTTTATTTGATGAGTTATCTGGTCCAAGTTCTATTTAAAGATAAAGAAGGGAGAGTAGGAGCCTCAAAGTTTCACAGTAGGGATGCGGGTGGTGCTGTGGTCTAAAACCCCTGAGCCTCTTGGGCTTGCTGATCAGAAGGTCAGTGGTTCAAATCCGGGGATTTGCCAGAAGCGGCTTAGTCATGCTGGCCACATGACCTGGTAAAACTGTCAGCGGAAGTGGACAAACACCAGCTCCCTTGGCCTTTAAAGCGAGATGAGCACCGCAATCCCAGTGTCGTTTGCGACTGGACTTAATTGTCAGGGGTTGCCGTTTACCTTCCCACTGGAGCGGTACCTATTTATCTACTTGCACTGGTGACTATGGGGTTGCAGCACTCATCTTGCTTCAGGTCGAGATGAGTCCACAGCTTTCCCTGCCATGTGGCCAGCATGACTAAACTGCTTCTGGTGCAACAGAAACCAGAGCGCATGGAAACGCTGTTTACCTTCCTGCCGAATCGGTACCTATTTATCTACTCGCACTGCATGCTTTTGAACTGCTAGGTGGGCAGGAGCAGGGACCAAGTGACAGGAGCTCACCCCGTCGCAGGGATTCGAACCACTAACCTTTCAATCAGCAAGCCCAAGCGGCACAGTGGCTTAACCCACAGCACCACCTGTGTCTCAATCAATGTCATACTCAGACTAAAAAATGAGTCTACTCTCAATGTGTCATATTTGGATGTCACCCATTATTATAGAGAAGTGAAAAAGCGTAGTTAGGGGGTGGATCAAATTCAAAACGTTATCTTTAATATAATGCTGAAAAACCTACTTCCATGAATGTGATTTCACCCATTTCAACTGTTTTGTGAACTATTACTGTTAGTTCGCATAATGTTATGAGGAAAGTTTTTACTTCTGTTCTAAGGCTGAAATCCCATGCACACATAATTCAGAGGTAAGTCTAGTTCAACTCAGTAGGACTTCTGAGTAAGCGAGCAGCACACAGACAGGACCTGAGAAAATTGCTTTAACTGCCTCCAAATTTGAAATTTGTTCCCCAGTAATGTATATGGAGGTTTACACAAGTCCCTGCCCCAAGCATCTTGTAATCTTAAATTTCATCCATGGGAAAGAGAGCAGAAGGAAAGTGGAAGAAAGGAAGAAGAGAGAGCAATGTGAGCAAATATAGTAGCACGTGCTTACTTAATCCTTGGGTTGTAGACTAAGGCAAAGTAAGCAACATCTGGCCATCCAGATGTTGCGGACTACAACTCCCATAATCGCTGAGCACTGGCCATGTAGTCTGGAGATGTTGGAGGTTGTTGTAGTTCAACAGGTGCAACAACATAAATTGTGTAAAGAAATGTATTATAGCCTGCGTGTAGGGTCACTTCCCCTTATGACAGCTAAGACAACACAAAATGGCTGACCATGCCAAGCCATATCCTGTCCAGACTCTGTGGAAGAGTTAGGAAGCACATAAAACTTTAGGGTAGGGGTTTAGGATGCTGGCTTCCTCCATTCCTGACTACTGACTGAGCTGGCTGGGGCCGATAGATACTGCGAGTCCAACAGAACCCTCCACTTGAGTGCTTGGAGATATTTTTTTAAAATTTTTAAAAACACCTCTCAGGGAACAAAAACATTTCAAATAATCCAAAAAAAATCAAGAGCCATCTTTCAAATCAGTACAATTACATGGACCAACGGGCCTGTATGAGGCTTCCTGACAGACTCTTACCTCTGTATTTTATTTTTTAAAAAACAAATGAGGAAAGAGCTTCTGCCCATCTTGGCAATGTTCACCTCTCTGTAGGGAGGCTTGGTAACATCTGCAGATGGACTATTTCTTAACCAAGGTAAGGAGGGGAAAAAATGACACCTGTTACTGATTTTCAGTTACAAATATCAGCCAGGGTGGTAGGGCAGCAAACGTAGCTGACAGTTTTTATTCCCATATAGCTGAAGGTCAGGTAATATACACAATACTGTATCAGAAGATACAGAAACTTTAGCATTTTTGTGACTCTTGTTTGACCAGTTACGAAAACCCTGTTAAGTGCAGCCATTAAAAATGCATTTGAAGGATGTTGATTAAACAATCCTCCGATACCTGCTAAATATGTGAATTTGTTAGGACTGTCTGGGATGTTATTGACTTAACCTCCCTGTTTCCTCAGGTTCCCAGTAAATAAAGTAAACTTTTGTTTGAATATCCACATATGAAATATAAATGGAACACCGTGGAGTCCAGCCTTTGTATAAACTTCATAGTGACCTCTGATGACTTCAGATATTTCAGGAATTCTACCTCTGTTCTTGTTAAGAGATATATCATGGTACAATGTCAGGGCCGAGTTCCTCCCTTAGCCATTTTTATCCCCAGAGAAATGTATGGTAATCTAAACAAAACCGAAGGTTAAGGACAAGTGGTTACTTATGGCTATGCCTTGGAATGACTTTTATTTTTCAAAAATGCCTTAAATACCTTTGTCTTTATCCCAAAATGAAACAAAGTCTGAAGCATGTGAAATCACATTAACTCAGTCTAATCCCTTGCTGTACTGCTTTGCTTCTCTATCTCCCCATTATTTATCTAAATGTCCTATCTGTACATACACAGCTCAGTGCGCAAGAAGAGGATTGCCATAGGCTGAGGCCGCCTCTTCTTCTTTCTTGGTCTACCAGGATGAATTCCTGGGCATCATTATGTTCATCCAATGGAGCCTCCTTCCCAGGCTCTCAGTGTACTGCCAACTCCTGCTCTTTGAGGGAGCAGCTGATGCATGCAGTGCTTAGAAAACCATGAATTTTCTGGATAAGGGTAAAGGACTCCTGGACGGTTAAGTCCAATCAAAGGCAACTATGGGGCTGCAGTGCTCATTTCACTTTCAGGCTGAGGGAGCCGGCGTTTGTCCAGCTTTCCAGGTCATGTGGCCAGCATGACTAAACCGCTTCTGGCGCAACAGAACACTGTGGTGGAAACCAAGAGAACATGGAAATGCCGTTTACCTTCCCGACGCAGCTGTACCTATTTATCTACTTGTACTGGCGTGCTTTCAAACTGCTAGATTGACAGGAGCTGGGACAGAGCAACAGGAGCTCACCCTATCATGGGGATTCAAACCACTGACCTTCTGATTGCCAAGCCCAAGAGGCTCAGTGGTTTAGACCACAGCGCCACCGCATCCCTACCTGGATAATAGCATGCAAACTGTAGGTGCTCAGCCCAGAGGCAGCACATGTGGCTAAGAGAGAGGCATACAAGGCTCTCTCCACTTCCTGGTATTAAATGTTAATATAAACCGATTCTCTCTTTAAATAAAATAAAAAACCTGTCAATCAAGTATTTATACCCAATGTTCTCAGAGGAGACACCGTGCCCCAAAACTGTGGGGTATTCCCATGTTCCATCGCTTTAGCCTTTTGAATATTTTACTCAAAAGCAACCAAGTCTAATTCTTCTCTTGGACTTGTCTAACGAGTTTCGCAGTTCTTTCGATGCTGGTCCGTGACCTCAGGTGACACGAAAGCTTAACAAGCAACATACAAATTGCTTCCAGGGTCCAGAACCCTGAGAAAAGGCATGGAAGTAGTCAGTCTTGTGAAAATGTGTGGCAGCTGTTTGCATCAGGGGATGACGCAGATGGAAGTAGGCAGGTAATAAGCATACATGTGCAAACTATCTTCTCTTGTGGAAATCTGTTAAAGGTTACTTTCAAGAACGTTAGCATCATCAACCTTTCAGCCCTTCCCCTAATCTTGAAACAGAAACGCATATACCCTATAGTTTTTTTAATAAAAAAAATCCCTGTTCAAACTTTAAAAGCCAACTAGCAAAATCTCTGCAAATATGCTAGGAAGGAAGGAAGTGAACAGAGGGCATGTATATTGAAAGGCTTCAGAGCATCTTTGTTCTGCACGCAAGTCCACAATGTATTTCACAGAACCAGAGTTGGAAGGGACCACAAGGGCCATCTCCTTCAACCCCCTGCAATGCAGGAATCTTTGGGGCAATGTGTACCTTCCCATAAGAAGCTCAGGCTCTCCCCCATTGTACTGCAGTGCTGTATTTCTGTCCCCACTACAGTAAACGGCAATTCGTCATACAGGTATGTGGGGAAAAGTAAAGGGCAACACTTGCGAGCCACCATTGATGCCTTCCAGCTGTACAATTCAGTGATTCCATTTTGGCCTGCAACATTCCCATTTAGGTGGGCAATTAAAATTTTCTTAGGCCACTGGGCTTTTAACCTGTTTTCAGTTCTTGCCTGCTAAATGCTCAGGTTTTTTCTTGGTTGCTGTAATATGCTCTGTTCTTGAATTCTTTTAGAAACAGATAAGCTGTAGTGATCATATTATATATGATCTCTGTCTATGTATGGCTGCTTCACCAATGAGAAAACCATTCCCGCCCCACATTTTTAAGACTTCAGCTGCTATATTAAATACACTCACAGAAACTATCATAAACTGAACTTCCCGAAGATGATTCAAGCTGTAGTGCAGAATAGAAGGAAACATGAATTTAAAAATATGCTGGCCCCAGCTGGCCTGATTATCTTTAAATTTCTGATTTATATGTTATTGTTTTTACAGAAACCACACCTTTTTTGATTTATTTAAAAAGTCTTTTCCCTCCTTTCTGGAGTTCTTAAACTTATCCCATACAGCTTTAGTTGTAACAGTTTTAGATGCCCTCCCTGTGGAACACCCTCCCTTCAGATATCAAGGAGATAAAGAACTACACAACGTATAGAAGGCATCTCTGTTTGGAAAGTTTTCAATGTTTGATGTTTTATTATGTTTTAATATATGCTGTAAGCCGCCCAGAGTGGTTGGGGAAACCCAGCCAGATGGGCAGCGTATAAATAATAAAATTATTATTACTAACAAAGTAGATTCAGCATAACAAGAGTTTGCTTCTATTTCTGCTAGATAAACATCTTTTATGCACTTTAAACCCGCACTTCAATCAAGTGCTCCTGGGTACTGGGTTTCCAAGGTATTTTGTGAGAGGCTATCTAGCACATTGTTGAATGTACGTGAACAAAATTTATTAGCAGTTGCACAGAGCTGCTTAGAGATCCGAGTGCCAGCCAGGCCTGTGCAACGTCATTTTTATTACTTGTCAGTTTGGGCAGGATTTACGCATGAAACCTTGGAAGTGCCGAGAGAAATTGAGTAAGAGCTTCTAGGTTCAAAGCTCTGCTAGTCATGAAAAACTTGTGGGCCTTTGTTCAAGTTTAGAAATGAAGATACTGTCGAAGGTGCTACATTAATTATTGCAAAGGCTGCAATCCTAAACACAGTTGCCTGGGAGGAAGTACCACTGACCTCAATAGGGCTTACCTCTGAGTAAACATATATGGGGTTGCAAAATTAGGCAGTTGAGCCACAGTGAAGATAACAGAGTGTTCCAATAATGTCTGATTTTAGCCCACAGATTTGCACTAGCCTTATAATCATCTTTATTGCAGTTTGATCCCATGTTTTGTAAACTTGTGCTCATTTTACGCCTCGTCTAATGGACCCTACTATCTGAAAAGCACGTTTAGGTGGATTGCAGGCTTACATGGGCATCTAAGCAATACAAATCCTATGCACCCAATTGAGGCAGTGTGCTAAACTGAACTCACTGAGCCTTGTGTCTATATGCATAGTATGAGATGGGTTATATTTTCAGTCCAGCCACCTGAAAACTGGGAGTTTGCTGCTCTTAGTTTGCATTCTCTTAGAATTTTACTGCCTGTGGAAGTTTTTGGCTTCTGTTTCTGAACAAAGTGGCATAGTAAACAATGAGTGGAGTCCTCTAGAAGCGGGCTTCCTGAAGGCCAAGTGACATAGCCAGCTGGCTCCTGAGGCAAGATCTGGGCCACCATGCAAGATGGAGCCTCCTGCTCTCAACAAGCGAAGTGAAACACTCCAGTAAGTGTGAACCATCTCAAGTAAAAAAAAACAAAAAACAAATAAGAAATCTCACTGGGCGCATCTGAACTTGGGGCTGCCACAGAGTAGGCCTTGAAGGCTTGTCTCAGGCTACAAGAGAAAGAACACAACTTGACATGTTGGTTAAGCAGAAAGCCATCTCTTTCATTGATTTGCAAGGCATGGGGAAAGAAGGAAGATCTTTCTGTAGGATGTCAGCCCCAGAAGCTGGCTGTGTCCAAACTCGACTTGATGTTGTGCATGTGTTCCCGTCGCTGTTTTGTGTAAACGTTTGCTTCTCCTTTCTGCAACCGCCGTCTCAGAGCGGCTTTTTGCTGTTTCGTCAGCTGGCGCTTGATCTTTTGTTTTATCAGCTCCTGCAAGACATTTTCAAAACCCAGACGTTAGGTCTGGCTTGCAAGTCAAGTGACCCTTTGAGAACTCAAAATAGGTTGGATACAAGGAGTGACATGGCACAAAACAAATGCACGGTTTAACGAGCTTTAACAGGCAGCGGCTTTTCTGGAATTAATGAACAATAGTTTCTCAGTCTAAACAACCTGGGCAGGGTAAAAAAACTGGCCAGTGGAATTGTGCAACGACAGAGGGAAGACACGCAAAAGCAAGCCGGAACATTTTTGGAATCTTGAGAATTTTGAGCTAGTTTGGAAGAATACTACTCCCCCTTGTGGCTGAGACAAGTAATGAATTCCTCACAAACTGCACTGATCTAACTCGGACGTTTGCATGTGTCAGAGAATCAGAGTTGGAAGGGACCACGAGGGTCATCTAGTTCAAACTCCTGCAATGCAGGAATCTTCTGTCCAATGCGGAGCTCAAACCCACGACCCTGAAATTAAGAGTCTTATACTCTACCAGCTGAGCTATCCTGAGTTCAATGCATCAATAGAAGCTTTAGGTTGACTACAGAGCTGTGGTTATGCCAACGGAGCATAAATTATCAGAATGCAGGACTTTGGGCGGCTTCAAGGCCCCACTGCCTGCATTTTTCCAACCTGCCTTTCTGTCTCAGTCTTTCCTTTAAAAAAATCTCTTACACAGGTGTGCAAGAAACTGTTTTTGAGTACTGAAAATGATCTGTTTCAATGAGACTTAAGAACAGTGCCTATGTGCAATTAGAATTCTATTATTTTTGAGTTGTTGCTTTCCCCTTTCTGCAGAAATACTTCCCTCCTTTTGTCAGTCTAGCAGCAACCATTTACTAGGAATTTAAAGAATTTGGAAGACAAAGAATTGTTTTCAGTCCATCCCTTTTGTCAGCAGATTGCTGGGCTCCAGGAGTGGAATGCACTGGCCCGTTCAGATTGTACTCTTAGGGTCTGGTATACTATTCCCAGTTGGTAATGAAAAAAGAAGAGAGCAGTGCCTTTGTCAGAGAGAGTGCTCTCAGTCTTGGGGGGGGGGAAGTGTCCTGGTGGGTGTCCAAGAAAATAAAGAAGCAGATTCCTCCACCCCCTCGGATAAGCTGGTGATTCAATCTGACCAATGAAGGCGTAGGACCCTTGTGTTTATATTCATGATTTCTAATTGCAAAATTTAATTTAGCTTGGATGAAGTCGGGGGGGGGGGAGGGTTTCAACAGAATTCTCCTGTTACAACTATTTAAAAATGCAACGCTCTTTTAGAACCTGTTAACAAATAAAAATATTGCTTGATCGCCTATGTTAAAAAAGATAATGAAATATGACTCACCACAACCCATGTTTTCTATAACCTTTCTCCACCCAGTATCCCAAGGTGCTGAGTAACTTATACAAGCCACATAGAGGCACTTTAGGATAAATGAAACCACCACAGCTCAATAAAGACCTATGGAGTATACACATGAAGCATCAACCAAAGCTGCTAATATCCCCACACCCCTTGATTGTACGCAGTATACCAGCTGCTTGGAAAGCAGAGGTGGCAGTGATTCAAAACTGGGTTACACACAAGAGTGGCTGAAGCACTGGAACCTTGGCATTATGCTTTAGGTGGAGCAAGATAATATTTAAATTTTTAAAAATATCTTTAACAGCGGAAACTTCAGGGACAATGACAACAGTTCATTATCTTAGGCTTTCAGGAGCCGACAATGGATCTGGATTTGACTAGAAGGTAACAACTTTTGCAAGTTTCAGAATAATTCTAATTGTGCTTTCAAAAATCCCCAGCCATTTACACTTATGAATACAGAAAAAGAATCACATGATCAGTATCAGGTGAAAGAAGGGTCCTAGCTCAGTGAGAGACATAACAAGTTAACTGAAGGCATAATCCATTGGCCTGCAATGTCCCAATGATCTAAGCAGCAGCCGTGCTGGGGTAGTTTTAGAGGGACTGAGCTCTAAGTCTCAGAACATTATATAAAGTAGGAAGGGGATGTTGAACTACAACTTCCACCAGCCCCAAGCTGTAAGGCCAGGGATGATGGGAGCAGCAGGCCAATGAATTTCTGGAGGGCCAGTTTTCTCATTACTTATGTAGGACTTACTGGAGGAATTGTTGAACGACTTCCCATACTGCCTACTGAAGTCATGCTAGTAGTTCTTGTCCTGTGGTCATTGATGTGACATAGGCTTTCCTCATTTCTGCAATACAGAACAGATGCTTGTAGTCAGCCATTTTTAATCCAACTTTTACCAATCAACTCTTCCGCGATGATTCAGTTGCAACATTTACATTTAGAAACAGCAACTATTTCACCCAAACAGATATTGATAATGGGCACAATCCACCAGGATATTCACCTACACAAAACTTGCGAGAATGAAATGGGTTTGTTCAACAGACCTTCCAGTCTCAAGGACGTTCGTTTCATATGGCATGAATATTGTTAACCCAAAGGTGCTCTTGAATCTTTATTGCTTGCAAACAGCCACTAAGATTGACACAGGCTCACTCTCTGCCTAGCCTGCCATGCCTTGAGTGACTTCACTTCCAATGAAGGCAGCGTAAGGACCTGTCAGCCTCCTTTTGCAATCTCGGTTTTCTATGTAAGAAGCCAATAGAAGTCTAATTTCATTAAACAAAATGCAGGCTAGCCAGTGTGGTTAACTACTCAGCTTAGGCAATTTTGTTAGCGAACTGATGAAGAGGGAACAGTATCTGAAAGCAGCAATAAGGCAGGGCCTGATGCAATGAATAATTTGTGCTCCCTCCACTAGCAGAGCAAATCAAGTAGGAGCAAGTTGACACGAGTACAAAATGTACGAGAGATTATAGCTGGTATCATTTAAAAATTTCTCCATGAGGGTCAAAGCATGCCAGTGCTGAATCAAGTAATGTATAACATTTCTATTCAATTAGTCCCTGAATATTACATTGTAACAAAAAGGTCATTACACATGCTACTATTTAAAACGCACCCACTGCTTTGAATCTGATGGGAGAGTTTCGGAAAAGAAATATGCTCAACGCTTGGGGAGCTTCCGTTTTGGAAAGAGGAAAAACAAGCAAAAAACCCAGTATCTGAAGAACCCTGAATGATCAATATAAATTCATACCTGAAAGGCCTGAATTCTCTGTTTAATGTTGACAAGTCAACCAGATCAGGGCATTCATCTTCGCAGTCCTTGTCAGCAGGCTCTTCTCCCTGACCTGTTTGATCTTCAATTTTGGTAGATTTTTCAATTTTCTTTTCATCCTCAGAAAAATCAATTACAGAGCAGCCTGCGTTAGCCCTGTCTCGAGCAGCAATAATTTGCCCTTCAGCTTGTTGTAAGGCACAGGCGAACTCCCGCAAATCTAAACTCTGCTCACTTTCATCTGCGCTATCATCATCTTCTTCTTCTTCGCTGCTTTGCCCCAAATCTTCGGTGGCATCTTCAACCTCCTCTGTGAAGTCCCCTTCAGTCTTTTGATCTGTGCCGCTACATAGTGTTTCTGCCCCTTCAGAACCTTGTGCACCGGGAGAACACGCAGTTTCGTTGCCCTCATCATGAGGGCCGGCTGGGTGAAGAAGCTCATCATCTTCCTGCATTTCTTTGGTGTAACCGCTGGCTGCAATTTCGACATCAAGAGAACATGCCCTCCTGGCAATGCGGGAAAAGAGAAAAGTCAAGCAGGAACTGAGTCTCCATTTAATGCAAGTACACTTTTAGAACAAAGTTATCAAAGTAATGCTGGACTTGTGATTTTATACCCATACACTGAAGCACATCCTGATGTGATATACTTTAACAAAAAAATGCCCCCCCCGCCCCCGTAGAAGAACTGGAATCCTAAGGTGCGATTCTGAAGCAGCTGTAATCCAATAAAAAGATTAGCTGTCTGTTGCAAATAAATTCAGCTCTTTTTTAAAAAAGGAGGGAAGAGGAGGATCAGATACTGAAAGGGATTAAATAATGACTGGAACGAGGAACAGTGGAAGACATCCTCCAGATCTAGAAGAGTCTTTATTGAAGAATAAGATATTGAAGAATAAATATGAAAAAAGATGGTAGTTCAGTGGATTGAAACGCATCCATCCTTTCACGATTATCAAACAGCACATGATGCAAAACAATTGCCTCTCTGCCATACAGCTTAAGAGAGAATCAGAAAATGACATATATATTTAGCATAAGACAGATGCATAAACCAATAGTTTATCTGATCTATATCTGGCACTAAACTGACTTTACTTATACTTTCTCCAGAGACACGTTCGGATGAGAATTGTAATGCGTGACTCAGGCCCTCAAATAGAAATAGTTAATGCATGTTACTGTGATAGTTGCAGAAATCATGGCTGTAAACTTGTGTTTCTATCCATGGAGCCTCGGTTCAGGCTTAACTTCCATGAGGACAAATGCCTCTCTGGGAACAATCTGAATGCACTGTGAAGAGCAGTGTTTCCCAAACTTGGGTCTCCAGTTGTATTGGGACTACAACTGCCGTCAGTGGTCAGCGATGATGGGAATTGTAGTCCGAAAGCAGCTGGATACCCAAGTTTGGGAAACACAGGTATAGAGGTAGAATTTGAGGTGCGAAACAACTCTTGGTTTCTAAACATGCCCACAAACTTACCTTACGTCCTTGAAAGTTGGATAGAGTTCACTTTCATAGCTGAAACGTTTCATAAAGAAGTCACGAATGCATTTCACATCTCTGTCAAAGTACCTGAACAAAAGAAGTTTCACAGGTTACTTTAAAAAGGTGTGTTCAATTTACAAACACCCCACTACCATAGGTTCTTCATTACTCAAGCATCAATTCCACTTTTCACGTTTTTGAGCTCTGTTCTGGAATTCGTAAAACATCTTCTCCAGTCAACAGTCTGGTTTGCACGACATGCTACGCCAGGCTTACGAGGACCCCACAAACCTGCTCAATGTCATCAAATGGCCACACCTTGATAATACACAGAGGCTGCTCATCACATACCATTCAGCATTTGGGTGAGATGTTGACACCATCTGCGGGAAATCAATCATTGTGACTCGATCTTCACTATCCAACATGAGATTGAACTCATTGAAATCACCATGGATCAATCCGTGGTTGGCAAGTTTCACGATTAATTCCATTAGCTCACTATACAGAGAGGCAGGGTCTTCAAGATGATGGACTTGACATCTACGTGATAAAACAAAGTCACCAGAATATTATGGGTATGATCAAATGGATGCCTCAACTAGGAGGGAAAAACCAATAATATTATGCCAACATGATACATTGGGGAGTCCACTGAATTTGCCTAAGAGAGATCAAATCTAATTCGGCTGAAAATTCACTCACAAAACCTACTCAGTAGCTGGCCATCTGGAAAGCTAGATGAAAGGCCCCACAAAATTGCACTTTTATGTAGAAGAGGTGTATTAGGGTTACATGGGGGTATTATTTGTTGATTTCACTGATTTACACAGCATGCCTGAAAAATGTGTGGTCATCACATGGATTAATTATCATGCACCATCACTTCTCAGCAATGACACAAGCTACTTGTAAACATTTCTCACATTTTCCCGGCACACTCCTTTGCTGGAAATAAGGCACGTTTGAATCTCTCAGAGAATGAGTAACACAAACACACCTTAAGGCACAAGTGTGCAGCATGGGCTGCACCAAATAAGGCAGTTGTGAAAAGAGAGTTCCCCACACCTTCCTTCTCACTACATCACACAATATGTGTTAAAGATGCATCTCCTGTCCTCATTCTGTTTTACACGTATTGACCTTAATCACATCTCTGTTGGGGGTGGGAGGAGCTGACTCCACAGTAACGTAATTACTGATTGGCCTCCGAGAATAAAAAGTTTGGGAAAGTCAACAATTATGGGTTGGACTCATAGACATCTTCCTCTGTAGAGAGGGGCTCCTTCCATTTGCTCCAATCCAGTGGAAGCTTTCGTTCCCATTGACAAAGGAGAGAAGAGAGGAGAGACTGTTTCTTTCTGTAGCCCCTGTGCCATGTACTATTCAGGAAGGTCCCCAGCCCTCTGAAACAGATTTGGGGCAGGGGACAAGGGGACTGCAGAGGGAATTGAAAAATGTCCCCCTCCAGTTTGTGGAGTTCCATCAAAAACAAGTCAGGATACAACCCTAGATTTTCACCTAACAAAGCAGTTTCTTCAGCTGATGACTTTGGATGATCTTGGCTCACAGGTAACAAAGTCTCCTTTTATGCTATCAAGTCATCCGTTGTCTATTTTGCAATACCTTTCCTATATAATCTTTTATAATTTAGTACAAGAACTGCTGAACACTTCAAAAGGAATGCTCTTTTTTAATTCATGTTTGTCAGAGCTGCTACCAGGTCCCAGCTCACATAGGACCACGCCACACAGCGTCCACTTTAAAAGAGTCTTTATTGAGTTACAGGTTTCATTTCCGAACTGCAGCGTGCAGCTCTACACCTTCTGCCCTAGGTCGGCGAAGACCCATCTGAGTCCCCGCCTCTTGCACACCAGCTTAATACCCTAGCCTTGCTCCACCTCCTTCGCCTCTCCCTACGTCTCTGGGTCCTTCTGCCCCCCTGGGACTCCTCCCTTCTACTCTCCTCTGACGCTGACCCCCCTGATCCTTCCGCTTCCTTTCGGCGGGCTTTGGGACCTGGCTCACTCTCCGGGCTGCTTACTGCTCCAGCTTCCGCTGCATTTGAACTTGGCGCGCGCGCCCAACTCTCTACTTTCCTCTTGACCGTTGCCTCGCTCTCTGAGGAGGGCGTGACCACCCCTGACTCGTGCCCTCCCTCCTGCTGACGGCCTCCGGAACCCGATGCCTGGCTGCCTTCCTCCCTGCTGCTCTCAGTCTTGAGCGTGGGTCCCGACTTCCAGCTGCTGCTCTCTGAATCTCCTCTGTTCCCTTCCTCCTGGGGTGTCCCCCCGGATCCCCCCCTTGCTCTGCTCACTGGGGCTCCCTTTTGGGAGTCCTCTGACTCACTGCTTAGGCTTGGAGATCTCGGGTCGTCATCATCACTCATTCTCCCTTCGGCTTCCTCCCCCTCGCTCTCTGTTTCCACCCTTCTCTGCGTCTCTGCTTCTGAACCCCTGACATCCATCCCCCCCTCGAAGCCCCCCCTTCCCCCCTCCCCGCTGTCAGGTGTGGGTGCTGGGTGCTCCATCATCATGGGAGGGAATGCTGGATACAGGTCGCTCCCCGTGGGTGGCCGCCAACTGAAGACCTCCGAGTCTTCCCCCTCGCGGTCGTCGACGTTGACTTGTTGCTCTTCCATCTCTGTACCGCCGTGCTCGAACCCGAGGTCCTCCCCGAACACGTCCATGTCAGTCTCTGCGTCGGTCGCTCGACCTGGCATCTCCAGCCACTTCCTGCGCCATTGCTCCTCTGGTCGATCGTCCCACCAATACGAGATGCCTGATGCTGAACCTGCCGGTGAACCTTCTGGGGAACGGGTGCTCCGTGCGGGTTCCCCTTCTGAGTCGAATCCATGGAACGTGCTGGAAGAAAGTGTGGGTGTGAACAACCAGTCGTCGAAGAAGCTCGCTGGCATGGGTTTGTGTGGGAAGAGGGCATGAAACTCGTCCTTGAGCAGGGGTTCCTCCAAAGCGTAGTCTGGTACCCAGCTATTGGCGCTGGCCCGGGTGCCCTCTCTGGCTAAGAGGTATTCGACTCCCTCTTCCCCCCATCTGGAGTCCAAAATCTCCGTGACCTCGTTGATGTGGTCCTGGTGCTTCACCCCCCGCGTCTCCGTCCGTTCCCGGAGCGGACTTGGCGCCGTCCCTGGCTCCTGGAACCTGTGAGGTGCCTTGTAGGGAGTGAGCACCGACCTGTGGAACACCGGATGCATTCTGGAACCCTCCGGCAGCGCCAGTCGGAAGGCTACCGGGTTGATCTGCGCTTCGACTTGGTACGGACCGATCTGCTTGTGCCCCAACTTCTTCTTGGCAAGTGACCTGGTCGGCACTGCGTGGGCTGCCAACCAGACCCAGTCTCCCACTTGGATCACTTCGCCAACCCGCCTGTGCTTGTCAGCTTGCACCTTGTAGGCGTGCTTAGCTAGCTCCAGCTGCCGTCTGAGTTGATCGTGGACCGCCTGCAGCTCTGACGCGAACGCGTCCGCCGTCTGTGGTTCTCCTTCCCCCACTCTCTCCAGTCCCGGGAAGGTTCTGGGATGCCTCCCATTGTTGGCAAAGAACGGCGTCACTCCTGTGGACACGTGCTTCGTGTTGTTGTAAGCGAACTCGGCTAGCGGCAGGTAATCCACCCACGTCGCAGGCTGTTGATTGGCATAGCATCTCAGGTACTGCTGCATGATGGCATTGACCCTCTCTGCTTGCCCGTTGGTCTGCGGGTGTCTTGCTGATGCCAGATTGACCTTGACATTTAGAAAACCCATCAGCTTCTGCCAGAAAGACGAGATGAACTGGCGTCCGCGGTCGGACAGGATAGACCGTGGCAGGCCATGCACTTTGAACACGTGATCTATGAACAGTTTGGCGGTTTGTTCCGCCGTGGCCACCTTCGCACACGGAATGAAATGTGCCATCTTGGTGAACAAGTCCACCACCACTAGCACAGCTGTCTTGCCTCTCGAGCTGGGTAAATCCGTCACAAAGTCCAGGGCCACCCTCTCCCACGGTTCAAACGGCGTTTGCAGCGGTTCTAACAGTCCCGCCGGTGGTCTGTGTACCGGCTTGGCCCTCTGGCAGGTGTCGCACCTCGCGACGTAGTCCGCGACTTCCCCTCTCAGCCTGGGCCACCAGAAGTCTCTCGCGACTAATTCCATCGTTTTCTCTGTGCCAAAGTGACCGGCCGTGGGTGCGTCGTGCAACTGTTGCAGTACCTTGGCGCGAAGGTCGTCTCCTGGTACATAGACAGCCCCTTTGCGTAGGAGCAAGCCGTCCCGCACCTGGAACTCGTCCGTGGTAGCCGTGCCTCTGAGCAGTTCCGCCATCTTGTCTTGCGCGAATGAGTCGTCCCGCAATGCACGTCGCACCGCATCCAGGTCTACTGTAGCTGAGGCACACGCCCACGCCGTCGGTGCGAAGATGTGCATGGCCGCCGCTGGCGTCACCTCTTCTAGGTATTGCGGTTTCCGGGACAGTGCATCCGCCATGATGTTGGTGTCGCCTGGGACGTACTCTATTCGGAAATTGAAGTCAGCAAAGAACTCCGCCCAACGTATCTGCCTCTGGTTCAGGAACTGAGCCGTGCGCCAGTGCTCCAGATTCTTGTGGTCCGTGCAGACCTGCACCGTGTGCTTGGCGCCGATTAGGAAGTGCCTCCACGCCTTGAAAGCTGCATGAATGGCCAGCAACTCCCTGTCCCAGATGGTGTAGTTCTGCTCCGACTTGCTGAGCTTTCTGGAGTAGAACGCTCCCGGCCGCCACACCCCCTGCGGGTCTCGCTGCAGCAGAACAGCTCCCACGGCTCTGTCTGACGCGTCTGTCTCTACCCTCAACGGTTTACTGGGGTCGATATGCAGCAGTTGCTTCTCCGATGCGAAGAGATGCTTGAGCGCTTGAAAGGACTGCTCCGCCTGCTCCGTCCAGATGAATTTCTTTTTTTTGGAGCTGAGCGTGTCCGTAATTGCTGCCGTCTGCATCGCGAACCCCTTGATAAACTTGCGATAGAAGTTGGCGAAGCCGACAAACCGCTGGACCTCCTTCCGGTTGCGCGGGCTCTTCCAATCCAATACCGCACGAACCTTGGTGCTGTCCATGGCTATCCCCTTGTCCGACAACTTGTATCCCAGGAAATCCACCTCCGTCGTGTCGAACTGGCACTTCTCCAGCTTGGCGTACAGTCTATGTTGTTGCAACCTGCTGAGCACCTCCCTCACGTCTCGGTCGTGAGCTTGCTGCGAGTCCGAGAAAATCAGGATGTCATCCAGGAAGCAGACGCATGTCTTGTAGAGGAGTCCCTCCAACACGTGATGCATAAAAGCTTGAAAACAGTGAGAGCCATTTTGTAATCCAAAGGGCATAACCCTGTACTCGTAGGTGCCCAGCGGTGTGAACATGGCCGTCTTCCACTCATCGCCCTCCCGCATGCGGATGAGATTGTACGCCCCTCGTAGGTCCAACTTGGTGAACACGCGTCCCTTGCGCACCGTCGCGAGGAGGTCGTCAATCCTGGGCATGGGGTAATCAGACGGTTTGGTCATCTGGTTCAAAAGGCGGTAGTCCACAACGAGTCTTTTTTGGGGCGTGTCTTTCTTTTTCACGAAGAAAACGGGACTGCCCCCCACTGCCTTGGACTCTCTGATGAAGCCACGCTCCAGATTATGCTCGATGAACTGTTTGAGTTCCTGCATTTCATCTTCAGACATGGAGTATAGCCGCCCCTTCGGCAGCGTCGCCCCCGGTAGGAGGTCAATCTTGCAGTCATATGGCCGGTGAGGGGGTAGCTTGTCCGCCTCCTTCTCGCAGAAGACCTCCAAAAAGTTCGCGTATTTGTGGGGGACCGCTTGCAACGTTCCCAACTGCAGTTGTGATTCCTCCTCCTCTCCCTCCCGTCGGGGCAGGATGCAGTGTTCTGCGCAATAAGAGGAGCCGAAGATCAGTTGTCTCTGGTACCAAGCCAGTGTCGGACTGTGCCTGTCCAGCCAACTCATGCCCAACACAATGGGCGTGTCCGACAGTTGGGTGACATTAAAACTGATGACTTCCCTGTGGTTGCCAAGGCGCATCACCATTGGTGGCGTCTGCTTCACCACCTGCCCCCCTAGCAACTCTCTGCCATCCACTGTGACGACTTGCAGGGGCAGAGTGGCAGGCAATAGCTGTATAGCGTGCTGCTCCACAAAGCTCTGCGCTATAAAGTCTGCGTTGCTTCCAGAATCCACAGAAAGCGGCACTTCGATAGTGACGCCGTTGGGTAGCTGGAGAGACGCTGTGAGCTGCACTACTGGTTTGGGTGGGAGGGGATCCGTGGGTTGCAATATCGCTGGGGACTGCTTCACAGATGCGTCTGGCTGGGCCCCAGTGCCTCCGTCTCCAGCCAGACATCGTCGTTTCCCTGCTGTGGTTCTCCTTGCTGCGTTGCTGCAGTCACCATTGCTGAGGCTGCAGTGTGCTTGTGGAGCCTCCGGGGACACTCCTTCGCCAAATGGCCTGGATCCTCGCAGATGTAACACTTCCTGTTCCCTCTAGGAGGCTTCGCTTTCACTGCTGCCGGTGCTAGGGCTCTGGCTGCTGACTGAGCCCTTGCACCTCCAACCTCCATCGGTTCCCCTCCCCCTCCTGGCGGAGGTGTGGATTGCGCACGCGCTGCTTCCCTCGGAACGAAAGAGAAACTTCTCGCTGCTTCGCGCCCTCCACGTCCTTCATCTCTGCACCATGGACGTTCTTCCAGCCTCACCCCCACAGTCAGCGCCCTTTGGACCACCTCCTGCGTGCTTCGGGGCCTCTCCCCCCTTGCAATTTCATCCTTAACCGCAGAACTTAGACCCTCCCAGAAGAGGTCTCTGACAGGGGGCGAATCCCGATCCCATTCTAAAGCACTGACCAGCGCAAAAAATCGGGCGTGATACTGCCGGACGCTCGCCCTCCCTTGTTTTAGTCCATGAATCTCCCGTCTGGCAAGATCCACATCAATAGTAGACAAAAAACACGCATCCATCGCTTTGATAAAGGCATCTGCATTCTGAAGCGCCGGATCTTTATCCCTCCACAAATTGCGCAGCCAGGCTTTGGCATCCCCATGCAAATGGGACAATATGAACCCCACCTTCTCTTCCTCATCTCTAAAGTCTTTTGCCAGCAGTTGCAGTGCGCACATTACGTCTGCTCTAAAATTAGGGTACTGTTGCAAAGTCCCATCGAAGTGAGCCACAAGCCCTCCTGCTCTCCGTGCCAATCCCACGCCCTCCGGTCTGGGTCCCGGTTGCCCTTGCTTAACAAGCATTTCAAACCTGGCGTGTAGGTCTCTGTAGGCGGCTGTAGTCTCCTCCTCCCGTTTCTTGGAAGCCAATACCTCTGAGGACAACTGGGTCACTGCCTCTTGCAGCGCGGAGATCCTCTGTTCTTCCGTCATCTCGCTAACCTTTGTGAGCTTGCTTACAGACACCCCTCTTCCTCCCCTAGCGGCTTCTGCTCCCGCTGCGAGGTTTCAGGTTTCTGAAGCTTTGATGAGATGGGTCTTACTGTCAGAGCTGCTACCAGGTCCCAGCTCACATAGGACCACGCCACACAGCGTCCACTTTAAAAGAGTCTTTATTGAGTTACAGGTTTCATTTCCGAACTGCAGCGTGCAGCTCTACACCTTCTGCCCTAGGTCGGCGAAGACCCATCTGAGTCCCCGCCTCTTGCACACCAGCTTAATACCCTAGCCTTGCTCCACCTCCTTCGCCTCTCCCTACGTCTCTGGGTCCTTCTGCCCCCCTGGGACTCCTCCCTTCTACTCTCCTCTGACGCTGACCCCCCTGATCCTTCCGCTTCCTTTCGGCGGGCTTTGGGACCTGGCTCACTCTCCGGGCTGCTTACTGCTCCAGCTTCCGCTGCATTTGAACTTGGCGCGCGCGCCCAACTCTCTACTTTCCTCTTGACCGTTGCCTCGCTCTCTGAGGAGGGCGTGACCACCCCTGACTCGTGCCCTCCCTCCTGCTGACGGCCTCCGGAACCCGATGCCTGGCTGCCTTCCTCCCTGCTGCTCTCAGTCTTGAGCGTGGGTCCCGACTTCCAGCTGCTGCTCTCTGAATCTCCTCTGTTCCCTTCCTCCTGGGGTGTCCCCCCGGATCCCCCCCTTGCTCTGCTCACTGGGGCTCCCTTTTGGGAGTCCTCTGACTCACTGCTTAGGCTTGGAGATCTCGGGTCGTCATCATCACTCATTCTCCCTTCGGCTTCCTCCCCCTCGCTCTCTGTTTCCACCCTTCTCTGCGTCTCTGCTTCTGAACCCCTGACAATGTTTAATTAATTCAAGTTTTGAAATAGATTCGTTTTTGATTAGGCAGCTCATTTCAGATGCCTTACCATATCACATTTATAACGTGACCTTGTTTTTCAGCTGCAGCCAATTTAGTTTTGATCCAGGAAGACAAATGAAGGTCAGATTGGACACAAATGCCTTTAGCTGTGCAAATACACGCAGTCAGCACATTAGTGGGCAAACTTTAGTGATTTGTATTGTTTAAAAAATAATAATCCAAAAGACAATTTAAAACCAGTGGTATTATAATTTATTGTCTCAGTAATAATACTAGTTATTATAAAAATATGCACTATGCAATAAAATTTCAAAAAAAAATAAGATAGCTAGCGCAAACATTTCATAGGCACATGACTGGTCAGTGTAAGAACAGGATGATCGACTAGGCGGGCCTTTGAGCAGGGCGCTTCTGTGTTCTTACAACCATACATTTCTGACTTGCTGTGCCAACATCTAAATGTGTAGAACAGACATACCAACCACATCCATTTTTGTAGATTGCAAGGCTATGGGCAGAGGTTTATTTAAAGTTTTAGACATTCCAATTAATCAATCAATTTGAGGGCATGATCTACCATTACAAAGAATTATATTGATGTTGCTGACAGATGTGTTGGAAGACCTGTTTTTTAAAATACCCAGCCTGGGGTTGGAGGGGAATGTGGAGAGAGAGGGAGAAGAAAAAAGTAATACTATGCTGCAGTCAGAATTTTTTTGATATTATTTTGCTCAACGGGGGAAGAGCTCCATTTATTTTAAAAAGGAAATTACTTCTAACACATGTTGCTTTATATGGCCAAAAGAGTTCGCCTAGAAGACCCCTTTAAACCAATCTTTTCTGCTTTCCTTAATCATCCAGGGTTTATGGAAATAATTACATGCTTTCTTAAGGAACTGTCTCTTCTGCATGCTTTAGTATGAAATGTAGGGCTCTAGTGAATATTTCCAAGTAATCAGCAATTTCAACACTGTTTAGATTTTGGTAATTCTTAGTTTCATTATTTAAGAAATGGAAGTCAAGGGAAATATACAGGTACAGCTTGCTTCCCAGTTATCAAAAATATAAATAAGGCCCTGTCATGTACAAAGTCAGACCAATGGCTTTTAACGAAAACCAATTACAGTACTGTCAATCCCAGCCTGCAGTGATGTCTAAGGTCTTTCCTACAGGGGTTTTCTTAACTCTGATACCTAAGAAAGTTACTATTACACTGCTGCTGCTTTGTCCAAACATCTACTACTAGCAATCTATAAATCATATTGAACAGAAGCATCCCTGAGAAAATACCTTCATACTTACAAAGGGTAACCATTGACAAGTTCCATTACGACTGCGTGTCTATTGTAGTCATATGGTTTTGGAACAGGAAATTTTCTATCATGCAAAGCCTGGCCAAAAGAAGGAAAAAAATGTATTTTTAAAAATCAGTGCATGTCCTTCTATTTGAGTTAAGTACATATTAATATTCCAGTGTGTTAATGTACTCACTCGGAGTTTTAATGCTGAGTACTAGTTTATGGCACAAATGAAATAAGCTTCATATAAGAGAAACACACACCAGATAACAATAAAACAAAATAAAATCCATCATATTGTAAGAATGTGATATGGACATAAGAGGCCTGCAGGATCCGACTAAAGTTCAGTACAGTGGTACCTCGGGTTACAGATGCTTCAGGTTACAGACTCCGCTAACCCAGAAATAGTACCTCGGGTTAAGAACTTTGCTTCAGGATAAGAACAGAAATCGTGCTCCGGCGGCGCGGCAGCAGCAGGAGGCCCCATTAGCTAAAGTGGTGCTTCAGGTTAAGAACGGACCTCCGGAACGAATTAAGTACTTAACCCGAGGTACCATAGTATTCAGTTTCTCTCTCTCTTTTTTTTAAAGATATTTATTAATTTTTCACAAATTATAAAATCAAACACAATACAAACACACACAAAGACAAACAAATATAATTTCAAATCCTTATTCTCTTAAAACTTACTTCACCGACCTCCTCATACCTCCCCTTTCTGCATTCCAATTTCAAATATTTAGTTCAGCAAATCCTCACCCTTAATTTAATCTAATTGTAATCCTTTCTTTTCCTTTAACCTAATCTTTACAGCTGTAATCCGCATACTTCTATAGCCACAACATTTTAACACTCATTAATTTTACAATGTCTCTTAAGATAAATCTTAAATTTCTTCCAATCTTCTTCCGCCGTCTCTTTTCCCTGATCCCGGATTCTGCCAGTCATTTCAGCCAGTCCCATGTAGTATTCAGTTTCTCAAAGTGACTGAGCAAATGCTTTGAAGAATCACAAGCAGACCATGAAGGCAACAACTCTCCCTTTCTCTTACCCCTTCAGAATGTTCCACTTAGCTATATGGCTAATAGTCCCTGACAGCTTTATCTTCCATGTCTACCCCCTTTAAAACCACCTAAACAGACTAGGATTGAGAAGATCTAGGTTCAAAATACCTGCTCAGACATGATGTGGAGATTATCAGAACTAGGCACAGGATCCCCAGTTGTAGTTGCAATATAGACTTATGTACAGACAATGAAGAATGGTGCCAGTTTTAATTTTCACGGCTTTTTCTGGTAACCCTTATTACAGAATTCACCTTTTTCACGGCCAACACATATTGAGTTGCCACTGGGCTAGCTGCTGCTTCAGAGATGGTACAGGCGTTAAAAAGAGCCCATGGATAATCTTAGAAATTGGATGGGGACATGTGGAAGTAGTAATCAGTTAAAAATGGGTCGTGTCCATCATCTTGACAGGTGAGAATAAAGTTAGAGGAAACCAGTGTAGACCTTTCTGTAACTTCTGGCTGAAGCCTAGTTACGATGGGCCCAGATTTAGGAGAACTAGGGGGAAAACAACCAACAGTACCTTCATGTAGGCAAATTCCTTCATTGCAGCAAGACGCGAAAGGTATAGCCAGGACATCTTGTTTCTGTGCTTGTGGTAATCACGCTTGTTTTTTAAGTTCCGAAAGGATGTCCTCCCAAGTCTATGCAGCTTCAATGCAAGTTGCTGCTCTTCTTCATTTGCAACAATATAAATATCTTTAAAACAAAGATTCAATACAATTAGAAGCAAGGTAAAAAAATAGCTTTTAACACATTCAAAATTTACACTTTGGTACGTGCCTACGTTTTTTGATATATCTGCTACATTTCATGACACTGTCCCCCAATCTGAAGCTTGAAAATACCTGATTCTTTTCCAACGCCCATCTGGTTTCCAACAGAACAGATAACTTGTCGAGAAGAAAGAGTTTTCAAGGCTAAGTAATCATATCCTCCATTAGTTAATCGATAACCTTGGACAGCTGTAGAAGTAAAATAAGTGCATCACATCACACTGTGCTTATCATGATTATGCAGTGTGTCCTTTTAAAACACCCAAAATACTTAAGCAAAGTCAGCAGTCCTCCAAAGAGAATAAGAGGAGTTTGGATTTGATATCCCGCTTTATCACTACCCGAAGGAGTCTCAAAGCGGCTAACATTCTCCTTTCCCTTCCTCCCCCACAACAAACACTCTGCGAGGTGAGTGAGGCTGAGAGACTTCAGAGAAGTGTGACTAGCCCAAGGTCACCCAGCAGCTGCATGTGGAGGAGCGGAGACACGAACCCGGTTCCCCAGATTACGAGTCTACCGTTCTTAACCACTACACCACACTGGCTCTCCAAAGAGAACTTTCCCCCCAACAATTCCTGTGATCCATATTGTTCAGGCAAGAGGAATTCTATATTCAGAGCAACAGCATGTAATTAAATGTGGGTATGAGTTGAAACAACTTATTTAAGGCACCTCGGTTGGCAACCAAATATTGCTGGTTTCCTCTAGTTTTCAACAGGTGATACCCAGTGGTTCCTGTCTGCAGGTAGAACAACTTCTGCCCATGCAATGGGATCTCTCTTTCCTCTCCTTCCCACTACATGTGCTTGGGAGTGTTGGAGAACTATTTGCCGTATGTTTACGAGGGGGCACAGTGGGATGAGAGGAAGGGGAATTTCACTTGTGCAGTGTTGGCTACCAACCAATGGCGGCTTTCATAAAAAATGCACTGAAACAACAATGTGTGCAGGCACCCCATTTATACTCACTTTTAGTTCGTTCATAAGCCAAGAGCCTGTGCTTTGCTAATTCTCTCAAAATTTTGTTACATCCCCCATGTTTGAGACTAGCAATGGAGGCAATCAAGCTGGCAGGGACTATTTCATGGTTCTTCATGCCCATTTCCACCTGTAACAGCAAAACATAGCATGATAAATACTCTTTATTTTGATAAGCATAGTTTCCTACATCATGCCTCCTGTTTTTGAACATATAGCCTCCTTTCTGGTGCTTGCATTTAATACTTTTAAATACTGGCTCATGCCCTCACAGAACAGGTGTTAATATGGATTTTTCAAACATGAAGACATATATGCAGTTCTGAAAAGTTTGACATCTAAAGGCCACCCCATGTCTTTCTTCAATTAGATGCAGAGAAGGGTCTCATATGATGATTTTAAGATTCAGGCAGATTCAAGTGGGAGCAATTCTGTAGAAAGACCACAGAAAACAAAATAATAAAGTGGGCTTGCGCAAGGAAGAAGAGAGGAAACCACTTGGATGAAAAACTAAAGTTAAAAGCATAATATTCAGCAAGATAATTAATCGTCGTATTTTTTTTTATTTGCATAAAATTTCCTTATCTTTGTTGTTTGATGGATAAACTTACTCATGTTAATGTCAATTTGCGTCCTTTCAGAAGCGCACATGAGGTTTGCAAAGACACCCGCGGAAGCCATGATTTCCCAGATCTCTACCACCCAGACCCGGCCTCAACCTGTTTTTGGCCACCAGGGGCCAAGCCCTGGTCCAGGCCTCTCTTATGAGTCCCTGGAACCGATCGCCAAGTGATCCTTACCGCAGTTAGTACTCTGAAGTGTTCTCGGGAAAGATAGCGAAGCAAAACGACGTTCAGCTTCCCCATGGTTTCGTCCGCCTAAACACCCCCGCCCTCTTGAATGGAAGGTCCCAGCCACGCTCTGGACCCAAGCCGCATGTGAGTCGGCCCGCAGCTTTTCTCCTCGTTCCGCTTACGCACACACGCAGTCTCCGTCGGCTGTTGCGCACGCGCAGAAAGGAGCACGCAAACCGCCTCCTGCCGTCAGGACGGAGTTAAGTTCTTCGATGTGGGCGTGGTCTCTCTCTCTCTTTCTCTCTCAGGTCCTTGCAGCTATGTAGACGCTAATCGCGTCTTCTTTCCCCGCATCGTTACCGCTGTACGGCTCGTTTATAATTCGAAGTTCTGTAATATAAGTACGCGGGTACCTCAAACTTCCCGAGTTATGTCCCCCCTTTAAATACTCCGTGAATGCTCGTATGTACCTGGCAGGACCCGTTGCCTAGGAAACGCGTCGCGCGGGAGGAACGGGCTGAGGAGAGGGCTTGTTGGCGGTGGCCTCTTTCGTTGAGAGAGCCATGGCTTCGCGCGGCGAGCGCCCCGTCCCTTTGCCTCGGGCCGCGGCCAAGGTAGCGTTCGTGGGAGAGTGTTTTGCTTCTTGCCAGGAGTCGGTGGAGCAGGCGGCGACGTCGCTTTCAGTGACGCAAAAGCTGTGACTTTACCCGCCATCCTTCAGACGGCCCGCTCGTCTGAACGATGGGCACGTGTCAAGAGGCAGTCCAGCCCCTGCGCATGGGCTCACAATCTAATAAGCACGATATGAAAAGGAAAATGAATGGAGAGGGAAAAGGAAAGCAAGCTGCACCTTCACTGGCAACAGACAGGGTTAATAATAATAATAATAATAATAATTTTTATTTATACCCCGCCCTCCCCAGCCAAGGCCGGGCTCAGAGCGGCTTACAAGCAATAATAAAAACAAGATGAATGATTACAACTTAAAAACAAAAATAAAATACAACATTAAAATAATGGAACATTAAAATATTAAAATGAAGCCTCATTGCACGAGAAGGAAAAGAAAAAAGAAAATGGGGGGGAGGGAATCAAATTGGCTCCAAGCCAAAGGCCAGGCGGAACAACTCTGTCTTACAGGCCCTGCGGAAAGAAATCAGATCCTGCAGGGCCCTGGTCTCATGAGACAGAGCGTTCCACCAAGTTGGGGCCAGTGCTGAAAAGGCCCTGGCTCTGGTTGAAGCCAATCTAACTTCCTTAGGGCCTGGGACCACTAGGGTGTTGCTATTTATGGACCTTGAGGCTCTCCGTGGGGCATACCAGGTTAGATAGGACTCCCTTCTTTCTGTCAGGTTCTTCCTCAGATGCAGGGAATTAGCATCATTATTATCTATTTGTACCCCGACCTTTCCCCCCGACAGCGAATGCAGCCTCCCTGGGGCCCTAGGTTTCCTGGCCAATGGCAGAGATCAGGGGGTGCCTCCCCTCAGCTCTGGTGCCAAACAGGCAGCAGCATAGGCGCCGACTCCATGGGGCTTGAGGGGGCTCGAGCCCCCTCAAATTTTTTTTGGGGGGGCTCAGCCCCCCCAATAATCTCGGGCGCCCTTCCAGCAGAGCGCCGCCGCCGTCCCCCGCCTCCTCCCCACCTGCTCCTTCGCCAGCCAGCCAGCCAGCCAGCCAGCCGCGCGCCCTAATGGCGGGGGCTCCTGCCTTGCTGCTTCGCAGCACCACCGCCACTGCCAAGGCACTGCCGGAAATCCCGCGAGAACAGGGGAATCCCGACTGGCCACACCTCCCAGCCAGCCAATCGGCTGGCTGGGGGGGCGTGGCTTGCCCTATTTAGTGCCGGAGCCACTTTATTTGCATATTCATGAGCTTATTTATTATTCATGAGCTTTCCCGGGCCCCCCCAATATTTTTTATAAGTCCGCGTCCCTGGGCAGCAGCATGCAGAGCCAGGGCAGAGGTAGATAATGTGCCCCCCCCCTTTTACCCTGGGTATAACTGAAGTCTTACAAAAAGTAAGTATAGAAATAATTTTCACAAAAGTTATGCTGACAAATAATTTTATTTCAAGGCTTGAACCGTATCTGCATATAAAGAAAAAAATGGGAAATACCCCCTGCGATTCTGAATATGCTGACCGAGGCCCCCTTTGGAATCAGAGGCCCGGGCCAAGTGGCCCATATGCCCCCCCCGCCCCCCGTCTGGGCCTGGCAGCATGTGAAGAGAAGCATTCTCTCTGGCGGGTTTTCTTGAATTTCTGAAGCAAGTCAGGTATGGATGGAGTGCTAAACTCAATAGGAAGGGAGGCCCCTTTAGCTTAAAAAAATATAAATTACCTCCTTCGGTCTTCCGTATGGTGACCTTTGCATCTTAGCTATTTTGTGTCCTCTGGATGCTCCCCCCCCAAAAAAAAAAATCACAGTCAGGATCTGCTATGTATGTTTTGTTTGTTATGTATTGTTTGAGAAAATTTCAGTAAAAAAATCTTATTTTTAAATGAAAAAGGTACCCCCCCCCGCGCAAATGCCATGTAGCACCCAGCACACACTCAAATTATGGTCGTTGTTCGTTGTTAAGCATCAAGGCTAAGAGGTGAGCCAAATGAACATGACAAATAAATCTGAGTTGTTCTGGAACCTGCTGTAGGCTATATAATGGTGTGTGTGTATTCATATAATATTTTCATTAGAATAAAAGTGAAAACCCAATCTAGAAAGTTAACTCACTTTTAATTCCTAGATATTCCCTGCTGGCTTCCAGTGCAGAGTAAAACTTGCTGTGCCAGAAATAAGTCCTTTTATGTTCAATGGGACTTACTAACTAGTAAGTTGAAAATAGGGCAACAAGTGCAAATGATAGGACTGCTTCATTCAAGCTCAAAAATAAACAAAAAGATAGGAGTGCTTCATTCAAGCTCAAAAATAAACAAAAAGAGGGTCTCAGCTTCAACCGGTTTGCTTGGCACAGCTATAGTTCCTTCCAGAGAATAGACCCAGTGGCCTGGGATTGTGCGTCCTGAGTGCTTTTGTGCTACGTAATAGAAGATTATTAAATAGCAGAAGGTAGATTATGTAGGAGGTGGTCCCCAGAGAATGTGGCTGCTGTTCAAAGTTGCTTCTGTCACGCCAGCAGTGCAAGGTTTGCACTAGTCTGCATTCTGTTTGAACTGTGTATCTTGATGCCCGCATTTCTCAGTTGATACTCCTGTTTTCTGGTCACAAAAACTGGAAAGGGGGAGCAGGTTTGTGGTTCCACTGGCAATACTAAAACTGCTTAGTTGCTTCTCAAGGACCATCGTTCAGTGGTCCATACTTTTAAGAACATAGATAGCAGCCTTATACTGACTCAGACCATTGTTCTTCTAGCTTGCGAGGGTTTCAGGCAGGAGTCTTTCCCAGTTTTACCTGGAGATGCAGGGGATAGAATCTGGATTGTTTTGGTTGCTGTTTTCTGAACCTTTTCCAGTTTCACAATATACTTTCTGAGGTGATGTTACTAGATTGTACACACCATTCCAAATGCAGCCGCACCAAATCTATGGTGAGGAAGCCTTACAATTCTAGTTGCATCATTGTCCTAGGTTAGGATAATATGGCTTGGCTGGTTCAAGCTCATCCAGTGAGCTTTGTGGCTGAGGGTGATTTGTATTCAAGTCCAGCATTCTAGCCACTCATTTTGGAAAGAGAAATATTGAAGAGTGGGATAAAGCTCTTTTAATAAAAAATGAGAAATAAAATGCATTAATAAAGAACTGAGGCTTGCATTCATAATTCCTATTTTAAAATACTGTTGAAGGTATATTTGGCAATGCAGTTTCTTTTTTTTTTTTTTTTGCATTTTAAAATTTTATTGGTTTCCAACCAATTATACATTTTATCCATATTACAACATTCTTATCCATTTTTGACTTCCTTCAACGTTACTGACAATCATTCATAGTTATCCTTTCTTACACATTCCATTCTTACATATTGCCATTTTTCCTCCTTTCTTTCATTATTTCTAATAGACAATACTTGTTGGGTCTTTACAGTGCCTCTTTAAAACCCACTAGCGTTGTATTTACATCACAGTTATTTTCCAGATAGCCCACAAATTTCTCCCAGTCTTGAATAAACTTTTGGTCTTTGATATATCTAATTTTCCCTGTTAACCTGTCAAGTTCTACATATTCTGTCAGTTTTTCTCTCCACTCTTCCACAGTTGGGATTTCCTCCTGCTTCCATCTCTGGGCTAACACAATTCTAGCAGCCGTTACCGCATACTGGAAAAGTTTGCGATCTTTCCTTTCAATATCCTTTCTTACCATACCCAATAGGAAGATTTCTGGTTTTTTGGCGAAGGTGTATCTCAGCATTTTTTTCATTTCGTTGTAAATCTCCTCCCAAAACCTTTTAATTTTTTTGCATTCCCACCATTGATGATAGAATGTCCCTTCTTTCTGTCCACACTTCCAACATTTATTGTCTACCTTATACATCTTTGCCAGCTTCACTGGTGTCATATACCACCTGTAAAGCATCTTCATCATGTTTTCTTTCAGTAAGGTACACGCCGTAAATTTTATATTCACCTTCCATAACCTATTCCAATCTTCCAATTGGATACTGTACCCAAAGTCCCTCGCCCACTGAACCATCACTGATCTCACTTCTTCGTCCTTCGTATTCCATTCCAGCAGTATTTTATACATTTTTGACAGATTTTTATGTTCATTGTTTATTATCTCTTTTTGGTATCTAGATTCTTTTTCCTCATAACCCCTTTCCTTCACCTCTTTTTTGAACATTTCATTAATCTGGAAATAGTGCAGCCAATCGTATGTAAACCCTTTAACTTGGTCGTATGGTTTTATTTTCCACTTTCCTCCTTCATTGGTCACCATTTCGTCGTATTTTCCCCACTTTCCTCTCATATTGATTTTCTTTACCCCCATTATCTCTAACGGGGATAACCAGTGGGGGGTTTTTGGTTCTAGTATGTTTTTGTATCTATCCCAGACCTCTATTAACGCACCTCTGAAAACGTGATCGCTAAACCCCTTGTGAGCCCTCTTTTTATCGCACCATAGGTACGCGTGCCACCCAAATCTGTTATTATATCCTTCCAAATCTAGAAGTTCTTTATTTTCCAACTTTACCCACTCTTTCAACCAGCACAAACATGCTGCCTCGTAATACAATCTCATGTCTGGTAGGGAGAAGCCACCTCTTTCTTTTATTTCTGTCAGTAATTTAAATTTAATTCTGGGCTTCTTCCCTTCCCAGACATATCTTGAGATCGTCTTTTGCCAATCTCTAAAATCTTTTGTACCTTTTATTATGGGTATAGTTTGAAACAAAAATAACAACTTAGGGAGCACCATCATCTTAACCATTGATATTCGCCCCCAGAATGATAATTTCATTCTGGCCCAAGTCTCGAGATCTTTTTTTATTCTGTTCCAAACTGGGGTGTAATTATTTTGATATAGATCAATATTCTTTCCAGAGAGCCATATTCCCAAGTACTTAACCTTTCTAACTACCTCAATCCCTGTTCTTTGCTGCAATAATTCAGTCTTATCCTGATCCAAATTTTTAACAATCATTTTTGTTTTCCCTTTGTTCAATTTAAATCCCGCTATATTACCAAATTTTCCCATCTCGTCCAGAATCTCCTTTATACTTTCTATCGGCTCTTCCACTGTCAGGACCACATCATCTGCGTAAGCTTTGACTTTATATTCATTGTTACCTAAAGTCACCCCTTTAATTTGTTTGTTTTGTCTTATTGCATTTAATAGGGTTTCCAGAATCACTATAAATAACAGTGGCGAGAGTGGGCACCCCTGTCTTGTTCCCTTAGCTATTTTGATATCTTCAGATATAACATTATTGACTATCAGACTTGCTTTTTGCTCTGTGTAGATTGCCCTTATGCCATTCAAAAATTCCTGGCCCACCTCCATCACCTCTAAGTTTTTCATCATAAAGTCCCAGACCACATTATCGAACGCTTTCTCCGCGTCTACAAAAATTAGACATGCTGGTTTGTCGCACCTACTGGATAAGAATTCAATAATGTTAACTATATTTCTTGTATTATCACTTATTTGTCTTCCCGGCAGAAACCCAGCTTGGTCTTTATGTATGATTTTTGATAGTATCTTTTTTATTCTTTTAGCTAAAACACCAGCGAAGATCTTATAATCTGTATTTAATAAAGAAATGGGTCTGTAGTTCTTAATTTGAGTTGGGTCCGAATCTTGTTTTGGAATTATTGTAATAAACGCCTCTTTCCATGTATCTGGAATATCCCTTTCTTTTAATATATTATTCATTACTTCAGTCAGCGGGGTTATCAACGTGTCTTTCATTTCTTTGTAATAACTTGATGTAAACCCATCAGGGCCCGGTGCCTTCCCTCTTTTTAATGCTTTTATCACTTCTTCTACTTCTTCTCTACATATTAGGGCATTTAGTTGTTCTTTTTGATCTATCGGAATCTTCCTCAACATCTTTCCTTCCAGATATCTTTCTATTTTTTCTTTGTTGTTCCTTTCACTTTTCCTGTATAGTTGTTTATAATAGTCCACAAACCCTTTCCTGATTTCTTTTGGGTCGGTAATTTCTTCTCCATTTAATTCGATTTTGTTAATTAGTTTTTGTTCTTTTCTTCTTTTTACCTGCCAAGCGAGCCATTTTCCAGATTTATTTGCAAACTCGAAATTTTTTTGTCTTAACCTTTTTATATTCCATTCGACCTCATTATTTATTAACATAGCAAATTGGGTTTGTAGAGCCTTTATTTCCTGCTTTATCTTCTCATTATTGGGTTTTTTAATCAGCTTTTGTTCGTTGTCCGTAATCTGTCTCAAAATCTCTCTTGTCTTTTTTTCTTTATTCTTTCTTTTCCATGCTTCTTGCTGGATACATAGGCCCCTCACCACTGCCTTACTTGCATCCCATACAGTACTCAGTTTTGTCCCTTTATCTAAGTTATCCTGAAAGTATTCTACCAGTTTTTTCTGTATTTTTTCAGCAAATTTTTGGTCGGCCCATAAGTTATCATTCAGTCTCCATCTGAAAGTTCGCTCTTCAACTCCTTTTAACTCCATCTTAATCGGATTGTGGTCTGAGATAACTTTAGCCTGTATTTCGACATCTTGAATCCTTGGTATGAGTTCATTCGAGACCCATATTTGGTCTATTCTTGACATTGATTGGTTTGGTTCCGAGTGGTGCGTAAATTGTTTTTCTAAAGGGTGCCTGAATCTCCAGATATCGATTAGGTTACAGTTCTTAATCATCGTAAAAAAAGTCTTAGGCAACCTCCCTTCTTTACTCTTTGCTTTCCTTAATCTATCCATTTCTGTTGATACCACACCATTCATATCTCCCATTATTATAATTTTTTTATCCAAGTATTCAAAAAGTTTTTCTTCCAATAGTCTAAAAAATTCTGTCTTATTCCCATTTGGAGCATAAATTCCGATAATTATCAATTCTTCGCCTTGCCATTTAATTTGGGCTGCTATTATTCTCCCTTCTTCATCTTTAAATAATTGACGGGATTCAATTTTGTTTTTAATATATAGGACAACACCTCTTTTTTTCTTTTTGTCCGAAGATATAAATTCATTCCCTAACCTTTTGTTAATGAGGATTTTCCTATGTTTTTTGGCCACGTGCGTTTCTTGAAGGCATATAATGTCCAGATTCTTCTTCTTTAAAATATGTCCAATTCCATTCCGTTTCTTCTTATCATTCATTCCATTGATGTTCCAGTTCCATAATTTTAACGTCATTCTCCTTGTCACTATCTAGATTTAAAAGTTTAGGCTTAAAACCTTTCTGTCTCTTCTCCTTCTTCTTCTTCCCCCTCCTCTTCCGACTCTCTTTCAGTCTGTTCTTCTTCTTCACCTAATTCAAATTCTTCCCTCCTTCTTATTCCTCCTTCTGCTCCTTTACTCTCTTCCTCCCCTTGTTGTAGTTCTTTGTATCTTCTTGTGAATTTTCCGATTTCCTCAGGACTTAGCAATCTTCTTTTTACTCCTTTATAAAAGAATGAGACACCTTCCGGAAATTCCCATCTGAAATCAATTTTGTTTTTTTTAAGTAGTTGTACCAGTGGCTTGTAGGCTTCTCTTCGTTTCAACAACCTGATTGGAATATCTTTAAATATAATTATATAATTCCCATCAATATAAAGTCTTTTCTCTCTGTTCCTTTGCAGAATCAAGTTTCTCATCTCTCTATCTTTAAAAGTAATTAAGCAATCCCCTGGGAATTTCTTTACCCTACTTGATCTAATTTTGATTCTATATGCATTATGTATTGTCTTTGCCATTTCTTCTTCTGATGTCTCCATCCACTGCGCAAATTCCTTTATTAATCTTTCTCTTATATTTTCGTTTTGCATTTCCGGTACTTGTCTCAACCTTAAATTAACTTCTCTCTGTTTCAGTTCGTTCATTGCGATAGAGTCTTTTATTTCCTCTTGTATTTTATTCAGATCTGCAATCTCATTTCTCATCTTCTCCTCTTCTCGCTTCATCTCTTTCATTTCCTGCTTTGTCTTCTTAAATCCCTCATCCATTCTCCTAGAAACCTCCTTAATCTGTCCTTTCAGTTCACTGACTGTCTCCTCGATCTTTTTATCCATTTTCCCTATTTTGTTGTCTACCTGTTCTAACTTTGTCTCCAGATTCTTTTCACTTTGTTTTATCTCTGCAAACATCTTCAATATTTCTGTTCTAAATTCCGTTTCCTGCTTTGAAGCTCTCCTGTCTGTTGGTGTCCCCCCTTCTGTCCCTTTTTTCTGTGTATGCGACATGTTCCTCTGTATCTCTATGTCTAATATATACTGTGTGCACACTGTATATTTTGGGTTTGAGTCACTGTTAAGTACTCTCAAACACTATTAGATTAACCCCCCAAAGACAAAGAATATCTCCTATATAAGGGGAGGGGGAAAAGTATAGCGAGAAAAACAACAAATTACAAAAAACACAATTTCCTTAAGATTTCCTCTCAATGTCCTAGATATTGTCGCTTCCCCTGCCCATATGCAGGAGGGGGGTAGTTATTAATCCGCGTTCTTCTTGCCCCAGTCTGGGCTAATCCAGTTCAGGCTGGTCTGGATACTCTTCTTGCCCCTATTCGGGCTAAATCCACCCAAAGCGTTAGACAGGTAGAACTGTACTTTATATTTCAGAGTAGTCCAAAAGACAGTACCTAGATTTGAGGAGTAGTTCAGCTTCCAATATAGTTTTTAAGTTAATATTAATACTAGTCCCAAAATTGTAGTTCAGTAGTGGGGGAGATGTCTCACTTACGTAGTTGTCTCCTAAGTATTTTCATCGAACCTAAGTCCCCCCCACCTAATTTTCAAATTAGTGTTTGGTTTGAATCAAACCAAACTGAGTGGATAGTTCTTCCAACCTAAATCACAAAGAGGGTGGTTCTTCCACCTTAGGGAAAGAGAGTCTTTAAGTGAGCTTTCACACTGCCTTTTTCCAACTGTTCATTTTAGTTTGTTTTATAAATTCAGTTCCACTGATTATACATTCCTTAGCAGAGTTTTAAGCAGGGGGGGGGGGGAGTCCGTGGAGTCTCCAAATAGTTTACTTTTTAATATATATATATATAAACGAACAAAAAGAAAAAAGTATGTTTTAAAGTAGTCTGGAATGGCGTCGGAAGTCCTTCTAGTCCTCCAGTTAATATGGCGCCGGAGTTTCTTCCTAACTTAATAGCTTCTTCACTGAGGTGTAATCAATAATCCTCTCTATTCTCCTGTAGCCTTAATTACAGTTGTTACTGGGTCTCTTTTACTCACGGAGCTTCTCTGTTCCCCCTTTAATTTCTTCTTTTCTCCTTTCTTTTCTTAACCAAACGTTACTTTTTAACTTAGTTGAGCTCAAGTCCGAAAAGTCCCGGGGGAAACAGAAACAGTAACCGCTAGCGGTAACTTACTTTCTCTTTGGGCTCTGCAAACAGTGCTGCGTCTTTTTCAATGATGTCAGACGAACCGTTGAACTCGGATTCTTCTCTTTTTTTAGCCGGGAGCTTTCTTATTAATATCACAAACTCTCAAATTTCATAATAGCAAATCCGGTTTTCTTCGTGTCGAGAGCGGAGCGCTATTCTCTCTGCAGGCTCGGGGCTTCGCTAGTTAGCCGCCGCCATGGCTGCCCGATTGTCCGCCGCTCGTTCCGTCGCTCTCTTCGCCTCTTTTCAGGGGTTACCTGGCGAACTGGACGAGCGGCTTTAACACCGCCGGGAACCTAGACCTCTAGACACCCTCCAGAGGTTTATCGGGAGGTCTTTGCGCCCTAAGAACCCCCCTTTTCGGCCAAAATAGCTAGGGCTTTCCCACCGGAAAAAACCCTCGCCTGCAACGGGAGCCGCGCTCACGCCGGAAGTCGGCAATGCAGTTTCTATTTGATTGGTGAAATATAGAAAGTAGTTTGATCAATTCAGTAGTTTTGGGCACAGTGTAAATGCATTTTTTTCTGGTGCTACAGTAGGTCAACTTAGAGCTGTTTTTTCTGGCTCAGCTGTCTAATACGTTGAGCCAATATTTTTTGTATTTTCTAGCATTGAAATGAGAACTGCTTCTGCCTTGTTATTTAATAAAACCCTCAAAATAGGTTTGTGCATTAAATATAACCTGCAGGTGTTGGGCAGTAACATGAATTGTGTACATAACCTTAATTCAGAAAAATATAGCACTGAAACACACTTTGGAAGCTATTTAAAAGAATGGCATGATTCCAATAACAGACAAGATGCACTTTACCATACTGTTTTCTATTCTTGTAAAAACAAAAATGAAAATAAAACTGACAGTATCATAATGTGACTATACAAATCTATGCTGTGACCACATTTGAAATAATATGTACAATTATGGTTACCACACCTCAATATTGTAGATATTGGGAAAGGTTCAGAAAAGGGCAAGCAAAATGCTCAAGGAGATGGAGATAAAATACAGTGGTACCTCGGTCTACCAACAGTCCTGTTAATGAATGATTTGGACAGCAAACTTTGCAAAACTGGAAGTAGATGTTCTGGTTAGCTAATTTAGCCCCGGAAGATGAACAGAAGCCGAACACCGGTGGCGGGAGGCCTAAGTAGGGAAAGCGTTCGCCTCGGTTTAAGAACGGACCTCCTGAACAGATTAAGTTTGTAAACCGAGGTATCACTGTAAAGTATTTATTCATACAGTGTAAGACAATCCTTGTTTTTCACGGGAGTTCTATTTCAGAGCCCCATGTATGTCAACGGAGCATGTACGCCTGCTCCGCCCTGTTCTATTCCTTTTCGTGACATCTTTATGATGTTTTGGGGCTACTTCTGGGTTCGGTGTAGTTGCGCATTATTCAGACACGCCTATATCAGGAGTTGCCTCTATAGTTAATGGAACTCACTTATGTAGGAGGTAGTAATGACCACAAACTTTGATGGCTGTAAAAGAGGTTTACACTAATTCATGGAGGACAAGCTACTAGCTACGATGGCTATGTTCTACCTCCACTGCTATTCTGCTTCTAAATACCAGTTGCTGGAAATTGTAAATGGGGCAAAATGCTGTTGTGTTCATGTACAGCTTCCAGGCTTCACACAGGCATCTGGTTGGCCACTGTGAGAACAGGATGCTGGACTAGGTAAGCCATTGGCTTGATCCAGTAGACTCGTATTTTATGTTTATAGATTGGTAAAGGTAAAGGGACCCCTGACCATTAGGTCCAGTCGTGGCCGACTGTGGGGTTGCGGCGCTCATCTTGCTTTATTGGCCGAGGGAGCCGGCGTACAGCTTCCGGGTCATGTGGCCAGCATGACTAAGCCGCTTTTGGCGAACCAGAGCAGCGCACAGAAACGCCGTTTACCTTCCCGCCAGAGCGGTACCTATTTATCTACTTGCACTTTGACATGCTTTCAAACTGCTAGGTTGGCAGGAGCTGGGACCGAGCAATGGGAGCTCACCCCGTTGCGGGGATTCAAACCACCGACCTTCTGATTGGCAAGTCCTAGGCTCTGTGGTTGTAGATTGGAGCATGGTGCTAATAACACCAAGGTTGCAAGTTCGATCCCTGTAAGGGACAGCTGCGTATTTCTGCAGTGCAGGGGGCTGGACTAGATGATCCTCAGGATCTCTTCCAACTCTACAATTCTATGATTCTCCTATGATTTGGATGGCTGAGAAGGCTGAGCTTGATGCACCACTGGTCTACACTAGAATGACAGTTCTTTGTTAACAAATTAGGTAGCAGTTTTTAAACAGGTTGGGTCAGGAACTACTTCCTGGTCTACCCATGAAATGCAGATAAAAACACTTTCATATTTAAAATGCATAGTTAGTATTAAATGTATATGATAATTAGTCCAGAGAAGACAAGATAGATTAATTGTTCCATAATCAGGCTTCTGTTGACTTACAGCTTTCCATCTTATTATAAATTCTTACTTTTTAGTAAGTATAGCAAGTTGCTAGGCTCCAGTGGAACAGTAGCATTTTTTTCTGAGTTGATGGATACAGAAGCCAAGGACTGTAGCCTAGACTTATGTAAGCTGCAAAACTTGGCATGAACACCAAAGATGATTTATAACCTTGTTATTGAAAGTGGCATCCATAACTGATATAAATCAGTTTCTACTGGTTTAGAAATACTTAGTCAGCTTGATATTTAATCACACTAAAACTTGAGTGTTTTGACAATCTGGTTATGTGAACCTAGGCAAATTTTATTCATAGTATAGTTATCTTTTCATTTAGCTTACTGAGAATAAACATTTCAATCATTAGTGTATAGCTGCCAATAAAAATCTAAATATGCAAGGTAATGAATTTATTTTATTAAAGTACTGTGAACAGATATATCCACAGTTCATCCAGTAAGGGCACATTTAAACATATTGGACTCAGGCCACTGAATAACATTTCTGTGTTGATGTCTCATGTGGTCTGCCAGAAGGCATTGAACCTGTGGCACAATCACTGCCAGAGGGCTGCTATCCTGCTTTGAGTCACGTGAGACTTTTTTTTTAAAAAAATATCTAAGGTGCTGAGCATCTGCAGTCTCTGTATGAGTGGCTTAAAACTCATTTCATAGGTGAAGTGGTAATTAACTTTTGTGTAACTTCTCCAGCGCACTATATGCAGTATACCTTATTTGTACAGGAAATATATTGCATTATCAAAGTCAGATGGTTTGTCAACATGTCAGAAAACCTTTAGCCAACTAATGTGATACCAGATGGCAAAAATTGTAGTAGAAAAATTTCCTGATCCATGATCAAAAGTATGCTGATATAATTAATAGAATTCAGGAGGAGGAGGCGGAGGAGGAGGAAGGGGAGGAAAGATTATAACAAAATATTGGAAGGGAAAGATAATTTTATAATTTGGTAACAAGATGGCATTAAAAATATGGAACTGGAATATTAATGGTCTGAACGACAAAAAAAAACGGAACAAGGTGGAACAATTCTTAAAGAAAAAGAATTTAGATATAATCTGTCTGCAAGAAACGCACGTGGCAAAAAGGCATAGAAAAATTTTGATAAATAAAAGACTTGGAAACGAATTCATATCCTCAGACAAACAAAAGAAGAGGGGAGTGGTCCTATATATAAAAAGTAAAATAGAAGCCAAACAAATCTTTAAGGATGAAGAAGGGAGAGTTATTGGGGTTCAAATCAATTGGCAAGGGGAGAAACTAATAATCGTGGGGATCTACGCACCTAATGGAAATAAAAATGTCTTTTACCAAAAATTGGAAGAACTTTTATTGGAATATGTGGATCAAAAGATAATTCTGATGGGAGATATGAATGGGGTAGTTTCGATAGAAATGGACAGATTGAGAGATGGTGGAACAAAAGAAGGTAAACTACCCAAATCATTCTTTGAACTGGTCAGAAATTGTAATTTAATGGACATCTGGAGGTTAAGATTTCCATTGGAAAGACAATTCACCTTCTATTCGGAACCTAACCAATCAATGTCGAGAATTGACCAAATCTGGATATCAGGGGAGCTAACACCAAGAGTTCATCAAGTAGAAATTGAACCAAGAGTAATCTCAGATCATAGCCCAATTAGATTAGAAATCAAAGGGTATGAAGAAAGAACATTCAGATGGAGATTGAATGATTATTTATTTGATGATCAAAAATTCGTGCAAGGGGCTCAGAAGAAACTGAAAGAATACTTTGCCGATAATTGCAATAAAGGAACAAATATGAATATAGTGTGGGATGCAAGTAAGGCTGTGATGAGGGGATTCTGCATACAACAAAACTCAATTAGAAAGAAGAACAGAGAGAAAGGGAAAAAAGAGATTCTAGAACAAATTATGGATAAGGAACAAAAGTTAATTCAAAAACCTAACAACATAAAAATTAGACAAAGTATCAAGACCTTGCAAACCCAATTTGCAATGCTAATTAATAAAGAGGTGGAAAGGAACATTCAAAGACTGAGACAAAAGAACTTCGAATTTGCGAATAAATCAGGAAAATGGCTTGCCTGGCAGATTAAGAAAAGAAAAGAACAAAGCACAATAAATAAAATCATAGTGAAAGAGGAAGAGATCATCAGCAGCAAAGGTATTAGGAAAGGATTTTTGGACTTTTTTAGCCAACTGTACAGAAATAAAGAGAAGAATAATATGAGGAAAATAGAAAGGTATTTAAGAGAGAAAGAGGTACTAAAGATTTCGACAGAAGCAAGAGAGGGGTTAAATACTCCGATAGAGAATGAGGAGATTACGGGGGTCATAGCAGAGTTGAAAAACGGGAAGGCACCAGGACCAGATGGTTTTACAGCAAGGTACTACAAAGAATTGAGATTAGACTTGATAAAACCACTAAAAGAGGTAATGAATAACATCTTAAAAGAAAGAGAGATCCCAGAGACGTGGAAAGAGGCGTATATAACCTTTATACCCAAAGAAGATGCAGATACAACACAAGTAAAGAATTATAGACCGATTTCCTTATTGAATACGGACTATAAAATCTATGCAGGAATAATGGCAAAGAGACTAAAAAAGGTATTACTGAGTATTATCCATGAAGACCAGACGGGTTTCCTTCCTGGCAGACAAATGAGAGATAACGTGAGGAACATAATAAACATATTGGAATTTCTGTCAGTAAGGATTGAGAGACGAGCAATATTAATGTTTGTAGATGCCGAAAAGGCATTCGACAACGTATCATGGGATTTCATGCTGAAAAATTTGGAAAATATGGAGATCGGGGATGATTTTTACAATGGAATAAAGGCCATATACACCGAACAAAGAGCGAAGCTGATAGTGAACAACGTGATAACAGAAGAAATTGAAATATCAAAAGGGACTAGACAGGGCTGCCCGCTCTCACCCCTGCTGTTCATATTGGTCCTAGAAATCCTTCTTAATTCAATTAGGAAAAATGAAAGGATAAAAGGGGTGAAGGTAGGCCAAAATGAATACAAAACCAAAGCTTTCGCTGATGATTTGATAATTACGGTGGAAGACCCGATGACCAGCGTAAAGGAAGTGTTAGAGGAAATTGGTAAATTTGGGGAAGTGGCAGGCTTCACATTAAATAGGAAAAAAACTAAAATTCTAACTAAAAATATGGAGCAATCAATGATTGAAGAGTTCCAACAACAAATGGGAATTGAAGTTGTTAAAAAGGTTAAATATCTCGGAATTTGGATTACACCAAAAAATATTGATCTGTACCAGAATAATTATGTTATGATATGGAAAGGAATTAAGAAGGACCTGGAAGGATGGGGAAGGTTAAAACTATCCTTTTGGGGCAGAATAGCAATGATCAAGATGAACGTGCTACCCAAATTACTATTTTTATTTCAGACGATCCCAATATTAAGAGGAGTTAAAATTTTTAAGGAGTGGCAGAGATCGATTTCAAGATATATCTGGCAGGGCAAAAAACCGAGAATTAAATATAAACTGCTAACGGATGCAAAAGAGAGAGGAGGATTTGCCCTGCCAGACTTGAAGTTGTATTACGAGGCATCATGTCTTTGCTGGGTAAGAGATTGGATAAAGCTCAAAAACACGAAATTATTGGACTTAGAGGGATTCGACAATAGGTTCGGGTGGCACGCTTATCTATGGCAGGAGGGTAGAAAAGGTCATCAATCTTTTGGAAATCATATATTCAGGAAATCGCTAATCGAAGTATGGATCAGATATAAAAATATATTAGAAAGGGGGGTACCACATTGGCTATCCCCTTTAGAGATGATGGGAATTAAGCAACTCAATATGGAAAGTAACTGGGTCACATATGGAGACCTGGTATTCAAAGAAGGGGACAAATGGACAGTTAAGCCATATGAACAAGTGAAAGAACATGTACGGGATTGGTTGCACTATTGGCAGATAAGTAATATGTTTAAAAAGGAGGTGAAAGAAAAAGGGTATGAGGAAAAGGATTCGAAGTTCCAAACAGAAATTGTTAAAAATGATCGTAAAATCATATCAAAAATGTATAAAATCCTACTAGAATGGCATACGATGGATGAGGAGGTGAAAGAGGTAATGATCCACTGGGCCAGAGATCTAGGGTACAGTATAGAGCTGGAAGAGTGGCAAAAGATATGGAATCAAAATCTGAAATTCACAGCATGCATAACACTAAAAGAAAATGCCATGAAGATGGTATATAGATGGTACTTAACACCGGTTAAATTGGCCAAAATGTATAAGATCTGTAATAAATGCTGGAGGTGTAGAGAGAAAGAGGGCACGTTTATGCATATGTGGTGGGAATGCGAGAAAGTGAAGGGTTTCTGGGGAAAAATATATGATGAAGTAAGGAAAATGCTACAATATAGCTTTGTTAAGAAACCAGAGACCTTTCTACTAGGAATAACCAGAAGGGAAATTAAAAGGAAGGATTTCAAACTTTTCCAATATGCAATAACTGCCGCGAGGACGCTGATAGCTCAAAGGTGGAAACAAGAACAAGTACCGACTCTGGACGAATGGAGAAATAAACTAATTGATTATGCGGAATTAGACAAACTAACGGGGAAAATTAGATTTCAAAGAGACCATAAGTTTTTGGAGGATTGGGGAAAATTTAGAGAGTATTTGAAAACTATATGTGAGGAGAATACAACGCTAGTGTGTTTTAAAGAGGCTTTGTGAAAAGTGAGGAATATCGCAAAAATGTAAATAAGGATATAAAGGAATTACTTAAAGGTGATACTATATATTAAGAAATGTGTAAATAGGAGAATTATTATGGATGACTGTCAGAGGAGTGGAGGGAGGTTCAACAAACTAAAATACGTGATGTGGAAAATGGAAAGATGGAAGTTTTTATAGAAAATGTAATAAAAAATATTTGCAAGAAAAGTATGCTGATATAATTAATAGAATTCATGTCTAGAAAAATTACTGTAAACTGCCTCTCTCCCTTCTCTACTCTGGATTTCTTCCATTAGTGATAGAAAGTATTGGACACCATTTGATATATTTTTGAAGAAGTGACTTGATTGCCAGTTTTCCAGTATTTATAATTTGGGCATGTGGTTTTGTCATTGATTGGAAATTATGGCAAATTAAGCTCTAATACCTCTTTGAATTGATGATAAGTGATAGAATCTCGGGGTCTTATGGGGCAAATATATAAATGGTTATTAAATCTGTCAAACCAGTCTTCTGCTTCTGTGGAGAAATGGGTATGATTCTTAGGTTACTACTACTACTACTGCTACTACTACTACTACTAATTTTTGTACCACACCCATCTGACTAGCTTACCCCATCCACTCTGGGTGGCTTCCATCAAATTAGAAAACCACAGTAAAACATAAGACATATTGAATGTTGTTTGAGTTTTTGTTGTTACACTTTTATCTTAAGCTGCTCAGAAATTTTATTATATTAAGAAGTATATTTAAAAATAAATAATAAATACTGTAAAGTATTTTGGAATTCTCTGTTACAGTAAAAAGAAAGGAGCTGAGAAAGTTACACAATTTTCCCCTTGCAAAATATTCCTCTAGAGGGCAGCACTTCACTCTTTAAGATTCTACTGAAGGATGAGAAAAGCATAACCTAAGAAATCCTGTCTGACTTCTGTATGCAGATAGAGAAAATACAGTATATTAAATGCAGTGTCAATGACAGAAAGATACGAAATGCTGTAATGCTATGCTGCTTTCAAAAAACAAAGCAAAACCTGGAATGAGAAGCTAGAATTTATTAGTGACCCCAGGTCTGAAAGTGTGTTGCTTCAAAAAATAGTTGGTTTATCCATGTTCAGACACCATAAAGATGGTGCCCTCTAAGCCCCCTTCACTCAGTTACCCGGGATTGGGGCCATGCCGCATGTCCTGGTCCTATTGCTGGGTGTGCCATTGGCTTCACCTGGATGTGAACATGACAGGGCAAGAAACAGCTCAGATTAAACCTATGTGTGAGAAATCATGCAGATTATTCTTGATGTGATACAGTATATTATACACAAATTTCTGTATTCATGTGACTTTTCCTTATGGTTTCAACAAAGCAAAAAGTGCGTATTGCATTATTTGACCCTCTGTGCTTTAAGGTCCTATAATAAAATAATTTCTGCTTAGCAGTAAGGGCTTTGTGATTAGGAACCACAGTTACTTGTGTATTGTCCAGAACAGCCTTTGCCAAGATGGTGCCCTCTAGATGTTTTGGAATGCAACCCGCCTTAGCTACTGCCAGCTCCATTTAAGGATAATAAAAAAAACTGAGATAGGTACAATCACATTTCACAGCTGGACAGCAGGAGAGGGAAACTGCTGATGAATTATGTTGCCGCTGCAATTTTCTGTTATTGTGTTGACTGCAGAGACAACATGTTCTCCTTTTCTTTATGCCAGCAGTGGTAGGCCTGGTTCTGAGGCTGCCTCTCTTTGACATCCAAAGTGAACTGGTTTTGGCTGCAGTCACATGTCATGGTAAGTGAAGGTTGCTAGCTTACCTTGAATGCACAGGTTGCTCTCCCTTCACTTCTCTCTGCTAGTGAGTGGGAGCATCAGACCATCATCCTTGGCTTACCTTTGCATTTGAAATTGAGAGCATCATTTGTTTCACTCTGGCCAAACCACAATCTGAAGCCAATTAGAACACACCCTGAATGTTGGGCCATACTTTGCAGGTTTGGATAGTGTTGGCGTATGGTACCTCGTAGAGTTATAAAGTTGGAAGGGATCCTGAGAGTCACCTAGTCCAACCCCTTCAATGCAGGAATCCCGCCCACAGCTGTCCCTGGGTGGGCTTGAATCACCAACCTTCTGATTAACATCTGGACGTGCTGACCCACTGCGCCACCAAAGGGTATCTTTCTTTCTTTGAATTGTACTTATACGACACAAAGCATTGTGGCAGGTAGAATGCTTTATTCCTTATTAAATGTTTTTCTTCCTTCCACATCTTGTTCAGCTCTTAATAATATGTGTGGAGATTCTTAAATGTTTCGATGTACAGTAATTGAATAACGACATATTGGACAGTTAGAATCATGTTCAAGCTTCTACCTCTTGTTTAGTCACAATGTTAATAACTTGCCATTCAAACTGTTTCTGGTGCTACCCTTCTATTAAAGTCTTGTCTTTGCTAATGAGCTTTTTATAAATGTTCTTTAAAAACTGAGTTTGTTATGATGTTCAGGGAAGTTGCCACATGCTTTCATATTATAAATACTGTTAAAAGGACAAAGATTTCAGACAATTATCTGTATTCCACAAATCTCCTAGTTTTGTTTTAAATAAGTCTACCAAATAATGTGGTCTATCAGATTTAGTCCCGAGTTCAGATGCACAAGAGAAAAAACAAAGACCAGCACCCTTTCCTATAGCAGGCATTTTCCTGTTCATTGCCAAGTGTACGGTTCACTGTTCGGTCACTGATGTCTGTCATTTTAGCACATTTAAAGCAGTTCTCAGTGCCATTCTTGTTCACAGAAGCTTATTTGGGTGCTTCAGACATTGCCTAGCTCATTATTCCCTGTGGAAGGTTAAGGCCTTTTCTGTCAGACCGGAACTATTCACTAATTAGAGACCTTCGTTTGACACTGAATGTGTCATGCCTGCAAGCCTTCCTACTGGGATCAATGGCATTTGTGTTCACTACCATAAGTGTACAATAGATGCAGACCTCAGTAAAGAACTACCTACATAGCTTATGGAAATGAATGTGCACCCTTATAAAATGGAGGCATTCTCATAATGAGCGAAATAAAATAAAATGCAACAGTTGGTCAAGATTCTTGCAGGGCTTGTCACTAAGCAATCTGAATTATTTTCTGTATTCAAGTTTGTAATCTTCTGTTGTCCTGATCTCCTTTAAATTCTCCATGTCTTAGATCACTGTGCAAATGTCAGATTGGTTTGTGTTACTTGCTAAAGCGTGTCAGCATCTGAACAATACTGAATGCTTTGTCATTTCTTTACAAGGATAATAACTGTTCCTCAGACTCCAGTTCTCAAAATTCAAATTAAGTTTCCTTAAGCTGGTTAACTTGCTAGTGAAGATTTGAATCTCTCCTGATTATTTTGCCCTGAGAAGTAAACACTTTCATCCCTTTCTTTAACCTCCCTGTAACTAGGAAGAGCCAGGAGCTTCAGACTCTGTAGCTGCCTGTATAAGGAGATGCACTGTTCTCTCAGAGACTGAAACAGCTGGTACCAACTTTGAAGACCAGCAGCTGGAACAGTCATACAAGCAGCTTAAGGTCTCAGATGCTTTCTTCCGAGCTCTCCCCTGCTCTCCCCATGAGCCTTTATAAATTGCTACTGCTTTTTTAATAGAAATTTATTATCGTATTGTTATGTATCAGTTTTCATTTATTGTTCTTTGTCTTGAAGACCAATTGTCATTCAGAAAGGTGGGATATGAATATTGTAAATAACATTGGTTTATTTGTTGAATTAACTCGTTTTTATCCTGTATTTTGTTCTGTGAACCGTCTTGAGATCTTACGGTGAAGGGCGGTATAGAAATCTAATAAACAAGCAAACAAACACATAACAAATGAAATAAATAAATAAATTTATATCCAACAAGGAGCTCAGGGTGGCAAACAACAAGCAATAATAAAAGCTTCTTAAAAACAATACCAGTACAGATAGAGACTGAGAAAGCTCTCAACTTAAAAGTTGTGTTGGAAGAAAAAGGGCTTTAGTAGGCACCAAAAAGATAACCAATAACACTTGTCTAGTATTTTGACCAAACTGCGGGAGGCAGTGGAAGACAGGAGTGCCTGGCGTGCTCTGGTCCATGGGGTCACGAAGAGTCGGACACGACTAAACGACTAAACAACAACAGTATTTAAGGGGAGGAGATTCCAACAGATAGGTGCTAAAGGCCTGATTCCTATATTGTGTGGAACATGAGGCCGTTACCTGCAGAGTGCAGTGACTGAATGGGTATATAGGGGTGAAACGGTCTTTGAGGTGTCCTGGTCCGAAGCTGTATAGGCCTTTATACACCAAGACCAGCATCTTGAACCTAGCCATGTAGATAATAGGTAAATGACTTTAGAGAAATGCTCTACCACAAGTCCAGAGAGATGTGCCATAGCCCCAGTGCTCCATGCTCTAGTCTCGTCCAGATTAGACTACTGTAATGCACTGTATGTGGGGCTACCTTTAAAGCTAGGTTGGAAACTTCAGCTGGTCCAGAGTACATCTGCCAGAGCCCTGTTGTATCGGCTCCAATGGTTTCTGGTTCGTATCTACAGCCAGTTTAGAGTAACATTTAAGGCCCTAAACATTGGGTTCAAGCTGTTTCTTGGACTTGCTGCATGTGTACCATCCTGTTTGCATGCTGAGATCTGCACTGGGACCCCCTCCTAGTGTGTCCATCCCCTAGGCCAGTGAGGCTGGTGGCCGCAAGGAAGAGGGCCTTTTCCGAGGTGGCCCCATGGCTTAAGAACTTCCTTGTATCAGACCTGCAACTAGCTTTCATTTTTCAGGGATTCTGAAAAGCTTAAAGACCTGTACTGTATTTTCCAACAGGCCTTCAATGAATCATGGTTAATTGTTTGTAATCTTTTTTTGTTTGTAGGTAATAATAATTGATTGTGGCTATTTTCTAATTATGTTTTATTGGCTTTTCTGATTTTCTGAGGTAATTGGGTGCTTTCTTTTTATCTTTTGCTGTGTCACTTTTTCCTTCATGTTGTTTATTACAATTTTAAACCATTTTGGAAGGGCATTCTCCAGAAAAGCATCCTAGGAATACCTTAAAATAAATAAATAGCAATTATACATCTTCTGATTGAGGAGCCTTCTATGTTTTTGAGGAATCCAATTTCAAAACCACTACTTTAGGGACATAAAAGGAGAATTAAATGATACTTTGTTAATCTGTAATAGATGAATGCACATCCATAGGCTTTCTCACTCCTTTTTTGTGATCTTGTTATAAGAGATTATTCTCATTATTCTCAGTTTTCCTATCACCGTGGATGTGGCTATGGCTTGTCTGCTTAGTAAATTGTAGAATGATGTTAACAAAAGAACTCAGTGCAAGATGGGATGAGCATAATATTCTTCATATTGAAGAAACCATAATACATTTATGCTGGTGGGGCTCATTAGTAAAGTTATTTAGCACAATGGTTAATCCAGCCCTGCTCACTGTAGTTGGTAATCCTTCATCGCTGCAGCAGTCATTGTTTCAGATAAACGTTTATCAGGATTCTTTCACTGATCTAAGCAGAAGATTATTACATACAAACAGAATAACTAGCCTGCATTTTGAAACTGAAATGATGTGTGCATATTAAGGTTTACTGTACATATTTTTCAAGAAATGTAGCAAAAAATAGAGACACAAGTCATTTTAAAGAAAACCCTTATTAAATTCAGGAGTACAATTGCTTGAAAGTGCTACCTACACAGTTTTGTCTAATGTTGCCTACTTTTGTTGATGTCTGTGTTTGTGAAGTCCAGTTTTTTAAAAAAACCATTAAAATGTGGCTGTGTTTATTTTAAAGGTTGGAAGGCCCATGGCCAAGCTCCCTGCTTGCAGCCTCACGTCTCAGGGTTCAGCATGTCAAGATAATTCACTGTTGAGAGGGGATAAACAGAACAATGAACTTCACACTCCTTTTATGAACAGGAGTGAGCAAAAGGTAAAAAAGAAAAAAGGTTGTATTTGTATACAGTTTTTTGCAAAAAAAGTAACAGGGCTTGATATTTTAGCAAAGTAGTATTTTCAGATGAGTTGTGTTTCAGCTAGGTTCTTAAAACATAGGGTGAGATCCTACTGAGGAGTACTCAGACCCATTGAAATGAATGGTTACTTAAATCTATCTATTTCAGCAGGTCTGCTTTGAGGATTAGATGTTAGATTGCAGAGATATTTGGTGTGCATGGAAGGAGATCCAAGTGCAGATGTTATAAATTATTAGGATTAGGGCAAAACTTAATTATACTTCTTTTCCAAGTCTTCTCCCTGCAAGAACTTAATACATGAATTGTTCTCTGAGAACCCAGATTTGTATCTGCTTTATAAGGTATTATCATTGACATTAAAGTAACACTGAGGTCTTCAACAAATCTTTTTAGATGGTGCTTTATGATGTTATTTTTTATTTCACCGTATATGCCATATTTCTCCAGTTTGTGGCTCACCCTTCATCTTTTATTTCCTCCTATTGGATGAAATCCAATGGTATCTGTAGTGTACAAGTAGAATGGATTTCTGTACTGCAATGGGAATTCCCTTCTTCCTGCATTCTTCCTCTGGAACAGATTTGTATGGGTGCAGGGAGGAGACAGCAATTTTTGTTGCATGAGGGGAAGTTGGAATACATGATGTTGAACTTTGATGATTAAGTTTAAACTTATTTTATATAAATCTTTCCCTTTGGGATGAAATAATGGTCTTTATAAACTGTTAACACATGCTTGTGATAATAGTTATTTGTGATGCAGTCATGATTACATTTATATAGCTTTGAAATCTTAGTTTACAATACTAGTTGAAATAATTTTTTTGGGTGTAAAACGTTTCTATTTATACGTGACAAATGTTTATATATAAATGAATATAAACTACTGTTTGTGTAACTTAAAAATACTATTTACAAGTCCTAATAGTATATTCAACCATAGTATTTTTTATTTCTTCTTAGAAACTGCAAGAGGAAAATCTAAGATTAAAGTATGAATTAGAAGATTTAAGGTACTGAAAGAAATTGATAACAAAGCCCTAGATTTATGAAAACAGCTTTTGTTTTATCTGTGAGGTCATGTATTGAAAGCTAAGGATGACAAAATTATGGCAGAGGATACTGAGAAATTTATAGAAGGAAAATTAGTTATTCAGTTCTTGTGTGAGCCCATAATGTTAGAAATCGGTTTGAATCTCCCTGATCTATGATTTATATAGCTGCTCATTTCTTTGCCAGCATGTATTTGAGGTCAAAAGTACTTAGTATTTGTGTATTCAGAGTTGCTTCCCGCATGGAGGTGGTGAGAAATGAACGGATACTTCAGAAACATTTAAGGCTTTTCAAGGCAATAAGTTATTTGTAGTACAATAAAACAGATAGAAGGCAATTTTCAGAAAAATTACAGGGTTTTGGAATAATTGGCTAAAAGCAGGAGACAAAAAGAAATCTCTTTTCTGCATTTAACATCATTTCCAGTTGTTCCAATAAATTGTACTTATTAAATATCAATGTAGCATTATGTGTTTGTTCGACATTCTTTACAAGGAAATACATTTTATTTCTTAGAAGCCAATATGAGCAGCTCATAAAGGAAGGGAAGAACGAATGCTTTGAGGAAAGACGTGTTAATTTTCTGAAGGCTCAAGTACTACAGCTAGAAAGGCAGGTAAAGTGGTATACAAAATTCACCTCAGTACTTTTTGAAAGTTATCAGCATATATATGAGACTGTGAAAAGGGCTTTCCCCCCCTTCAAAAATAGGTGTTCAGATTTCCTGGAGCTGTGTGTGTGTGGGGGGGGGGTTCATGTTCTTTTTCCTAACCTACCAACATACGTTGATAATTTGATTGAGGGCTTGGTTGGTAGTCGGACGAGAGGGGGAGTAGTTGAGAGTTTCTTAACTTTTTGTAAAATCCACCTTGTTAAAATGTATATTAGAAAGTAAGTGTAAAGCTCTAATTGAGGGGAGTGCACATTTTAAAGGGGTATTTGGGTCAAATGCACGAACTTAAAAGGTTTGCATGCAGTGCGGGCGTGAGATTAAAAGGAGGGTATGTAAACAGGACCCACCACTAAGGAAGTTCAAGTGGAGTTGCATAGGAATTGATTAAAGAAGGCAGAGATGAATGTGCCTGCATAGCAATTCTGTTCCAATATTGACAATTTTAGGGGAAAATCCCCCGTATTTGAGGATACCCATCTTTGGGTCCTTGTCCACATGGTTTCCCTCTGCTAGGGGTGTGCTGTAATCTGGGCGATTATCGTTTTGCATGGAATATTTCATTAGTTCACTTGATTTGTTTCTACTGAAGCTAGACCCAGACATTATGGAGATTTCAGCCTGAAATAGATACCGGGTGCATATATAGAAGGTTCAGTATGTAGAATTGGGCAAAGTAGACCAGAAGGTTATATGAAGCATTGAACACAAAAAGTCGAACCCAAAGAAACCAAGTGAAAGACACATAAATCACCAAGGGCAAAAACAGAGCGCAGGCACACAGTTGCAGATAGTCCTCCACTCTCCCACTGTACAGTCAACACACACCTTCCATTTAAACATCATTTTTCTTTTGCCAGATGTCACCATAATGTAACTTCATTTTTTTTAAAGTAAGATTTTAACAAAGAAGAAAGAGAAACTGAGGTGATTTTAGGAATAATTTTGTGTATGACTTCTTCCACAGGTGCTGCTGCTTACAGAAGGATTAAGTTCTCGAGCTGCTCTTATGTTGCAGTCAAACAATTCTTTAGAAGCACTTACTGACAAGCTTAGGTAAGCAGTAGAGAGACATTTGATATTGTGAATGAAATTGATCCAGAAGGAGATAACCTGAATAAAATGGTGACCAGCATCTGTGTTGTGTTGAGGATTAGAGGATTATGGGGTCCTGTTTATATATATATATATAAAGTAAACTTACATATCATTCTTGAAAGCTGCCAAAAATACTCAGAGAAATTGTATCTCTTACTGCACAGATCCTTAAACTTGTGTCAAAAGTGACCCACAGAATTGAGGTACATGGTCACCGTTCCTTCAGTGTTTTGATGACAATTGAGTCCTTATCCTGCCCTCCTGCCCCAGTTTCCCTTTTGCCTTTCTTCATATTTTCCCCCTTTGCTAAAAGTCTGGGAATGAATGGGGCTTACTGAGGGAAAAATGGGGCTGGGAGGTCCGGTCCACTAAGTGGTCAGCATGCAAAATAAGGAGTAGGGTGTGGGGATGAATGGAGAAAACAATGATCTATGAATAAGAACTTAAATGCGGGTTGTCAAGTTTCATTACTGCAAATCCTAAAATGATATGTAGTAAAAACCTTTTGTAATAAATGGGACAATTTATTCAGTTTTGCTTGTTCTTTGGATGGCTGAGAGGCTTGCCATTTAAGCACAACTTACGTATTTGATTTCTGTGAGCATTATCTGACAAAGGTATGAGTGAAAGGAGAACAATGCACACAATGGGAATTATTTGAAGCTTCTACTCTATTTTTTATATTTTTGAATATAGTCTGAGAGTAAACCTTTGGCTGCAGGAAATTCCAGATCCTGAGCCCACTTGCTGAGAAGGCTCTGTCTTGTGCCCTCATTCACCTACGTTTTAAAATAAAGGGGGTGCAGAGCAGGGCTTTGATGGACATGAGCAGGCAGGTTCATATTGGCAAAGGTGGTCCTTAAGTTAACAAGATCCCTAGCTTTTTAGGGCTGTTTCCCTACGCTGCATTTAAAAATTAATTGGAGAGGGGAGAGAAAAGAAGAAAATGAGTTTTAGGTGTGTTGCAGGGTGTTGTGTTTAAAAATAAATAACTGGTGAATAATTTCTGAAATGCATCTTTCTGAAATGCAGAAAGCGAGGATTGGGATGCCAAGGACTGTATTTTCGTGGTGCACTGTAGTTTTTTAAATCTCCTATTGCTCCCTTAAAAGCTGCACTTGAGGTTTAGGGGGTGGGAATCCTCCAGATTAATTTACTATGCAGTAAATTATTGCATTTCTTGTGTTGGTATTTGTGTGTGTGAGATGGGGGGAACGCAGTCCATTGGTGGTGGTAAATTGCTGCCTCTCCTAGTTGTGTGTAGAAGTACTGCCCACATCTCTTTGCATCTTGGCCAAGGGAACTATTCTTCAAGATACTGGGGTATTTTTATTTCCGATTAGTATAGGTATGCTAGCATATAGTGGTAAAATATGCTTGGCACTAAAGGAAAATACATTTCTAAACTATTGCAAAGGCTCAAGGAGATAACTTAAATAGCAGTGAGGTATGTTTTGAAAAGGGACGCGGGTGGCGCTGTGGGTTAAACCACAGAGCCTGGGACTTGCTGATCACAAGGTCGGCGGTTCAAATCCCCGCGACAGGGTGAGCTCCCGTTGCTTGGTCCCTGCTCCTGCCAACCTAGCAGTTTGAAAGCACGTCAAAGTGCAAGTAGATAAATAGGTACCGCTCCGGTGGGAAGGTAAACGGCATTTCCGTGCGCTGTTTTGGTTCTCCAGAAGTAGCTTAGTCATGCTGGCCACATGACCCAGAAGCTGTACGCCAGTGTGGTGTAGTGGTTAAGAGCGGTAGTCACGTAATCTGGGAAACCGGGTTCGCGTCTCCGCTCCTCCGCATGCAGCTGCTGGGTGACCTTGGGCCAGTCACACTTCTCTGAAGTCTCTCAGCCCCACTCACCTCACAGAGTGTTTGTTGTGGGGGAGGAAGGGAAAGGAGAATGTTAGCCGCTTTGAGACTCCTTAAAGGGAGTGAAAGGCGGGATATCAAATCCAAACTCTTCTTCTTCTTCTTCTCCCTCGGCCAATAAAGCGAGATGAGCGCCGCAACCCCAGAGTTGGCCATGACTGGACCTAATGGTCAGGGGTCCCTTTACCTTTATGTTTTGAAAGCATGCTTTCATAATTGGTATTCACTGGCTATATAAATATGCTCTTTGAATTCTTTGTTAGTGCCTATTTCACTTGCAAAATCAGCACTATTATAAAAAAGCATGCAAATAATGAATACAATCCGTGTTTTTCTTTACGGTATTAAAAATTGAAAAATGTGACTATAATAATGCATTGTACTTTACACAGTTTTTTTCTCAGCGCTGAAGGAACTGCAACTGAAGTAACCATTCCACGTCCAGAACTTCTTCAATTAATCGAGATATGTGAAGCAATGAGAGTAAAACTTCAAAGAAACCAGCAGGTAAGTTATGACAACATCAGGTTTATATTTGTATATTGTTAATGATTTTTTAAATGTGCGATTTCCTACCTTTCCCTCATCCAGCTAGAATTCCCCTTCCTCTCTTCCTCCCTGAAGCTCCCTGTTGCTCTGGAGGGTTGCCTCACCCTCTGGAGCAGATGAAGGGTGGTATAGTACTACTACTATTACTACTACTACTATTACTACTACTGATAATAATTAATCAAGAGTAAGCTGTAAAAACTCAAAGGCAGGCTGCCTTGTAACAGTGGAGGGAGGACATAGCCAATGTGGTTAGCAGCCACTGACAGCCTTACCCTCCGTAAATTTGTCTTTTACCATTTCAAGCTGCTTAAAAGGTTTTTATATTATTTTACATTAAGCAGTCTATAAATAAATATTCTGTTTCCTTTACCTTGCCTTTTTTGCCAAACTAAAACAGCTGAATGCTGAAATTTTTCTCTAGTTGCTTGATCATTTCAGTTGCCCTTCACTGCATTTCTGAGCATGTAGCCCATAATCCAGCATACCTATAGGGGATTATCTTGCATAGTGTCCTTGCAAGCAAGGAAATACAAAAAGAAATCTATTCATTTTGTAGTGTCCTCTTTGTGGGCTTCCCATAGGCATCTGTTTGGACATTGTGCCCAGACTACCAGACTATGGTTTGATCCAGAGGGCTGAAAATTAGTTGGCAAATAAATATTTTTGTTGGGTGGATTGGGATCAATCACTATCTCATCCTAGGCTACTATGGTTGTTTTGAGGATGAAATTGGATAGCTCCCATATACATAGCTCCAAGAAACACCGTAGGTGTGGAACCTGTGGCTCTCCAGGAATTGTTGGATCACAACTCCCATCAGCTCCAGCCAGCATGGCCTATGGTCAGGGATGATTGGAGCTGTAACCAATAAGAGTCACAAGTTCCCAGCCCCTGTCTTAAAGGAAGGGATAGAAATGTGGTAAAGAAAAGTGAAATAAAGAATACAGAAGGAAAAAAACCAGGAAATATTTTTAATATAAATCTTAATTAGATAGCCTTATGAAATGGTTTTGGAGAGAGCCCATTTTTGTTCCTTGCTTACATTGTGCTTTTTCCTGTTAAAAGTTTTATAGTTTATCATAGTACAACACATAAACTTTAGCCTTTCTAGCCTGACAAATTTTCATTTCTCTGCTGTCAATCAAGCAGGAACAACTGTTGTTGTTTTCAAAAAGAAAATCTAGATTTCTTTCAGGAAACCCAGCTCAGTTTACTCTTGTCCTATACTGGAAATCACTTTTTCATAGTCTGTGTCAAAGTAATTGAATTCTTCAAGAAGCAGCAGGAAATGCCTGGTGGTTCTTGTGTAGGTTAATTTGGTGTAATATCACTTCTCGGTGTATTAGAATCTCTCATATCTCAAATGCACCCCAAAAACTCAATTAGAAAAAGAAAATGGAGACTGTAGATGTTAGTGAGCCTATAGGAAAGGGTGAGAACTGAAATAAATTAAATTCTATAAAATCATTTTACAGAAGCCAGTCTTTCTTCAGAAGTATGGAATGGAAAATGATTAAGGTGATACACATTTTTAGCTTATGTATAATAGAGAGATACAGAGAACTCCAGCCTAATTAAGTGTAGACTAGGATAACTGTGCTTTGAATGTTAAATTTAGGTGCTTTTTTTTAAAATGTAGCTATACATAAAAGAAGAGGCTAGATTATGGACTAATTTGTATATAATTGTTCTTGTGATGTACATATATGTAGTTCCATGTGCTGAAAACAGAGAATCTTTATCTTGGTTATTAGACAGCTATTCAAACCCGAGCTCAGAGGAACGTCTGGTACAGATGTAACAGAATGTCAGCAACACAGGACGGGGGGTGGGGTGGGGGACGACTGGTGTACAGAATGCAGTATTAGGAGTGAAAGCCTGTGGCTGGGTAGGTCTGAACAAGCAGAGAGCTTCTGAAGACTTCTTTCCTCTCCTCTCTTGACCCAAGTGGTGAATGGAAAGGGGTGCAGTGACAGTGGCATAGGCACAGTTACAACCGGAGGTGGGCAGTCTTGAAGGTGGCAACTGGAACCTCATTTGGGTACTAGCTCCCAGGAAGGTTTGAAACTAGTTCCTATGAAAAATTAAGCAGGCAGTTTGTTCCTGTATTGTGGGCAGGTGTCTGGGTGGGGTGTTGTTTAAAAAAATCAATTGGATAAGCCCAAGCCCCTGGGCTGGCTGAAAGTGCATCTTTGGGTTTCACCTTCATCTCCCAGCTTTTCTGCAGTTTCCCCCAACCCTCATAACTAGCGCTTGGCAATATCCTTGCCTTTCTGGGGTACAGAAAACCTCTTGATTTTTGTTGCAGTGAGCTCTGGTTATCCTGCTTGTCACCCACAGCTGAACTTCTCTGAGGCCTGTTCATCCATAATGTATTTTTCTCCTTTATAGCAGAATTTTTTTACTGCCACTTTGCCTGAACTTTTAAATCAGGTATAATCATTTTCTACATGCTGTTATTATTCAGGCATTTTCATGACTGAAGTTCTTGTTTTTCATAAAATCAAAGAACAAAAAAGTCATCATGGACATCAGTGGACCTAGCGACAGTAGCAAATATGATTAGTAGGTAACAAATTATCCTAATGAGTTTTAAAGTAAATACCACTTTATTAAATGAGTCTACAAAGAAAAAGTACTACAAAAACACAGCATGCCATATTTCCTATCACATAATAGGGCTGATATCCAACATTAGCCATACTTAGAGTAAACCCATTGAGACCAATGGACTTATGATGTTAGTCTATTTATTTCATTTGATTTACAGAGAATATGACTCAATTGGAAATATTAGGTTTGGAAATACTCAAACCTACAATGGTGTGTTTGGGTGGGGGGAAAATTTTAATTAAAATAATAATGAAGTGATCAGAATTGTTAGTTACAAAAAGTACACTTTGCCATGAATTTAGGAAGTTGATCCAACTATCTTTTAAATCTTTTATTTTATTTTCTACAGTAATAGTATATCAGATATATTATTTTGTCTTTCTTTATCCCTTTGAAGCAGCATGGCTGTTGCCATGGTTACGGCTCTGAGTTGACAATGTGGTTGTCTTCAAGGTTTGAGTTTCACTTGCCCTGATGCATACTGGCTAGCATAATGACTGTCAGGCAGTCACATAGCAACTAATTCCAGTTCCGCAGGCAGAAGCAAAATAAAACACAATAGAAGCATATGTTCCACTTACATTGGCCAGGTAAACACAGCTTGAGAAACCAATGCTCCATATGCCTACCCACAGCAGCAATAGTTTTTTCCCCTTGGAATAAGCACTTGGGCAGTGGAATTTGGTGATTTTTATATTTAAGAAGCAATCCAATAGCTTTGGACTTGTTCAAGAACTTCTGACTATAAAGGGCCAGACCAGATGATACCTATTCCTGGATTTGTTCCGTGTTCTCATGAAGTTCCTGCCTTGCTTCTGATAACCCCAGACATCTACCCAAGGGTATAGCATTTGGTAGGACTTGTGTGCAGGCCTGTTTTATGCATTCAATACTCCTGATGCATTGGCCGATCTGTAGCGGGCCTGGGCCACAACCTTTTCTGGCTGCCATTGGAACTGGGCAATATATTGGTAAATTGTCTGAAAGCAGTATGACATTCAGGTTTGCGATACCGGTTTCAGACAATCTGAGCTGGAAATACATTGCACCAGCTCAAATTGCATGCAGATGGCAAAGGGGGTAAGCAGGCAGGCAGGCAGGCAGGCAGGCAGAAGGAGCCTGAGAAGAGAAGGTTCCAGGCGAGCACTGTCTCAGACTCCATCCTGCCTGCCTGCACCTTTTTAGGAAGCCCCATCCTGTTCTCCTGGCTCCTGTGAGCTGGAGAGACATCAGGGCTTGCTTAGCTAAGGTGGGGAGGAAGAAGCCGCCGAGATGCATTCCAGACATCATGATATATCAACGTATCGTGGTATTTAGCTGCTGATATATCACAATGTTGAAAACCAGGTATCGCCCAGCCCTAGCTGCCAATGGCTAGATGCTTTAATTCAACAAAGAAGCTGGACAGCTGATTTCAGATCCACAAAACCATGCCTCAATGTCAGGTCCATTTCAGAAAAAAAGATTACTATTGTGTTTTGAACAATGTGTTTGTCTTTTTAAAAAACCCAAAAATCAAAAATGGTTCAAGAAGCCATTGAGGCTTCATCCCCACTCTCTTGGTGTATATGGATAGCCTGGTACACATGAGTGACTCATTAATATGTATCTCATAGGAGGGGCCTGGCTTCTTATGAGAGCTGCTGTTGTACCATGTCCTACATTACAGTTGTTAATTCAAACCTGATTTGCTCCATATTGAGAAATGTACAGTTGCATATGGTACTCCTAATACAGTGGTACCTCGCAAGACGAATGCCTCGCAAGACGAAAAACACGCAAGACGAAAGAGTTTTCCGTTTTTTGAGTCGTTCCGCAAGACGAATTTCCCTATGGGCTTGCTTCGCAAGACGAAACGTCTTGCGAGTTCTTGCGAGTTTGTTTCCTTTTTCTTATAGCTGCTAAGCCGTTAATAGCCACTAATAGCCGCTAAGCCGCTAATAGCCATGCTTCACAAGACAAAAAAACCGCAAGACGAAGAGACTCGCAGGAACGGATTAATTTCGTCTTGCGAGGCACCACTGTATAGTCAGTGGGCAGCAGGTTAAATGAGGGGGGCAGGTGCAAGAATTAGAATGCTTAAATTGCCCTTGTAGCATCGTCATTAGTAAGTCTCTGTGATCTCAGGATTTGACTGCCCTTGTAATAAATATTCTCTTATTTTTGCAATAAAGGTTCTTGCATTGATTATTTTCATGAACTAGGGCAAGTATATATATATTGAGATTAACACAGTTTCCATTGGGAATTTTATCTACACTTTTGTTTTTGCTTTTATTAAGTTGCAGTATTGTGGCCACTTTGACCCAATTTTAAATTCTAAATCATTGCATTATTATTATGACCTTTTGGGGTTGCACATGTTACACCACAAAGAGCTTTATATTGCCATTACATCTTGTGCTTGTGTTGTTTTGCTTGGTATCTTGCTCTTTGGCATCCAACCAGGACCAACTGTGCATCTTCTTTGCCACAGTAAAACAGCCTACTCAAAGTCATGCACCCCAGCAAGGCACAGTGGAACCTACTTTAGCATCTAGGGCCAGCTGAAGGTGAAATCATAAATTAGCATATCCCATTTGTGATTGCACCTTCTGTTGGCAACAGATGCTGTGAAGTGTTAGGGTTCCATTTTTTATTGAAACATCTGAGACCCTAAGAGCTTTCACTGGGCATCCAAACCTGTTGTTTATTTAGTGAGAAACATAATATATTCCATGTTGTGATATCCTAAGTGAGTGAGCTGCAATAAGATATGCTCGTTAAGGCTGGAGGCACCAACTGTATCACTTGTAATCCTTGTGAGAATCATGAACTATAAGTTGATCCTAGCCTGTTTCAATAAACCACAGTTTACACTACTAACAGTTAAGCCGTCTCTTGGCTTTGGCCTTGTAGTTTATTTGGGGAGCCTTGCACAGTAAACATTTAAGAGCCTCTGAGCTACTCCAGACTTGAACAAGTTAAGGACTTCATGGAATAGCAACAGAATAATAAGCCACATGTTCCATGAACGCCTTTCTCCTTTATCAGTTCAGTATCCAAAGATTTCTTTTTGAATGGGGATAAGAAAAATAGGGATTTGTGACAACTGCTTCTTCTTCTTCTTTTACTATTTTCAGGGAAGTGCTACAGCTTAGTAGTAGAGCATATGTTTCACATGTAGAAGGTCCCATAGTCGATCCCTGGCATTTCCAACTAGTAGGGGAAGTGACTCCTGTCTGAAACATGGGGGAGTTGCCCAGTCAGCATAGACAATATTGAGCTAGCTAGATGGATGAATGATCTGATTCAGTATAAGGGAACTTCCTGTGTTCCTGTTACTGAGAACTTCTGCAACAATATGGCTAAGATATGGAGCTATGTGTTGGTAGTTCCTAGTTCCTATCTTGTTTATGCTATGAACTCACTACTAGATTTTAAAAATAGACATCTTTGGAATTTCTTGGCAAAAACTTCCTCAGATGCTAGACTGCATGTTATTAAGCTAAATCTTAAGTTCTGTAAGGGCATTTTACAAAGTTTGGTTGAAGTCTCTGTCCCCTGGGCTATCCCTCAACAGCTGGTCAGTCTAGGGTTTGTTAGGCTACTGTAATTCTTTTGGTGACAACCTTACACAAAAAGGGAATCCTATCCATAGGAATTCCACCTCTCCAGTGCTCTGTCAGAAGTTTAGAAATTGCCTAGATCTGATTATTGAAAGTAACAGACAAATGAGAAAGTACTTTGATTTCTTGAAGGTAAGAACTATTTATTAAAATGTACATTTTTGTAAATTGAGATGAACTAAACTTTGGGAGGGTTTAGCTATGAAACACAAACTTAATCGATGTGACTGTTTAAAAAAATATTTCCTACCGTCCCTCTTTTTCAGATTTCTGATCTGTCAAAACTTGCATTGCCTTGGACTATGGGAGGGAACCTTGTTACACAGCCAATTACCCTTTTGGACGTCTGCTATGGCAAAATAGAAAATTTAAATCTTAGATATGTGGTAAGGACTTAATGAATTGCAATACAAGGAAGAATGCTTCATTTCTTCCCTGACTTTTACTTTGACTGTCTTTTTTTATTCCTTAAAATATTAAAATTAATTAGCATGAGTATGAATCATTTGCCCCTCTTGCTTTCAGACTGGTTAATGACTAAAATCCCATGTGATTAAAAGTATACTTGAGGGGATATTGATTTCCATCAAGGGATGCTCAATTAAAGGCAGAGCTATTTGCCTTTACAGAATAACATTTTGACTAGAACCCCAAAAAAGTGACTTATGCAAGTATAACTCTTTTTTTACATTATTACTGCACAAGACATATCTATGTGCAAAAGAATATACAAAAAGATAACCTGCTTTTAGATATCCCAGTCAGAACTTTGTTATGATGCCAGCATGAATATGCAGGATACCACATGACATGAGGATGGTAAGTTAGGCATCTTGTTCAAGAGCATTTCTCAGCGTAGCTCTGGGGCTGCAAGTGCGATGATAAACTTCTATACTGGCTTGGCACCAAATCAATGTCTGTATATTGACAGTCTTTTGTTTTCTGAATTATTGCCACAGTGTTGCCTGATAAGATTTTTGTGTGCTCTTGTATACAATGGGATGTTAAGTATGATGTGTTGGATTCAACCATATTTGCCATGCCATATTTCATCAGCTACCACTGAGCAATGGTTTCATATAGGAACACTACCACCACTGGCTGAGGACAAAGACATGCTTGGCAAAAGTATAAATAAAGAACTGGTGCAAGTCAAATCAGAAGATGAGAAAATATTAAGAGACACAAAGTGACTCTTTTCTGCATCCCTCTTATTCTCCGCAGTGAAGACATTCACAATTTTTGTATCTCTATACAGTGGTACCTCGGGTTACATATGCTTCAGGTTACATACGTTTCAGGTTACAGACTCCGCTAACCCAGAAATAGTACCTCTGGTTAAGAACTTTGCTTCAGGATGAGAACAGAAATCGTGCTCCGGTGGCCGGGTGGCAGCAGGAGGCCCCATTATCTGAAGTGGTGCTTCAGGTTAAGAACCGTTTCAGGTTAAAAATGGACCTCCGGAATGAATTAAGTACTTAACCCGAGGTACCACTGTACATTTTATGTCTAAATTTAAACAGATTTTGGAAATGTATCTCTAGGTTGTGAATACTGTTTAATAGCAAAATAAGAAAAACCTGATGGATGAGGTAGAAGCCTCCATTTTAATATGGCATGGGCTTGTTTGGAGGCAACACTAAACCATAATTTCATGTTTTGCAGATGTGTTTGCTTGAGTCTCAGGCTTTTCCACACTCCCTCCTGGGTGACCATGTGAAGGTTTCAAGCCTCTGCTTCCTGTTTAACATCAACTATGGTTTAATGAAACACTGGAATCATGAACTATCATTTCATCCTGGCCTGTTATAAGTAAACTGTAGTTTATACTAACAAGAGTTTATTCTCTATGGGCATAATGATAAATCACAGGAAGTGGATGCTTCCAATCTCCACTCTGTGGCTGTGCCAGAGGGGGAGAGGGAAGGGTGGAATATGCAAACTTGACATTATAAATGAACTGGGCCAAATATAAGATGTTTCGGGGATCTGGTTTAACTTCATGATTCAGAGCAGGAATACATATTTGTGAACAGGAGAAGCAAAAATTTATTCAAATTTGACAGAAAGCTCTGCTTTTCATGAGCTTGTTTTTTTTGGTGTGAACCGTCCAGATAATACCAGGCATTCTAAGTTCTAGGGATGCAAGGGTGGAAATAAAAGTATATATGATGGCTGACATGTAAAAGAAGAAAAGGGCATTTCTAACCTCTGTTGCGTGTCAAGGGTGTGACCTTCTGAATCTGGACTGAAACAAATTGGCAATGACAGCTCCTGATTTTCACTGATCTCACTTGAAAAACATTGCAAATTGTATCTCGGCAGAAGTGGCTCTCGTGATGAATTATTCATGAAGCTAACTTCATCACATAGAACACCTGCCGAGAAGCGCTTGCGTTGCATATTAACATACATGTATTAAGCTTTGCAATTAAAGCCCCGGTATCAGAAGCCCGTTTGCTATGACAGTTGTTATAATGCGCCATGCTAAAGGCAATGACAAATACGGCTTTACCTTCTTGGAGCATTTCATAATTTTAATTGGTTCTGGGGAAAGGTCACCTTTCAGCAACACAAAGGGAGCTGCTTTCAGTCTTTTTCCAAAGCATATCAATAATTCTCACACTTCCCCTTTCATTTTAGTCTCCGTGTCCTGCAAATCTGGCTGGTGCATGGTACTTGCTTAAGTAGAACTCTGAAGATAATGTGCAGTCTTTAGACCAACAGTAGAAACTCAGTAATAATGAACACATGTACTTGAATTTAAATCCTTTTAATTTAAATGGAACTTGTTTCCATGTAAATACAGTGGTACCTCAGGTTACATACGCTTCAGGTTATATACGCTTCAGGTTACAGACTCCGCTAACCCAGAAATTGTGCTTCAGGTTAAGAACTTTGCTTCAGGGGACTTCCGGGGTTGACGCGATCTGGGAATGGCGGATTCCCTCCGAGCTCCGGAGGGAATCGGCTCAGCAGGGGACGGGTCTTGCCGTGCCGGCGACACGGGGACCCTTAAAACCGCAGGCGCGGTGCCTGCGGACTGAAGACTCGGCGGGTGCCTTAAGCGCCCCCCCTGATTCGCGAAGAGCCTTTTTAAAGGCTGCGGAGGGGATACGGGGGGTGGCGCGGCACTGAGAGTCCATCGCTACCTCTGCTGAGCGAAGCCGCGAGCCATGACCGGAGAGCGCTGACTTCCTTCCTTGAAATTCGGCTGAAAAAACAACCCGTGAGTAATTTGGACTTGGCTTTTAAGAAATTTATCCACTGAATTTGAGACGATCGGGGGATGTGCTAAAAGGAAGTCCGCACCCCCTACCTTGCAGACGATCTAGAGCAACGAAAAAAGAACTAAGCTGGAGTGCCTACCCTGTAAAGGGTGAGTTTTAAAAAAGACAGTGACTTCCAAGATTTGGAAATTTTGAGCAGGAGAGAGGAGTGTTGGATGTTTTATGCTCTGTTGTAAACAACCCCCCCTCCCGGGCCCGGGAGCGTCCTGCTTTGGAGCTGGTTTAAGAAGTGCAGAGTTTGACAGCTGTCAAAGCTGTCAAACGGACTGTTAATAGTGGAAAATTGCTACCTAAGTTACCTCTGGATTAAAAAGAGTTACAATTGATCTAAAATTGTTGGAAATAAAGAAACAATAACAAGACAGAGGACTGTTGGGGAAAAGAATACTAAGTAACCAGATTCCCTCTAGAGGGAATTCTGTGGAACTACAATGGCTGTGGATGGAAAGATACTGGGAGAAATCGAAAGGATGTTTTATTTGGTTGGAATCTTACAAGAGCAGACTACGGCTATGAGTGAACAATTGATGACCTTGACTTCTGAAACAAGTAGTCCTGCTGAATGTAACGAGGACCTCAATGAGAAAGAATCCACAGCTGAACCAGAAATGATAATAAAAGAAGAGGAGAAGACAAAACAAGAAAGAGAAGAAGTGATGTGGGAAAATACTGAGCAGAAGCTGACGCCTGTGGAATACAAACAAGGAGATTATTGGAGTAAATCTACTATAAATCCACGAAAGATGCAGAAGACGAAAGTGGAGGCCCTGGGAGTCTATGAAATTAAGGAATTTAAAATAAAGAAATATAATCGGGGCCTCCACATAGACTCTGACTTTGATTACCTTCAAGATTCATGCCTTGTGGAAACTCTTCAGCAGCTGTTTGCAAATATGGGAAGAGACTTTGGATTGATGGTGAAAGAACTCTTTCGAGATGTGACGACTGGCATAAAGGATTACCAACAAGACCGGCGGAGAGGGACTGAAAGAGACTGGAGGGCCTCGGACGTGAGGAACCCGGGCTAATAACTGTTATTTTGGACATGCTTTGGGAAGGGACGCAAACCGGGGATGGGAGGGAGGGAAAAATTAAGTTCTAACAACACTCATGATTATGGGATTTGGTTAAAAAGATCATTATTCAAGACAAAATGGGAAATCGATGGAAGGGAATTGAGGTCCAACTTAGAAAAAATTAATTTTGTTTGCTTTTATAAAAGGACTAATATTAAGACAGGGAAATGCCAATTTGCTGACATAAATTTGGAAATGGGGATGCAAGAGAGGGGGTAGGGGGAAGTCAATGACCAGGGTTAGGAAATAACATTTTCGGGAAAGTATATATGTTTGTTGTTGTTTTCTTTTTTTTTTCTTTGTTTATGTGTTTACTTGTTTTTTGTGTTTTTGTTTTTGTCTATATAAAATGTGAAAACCCAATAATTTTTTTTTTTTTTTTAAAAAGAACTTTGCTTCAGGATGAGAACAGAAATCGTGCTCCGGCGGCGCGGCGGCAGCAGGAGGCCCCATTAGCTAAAGTAGTGCTTCAGGTTAAGAACAGTTTCAGGTTAAGAACGGACCTCTGGATCGAATTAAGTACTTAACCCAAGGTACCAATGTATTAGGCTATTTTGGTGCATGCTGGAGTTACAGTCAAGAAGCATATTCAGTTCTTCATTGTGGTCTCTGTGTAGCCCCTCATATGTAGTTCCATGTTTGCACATAATGGAATGAAACCTTCTCCAGCTCTCAGAAGGACAGAAGGCAGCAAATGTTCTTAAAGAGGGAAAATATTTCTCTAGCCTGAGTAATTTATTTTCCATGTACAGTCATGCCTATTTTTCACAATAAATATTACACACACTTCCCTTTTCTTGAGATAACGTGCTAACAAGCAAAAGGCAAATTCATGCAGGCACTTGTGTAAAAAATAAAACTTGCTTAATTTCTCTAATGAAGGCTGCAGTGAGAATTGGCTATTGGAAACATTTGGCATGAAAGAGCAGCTTTTAACATGGAAACTCTTAGATCTTTGTTTGAAATCATATAGTGAGAAACTTCAAAAAAGAAGCCTTCAACTAGAGTGAAATACGCTCAGATAGGTGAGCCAACACTAGATGTTATTTAGAAGCTCTTGAAAAACCTTTTGTGATGCTAATGAAAGCTGATTTTATTGGGTAACCTTTCCTCCTTGTTCTTTGTAGATCAAGTGCGGTTCTGCTTATTATGCTCCATTGTTGCTTTTTTCTATCAGTTGAAGGTCAAATCTATTTGCTCATCCTTCTCCACTTAACCAGAGCTGGAACCCTGCGAATGGAGACATACGAAGTTAGAACTATTTGGGAAGGACTTTGTGCTTTATTACTATTTTATTAACAATGTTGAATGAAGGAACTAGAATAAAATGCAGAGACTTCAGCATCCTTTCCAACTCTACAATTCTGTGACGTAAGTGTTTCAGAGGACAGTGAGATAATTTCTAACATTGCCTAGGTTTCTAGAAAGTACAGCCCCTCATGCTTAGGGTGAGTCGCAACAATAAAAAAACACAAAGATATTATTTAAAATATAAACTTCTAGATTATCCTGATTCTAACTGGAAATGATTAAATTGGGGTGGTTGCTGTGGTGTCCACCTTCTAGAAGTTGTAGCATTCCAGCTCTCATCTGCCCCATCCATCCTGCTAAAGGTAAGGGATGATGGGAGTTGTAGTCCCAACAGCATATTGAGGACACAACCTTGGTTACCCTTGGCTTAAACAAACATGTTTGTGATTTGAGGACCCAATCTCCCCGCTTGGGGAATGAAGACACGTGGACACAGCATATTAGGTTAATGGGCAAGAAAAGGCCACAACTTTATTGATTACAGCATGTGAGAAGGTATTGGCTTAGGCATTGGACCACGAGAAATTTTACTCCACCCACTCGGAGAGGGGTGAGTCTGCTGAGGGGTTAACCACGAGTAGGGAGAGCCTGTTGATGCAAATACAACTATAAGCTCTCCCCTGATGTCACCGAGGGTCATGCCATGGCCCCCCACCACACAGGGCATCGGACAGGATCCACAACTGCCGGATTCCTTTAACGGAATACCCATAAGTGAAGGGGTAGGCGATGGCCACACCTTGCCCTTCCATACACCAACAACACATTCCAGTGCCTAACTGCCAAATACCAAAAAAGTTGTGACGATTGCGACGAGGTAGGCGAAAAGAATATTGAGGACACAACCTTGGTTACCCTTGGCTTAAACAAACATGTTTCACACTGCTTTTGCAGAATGCCTTGGTTCATTTTCTTTATTCAACTACTCAATCATGCACTTTGTCAGAGAGCCTGGAGATGGCTTCCAGGTGCTATTTCAACCGCAAAACATAACTTTAGCTGTAGCAATGCATAACATACCATCAGACCATCATCTGTTTTTGACTTTGATGGACCTCAGGGAGGAATGGAATGTATGCACACATGTACATTTCGGAATTGAAGATCAGTCAGCGAACCTCCCCCCCTTTTTTTTTGGTAGTGAGAATTTTTTCTTTGTAGGCTTCTCATTCTAACTTGCTGAGCCTAGCAATTGAATCATAGAAGTGTAGAGTTGGAAGGGATTCCAAGGGTCATTTAGTCCAATGCCCTGCAATGCAAGGATCTGTTCCCCAACATGGGGCTCAAACCCACGACCTTGAGATCAAGAGTCTCATGCTGTACTGACTGAGGAGAACAGGGGAGGAGGCAGCCTCTTAGCAGCCATATATCTCAACCTCTAGACTGTAAAGCCAGGTGCACTCAGACATGAACATACTGAAATCAGTAATATAGTGAGAACTTGGCTTCAGCCTCCAAGCATCAATAAATACATCAGGTGTTTGCTTAATACTTATGTTCTTACTTGAAACTACAAGGGCAGCTTGACGTATCTGGATAGGTATGGTTGCAAGGTTTTTAGCTGAGGCAATTAGAATAAGATCCACTATTTGGCTATTGATTCAAAATCTAAAATGTATTTTAGATAATTGACTTTTTATTTGTGTATATCGTATTGTTGTTTTATTGCTATGGCCCGATGGCTGACGCAAATAAAGGTTTCACTGTTCATTTGGTATGCACAATCCCGACTAGAGAAAGAAAAGCATTCACTGAAAACCATAGAGAATGGAAGGACACCATGAAAAATATGATCATATCAAGAATATTTATGAAAATCAAGGATACTTGAGCAAAATAATAATAGAAGTGTCAGATACTTAGTCTTCAAATTAGTGTAAAGCTTATATATACTGTAATGCTTTCAAAAATACTAATAGTGTTTTTTAAAATACAGAAATATAGTACAAAGTACTCTTTTCCATTACAGGTTGCAAAGTCTGGAACAATCTTTCCCTGTTGAGGTGTTTTACAGAAGTTACTAAATAACTGAGTGCTCTTTAAATGGGACACTGTTGGTTGTCAAGTACTTGGAATTTTAAAAGCATTAGAGAACAGAAAAAAACCTAAATTCAGATATCAGATTGTGATGTTCAAGCTGTGTACTGGAAAACCTCAAAGTTCCTTAGAAGGCTTATCAGGGGTTCCTTAGTGAGGTTCCTTAGTGAGGTCTTTAATGACAGATAAGCTTCCATACTAGACAGCTTGCTTATCACTGTAATCATCCACTGGGTAGTGTGGGATGTGCTCTAGAATGCATGCTTAGTTTGCACCCAGTGACAATGACCTGGTCAGTGTTACACATGCACTGACCGCACACCCTAAGTAAGCTACAGGATCCTATGCAACACACACAGGTTCCTCTGTTAGCTATTGTGTTGACGATCAGCTGTTGTGACTCATTAGCTGTCCAGAAGTGAACAGAGAGTCTTTGCCTACAGTTCAAGTTTTGACTCTGCATCTAAAACTGAGCCTTCCTCACATCTCTGACGCTTTCCCATCAGCACACACTCCTTTTTGCTTCTATTTCTTCTCAGATCTGGGTAGCAGTTGCCAGGAGAGAAGGACTGAGGGCAGACAAAAGCTAGCTTTCATCCTGCCTTCATATCTTCTGGAAAGAGCTGAGATAAAATGAGGTTTACAGTTGTGTTCAGGAATTACTTCAATTTCAGTGGAGCCAATTTATGTATGACTTTACAGAACTTAAGCTTGAATTTGTATTTCTAAACTCAATTGGTACTTATATGCAGTTCAGAGATGATGTGTCAGAGGGTTACCAAACCTAGCATGTAATTTGTTCTCTCCCTGTGAGTTTCTGATGGTTGTTCTTCTGCTCAGGAGCGCCATGCAAAGAGATATGCTCACTCACTTCCAGAGGGATGGAAAATTATATATAGGCAACCTCAGGATGTTGTAAATGCTTTGTACTCTTATCTGCAAGGGACTAGAGTAACTGGGATGAGCTACTTTTTAATTCTGTAGAACCTGAGGTTTTTGCTGGTTTTCCTTTGGAAGCAAAACGACTATAACTACTTCCTTTCTGCTTGTAAGTGCATGCACGCACACACCTGTGTGCAAAGTATCCATGAATTAAAAACCTATTTTTCATTTGAAGTTGTTGCTTATATGAAGTTTAGAACAACATCAGCTGCGAAATGCATAATCATGTGTAACAGTTAGAAGCATCAGATAAGTGCTGAATGAAAATGAAGTATTCAAAGTTGTACATAAAAGATGAGAGAAACAGCTTATATTGTAGCATTCAAGATGCTGTGTGTATTATGAAGAAATTTGCATGAACACTTGCATCCAAATGTTTTTGTCTTGCAAATTCTTTTAAATATGTGAATATTCTCAGAATGTATACCAGTCTTATTTGGGTGTGTTATTTGGCAGTACAACTGCACATTCTTCTTTACATTTATACATTTGTGCATTTATGCATTTATACATTTTAATCTTTTTATGCTAATTGCTTCAAAATGAGTGCTTGATCTTAGCAATGACTTCTTAGTCTATACTAAATGAAAACATGCTGTTCAATAAATGGCAAACACAGCTGGCTAAAGGTTTAAACAGGAAAAGGACACAGGATTCTGTGGTAGGTAGAAGATAAACATTGGCTTGTTTATGGTTTTCTAATACTCTGTTTAGAAGTTTGATTCCCTCACCCTCTCCAAAAAATCCTTTTTACTACTCTAGCTCTGAGCTGTTCTTTTGGAAAAACAATCAGCCCTGTTTGGAGGGTAGCTTTGATCTCTGTTTTCTTATTTGTTTTAAGAAGCTAGAATTCTGGCAATTTGTTGTGTTTCATGCTTTGTCAGATCATGCCCCCTCAACACATGTTTTCCACAGATGGCTTGGAAGGGCGGGGGGAACGGCAGAGGAATGCCTGGGGTTTGACGTCCCCACTACAGTTCCCAAGTGATTGTTTTGGAAATGTCAGCCTACCCACTGTGGTGCCTTGCAGGTACCTAGTGAGGGCGTGTGGCCTTTCACCTGGCATGCTTAACTTGTTTTGATTTCCTCAATGTTTACCGTTCCTCGTCTTAACCTTTCTTGTTTTCGCAGAGCGCTCTTGAAGGAAAACTTAGCAAGCTGCGGAGACACCTGCTTGCCATGAGGCAAAATCTGGGTTTTGTTCTTGCCCCAGGACAGATGTCCTCTGAGGCAGCTCAGCACATCCTACCAACTGCTGTTTATGCTCGGCTGATAAATCATGCAACTCAGTGTCAGCAGTCTGTGGAGGAATGTTGCAATGATTTGCTCACTTTGACGCTTCTGGTACCTTCAGCACCTTGGGTGAGTGTTGTGCTTGGCAGGCTGGAGAGGGATTGTTTCAGAACAATTTTAAATGCTAGCCAAAATGCTACGTTCTCCTAGTTATGTATAATCAAGTTCTAGTCTGCCTCTGGCTCTTGTTCATACTTCATTCCTGTTTATTCGATGGAGGGGAAAAGTGTCGTCCCCTCCCCATTCTTTTCAGGCAGAAAATGAAATAAATTTGCTGGTATCTTGTAGTCATCATCAATTCATAATACTGCACGGGCATCTTTTGCAGATGTACCACTATGTACAGAACTATTTGATGACAAGCAAGTGTGTCCAAATATATTCTTCACTTAAACCTGTTCTTACTTGTGTACCCTGGGAGCCACTGCAGGATTATTCCTACTCACACCAGAGTCTCTCCAGAAAGTGGGACAACGAAGTGTGAGCTTCTCATAATTCCTCAGTGATGCAGGAAGGAGCTAGGCTCCATCAGATTCCATATTGGCAGTATGATGTGGAAAGAGGTCTCTCTCTCTCATATTTGATGTTGAACAAAGGATCCCTATCTGTAGAACTGGAGAACAGCCGCCAGTTAGAGAAGTCAATACCAAACAACCTACCATCAGTTAATGTTTTTTTTACTGAACACAGAAAGTTAAACCAGCATCAAAGAGAATAAGCTGGTGCTTCACCTTTCCCTACAGCTGCTGCTAAAGTTCACTTATATTTCCTGTATGATTCCAAATGGAGAGTCCTTCTGATGTAGTGGTGCCCATTTGTTTACTGTTGGAATGCTAAAGCAGGAAAATGAGAATGCACAGAAATGAAATTAATTTTTTGCCTCTGTCTTCACAGCAGAAGATTTAGGGCAGACCCCTGTACTAATGTCCTTAGAAAGGGTGTCTGAGGAACTGAGGCAAATAGTTGTGATAAGAGATGACGTTTTAGGCCTTATTGAAAAACTGAAAACTGACAAATCACTTCCACCTGAGAGTTCTTAAAGAACTCAGATGGCCAGAAATTTCTCATTTAACAATACAGTGGTACCTTGGGTTACAGACACTTCAGGTTACAGATACCTCAGGTTGCAGATTCTGCTAACCCTGAAGTAGTACCTCAGGTTAAGAACTTTGCTTCAGGATGAGAACAGAAATCGTGTGGCGGCGGAGTGAGGCCTCATTAGCCAAAGGTTAATAACAGTTTCAGGTTAAGAACGGACCTCCAGAACGAATTAAGTTCTTAACCCAAGGTACCACTGTATGTAACTTGTTCCTAAGATGAGCTGCCATAATGGAGAATTGGAAAATGGCCAATATAACACTATTTTTTTTTTTATTTTAAAAAAAGGGATCCAGAGGAGAACCAGGACATTTACAGGCTGCTTAGCTTAATGCCTCTTTTGGGTGAAAAAATGGTGGAAACAGTGGTTAAAGATATGATTATAAGGCATATAAAAGAAGAGAGCTCTGCTGAAACAGAGCCAGTGTGGTGTAGTGGTTAAGAGCGGTAGTCACGTAATCTGGGTAACCGGGTTCGCGTCTCCGCTCCTCCACATGCAGCTGCTGGGTGACCTTGGGCCAGTCACACTTCTTTGAAGTCTCTCAGCCCCACTCACCTCACAGAGTGTTTGTTGTGGGGGAGGAAGGGAAAGGAGATTGTTAGCCGCTTTGAGACTCCTGAAGGGGAGTGAAAGGCGGGATATCAAATCCAAACTCTTCTTCTTCTTCTTCTTCTTCTTCTTCTTCTTCTTCTTCTTCTTCTTCTACAAGGGTAGGTTTGACCTCAGCAATCTTTTAGAGTTCTTTCAGAGGCAACAAGCATGTTGATAGAGGAGATCCAGTTGACATTGCTTACAGAGACTTTCAAAAACTTTGTTAAAATTGGATCAGACCAACGGCCCATCTAGTTCATTGGTGGCACAGGTGCCAACCAGATGCCATCAGAAGCCCGCAAGTGAGACCTGAGTGCAGCAGCCCTCTTGTTACCAGAACCCACCTGATGATTTCCATTTCCAAGTTCCCCAAGCCCATGTGCTTGGATTTTTTCACTTGTTTTTCATTCTACTCCATTGACAGTGATTGGACTAGATCTTCTCAGGGATCCTCCTCCTTGCTGGGAATTCGACACCATTTTTAGGCTAAACATTTTGAGAAGATGAGGCACGGGTTGTGTCCTCTCAATGATATCTGTGTTGCTGAACATGTGGCAGCATATTCAAAACTTGCTGTAGGCGAGAATTCTGAATGAATATACAGGAAATTTTGAGCATTCTTGCCTCGATGCCTGCCTGCTGTGATTTATGGAAACATGGAAACCTTTCTTATCATTGTCAAATTATATTTTTTTAGAAAATGGTGTATGAATTGCAGAAAACTTCCTTAAAAAACAAAAATAAAACAACAACAGCAGCAACCACAACCACCTCCACCCTCTGGCAACACCTCTAGAACGGTTTTGCGCTTCTATCGAAGAGCAAACATTGGAATGGTCTCAACACTTCGAAAAACTCAAATGTACATCTAAACTGACAAAGTGCTTCCAACAGCTTCTTCCCTTGAAGGAATGGGATGCCACTGAAAGGAGTAGCTTGAGCAGGAAAAAAAAAAAGGAAATTTAATTGTTTCACCTTTTTATAGAGAGATTGATGGGAGGAGAAAGCCAATTGTGGCTCAGGAAAAGGGGATGATAGGGAACTTTCAAGCCTGAGAATTTTTCGGCAAGATTCTCTTTGGTCCTCAAGCCAGTTGAGACCAAATGAGCATATTGGTAAGCGATTTTCCTTTCCTCCACCAAGGCAATAGAGTGTGGCATTATATTAGATTATTATCTTTGGGCATTGTTTAAAGTGTGTTATAATGCAGTCTAATTAGCCATGTGATAATTGGGTGCCTAACAAATGAAGAAAACTAAAAAAAAAGGCTTTAATAATCTCATTTGAAATTAATTTCCCCCATTTATCCTTACTTTATCTTTATTGTGGCTGAGGCTTTATTAGCAACTTCATAGCTAAGCTACTATTATTTGCATTTTAAGTATAATTAAAGTCACACTGTTTCTGTTTTTAATTTGTTTTTTGATTGAATCTTAAATAATGAAGGCTGCAGTGTCGGAAGCCTTTACTTGAGAGTAAGCTCTCCATTTAATACAATTGGGCCCACTCCCAAGTAGCCATGGTTTGGATTGTATTACAGATCTAATATCTTCCTTTGAGGAAAGAACAGAAATGTCCCTTGCATGTTAAATAATCACAGCAAATTTGGATTGACAATGTAACCTACTTTATTGTTTGCAAACACTATGGAGGCCATATCCAGTAAGTTATAAGTAAGCAAATAAACAATAAATGGGAAGAGCAGTTACGGTCCTTTGTTCACACTTTAGAAACCATAAATTGTCTAATTCTGGAAGCTTGTAGCAGTAATCTGTATGCTCAAGACTCTAACACACCCATGGATCCAGAGTTAAATGTGTATAAGAAGACGGATGGAAGCCGAGTTCTTTGCCCCCTCCTCCCCAAGGACTACCCTCCCCAAATGCTCTACTGGGGTTAAGGGAGCCTATTGAATGGGGGTGGTTTGAGGGGGCCTTGAAACTAGCCTTTCATGAGTTGAAAGCTTTGGAAAGGAGGAGATGGGGAAGTATATGGGGGTGGTGTTTCTCTGTATGCAGTTACTTTTTTGGTATAAGATCAACTTTATATTTCGTTTTTGAATAACCTTAACATTATTTTGAAAAAAAGATGTTTATTATTCTTTCAGAAGCAAATAGCATAAAAAGCTTATATGATATATAAATCTTGCCTATCTTCTATATTATATATAATTTTTCTGGCGTTTATTCTGAGGTTGTATTTTGAATCAGCTGACCTAGCAAATAAAACGTATTAATGAATCATTAAGAGAGATGCAGGCCTAATTATCTCTAATTTGTTTTCTGAATGCAATATCCGCCTTATATGAGAACATGAGCACCTAACCTCCTCTAGAGAGCTGCGAACAGATATTTATGGTGTTAGTAAGCAAGGACATTTAGTGCCTTAGGTTAGTGAGATACTGGTAAGTGGGTGGCTATGATGAATTATTTAGTAGTCTCTTTATGGCTTCTTCTATGGAGATGGAGACAAAAGGGGTTTCCTGAAGTCTCATGAATAAGCGTGTACACCGGGGAGTGCAAGAATCAAAGGGAAAGGAATTAGCAGCTGACAGCTGATGCTTTTGGCCACTAGTTTGATGTGGAGATTTAGCAAAATTCCTTGAGTTCTGTTGGGTCTTCCAGGAAATTCACCAGTTTGGCTAAATTGTGCTATAAAATATCTTCGTTATGTAATTTATCTACGGAATCAAGCTGGCTAAGGAAAATTAACTCAACTGTTAATCAGAGTATATGAATTTTGTATTTTTATTGCTGGAATTTCTAGAAACATTTGCAGTACCTCCTCTGCCTGGGTGTATTAGATGTCGAGTCTTAAAGGTCACATGTGAGCAAGCAACAGAGAGATTGTAAATGACATTTGTGGATTGTGAGCAAAGAACTTTTACTCAGAGTAGACTCATTGAAATTAATGGACCTTAGGTACTTATGGGCTTTTAATTTCAACAGGTCTACTCTGAGTAAAACTTAGCTGACTACAGCCCGTATTATAAAAAAATTGTACATAACATACACATTTTAAAATCTAGCTTCCCAGTTCTCAAAGGTGACACGTGCAGTTTGTGAAACAAATAAACTCTTTTTTTCTTTTTTTGCCTTTCTAATATTTACTTTTTTTCAAATCTGAAAGCAGATTATGAATGTCAACGAACAAGCATTTATTTATACAGTGCAGCAGATCCCCAGAAAAAGACTCTTAACCCCTAACACTTTCTGCTGTATCACATCTCATTCTGTCTGCATCTTAGAAATTGTCAACCTGCCCAGTATTTGTTGCAGACCCCCCCCCCCGATGAATCTCTCATTCATTACAGAAATTCAAACGCACTAACATTCTAATGTCAAATCCTAGGCTCTGATTAGACAACTTTCAGCCTAGGTGGAAACTTTGGGCTCACATGCCTGGACGGTTAAGTACAGTTGAATTCAACAACGGGATGCGGCTCTCATCTCTGCTTTCAGGCAGAGGGAGCCAGCATTTGTCTACAGTTTTTCCAGGTCATGTGGCCAGCATGACTACAGCGCTTCTGGCGCAACAGAACACCTTGATGGAAGCCAGAGTGGATGGAAATGCAGTTTACCTTTGCGCCCTAACGGTACCTATTTATCTACTTGCGCTGGTATGCTTTCAAACTGCTAGGTTGGCAGGAGCTGGGGCAAAGCAATAGGAGCTCATCCTGTCATGTGGATTCAAACTGCTGACCTTACGATCAGCAAGCCCAAGAGGCTTGGTGGTTTAGACCAACACAACAGGTACTGCGGTGTGAAAGGAATGTTAGAAAACAGAACAGAAATGCTAGCACTATAATCAGGAAAACTATCACAATGTTCCCCATGTCTGAATGCACCCTGAGGATAACTGAATTGGGATCTGAAAGGATGCTTAAACCTGCGAAACAAGAAATGTTCTAGGATTCAATAAATGAAGGGCTCTTTTTACAACATGGATTTTGGAACAGCAAGAAGCAATGGCACTGTTGTTACCCAGATCTCTAGCAATTCTTCTGTTAATGCTTCCTGAAGAATTGCAGCCTCAACCTAATGAATAGAATTCCTATGTGCCAGCCAGTATTTCTGGACACCTCCAGAGGCAATTTTGCCTTAGATGATACATGAAAGAATTGTGTTTTCACTTTCAGGGAAGTAATATATCATGCGTATCTATCAAAAGCAGCATGAGCATTTTAACATGAGAACTGTACCGTAAAAGAATGTTCTATCAATCTCCCTCCCACCTGCAAGTTATTACTGGTCTTAGCATGGATGCCGTTTCCATGCAGTTTCCTCCTCCTTATTGGCCTCATGGGAGAATGTTGGTTTTAGTTTACTCTACAATCAGACATATATATGTTTTTTAAATCTATAGAATATATATATTAGGTTTTTCCAATAAAAACTAGGTTCAGATGGTGCAAACAGATTAGAATGTGTAATCTACTGCTACAAGCAATCCCGGGAGTCCAAAATAAGGAATATTTAAAATGGAAGTTTCCTGAAATATACATATTTAAATCCAGATCACTGGGTTGAAACAATTTCAATGGGAAAATGGTTATATTTGATGGATTTGTTTGATTATTCATAAAAGAGCCTTAAATATGATGGCTGATCCTCAATGTTGCCATGGTACTATTACCAATTACTATCAGTTGTATGCTAACCAAATAACCTGTTGTATTTGTTTTAAAACCACACAGTTGTAATGCACATATTCACACTGATTGCTGCGATCTGTTGTCAGATTAGTATTCCAGCTCATTTTGTTTGAGCATCAATTTAGGCATGATCAAGCTGTGCTAATACCAGTGCTACAAGCATATACCAATGCTACAACAACAAAAGAAACGGCATGGTACTATCTTAATTGCTTTTCATCTAGGTTAGAAGTGGTACCAATGAGATTATTTTTAACCAAATAAATGTCTTTCAATTGATTAAAATATTAATTTGTTTTTAGAATTTCACCATTTGACTTTCTGTGAAAAATTAGGCACAATCTAATAACCTTTTTAAAAAAGTGGCTAAAATAAATCCAGCAATCAGTTGATAATTTAAAAGACTGCAATATGTCCCAAAGCAATTGAAAACCCCCAAGCTCCATTGGTGAGTTGGTCTTGCAGGCCACTCAAAGTAGCAGATTCCATTGTTCCTGCTCTATTAAAGTACAACAGGAGTCCTAGATGAACGGTCAGGGTCAAATATTAGCAACATTAAATCTGAATTTGTAGAGGAAGCAGATCTCTAACTTCAAGTTCTCTATGTCTCTCACACTCTCATGGTTGGTGTGTGTGTGTGTGTGTGTGTGTGTGTGTGTTAGAGCAGGCTGTTACCACCTACATTATCAACTAGCAGAAGTGGTTGCTTGTCTGTGATGTCGATGCTACTTGCTTTGGTCTGTAGATGGCAGTAACTTGCCACCGTAATGGCTTGTACAGGCTTTTCTGTTTAACTGGTGATTTAAATGCTTTGACTGATAAAACATATAAATTAAACCAACTCATACGGCCAGTGTCTTCCAAGAGACAAGTGTACCGGACTTGGATACGGGAGGCCCAAATTCAAATTTCTGCTCAGCCCTGCTTGGCGACAAGTTGCAGGCTGTGATCTATCAGCTTCAGTTCTTTATCTTTTAAAAATAATGGCAACACTGACTTTCTTCAAAAGGGTTTTCTAAGATAAGATCTATTAAGCACTCTGAAGTTTTGTGGATGAGGAGCTCCTCTTAAGGGAAGATGGAGAAGCGGTGCGCTGAACCTCCCAGGTCACTGCTTTAAAAACCTGACTTTTCTATAGATAATTTTCAGCACTTCAACCAGCTACATTTCATGGTGTATCTATGTCAGAGCTTTCGACCACGTTTTATGTTCTGTTGAAGTGGAGTTTCACTGTTATCGTTTCACTTCTTATCTCATTCCTGCACTTTGTTCCTCACTGTTCCGAGAGGTGCTTTTGTAAAGCACCGTACTCTAATTTTATCAATTTTAATATGCTGCTGGATCACATGACAGCTATAAGTGGGCTCACACTGCCTACCAGCAGCATTTGGGTAAAAAGTAGATTTGATCATTGCGTTCTGTGGAAGCACTACTCTGCAAGACCCAGACAGAAGGGAGAAGACAAGCCCCAAACTGAGCATAGGAAGCTGCCCACCATCTTAATAACTCTTCTTTTTTCTGTCTTGGCAGAAATATCACCTACATTCCCCCCGCCTGAGATCTCAAACTTTCATCTGTTTAAGCTTCATTCCTGAGAAGCAGCATTATGATGAAAAATGATGCCCATTGCTTTTTAGTATTGACTGAAATGCCTTACCTGTAAGGGGAAACGTAGGACTTAACATCTTCCAGTGAATCCATTGTGTTGGGTGTAGGATGCAAAGCATAAAATAGCATTTAATTTGTATCAAGAAAATGCACAGCAAGTCCTTGAAAGTTCAGGTAGATCATTGTTACCTATTAGTGAAGTGTCTGTCAGGATGATGGACTGGGAGACAATGTCTGTTACCTTCTGCTTGCTGTTGTGTATGAAAAAAAGCAAATTTCAACCTGGTTTTCTCAGGGAACAATTGCTCCTGTTCCTCCCTTGTCTTGCACCACTGGCAGGTGTATCCTTATCTGTATACTGTCCTCTAGAAGGAATTTAGAGAGAGCAAGAATTATTATTATTTAAATGAGAATGTCATCATCAGCATCATAAACTTTTATTGCACTAACCAAAGGCCATGGTATCACACATAAACATCAACAGTCACCATACATACAGTAAAACCACAGTCAAATCTATGAAAATTCTTTGTTATATTTTATAAGTTACAAAGTCATTGGTATCGCTTAGCAGCCATTTCACCCTCTTCCCTTTCTTTTCAATCTTGTGAAGGGAATCCTCAGTCTTCTACACACACACACACACACACACACACACACACACACTGGCAACAGGTTCCACAGATTCCATAGGAGTCCTTTAAATGCTAAGATCTTGCTTGTTGTTCCACTGTTACACCTTGTTGATGACTTCAAGATCAGCAATGTTTTGTGTTCATTTTAATAGGTTTGATAACTATTATTTTTTACGTCTCTTGGATGCATACTGTTGTTTATCCATAATGCTGCTTGTATAAAGATGCCAAGAAGTGCTTGCTCAATTTCACACATGGGTAATTGTGGATTGTGAATGCAATCCATTACCCAATTAATACAGCTAAAATGGCAAAAGGAAATGGATTCAAAGGTGCTTTTGATGTGTATTTCGGAAAATGTATTATACTGTTTCTTTCCCATGCACTAGAATCCAGTGTTGCGGGGGGAAAGTAAAGCTAAATCTAATAATGTTCTTCTACTTGTGGCAATAACTTGCACAATCTCTTTCTCACACCTTCCTGCACCCCCTTCTGCTTTTGAGAGTCCCCCGGTGGCGCAGGGAAGCATCTCTGACAGTTTTCAATTGGTGTCTTCTGTTAGTGGAAACACACCAATTAGATTCCTCCCCATATCCCTCAATTTTCTCGCCATCTGTACCCAGTTTATTCTTTGCTCTTTTATAGTTTTACTCCCAATTATTACTTAACATTCAGATCCTTATCGTCCAAGTTCCATTGCATTTGATGAACACTCTTCATGAGAGGCTAGTCCTGACTGGGGCTTTCTATTTTTATCACAGAGATCAACAACATTAATCAAGTTGAAAAGATTTATAGTAAATTAGTCTGTTCATAGAGGTTTTGACCTCTGCTTCATGGCACCTAAATCCCTGGCTGAAAATATTTTCTCCACAGCCTGCTGTGTGGTTTCTCTTATTAATTGTACACTTTCAAAATGTTTTGTAGCACTAAGTGTAGCCATAAACTTCAAATGAAGCAGAGAAGAAATTCCATCATTCTGAACCTGACAGGGGATTATACCTTCTTTTGTAGTGTCTTTTATTTTAACCTTGTGTGTGTAGCTTTCAATATAGAAAAAAAAAATCCTATGTTGAAGGCTATGTGACAATAGACTATTGTGGGGGGTTGTTGTTTTGAAAGGTCTGTTTAAATTATAATTTGGTATTTATTGGCATACAATTCTAATTACTGCTTGATTTCAGGTGATAGATCTTAAAATGTACCTCCCTAAGAAGCTTGCAAAACTTGTGTCGTGGTGTATTGTCTACTACACAACTCCATCATCATTGAGCATCGTTGTAATTGGTGGACGGTGACTAAAATGCTAGTGACATTGTGACAGGAGCTATTTACTGTATTTTCCGCTCTATAAGACGCACCAGCCCACAAGGCGCACCTAGTTTTTGGAGGAGGAAAACAAGAAAAAAACTATTTTGAATCTCAGAAGCCAGAACAGCAAGAGGGATCGATGCACAGTGAAAGCAGCAATCCCTCTTGCTGTTCTGGCTTCTGTGATAGCTGCACAGCCTACATTCACTCCATAAGACGCACACACATTTCCCCTTGCTTTTTAGAAGGGAGTCTTATAGAGCAAAAAATACAGTACTCTGTTGCCTCCTCTTTGTTCTTGATGTGCTTTTGGTGTCACTGCTAGGGAAGCACAGGATCCGAGCAAGCTACCCTTCTGTAACCTCTGGCATAGTGGAAGCCATCTTAACCATGTTACAGGATCATGTGTAAATTAAGTGGTTTTCAGCTTCATCAGCATGAAGCAAGATGGAAGAGTACCATCATCACACATGCTGCAGCTATGGTAAAATCGCCTAGCAGTTAAATTTACGCTTTGAGGGTTTTCTGTTGATACCTGTGATTGGGGGCAGAAATTGAATGGCTCCTTTAAACTATCCTTGGGTAAAGTGCTCCTTTTACTACTACTCCCCCCCCCCCAATGTTTTTCAGGAAATCCTGGAGAATTCCTTGAGCCAGGAGTTCACTGTGGAGAATGTGCTTGCGACGCTTCCAGCCTTCCCCAAGGGTGCCCCTCAGCAACGTGCTAAAAGGGCAGCAGAAGCCCTGGTAAAGGCTCAAAATTATTCCAGGCAAATGGCAATGCAACAGGTGAGGAAATGGGGGAGTTTATTTCAGTTTAACATCCTCTCCCTCCGCCCTTCTTTTTAACAGATTTGACCTACTTTGCAGTCACTGGTCAATTTTCCCCTTGTACAAACCTTATCGCACAGCTAATGTATAAAGGTTAGAATTCTTTTGTTGAGTGGCTGTGCAGGCATTTGTCTCACTTCCTGCTGGCAAGGCCACTTTTTGTGGGTTTGTACAATGGGAGCTTATGAATGCTTCTATTCATGGCCAGCTCCTGAGGCACACAGAAAAATAGCCAGCCATTCCTTTAAAACAGAAACTTAAATATGATTTGGAGGTTTTCTCGTTCTTTCTTCCCACTTCAGGAACCAAAGAGCTGTATTAAAACAAGCAGGAAGGAGCTTGAAAATTTCCATGGAACAAAAGGCAAAAGTTCACAAGGAAGTATCTTACGTTTCCCAACGTGAAGACAATTCCTGTTCTTACATATATATATATTTCAGAAAACTTAGCTTAACATGTCAAGTTCTGCTAAATCATAATAGGCTAATAACAGTGTTTCTTTCCCAGGAACTTAAAAAAGCGTTTATGTAGAAGTTTGGTAGGAGGACAAATGTTTTCTTTAAAATTTCCCATTTTCCAAGTAATGGATCTCCAGTTATGATTTTGCCCTTTCACATGTTCTATTCTGATTTTTAAATGCTGCTCAGGCTAGAATTTAGACTTCTCAATCTAGAACTTATCCCTTTGGGTCTCTACCAGATGTCTGACAATTTAATGGACCTCTTTGAGGCAGGGATCTATTAGTGGGTCTTCTTTGATTGTCTGGCTTAAGGCTGCTCCAGATCATTAGTGGGAATCTATCCAAAATACAGGCTACAATCCAAAAGACTAACATGCACATATTGCAGGAGCTGTGTGGGCAGCTTGAGCTTTGCTTGATTCTGTTGTACTTCATTCTGCTGAAGAGACAAGCTGCTTGTCTCTTTAGCAGCAGGATGCTAGCAAACAAAGCTCCAGCAATAAGTATACTTCTCCAATCTGTGTATAGCCATTCATTTTTTTTCTTTGACAAGTGAAGCTTTAATTAAGTATGAATCATGCAGTGCTGACAAAACTTTTGGGGTGTGTATGTGTGAAAGGAAGTTCTGCAAACTGTGTTCTAGTTCCATGTCAGAAAGAAATGTTACACTCTAGCTGATGGAAGCATTTAACACTTGAGTGTGAGAGACCATTCTTTTTTTTAAAAAATTGGGAAGGCTCTTAATTTTTGAATTAGATTTTTGATTTCTATTAGATTTTCATAACATAATTTCAGACTTCAAATTTGTTATACATTTCTCTAATACTCTGACTTCCCACAGCCAATCAGAAGCCACCCTTCCTGCAGCCAATCAGAAGCTGCGCTTTGGTTTCCAAACGTTTTAGAAGTCGAACGGACTTCCGGAACAGATTCCATTCGACTTCCAAGGCATGACTGTATTCCTCTGTTACATCACACATTTCATCTAATATATATTCCTCTAGTTCATATATTATCATTTCTTCCCATTGCTCACATTTCAAATGCTGCCCACGATTTCGTTTGGTTGTTATATATTTTTTCAAAGAAGCAAAAAATTCCACTCTTCCATAAATTGTCCATCATGTTGATCTCTTATTCTCTGCATAGCCCATTGATTCTAGGAGCTATTCTTCTTTGTTGGGCTTCTTTCTTCTTTCCAGTTTTGTGCATGGGAAGGCTTGTTCTTAATGGCATAAGTAGATCAAGGAATTTCAGTCCTCTCTATTTAAGTTAATTAAGGTTAGTAGTCTTCATTTGTGTTGAACAGGGAGAACCATAAGCCAATTTTAGAGCTCATGCGATGTAAGAAAGGTCTTAAGTTCAGTCCTTGGCATTTCCAGATAAAAGAGTAGGATTGAGAAGAATCTCTGCCTGACAACCTGGAAAACTACTTCCTGTCTCGGGAGAAACAGTTACTGAGGTAGATAGAACAGTGCTCTGACTTGGTATAAGGCAACTCCTTGTAGTCTTCAAGGAAGACAAGTTTTGATTAATGGGGATGCCATGTTTCTTTGAGTATAGGAAGAAAGCAGGGTAGGAATATTTAAAACTATGCTGAAGTAGCTGAAGTCTCATAAAGCATTAGCTTGTCAGACCTTGCCTGAACAAGTCAAGTCATTGGCTTGTTACTTAGTTAACCTTTGTAATACTACAACAGCTTCTAATAATTTAATTTGCACATCACATTTGCTTTTTCTGTTACACTCTACATTCTACACAAAGATTCAATAAACCCCATCCTACACAAGATGAACTGAGGCCAAGAGTGACCAAAAATGCAGCAGGTCCATAACTAGAGAGAGAACTTTGGACAAAGCACCCACAATTTTAAACCCAGCTCTCTAGCCAATGAGTTGCCTGAGAGCATTAAGCTGCAGTTATTACAGCACTATGTAATAACTGGAAGGATTTAATGCAATTGACATCTAACTGGACCCAAAGAACTCTGAGTGGAAGAACAAGAGCTTACACAGTGTTATGGAGGGTAGGTTCTACTGCTTATCGTTAGCTTCTGCTTGCGCAAGAGGTTGCTCATGTAGACCATCTTCTGGTTTAATTTCATTTCTGCCCCCGCAACACTATAGTGAGACATAAACAGCCAGAGTCTACTGAGAAGAAGACACCTGGTGGAGCAGTAGCTTTAAGGGCCAGCCTGCTCCCTTGGGCTTTCTAGCAGAACAGCCAATCTGCTGCTCTTTGTTCATTTTCAATCAGCTCATCTTGGAACGATTTGATCTTGTGCCTGGGAAAGTACATTAGGTCACTAAGATGATCTGGCAGCTAGCTCAGTACTTCTTGCTACAGATGGCCAAAAATATTGGAAGTTAAAATTATCTAAGGCCCATTCCATAATATTTATGTTTCTGTGGGCTATTGGATTCCCTCGGGGGGCAAGGAAGTGACCATTTAATGAGTTTCCTCAAAAATATGCCTTTGTTGTACTTCACTTATCTCCTGCTACTTGATGTTGCAGTAATAGTGTAAAGGTAGCAAACCACAGAAAAAGTAAAACATTCATATTTTCCCAGTACATTCATTATCTGGGGGGCAAGGACTTTGTTAATCTTGTGCCTTGTGCATCATGAAAAGCATTATCAGTGAAAAAATGGCCAAAGATTAATGCATGAAAAATGTCATGCAATAATTTTTCTTTAAAAAAGTATAAATTTGTTTTTGTTGTAGTTCTTGGCTCTCTTTCCCCTCAGCTGTACAAACTGGAGCATGAAACGGGGAAGTGTTGCAAAGATTATTTCTTAGAATAGAAACAGATTCTTGCTGCATAAGCCTGTTTTGCAACCTGTAAAGCAGTCTATAAAGGGTGCCATTTAAAAACTTCATATAAACGTTGTATTCACTGATTATTATTTTTTACTAGAAAAATACTCAGAACTTCTTTCTATATTTCATTATTTTGTTGATTTTCTTAACAATATTGCAATGTTTGAGGATCAGAGACATTTGTCAAAGATACAACTAACTTTTTTAAGAGTTTGATTACTATCACTGCCTACTAGCTCATGAGATATTCACCCTAGAGGATATACTTCTGTGATGTGGCTACAGGAAATGAGAGAAGGTGACTGTGGGTATCTCCAAAACATACCTAGCAGTTCAGAGACATGTCCTTGATCTGAAGGAAGAATACTGAGCAGTTGGCAAGTAGGGTGGTTTGTTGGGAAGATTAGTAGTAAATTGCCCTTTCCCTTGGTGTCCTCCACATTCTCAATAAGGAACTTCAAACGGTATGGATGGTTTCTTGACAGTTCCTCTCTTTACTTTCCTAATAGCGGACTCTTTGCATTTGTCCCTTCTGTGGGTCGGGAGAATAAATCTCATCTGCACAATTCATAATGTATATTATTTCATTGTGGACATTTTGTGCTATAGGGGAAAAAATTCCCAGCAATGTGTGTTTGGCACATACTTGTAGGAATTGAGTCTTTGATGTCTCTACCAATTTTCCCACTCAATTTCATTGATTGTGCTGTTCAGAAACAGTCACAGCCATCAGGTGTGCTTTGCATGGTCAAACACAGTATGCGGTGCTTACACTTCACAGAATAGAAATTCCCAGCCTGTTGTGGCAATGTGGTCTCGTTCATCAGTGTCCTTACTATTCAGTGTTTCTATAACAGGTGGACAATCAACAGGTGGTTTTGCATTAGCAAAATCATCAGAAAATAAAAAGTCTGCATTTTTGTGTGTGTGTGTGCACGGGGGAGAGAGAGAAAAAAAAGGAATTGGGAATGTTGAATACCCCAAGACCTTTCCCTCATCCTGCTACAGTTTTTTTCCACTTTCAGTTGCATTCTGTAAAACTCCAAATTTCCTCAGGACTGCAAATACTTAACCTACCTCCAGTGGAGACACAAGAGCTGAATTCTGTGCAAGTTATCAGCATGTCAAAGCCTGCAAGCTGGGCAGCGATTTCCTGTCCCACTCCACCCCCAATTGCTTTCAACCGGCCTTTGCAGCTGTGTGGTTGACATCAGCTTGATCTGCAGTTATCCGCTATAAAGCTTTCCATTGTATGTGCATTAATGTTGCCCACCTGCTAAGTGAATCAGATCAAGACACTTAAAGCTACTAGGCAGGGAGACAGAGCAGAGGATGGTTAGTTGGGAGGAGAACATGCTGTGGCACCACCAGTAAAAGCTGCTTGACTGCTTTTATTTTCCTTTCTAGTAGGACTCCTTTTCTATAGCACAGCAGTATTAGAAAGCACAGCAAATGGCTGAAGCCATGGTTTATTATTTCAGATGTCATATCAACCACAATTGGCACAAGTCCAAACCAGGATTGAAACCATGCTTCTGCATTCTGGTTTGCTAGTCAGCCACCGATGGTGTTTGTCAGGTAGATGCCAAGAAAGAAGAATGGTTAAGGTTTGCATGGGTTCATGCGACATCTCATGACATCTGATTGAGCCAATATGCATTAGGCTCATTGATGCCTAATATTGCATTTTGTTGCTTTCCCCCCTCCTAGATACTTGCTTTGCAAGCTGAACTTAACTTCCACAGAAATTTGTATAATCTTCAAGTTAAGTACACCGAAGCTGTCTTTGATGGGATAAAGCAAGCATACCACACATTTCAAGATAATGTTGCCATGGTTCTATGTTCACCGTTACAAGGTAAATACATGTCTGTAATAGCAGCATAAACAAAAACAATTTCAAAATACTGACAGGCATGAAATACAAATGTTTAGTGTTTCAAACACCTGAAAACAATTCAAACGCAAGATTTTCTCTCTCTCTTGCTGCTTCATACTTTTAATATGGGTCTCCAGGGAGCAATTGATAATTTTCCACTTTCTCTCGCAGATGTTTTTTCTTCTTATACAAAACTTAAAGCAGAAGCTTCAGAGGCAGCTTTGAGAGACTTCCTCACTGCTTTTAGGAACAATGCAGAACAGATCCAATATGCAGTTGAAACTTTGGCTCCACCAGTGAATCAGCAGCACGAAGGTAAGAACCTTACTCGTACAATTTGGATTGGCAAAGGATGTACTTGATAGGCTTGTCTTGGTGTCTTGTCTCTTTTTTTAAAAAAAGGCTCGGGAAGAGAGCCACTCTTACATATCTTGCATCACTGATTTATCCTTAATTTTCAGCATTAGGTCAAATAGAAAATAGCTGATCTAGTACATTCAACCTAGTTCAAGACTTGAGCAGTAATGAGATTTTGTAAAAAATAAAATAAAAATGAAGTTCCTCCTTTGGTTGGTTCCTGATTTTATCCTTTACTCCAATGAATGTATCTTATATGGTGCGTTTGAATGTGAATGTATAGTTTATTATGTTGTGAGCCAGTATCCTCAAAGTTAAAGTATCAGTCACAGTTTGGAAATTGTAAGGCTCACCTTGACACAGGTGTTATTGGACTACAACTCCCATAATCCCATACCATGTTTGCTGATGAGTTGGAAGAATCCAACAACATCTGAAGGGCCACAGATTCCCCATCTTTGTTGCAAGGGATATCCAATATCCCGCCAATGGAAGCTCAAATTTTGCACATGCCAGAAGCACATTTGGGGCTTTATTTGATAATGAAAGGCATCTATAACCTGTTGATTTTCTAATAGCTGAGAGGGCTCTCTAGTAATGTTCTAGCTTGCCATTTTTTCCTAGGTTCATGATAAATAGCACATTGAGAAGATACAGTTGATCACTGAAACGCATTAAATACTATGTTATCACAAACAGTTTCAAATCAACTGCTTACGCCTTACTATTGTTTAGGTTGAATGAATGGTGCAGTATAACTCCCTACCTTCTTTTAATTTACCCTTAAGGTGATGAGGCCTTGTCAAAGTTTGGAAAAGAGTTCTTCCTGTCTTTGGAACGTTCCCTCAAAGTCTGTGGAGAGCAACGGGATAAGGCAGCCAGTGAAATGGAAGCCTTGCAAACGGAACTAGACCAGGCCTTCGAAACTCTTCGGAATTTAAGGGACCAAAAAGCGAAGAAAGCGGGAGCCAGCCAGCGTTTTCCAAAGCAGGAAGATGACAGAGCAGATGGAATAGAAGAAAGGGGCTTGAATGTACTTCCAAAACACAAGCCTGAGCCTGAACCAACACCCACATTTCCTGTAGACAGCCATAGCCTCTTGTTAAAACATGCTTCTGTTACAGAGAGGGAATCTGTCAACCCATCTTCCAAGCAGAAAATAGAAAGCTCTGATGGTGTGAATGTTCAGCAGAAGGGGAAGCTCCTACCCCGGAGCAAGAGTATGAAAAACATGGATAGGCCACCATGGCAAAGTTAGACATTGCTCTTTGGGCCTGTGGCAGCCTTAGCTTTGTCAACAACTCTTAACTAAATTCTGTGGGAGTGAAGTTGTGACTATGTGGTGTATCAGTGGGATGTAAGCTTATTTTCCTCTGGGAGTCGATTTTATACTCTTTAGTGGCTCCTGAGAGCCATTTTATACATGTCAAATTTCATTCCCTAGAACTGTTTCCTGTTTAGAAAATGGAAAACATTTGGCCTGTTGAAGCAGCTTCCACATAATGTTAAAAGACATGGGAACATGCTGAAAAATCGCATATCTCTGAAGAGACAGAATGTCAAAGCTGGAATGTGTGCATAGAGAGAAGATGAACGCCATTGTTGCATCACAACTCTAAAATTAATCCTGCACCTCTTCTGGCACTAAGAAGTGTACTTATCCCTGACTGTCATTGGGCCAGGGCTTTATATGTATGCAAGACAATGTAAGCTAGATAATGGCTTTGAAGGTAACTGAATGCACATCAATACCCCTCTTTTTCCCTCACTTTCCTTCTTGTGATGCAGGCACATGTAACAGATGGAGAATAGCACTGTGGGACTTCCATCAGCTAAATAATCAGGACATTTGGTTTTCAGGTTGTCAGTCCAGAGGATGTCTTAGGGAAAGACATTTACTGGTTTTTTGTTTTGTTTTTTTTGGTGGTTCCCTATTAGTGCTGAAGCAATAACCCAGGTAGTTGCTAAGCAGATGTACCCCAAGCATCCACTGGAATTTAATGGAAGAGACTTTGAATCTATCTCATCACGATTTTACGTTGTCCTTTTCCTACACAGATGCTTTGGCTTGAAAACAATCCTTGAAGCAGGCTTGTGATTTGTGGCATTCCACAAAGCCAAGTCTGGTTCTCCGTAAATGGTCTCAGCTATCTGAGAAACTTAATTGTTCTCCTTGGCTTGCTACCCCTGCTAAAAGCAATACTCTGGGCCTCATGCTTACGAGGCTAATAAAACTGCCAAAAATGATAGCATGAGGATCAAGGACAGCTTTCAAAATGTTTATGACTTTTGAATGGTTTTGACGACCCCCTTTTTTTGTTTGAGAATGATGCAAAATATTATGCTCTGTAGTATTTTTAAAATTGTATTTAAACTATATTTTATTCCCCCCCCAATCAGCTATCGGTTGAAATGCCGAATATGAAATGTTTCTTTGTTCTCGTTAATAAATGACAGAAATAGAACACAACCTTTGTTTTGTTGTTCAGCCAGGTTCAATGGTGGAATGATTTTTTCCTCTTTCCTTCATTTTCTAAGAGTATCTCTTCCAAATGCTTCCAAATGTATAAGGACTAAAATAAGCGTGTGTCAATTTGCTTGTGACTCTTTCCACGGTCCTTCTAAGGTAAGGGGCCTTGATATCTACAGAAGTCTCTTAAAGAGAGTCAATATGAATTTCCAAGTATTATTAAGTTAGTGCTCATCAAATCCTTAGGTTTTTAAATTATCATAGTTATTATCATATTTAATAATGAATATGCTCAAAATGATTCACATAAATAAGAACACTGAGCTTAAAATCCCAGAAAATAGGCAAGAGTTAAGACTTATTTTAATATTTAAGAATATTAAATCAGAGCATGGCTCTCTAAAAGCAACAATAAAAATTACTATGAAAGTCTGGGAATAAAAACGATTTAACCTTCTGTCAAAGTGATTGATTGAGAAGGTGTTATTCTGCAAAGGTGGTACCACCATTGGAAATACCCTCTCTCCAGCTGCTACCCACCTAACATCTGCTAGTGTAGGCAGACAGAGGATGGCACCTGATACAGATCTTTAAATATTGCACAGGTTCATATGGAAGAAGGCCATCTTTCTGGTAGCCAAACTGTTTAGGGCTTTAAAGTTCCAAAGCATTAAAAGAAATAATCTTTGTATATCACATACTCATTTGGGTCAGGGGGTTAATAAATGATTGATAATGATAAGACTTCTGTTGACCAAAAAAACCATTTGGATTACTTTGGAACACTTCATGTCACCCTATTTGATCCAGAACTATGATCACATTCCCCAAGCCCATTTACTGAAATAGAATAGCTGTGCTACATGCAGAGTGACAGGAGAGTAATGTTCTGATGGACATGCCAGGATAAAATCCATATCATGCAAGGAAAATGAATAGTTTACCATCTCAGTGCAACCATTTTATAAATGAAGAAAGTCAGAGCAGAGCAGATCTTGAACTAGTCTTTCTTTCTTTCTTTCTTTCTTTCTTTCTTTCTTTCTTTCTCTCTCTCGGGGGGGGGGGAGAGGGAGAAAGAGAGAAAGAGAGAGAGAGAGAGAAAGAAAGAAAGAAAGAAAGAAAGAAAGAAAGAAAGAAAGAAAGAAAGAAAAGACAAAGTGCAAGTGGAGGGAGAATAATTTCCCTTCCTCTTTTGGAAGCGCAATCTTTCCCTTCATCCTTTTGTCGTGCTTGTCTCCAAAGGCACCAGATGTAGCAGATTGATCAGCAGGATGGCTACCAGCAGCACAAGTGACAGCATGATTGGTTGCCTATTCCTTTTTAAGGTGATCTTGGCCTTGCTCACAAGCAGTTATGGGGCTGAAATTCATTAGTATGTTTGAAGGAGACTCTTCTGTCAGCTTGCTGGGAGGGGAGAATGGAGTCCCACTGCCAGCAGCTCGTGCTTCATTTCAAAAAATATATATTTGATCTCCTAAATTCTGCTGGTTTTCCGTGCATAATTTATGAGACTCGTTTATTCTGCGCTTTCACATGTAAATAGCCATCCACCCACTGTGTCCTCTGAATTGCATTTTAATTACGTTAGGCTTGTGGTCCCCCCCCCCTGATTTTTAAACTAGCATGTGATACATGTTCAGATGGAAATTAATGATTTTAACTACTCATGACTAAGACTATAGTTGCTGTAATGTTATTGGGTATTTTAAGCAAGGAGGAGGAAAAGTAGTTTCAAAAAGAAAGAAAAGAGATGCTAGTTTGCTGATCGCAAAGTCATTTTATGTAATATTACAAATCATTGAGATTTAATTAATCTGTATATTGGAAACATGTGTTTGGACTCCCAACATTTAGTTTATAATAACCTTAACATAATTAATTTTCAAAGCGTGCAAACGGCTTTCTTTGAAAATGATCTGCAGCATCCATATTAATAATAAAACAAACCATGCTTTGCTATTGAATTAGGCATTTCCTTTGAAGTGAGTCCAGAGAAACGATATGCCGTCCTCAGTCATGTTAATTCTCTGATCCAAGGCTTATGGAAATATAGTGCAATTAGCTACATGCTAACAACCACCTTGCTGCACTTCCCAAAATACCAGTTCATGAAAGGCTCACCCAGAAGTCTGGAGCAGCACATTTCACTAGTGTGGCGGTCCTGTTTTGCAAATTAGTTGGCATTGTAACTATGGACCCTTTGGTTTTTCCTAGTCTTATCCCATTATCTATAGGGCTTCAGAGCAGACTAGTATAAACAGAATTCAATATTTTGAAGCCTTGATGGTTTTCTTTGTGACAATGCACTTGTGTCTTGGTAGTAGTAATGTAATATATATATGGCACTGCCCCCAGTTCAGATAATGATGATTCTGTACATCCTTACCATCCCAGGGATGCTGAGATTCAGCAGCTGAGCATCTCTTGGCCCTCACTTTAGAATATCTAGCCGCCTTCTCTTGGCCAAGGCGCTTCATCCAGCCTTTGCTCTGGGAGCAGAGCACAGCTGTGCATTCTGAGGGCAAGGTCTTTAACCTCATGTGAATGGCCTGTGACATCACGTTGTACCTTAGGCAGCTGTGCCAAACACCGAGATGGAGAAGAGTTAAGCAACAGCCTTGTCTGAAAGAGATAACAGAACCAGTTTAAGCCAGCTATGCCTCTCTGAAGGAATAACCCAAACATCACGAACCTCCTTCTTGCTTCTTTTACACAGAGAAGCTTCCAGAACCTTCTTGAATTAGAATAGGAGAGATCTCTACACATCAGGTCAATACTTTCTGTACTAAGAAATGCAAACTGACCCCCCCCCCATTTATTAGGTGCAGGAAGTATTGATATGCAAAATACCTATATAAAAAACTTTGCATGTGCACCTTCCTTCTACAAAAATAAATCCTAGCCTTGTGTTGCTAGACCTGCAATTCACCAGCAGAAAACAGAGTTACCACCTGCTTCTATGACTAGCAGAAAGACATCCTGACAACTCAACCTTCTTAAACTAAATGTAGCCCTTCACATTATAAAACAAAATGCTACCTATGAAACCTGACACAGTTAAGGGAAAAAAGCAGGCTTTTATGCTTGTAGTCTATAACTTGTGGCCTTGCATAGAGAAAACTTGGTGTGTTACAGTAGGGTAAGCCGGAAAGGAATGTGTGGCTGTTATGCAGAAGTACTAGAGTCAAAATTCTTAAGTGACCACTAGAATCCAGGGCATTATCATGTTATTCTTTGTCTATAGCACCACAGAGCTGATCATAGAGTTCTTGTACTCCCCCCCCCCATTCCTCTCATGACAATTATCCATTTGCTGGTTTAAAGGGAAAGACAAAGTCAATTGGCTTCATTGTCCCAGAGATTAGTCAATATTGCTGGCCGCTAGCCTCCATTGCCCCTTTCATATTTTCCCAATATTGAGTAGCTGCTACAACTCCACATTTATTCTGAGCCCTGCAGTGGCATGCCATGATCTCAGGTGGGTTTGGGTGTCTCCTGGTAGAGAATCAGGAGATGGCTGGAAGCAGATTGCTGTTAGAGAGAACCTATAAGCTGAAATTGGAAATAGAACCATTGGTCAAGACTCATGTGTGTGCATCTCCATTCCATTAATAAAAATGACTGTAATTTTGTGATCAGAATTATCCTTATTTTACCACTGATTTATCTGAGTCAAGATTAGTTAGGTCTGCATAATACAAATTCTATACAGAGCTGTATGTGCTTGATTACATGCTAATGATGTGTAAAGAAGTTCCTCTCTCGATTATATTTTCTAATTATTTCCTTCTATCAGTTTATCTACTACCAGAACTTCTATCAAAGTCTCTCTCTCATTCTAACTCATTCTTCTTCCACTTTGAATATAACATTCCTCTCAGTTGTATAACTATAGAAATTACTAATTTACTGTTGATTTAATAAATCTACAATGCCTTTATGCTATTCCCTTCAACATTTCAAATATGTAATCTCAGTGGTCTTTACACCAGTACTGAGCCTAATATAATTTTCTGCCATTATCTGAGTATATTCTGAAATTTTTATATTGGAGACTTCCCAGTTTATATCTGCTTCTACATTCTCTCAGTTCTAATGACATTATATTGCCCTCTTCCTCTACAGTGGTTCACTGTTGTTTTCCACATCTACTTTAAGCTCACATCCCTTGCATTTCAAGGCTTGCCATATCTTCATGCCTTCATTGTCTCTACCTATGGATGTGAATGTTTCTCAAGGAGGTATGCCTTATTGGCCCTTGTTAAAACCACCTGAATGCATGAAGGCTATATTCAGATTAAATTGTTTCATTACATATCCATTCCCTGAACCATCATCTTTAAAACGTTGCTAATAAATCCTCCTGACATAAAAACCAGTTGCATTTGAAGCTGATTTGGGGTTAAAGGTTGTCACATTACAGTAGTTCAAGGCTCTTGGTAATGCAGCCCTCGATTACTATATTTTCTGCAAGCTTAGTAGGACACCCTTCTCCCAAGCACTTTTCGAACTTAGCTGAAAGGTCCCTATGAACATCTTCCATTAGCCATGATTTACAGGTGCCCTTGTACCCTACAGCAGCAAGTTCAGTAAGTTTATTCCAGAATTTGATAGCTTGGATAAAGATAACAAAACAAAACAGCTGCTGTCTGCTTGTAAGAAATATATTCCTTCTCGGCTAAGACCCAAGTTTCAGCTAGAAAAAAACATTTTTAATTTTTTTGGCAATGTTTTATTCCCATTCAATAAAAAAAGGTAATGACAGACACATAGTGAACCAAGTTGTGAATGTGTTGTGGTGATATGTAGTGTGTATTAGATCAAAATTATAAATTATAAAGAATTATAAAGCTGGAAAGGACCACCAAGTCATGGAATCCAGTCCCGTGGCCTCCACACCAGTTCTCTGCAGTTTAGACCACATCATTCAGTTCACTGGGAGAAAGAAAGAACAATGAAAGTGCACCCGTGTCAGTGTACCTGGATGCACAGTTACCACCATGAGAAAATGAGGCAAACCACTCATTATAGAGCAAAGTCGATATAAAACCAAAATGGCTGATGGGGGAGGATGTTATGTATAATACATGGGATTTCTTGTCCATAATGTATACAATTTGGCTAGAAGTGCAGTACAGCAGTGGATAGTATCAGCATCAACTGTGAGAGTTACTGTAGGCCAGGATTCTTTGGTAGTAAGAAACCATTTTGCTTATTTGATTGGACCGGCAAACAGTGGGAAAGCCATCTCAAGTAGAACATGCATGACATTCGAGACAAGGAATGCATTTTTTTCTTTTCAGAAAGCCACTGTCTGAATCAACAAGAAGTGAACATGAGATGCAGATGGGTCCCTAAAGTCATTAATTGAGCAATAGTAGGTTGTGCATTACTTTATTAAAATATAGCGGCTCTTAAAAAATTGTTCATTAATTTACTCATCGTATTTAGGAGCAGTGACATGTCTGTCTGCTGAGATTTCTTTAAGTTGACAGTTCTCAGGCGCTCCCCAAAGATCGGCCTTCGTGGTTGGATTTTTAAATGGACTTAATTAATTCCACCCTATTATGAGAAAAACAGAGAAAGGATCTCTTGTGGGATAATTCTTGACCTCGGGCAATAGTGGAAGAATGCAACTTTTTGTACAATCATATCAAATAAATATAGTGTGAAATTTCATTGTTGGAGCTCTTATATTCTGTTATCTTCAGAAAATACCTAAAACGACCTATTTTTGACTAGGATATGATCTGCTGAAGCACTGTTATTACACTAATTGCTGGGCCCAAATATGAAAAACCAGAATTGGTATTTTCTAAATCTTTTCTCACGCTAAAGAACATATAATGTAGCTTACCTTCACAGGTTGCGGAAAGAGATTACCCTGGAATTGGATCACACGGTCCAGGTACTTGGTCACAGAACTGCTATCTGCCACCTGAAAAATCCTGCCTGGATTTTGGGACACCATCAAGCCCCATACTCAAACAGGGACCATCCTTTGACTACCATCACTGTTACCTTGGCTGAGCAAGGTTCAGTTTTGTTAATCCTCACCGATCTGAGCTTAATAGCTAGGCACAACCTTTGCTGCCTCAGTTTGGATTATTATGAGGAACAATATGCAGGCAAGAAATTCCAGGTTGCAAGTTAAGGTGCCTATTTTTGTAACTTTTGGCTTTAAAAGGTAGGCAGGTGCATTGTACTAAGGATTAGTTTTAATGTCTTACTAGTGCATTGTCCAACAGTGCCCCACTACTTTGCTTATGAAAGATGCACATGCATAATGCATGTCCATGAGAGAATTCACTAACTTGCACAAATGTTACAAAATGAGACAACTGTGGGCAACTGAAACAAAGAAAATCAGTGCATCCTGAAAGCAATGTAAGCCCCCTTTTCTGACAGATTGAAAACAAGAAGCCATAATTGCCAACGTGGCTCACAAGGACAGTTTTCTTTGATCTATGTAATTTGCAGTCATGACCAAATATGCAAAGGGACCAATCCTTTTAAATAAAAGATCTTATAAATGTGGGTCGTTACTTCTGAAAAATGCAAAAATATTTAAAAATATATATTACTTAAAGCATATTCTAGGCACAAGGTTAACAGTAAGGCAACTCTGATTTCATTTTACTTTTATAAGACTCAATTGGTGCCATTCACTTTCTTTATCAGAACGAGTTGAGTACATGAATCCAGTACCTTGATTTTTTATATGCTTCCCCAGCTAAACAATTTCTTTCTTCTGAAGTAGACCCATTTTTATTTCCCCCTCCCCTCCCCCTCTCATGGGTGCGTGTTAATAATAATAATAAAATATAAAAGTACACACACACAAAATTCAGTAACACCAGGATTTAAAAAATAGTCACCATTGCTATGCATGCAAATGTCTTCAAGAAATTGTGATAACATCCACTGTTTTGTTGTGTTTACCTATTATGGTATACATAATAATGTTTGCCTATTATCGCATACAAAAACATATACAGTGGTGCCTCGCAAGATGAAATTAATTCGTTCCGCAAGTTTTTTCTTCTTGCGAGTTTTTCATCTTGCGAAGCACGGTTTCCCATAGGAATGCATTGAAAATCAATCAATGCGTTCCTATGGAGACCGTCTGGGGACAGAGGGGAAGCGCCGCGCGCCTTCCCCTCTGTCCCCGGACCTGTTTAAAGCAAGGGAAGGGGCAGCAGGGAGAATCGCTTCTCCCCGTTGCCGCCCCTTGCTTCAAAAGAGGTCCGGGGACAGCGGGGAAGACGCACTGCGCTTCCCCGCTATCCCCGGAGCTTGCGGGGCAAGCTTCGTTTTGCGAAGCAAACCCATAGGGAAATGCGTCTTGCGAAGCGGCTAAGAAAACGAAAAACTCCTTCGTCTAGCGAGTTTTTCGTCTTCCGATGCGTTCGTCTTGCGGGGCACCACTGTATTTGACATTCATGATGGGATTTGTTGTTCACTATTTACTCATTGTCACAGGAAATACTATTTTCATTCAAATTCTGAAATATACCTTGTCCCATTCTTCTGCCAAAGAAGACTCCCAGAGCAGCTTAGATCACCAAAACATTTTTCTTTTTTAAAAATGCATGTCCTAACACAAAAGGAAAATATATTGGTAGGGAGGATGACATTGAACAAACTCAGATACAAGTTCTTCTCTTGACCTGCCAGGGTGGAAAGTTAACCAAAATGACTGTACCAAAAGTTGATGGCCTCTCAGCTGTGTGGATGGAGTGGCTTTTCACTACATGGCAGATGAAGGGCCTTAACTGAAGATCTTAAGGCATGGGGAAGTTGGAACGAGAGGAGGCAGGTTGGGCATCCGTCAGGAAGCAAGCTATAGACAAGAAATGAAATCATAGAATCATAGAATCATAGAATCATAGAATCATAGAATCATAGAGTTGGAAGAGACCACAAGGGCCATCGAGTCCAACCCCCTGCCAAGCAGGAAACACCATCAGAGCACTCCTGACATATGAAATGGTCTAATGAATTTCATTTATTAGGGTGCATTTGCATAGGTGGAAGCTTGAAAGTTGCCTCACTGGAGTCAAGGCACGAGGGCAATGTTTCCCTCACCATTCATTCAGTCACTTGATGTTTCACTTTCAGATATTTGAAAATTGAAAGTTTACCTCAAGTCTGGCAAAAATAAAAGCGTGAACACTGGGTGGGTGAAAAGTGAACCTTGTTCTTCAGTCTAATTCGGCAAACAAATTACTCCCTACATTTTTAGTTTACACTTAAAAACAAAGTTCACAGAAGCATAATCTCAGCCTTTTCACCTATCAATTACCGTATTTTTTGCTCTATAAGACTCACTTTTTCCCTCCTAAAAAGTAAGGGGAAATGTGTGTGCATCTTATGGAGTGAATGCAGGCTGCACAGCTATCCCAGAAGCCAGAACAGCAAGAGGGATTGCTGCTTTCACTGCGCAGCGATCCCTCTTGCTGTTCTAGCTTCTGAGATTCAGAATATTTTTTTTCTTGTTTTCCTCCTTCAAAAACTAGGTGCGTCTTGTGGTCTGGTGCGTCTTATAGAGCGAAAAAAATGGTAACCCTTTCCTAGGAGGCTAAAGGACTATTTAGACCAGGGGTTGGCAAACTTTTTCAGCAGGGGGCCGGTCCATTGTCCCTTAGACCTTGTGGGGGGCCAGACTATATTTTGAAAAACGGAAGAATGAATTTTCATGCCCCACAAATAACCCAGAGATGCATTTTAAATAAAAGCACACATTCTACTCATGTAAAAACACGCTGATTCCCGGACCGTCCACAGGCTGGTTTTAGAAGGCGATTGGGCTGGATCTGGCCCCCGGGCCTTAGTTTGCCTACCTATGATTTAGACCTTGCGGGATGGGACTGTGGACGCTCAATCTGCCCCCACCACATTCATGCCTTCAGGAGAAGGTCTGAACAAGCCTACAGGCATCCAAACCATCCGCAGGCAGGCTTCGTCATTCTCATCGCAGACCATGGTTATTGAACACAACCATGAATCCAGTTGATTATTTTCCTGCTCCTTTCTGTATATCTGTTCATATGAACAGCTCAAGAAGCTAGGGATAGTTTGGGGAATAGTGCTTCTCTTACAGAATGCTGTTTGATAATCTGCTAGCATAAAACACGAAGAGAAATACAATACATTCGAAAACAATACCTCCCAAATTGCCACACGTCCTTATTACGTTCTCTGACTTCTTTTCATTTTTCACTGACATTGGTTTAATTACTCCTAACAATGTTATCGCCATTTTTAATTTGTTCTTTCATATTGCACTTACAGCTCAATTAATTCCAGTGACTTTGTTCCCCCTCTATTGTGTGCTTTAGATGTGTTTTGAAAGGTTAGACCTTGTCATGTTTTCTGAAAGGCTTTTGTGGTTGTGGGATATCAGCTAATTGCAGGACACACAACATGCAGTGACACAACAGTAAATGGAGGATGCAGGTTCTAAATTACCTTTAGTGAATACAATTGCTCTCTTTTATGTCGGATAAATATTTTATGCTGAAAGAGATCTGGAATATGGATTATTTTATTAAAGTGACTGGGAAGGATCAATCTGCTGTTGTGTGATTTCTATCCTACTAAGTTCAGTCAGCGTTCCTATTTACTCTTTGATTTCCCCATGCTTTGGCTGACAACGTTTTACGATTTATGTTTATATTTATAGCTGGGATGAGGAACCAAAATGTGTCCCTCCAGGGCTTTCTCTTCCTAGCCATGCCTTCTCCTCAGGCCATGCCGCTCACCAGCCTGGCTGCACATTCCTTGAGTGTCTTTGCTTGGCTGGAATGTATTCTCAAACCTTTTGCTTATTGGGATGTGATTTTTGTGTGGCTGGAATGTAGCCTACTGTCCAATGGTAAAAGTAAAGTCTGTTGCCCCGCCCACTTTTGCCTCTGGGCCCCGCCCACTCCTGACATGGAAGGTTCCCTGTAAAATAACGTGGCATTTGAGCTGAAGATATTTCCACCCCTCTTATTTATAGTATATTCTACTCCATAGCTGGGGAACCTGTGGCTTTCCAAATGTCTTGTCCCCACAGCCAGCCTGCACAATGGTCAGGGACAATGAGCAATGGAGTCCGGCAACATCTGCTCTGCTCTGCTCAAGAGCTCAGGCCAGGTAATTTTATCCAATGAACAAAATCACTCTGACAGGCTCTTTATTGTTCATTGCAGCTGCCTCCTGTTAGCACTTCGATTTCTCCCTACTTTGCCTGACTTCATTTTACAATTTTAGTTGGTGTTCATAGCTGGAGTGGCAACAGAAACTCCAGGGGAAAATATGGTGTGGGTTATTTTGAGTCAAATGACGGTGACATCTACAGTCTGTAGACATCTATAGACATCTACAGACTTCAGGGAATCTGACGCCCCTCCCTCATGGCTGGCTGCCAGAAATGGGAAAACAAGAAGTTCTTACCAAGATATTTTGTTTAATATTCACAGAGAGAGACGTAGGATATCACCTCTTGGATAATGGCATTGCTCCAAGTAAAGTCCTACCCCCTCCATCTCTCCTATTAAACGTCATTCCTATGTTGGCTAACCTGTGCTTTCTGCCTCTGAGCTTTCTGTTCTACTACCCTCAATGTCCACCGGGACCTGGAGGGGGGGGGGGTCTGGCATGCTGTCTCTCCCCTGGTGCTGCTTCTTCCCCCTTCTCCTCTCCCAATATTTCCTCAGCTTCTCCCCTCTGCAGTCTCTGAACTGTGACCTTCTGCAAACCACTGCTGTAAATCTATACTGTCTTCCTCTTCCACCATTCCTCCTCAGTCCAGCCCCTGACAGGTAGCAACTAAATTGAAAATGAAGCAAGAAGATACTTCAGCCCTGCTTCCTTGGTCACTGCTAGTGGCATGGATTTGGGGGAAGGGTTTAACAACACGACATCTTCCACAGGAGATAATTATAGGGAGGGTTGTTAATGCTACATAACTGTTAGATGTGGCCCTTTTTTCACACCAACAGGTAACATTAATTTTAACAGAACGAGCTCTCTTTATTTGAGGCATCCACCTGCCAAGTAGCAACACATATTGGATGACTGTCACCTTTGAGCTGCATATCGAGAGATAATCTTAGTATCTTCTTGATTATTGAAGTGTCTGGCACAGAAGGATCCCCTTTTTGGAGAAAAATAAATATTACTGGAGCAAGGGGTGCCAACTTGAATAAAATACTTTGTGTGTCAAGTAAGCCCTGTCCTGCATAATTGATCAATGCAGTGCACAGACACCATTTGAATCAACTTTGGGGTCCCAGCCCCCTCAAATATTTTATTGAGGGGCCAAAGACCCCTCGGCCCCTAGGAGTTGGCTCCTCCTATGTGCTAGAGAGTTAAATCTAAAAGAGTCTGCTGTGACAATACAGATCAGGGTAGGCATAGTTGTGCCCTCCAGATATTGTTGGACTATAACTCCCATCATCCCTGGCCATTGGCCATGCTGACAGCAGATTGGTCCTAGCATCTGTGAGTCAGGGGATCAAACCCCTTTAAAAACAAACAAACAAAATGCTTAATATTCTACTGATGAAGTACATGGGGAAAGAACCATGCAATGATAACAGATCGTATTCCCCTTCAGAAATGCAAGGTGTTGAATGGTTCTGTTTTCCAGACGGGGTAATCTATGAAATGTTTTCTCTCTGTTAATGTGGAGTTGGGAAGAGACAGCAAGACTGCTTCTTTCTACAAGAGCACCACTGTGCTCCATGGTCATTATGCCGTCCTGCACTCAAATAGATTTGACCTCTTCATATCTGAAGACCACTTATTCCGGAGCACATTAACTTGGCATCAGAGATTCTGCACTGGTACCTGAATGCTAATGCCAGCCAATCTATTCTGGAGCGTAAACTGTAAATGTAACATCTTAAGTTGCTTGGGAAAGGGGTCCTTTTCCCCTTCGGAGTTTTAAGGACAATGGGTTGAAAAATTATTTCAGCTCTTCACTGTGGTGTTTTGTAATAGAGAAACTCCTGTTTTCCATCTTATGAGTCAATGCCCTGCTCTTCCTCAAAAGAACAGATGTTGGGAAGTAGCTTAGGTCTGGCAAAAGACCCCATAGCCAGCTGTTTCATTGCCTATAATTACAGCCGTAATAAATGAATCATTTCCTTTGGAAGGCAAGTGTTGGGGGCTGATCACACCATTATGAGCATTAGGAGTTCTGGAAATCTTCCAGTGGTGTCTACTTTTGGAAAGAGGACTGAGAATTTTGAAAAGAAGGAGGGTGGTTATAAAAAAAATAATGATGATTTTTAAAATTTATTTTAAGAATGATAAAATCTCTGTACAAATTAGTTGGGTTTATTTGTTTTGCCAAGGATAATGTATGCAATATGGACTAGATGCTACTGTAACATTAGTTTCTTGTTCTTCCTGAACAAAAGGGATATTTAACTGTTCATTGCAGGCTACATTATGATATAGTCGTTGCTCTTCAGCAAACTCTAAGCTGCACCTCACTTTATAGGACTGAATATAACATAGCAGAAAGAGTTCTCACCCAAATTCTTTATTGTCCCCAACACAAATAACAATTAGAGCAGATGTAAGCATTGCTGGTTGTGCCGGCTGGGGAGAAAGGAGTTGAGGTCCAACATTATCTGGAGTTGAATCCATCTGTTCAGGTATACATTGGTGCATGGATGTAATTGCATAAATTCTGTATTTTAGGGAAGATGCATGTCTTCAATTCTGGAAAAATGAAGTATGTATGAATAGGGAACAAATGAATGGGAGAACAATAGACAAAGTGGGATGAGTCTGAATGGGGACCCCACAAGAAAACCAAAACAGTATTGCTTCTCTCAATTGATTTTGCTTGAGGTCATTATTAAGTTTTCTAGAGTAAGAAGTGACTAGATGGGTGATATCATCTACTGTATATATAAAGCTAAAAATAATGTTAAATGCTCGGTTCCAGTGTAGATCAATATGTATATGCTTGAATTTGGGAGATTTGGGTTCAATTTCACGTCTCCCATGGACTTATTCTACAGCCTTGAGCAAATCACCCTTTTTTAGTACTGGAAACATCAACTGGTGATAATATCTATGGCACAGGGATGTTACAAAGCTCCAGTGAGCATATAGTTCAAAATATAGCAGTGTTTTCAGCCTTGAGATTCTGACCCACAATAATCCTGCTTAAAAAACAATTCAGTGTTTCATGTTTAAAAATTTAAACTAAGTGTTTTATATGCACTTGCTTGCTAAAGGTTTATTCCCATCTATTCTGTTTCATTTATAATTCTGAAGCTAGCATTTCTTTCATTTTTCAAACACTTCCCGCAGTCACAGTCTGGTAAGAAATCTCCTATGTTAACACCTCTGTTAATCACCTCGGCAGTGCTCTGTAAATTCTAATCTGCCATGGTTTATCTAATTCCTTTGTTACTATGGAATGGTATTGATCAAGGGCTTATTTGTGTGTGTTCTTTCTTTTGCTTGAATAACGTGGGTAATTTGATTTTGAGTTCCGACAGAGAGTTTTTCGATTTATGGATTTTCTATCAGGTAAAGCTAATGCCAAATATTCAAAACAACAAGCTTCCTATCTTCCAAACTGAGAGTAAAAATGAATTTGAGTTTCTGTTTGTTTGGGCCCAAGAATGCTGCATTTTAGATCTGTGGCAACAGATTTTTGAGCCGGAGGAAAAAAAGCAACATTTTACACTGTTGCTATAAAATTTACAACCAACATAATCACTCATGTTCTAAACTTATATATTTTAAGCACCTGATAAATGTGGTGGTTCTTAGTCCAGTGCCTGGTAATTATTGAGCGGCACATCTACTGTCATGATATAAATTCCACATGGTTGAAGGTCTTGTGTTTATTTCTCATGAAATTGGCTTGCTTTGGTGGGCAGATGTACTGGAGACCTATATTCACATATTTGGCTGCTATTCCACCACTGAGGTTTCAAATTCCCCATACTGACATTACTAAAAGCCAGAGCTTTGCAAGGATCATAAAGGTTGGTCTCGCTCTTGATGGGATTCAGCATAGATTTGGCTCACCTCCACAACCGCACTCTTCTGAGGCCTAAGAAGGAAATGCAACTTTTGTGTGAGCAATTCTATAACTGTTGCAGAATACGGGGCCGATTCACACTTCTCAGCAGTGAGGTGCGTGTGGAGGAACTTCTCTGTAGCCGCTTCCCATGTCAACGTAGTAATGGAGGAATGACTTGGGAAGGACCACCACAATGTGCAAATCACATTCGCGCTGCAGGACATTAGGCTCCAGCATGTTACTGGAGTGGGGTGGGAACAAGTCAAAGGAAATTACTCCCATATGCATACCTTCCAACTTTTCTTTGATGAAATAGGGACATTCTCTTCCACATCAAGAAGCTTCTCCCACATTTGATCTCACCACACACATTGATGTCATATACATATATAGTACGTTTCCGAGCACAATTCAAAGTGTTGGTGCTGACCTTTAAAGCCCTAAACGGCCTCGGTCCAATATATCTGAAGGAGTGTCTCCACCCCCCATCGTTCTACCTGGACACTGAGGTCCAGTGCCGAGGGCCTTCTGGTGGTTCCCTCACTGCGAGAAGCCAAGTTACAGGGAACCAGGCAGAGGGCCATTTTGGTAGTGGCACCTGCCCTGTGGAACACGCTCCCACCAAAGAGAACAACAACTACCAGACTTTTAGAAGACATCTGAAGGCAGCCCTGTTTAGGGAAGCTTTTAATGTTTGATGGATTACTGTATTTTAATATTTTGTTGGAAGCCGCCCAGAGTGGCTGGGGAGGCCCGGCCAGATGGGCAGGGTATAAATAATAAATTATTATTATTATTATTATTATTATTATTATTATTATTTACACATCTACATTGGTCATCTTGAGCCAGTGACTGCCTCTCCACTGCAGTGGCAGAGCAACCCCCGACGGCGCCTGGGAAATCTTAAATTGTTGAGCTTCTTTTATGGCAGCTGGCCACCAACTTCAGGGATGGGAAATGGCTCCGCCCCCTGAAACGCCTGAAACGCCCAGCAACTGCCGTGATTCCTCAAGCTCCCCTGCAGCCCAGAATCCCAACCCCCTACACAGCAGCCACTGTGTGGCAGTACAGACCCCTGTGGCACCCTAGCCCCCCAGTGCCCAGTGCAGACCACCACCCCCTGCCGCTGGCTAGCTACGCTACTGCTCCACTGAACCTGACCTACAGGACTGTTGTAAAGGAAAAATGTGCGAGGGAAAGGATCATGTACAACACCTTCCGTGGATAAGTGGAATGAAATAAAATTCAAGCTGTAGCTGCCTTGAGCCCCTGTCAGGAAAAAAGGGATAAAATGAATGAATGAATGAATGAATGAATGAAGAAAGAAACTTTGAGAATAATCAGGAACATAGGTAAAGGTAAAGGGACCCCTGACCGTTAGTTCCAGTCGTGACCGACTCTGGGGTTGCGGCACTCATCTCACTTTATTGGCCGAGGGAGCCGGCATACAGCTTCCGGGTCATGTGGCCAGCATGACTAAGCCACTTCTGGCGAACCAGAGCAGCGCACGGAAACGCCGTTTGCCTTCCCGTCGGAGCAGTACCTATTTATCTACTTGCACATATCAGAGTGTAAATCCTACTGAACTCAGTGGGACTTATATCTGAATAAAAATCCTTAGGGTTGCAATGTAAGGCTGCAGAGTCTTTACCCAGTTACCTGGGAGTAAGCTCCATTGATTATGGCAGGACTTACTTCTGAGTAGACAATATAATAAGGCTCAGTTTACTAATAAGGGAATAAACGCCCCACACATTTCCTAAAAACTGGCTGGCTGCTGAAGCATTGCAACGAAAGAATTTAAATTGGATTGGTTACATTTTCCTTCAAAATTATAGGAAGGGCTTCGTATGACAGCTTTACCATTTCTTTCCTTTGGTGTACGGAGATTTTATTTTCAGACACTTACCTTATTTATTTATTTATTTCATTACATCCACCCACCCACCCACACACTTGATTGTAGGAAAAAAAACAAACTTAAAGCAGTTTAGCAAAAACAACAACAAGTCACAAAACCCTTATAGATGCTTATCTGGGAATAAGAACATAGTAAGAGTGTTGGAACAAAGGCCCGTCTAGTCTGGGAACTGTTTCTCACTGTGGACGACCAGATGTCTATGGGAAGAAGCCCACAAGCAGTTCCCCTGTGATGGGTGTTCAGATGTATGTTGGAACTTAATAGGATTTACTTGTGGAATAGCCATGTTTAGGGTTGAATTCTAAGTTATGAGTTGCTTATTCTTATTCACATACTCTATGATTTACTTTATTTTTTAAAGATGATCATTTACTTAGCTCATCAAGAAAGGTTGTCATTGATCAGTCAAAAGTTGGTTGCCAAATTGGTAACAGGGTAGTCTAAGACATTCCAAGACACACACATGTCAAGTGATTGTCGGACTGAATTAGTCAACCACAATGAGGAAATATTACATTAAGATGAATGATTTAGAGTTTTTGTTTGTTTGTTTGAAGGGGAAAAAATATGCCTTTGACATTATTTTTCAAACCAATAAACTGCTTAATGACCAAAACAGTTTGAATCATGGCTTATTTCATGGTGTGTCTTTTCAAACAGAGTTCATTATTCAAAGAGTGACTCTGTCCTGCCGTTATCCATAGGGTGTCTGTTTGGATATCTTAATTTCCCTGTAGCTTGAATTATTTTGTATCTCCTCATCTCTGGAAAAGAACTGTAGAACTAATCTTGATGCCTGTCAAATAACTGGATTTTTCTGACAATTGCATATTTTGCCAATATATTTTAACACAAAGGAGTAATTGCATGGCTTAGGCAAAGATACAGTTGTTGGTGAACTATGAACCTCATCCTTCATTTCCTAAAAACATTCCTTATTCTTTATGCATAATTAAACAGTACAAAAGATTGAATTCCTCCCCCCTGCCCACACAAATAATCCTGTTATTCTTTCTGGAAATATATACTGTATGCCGAATCAACACGCAAAAAGATTGGATCTGTAATTTGCTTTTAGGAAGTGAAAGATAGAGCCATGTCATATGAATTAAATATTGAGGCGCCTGTCAGTCCACTGTCCAAAATATGGCTCTCTTTTTTTAAAATCCCATTTCCTATGGCATAAGGACAGCAAATGGAAGATAAATAATTGAAAGTTTGTGAGCTTTGTTTTCTTTTTAACACGTTTTTATGGCCTTTGTGACATTTGCTTGTTTTAAATCTCAGATGCTGACAAATGGGGGGCAAACTTCATTCTCTTATCCCTGCATGGTCCTAATTCCATGTTTACTGAGATAATGGGAGACCCAGAGGTGGGAAAGATGGATGCTTATTCCTGTCCACATAGACCAATTTGATTTAGGCATCATGGTTCTAGACCAGGGGTAGGCAACCTAAAGCTCGTGGGCCGGATGTGGCCCAATCGCCTTCTCAATCCGGCTCGCGGACGGTCCAGGAACCAGGGTGTTTTTATAGGAGTAGAATGTGTCTTTTTATTTAAAATGCATCTCTGGGTTATCTGTGGTGCCTGCCTGGTGTTTTTACATGAGTAGAATGTGTGATGTTATTTAAAATGCATCTCTGGGTTATTTGTGGGGCATAGGAATTTGTTCATTTCACCCCCCCCCCAAAAAAAAAGTATAGTCCGGCCCACCACATGGTCTGAGGGATGGTGGATCGGCCCACAGCTGAAAAAGCTTGATGACCCCTGCTGTAGACCTTAATATGGCTCCACTAGCGGTGTTTTTGAGCTCGAGCTCCACACACACACACACACACAGGCTTTCAGTTACGCATTCAAACTGTTCAGGGGGAATCATTTGTAAGTGGAAACAAGGGCTTAGAGAAAGGGTTGAGGTGAATTTCCTGCCTGCATGTTCTTCCCACTCAGCTCATGCATTAGCACTGTGAGATGCAAATGAGGATGGATGGGATGTTTTTAATGTCTTTCCTCTTGGTTTTAATGTTATCTATGGAGGTAAAGGTGAAGGACCCCTGGATGGTTAAGTCCAGTCAACGACTATGGAGTTGCAGCGCTGATCTCACTTTCAGGCCCAGGGAGCTGGCGTTTGTCCACAGACAGCTTTCCGGGTCATGTGGCCAGCATAACTAAACCGCTTCTGGAGCAATGGAACACTGACGGAAACCAGAGCGCATGGAAACACAATATACCTTCCCGCCACAGCAGTACCTATTTATCTACTTGCACTGGCATGCTTTCAAACTCCTAGGTTGGCATGAGCTGGGACAGAGCAACGGGAGCTCACCCCGTTGCGGGGATTCGAACCACCGACCTTCTGATCAGCAAGCCCAAGAGGCTTAGTGGTTTAGTGATTATCTATGTAGGGTTTATTGTCTGTTTATTTGGTTGTAAGTTGCTTTGGTTTGCCCTGGGCAAGATAAAGTGACTGACAAATTTAATAATAAATAAACAAACAAACAAACCTTGTGTTTCTCTGAAGATCTAAAATAGTGTTATAGTAGACTAGAACCTGGGAGACCAAGAGTCAAATTACTACTTGGTCATGAAGCTCACTGAGTCCTCTTAGGCCAAACACTGCCTCTTAATATAACTTATATCACAGGATGTAAGAAAGTTAGGATAAATTGGGGAGCGGGAGTGTTGTGTATGCCACTTTGAATTCCTTGGAACAATGGTGGGATAGGAAAGTAGTACTAAATAACATTCCTAGAGTAGTTTAACAATCAATTCCACTCCCTTGGGTGTTGTACCTATGGGAGAGGAATAGTGGTGGTCTAACAACTTTCTGGACCCTAAATAGACTACAGCTCCCAGAATTCTTTGGCGGAGAAGTCACGACTGCTTCAAGTGGTATCATAGTCCTTTAAACATATGGTGTGAATGTCGCCCAAATCTGGCTCTGAAATGTTGTAGCGATTAAATGCATGTACAATAACTAAAAGGTAACCTTGCACATTCATTATTATCCCTTCATCCTCTCCCTCTCCTATGGCATTTCTGGCAGATTCTGGCAGCAGGTTTTCGCAAGCAATTATTTATTAGAAGCTGCCATTCCCTGAGCAGCTTGGAAATAAGAAGTAAGGATGGCGTTCGGAATTGTGCAGCAAATGGGGTTCAGTGAATATCCCATAATAGAATGTTGGCTACATCAATAATTGATAGCAAGGCTGCCGTTCTCTTTGGCTCCAATTAGCAGGGCAGTTTTAGAGACTTGGAATGTTCATATACTGACAGCATCAGTTTCATAATCAGTGTTGGGGGAAAAATCACTCTTAATTTATTATCTTTAACTGCTTCTAATGGTTTTTTTAACTATTTTCCCTTTTAATTTTTATATTTCTTGTAAGCTGCTTAGAGGTTTTTATCACGATATATCGATTTTGTTCAATAAATAAAACAGAAGGTCACCCTAAATGCCTAGGTGAATAATGTTTTCACTTGATGGCGTAAAACTCTTCTGCTGTCTGAGCTTGTAGGGATCGTTTTCAACAGTTGCGGGACCACCACTAAGAAAGCTCTGCTGCTTTCATTCCCCCTCTGCATCCCTTCTGTGAAATGGTAAAGGTAATTAGTTATCAAGCAGAATTTTTGTGGAGATAAATCAAGGGTTATAAAGCATTTCCAGTGCTTCAGGTATAATGTGAGTTCTATATCAACCCCAAAACACCAGAAACAGGCCGTTTTAAGGCCTATTTGCAGTGCAAATTAGAGATTTGAAATTCCTTGCCTCTTCCTCACCCAAAAGGAAAGTAGTGACCAACCTGGTGATAACAGAATAAATGAGACAAAGAGGGAGCTGCTGCCCAAGATAGGAAAATAGGTGGTAAGGGAACACCTAGCTATTTTAAGTGAAGTCAAATCTCAAGGGCCTGATAAGCTGCACCCAAGGGTACTAAAGGAGCTTGTAGATGTAATCTCAGAGCCTCTGTCTCTAATATTTGAGAATTCTTGGAGAACAGGTGAGGTCCCTGAGATGGGAGGCAGGCAAATGTTGTCCCCATTTTCAAAAAGGGGGAGGAGGGAGAAGACCCAGGTAACTACTGACTGTTGAGCTTTATGTTGATACCAGGAAAGTTCCTAGAACAGATAATTAAACAGTCAGTCTGTGAGCACTTAGAAAAGGATGCTGTAAGACCCAGCATGGGTTTGTCAAAAACAAGTCATGCCAGACAATTCTCTCTCTCTCTCTCTCTCTCTCTCTCTCTCTCTCCTCTCTTTCTCTCCTTCTCTCTCTTTTGATGCAGTTAAAAGCTTGGTAGATCAGGGGATGCTGTGGACACTACTGTAGGTTGCATCAATAAAAGTCTAGTGATAGTACCGCTCTATTCTGTCTTGGGCAGACTACAGCCAGAGTCCTGTGTTTAGTTTTGGGCAATTTAAGAAGGATATTGAAAGCTGGAATGTGTGCAGAGGAGGGTGACCAAGATGATCAGGGGTCTGGGAACCAAGATTGGTGAGGATTATTTGGGGGAGTTGGATTTGTTTAGCATGGAAAACAAGAGACTGAGAGGAGATATGGTAGCCATCTTCAAATTTCTAAAGGGCTGTCACATGGAAGATGGAGCAAGCTTGTGTTCTCCTGCTCTGGAGGGTAGGACACGAATGGCTTCAAGTTACAAGAAAGGAGATTCTGACTAAACAAAAACTTCCTGATGGAAAGAGCTGTTTGATGGTGGAACAGACTACAGTGGTGGACTCTCCATCACTGGAGGTTTTTAAGCAGAGGTTGCATAGCCGTCTGTCATGTATAATTTAGCTGAGAGCCCGGCAGTGCAGGGGGTTCAACTAGATGACCCTGGTGGTCTCTTATAGCTCACAATTCTGAGTCTGTGATTCTAAATCCCTGCTAAAATTCATATGTTCCACCATTCTTTGGTTCTCGATGGCTATTATAAACAGTTGTTGATGCTTCATTTCAACTATATAGGTGCACAATCAGGACCTTGACACCTTTTAGTAACAGTTTAATATTGAACCAGTGACCTAATTTCATATCTTTCCCCCCAATTCTAAACCTTTGAGTCACCCATACTCATAGAAAACCTGATTAGGTTATTACAGCTGACCTTTCTATCTGTTTGTAAAGAATAATTGATTCATTTAAATCAACAGAAGTTTGCTTTACAGTGTGAGAAATCAATACACAGGGCTGGATGTGATGCTTTCTCACAAACATAAAAACCCTAGGTGAGTATCAAGTAAACCTTTTTTAAAAAGCTGCATTATTTTTGTTAGAAATCAATGGGATGCTGAAACGGGTGAATCAAATACACAAATTGATTTCAATCTGTGAAACTGGAACTGAGAATAATATTGTCAGGCATAGCATTTCAGAAAGAGATCCATGAATATTTAAGATGTTGTGGGCACAGCTACCCTAGCATGATCAGGAAGTCGTCTCACAGTGCAATCCCATCTCTGTTCAGAAGTAAACCCTAGTGAGTTCTGAAAACGTATATAGAATTGCAGAATGTATTCAGCCTAGGTAAATACAAATAAAAAAACAACACACACGTTGTCATAGATTTGGAGGAGACTCCCCTGAACCCTAGAAATTAATAAATGATAGGATTTTTATTATTTCGGATGTGAAGAAATGCAAGCTGCAGAGGAATTCCTGGGCTAGTCTATGTAAAACAACCTGGCCAAGGTAGGGCCATTAAGAAACAATACGTTAAGGGCCATTGGCAATGAACGAGAACTGTCCTGCTCCCTGGCCCTGAGGTGTGAACAGAGACTGAGAATTTGGAAGGTTGCCAGTGTAACTGGGTGTGAGGTGACAGGAAAAGAATGTTTTTAGCAAGGTATCTTAAAAAAAGAAGGAGGGAGACAAAAAAAGACTGGGATCCATCTTGGGCAGGTGGGCTGAAGGCTGACTGGGAGAGATGCCTTTGACTCCAGGGCTTCACTGCTGTGAGGGACAAGCCCCTCTTGAAATGACCATGCTGTAAAAACTGGACTCTCTCCATGTGCACTGAAGGTGTAAATAGGTGAATAAACCGTACTCCTTAAAGCTACGACAGCCTCCGCCATGCCTCAGTTCTCCAAAGGAACACCGACCCAAGTTCCTTGATCAGCAGACAACTTGTTAAACAAATGTGGTGTGTGTGTATTTTTGCTGATTCCCACTTTATACCCCTGAACTTTCCCCCAAATCTGCAAGGGGACTAGCATGGTAGATTGAAGTTGAGGCTGCATGAGGAAGCAGGGCTGGGAGATACACAAAAATGGGCTTTGCTTCCCTGGATCAAACTGCCTTCCATGAATGGGGCAACCCCACGGATGCTTCACTGAGATTATAGCATTTCATGATAAAGTCATTTTTAAATATTTGAATATATGAATAGATAAATCAAATAATTTTTTGATTAAGCATTTGCTTTTGTTTTGTGAAGGATATGCTCATTCCGTTAAGCACATCCCTGATATTCACAGCTCTTCTGGTTTAGCAAATGGGTGTTTCCGTAATGTGGCCTGCTGCACTCTCTGTGCATTAATACAGAAAGCCAGAGTTCTTATATCAAAGGAATAAATAAGCAAAACTCGGTGGCAATTATTAAAATTTCATGCTCACAAATTGGTGCTTAGATGACAGCTGAAAAAGCTGACATCTGTTTGCGCTTACATTGGAATCCATTCCTACATATTATTTTCTTGCAGATGGTTGGGCCTATAAACAGCATTTGAAAAAGGCACATCATGCAGCAATTTGCATTTTTATTTTATGGTAGCTTGACAAAGAAGCCAAGTGTTTCTAAGCATGATATAAAATTATGTTCTCATTATCTGTGAATAATTCACCATTGTTATTCCCCCCTAAAAATCAGCAACAAATTCTAATTAGTGTTTGCCAAATTTTTTGATTTATTTTCAGTTGATATTAGCATAGCACTAGTATCAAATTGGTGTGAGATCAGAATGAGCCCTAAAGTCACTAAATTGTTTTCTTTATGTGCTGCTGACAGAGTTAGGGCAGATTCAGTTTTAACAGCAACACTTATATTGCAACATATCAAAGCTCTAGTCTGATAAGAGCATATAACTAAAATAGTATAATGAAATGAGAACATCAGTTTGAGAAATTTGTGTGGAGGTAACCTGGATTCCCAAACTATGCAAATAGTACCCCCAGGATGTCACTAAGAAAAACTGATGAACCCCTCACCTTCTGGAGTTTGCTAGATGGATGAAGTTTTCATTTCTGTTTTTACAGAAAACTGTGCTTGTTGACAGAACAATCAAACACTGTGCAAACATAGGTGATAGTGAACATTGTGGCCAGTCCTACCATTGGGCAGAATGAGACAGATGTCTCAGGCAACAGATACTGAAGGACATGGACTGACAACAAGGTGTTGTTATGTCAGCCCGGCAACCAGCCCTGTACTTCCCAAAGCTAGCCTGGTGGCCTAGGGCGTGTCTATCTCAATATGACTTTGTATTTGTATGCACAGTAGCTATGAAAACACCCCAATCTTTATTATCTGGAATTAATCAGCATGTGAACATGTCTAATTCTTTTTTCACCAAAACCTTTAGTTTAGAAACTAGGATCTGAAATCCGTTAAAAAGAACCCCTTGATAAATCTAGGGCAATTTCCTTTTCTTTTTGCATGTATGGTGCAGAGTCTGTCATTTCCATTCATGATAGCCGTGACTTACTCTGAAATAAGTCATTCTGAACCAAGGATTGGCTCCCCAGCAAATGCGTGGCATAGGATTACAATCTTGGAGATGCCTTGTCCTGAATACAAATAGTCATTTTAATTCTCCAATATCAGAGGGAAAGGCAGCTGCTTTCATATTTTCATGCCCTACATCCTGCACATTTAACAAAGTTGCTGCTTTTGTGCTGAAGTTACCATTCCCTTCTCAGGCTTATTTTTTTGTCCATGATATTTATTGGGTGGGTGCTGTGAGGTGGTAGATGCGGACACCCAGACTGCCAATGTCATAGTTTTTAAATCTCAAAGGGCTGTAGAGCCCTAAGGATTCAGAGATGTCTAAAGCTTTGTCAAACAGGGGCTTTTCTCTGGGTAATATATACTGAAAATGAAAAGCTGTTCAAGGCTTCAGGGTGCTAAGGATGGGCTCCTTTTAAACGAGGGCATGTCATCAGCACAATTTTTTAAAAAAATGAATCATAAAAGTGAGTGCTTTGGCCCTCTCTGCCACTTCAGAGGACTTGACACGAGCTGGTTTTGTAGTTAAAATCACCTCTAGCCGAGTTGAAAGAGCACAGAGGTGCATTAGAAATTCAGCAAGCAGCTTGGGGGAGAAAAATCCTTTCAATATGTATAGATTTCATTTTATCCCCCATAAAAAAGAAGAGAAGAAACCCACTTTGAGTGACTATCAAAGACATGGTGAGAGTAGATGGGTCATTTGGCTATAACCAGTAAATATTTCTATATGAAATATAAATGGCATTAGGCAACCTGATGCTAAAAGCAAGCATCCATTTGCAAATGTTCTACATGGTAGACACATTTCGGGGATGATTGCTGAGTATATTTAAAATTTCCTCATTCTTAAGAGCAACATAGCTTCTCACTGTAGTTTTGCACATGGAACTGTTTCATGGAAAGCATATCTGATTGTAAGTGACCACCTGCTATTATTATGGAAGAACCCATTCAAAGCAGAAGAAAATTGACCCTTCCACCCTGTACTAGTTACAACATTGTCTTACATCAAATGTAACTAAGAGACTCTATGATCTGAAAAGAGACATTGCACGTTCTTTTGTAATTCAAGAAAATCTTGAATAAGAATTTAATAATAGTAACAACAACAACAATCCCAATAAAACAATAAGATGCCCAGCACATTTTGGTTGATGACACAAATGCCCCCAGGGGCGCAAGTTGAAGATCTGATAAAGATCCCTCTTCCTCGGTGCCATTTTGAGACTTTTCCTCTTCTTTTGTTTGCCCAAAAACTCATTGCCACAATTGGGATACCTAGATTAAAAAAAGAAAAGCCAAGTATCTAGAAATACTGCCTGATTAAATTCTGAAGTATCATAAAAGCCACATCTGTTGCTACCATTCCGTGATGCAATATTACTAGGGGAAGATGGCTAGAATAGAAATAATGAACCTAGATTAAAGGCAAACTATTCATCACATACTTCAAGCAACCTGATATTAAAAATCTAATATGAATCCTCCCTGGCAGTTATATATACACACATAAACACGCCTGTGGTACTTCTTACCCTGTTCTAGCTCTGCTTAGACCCACTTTACGTTTTGTAAAGGGATCCTGGAACAAAACCCTGAATGTTGTGCGTAAAATGCCATAGGTGTTTCTGAATGTTCTTAGAGTGCTCTCCAGCAGCTACTGGGGAAAGATGGGGCCACATCTTCCAAGTATCCTTAAGGGGCACAATTCCACTTATACAAGAACAGCAGAGAAGCACATGTGTTTTGTGCTCACAGCTCCATGGACAATAGTCAACAAATACTTGTGTGCCCCCTAAATCTGTCTTCCCTAATCCTCCGGAGCAGATTGGGGTGTGCTGTGGGAATGCGCGGAGGAAGAGAAGTCCGAAAGCACAAGGGGAAGTCATTCTGTTCCTGCAATTATTCGGTTGAATACTTCCTCATGTTTTTCAATAGTATGTGACTGACCCTTTCTCTGTTGGTCTCTTGAGTTTCTGTTAGTCTTTTTCTCTGAATTTGGTTACTCACATCTGCTGTGAAGGTTAGGAAGAGGGATAAATAACAGCTATAGCACTGAATTTCTGGTTGATTTTGAAATTATTGATCCAGGCACCACATGTAAAATGAGAATTTCCCCTCAAAGTTCTGAATTGAAGCCATTCTGTCCCATCTTTAACTCGCTCACCTTTCCGTGCTCAAATCACTTGGATATACTTCACTAGAGGGATTTCATACATGGACCTGCCACTGATGTGTTAGAGAAAGGAGGCCTCTTGCCTAGAATAAGTAGCAATAAACAGTGGCGGAGCAAGCTGATTGGATGCCCAGGTTGGCGAGGGGGGGGAACAAGTAGTGTATGGGGCCGGGGCCAACGGTGCGCAGGGGTGGGGCCAGCTGCAGCAGTGCTCCGAGGAGTCTGCCTGCCTCCTCCCCCTCAGCTGCCCTATAGCTGGGAGGGAGGCAGCAGGCAGACCTTTTGGGCAGCAGAGCCTGCACGCCCAAGCCACCACGTCTCTCCCAGGAGATGTGTGGCTCAGGAGTACTGCAGGCCCCACACAGTGAGTGCGGCCAGGGATTTGTCACCCCCCTCAGTAGTGGCACCCGGGGTGGATTGCCCCTTCTGCACCCCGTCGCTCCGCCCCTGGCAATAACACAGCACCTTTTTCTTTGTGCACAAGCAAGTGTCGAACATGCCTACATAAATATAAAAAAATACAGTCATACCTCAGGTTACAGATGCCTCAGGTTGAGGGTTTTTTTTGGGTTACGGACCCACTGAAACTCGGAAGTACCAGAATGGGTTATTTCTGGGTTTCGGCGGTCGCGCATGCACATCATCACTAAATTGCGCTTTGCGCATACGCAGAAGTGCCAAATTGCAACCTGTGCATATGCAGATGCGCTGCTGCGAGTTGCGAACACTGCGGGTTGCAAACGTGCATCCCTCACGGATCACGTTCGCAACCCGAGCATCCACTGTATGCCATTTCTTTAGAGGGCAGGAAGAAAGTTATAAAAATGTGATAGAGTAATCTGAGGACCACAACATTCTACAAGGTTTTCATAGGGCGCTAACTGCAGTTGGTAGACAGCTAAATACAAAATAACCCCAAACGCAATTCCTAGAATGTTTGTTTTTTCCATAATGGTTAAGAAATAACTCTGGCTTGTATCCAGCTAAATGACTGCATATGTGGATGACTTCTATGAGCCAACATATCTTTCTCTCCTTCCTCCCCCCTACACCGCCACCCCCAATCTGCTCTGGGGTGCTGGTGGAACCCCCAGAACAGATGTGTGGGGCACACAGGGAGGGAGAAGAGTGGGGAAAGTTTCATTGGTACTCACAGAAGTCGTCCTGCACACACAATGATTTCGTCGGATGCGACCTTTTATCTGAACTCTTTGTTTTCGTTCTCTGTCATGGCGCTTTTATGCTGAATTAATCTCGATGCCCTGACATTTGCCTCCAATTCAAATGAGAGATGCTGAGAGCCACGAGTGCTTCTCACTGTGCAAACATGGCAGTTTGTGAGAGTGACATTTCTTCTGAGTTTAGGTACGCATAGCTGTTAGCGATACAGATAAATGAGAGAGACGTGGTTACCTTTAGGCATTTTTTTTAAAAAAATGTAATTTTGTTAAAAGCCAAGCCATATTAGTAAGGGAAGTATAATTGGTGACAAGCTTATTTCTCTTCTTGACTCACTAAACACAGTCTCTGTGATGGGGGGGAAAGGAGGAAGAACTGGAAAAATAATAAAAAAATACTAAAAACAATCAGCAGGACAGAAGAAGCTGCAAGACAGCAATACAAAGCAACTAATCACCTTCCAGTAATATACCAACAATAGCATACTTCATTAAAGAGGGGGCATGATGGAGATGAGAGAGTTTCAGAGGCTAGACATAACCACTAATCTCGTCTTTCTAACAACTTGGAGGGTGACTCATGACATGCCCTCTACTGCAAGGGTGCCTGGGGAGGCCTTCAGAGGCATTCCCTGGCTCCTATTCCCCTATGAAATTAGGATTTATTCTGTTGTAGCACCCAACAGAATAGGCTGCAGTGTGTGGTTGCTTGCGGTTGGTGATTTCTCTGATGTGTGGGGTTTCTCAGGTTTCCATTGCCCCCCAAATGTTGATGACCTTCCTTTATTCTTCTGTTTAATACAGTACTCTTATTCCAGGTCTATTATTATTAATAGAATAGCACAAGAAAGCTGAACTGTATATAGTCCAATATGTTTTAGACTGGGACAGACTGGGACCCATATTAACACCAATGATACTTTGACCCCCTTTAAAAAAATTAATTAGACAGACCTGAAATAATTAGAGTATTTTATTAAGACTCCGAAAGAACTCTCACTGGGTATTTAGTTCAGAAGTGAATTATGTTTCATTTAAGTCTGGTTAAGAAATGCTATTTGAAAAGACGTATCAAGTTGGAGCACTTGGCAAAGGTTTTTTCTTAATATCATGGATGCCCCAAATGCCTGAGGTATTTTGACGCATGCAGAGCTTATCTGTGCCTATATGACATCCTTATAATGCTGCCCAGGAGAGATAAGCAGTTTTTATTTACTGCAGATTGAGCTGTGTTTTGTATTAAGGCTATATTAGGCAGAGTTGGCATTTGCAAAATCAGATATGACAGAGCTTAAACCTTGAGGGAGCTTGTCCTTAAAAGATGAAATGGATCTGTTTGCTCTTCCCGCAAGCGGAGTGTTGCTTTTGCACAAATGTAGTTTGCATGCCTCTCTCTCTCTCTTTCTCTCTGTGTTTATTTATGATAATTAGAATTACTTTTGTATAGTAATTCTAATGGCCGTGATGTTCGGAGAAATTGTCAAAAGGATAGGCACCAGCGGCGTAAGAAGTAACTATCTGCATTCAATCAGATTCTAGCCAAAGGATAACCGAAATGATCTCCTCCATTTCAAGGAGAAAGGAAATTCCAATAAGCTGTATCATTGCTGTACATCTTTAGAAACTAGTCCGATGCTTACTTAACCTTTCTACCCAGGTGCAAGGCTGGATTTTGCCTGCTCAAGATCCCTCTCAAAAGACAAAGAAGACAGGGGGTTAAACGCCAACTTTTGTTTTCCCTGTTCAGACACTGGACAAATAACAAGAACTCAGTCTTGTTTATATGCATTACAGTATCCCAACCCACAAGAAAAACCTTTGACAAGCTGCTTCCATCCAGATGTTTTGAACTACAGCTCCCAGCAGCCCCAGCCAGCACAGCTTTGAAAGCTGTAGTTTGTCAGCCTGGCAAAAGCTGCACTAGAATAACTTATCGAGAAGCAATTATGTCCTGTAGAGTTTGCTTTATTTATTTAGAACTTTTCTATACCACCCTTCATGAAAAATTCAAGGGCAGTTTACCACATACATACCGTCTCATTAAGATCGATATGCTCTGACCCAATACCTTAAAAACAAATACATCTGGTAAGGCAGATAAATGCTAGGAATGACAAAATGGGGAAACAAATCAGGCTTTAGCAAGGGCTGGAAATGCATCAGAGTTGGAACTTGCCCTATTCCAGAAGAGGGATGGACACCATCAGAGACAAGGCTCTGTGTCAGGTTGCCGCAAGGTTAATTTCAGCAACTGCAGACTAACCAGGAGCGACTCATCTGAAGATCTCAAAGAATATGCAGGCCTATAAGAGAGGTGGTTCCTCAGGAAACCCAGTCCTAAGTTGTTCACAGCTTTGTAAACCAACAGCAAAAATTCTAAACTTGGTCCAGCAATCAGATTGCTAAAAGAGAGAGATGGAGGGACTGTGACCCTGTTGGATTTTTTTGATCTCTCAGTGGATTTATTACCATCCCTCATGCTATCCTTCTTAATAAGCTTCTCTGAGTTGGATTAGAAGTCACTGCTTGTAGGTAGCACTGCAGCTTGGGGGTTGATCCAGAAGGCGGTGCTTGGAGACAAAGGCTCAACCTCCTGGCAAATATGCTCTGGTCTCTCTCAGAGTCCTATCCTTTCCCCCATGAAACTGCCTCACTTGCTGGATCACCACCTTGTCGTGGCTTGCATGTTCCTACGACCCTTGTGAGCGAAGCCGTCAGGAGTCTCGTACCCCCAGCAGGGTCACCCAAGACATCCTGAGGGATGTGGGTGGCGCTGTGGGTTAAACCACTGAGCCTAGGGCTTGCCGATCGGAAGATCAGTGGTTTGAATCCCCGCGATGGGGTGAGCTCCCATTGCTTGTTCCCAGCTCCTGCCAACCTAGCAGTTCGAAAGCATGAAGTGCAAGTAGATAAATAGGAACTGCTCTGGCAGGAAGGTAAACAGCATTTCCGTGTGCTGCTCTGGTTCACCAGAAGTGGCTTAGTCATGCTGGCCACATGACCTGGAGCTGTACGCCGGCTCCCTCGGCCAATAAAGCGAGATGACCAGAGTCGTCCATGACTTGCATGTTCCTACGACCCTTGTGAGCGAAGCCGTCAGGAGTCTCGTACCCCCAGCAGGGTCACCCAAGACATCCTGAGGGATGTGGGTGGCGCTGTGGGTTAAACCACTGAGCCTAGGGCTTGCCGATCGGAAGATCAGTGGTTTGAATCCCCGCGATGGGGTGAGCTCCCATTGCTTGTTCCCAGCTCCTGCCAACCTAGCAGTTCGAAAGCATGAAGTGCAAGTAGATAAATAGGAACTGCTCTGGCAGGAAGGTAAACAGCATTTCCGTGTGCTGCTCTGGTTCACCAGAAGTGGCTTAGTCATGCTGGCCACATGACCTGGAGCTGTACGCCGGCTCCCTCGGCCAATAAAGCGAGATGACCAGAGTCGTCCATGACTGGACAGGGGTCCCTTTACCTTTATTAACCCTGAAGAACAACAACCTTTTCTTAATATACATTCCATGTTGATTCTAGGGTTCACATACCTGACTGATTAATTTGTTCCTGACTTTTCACCACATGGTGCTAACGGAGGCTAAGAACAATAATACAAATAAAATGCAATTAAATCTGCCATATGTTTTGGAAACTTGTTTGTTCGCCGGGCATCTGAACACCTCTTAAGATAGCATAACCAAATTTTGCATGATGGTTCCTGAAATCAAGGAGCAGGTTTTTGTATGGGTTTGTATGCCATTTTGGATCAAGATGGAGGACTGCACCTTTCAAAATGGCACTGATTTTAACCACTGATTTCAAAATGGCATTGTTGCTTTCTGGTTTCTCATAATGCCCAAACAGTGCTAGGTACGAGGCTGCTGGCATACAATAAAATACAATGTAAAAACAAAAACAGAGAAAGGCAGGTAAAACATCAATACAGCCAGCTAATTAAAACCAATTAATATCTGTGTTTTAGCATACTCTTAAAGGTAAAGGTAAAGGTACCCCTGCCCGTACGGGCCAGTCTTGACAGACTCTGGGGTTTGTGCGCCCATCTCACTCAAGAGGCCGGGGGCCAGCGCTGTCCGGAGACACTTCCGGGTCACGTGGCCAGCGTGACAAAGCTGCATCTGGCGAGCCAGCGCAGCACACGGAACGCCGTTTACCTTCCCGCTGGTAAGCGGTACCTATTTATCTACTTGCACCCGGGGGTGCTTTCGAACTGCTAGGTTGGCAGGCGCTGGGACCGAGCAGCGGGAGCGCACCCCGCCGTGGGGATTCGAACCGCCGACCTTTCGATCGGCAAGCCCTAGGCGCTGAGGCTTTTACCCACAGCGCCACCCGCGTCCCTAGCATACTCTTACACTAAGGCAAATAAATATTCAAAAGGGGGTAAACCTACGAAAGGCAATTCTTTATAAAACTCTCCATAATCATCCTAAGGGTGGTATTGGTCTGGCAAAAAACAGTATTAACTTACTTATAAACTCTGAGCCGTGTAAGATGTGCACAGTATTACTCCAATGGGAATCTATGTTTGCATATATACAAGCCAAGGAGGAGTTCTTTTATTGCAGAGCTGCTTGATACAATAGACTGTAATGTGTCCTTAAAGTTGCTTATGGGTTATCTTGTGAAAGCCTGTGGGGTTTGCATTTCATTCTTAATATACATTCGAAGCAGCTGCTGTAATGGTTCCTTTGGAGCTGTTTTGGTGTTCACAGTAAAAACGTTTATTGCAAACAGTAGGACTTGCTCATGGTACCCTTAATGATTGGTGTAGATTGTGTTGTGGGAATAGAGGCAGATAGTATTTCTGGTGGAATTTGTCAAAACGATTGAGGCAGATTGTCATTGACGTATAAAGCAGTAGCTTTCAACAGAGGCAGAAGGTAATTGGAGAGCTCTAATTTCCTGGACATTGATAATCATTTCAATTGTGCAGAACCTTTTGCAGTCCTTCTCTTGTTCTTTTGTTCACCCTATATTATAGGGCATAAAGCGACTATTATTCCTATTTTGCATCTAAGGCTACTTGGTGAGTTTCTGGCTGGCTGTTGGAAGTCTTCCAGTTGCACGCCCAAAAGTTAATGCACTGGCATGTTAAAGACAAAACTGTGTTCAACATTGGTCCTCGTGAACACTGAGAAAGGACCACGCCCTCTTTTCCATGAATCATGCAATGAAATGTGGCCATTGAAGCTCCCACTAGAATTCCATCAGAATTGTGCTGGTCACAGTTTTCACTTTTTCTCCAAGGAACTCAGCCAGGGTAAAAGGTAAAGGTAAAGGGACCCCTGACCATTAGGTCCAGTCGTGGCCGACTCTGGGGTTGCGGCACTCATCTCGTTTTATTGGCTGAGGGAGCCGGCGTACAGCTTCCGGCTCATGTGGCCAGCATGACTAAGCCGCTTCTGGCGAACCAGAGCAGCGCACGGAAACACTGTTTACCTTCCCGCTGGAGTGGTAACTATTTATCTACTTGCACTTTGACGTGCTTTCAAACTGCTAGGTTGGCAGGAGCAGGGACCAAGCAACGGGAGCTCACCCCGTTGCGGGGATTCAAACCGCCGACCTTCTGATCGGCAAGTCCTAGGCTCTGTGGTTTAACCCACAGCGCCACCCCCATATCTCGGTACAGGTAGGATTAGGCCCAAGATCACCCAGTGAGCTTCATGGATTTGAACCTGGGCCTCTCAAGTCCTAGCCCAACATTCTCACCCTGACCTTCAGCCCATGGCAAATAAATTACAAGGTAAATTGGCTATTAATTATGAATTTTTGCTAGAAGATTGGCTGTCTTTATAAAAGCTATATTTATAAATGTTGGAAAAGAATTAGTGCAATTCCTCTCTCCCCCAAAGCCATACATTGTCTTCCATTAGGATTTCTAAATTTGAAAAAGAGTCTGCACAGTGTTTTGCACCACAATGATAAAATGTATTTAGTTTGCTGTAGCAGTAGTTTAAAGTATTGGGCCTACTGGTAGAGGAAAGGGGGCAGGGGGAGCGCACTGCCCCATGCACCATCGGGGAGGGGGGGTACCATCGTGGCTGCCCCCCTGGACATGCGTTGTGCATCCCCCACTGCACCGGGCGCCATGCCCCCACGGGCAGCACACCATGCACCCATGGGATGCGCACCACGCCCCCGTGGGTGGCATGCCACTCCCCCAGGACACGCACCAGCCCCGGCCTGCTCTCCATTCCCGGTGCCGGAGCATGCAGCTTCGCCACTGATAGGACCAATTGGTGGATCATGCCCCATAATGAGATCATGGCCCATCCTAAAGTGACCACAACACCCACACCGTAACTGGCTGTGTTTAACTGTATTATTATGTTTATCTGTATTATTTAGAGTATGCTCGGCTGACGAAGACCGGCAGGGCAAAACAAGGTATTATTCTGGGAATCCTTGTCTTAAGTTCTTTTGTCTGATTCTTGCACACAACAACTATATTTTGCAAAGGCATATGTGGAACATAACAAAGAAAAAGTTCGTTTTCTGCAAGTACTGCTTCTTAAAGTTGTCGCGTCTGATGAGGTGCCAAATAAGGGGGATAACACCTTAAGATGTTGGAATATGCAGAGTTAGCAGGATTGACCAACAGGATAAGAGATCAAGATGATAGAATACACAAGGAGGATATTTGTGGATTATTTGAAATGTTAGTGTAAACAGGTAAATAGGATTAGAATAGATTCAGCAGTATAAATTAAACAGAGGTAAAATGATGGGGGGGGGAGATAGGGAGTATTCAGAATATGCAGTGATGATGGGAAACTGAAGGGAAGTCCTAACTAATGTGTTGTCATACAGTGGTACCTTGGGTTAAGTACTTAATTCGTTCCGGATGTCTGTTCTTAACCTGAAGCTGTTCTTAACTTGAAGCACCACTTTAGCTAATGGGGCCTCCTGCTGCTGCTGCGCCGCCGGAGCAAGATTTCTGTTCTTATCCTGAAGCAAAGTTCTTAACCTGAAGCACTGTTTCTTAGTTAGCGGAGTCTGTAACCTGAAGCGTATGTAACCTGAAGCGTATGTAACCCGAGGTACCACTGTATTGGTGAATAAATAAATGTGGAACATATAATAGAAAAGCAAATAATTTTTTTTAAAAAAAATAGAATTGGGTCCCATTATTAGGATGGGTTTAAAGGAGGACTGCAGGTCTGAAAAGGATAGACTACTAAATTAGTGGATTGCAAAGGATAACGAGGATTGCTTTTTATTTCTCCTCAATAGAATAATAAACTTTCTCATCCTCTCTAGGTCGGAAATGGTTACTGAGACTGCCTTTCCAAATTTACTCTTTGTTTCAATTTGGACAGTCTCATTGCACTGAAATGTGTCCCGAGCCAACTTGTAAGGAAGATAGGTTGTTTGTTTATTAGGTTCCAGGGGCGCTGGGAGGACGACACAACCAAAGCCACGTCTGCCCACCTTTCATCCAGCAGGAAGTGTTCTGTGTGTCTCATTCCATTCACAGGAACTCGGGACCCCCCAAGCCCTTGTGGATCGGATCGATCAACAGCTTTGCAGTAAGGCTGTGCACACACAATACATTTGAAGCACATTTAAAAGCATATGTTGTCGTTTAGTTGTTTAGTTGTGTCTGACTCTTCGTGACCCCAAGGACCAGAGCACGCCAGGCACTCCTGTCTTCCACTGCCTCCTGCAGTTTGGTCAACCTCATGTTTGTAGCTCCGAGAACACTGTCCAACCATCTCGTCCTCTGTCGTCCCCTTCTCCTTGTGCCCTTCATCTTTCCCAACATGAGGATCTTTTCCAGGGAGTCTTCTCTTCTCATGAGGTGGCCAAAGTACTGCAGCCTCAGCTTCAGGATCTGTCCTTCCAGTGAGCACTCAGGGCTGATTTCCTTCAGAATGGATAGGTTTGATCTTCTTGCAGTCCATGGGACTCTCAAGAGTCTCCTCCAGCACCATAATTCAAAAGCACCAATTCTTTGGCGATCAGCCTTCTTTATGGTCCAGCTCTCACTTCCATACATCACTACTGGGAAAACCATAGCTTTAACTAAAAGCATATGGCTTCACTCAAAGAGTCCTGGGAACTGCTGTTTGTTAAGACTGCTGAGAACTGCAGCCCTGATGGAAACATTTTGGAAGTACAATAGGAATACAGTGGTGCCTCGCAAGACGAAATTAATCCGTTCCGCGAGTCTCTTCGTCTAGCGGTTTTTTCGTCTTACGAAGCAACCCTATTAGAGGCTTAGCGGATTAGCGCTATTAAAGGCTTAGCGGCTATTAAAGGCTTAGCGGCTATTAAAGGCTTAGCGGCTATTAAAGGCTTAGCGGATTAGCGGCTAAAAGGCTATTAGCGGCTTAGCGGCTTAGAGAAGGGGGGAGCGGAAAAAAATCGGAACACTCGCAAGACGTTTTCGTTCTTGCAAAGCAAGCTCATAGGGAAAATCGTCTTGCGAAGCAGCTCAAAAACGGAAAACCCTTTCGTCTAGCGGGTTTTCCGTCTTGCGAGGCATTCGTCTTGCGGGGCACCACTGTAATAGAATAATTGGAAGGGACCCTGAGGATCATTTAGTCCAACCCCCTGCAATGCAGGAATATGCAGCTGCCCCATACGGGGATCGAATCTGCAACTTTGGTGTTGTCAGAACCACACTCTAACCAACTGAATCATATCCCCCCAGCATGTTTTCCATAAATTGGTTGCATTTGGTGTTTCTAGCTAGATAACCTGGGAGATCTCTCGGTTTTATGAGTCGAATAATTTCATTCTTTGCTATATGAATGTCATAATCAGGCCTCTTCGTTTTTTACGGCCAAAGCTGTAAGTGGGAAGTGAGGGTGCAGTTCCTTCGCAGAAGGTGTATTTCATATCCTCTGCAATGTCTGGTTGTAAATAGCCATGAATAATTAAGGGTGGGTGAAATTAGTTCCTGCCACTCGCTGAGTGACTGGCTTGAAGAGAAAATGATGTGGAGCAAGCAAAGGTGAGATGCATAAAACAAAAACATTGTTAACAAAGGGGAATGATGCCGGCCTTGGTGACAGCTTCTCTGGCTTTAGAGGACAGCTGCCAGGAATGGAGGTGATGTTTGTGTGTGTGTGTGTGTGTGTGAGAGAGAGAGAGAGAGAGAGAGGGAGGGGGAGAGAGAGAGAGAGAGAGAGAGAATGAGAGAGAGAGTTATAGAGTTCAGCAAAGGCCTTTTTAATCAATTGAAAAGGAATAAGAGAGAGAGAAAGTATTGATAGCTGAATATTTCAATTTCGCTTTCTCAGTTTCACATTTTCCAATCATAAAGTTGCTTCCCCACATTTCCACATCATCTTGCATTATTATTGGTTTTTCAAAAACTCATTGGTATTTTAGTGCAAATTCCTCCAAAGATGCATATTTTGTATGCAATTTCACCAAATGTACACATTTTTTGCAAAGCAGTTTCCTCTAATATGCATTTTGAATGTTATTTTTATACAGTGGTACATTGGTTCTCAAACTAATTCTGGAAGTCTGTTCCAAAACCAAAGTGTTCCAGAACCAAGGTGCACTTTCCCACAGAAAGTAATGCAAAATGAATTAATCTATTCCAGACTTATAAAAAAAACTCCTAAAACAGCAATTTAACATGAATTTCTCTATCTAACGAGACCATTGATCCATAAAATAAAAGTAATAAACAATGTACTGCAGTCACATAATCAATCAATCAGTAGCTGAACTGGGTTCCACACAGTCACAAAAACAAAACAAAAAGAGCCACAAAAACAAAAAAAGCAAAACAAATAGCAAAATAAGACAGACCTCAGCGTAACACTCAAAACGGAAGTGTGGCACTCAGATCGGAAGCCTAACACTCAAAATGGAGCATGTTCGGCTTCTGAAAAAAGTCCGCGAACCAGAACACTTCCAGGGTTGCAGTGTTTGGGTTCCAAGTTGTTTGAGTACCAAGGCATTTGAGAACCAAGGTACCACGGTATATTAAAACACAGAACATTATTTAATAAAAAAAGCATCAAAGCAGTTTACAACAAAAATGCATACAAACAATGTGAAAGAAGTTAAAAACATGTACATTATTATGCCTTATTGTCCATGCTGTTTGACTGGAGAAGTCAACAAAATCTGGGGAAGAGTGAATTGTTTCAGTCTGCATCTTGTTATGGATGGTGCGGACGACATACGTTTGCCTTAAAATGTGGACCGAACTGAATTCCTCCCGCATCCCTACATCATAGGAAGAGGAAGTGACATGAGCTTAGGTGACAGGTGACGGCAGCAGCAAGGTCAGAAGGTGGGGGCAGTGATGCCACAGTGTTCTTTGTGTGAGCAGTAGAAGGGTGGTGGTGGTAGAGATTACGGTGGTAGAGGTACATTTCCGACCACAATTCAAAGTGTTGGTGCTGACCTTTAAAGCCCTAAATGGTCTCGGTCCAGTATACCTGAAGGAGCATCTCCACCCCCATCTTTCTGCCTGGACAATGAGGTCCAGTGCCGAGGGTCTTCTGGCAGTTCCCTCACTGCGAGAAGCCAAGTTACAGGGAACTAGGCAGGGGGCCTTCTCGGTAGTGGCACCTGCCCTGTGGAACGCCCTCCCACCAGATGTCAAAGAGAACAACAACTACCAGACTTTTTAGAAGACATCTGAAGGCAGCCCTGTTTAGGGAAGCTTTTAATGTTTGATGGATTACTGTATTTTAATATTCTGTTGGAAGCCGCCCAGAGTAGCTGGGGAAACCCAGTCCGATGGGCAGGGTATAAATAATAAATTATTATTATTATTATTATTATTATTATTATTATTATTATTGATTTGCTTCTTCAAAATCTTGTCAGTTTTTTAAAAAAATAAAAAGCAGGTAAAAACCAGGTTGTGAAGCCCAAACACTCTGTTAACGGGCATTTTCATGCCCTCCACAGCCATCACAGTGGAATTTTGTGAGATAGCCTTTTGCTGTTCTCTCACAGTGGCTGCTGAATGACAGCTCAGCAGGCAAGTGCTACATTAGGCACATCCCAGCTGTCTTCTGAACATGGCATCTTATTCCTTGTACTTACAAAGGCAGGAGCGAAAACTCTGGAGTGTGCCATTAGGCAGCCTGTATAGCATTCATTATCTTTCACCTGAATCTTTCTCTCCCCTCCCCTCCAACCTTTCCTCTTGGAGGTCCTCAGCTCCTAGACACTTCTTGCTATTTACTATCCCCCTTCTGTAAGATCTGTTGTTTCCCATCTCATTCAGTGTGGTTGGGGATGGCAAAATAGCACCTGTCCACAGCTGCGCAGCATATATATATATGCTGTTATATATATGTCTCTGTTCCAGTAACAAGAAGCCGAAAGCACCAGCCTGAAGATGACGAGTGAGACCTCGTCGAAACGTCGCACAGACACCCCGACTCTTACACGGGAAGACACCCGAAGACACCAAAACCTGCATTCCTGTACCCGTGAAAATCTACGAAAGCAAATATATATATATATATATATATATATATATATATATATATATATATAGCTAGGTGCCTCTCCCAAATGATTACCCGCAAGACTGAAATGGAGATGGGAGTCGTTTGCAGAGAGAGGATGCAAAGAATTAATGAATCCTGAAACGCACACAGTGAAACCGCATGGTGCTTTTTTTTTTATTGAAGAGGAGAAGCCAAGATTCTCGTGTTAGTGGGTATGTATAATGATAGGCTATTAAGTCTCCATGCTAGCTCAGCCTCTCTGGGGACCGAGGCTGACAATTACAGTGTAATAAATGTGATTCTTTTGTGATGTGAAAGGTTCAGCGTACAAACAGCTCTTGACAATCGGAGCTGTTGCCTATAACCTTGAGTTGAGTCTTAGTAACAGGGGATGGGCAGTACAGGGTGCACATTATATATGGCATATGAGCTCATCTTCCACTTCCCTCAGCTGCCAGGATTACAAAGATAAATTGGAATATACAAAAGATTTGGGGGGGGGGCACATTTGAAAGAATTCCAGGAAAACTAAACCCACAGATCAGCAGAGCCCCCGTATCATATCAAAAATGTTTGCACGTTACATTCAACGAGTCTGTGTCCCTGTGTGCTCGACACTTGAGCTGCACAAATAGGCGGGTGTATACCCTTTCACACAAACACTTGTAAATGTGTAGAGGCAGCTTGCAGCTGTGTTCCCTGCAATATGTGAACAAGAGTTTGAAAAGTGATGTGCCGCGTGAGACTGCTGTTCCAAAAATGAACCCGAGGCTTGGCGTGCTGCGGAATCCATCATCTAAAAAATGAATATTGTTTGCAGCTGATAATGGAGCCATTAGGAAGCTGCCTTATGTCAGATCATATCATTGGCTCATTGAACCCAGCATTGTCCATTCTGTGTGGTAGTGGCTCCTTGGGGTGTCTGATAGGGGTCTTTTCCAGAACTTTCTGAAAATGTCAGAATCTGAACCTTGGATTGTTTGTGTGCAAAGTGGCCTACCTCTGAGCTGTGGCTCTTCCCCAGCCTCATTGGAAGGAAGGATACACAAGCATCCCAAACTGACAAATGCCTCAGAGGTTTATAGGGAAAAACTACTGCTACAGCAGCAGCAGTAGCAGCAGCAACAACAACCACCACACACACACACAGTTTCTTGAGTTCAGAGTACTGAACTACAAGTGAAAGATGACGGCTTGTACATAAGATTTGTCCTCTCATTTAGATGACTCACACAGTGTGCACACAGAATACATCGTCTTGGTATTGTATCCCCTCATGGCTGTTTTCAGGCTTCCTCCCTTTGCTTATTTTAAAATATAAAACTCTGGGGCTCGGCAAATTGCTTTCCCTCTCAGCAGGCGCTCATAGAATGAAATAATGAAATTACTGCATTCCTCTTGCTAATTAGCTATTCCAAAATGCATTATTCATTTTATATAAATTACTTGAATGCCCTAATGCGCTTAACTGAAAAAAGTATGCACACATTATACAGGGTGCATTCCCTCCCCCCCTAATTATACAAAGCTTGAAACCACCTGCATATAAATATGGTCATTATTCAAAATTTGGGGAGGGGAAACCAACAGATGAGAGGCTTCAGAGTTCTCAGTGTTCTTTACATTGTGTCTGAAGGTAAGGTGTCGTCACCACTACTTCGGAGACCTAATCAGATGCTCTAAACATTTGGGGAAGCAGAACTGCAGGCAATGGAGCAGAATGAACCGAGCTTTGCAGAAGTCTGGCTTGTTTGACTTGCATATAAAACATGAATAGTCAAACATTCTACCTTTTGTGGCAATAATATGAAGAAAGCTGCTACACAAGTTATCATCCAAAGGCATCCGCAGCATGCAGTTAATTTAATTTCTTTTGCAAATAACCTTTTGGCTGTAGAAGTGCGATGTGATTTAAATCCCGATTGGTGTTTCTGTGTAAATAGTCTGGACCTGAATTGTCTTTGGCAGGCCGTGTATGTCAAATAATCTCATTCCAGCACAACAGCAGCCAGTTTAGATACCTGTATGTTTTAGGGGTGGTGCCCCAACCCCAAGATTCAGCTCAGAGCTTGGTTTGAGACTTTGGAAACTGGCCCGGTTTGTCACCTCAGTTCTGGACTTATTTATTTATTTGCCCACAATACAGACATGGGCAAGGTTCGATACAGAGCACAGAATTAAAAGAGCCAACCAAATAATGCAATAAAACAACGATATATGCTAAAAAAAACCCCACCTCCCCCCAAATACAACAGAGCAAAAAGATTAGCTTACAAAACTTCAAAGGCCTGCACATATCAATCAGACCTGATTGGTGCAAAAATGATGAGAATGTTTCTGATGATTGTACCCAATCCATGCTCGTGTTCAGCCTCCATGCCATCAGTTGCGCATAAGAGACAGAATTGAATGTCATCAGCGTTGTGATAGCATGCAACCCCCCCCCCCCAATTGATGCCTTCTCACAGCAGGGAATTATGTCACATGGAACAGAAAAGAGTCCCAAGAGGTCCCCCAGCAACCGGGGACCACTCCTCCTCCACCAGTTTATGTACCATATTGCCCCAAATATAAGCCACACTTTCCCCCTAAATTCTGACCGTGAACAGTTAAAGTGCAGCTTATATTTGTGACATTACAGTATGCAGCCAGGAGCGTGGCAAAGCAATGCACGCCCCACACGTAGTCCCCCGTCCTCTCCCCCAAGGCCAGGAAGGGAGAAAAAGCGAGGAAGGGGAAAGGCTGCTGCCAACACAGCGCAGCTCCCCTCCCCTCCCCCCAGTATGGAGCAGGAGCAGCCTGGAAGGAAGCGGCTTATATTTCAGCATTTTCCCTTTTTTTCCTTTCCCCCCACCAATTTTAAAGGTGCGGCTTATATTTGGGTGTGGCTTATATTCAGGCTAATATGGTATCTTCCTCCAATGGGCTGTGTGCATCCAGCCAGAGGCTGTGTCTGCATGGACTCTTCCTCTGCTCATCCCTTTTCAATCCTCTTCTGGTTCTGGGAGATAGTGGGTGACGAAGCACCTGGCCCTCCATTTTCCTGATCTGCCTTTTCTTCCAACTCCACCCTCCAGCTCGGAAGCTTCCCCTGGCCTCCAACTCTTGCCTCTTGGCCGGAACCAGTGCTATTTTTCTAGAAAAAGAGGGGCCAGAACTCACCACGAATGCCTCCCTTGTTCTCTTATAACGGCAACGATGTCCAACTGAGAGGTGCTGGAACTGAATTCCGGTGATTTCTGGTTCATAAAAAGCCCTGTCTGGAAGAGTTCCCCAGAAATCACTGACCCCCCTCTCCAGAGAGTGGTAGACTCGTAATCTGGTGAACCGAGTTCGCTTCCCTGCTCTTCCACATGCAGCTGCTGTGTGACCTTGGGCCAGTCACACTTCTCTGAAGTCTCTCAGCCTCACTCACCTCACAGAGTATTTGTTGTGGGGGAGGAAGGGAAAAGAGATTGTTAGCCGCTTTGAGACTCCTTTGGGTAGTGATAAAGCGGGATATCAAATCCAAACTCTTCTTCTTCTTCTTCTTCCTTCTAGCATCCTTTCAGTCCCTGAAAATACTCAACTAGATAGGACTGCAGCCATCATAACAATGGTGCCTCCAATCCCTATTGACCAGAATCTCCAGAAGGAAATAATAATAATAATAATAATAATAATAATAATAATAATAATAATAATAATTTATTTATACCCTGCCCATCTGGCTGGGTTTCCCCAGCCACTCTGGGCAGCTTCCAACAAAACACTAAAATGCAATAACCTCTTAAACATTAAAAGCTTCCCTAAACAGGGCTGCCTTCAGATGTCTTCTAAAAGTTTGGTAGTTATTTTTCTCTTTGACATCTGGTGGGAGAGTGTTCCACAGGGCGGGTGCCACTACTGAGAAGGCCCTCTGCCTGGTTCCCTGTAGCTTTTCTTATCGTAGTGAGGGAACCGCCAGAAGGCCCTTGGTGCTGGACCTCAGTGGCCTATGTTATCCAAGCAGAAGCCAAACTTGGCAGCCATGGGGTCTCCATACACCTCTTGTCATCCACTCCACCATTTGTTGTAGTATACAAGGGTACTGATGTGCCACACAGTAAGACGATAGGAGTAAAGAGGAAATAAATCACAGCTCTTAAGTCTCCTTGTATGTAAGTGGCTGGTTTAAGGGCAAAGAGTGACTCTCCAGATTGCAACCTGGCAGTCTTAATTCTAAGTAACTGGAATTTCAATGGACCATCCATTTATAAAGCTCTCATCCTCGGTGTGCCAATGATGGCAACCACTGTACGTTTGAACAACATAGAAAACTTCCTGTTCTTGCCAAAACTGGTTGATGACATGGCTAGCATTTCCAACATGTATGGGACTATATGATCAATTGGACTGTGATTTTTTTGGCTCTGGATTTGCAAAGCAAATCATCTGCCTGTGATCAGACCTGGCTGCCACTTGCTGAACACACAAAGCAAACTTGCGTGCATGAAAGCAGAATAGTAATGCAAAAATGGTAGAAGAGGAAAGTCAAGTGCTCTAAAGTAGCTTGAATAATTGCAGACTTCTGTAGAATCAACATTCTTTCCAGGTTTTTTTTTAGTGATGCCAGGACTGAATAAAAATGCAGGATTTCTGTTTTTCAATCCCTAGGCGTGTTAAGTGCCTGTCTAAATTTAGTACATAGGTTTAACAGAGGTTACACCACTGAACAGTTAGTTTTAAAACTTCTTCTTACTGGAAGCGGGAGCTTTTGTTAACTAGAACAATTCATGTTACTAAGGAGAAGAAAAACTCAATCTTCTAAATGTATTTTTATGGAATTTGTGGAAGCTTGTTCTCTGCCCCCCCCCTGCTTAAGATAAAAAGAACAAATGACCGAAATAGAATTAAATGTATAAACATCTTATTGTAACGGCGACAGTAGGGTTTGTTTGCCATCTTGCTACTCCCCACCCGCTTTGTAAATTCACTGTTTTCATAAGCAAATAAGAAGAGACCTGCTGGATCTGGCAAGACACCCTTTCTGGTCTAGTTTTCTGTTTTCACAGTGGTCAACCACATGCCTATGGGATGCCCACAAACAGGACTTGAACACAGCAGCAATCTACCCAGTCGTGACATCAAAAGACATCAGGGACAGGGCACCATATGGCTCTTCCATGGAAACAAGGGTTGTGTGCCAACCACTGTATGTTTTCAGTGTGTGCCCAGTTGTTTGTTGTGCATTTTACTGAATTTCATTGGTCCCTGTAAAGTCTTTTCCTCTTTTGTTTTATGTTGCTGTTGCTGGCATTCACTTGCTCCATTTACAAAAGTATTTTTACACCACCCACTTGCATAACATGTCAAGGCAGTGCACAGCAGCATATGCAAATACTGTAAAAATAAAATACTGTAAAATAAAACCGTACAAAATAATAATAATAAGAGTTTGGATTTGATATCCCGCCTTTCACTCCCTTTAAGGAGACTCAAAGCGGCTAACATTCTCCTTTCCCTTCCTCCCCCATGACAACCACTCTGTGAGGTGAGTGGGGCTGAGAGACTTCAAAGAAGTGTGACTAGCCCAAGGTTACCCAGCAGCTGCATGTGGAGGAGCGGAGATGCGAACCCAGTTCCCCAGATTAGGAGTCTACCGCTCTTAACCACTACACCACACTGGCTCTCAATAATGGCTAAAAATAATCCCAAGAATGACTGGCTTGAACATTTGTGCAAAAAAAACCAACCAACAACCCCAGAAGCTTTTCTCATGGGAATTATAGGTGTAGGACTACCCAAACAGTATAGAAATTTATGTATGTATGCAACTACAGCTGTAAGAATGTTACTTGTGCAAAAATAGAAAGAAGAAGAAGTCCCGATGAGATATGAGTGGATGCAAAAACTTATGGATTTTGCAGAAATTGCAAAACTTACCAGAAGAATGAGAAATCAAGATAGCAAACTTTTTATAAAAGAATGGAAATGGTTTATTGAATACATAAATTGTAAACAGATAAAGATAGTGGCAGGATTGCTGTAATGACCTGCAGTTTCAAAAGAATATAGAATCAAAACAGATGAATAAAAGAATAAGTTAATTTAGAATATGCAGGATATGATAAAATAAATTTAAGGAACAGCAGAAAGAGGAGGAGGAAGTCAAGGTTTGAAATGTTAGAAATGTTGTTAAACTAGTGAAATGTATATAAATGAAAACTATTAAAAAATTATAAAAAAATAAAAAGAAATGACTGGCTTGTCTAAAAAAAAAAAAGGAATTAAACAACTAGGTTGGTCTGGTGGCATAAAAAGGACTTCAAGAGTTATCTGCCGGTTAACAGGGAAGTTGCACTGTCTGTCTTTTTATTTTTTATTATATAACAGTTTGAGATTTTTGAATGCTAAGTAGTCAATTTTAATAAATACTACTGAGTGTAAACGAACTATGCAAAAAGACTCTATGAACTGAAAGCAGAGATGCTACATGTACTTTTTTTTTGTTTATTTATTTGTATCACAAAAAATATTTCACTACCACTTGGTGTACTAATACTGATCAAGTTACAAGAATCACGTATAATTTCTAGAGTTGGATTGCATGAAGTTTCTATTTATATCTGCTATCCAAGAAGCAGAGCAGGAATTGAGAAAGGATAATTATTGTGTAAAAATGTAGACAGGAATTTGCCTTATACTAGTTGAGACCAATTGGCCCCTCTTCTTGCTCAGCTTTGTCTGGCAACAGCTCTGCAGGAATTCATTCAGCAAATCTTTCCCAGCCCTACCTGGGATCGCTCAGGGATTGATCTGCTGTAAAAAAAAGCATTCCTTTGTGCGACAGTCTTGTGGAGCGGCTTCACAGCAGCAGAACAAAGTTTCTCTCATGCCTAGACCTCTGCTCTAGCATGTTGTATTTTTTAATTGATGTAACCTTCCCTGGAATCTCATAGCAAAGGGCAGGTGAGGAATCTAATAAATGATTACGATTATGGTAATTTTGCAACAGTGTATTCAAATTGAAGTCTAACGAAAATGGCAGTCCTGTGATGATATGAGCAACCCACGAGATGATGAAAGCTGCTAGCTCAAAGATTGCTTAGTAAAGACTTGATGATCAATTGCCATAGGTACAGGGTGTCCTTATGACAAGGTACTAGACTTAAGGATGAGTTTCATCCTCTTTCATTTCTCTGCACCATGGTTGGACAGCTTGTAATGAAAGCACATTTTTTTACTCACCGATATTGTATTACTACTTCAAATAAACTTAAGTGATTATATAGAGGTTGAAAAACTTGTGTCCGTGTTGGCTGAAGATTAATTGATGATATGACAGCTTTCTACAAATATTTGAAGGGCTGTCAGATAGATGACGGAACAATTTTGTTGTTGTTGCTCAGAAAAAACTCGAGCCAACAGTGTTGAATGACAAGAAAGGGGTGTTCGGATAACTTCCTGATAGAATGAGCTGTTCGATAGTGGAACCAGCTGCCTAGGAGGGTGATGGTGTTTAATTAAAGGTTGTATGGTGACCAATTATGGTGTTGGAGGAGACTCTTGAGAGTCCCATGGACTGCAAGAAGAACAAACCTATCCATTCCGAAGGAAATCAGCCCTGAGTGCTCACCGGAAGGACAGATCCTGAAGCTGAGGCTCCAGTACTTTGGCCACCTCATGAGAAGAGAAGACTCCCTGGAAAAGACCCTGATGTTGGGAAAGATGGAGGGCACAAGGAGAAGGGGACGACAGAGGACGAGATGGTTGGACTGTGTTCTTGAAGCTACCAGCATGAGTTTGACCAAACTGTGGAAGGCAGTGGAAGACAGGAGTGCCTGGCGTGCTCTGGTCCATGGGGTCATGAAGAGTCGGACACGACTAAACGACTAAACAACAACAATGGTGACCAATTAGGGATGCTGTATCAGTGACTTTCCTGTTCTTCAGGGCTTTGGACTAGATCAGCTTTGAGGTCGCCTTCTGATTCTATGATTCCATAGCGTTGAACTTCTGGGGCAAATAGTTCAGCCAGGAGTTTCTGCTTTTGCCTTTCTGCAAACTCGCTCTTATTTCCCTCCTGTTGTTTTTTTTTAAAACCTATCCACAGTAAAGGTTTTCTGTGTCTAAGAAGCACAAATTTGTTTTAAAACCAAGTGCACTGTTAAACAGAGGATGCATAAGGGTTCTTTTCAGAGGGAGTAAAAAGACGGGAAATTCCCTCAAGCCAGCTGTCTTTACTGAAAGGGCTTTCAGCATGCTGGCTGTAGTTTTGCATGTCTGCCACAGTTAACACTCAGCACCTATGGGGCTTGCTGGTCCAAGATCAACACACTGCAGCCATACCATATGCCCCAAAGGTCGCGAATTTGATACCTCGTGAAGCAACTGGTGAAAGGGCCCCATGCTGAACAAAAAAGGCTTCTATGATCTGAAAGTATATGGCCTTCCCCTGGCCTTCCATAGACAACACAATATACTTGAGCACAATCTCCCAGGAAGCACAAGAGCCTTTGCATTGAATGGAAGATGCTCGGAAACATAGTGGTATTACAACAACAAAGTCCTTTCGCAAAGCTCTCCCTCTCCCTCATCCCTAACAAACCTCCAAAGAAAAATATCCTGGTGGATTGTGCTGTTGATCTTCACAAAAGCATGCCCATGGTAAAATAACTAGCCTGAAGCAGTTTGTTGAATGATGGATTCTGCGGCGAATGTTGCGTGGATGAACTGTGAATGTACGGTTTGACTTTGGAGTCCCTTGTGCACTGAGACCAAGTAATCCCGCTTAATTGTCAACACATAGCAGATGCAAATGTCAGCACATGTTGTAGGGAAAGCTGTTTGCCCGAGTCCTCCAACAGAAACCAGGAGAGTAGTACCCTTTGTTTCATTCTGTTGCTCCCAAATTGTCTTACCTTCTACATGTTTGCTCATTCTTTTGTTAGTCCTTTTAAGATGTTCTACATGGGAGTTAAGTAAACGTGCAAGGAAGGACTGTGGGGACAAGGAGGCTAGCTCCACCTTTGCTGTCCTCTCTGATTTGCTGGTTTTAGAACCCTGGGAAATCAGGGTGTCTCGTCTACTTTCAGTTTAAGAGATTACTAGTTTATCACATACCTGTCTTATTTATTTAAGGAATTCATATCCCACCTTTCACTATTTGTCTCAAAGTGGCTTACTGAATGGAAAATATGCAAAATATAAAAACTAGATTAAAACATAAGAAAATAAAAACATCAAAACAATGTTCATAGTGCAAAGGCCTCCTGAAATCTCAGAATTGTACAGTTAAAAGGGACCACGAGGGTCATCTAATCCAACCCCATGCAGGAATCTTTTGCCCAATGTGGGGCTTGAACACACAACCCACTGAGCTATCGTAGGTTCATAATGTTTGAAACCTGAAATTTAGCAGGGATGGTTCCTGCATGATTCAAAATATGAGAGGGATCCATAGAGCTGAGCCCACCAGTACATTGAAGGCATGGCTCCTCATTGACACGGAGTCTTGTTTCTGGTCCATATGGGACCACTAATCATGCTTTCCCAAATGATCTCATTGATTGACTTGGGACACAGGGGGTAAGGCAGTGCTTATGGTATTCTGGACCCAAGTTGTTTCTTACACTCATACCATGGGAAAGGTTATTAGCATTCCCACTTTTGTTGGAATTTACTTGAGTCACCTTGTCAATCCACAGGTGACTAGAGAATGGGATGCTCCAAAGTCTGATATTCTATTATTTCCTGAGGCAAGTAAGCTAATCTGTACATAGAAGCAAATTTATGCTGGTATATCATGAACTATAACCATAAATTGCATGCACATCTGAAAAAGGAAGTCATGTATTAGTTCCAGTAGGAACTAATGGCTGGATAAGGATGGTCATGAGAATGTGCATTGAAATGCACATCCAATTGAAAGCAATGCAGCATGGGAAGTCGGTTTTTGCACACAGGTGGGCATCTGATTTATACGTACAGTTGTGGTTTGAGGAGCTGATCCCCGCTTGGAGGAATAAAGACACATGGACACAGTATATAAGGTTAATGGGCAAGAAAAGGCCACAACTTTATTGATTACAGCAAGTGAGAAGGTATTGGCTTAGGCATTGGACCACAGAAGATTTGACTCCACCCACTCGGAGAGGGGTGAGTCTGAGGAGGGGTTAACCACCAGTAGGGGGAGCCTGTTGATGCTAATACAACTATAAGCTCTCCCCTGATGTCACCGAGGATCGTGCCATGGCCCCCCGCCGCACAGGCATCGGACAAGATCCACGACCGCCAGATTCCTTTAATGGAATACCCAAAATTGAAGGGGTAGGCGATGGCCACACCTTGCCCTTCCACACACCAACAATACATTCCAATGCCTAACCGCCAAATACCAAGAAAGTTGTGACGATTGCTATGAGGTAGGCGAAAAAAACACCAAAAGGCCGGTGCCAATTTGCCAGTTGGAAAAAAATCCTACCAGGCCCCCTGGGCAACCTGGGGGACCAACCATAGGTCCATAGCAAGGTCAAGAGAAAAGCTAAGCCCTAAGCCCTAAGGGAGTGGTGGGTGGGTGACTCGCGACGAAAAGGTGAGCAAATGGGCTGAATGGCTGGCGCGGCTGTATCTTGAGCAGCAAACCACGCCCCCACCAAGCCGCCCGATTGGGTGCTCAACCGGGGGTGTGGCGCGCCAGCCATGTGAATGGGGCAGGGGGCATAATGCCCCCTGCATGACGCGGGAATCGTCTCCCACCCACAACACCTCCCCTCTGGAAGGAGGAGAGGCTTTCCTGATGTGTATGCATAAATCTGCCATCATTCAGGAACAGTGTATACAAGATAGCACTAGTAGTAAAGATATGTTTATGATTTCCAGAGAACTTGCTGTTGTGTGCTCGAAATATGTATACAGTATGTATAGCTTTCTGTTCTATACAGCAGTGCAATTGTTCAGTGCAAAGTGAATATTCACCTAGGGCGAATATATATATATTATTAAATGGTAGACCATCCCTACAAATCCCCACACCAGGCCAGCTAGAACCACCTGCAGTTTTAGAGCTCCTGTGGGGGTGCATCCTGGATATTTTCCTTCTAATGCGTGTACGACATATGCTCCGTATCAAAGACAACATTGCAATTCCTAAAGGTTTCAGAGAACCAGCACTGGGGCCAGGGGACCGTGTTATTTGTAGGATGATGTACAGACGTGTTGTATAGGATCCCAAGTGGCAGGAAATGTGTGCACAGGCCAAGCAAAACGAAGACACACATTTGTTTTAGTTTATGAGCAAACTGAGGAAGATTTTTCTGGAGAGAATTATCTGAAGACTTCAGCACATATAGCAGCTGCAGTGCTCACATCAGGGTCATATGGTTGTTTTATCATCCTCTTGTTTTTAAAAAGTCCCAGAAAAAAGGATTGTCGTTTGCTGTCTTTATTATTTACATTTCAATCCATGTTCAAAATTCTAATGTCTAAAGCTTCTATCGTCTGCTCATGAATGGTTTTTGATCCAGCAGAGGCATCTATGCATGTAATAGAAAGGTGTGTGATTTTTCTCTGATTCAACCTTCCCCCTGCCCTCCACACATGGAAAAAATATACCAAAAGAGCAGATAGAAATGGTAGTCAGTTAGAATTGAAACTACTAAACAACAGCAGGCAAACAATCTGCCCATGAAGTCAAAAGCATTTCTCAACAAGGAAATCTTGTGTTGGGACTGGGCCTTCTTTGAGTAAACATGAACAGGTGAATGCTGGGTTCTTCTTCCTACAGAGAGTCAACATTTTTCTATTTTTTTTTTTAAAATAATAATAATGCAGAAATGTAATATATATCTACTTTATAAGGAGGTGTGGCCTATTTCACACCCTATTGTATTTTTAAGACAATTGAAATGTCAAATAGAACTACATGGCACATTATTTTTTTCCTGTCAAAGTTATTATTTTTAAAACAACATTATGATAGAAATACAGAACATTAGTAAGTGTGCTATTAGTTACGTAGATGTGTTTTCCATAACTGACATAAATTACTTAATAAAAAATTATTACCATCTCTCTTAGCTATAACAGCAAAGAGCTTTCTTTTCTTAATGCATTATGCAATAGTTGGGTCATGTTTGAGATTAATCCTTTCAGCATGCTTATTTCCTAAACTGGATCTTAATATATTAAGCACTGAAATTATGAATTAATTACATCTGCTCCTGATTTATAATTTGGTCCTGAGTAAATTTTGAATCTAAACATTACATGGCATGAATCTAAAGAGATGTTGTATTCATAAGTAAATGCTTAAAGACCGATTTCCTGGCAATACAATGTTCACCATCCAAGATCTGTTACTCCAGAGTTACAGACATATATGTTTAGATGTGCTAATTCCCTGCTCCCTATTTCATGTCAACTAATACTTAGATCAGCCTGCATCAGTTGCCTTTGTTTAGGCAACCCCACCATGGTTCATAATCTTAGAACAGTGACATATATTGCTTTAAGCTTTTCATGGCCCGCACATCTTAACTGTGTGTTCATGAAGACCTGATAGCATCGCTCATCCTGAGTCTCAGGAATTCATGAGGCTAACAGCAAGTCCAATGATTTGGGGTGCTCACAAGTGCACCTTTCATTAACCACTCCAACCAGCATTGCGCCTTCCTGTTGCTGGTTGTACCCAAACCAGCCAAATGACCTTGACCTGGCTGTAGTGTTACTCCCAAATACTGATGATGATGAGTAAAAAAGAGAATCTACCCTTACACGCAGAGTCAACCAAGGAGTGATGATTCCCAAATTCCTACTTCACTTCTACAGTTATTGGTTAATCCTTCACTGCTGTCAGCAAGGGGGCATGGTGATTTTGCCTTGGCTGCCCCCAAAACACATGGAAAAAGGTGTGGCAGTGATAAACAGCCCCCCCCCCCAATTGGCTATGGAATGTCTGGAGACATCATGGTACCCTAGTGATGGATGGATCCATCCATTTTGGCTTCTCTTAGTTTCTCATTGTTCATTGAGTTCTCCACATTTTCACTTCAGTTTTGGGGTTTGGGTTGGTTTTTTTAAAAAGTCCTCATGAAAATTCACCAGTGAATTCCTCCTAATATGCACATATTCCTATGCAATTTCCTCTAATGCACATCTTTTTGCAAAGCAATTTTCCCTAATAGCATGACTGTCAATGCTATTTTCATTAATATATGCATTTATATGTACAGTTTACACCAGTGTATACATTTTTTTCCACATTAACATGGAACTGCAGTACAAAATTGAAAGTAGTGCGGTTTTTGAGGGGTGGTTGCATATTCTTTTGGAAAATATGAGTTTGGCAGAATTGCCTTTAAATATGAACTGAATTGAATACCCCCTATATCTATGCTGTGCTCACCCCCTGATGTCTTCTAGGGGTTGGAGGCAAGATTCCTGTTCAGCAAGAGGGGGAGCAAGACTTTATTGGACTGTCTGGTCAGATATGCTTTCAAAAGTAATTTACAGGGTGAGCCAGTTTTAGTTAATAGCTTGGGGCGGGGGGAGCCACTCTATAAATAACGGCCATATCAAAGTGAGAAGGCTATTTCTTTTTCTTCTTTAAAAATGGTTTGCTATTTATACTGCCAAGTTAACAGGAAGAGCTCACTGTGGTCACTCTCCTTCTTTCTAACGACAAATAAATGTCAAAGCAAATCATACATGGTGCTAAACTTGGAAATTTATTTCACAAATATGGCAGCGTAAAACCCAACAAGCATTAACAGATGGGTGATAAAAGTGTGCAACTGTAAAAAAAAACCCATCCGAAATGGTGTTGAACAGAAAAATAGCACCACGGATCAGTTTTTGTTTGCTTTTGCTGACACAAATTCCAGCGCGTGTCCTGAAAGCTCATAAAATAACTTCACGATGACAACGTGTTTCTTTCCCCTCCCTTCTGCTATTCAGATTCCAACACCATACTGGGAAGGAGCACTTGGATGTAAAAAGTTTACTTCAAGATTGCTGAACTAGTTCAAGAGATACATGGCTTTAATTTTCTTTTAAACGTACTGTGTCCCTTGATATATACTATCTTGGGGAGTTATTGATTTTTCTTCTTCTAAGAGTCCGATTTCCAGAAAGGACTCATTCTGCTAGAGTGAAGCCACTCTGCAACAGGTACGCTTGCTTCAGTTTTCTCCCAGGTGATACTACCTTTCCATATACCACATTTTGTATGCTTCAGATAGGAACATAACATTGTACAACACACTTAAGTGCAAACAAATGAGTAAAATGTGTGTGTTGAGAAAAATGTCTTTCAGGGAGCAAGGATTTGTACAACCTCTTCCTTTCTCAGTCTGCCATTTTGTCGGACATTCGTTAACTTTGAAAGGCTACACACAGGGAAGGTAATTGATTTGTAAATATCTGTTGAAGGCTGAGATAAGCATGTCTATTGTGTGCTGTGTAAAAAAAACCCACATTTTAAAAATAAACGTTTGCATCAGTGGAACACAGACTTGTGCAAAATGAACTAATTTCAGTGGAATGGAAAACACTAGATGAAAGAGTGGGTGGATATTGTAAAGGATTGAGGCATGTTCATACATTCATATTTATCGCTAGCCAATTTGCAGGGCTAGGGTTGGGCATATAACGCCTGGTATTCTGGAATTCTGACCCTGTGGGAAATTAGGATAACAGACAGCAGGAACTATTTGAATTCGCTGTGAAGGTCTGAGCTGTCCACCATTTTAGAGGTTGCATTTTAGAGATTGTGGTGGCAAGTCTCTTGTCAAAAAAGGCAGGGAAAAGGAGCAAAACAGAAGACCCTTAGCACATATGAAAGCTGGAAAATGCAAAACACCTTCCACACTATGAAAGGATCTCATAACTTTTCTGTATCTTTCACAAATGTGATTTTTGTTGCAATAGAAAAAAAGAGATTTGATGACTGCCGTATTCCGGAATAGCAATGGAATGATAACCAAGTCATGTAGAAGCATGCAGGAAAATCTAGAGATAACAACAGCTATAATGTTATAACAGATACATCTGGAAGGGCTCTATCTTTCAAATTCTTAAAATATAAACATTGATGCAGAAAACAGTTGGAAAAGTAACCTTCATACCTTCCTTCTAATGTAACTGTCATGAAACTGATACAATTAAACAGGGCAGTTCTTTCCAGTAAGCTTCTATCTCCATGCAACAATGCGTAGAGAAGGGAATTTGCTTAGAGACTGAGGCGAATGTTCAGAGTTGATTTGATTATATAGTGGACCAGAGAGCCTTCCATGAAATTGCTTGGTGCCAGTGTGGGAAGGATTAATAGATTTGTGGGCTGCACAGAGTCATGGTTAATGATAATAAAAACCCCTATTTGTGTTAATCAGTTTTTACTTAATGGATCGGAAAGTTAAACAGTTTGTTCTCTGGACAAATTCTTAGGGAGAGAAACGAACCAAGTCATAGGTGTGCATTAGAGGCAAGAGAAAGCTGGCCAGAGCATCCCCACCTGATGCGAGTGGGAATATAAACTCAGAAGCAGCTTCTGGCTTTTCCTTCTATCGATTTCTAATGGTTTGTGATCTCATTTCATTTCACTTTATATTTATTTAAATATGCCTATACCACTTGGTATTTACAAAAGTGGCTCAGACATAAAACACAGCAATATCCAATGAAATCAATACTCAGTTAAAGTCCTCTTCAATAAAATAAAGCCAGTAATTAACAATAAGTAAATAAAATCAGTACAATGACCAAGGATATCAGCAACCACTTTTAATAACATCAAAGGTCAGAGAAAGCAGGTAAGTGTTTGGTTGGTGGTGAAAACGCCACACAGTCTGTACTCACCTGAGCTCAGTCAGGAGAACATTCTGTACCACTTTCTTGCCAATGAAAGCAGGGGAATGGCCAACTGGGGACTGAAGATATTATAGCTGATGAGATTATAGAGGCCTTCCCTGTCAGGTAAAGCCAAGCAATTCTGCCGTCAGGAATTGACAGAGCAGTGATGGCATGTCCAGGATGGTGTTGTGCTGCTGCATCAAGAATCTCAGGTGAAGCATATAAAAAGAAATAAAAATAACTATAATTTTTTTAAAAGTATTTCTCTTAAGGGGAAGAAAAACATTTGTTGTGCAGAAGAATCATAGTAATGTAGTAATGTAAGGGATCCCAACTGTCGTCTAGTCCAACCCCTGGAGAATGTGAATTGTAAAGTTGGTGTAGTGGTTAAGAGCGGTAGACTTGTAATCTGGTGAACCGGGTTCGCTTCCCCGCTCCTCCACATGCAGCTGCTGGGTGACCTTGGGCTGGTGACCTATGATCTGCTCTGAGAACACTTTCTTTCTATCTCCCAATTGTTACTCTGCCCTTTCGTCTACGCATTTCACTTTTTGAATGAACTACCCCTGCAATCCCACACCCATTTGGAAGCACCCTTAGAATTCAGAAGAAATGCTTATTTCATGCAATCTTCCTGACCGCAGACAGGAAGCACCTTCTTCAGAATAGGCACTTTTCACTTTTGCCTTCCTCATTTTTGCTACATAAAATCCCATAGGCTGCCGGCAAGAAGCATTTCCAGAAATGGCATCTTAAATTGGGTTGGATTATCTTATGGCTTTTTCTGTTTACGATCCATTTTGACTCCATCTGACATGATATTAATTGCGGCAGCCTTTGCAGGAGCAGCAGTACATTTGAGGCCTTCATGCATGGCCTAATTTATATGGCCTCTTATTCATTCCCTGCTCCTGCATTGTCTAGCAAAGGTCCCACAGATAATTGAAGTCAACCACTTTATGAGCGTGTTGTTCAAGGCTTAGGCACATTTCCTTTATTAAACTCTCATAGCTTTGCAGAGGGCAAACAGCACAATGAGAACATCTTTTCGAGCTCGTTTTATGAGGCCGTTTATTCTGTACTGAAGTAGAAGGACAGACCAACCACTTTGAGGATCTCTTATAATGGTGACTCCACACTTTGCACAGCAAATGTGTATTTGCGTGGTACACTTATGTCTCCCACAGTGTGTGGAAGACATATGGATAGGCATGTGTGTCCTTAAACAAGCCCATAGGCCTGGGAAGCCAGAACTTCTAGGCATGCATCCATGATGCGTGTAACACCACATATTTACACACACATTTTATTTCTACCTTTAAGTATTTGAGGCAGAAAACATGGTGTTTCCCATTACTGCATTGTTGCCCTGGCCTTTGGTCCTGCTCTGAAACGGTATGTATTTTTTTCCAGCAGCAGCAACAACAAATTTTATTATGCAGTCCCAGACCGGGCATCATTTTTCTTTGTTTGCCACATGCATTTGGAAATACGAGTCCATGAGACCCTATTCTATGCGATCATTTTACTACTGGAAAATCGTCATCTGAACTTCTAGAAAGGCCTGCTGACATAGTCCTGGGAGCAATTAGACAACGAGGAAGTAATATATGGGAAAGAAGGAATATAAAGCGGTACCCACATTGCTGGGATTGTAAGCCCCCTCAGAATGGATGTGCAATTGCACTGCTTTATGGACACTCACAATCTTAAATCAGGTTTCCATACCAGATTTTTTAAATGTAGTCAAGATCATACGGGGAAGAGAACTTGCCCCTTTTCCGTATGATCTTGACCACATTTTTAAAAAATCTGGTATGGAAACCTGTCTTGACTTCCCAGGTGCAGCTTGTCTATACATGTAATGCACTGGGCTCCTGCTAATCTGCAGCTAAGGACCAGTACACAAACTCACTTCAGAGCTTAGGAGAGATAATGCGGTGTTACAGAAATGGCTCAAAAGTCACTCAAGCACAGTAATCTTATAATACGTCTAGTAGGAAAAAGAGGAAATAATGATTAATTGCTGTCTACACTACTCTGGATTAAATTTTCTTTTATATAACATCTTGGGTCTTACAGCATGTTTGAACTGTATTTTTTTAAACATTGGAAACTGTTTTTTAATTGATTTATAACTGTTTACACTCTACAAATTGAGTTTTTAATGAAAGAATGACAGAGAGAAAGAGAGAGAAATAAATAAATAAATGAGAAAGAACTTTCCCCCTCCTTCCACTTTTTTTTTTTACTCATCTGATGCTGTTATTCTATTGCAGTCCCACAAAAAATGGGGGGGGGGGAAGGTTATGGTAAGCCAAGTGTACCCAATCTCTAAAGTTCTTATGTCAAGTACAAACTACTTATAAAGTAAAGGGACCCCTGACCGTTAGGTCCAGTTGTGGATGACTCTGGGGTTGTGGCGCTCATCTTGCTTTACTGGCTGAGGGAGCAGGCTGGGTCATGTGGCCAGCATGCGAACCAGAGCAGCACACGGAAATGCTGTTTACCCTCCCGCCAGAGTGGTACCTATTTATCTACTTGCACTTTGACGTGCTTTCGAACTGCTTATAGGTCTGCAGAATGTTGTGTTTGAGATCACTAGTTATTATTCATATGAATATTATGAAGTTAAATAATATATTTAGAGTACAAAGTTAATTTCAATATCTGTCAGCTGAGAATTGCTGTTGTATCAATTTCTTAGCCAGTTCCCAACTTCCATCTCTGTATACATTTTTACCATTGGGTGCTGCTACCTGTTCCTTTAAGGTGCAACCCTAAAAGTGGGGTGATGTATGAAGGCAGGTCAGCCACTGTATTCAAAACCTTAAAATGTAGAGGAAAGAGTGAAATAAATTTATAATGGTCTCCCTAGATCATAGAATCATAAAGTTGAAAGGGTCTCCAAGGTCCATCTAGTCCAAGCCCCTGCAATGCAGGAATCTCAGCTAAAGCATCCATGACAGATGGCCATCCAACCTCTGCTTAAAAGCCTCCAAGTATGGAGAGTCCATAGTCTCCCAAGGCAGACTGCTCCATTGTTGAATAGTTCTTACTGCCAGAAAGTTCTTCCTGATGTTTAGTTGGAATCTCCTTCCTTGTAACTTGAATCCTTTGGTTTGAGTCCTACCCTCCAGAGCAGGAGAAAACAAGCTTGTTCCCTCTTCCATGTGACAGCCCTTGAGATATTTGAAGATGGCTATCATTTCTCCCAGATGGTGACAGCAGCCACGAAATTAAAAGACGCCTGCTTCTTGGGAGAAAAGCAATGACAAACCTAGACAGCATCTTAAAAAGCAGAGACATCACCTTGCCAACAAAGGTCCGTATAGTTAAAGCTATGGTTTTCCCAGTAGTGATGTATGGAAGTGAGAGCTGGACCATAAAGAAGGCTGATCGCCGAAGAATTGATGCTTTTGAATTATGGTGCTGGAGGAGACTCTTGAGAGTCCCATGGACTGCAAGAAGATCAAACCTATCCATTCTTAAGGAAATCAGCCCTAAGTGCTCACTGGAAGGACAGATCCTGAAGCTGAGACTCCAATACTTTGGCCACCTCATGAGAAGAGAAGACTCCCTGGAAAGGACCCTGATGTTGGGAAAGATGGAGGGCACAAGGAGAAGGGGACGACAGAGGATGAGATGGTTGGATAGTGTTCTCGAAGCTACGAACATGAGTCTGACCAAACTGCGGGAGGCAGTGGAAGACAGAAGTGCCTGGAGTGCTCTGGTCCATGGGGTCACGAAGAGTCGGACACGACTAAACAACTAAACAACAACAACAACATCATGTCTCCTCTCAGTATCCTCTTTTCCAGGCTAAACATGCTCAGTTCCTTCAACTGTTCCTCATAAGGCATAGTGTCCAGACCCTTGATCTATCAGCTGAACAGGAAGTTGTCTGGAAATCGCAACAGCTTTTGAATTAAACAAATCTGAATAAAGTGGAAATAATTTCTGAGGCCTTGATGGACTAATCCAGGCTTCCCCCAAGCTGGTGCCCTCCAGGAGTTTTGGGCTACAACTCCCAATGGCCCACTGGGGTTGGGGAGGGGCTGAACTATGTAACCATCTTTATTCAGCATACTGCTTAAGAACGGCTGTAGGAATATTAGGACGATATCCACCACAATTGGTCATTTGTTTTGTGTTCCGTAATTTTTTTGTGATGTTTCAATGACTTTATTTGTAGACTGCCTTGGTTGTTGTTGTCTTTTTTAAATGGGTGGTTTGTAAATATTCTTACAAGTAAAAATAATTAAATGACTACAGTGTCACCTAAAGTTCTAATGCAAAATCTTATAGAATCTGAATTGATTCCAAATCAAAATGTTTAGGGTCACTTTGCAATTTGATTAACAGAGAGCGTAGAAGAAAAGAAACACAATCACAGTTTGTTTTCTGGGGGGTGGAGGTGGGGTGGAATCAAAACCTGTATGCTTTTCCAAAACCTCTGTATAGTTTTCCTACTGTGACATTATGTTTTCCGGCAAGGTAAGGATATTTTGAATGCACTTGGAAAGCTTAAAATGAATGTATTTGCCATAAAGTATGCATATACTGAAGCTGGAAGTGTTGGAAATAAAAATGTGTCCCCTTTCATCTAAGGAAATGTCAGTGTCAATGAGCCTAACCTAGAGGTATTCCCAATGTGAGTTTTACCCATCCTGCAGGAAATTATAAAACTGTATCTGTTTTAAGACTGGAAACTCTTTTTTTATGCACAAGTCATGAATTATGATGAGAGGTAGAACAGCCCTATAGCACCAGCATGATTTAATGAGCATCTTCACTCTTATATTTCTCCCTACAGCTACCCTGCTCTGTACGCCACAGTTTAAGGAGGGACAATGAACAGAGCAAGAAATTCTTAGTAGTTGCACCAAATTGTGGCACACTCATTCCAAAGATGCTCACCTGCCCATGTTCCGTTTGAGGATGGAGTCTTCCTTGTTTTCTAAAAGGTTTCCCAGTTTATATTTTGATTAGCTTTTAAACATTAATTCTGGCTTTTATTTGATAATGATTTTTTATAGACAACTTTCTGGTGGCTGTTTTTAAATGTAACTTTATTTGATCTTCAATTTATCTTTTGTGGGATTGAATTGTGCCTTAATGTTATTGCACAGCGCCTTCAGCACATGGCGGGAAGTGAACTGTTTAAGAACGAAACAATAAAAAGTTCATTTTGGCTTCATAATGTAGATGCACTGCATGGGACATGAATTATATTGTGTTGTCCCACAGAGCTGGCATGTTTCCAGCTCTTGTTTGACGGAAAGAAATCACCAGTTCCAAAAACATTTTCTGTTGTAAATACAGTTGTATAAGAAGATTAAGAGGTCCAGTGTTCCCTGTCATGCAGCTTCAAATGCACTAGCAACATGTCTTAATAACCTTTTCATTGTACAGACCAACACAACAGATGAAATTACTACTAGAGATTAACAAGGAATTAGTTGCCCATGCCCAACCTTCATTGTTGTTCACTAGTTTTAAATCTGACCCCAGCACGTGGTATAAAGCATAAAAGAAAATTACTGCCACATTTGCAAAGTCAAAACTAATTCTATTTTTTCCTACCTAAAATGTTATTATTATTATTATTATTATTATTATTATTATTATTATTATTATTTGTTGAATTTGTATCCCACCCTTCCTCCAGAAGGAGCCTAGGGCAGCAAGCACACTCACAGTTCAAGAAGAAATTAAAAACCAAAGACAAGAAACTAAAACTAAAGACAAGAAACTAAAACCAAAAACCTTCCATTTTCCAGGAACAGTCCTGGATTTACACAAGCCATCATTGTTTCTGATTTGATTCTGAAATGTCCTGCTTTTCTTTAGGACGTCCCTATTTTCATCAGAGAAATGTTGGAGAGTATGGAGTTATGCAACCCCCAAGCCAAGTAGCTAAGTAACTATTCAACCTTTGGAAGGCAGCCCTGCATAGGGAAGTTTTTTTAATGGTGAGTGCTCCTTACATTTTTATATATGTTGGAAGCCACCCGGAGTGGCTCAGGTAACCCAGTCAGATGGGTGGGGTATAAAAAATAAAATTATTATTGTTATTAGTGAATAGGATGTCTCTATTTTAATTGGAGAAATGTTGGAGGGTATGCAAAGGTAGTTTGTTTGCTGCAACATGCAAAGATTTATGTGAGGAAAGAGTATTGCCAATGCAGATACAGGTGGGTAGATGTCTGGCCAAACATAGAACTTTAGGTTCCCCATGGGATTCCATATTGTGAAAAAGGGCCTTACACTTCTTTCACCTGCACACTGAACATGACTGTCCACAAAGGAACCCCAAAGCACAAACACCTCCTCTGGTGTGTCGTGGTGGCATGCAGCCCCTACACAAGAGCTGTTGCTCACATGATGTGGTTGCTTGGAAGACAACTGTGTTCAGTCGGCAGATGGTGCTGAAAGGAGACATGATATTGGGAGCAGAGCTAAAAGCAGAGACCTCCCCTCTCCAGTTTCAACGCAGAAATGCCCTACACACAAGTAATGTGTGAAAAGGGCTAATGCAGCCACCTAAAGGCCCAACTAGGCAACAGGTGAAATGTGTGATTGCTTTTAACCTGTCTCAATTTTGTCTTATTAGACATGGGTCAGGGTGGGAACCATTTTGTGTTGGGTGATGGGTGCAACTTGTTACTTTGTTTTGCAGCCCCACCACAACTTTAATACCATTTTTCTTTCCTGTTTTGCTTAAAATTTCTGCTAATGTGGAGTTCTGGAGAACTCATAATAGCTTTCTCACGTTGTTGTTGTTGTTGTTGTTGTTGTTGTTGTTGTTGTTGTTGTTCTTCTTCTTCTTCTTCTTCTTCTTCTTCTTCTTCTTCTTCTTCTTCTTCTTCTTCTTCTTCTAGGATGGCCCTGAAAACACACCTCTCAAGTGCCAAAAGCAAGGGTAAAGAGGTGCCTCTTCAGCATGTGCCAAAAACTGTACAGCGAAGAGGTTTGTGGGGACGTAATTCCACAAGTCAAGGTCCTCTCCCAGGACACCGCCTCCCTGAACTTCTGAGGGAGGTGGAACTACAAGAAAGCCTCTCTCTGCTGTTCTTAATACCAGAGGGGGTATGTAGGGAAGAAGGTGGTCTTTCAGGTATTTGGTGCCTAAGTCATTTACCCTACTGCCCTAGTATGAATTTAGGATTTTTTTCTTACGGGCCATCATGAAAAGACCTTGGATAATTGAAAGACCAAGGATACTTCCAAATAATAATAATAATAAGAGTTTGGATTTGATATCCCGCTTTATCACTACTCTAAGGAGTCTCAAAGCGGCTAACATTCTCCTTTCCCTTCCTCCCCCACAACAAACACTCTGTGAGGTGAGTGGGGCTGAGAGACTTCAAAGAAGTGTGACTGACCCAAGGTCACCCAGCAGTTGCATGTGGAGGAGCGGAGACGTGAACCCGGTTCCCCAGATTACGAGTCTACTACTCTTAACTACTACACCACACTGGCTCTCAAATATAACCTTATCTAGCAGCTGCCATGTGAGAAACTGGCAGGCAGAAAAAAAGGCTCTCTGGAAATTCATCAAACCCATAAGAAGATCCCCATGGTGATGGCTGCTGGTCCAAATTCAAGTAGCCCTTCCATGAAGCCATCAACACTGGTTCAAAGTCCACACTATATCCAGTATCCAGCATCCCTTTTAAGCATAGTGGATTGAAACTTAAAACTGTATTGCTGTTTTTTTTATTCTCTGAAGTTTGTAAAAGCAGCAGCAATGTTCAAAGAGCCTGTATTGTTTATGTGTTTATATTCCCCTCCAAAGACTTCAATCTTCAACCCTCTGTGGGTTTTCTTTTAGTGTACTTGGACAGCAGTAAAGACTTTGCAGTATTACTTTTGGGTTCTCTTCCTCCTTTTATGGCTATCTTTTCCTAGCAAATTGCTGTAGCCTATAATTTAATGAGGTCTGCTACCCAAGTGATAGGACATATCTATACTAGAGCTCAAAGGCCCCAGCTGAAATTGTTGTGATCCACAATAGTTGTCAACCACAGTTCAGGCTCATATGGAAAAATTATGTGTCACATCTTCTTTTTCACTGACTTGGTCAATGAAAAATATTTTTTTCTTTAGTTTTGCAACTTGAGTGTGCTTGGTGTGAATATATAGCTTCTACTTGCCAATTTAATGGTTTTTTTTTTAAAGTCTCTTTTCTGCCTTGTTGCTTTTAAATTTGATCTCCTGACTTTTTCTGTTTCTGATCAGTCAAACCAGCAGTTAAGACCAGCTTTGGATGACGGTCACCCTGTAATATATTTATTTAAAGCAACTTAGAATATAAAATTTTAACCATAAAAGTTCAGCCTTACAGCACAACAAAATGGACACCAAAACATGTTTGCTTTTAGCATGTAGTCTGAATGAATGCAGATTTAAAAATGTACCTGTAAAACATTTTTTGGGCTTCACTTTGCCATGGTCAAGCAATGAGGATAAAGGTTTAAGAGTCACGGGGAGTGGCCTAACCACAAATTTCTACATGTGTGCTATTACACATGTGTGTCCATTAGTTGATGAGCAAAAAATAGTTTACACAGATGAAACTTCATATGACCTTTCAACATGCTCACGTACCTTAATTTTAAGTGTAGATAACACATTTAGCTACGTATCATTGTAAGTCAGCTTGTGACGAGTCATTGAAGGAAGTAGATCTATGTCAATTGACTTTGCTGGCTTTGAGTTTGTTATGTTAGTAGGAAAATCTATGGAAAGATAGACTGAAAAGTTGGAAGCAGGAGCAGACCAGAAAAGGTTAAGGGACCTGCGTAGCAAGATATCATGCCCCATTGTTATCTTAATCACATTAATTATAAAATTCTTTTAACTATTTCATTCATAAGGCATTTTCAATTAGCTATCAAATCTCTCTTGTCACTGGTTTCATAAGTGGATGAATTGCAGTTTAGGTTCCATAGAACTAAACATATTGCCTGTGGGTGGTTTTTTTCGTTTTTGTTTTAAATGTGGGATTGTTTTTCATGCCAGGTTTTGCAGTTTAAGACTACAAATGCACACAAAAAAATGGCTTGATCAAAAATTCCATTGCAAGTAAATTTTTTAAAAATAAATCCTAGCTTGGACTGAACGTATTGGATTCGTATCAAATTGCCTCATTTGGCTGAAAGGCAGAGAGATAGGAAAATCATTGTATTTGGAGGGCGGGATGGACTCGGCAAACACAGGAGACGAATCAGAGTGTGACCTGGCATTTGTATAGCTAGTACAATTGTGGCAAAAGCAGGCCTCTTCATTATTTTTATTGCACATACAGCTTTTAGCACTAAGCATGAGATCAATCCATCTGTGGACCTCATTCCCTACATTTTAACTTTTTTTAAACTCTTTTTTTTTTAAAGGTCACTTCTTTCCCAAACACATCCCAGCATATGTTTTCAGATTACTTGAATGTATTTGTCAAAGCTTTCCTGAGCTCTCATATTCAGACTCATGTGTAAAAAGATCTGTGGCGTTGAATTCTTCTTTTCCTCTTCCCTTCGTCCATGTGAATGCCTTCCCCCTTCACATTTCCCATGGTGATGGGCCATCTGGGTTGAAAATCTGATTCCAGCACTGAGGCTTACCTCATTGTCACGAGGAAAGAGGAAATAAATTTGAGAAACATCTGTTTTTCACCTTGAACAAATTTGTCAATTTGGATGCAACGATTCACAGCTGTTTCGCCTTTGCTTATGCAAACTCTTGTTCCTCCCCCTTCTGCAGCCATAGGGAAAGTAAAGGATTCTTGACAACAGCAAAGCACAAATATCCCTGAAGAAGTGATGGGTTACATCCAACTCAAAAAACTGACTGATGTGGGAATTACTCTGCACATCCTGGAAAATATGTGGTCAGAGAATTTAGAATGGGCTGTTTCATAGGCTTCTGAGAAGGGAGACTTTTTTTGGGGGTATTTTTTTTTAGAAGATTTAATAAAGATGGAAATAGTACTGCTAACTGATGAAGGTTACCCCTATCCCAAAACTCAATTCAGGAGTGGGGCTACTGTTTCCTGAGCTGGCAAGAGCCTGGCAGGGCAGAAACGAGACTTTAAAATAGACTTTGACTTACACCAGCCTTTTTGATGAGGGTACCAGGTCATGTGAGTGAGGTGAAAGACATTTGGAAAAGGTGCTCCCAGAACACTTTTGAGGGACTTATGCTGGCGTAAGTTACACTAGTTTAAGATCCACTAGCTGAGTCCCGGCTGAGCTGGGTTGAGAGGCTTACGCTAGTGTAGACTCAGCCAGGACAGCTGAAGATCCCCAAATCCTGGTAGATCTTGGGTTTGGATTGCACCATGTCTGTATGTCAGAAATCAGCCCTGAGTGCTCACTGGAAGGACAGATCGTGAAGCTGAGGCTCCAAAACTTTGGCCACCTCATGAGAAGAGAAGACTCCCTGGAAAAGACCCTGAAAGATGGAGGGCACAAGGAGAAGGGGACGACAGAGGACGAGATGGTGGGACAGTGTTCTTGAAGCTACCAGCATGAGTTTACCCAAACTGCAGGAGGCAGTGGAAGACAGGAGTGCCTGGCGTGCTCTGGTCCATGGGGTCATGAAGAGTCGGACAAGACTAGACAACAACAACATGTCTGTATGTCTATTACATACTGCATAAGAAAATGCCTCCTTTGGTTTGTCCTGAACCTACCACACATCCATTTAGGTGCATTTTAGGGCCTGTTCAGACTTATTGCTGTTAAGAGACCAGGGAGTGGTCCATTTCCAGTCCTGGCAAAGTGAGAAGTTACTCAGGAGGGAACATTGCAATGAAACCAGGACATTTGTACTGTGCATTATGGCTGTTTTGTTTTAAGTGGTGTGTGTGTGTGTGTGTGTGTGTGTGTGTGTGTCTGTTTAAATGAGATGCCAAAATGAATGTGACTAATTACTTGAAAAAGTATATGAAATGAACTCAGGCAATTCCTGCTCTAAACCTTGGATAGCTACTCAGGAATGGAAATGCTTTTGGCTTGCTGCGCAAGCAGGAGAAATTTACGCTACTCCGTGAAGTACACGCCAGAGTAAATATGACTCCCCCCCATATGCACTGAATTATGTTCAACACTGGCAAAATGTCACATTCATTTCCCGTTAATTATCTCCAGTAGCATGTTTATTCCCTGTCATGGAAAGCAGAGAGGACAGACTAGGCAGGAAGCTAGACAAGAACTTTATTGTCTCCCTCCAACGAGAATGGAAGAGTAACGGGAAACTCCTGACTCCAGATGGAACCAAGTTCATCAAGCAATGTTGGGTGGAGCAACCCTGACCTCCAATTCACGCTGCTGGCTCCATCTGCTAAATTTGTGGTGGACGGCACATTGCCCCAGCGGCTTACGTAAGGGCTCCAAGCTGGGTGTTTTCAGGGTGCAGCACAGCAGGGACAGTGATGGGTCTGTTGGGTCCAAATCATTCCTCTTTCCTGTTGAGGGGGAATGAAATGGGGTCCTATGCTGCACTAGCTATAGAGCTGGAGCAGCTAAAAAAAGATAATGAAACATCTGCATTTGGGGCTATCTGAGAGTCTAGGAGAAATGTCTATCTTAACTGGGCCTTAACCAATTAATCTGAACGTATGCCCTCAAACAATGAATCTAGAACAGTAAGACCACCAGCTTCCAAATCAAATGGATCCAGCACTGTCAGACCTTTCAAGTGTCTCTATTTTCCAGGGATACTCCTGGATTCACAGAAGCCACCCCAGTTTCTGATTTGATCACAGAATGCCCTGATTTTCCTTAGGATGTTGCTATTTTCACTGGAAAAATGATGGAGGCTATGGAGTTATGCGACCCCCAAGCCATCTGAAGGCAGCCCTGTATAGGGAAGTTTTTTAAATGTTCAATGTTTTATTATGGTTTCATATATGTTAGAAGCCACCCAGAGTGACTGGGCAACCCAGTTAGATGTGCAGAGTATAAATAGTAAAATTATTATTATTATTATTATTATTATTATTATTATTATTATTATTATTAACATCCCTATTTTCATCAGAGAAATGTTGGAGAATATGGACTGCTGCTCTAAGACTCACCTGCACTGAGCTTCACTTTATTTACTGTGTTTGCTGCTTCTCACAGCTACTCAGAACGTCTTATACATTATCTGTTTCCATTGCATGTAGAGGAGTGTGGACTCAACTGGTGGCACCTTACTCCAAATCTCTGAACCACCTCTTCCAGTAGTTCCATGTAGATGTGAAAGAGCATGGGTCACAAGATGGAACCCTTTAGGGTAAGTCACAAAGGGAGGAGTAGACCAGCATCACTCCCAGAGTCCGTCTGACAAGTAGGAGGGGGAACAGTAGTACTGCAGAATCCTCTACCTGCAGCCTAACCAAATGACCCAGCAGTATATTGATGGATAATACGCTGTTGGTAGCTCTGTTCGCTTATCCACAGCTGTTTGATGGCCTGGGTCAAATTCTGTTGTTGATGGTTTTAGATTTTAATTGCAGCATTGAAAATGAAGCTTTGTGTATACATGCAGGAATAATTTATCAAAAGAGCATGTGTAACACACAGGCCCCAGCTTAATCAGTGGCTCCTAAAATAGGCAGCATTTATTTTGCATATTGACACCAGCACTACACGATGAAAATCAGGTATCTTGCACAGACTTTGTATGATGGTTTTTGAATGCTATCCGAGCTTCTAGAGAAAAAATCCAGTGAAAAATTCAGAAGAGCATGAGAGCTGTGGGCTGATTTAACATTCAGAAGCAAGCAGAAGATGGCAAGCTGATGTCTGGGTGAAACTCATGAATTTGATAGAGAGGGAAAAAACCTGTTCCAAAATTTCATTGCTGTATAAACATAAGCATTAGACATAGCATGATTAGGTAGCCAAGAACAATATCTGATTGATGTTTTTGTTTTAATCTCTTTCTTTTAATATTCGTTTCTTTAAGTGTGAAAGCAATTTTTAGTCCTTATCTTGATTTTCAGTTCAAGAAGAGAAAATGCTGTATTGAGATAGATAGACATAGCATATCATGTTGTAATTTGAAAGAACTGCAATTGCAGGAGTAATTAAGTTGACTTGGGATCTTACAGGTGTACTCCAAGGTATCATTCTACTCTTTATTAGGTATGTTAGAAATGTCAGTTTAAATTTGCTTTGGTGTTGAAATGTATGGAAACAATAAAATCCTGCTGGAAATATTATTATACATCAAGATGCAATCTCTTTTTCTATTGCATTCCTGTATAAAGGGAAAAAAGCTATCTTACCTTCAGCCAACAAAAAGGAAAGCTTATTATGGTTAGAACTGTGTATTGAATGCTACAGGCTATTTAATTACAAACTAAATTTCTCTATAACCTCATGTTTTGTAAATCAGTTCCTCTGCAGCCAGGATATTGCTGTGATCAGACGAAACACGGCAGTGAAATATTTGCTTAGCTTTGATTCATAGCCACAGAAACGGAAGTGAAATGTTAACACTTGGAAATATACATTGAGTGAAAACAGTGTCTTCTAAAGAGATGAACTAAAATTTGGCTCGATGTCACATGCTAAGTGCACAAAATCAAGAAGGTGTCTTTAAGGACGAAGTTAAAAGCATTCATTTCAAAAGGCCTTGTGATGTGGTCTCCAAGGCAGGGCAAAATGGTCACATTAGGAATGGATTCAATCCAATGAAATCTGTTCTTCAATCACTTGTCCACAACATCAGCATGGACCATCTTGTGTCAAATAATGATCGAATAGAGACTCGTTGCATATCCTTATCACATGTCGGTTTTATCAGCTCATATTTTGTTCCAGACTAATTCTGGCTCAGAATATAATATTGAGATTTTCCAATGCAGCTGTTTTGGAATCTGCAATGGTTAAACCATTTATGACCAGTTCTAATTTTTGCCTCTATTAAAGCCCTTAAATCACCCCAATAATAACTCCAAATATTATGTTGGCATTTAGACTGCTTTCTTGTTTCTAGAAATTTGAAAAAAGCAATTTATGAGTGTACTGATGCTGGATCAGAGTTAATACTATAGCAGTGTTAAGGGGTATGTGTGTGGAGAGAACAGTGCAAGTCTAACTATGTCTACCCAGCAGTAAAGTCTATTATATTCAAATAAACCTACTCCCAGGTAATAGACTTAGAATTGCTTTACACAAATGTATAGTGCACTAATAGGTATGACTACTCAAACATAAGTCCCATTGAGTTCACTGGGGCTTTCTTCCCCCAAAGTGTGTATAAGATAGAATCCTAAGTGATTGACTTTACATTTGATGATCACTCATATCAGCTTAGAGTGCGTTATTGAGCTCAGCACTCTTTCTGACTGGAATGTGGATAGAATTTTAATAATAGGCTTTTTTCATTAGAATGAGAGGTATATTATATATCCCCAACTTTCATCATGAATCAGACTTGAAACCTAAAAATAGATGCAGTGTAATTTTTGTATATTATAATTGACATAGTTTCTTTGAGGGAAAAGGACAATATTTCAATGTTTGGATTTTTTTTTTATACTCTAATACACTGTTAGAAATGAAGGACATCTTAAAATTGGTGGCGTAGTACAGACAGAGCTAATTAGATAAGGTGTTTAATGAATAGATAAGACATTTACTTGTACGTATGGACCAACTCCATCTATCATTTTTTCTGCTTTGAAAAAATGGTGTCTTGCAGGATCAAAGCAATTTGTAGATTCTTGAAAGGTCAGAGTTCCAAATAACCTTTCTGGAGAGAAAAATACATCATTGCAGGTCCATTAGGCAGTTTTACTAGCAGGATTTAACATAACCCCTCTCACATGTTATTTATTGACTTACACGCTCTGGATGGCAAACAAGAAGAGACCAAATGATAGAAACATCTTAAGGCATGTGCGAGGCAATAGTATGGCATGCCAGCCATTGTGCATTTAATGGGCCTGATAAGGGGTCCTACGTATATACCAGTGTCCTCTGTGTGAGGAAATGCGTTTCACTGTCAAATGGCTTGTACCAACAGGAAGTGATTCCTAATCTCTTTTCCCCAGTCCAGATCCCTTTTCTTTGCAATGGAACCTGTTTCCTGGCATAGAGGTGCCATGGTAGGAAAAGCTTCTCCAGTTGAATTTCTACCCACTGTGCAACTTTCAGTGACCCAGGTATCCAGAGAGGGAAAGGGTGGTGATTATAGTACTGTCTGTGTGGGACACAAGGGCCACAGGTTTGTTATTAAGCAACTGGAAAAGTTCATTTGGATGCAATAATTCACAAATTATATTGAGTATATTGGCAGTTAAATGAATTATTGAATGCTGCAATTCCGTTTGATTGCATAAATGTTCAAGAATGTGTTTCCAAACACTGAAAACAACAACAACAAAAACAACTCAGGGATGGCAGCTATAACAATAAATGTCCTTTCAAGGAGGATTGGAATAATATTCTGTGTAATGCACAGGAATTCAATTTACAGTGGATGGTTTTGATAAGAACGAACCCAGATCCTTACAGGAGGAGCTGCTGACCTTGAGAAAACTGGAAAAAAGAGAACAATGGGTCTTACTCCTGGGGTGAGATTTCAGTGTGTTAAATTAATGACACCCAATTATCTCATAATTACAGTGTCACTCACACCTGCCTCCACTCACAACTGCGTTTCAAGGATGAAATGGAGAGATGTTACGTGGGAACACACAAGTCATTTGAAAAGAAGACATATTCAAAAAGAACTGGTAGGTGCAGAGGAAGATTACTTTCATAGTTCTCCCTATTATATGTTAATTTCCTGGTAGTAGTTGCTGGCCTCCATCTGTCTCGGGAGACACTGGAGGAGTGTGCCTTTGGGGGTGAAGTCAAGCTGTTGGGCAGTACCAGCGCCTACTGTGGCTGTAGAGACCGATGCAAGAGAGACATGTTTTGTTGCAGTTGGGGCAGATGAAGGCATCTAGTTGTGCTGCTGCAGATGCACCATGGCGTTTCTTCTCTCTGCACTGCTCCCAGCGGCCATTTCTCCTCTGGTCACTGCTATGAAAACATGACCGGTGTTATGCATTGAGTTGAATAGGATCCAAATGCAGCAGTCTGATTGGTTCTAGAACAATAGGATTCAGAATGCAGCAGTCTGATTGGTCCTAGAACAATGCAGCAGTATGACTGGTCCGCAGGAGCCACCCAATCCGGCTCCAGGTGGAAGTGAAGCCGCAACCTGATTGGCCTACAGGGGAATCCAGGAATTAGCCAATCATGTGCGGCCCATTGTGTAAATCATGTATATAAAGCAGATATTTTGGGGGAACTTTCATTCCTCACTACTATGAGCTGAATAAAGAGCATGGAATCCGCACTCGACTCTGTGTATATTTCAGATTCCCACGTGGCAGGGTTGATATCACCAGCCTTCAGGTCATGTTTGCAGAAATCTTTGTAACACACAGTTGGTTGGCCAACTGGCCTGGTGCCTGAAGCCAGCTCCCCGTAGAGCACATCCTTGGGGATTCCGCCATCTTCCTTTCTGTGGACATGACCAAGGCAACGTAGAGGTTGCTGAGTGTGAACATGCAGGGAATGTGGGCTTGGGAGAGCACATTTTTGTTGGAAAATCTGTCTTTCTATTTGATACCCAAAATTCTTTTGACACAATGCATGTGGAAGGCGTTGAGGCATTGCTCCTGACGGTTGTAAATTGGTAGGAGTAATGTGTGTCCAATTATGGTTGTATATGCATCGTGTGCTCCAGTCCCACGGTTTGGGTTGCGCCCCAATAGGCCACTTTTTTTGGGGGGGGAGCCTGTTTTGACTTGAAGTGCTTCAGAGAATGCTCATTTCAGTCTGGAAATGAAAGCCAAATCCTCTTTGGAGACAGAGGAGAACTTGCTTCTCCTGCCCATTCAGTACAGTGATACCTCGGGTTAAGAACTTAATGTGCTCTGGAGGTCCGTTATTAAGCTGAAACTGTTCCTAACCTGAGGTACCACTTTAGCTAATGGGGCCTCCTGCTGCCACCGCACGATTTCTGTTCTCATCCTGAAGCAAAGTTCTTAACCCAAGGTACTATTTCTGGGTTAGCGGAGTCTGTAACCTGAAGCGTCTGTAACCCGAGGTACCACATTATTAGGATATTAAAAAATGCCTTTTAAAGTACTTCTTACACAAGTAGATGAAATTTGTAGGGTTTTTCTAGTGGCCAGCTTTATATTTTATGTTTTTAGATATGCTGTAAGTAAATTTTACTTACACACACACAAACAGATTATGATGATAGATGATCGATCGATCGATCGATCGATCGATGATAGGGAAGGGGGAAGCTGAATGAAATTTGCAGTCATGTTTGCCCCTGTCAAATTTCCAAAATTTGAAAGAGGTAAAAATGAATCCTAGTGTTTTGTTGGCAATTGGTCTGGAAATTGCAGGTATGAGAGAGGTGTCCCTAGGAAAGAAGCCTGCCAAATTGCAGACTAAAAGGCCTAGGCAGACTAAATCAAGGCTAGACTATGGCAAACTTCTCAAACTTGAACCATTCTAAGTGGGTAGCAGCATCCACTTGGATAAGAATGAGCTAGCAGCACAAGACTCTGAGACAATACCAAGATTAAACAAAAATAAATAAATGAGGAAAGCCCTGTAGGATTTGAAAGAAAAGGGCAGGTAAACTAATGGACTGGGTTCAACATAAGCAAAAGAAAAGCCTCACCTCAACTGCTCCACTAGAACCCTTTTAATAACATTCCTTGCTCCTTAGAGACGGAGCCTACAAAATATCAAGAAGCACATGAAACCAAGGCTATTCATTTACTTCAACATCCCTCCCCCTTAGGACTGGAATTGGAGAATCTGAGTAAAAACCATTCCCTCTGATCTTCCACTCCCAATGGAGCTCTTCCTTTCCCCTCACCCCGCCTTCCTTAGATCAGACCTTTTCTAGCCCTAGGGCCACATTCCATCACGGGCAACCTTCCAAGGGCCACATGCTAGTGGTGGGCGGAGCTAGAGGCTAAAAGTGGGTGACTCTTACTTCTGTACATAGCAGCCACACAAAACCAGAGGTTTCTTTATCTGCACATACCTCTCCATACAGGCAAGCAAGAGCCATTATCACAGTCCAATGAAATATTCTATTCAGGCAAACCATTTGAGGAGGGTGCAAAGCAGAGCAGATCAGGAATGTGACCTGGAGCTTCCCTAAGGTGAAAATGATAATTTTTGTTAGCTGCATATTGCTTCCGGGCCTGAGGTTTCCCACCCTGTTATATATGATGAACTTAGAGACATTAGCTCCTCCTCCTCCTCCTCCTCCTCCTTCTTGAATTTTTATCCCACCCTTCCTCTTCTAGGAACCCAGACTGACAAAAATATTTATAATTTAAAAACAAAAACAAAGCAAACACATTCTACAACATATCAAAACATTCTAAAAGCAATTGCCATTTAAAAACATACTTCCCTTCCCCATGATCTTGGGGTTGCCAGGAATGGTATTTTTTAGCCACAAAATTCCTGGGATAATAGGAAACTTTTCAATTTTCTCCTGAAACTTAGCAGTGATGGAGACAGGCACAACTCACTTGAGAAGGCATCCCACAACTGGAGAACCACCACTGAAAAGGCCCTGCCATGGGTCAACACCAACACAGCAGCCCCTGGTGGTGGCACCTCCAACAAGGCCTCATTTGCTGTTCTTCTTCTTATTATTACTATTGAATAATTTATATAATACTTAATTGTAATTGTCCCTAAGCTGTGAACAAGGAATACAATACAGAAAATTTAAAATAGATACATGCTTTATGGGGCAGTGGGTAGGGAATTATATCTGAATTGCTGAGGAGCCATAAAGTGTTTCTGGGAGTCCTCACTTCAGTTTGGGGATGTTGTACAGTTCCTGCTTCACCTCAGACAAGCCCAGACTCCCTCAGATGCCTTTGCTTTTGCTGGGGATTTGGGATTCATCAACATCCACTGCAAATCCTTACTAGAGTAACCTAAGTAAAGTTTTTAACATGAAACAATACTTTGATTTAATCTTAAGTAGTGCTCTGCACTGGTACAAAATGTGTTGGAGAGACAGGGTGCAAGAGCCTCATGATTATTTGAAAGGAATGTTTTTATCTTCTTTGTGGCTTAAACACACAACCAAATGCTGGATTATTAACACACTTTGTGTTATTGTTGGAAGAGGAATTAATTCTTTCAAAGATCCATACTCGATGACTGTCCACTTTACCTTTATGTGCTATTGTTTTTTGTTTTTGTTTAAAAAACCCTGATGTTTCCAAGCATCCCACAATAACTTCTACCATGACCAAGTCCTAGATAGGGACATTTTGCTTTTGTATTTATTTTGGGCTCATTCTGTGGGCTTCGTTCTTCTTTTTTATTTTATCTTGCCCAAGAATAAACTCATCAGCATTCATGTCTTTCCCTCCCCCTTCCAAGTCCTGAGGCGGGTGAAGCTGAGCAGAGTTACGTGCCCATTCAATTATTAATCTCAAATATAATTACAGATAAAGACTGTACGTCCCCCATGAATATTTAAAAAGTAAATAATTAAACACCCAGCTTCAAAGCACTTTTACCAAAAGCAGCCCAGATTACAATATTGTGCCCAGTTGAAGAATTGCAGTCACGTTCCAGATGTTGAATCCGGGAGCAAGCATTTTTTTTTCCTTGTTAGTAACTTGCCAGTGTATGATTCAAGGGCAGTTTGCAAAGATAACGGAACTCAAATCAATTAAACTGTCCCACAGCTGCCACATCATACCTGTTCCGCAATTGTAAGCACTCAGTCATTTAATGTGGCAGCACCTAATCTTTGGAACTCTCTGCCTATAGAGATCAAGCAGGCACCTTTGCTCTGCTCCTTTCAGCACCTGCTAAAAACAGCTGGTTTTGGACTACAATTCCCATCATCCCTGACCACTGGTCCTGCTAGCTAGGGATGATGGGCACTGTGGTCCAAAAAGAGCTGGAGACACAAGTTTGGGAAACATTGGTTCAGACAAGCCTGTCCAGATGCTTAGAAAGTTTATCTGATATTAATCCGTTTTAGTATTTTAACTTTTGTAAGTTTTAGAGTAGGGTTGTAAATATTTCATGATTTCATTGCCTTCTCTGTTTGCCAGCTGCTTTGAAGTTTTTCCACAATCAAGCGGTGTATAAATTTGATGAAATAAAATAAACAAAACAAACTGGATTTTCAGTGGGATAGTGTAGGGCTGGATCTACACACATCAAAGAAGCGTTTCAGTTACATGCATTGTGAACTGTGTACGAGAAACCAGGTTGGCAAAAATTGAACTCCACAGTGCCATCTGGTGTCACAGTATTAGAATCCATATACAACATATCTAAAGCACTTTTTCTTTGCCAGTGTTTCTGAGTCCTAGGACAGCTTCACTCCACAAGGAAATCCCCACTCATTCCCCTTAGTGCCTGTTTGTTTCCTGCACTGCAAAGAGGAAAGAGATGATCAGACTCTTGGGAGTGCTTGGGAGTCCATTAGTCCCACTGGAAAAGACACCCTAAACCCCCTTGTTGTTGTTTAGTCATTTAGTCGTGCCCGACTCTTTGTGACCCCATGGACCAGAGCACGCCAGGCACTCCTGTCTTCCACTGCCTCCCGCAGTTTGGTCAGACTCATGTTTGTAGCTTCGAGAACACTGTCCAACCATCTCTGTCACCCCCTTCTTCTTCTGCCCTCAATCTTTCCCAACATCAGGGTCTTTTCCAGGGAGTCTTCTCTTCTCATGAGGTGGCCAAAGTATTGGAGCCTCAGCTTCATGATCTGTCCTTCCAGTGAGCACTCAGGGCTGATTTCCTTAATAATGGATAGGTTTTATCTTCTTGCAGTCCATGGGACTCTCAAGAGTCTCCTCCAGCACCATAATTCAAAAGCATCAATTCTTCGGCGATCAGCCTTCTTTATGGTCCAGCTATCACTTCCATACATCACTACTGGGAAAACCATGGGGGGGGGGAACCCTCTTAGCCGCCTCAAATGTAAGGCCCTAACCCTACCCACGAGAATGTGACTGGAATTTTCCCTCCCCTGAAATACTTTTCAAATGTTATTTCTTTTCTCATTAATTGACAGAGCATGGTAGAAGAAAGCCAGAAGACATTTTCCGTGTGTTTCTCATTCCTTCTGCAATCAGCAAACCGAGCTAGAAGAATCTTTGTCACCTAAAATGTGGGCTGCGGTAGAGTCCATTTCAGTGCTGTTAGGCTAGTTTAGTGATGCATGCCAAGGCCTGCATATGATCTCAGCTGCTTTGCTGGAAGCTCAATGCATGGTCTGTAGACGGCCAATTCATCAGAGCACGGCAATAGTGTGTCAGGTTAATTTGTTTGCAAATGGTCCAAATTCTGCTTCCAATTATAACTCGGCCCCTCCAGTGTACTCGGTTGGAATTGTCCAGATGTAAGTAAGGACACAATTTGGACTGTTGCATCTCCTCTAAATACACTTACTGCAACGCTTGGCCTCCCTGTTGGCTCTGCTCTTGCGGCATTGAGTCATTATATTAATTTGTTTATCATGTTATGCGCTCTGATAACAGTTTCCCTTCATCCTGAACAGCTGCCCAAATGGACAACAGATGCCAAGTGTGGGAACTAGCTGCTATTAGCAGATGGCCAGGATGAAAAGTAGCTTCCCTCGGTAGGGTTTTTTATAAATCTTTCTTACAGGACATAGCTTGGGGGGGGGGGAAGGAATGCCTATCCTTTCTATAAGAACATGGGCCCTTAGAGCCCATACTTTGCTTAGTATAGATCTTACAGCGCCAGCTTCTGCTTTAAATACCTCTGGGAAAGGAGAGCATGACAAACACACACTCAGACCACAGTGTAGTTTGCTCCACTGCTCTTACTGTCAGGTTCCTCCTAATGTTCAGAAAGTGTTACTTCCGAGTTTTGCCGCTTGTGCATGTGCAGACGTGCAAAATGATGTCACATGCATGCGAAGAAGCATCAAATCATAACCTGCGCACATGCAGACGCACAGACGCGGGTTGTGTTTTGCTCATGTTGCAAACGGGGCTCCGGAACGGATCCAGTTCGCAACCAGAGGTACCACTGTAACAGCTTCCTCTGGCAGCCAGCAGAGATAGACTTGGGTTGTATCCAGCTAACATATTAAGAGTAGACCCAATGAAATTAATTGACCTAAGTTAGCCATGCCTATTAATTTCAATGGGTCTACTCTGAGCATAATTAACTTTGCATGGCACCAGCTGCTTACACAAGTCATCCAACGCCTGATCCTGGATATTTTAATAGGAAGGCAACCACACTGATGTCAGGAGGATATGCTTTTCCTGGATACGGTCTTTACAATCTCAGCATCAATCCATTCATTTCCCTCTAAAAACATGCTGGCTCAAGTCACCTGTGTGTCAAACTGTCTGTGACACTTTAAAAAACTTAATGGAAAAGATGCCTAATGTTCACTCTATAGTGATTTCCTGAACGTTACTAGATGTCTTCCACAACCAATAGAGGAAGGTGATTACCTGTGTGAGATAAAATCATAGATCATGTCATTGTTTCCAGTTTATTTCTCTCTGTGTTCTCTGTGTGTTTTCTTGAGATGCCTTACTTGAGAGTAGAGGTTTTTCACATTTGGCTGTTCCCTATATTTTTTAGATGCTTTCATGCTTTCTGTTTTACCCCCAATGTGTTTTTTAACAAAGTCGGCTTTGTGGCTTTTTATTTTTATTTTAGGCAGGTGGGAGAATGATTTAAAACCTGCCAGAACATGGAAGATGACAAAGACTGTATCTCAGGTTAGTCATTTAGTTGTGTGATTAGAGGTACTAAAAAGGTGTTTTAAACCCACACGGAAGGCATAAAATTGATATAAACATCTATCACAAAGGATATCAGATCTTCCAAGTTCAGAATTCTAAGTAGATTGAAAATGACATGATTTCATTCCAGGCACTTTAAAACACAGGACTTAACTACCTGTTCTTATCACCTTCTTTGACAACTAGGTAGCTGAATGACATGAAGTTTTATCAAACAAGCTCACATCTAAGACTGAAAAAGGGTTGACTCCAATTTTTAAAGATCCTTTCTTGCTAGGATAAACCATTGTCTTGAAATTTCTGTAGGAGGTACATCTGGTGTCACAGTAAAATCAAATAGCTTTGAAGAAGACAGGAAATTACATATATTTTTTAATATACTTGGTAAATGCATATCCTCTTATCCTCCGGATTGTTTTGTATAAATGGAAATAATCTGATTCCAGCTTTAAGACTTTGTTCTCACCAGCAGCCTAAAATTAAAATCTGGGTCAGTCAAGTTGTTTTCCCTGCAGCATATTGATATCAGGTGGGGTATAAACATTTCCTTCTTAAGTACTTTTCACTCTCATCAACTGTGTTTGCTACAGTATCTTTAACAGGTTATTAAGTTGCTAGGCAGTAATCTATAAATAGCCGGTTAAGTTTAGCACATGGTCGACTTCATCAGGGATATGTGTTTTGCCATTTTCTTCTAAAATGATCCCCCCAAATTCATTTCCAGTCATACTTTTTACCATTCTGTTCTGAGGTAATATGATTGGCTTGTCTGCTTAAATCGCTAGCCTGGGGGATTATATACATTCTTTCGGAAAAATGCACGTCTATTATTTTTGTCTGGCAATTATTTATTTACTTGCAAAGAGGAGCAAAGGTGCTTGGTTGGAGTTACTTTCCCATTTGAACCCTCATCTGCTTAATCTGTTTATGATACCTACCATATTTTTTGCACCATAACACTCACTTTTTTCCTCCTAAAAAGTAAGGGGAAATGTCTGTGCGTGTTATGGAAGGAATGCCTACGGGTGGCATGCCTACAGATTTTCCTCCTCTAAAAACTACGTGCGTGTTATGGTCGGGTGCGTGTTATAGAGCGAAAAATACGTAAATGAAACTTCCTTCAGTAATAATACAAAGTAAAAATGCATTTGCTGCACTCAAAGCTTTCATATTAAGGGCAGTCTACTTCAACCGAACTGCCATGGTAGCCAAGAAAGTGAGCTACAAATCAGAAGGTTTCTTTTCTAAATTTTGTCTCTGGCAAGTCAGCTCTGGACAGAATTTGCAATATAAGGGTTCGTAATCCAATACGGACCCAGCTGACATGGTTGTTCTAAGAATGAAATGTAAAGCGTATGAAGACTTCATTCCATGGCTATTGAGCATGTTCAGCCTCTCTATGTCCCCCTCTCTCTATGTATACACTGGGGAGGCAATGTTGTCTGGTGGTTAGAGTGCTGGACTAGGACCCAGGAGCCCAGAGTTCACATCTCAACCATGAATCTCACTAAATAAATAATTTTATACCACCCTTCGTCTGTAAGGCGGTTTACAGCATAAAAACACAAGCTAACAACACAAAATGCATAATACAAATATGAACAGAAACAAAAGAAACCAATAACACCCCCTCCCACATCTAAAAGGATATTGGATGTTAATCTGCCAAAGGCCTGGTGGAAGAAGGACAATTTTGCCTGGCGCCTAAAGGTGTATAAGGAAGGCACTAGCCGAACTTCCCTGGGGATTGGGGGAGGGGAACATATATGCTGCCATGAGCTTATTGGAAGAAAAATGGGAATATAAATCAATTGAATCAATGAATATGTAGAGAGTAGGTTTTTCTTTCTCTGTTTCTTTTTCATGTCTCAGGGTTCCCCCAAACATGCTGATACTTCCATCCTGCATCTCAGTGGCCCATTTGGGCTAGAAACCTGGCAGCAGTCTCCAAGTGAGACGAGGAAGCTAGAACTGAGTCCACCTAAAAAGGCTTCTGCTAAGTATTGCCTACCTTGAATTTCTTTGGAGCCATCTGGACAGACTCCTCTGTGTGTGTGTTAAAATTTGGTCCACCTGAAAAGCTTGCTGGGGGGTTGAGCCTGCAACTTGTGCATGCAAAGCTCGTGTTCTGCAACTTGGCTTGTGGCCCCTTCTCTTGAGCTGACGTTACTATTAGAATGATTTGGTTGTGGGGTGGAAGGCTGCTTAAAGGGGCTTTCTTTCCCTTCCTCCCTACAGCAGCTCCCCACAGGCTCCAAACAAGCCTCTCATGGGAGATGGGGGCTATTAGGAAAAGACTTGGATGCTGCAGTCTGAATATATGAATCACTGAAAATCAGCTGGACATTTAAATTTTCATTTATCATATTTTTGATACACTCCTTTTGGGATGAATATTTGTTGTTAATAGATAACAACAACACCAACAGCCAAGCATTGGGGGAAAATGTATCCAAATTATTTACCAGTATTAAAAACAAACATCCTTTGGCACCCAAGTGCTTGAAAAATCAATTATCTGTCCTTAATTTTGCACACATCATGCAGGAACTTTATTCTCATGTTGCTGCTGTTCAAATTATTATTCAGGAGCTGTTCATAAAGCTGGATGATCTGAACATACATCCATGGAATAAAACATCTGATGTTTTCCTAATGAAGCTGTCAAGCCAAAGAAGTAAAAGGACATATTAGATATATTTTAGAACCCTATTACGATTCCCCCATCACTTAATGCTTAGCAAAATACCACTTTCGATTGTGCTGGGGATATGAGCTCTTTAATGTTACTTTTCAGAAACTGAAAGACATCAGAACATCAGAAATAAAACCAGATGTAGTTTATACAAGATAAATTCAAATGAACATGTGTGCACATTTCACCTTAGGGAAGGTCATTGGATCAGTATTTGAAATCAACTTTTTTAAAAAAGCAAAATATAGCTAGCCTTATTGTGAAAAGCACTGTTTCTGAGTAGTTTTTATCACAGTACTAGTAGTATCTAGTAAAAAGTAATGTGACCCCCCACCAAGGCCATATAAATCTCTCTCTCTCTTCCAATTTCTTGGTAATCTGGTAGTCAGGACCTGGTGAGATACAAGCTGGAGCAGGGATTCAATTAGAGCAAGTTGCTCACTTCACATGATCTGTCTGTGGTCCTGGAAGATTTATGGCCAGCCATCCTTATTCTCCATATTCTTCTCCTCTGTGTCCAGGATCATGAGCTTTGCACTCATCCATTCATCTACATCCCAGACTGTTGGTAAGACTTCCTGTCCACCTCACTACCCATGGATTCTGTTTTCCCCAAGAGGAGAGTCTCTATCGATTTTCCATATTGCTTCTTTCCTAACTAATTTCCTTTCTTTTTCTCTTTAACAGAGTGATTTAATATGCCTCTCATCATTGGTATGTTCATAGAAGCACACTTGCCATTTAAGATCTGATTATATTTTCCTTTTAATATTTTGTGTGGCTCACATTAATAAAGGTAAGGTAAAAGGTAAAGGACCCCCTGGATGGTTAAGTCCAGACAAAGGTGACTATGGGGTTGCGGCGCTCATCTTGCTTTTCAGGCCGAGGGAGCCGGCGTTTGTCCACAGACAGCTTTCCAGGTCATGTGGCCAGCATGACCAAACCGCTTCTGGCAGAATGAGACACTGTGACAGAAACCAGAGCGCACAGAAATGCTGTTTACTTTCCCGCCACAGCTGTACCTATTTATCTACTTGCACTGGTTTGCTTTTGAACTGCTATGTTGGCAGGAGATGGGACAGAGCAATGGGAGCTCATCCCATTGTGGGGTTTCAAACCACTGACCTTCTGATCGGCAAGTCTAAGAGGCTAAGTGGTTTAGACCATAGTGCCACCTGCATCCCAAAACCTGCGTCACGTTAATATGGGCCCAGGGGTTGCTTAGTTCTTGAGCTATTTTTTACAGTACTCTGCTAAGCTATAGATCCCTATCTTTGTTTTCCCAAAGTTTCTAATACTTGGGGATGCCTAAAGGAATTTTTGTAGGGGGTTGTTTCCTTCTGACCACCTGAAGAAGTAACATTGATTCATAAGTATGGCTTTCTGTGGCCTTTGCTGGTATGATCTGGGAGTTTATGACCTATGTGGCCATCTTCCTGTCTGTATCTTGGCCACTCCTGCTGCAATTTGGGTGAGCAAATGCATCACAGAAGCGCTCCACTCATTTGGACCAGATACCTGCTGTTGATTCTGAGAGCAGCTGCCATACAGCATTTGAATTGAAAATGGCAAGTGGAAACTGAGCAGGCAACGAACTGTTGCTGCATCTGCTTGTTTGTTGACTAACCAAATTAAATTTGTCTAGTTCTGCTCATGTCTGAACCAAATTGCATTTGTAATTCCCCTAAAAGATTACAAACATTTGAACTTGCGTCCCATATAAATTATAATAATGTGACATGTTGCCCTCCTCTGAAAGAAATGAAAGCCAACAAGCTAAGTTCAACACACAATTGCCTATATTTATTCCTGGATTTTACTTTCTTTCCCCTTCTATAGTATTCTCTCTCTCTCTCTCTCTCTCTCTCTCTCTCTCTCTCTCTCTCTCATTTTTAAAAGAGTAACACATTTGGGGTCTTTTCTTTTCTTTTGTTTTGCCCTAAGGAGTAAGTATTAAAAACAATAGGATCTGGAAAGAAGAACTGTTAGGTTGGTCAGAAAACAGATGGAGGGCAGTTGTATTACAGTTATGGGCATATTACTACTGATTCCTAACATTCATTTATTACTAACAGCACCAGTTATACTGCTTTTCTGGAGAAGATTATCTCTGTGTTGTGTTATGCTAAGTAGCTGTATCTCATGCTAGTTCTGTGTTTACATACCAGCTTCATAATCCTGTTTTTTCTTTTCTTTGTTTGCTTCCTTACATCTGATTGAATCAGACAAGCTAAACTGGTGTAGTTGCGAAACCATCTGTATGTAAGCCACATTTTAACTAGAAGAACAATCCAATTATTTAAAAGCCCAGACACTAGCAAATTTCATCACTTAGCGACAGAGACTTATCTGTTGTGAATGGGATTTGCAGCCAAGTTCTTATGAGGCCCGAAATTTGTTATACTTTTTTAGCCTTTGGCCCTGCTAATTTCTTTTACTTTTCCCAGTCAGGCCTCCCAAGTCTCCAGTCACCTGTGATGTGGCAGCACAAGCTTACGGTGGCCATTTTGTTTGGGGAGAAAGGGAGCACGTCTTGGTACAGACAAGAAATAAGTTTATTGATCTGGTGTGTTTGGGACCATACTGGTCATTCTTCAGGAAATAGAAGAACATAAGAAATAGAAGCGTTAGCACATCTGAATTTTGAATCACTGTCCTCTGAATTTCCCTGAAGAAGGACCAGTAGGATCTGAAGCACAATAAATAAACCTTTCTTGTCTGCCCCATTGGGCTTTTTTCTTCTGCTGCTGTTACCTTCTGTTACCTTTTAGGAGTTTTTGCAAACTCAATTTTTGTTGCACTAAGGTCTTGGTGAGAAAACAACCCAACTGAAAGAAAACAAACCCAGCCATAAACACCTTAGCAATGGTTTATATCTCAAGAGCTAAATTAGATTTCGTAGCAGTTCAGTCATGGCAAAATGAAGATAAAATGATAAAGATGAAAGACCAAGAAGAAGAAATGGAGGAAGGTACCTCAGCACGATGCTAAATCACGACTTCAATCCAAGCTGTAATTGAAATGTAAGGAAGACAGGAAAGCAAATATAATTCTGTGGGATATGCATTGCCTGTAGAAGTCTTTTAGCCTATGAATCATTACCTTGTGCTCTGTTAAGGTTATACTGCTTTAATTAGGATTTCAGTGATTAAAGCTTTTGATGGCAAAGTTTAGTTAGGAAAGCATATGTGTTTGTTTCCCTCCCCCGAGATGTTTAGACAACTTTGCTAATTATGCTATCCTTCAGGCATGTAGTGGGCCAGAGCTAAGAACATAAAAGGATTTGTAGGCTAGAAAAAATAACTCAGTCAATATGCACGGTGAAAATTCATGTAGTTTATCTGGAACTCCGGTGCCACCTCTCCAACCTTTAACATTACCATCCTTTATGTTACAGAACTTGGAATTGCTGAGGAAGAGGTGGGGTAGAGGAGGGGAACAAGGCGGAAAAGAGCCCCCCCCCAAAAAAGATCAAGGGGTAACAATGAAAGGCTGTAATGTTTGAGCCGTTTAAGTTTAGAAACAAAGTGAGTAAGAGGGGACACGGAAGACATGGATAATATGATGCATAGTGTGGAGACAGTGATATTTTATTCCTTTCCTTGCTCATAAAATGAGGACCCAATGAATCTGGGTGTTGGGGGATTCAGGGCATGATGTACTTCTTATTTATAGAAAGTGGCTTTGCTGGGCGTTATATTGGAGTGGATGAAATGAATATTGTTAATGAGAATAATAAGAATACCCCACCCATCTGGCTGGGTTTCCCCAGCCACTCTGGGCGGCTTCCAGAACATATAAAAACACAATAAAACGTCAAACATTTAAAACTTTCCAATACAGGGCTGCCTTCGGATGTCTTCTAAATGTCCTTTATGTCCTTGACATTTGATGGGAGGGTGCCACTACTTAGAAGGCCCTCCGCCTGGTTCTCTGTAACTTCACTTCTCACAGTGTGAGAAGTTTTGTATATTTCTCTCTAAACCCTTATAAAATTTATTCAAAAATCCCACAAAAACTAAATGATGTACTTCTTTTTCAGTGTCCTGGAGGACGCTGTCCCATCACTAAAGACTCAACTACCAATGGTACAATGGCGGTCTCCAGGATAATATTATTCATCCAAGGTGACCGAATGGACTATTGTTTCCTAGCCTTCACTTTGTTAGTGTGTAAATCCATAGACTCATTAAGAATGTTGCATATCAAACATACTGTATAATCAAGTCATAGCCCATGGTTTAACCCATTTACCTTATTGTGCCTTCATTCCATGAGTATGATTGGTGGGGATTAATAACCGAACAGCAGTGGCACTTTTGAGCCCTCTTTCTTTTGCTGATAATCCTGTCACACACCTAAATTCCTTGGGAGGAGGTGTGACATTAACATATGAGAGTGCTGGAGGTGAAATAGCTAAACAGGTTGCCCAATCAGAACCCAGGGGGGTGGAGTCAGAGGGACTATAAAACCAACTCTGGGAGGGGCAAAGGGAGGAGTTCGTTGGGAGTTGGGCAGTTGGCTGGAGTGGGAGTGAATTGGGATAGAGTCTGTGGGTAGGTTGAGTTAGTGTAGAGAAATAAGCTGAGTCAGGAACTAGGAAACTAGGAAGACAAGTAAATATCTGAGAGATGGTTTAGTGAGTGAGAGCAGGTAGTGGAAGTTATAGGTCTGGATAGGCACCCATGATTGTAATGGACCAATACCGTTTATGAAACCACATGCTTGTTAAACTGCAATAAATAAACAAAAGGTTATGTTCCAATTTAACCCTGACTGGACTCAGCATTGTACCAGGTAGGGCCTGGGTGGTGGCAGTGAGAAATAAAGTGGTGGCACAGGGATCAGTAGACAGTGAAACGTCCGGGGACCCTGTGTGATCACCACAGAAGTCGGTCTACAAATCGAAAGGGAGCTATTACCATGGTTGACTCATTGGTGATGTTAGTGAAAACAAAACAAAACCCCCAAACCCCTTTAAGTCTCATTCACCTCTTCCGCATGATTATGTGTGTGTTGAAGTGTGTAAAAACTTTTCACAGGTAATTTCTCACATGACAGATCCTACCCTTCCCCCCAGATATTAATGAAGTTTCAGGGTTCGCATGCTGCATAAACTACTGCTTGCTGCTGAACTGGCCGTGGGTGAAGGATGTATGGCGTTGGAGGATAAAATAATAAACTTATTGAAGTTATTAATCGTATGAAAGGGCAGCAACGTTCTCTGGCACAAAATGCCCCATCAGCTTGTGCAGGCAGATGTTGACATCTCTTAAATAATTCTTGTAGCACCAGATTTGCTTATAACGGTTTAATTTTTGCTCTCATTACAATAATGGATGTTCAGGAGCACATGGCCTGACTAATGGTAGCCTTCTTCTCCAGGATGAAATATGGACTGATTTTTCTCTCCCTAGGATGGTGGCTTCTCCGCTGAGCAAGCCATGTGTACCTTAAAAGCCTTGTTCATTTCAGAGCTCTGTGAAATGTATTTACATTTGCCTTAACTTCAGGTACAGCCTGAGATTTCTTAGTTGGCAGATGTTTTGTAAGTTAATTAGTATTGATTTAACCTACAGTATTTATCACTTTCAATTTAAATAAAATGTGCAGTGGAATGTACTTAGCAGGTTTTATGGAAATGCTACACTGTTAATTAGCATTGTAAGCCCTCTTTATTATAAAATAACATTGTGCTCTTCAGGTTGAACTGAAACAGACCACACTAATGTTATGTATAATAACAGCTGACTTCTTTCTTTTTTTTTGCATTAGATAAATTAGCATATCAATTTTCTTTCTCTGTATTTTATTACAGGGACATGAAATAAGGCTACTATATCTGTGTACAGCATGGAATGGAGAACATAATCTGTAATTGAAAGAGACCTCATTTACATTTTCAATCCAAAATCATGTCGAATAACATACGGCTTTCCATTAAAAGGAAAATTGCCATGGTACAGGTTTCTGTAGCACTCTTTAGAAATGATATCTATTTTAATATAGATTTCTTTTCCACTCTAAGTCATAAATGGAATAAAAATCTGGGTTAGTGAAACGATTATTAATGTAGCCTTTTTGTTAGAGATTCTATCAACTTTGCTAAAGGGATCGCTGCTTCTGTAATCCAAAATGTCTGGCATGGCTGAATCTATGAAATATTGAATGGTAAATAAAAGTGTGCTTTCATCTAAAAAGTTTGAACTGGCCAGTCACCATATATACACTATAGATAACTTCCTGCCCCATCTTACATCAGATCCTTAAGACTGATATCAAGTCCTTAGAGTGCAAAACAGAATTTTAGCTAGGGCTGTGCTGAAATTTGCCCTCCAATTTCTGGGCAGTTTTCTGTTTCTGTTCCTCATTTTCAGGAATGTTGGTGAGTTTGAGTTCATCTTTCTCTTGTGTGGTGGCTGAGTGTGGCGTATCTCTTGTTCATTTGTGTGGACAGGCGGAGTCCCCAGATCCCGAGCGGTCCCCCCCCGTCATGTGGAATAACAACTCAAGACAACGTGCTATGGGATTAAATTGGCCACAACTTTATTAAATTTCAAATGTGGGTAGACCTTGGCTCAGGTATTGGGCTTTCTCCCTCCCCAGTCCCCAGCCGGGGACCTAGGGAGCATCAGGGTTATCCAGTGTGTGTGTGTGTGGGGGATGGGCTGGCTCTGGAGAACATATGTTCAAGCAGAGATAGCCGCCCCCGTTACGCCGCCGCCGCAGGGGAGAGCAATGACGACCTTTCGGCGTACGGTCAAAGCCTCCCTTCAGAAACCCCTTTAACGGGGAACCCTGGTATCGCCGCCGCAAAGAGGAAGATGGACTAAAGGATTCCGCCCAAGGCCTGATACCACCAAAGTTGTGACGTTTTGCTATGGGAAAGGCAAAACCTGCCAATGCAGGGAAATTCCTTTCCGGCCCTTTAACAGCGACCTTAACGTAGCAGCGCCCGCATACCTGTGAAGAAAAGTTAACCTGCAAACTAAGACATTAACTGAGGGTGGGTAGGGTGGGAGAAGCTCTGGAGCCAAGTGAGGATTCCCAGGTAAGATCCTCCCTCTATTGTGTGGGCAGGTAATCCCTCCCCTACCTGGCCTGGTCTCCTTGGCAACGCTTCCCCCAGGTGGGATTGGACAACTGACTGAGGTAGGCGGAGACCTCCAGGTATCCCACCTGAGGGAAGGCAAAGCCAAGCCTATGCTGATGGAACCACTCCAGATCCAGGGGCTGTGCGCGTCCACGCAAAGGGCGCCCCCCGTTTTAAGCGGGGAGCGGTCATTCAGAAAAAAAATCACCAACGCTCTGCAACATCCCTGGCTGCCTACACTTCTTGATACGAAACAGTTTCATGGGCGGAATTAGCTGTTTTGAGGTTTACTTGAAGCAGAGGCACCCAGGAAGGCTGCATGGTGCAGATCATTGCTGAGATGATTTGAAAAACCTTGCACCTTTCTATGATGCCTTGACCTTCTTGTTTCCTGGAAACACTGGTTCTCAATTCTGCAGATATTCAGCCTCATTCTGATTTGCCACTTACCAAACAACAGTGGTTAAGCTTTGTTTCAATGAAAAAAGTCATTACAATTTGGTACCGAGATACTAGATGGTCATGAGATGCAACTGTTTCATCCAAGAAAGCTGTGTGTGTGTGTGTGTGTGTTCCTGGAACAGAATCACAAAGGAGCCATATGCTGTTTGAGTTATTATTAAAATCCCTCCTTTAAACAATCTGAGATTTGCTACCAGGTTGCTGAAATGCGTTAAATAATTGCCCTGACATTTATTAAGCTCTACAGTGTATCTACTACTGTGAAACAGGAAATGGGTTCGCTTTGACAATAAAGATGCAAGTCAAGGGCAAGGGAGGTATCTTTGTGAATGAAAATTACTGCCATACTTTGCAACAGAAGCTATGAATGACAAAGCATTCTTTTTTTTAAAAAAATAAAATTTTTATTGGGTTTTCACATTTTATATAGACAAAAACAAACACAAAAACAAACACAAAAAACAACAAACATGTATAATTTCAGAAGATCTTATTTTCTAACCCTGGTCCCTGACTTCCCCCCACCCCCTCCCTTGCATCCCTACTCCCAAATTTATGTCAGCAAATTGGCATTTCTTATCTATCTTAATATTAGTCCTTTTATAGAGAAAAGCAAAAATAATTTTTTTTCTAAGTTGGACCCCAGTTCCCTTCCATCGATTTCCCATTTTGTCTTAAATGAAAATCTTATTAACTAAACCCCAAGGTCTTGAGTGTTGTTAAAATTACATCTTTCCCTCCCTCCCATCCCCGATTTGCGTCCCTTCCCAATACATGTCCAAAATGTCAGTTCTTAGCCTGGGTCCCACACGTCCGAGGCTCTCAAGTCTCTTTCAGTCCCTCTCCGCTGGTCTTGTTGGTAGCCCTTTATGTCGGTCATCGAATCTCGAAAGAATTCTATCACAATCAATCCATAGTCTCTTCCCATATTTAAAGACAGCTGCTGAAGGATTTCCACAAAGCATGAATCTTGAAAGTAGTCAAAATCAGAGTCTATGTGGAGGCCCCAATTATATTTCTTTATTTTAAATTCCTGGATTTCATAAACTCCCAGGGCCTCCACTTTCGTCTTCTGCATCTTTCGTAGATTTGTAGTAGATTTAATCCAATAGTCTCCTTGCTTATATTCCGCAGGTGTCAGCTTCTGGTTAATGTTTTCCAACTTCACTTTTTCTCTTTCTTGTTTTGTCTCTTCCTCTTCTTCGGTTATCATTTTGGATTCAGCTGTGGATTCTTTCTCATTCAGGTCCTCCTTACATTCAGCAGAACTACTTGTTTCAGAAGTCAAGGTCATCAATTGTTTGCTCATAGCCAAAGTCTGCTCTTGTAAGATTCCCACCAAATAAAACATCCTTTCGATTTCCCCCAGTATCTTTCCATCCACAGCCATTGTAATTCCACAGAATTCCCCCTAGAGGGAATCTGGTTACTTTGTATTCTTTTCTCCAACAATCCTCTATCTTATTGTTGTTTCTTTGTTTCCAACAATTTTAGTTCAATTGTAACTCCTTTTAATCCAGAGGAATCTTAGGTAACAATTTTTCCACTGTAAGCTGTCTGTTTGACAGCTTTGACAGCTGTCAAACTCTGCTCTTCTTACACAAGCTCCAAAACAGGACGCTCCCGGGCCCGGGAGGGAGGGTTGTTTACAGCAAAAGGGGAAACTTCCAACACTCCACTCTCCTGCTCAAAATTACTTTTCCAAATCTTGGAAGTTACTGTCTTTTTAAAACTCACCCTTTACAGGGTAGGCTCTCCAGCTTAGTTCTTATATCGTTGCTTAGATCGTCTGCAAGGGGGGGGGGTGCGGACTTCCTTTTAGCACACACCCCGATCGTCTCAAATTCAGAAGGGAAAATTCTTAAAGTCCAATTCCAATTTACTCACGGGTTATTCTTTTCAGTCCGAATTTCAAGGAAGGAAGTCAGCGCTCTCCAGTCATGGCTCGCGGCTTCACTCAGCGGAGGTAGCGATCGACTCTCAGCGCCACGCCGCCCCCCGTATCCTCTCCGTAGCCTTTAAAAAGGCTCTTCGTGAATCAGGGGGGGGCGCTTTAGGTGCCCACCGAGTCTTCAGTCCGCAGGCTTCCGCGCCTGCGGTTTTTAAGGGTCCCCGTGAATGACAAAGCATTCTTAATGCCCTGGCTCAGCCCAAGAAACAAAGTATGAGATTCCTGGTTCAGTTCCCAGAATCTCCAAGTAGCATGTGGGATGTTCTCTGTCTGAAACCCTGAAGATAACAGGGAGCTGGATGGTCTGATTCAGTACAAGGCAGCTTTCTCTGTACCCAAGGTCACTTTGGTAAGAACATTTATATGCAGGGTGATTTTCTGTGTTTCCTCTATGACTTATCAGTGGGTGAAATAAAGGACAGTCGTGCCTTTGCAAAAGGAATCCAGTGGTGCCTCTGTTCCTCTAAAAGAGGAACTTTAAACTTTAAAAAATGGGTAACCCAGCCACTCACAACTGGAAGTGGCTAGCTCCTTTAAATGTACACACTTTAAATGTACTGTAACACAGGAAGTCCCCCAGGGAGTGGTGGGACTGGATGACCATACCCTCCAACATTTCTTTGATGACATAATCTTCCTATTCATCATCATCATCATCATCATCATCATCAACAATTTTATTATTTATACCCCACCCATCTGACAGGGCTGCCTCAGCCACTCTGGTGGCTTCCAACGTATAATGAATTTTTAAAAAAGCACTTCCCTATACAGGGCTGCCTTCAGATGTCTTCTAAAGGTTGTGTAGTTACTTATCTCCTTGGCTCGCATAACTCCATACCCTCCAACATTTTTCCAATGAAAGTAAGGATGTCCTAAGGAAAAGTGTGACATTCCATGATCAAATCAGAAACTGGGACAGCTTATGTAAATCCGGGACTGTCCCTTTAAAATAGGGACATTGTTTGTTTGAAAATTCCCAACCCATGCCTTTGTCCAAAACATAGATTCTACCACATAAAAATCAAATATCACTACTAAAAAAAGTGTTTTATCCAATGTTAGTCCTATTCAGAGTAGGGATGATTCAACCCATTAAAGACCAGGCCATCCCAGTTCAGTATGGATAAGGTGGACCAACCAACCAACCTGAAAGACCTAAAATTAAGAATCAAGAACTTTATAGTGAAGAGCAGAGGTAACAATAGAGTTGTAGATGGACCCATTATTTGACTGTGTATCAAGTCAGCATCATATGTTACATGCAGAAAAATAAAGGAGGAAGTGAGGGTGGTAGGATAAAGAAAAGGGTTTCATTGGAACAGAGGCTGGAAAGAGCAAGCTCAAGAGCAGAAGGTGGAACAAAAATGAGAGTCTGGAGGTACAAAGTAGATAAGCCACTGAATTGGATGTTGCCATCATGGAGATGTGAAATAACAAGCCACAAACCAGTTAATATCAACACAGAGAAAGGAACTGGAGTTTGGAGATAATGTCATACATGGAAATGACAAAGTTTAGCAATGGACTGAGGGAAAGATAAAGGGGTGTAAAAATTGCTCACATGTGACATACTTGGTAGTAGGATTGATTATTATTGGAGTTCAGACCCACAAGCCAAGTTTGAGAAACAGGCGAATACAGAGGGAAATCAATAAATTCTGTTTCATCTTTGAAGAAACATTTAAATATTCATGAAGGAATGGTAGAAAGCAAATTAGCAAATTTCTTCTTAGAAAGTACCAAAGAAATAGACAGAAACGTGATAACGTAGCTTGAAAGATGATAAAGCAGACCAAAAAGAAGTATATCGAGTGTGGCAGAGAAGCCGTGGAGGGTCGGGGGTTGGTAGGAGCCTTAGAAGAACTTCAAACTTCAAAATGTTCAAGTTAATAGCATTGGCGAAAAAGAAATAAATCAGACACAATCTAATAATTTGGGAGAAAATTGTGTTTTTTTTCCTGTGGTGTTACATGTTATTGGTTTTGGCTTTTATCTAATATTACAGGCACTGAATGTCATATATAGAGAGAGAGAGAGAGAAAGAAAGAGAGAGAGGAACAGCACTGGGGAAATCTTTAAATCATTATGTAGCTTTATTTACTGAATTTGTCATTTGTATGCTAGGCTATCTCTTACATTATAAAACAAGCTGATGGTTTAATAATGTTCAAGGCATGTCCCTAACCAAATACTAAGATACTGGGATGTGGAATATCGTTGGGTGGGTAGGTATTATTTAGAGTGACAGCAGATGGATCTGATCAGGTACTTCCAAGGGTAAAGGAGTTTCTCTTAAAATGGATCATGCTTCAGAATTAGGTTAGCAAATAGCTTCCATTAAATTGCCTTTATAGTGATTTTTGAAAAGCAGACTTGCATTTTTTCCTGTTCATTCGGATGCCCAGTTCTTTTGGTTATCCAAAAGAGAGAGTAAGGAATTTAGAAGTCACTTTCCCTGTTTTGCAGTTCCTGCCTACCCTCCACCCCCATGAAGAAATGATAACATTTCATGATTTCATTTTCTTAGTCAGATTCACAGTGGATACTGTACATTGCCTGTATCAGGGGTGGGGAAACCCTTTCAGCCCTTTCACATTTCCTTCTGGGCAGCTTTCTGAGGGCCACATGCCAGAGGTGGGTGGGGCCAGAGGCAAAAGTAGTGAAGAAACAAATATGAATGTTAGCTCTGTACATCTCTCCATCCAGGCAGGAAGAGTCATTATCAGATTCCAGCCAGGCAAACACACTTTGGGTGTGACTTTGGATCAGTTAGGGATATGGTTTGGGTAGTGTTCCAAGGGGGAAGAAATGGAGGCAGTGAGAAATTTTACTTTCTTGGGCTCCATGATCACTGCAGATGGTGACAGCAATCATGAAATTAAAAGATGCCTGCTTCTTGGGAGAAAAGCAATGACAAACCTAGACAGCATCTTAAAAAGCAGAGACATCACCTTGCCAACAAAGGTCCGTATAGTTAAAGCTATGGTTTTCCCAGTAGTGATGTATGGAAGTGAGAGCTGGACCATAAGGAAGGCTGATCGCCAAAGAATTGATGCTTTTGAATTATGATGCTGGAGGAGACTCTTGAGAGTCCCATGGACTGCAAAAAGATCAAACCTATCCATTCTGAAGGAAATCAGCCCTGAGTGCTCACTGGAAGGACAAATCCTGAAGCTGAGGCTCCAATACTTTGGCCACCTCATGAGAAGAGAAGACTCCCTGGAAAAGACCCTGATGTTGGGAAAGATGGAGGGCACAAGGAGAAGGGGACGACAGAGGGCGAAATGGTTGGACAGTGTTCTCGAAGCTACCAGCATGAGTTTGACAAAACTGCGGGAGGCAGTGCAAGACAGGGAGTTACAAGGGCTAGATAGAGAGGCCTGGAGGACTGAATTCAGACCCTGGGCTTAGGTTCCCGACCACATACAGGGATTGGACCTGCAACCTTGGCATTATCAGCACCATGCTGTAGCTAACTGAGCTATCCAGGCTGTTTTCAATATCTTCCTCCATTTTCTTTATTTGCCTCAGCCCAGTATACCTGAAGGAGCGTCTCCACCCCCATTGTCCTGCCCGGACACTGAAGTCCAGCTCCAAGGGCCTTCTGATGGTTCCCTCACTGCGAGAAGTGAAGCTATAGGGAACCAGGCAGAGGGCCTTCTCAGTAGTGGTGCCCACCCTATGGAATGCTCTCCCATCAGATGTTAAGGAAATAAGCAACTATCTGACTATTAGAAGACATCTGAAGGCAGCCCTGTTTAGGGAAGTTTTTAATGTTTGATGTTGTCACCTTTTTATTATTAATATCCTGTCAGGAGCCGCCCAGAGTGGCTGGGGAAACCCAGCCAGATGGGCCAGGTATAAATAATAAATTATTATATTGTTATTATTATATGTTATGCTGAGAGACAGTTACTTTGCCCAGGTCACCTGGTCAGCTTAATGCATGAGAAGCTAAACCTAGCCCATTTGGTTCAACCTCAACACAGGCTGGGAAGTTGTTGGACTCCGAAGGAGGAATTCAATGTTGCACTATCTCGATAGTTCCACCAGGGCAAGCATTACAGTTTGCTAGATGGAATTATCCTTTGTCTCCCCCACCCAGGCACACTTCTCTGCGGTTTTCTTGACACCCCTCCCTCCCACTGCAGCCAATTTTTGGTTTGTAGGGGAGGAGAGCAGTCAACCCTCATTGCAGAATTAGGAGTTCTTGCACAGGGTTTCTGTTGAGGGCAGTCATGAATTGAATCCTGCCCCAATTCTCAGCAGCCACAGCCAGCTTGGCCAGTGGTCAGGAATGATGGAGGATGGACTCCAACAGAACTTGGTGCTCCATCCCTGCTGGAGTATATACTACATTACACCGGCTCTGTGCATCATTGGAGAACCCCTGAAATATAATAACCGTGGAACAGCAAAGCTAGTGAAGACCAATCTATCTATTGCCAGGAAGAATATTGTCCGATATTTTAGTTTGACTAGAAAATTGAAGTTATGTGTTATTGATGCCTTTGTCACACAGTCAAGGATACCCTTCAGAAAAAAGGGATATCTTGGCGCGGAATCTCAGCAATCATCTCCGACTTCCTGAGACTGAACCAGAGAGTGGAACGTTCCGGCAACATCATCAGCGGGGAAAGGTCCAATTCATCTCACAGCAAGGAAATAAACTTTCCAATAAGCAAATATGTAGGAATGGGCTGTAGTTCTTACAAACAGCACCAATTCAGACTGCAGGGTGATAGCATGGAGAATTGGGGGGGAGGCTCACATGCTTGAATTTGCATGCTTGCGTTTAGGTGGGAGAAACAACCTCTGTGCACAGAAAACTATGATATTAGGAAGCAGGATTCTACCAAAGCCTTCTCCCCGATATGTTAGTTTTTTGTTTTGTTTTGGGTTCTGATGGTTTTTGTATTCTGGTGAATCGTAGAAGACAAAAAATTCTTACTCAGGAGGTGAAGGCAGGTCATGTGTGTGTGTATGTGCATGTGTTAAATTACTTCAGATGCACAAATTTTGTGGGATCCAAATGAATTACATTAGTATGTTTCTTAAGGACTTTTCTTGGAACTTGTCCAAGTGTTTCAACAGATGCGTTTGCCATCTGCTCATTGAACCTCTGGCCTTCATGACTTCTAAGAGCTTACTAATTTTATTAGTTTGTTCATTTTGCAATCATTACCTCATTTGTTCTGGTGTTGTCCCAACATCTATTAAGACAGAATTATAACAAGTCAATTCCCTCCTAGCTACCAGGAAATACAGCAAGTGGGCTTTGGCTACTCTTATAGAAAAGTACAGACATATGATAAACTTTAAATCGCCCTGGGAACAGTGCTAAAAACGCTGCCTCTAAAGGAAGTAATTTTTTCTGTTGTTTTCTTTGGCTGATAGTGATGAGCCATTTTGAATCTTTAAGCACCTTTTTATGCACCGGATTGTGAAGTCCTGGTGGAACAATGCAATTAGCTAACTTATTTTAGACATTATAATGATATCATGTCACATTATGGCTTTTGCATTTTGGTTATGTTCATCTTGCTAAGAGGCCCCCGAGGGCTCCACACAGTAAGTTTTCTCAGTTTATGTGCTGGCTCTCTCTTTAATTTTTCATCATTGTGTACCCAGCAGATGACTTTCATCTCTTCAGTTGCCTGATCTTCATGCATCATTTTTAAATGCTTGACAGGCTTTGAAGACTTGATGACTCGCAATCCTTTTTCATGGATCTGAAATAACTCTGTTAAGCCGGCAACATCCTCATGCAAAACTGCTTCTCAGAGCTTTCTGACATTCTCAGCAGTTTGAGTGCATGAAATCAGAGGCTCCAGTCATGTAGATCAATTTTGCTCCACCAAAGTCACATGCACTGTGCCAAGGAACTCAGCTTGGACAATTTTTTCCCTTACTAACTGGATGAACAGCAAATTAGAAATAGTATCCTATTTACTTGTAATGAACTAATAAATAGTGGCCTGTCACTAATTCTCTACACACCCACATGGCCAAATATAGGCACACTGCATGTAAAAAAAAAAGCAGATTCTAAAACCAATTTCCTTTGCAGGCAGGATAAAGTCTCTCTTTTTATATTGGCTTACATTCCCAATAATAACAACATCATATGCCTGCATTCATATTTTTTTTTTAGTTATGTTCTAGTGGATCCTTAAAATATGGTACGTTATTATCAGGATGTGCAAATACATCTGGAAAAAAAGAACCTTGGACAAAAAGATTAATAGTGATGTGTGTTGTAAAGAATTCTGTTGATTCTTTTGCTTGCTTATTCAGCAATGTGGGGAGTGCAGAGGAGACATCTCTACTGTCATTTGCTTGAGTTCGTTTCCTTTTCTGTAAATTGTTTGTTGCTCATCATCAGTTTCTGGACCTTTTCCCTTGGCTTCCATGGCCTTGATCACTGATTTGTTGTAATCTAGAAAATGAAAGAACAGCAAGAATCACCTTGTTGGTCCAGGGATAATGAAATTTTGGCTTATTGGACTATAACTCCCACCATCCTTGTCCACTGGGCTTGCTGACTCGGGGTGATGGGTGTTGGAATCCAACAACATCTGGAAATCTACAGGTCCCTCATCCCTGTTCTGGACTACACCTCTATTCAATGCAATAAGCCAGCTATTTTCTTGAAGCTCGCAAAGAGGATGCTGCACAGGCAGGTATTCCCAGTTGCTTGTCTGGTCTGCACACTATCTGGCCCACGTCAGAATATGGAGATTCCATTTTAACTACCATAGTTTATACCTAGAATGGAAAACCTAACTGCCAGGAATTTACCCATCCACTTATAGCAGCCATCTGCAGTAGAGATCATTGTGATGTTTGGTAGACATGATTTCCGTTAAGTCAAATATTTACAGAATGGCAAAATACTTTCATTTGCTTTGTCATGGATCTAATGTTCCCATGTCTCAGTATTCCCTCTCAGTCACTCTTTCCTACGGATAGAGGTTTTGTAACCCTCTTCCGACTTGATTTTCAGTTCCTCGTGATACCATGAGGAAAGGTACACAAGAGTAGCTGTAGACATCGGAAGTCCCATCCTTCAAGAAGCCAGCAACCAACCAGGGCTAAAAAGAAATGAGATTCATGACACGACCACTGCATATTTAATAAGAATCACAGGGCATCCCATTTGTAAGCACTTTCATAATTCACTAGCTAGTGAACTTTCTAGGACCTTTTACTCTTTCATGTTCGACTGTGGGAGGAAATACAGTAGATGAATTATTCACTGGTTACAGCTGAGGAAGCATTTAGTGCCTCCCAAGAGTAGTGTTGAACAGAGGGCAAGTTGAGGTAGACTGGTTTCTGACAACATTGTCTTTACATCTGAAGACTACGTTCTCTCTTGTAGAAGCATTTATCATGGTAGTCCCTACTGGCTAACCCAATCCTTTGTATCTTTTAGCAGATTGGAGAAATGAAAAGGAGTTATTAGGTTAATTATTATTAATAGCAACTATATGGCCCGGATAGGTAAAGTCAGGATACAGGCAATTTGTTATGTGGACATGTTCATGGCCATTTATTAACTGTCTATATATAAGATCTGGAGACCCTAGTATTACTGATGCTTCTGCTGAAGGACTTTAGTCCTTCTACAAGGGTTTGTTGGCAACTTCTGACTGACCACTACTAATGGGGTATAGCATCCAAGTGGTACCTTAATGGCTAAAAATACACCCATCTCTGTCTTGAGAGAGCACCTGACCTACTACAGCTCTGGATTTCTGTTTGCTTGTTCCTGACCTACTTCACCTTTTCTTCTCTCAGGGCTGGCCCTACAGTTAGGTACAATAAGGCAACTGCCTCAGGTGTCAAATCCTGGGAGGAGGAGCAGCAGTGAAGTTGTTGGGATAAGTAGCTGTGTTGCCTTCCTTGCACCCTTTAAGCTAAACTGGGGCCCTCAGGTATGGTGGGGAAAGTTGTCCCAACACCACTGTTAGGACAACTTTAACTCATTCTAAATTGTGCTTTGTACTGAGAAGCTCAAAATAGTCTTCAAACCCTGATCTTAATTTGAGTCCATCAGGGTTCAACACAGCCATTTTTTTAACGTCTGGGTGAACCCTGAGATATAGGAAGTAAAAACAGATTTAAATACCCAGCAGCACTTGTGTAGCTACAGAAAGTCTTCACAATTGGGGATTAGAGCGGAGGTTGTCCAGAGAGACTTGAGAGCCGCAATCTCTTTTTCTAGACATTATATATGGCACTTGGGGAAGGACTGCAGCTCAGTAATAGAGCATCTGCATTGCAGAAGGTTCCAGATCTAATCTTCAGCATCTCCTCTCTGTACAGTATATCAGTTTGAGAAGGTTGTTGAGAAGGCTGTGGGAGAGACTCTGTGGCTGAAATCCCCAAGAGTCACTGCCAGTTAGGATAGACAACATTGAGCTAGATAGACCAGGGGTCTATAATACAACCTCCTATGTTCCCAGTGACGCCCAGGATCCAGGGTTGAAGTTCCCATTATGCACCTATATAGATTGACCATTGGCAAACCAGTCAAACCTAAAATCCTAAAGTTGACAATAATGGAGCTAATCTAAGCTTTGGTGGCCTGAGGATTCCTACTGTGGTTGCTCTGTTTTGATATGAGCTTTATGCATTCCTAATACTGAAAGCCCTTCAAGATAGGAAAAACACTACCCTACTGGCACAATTTCAGCTTACCCACAGTGGATGTCATGAAGTTGCAGAAAGTCTCGTAATGGCTCTTCCCTTCACTGTATTATGTCGAAAGTCCTCTATCTTGCTTAGAATATCTGACCTGACTTCATTGGCCAAGACAGGTATTTTCAATCACAGCCAAAGAATAAAAGATGTGTTCCAAAGGGGAAAAGAAAACACACCAAAGAACAAGACTGACATTTCTTGTAATTGAACTGACATATAATCAAAAGTCATTATCAGCAGTAGCTCAGCTGTAAAGGGCTATTATCATGTTAACAAGGTTAACAATCTAGGTGTGAAGTCTAGGAGGAACCAGCCCAGTTACTCTTACATAGTTTTTCTTCCTTCAAATGTAAATATTGAGGCTACAAAAATGATTTTATATCACACAAAAGCATGAGAAACACTGTTTTTTCTCTGTCTCTGATCAAGCGATGCTGATCGTTTTTACCCTAAAATTCTATTCACATTAGCTACATGCCTGATGAATCTTTTTCTCTTGAGAAGCAAACCATCTAATTGGTATTGCATCAAGGTAGCAAATTGAAGGTGATACCAGTGCTTTTTCTCTCTCTAAAAAAATAATGTTTAGGGGTACTCTCATTTTTGCTACTCATATTGAAATACTGTGCCTCAATGAGGCCAAACTTAGATTCACAAAATGTTTAGGGGTATGCGTACCCCTGCATACCCCCCCCCCCAGAAAAAAGCACTGGGTGATACACTCTTCTTTCAATATCTGCCCCTATCAGGTCTTTGAAAGCTGCCAGAACTGTGCAGCCATGTTTGAAGTGTTGCCGTGCAAAACAAATGGGTGGCAAACAGAAGTGATTATGGAAAAACAAACATGTTTCTTCCAAGTGTTGACTACTTTCAAACTGAACATATTTATTTCTATATAGTGTGTTGGATCCAAATTTGTCTGCAGAAAGTTTTTCTGGGTCATGTGGCCAGCATGACTAAGCCACTTCTGGTGAACCAGAGCAGCGCACAGAAATGTCGTTTATCCTCCTGCTGGAGTGGTACCTATTTATCTACCGTACTTGCACTTTGATGCGCTTTTGAACTGCTAGGTTGGAAGAAGCTGGGACCAAGCAATGGGAGCTCACCCCGCCGTAGGGATTTGAACCGCCAACCTTCTGATCCGCAAGCCCTAGGCTCTGTGGTTTAGACCACAGTGCTATCTGCGTCCCACCAAAGGCGTAAGAAGGTCTTAATCTCATTGCAGTTCATATGGCCACTTACAAGTGGCCATGCAAACTGCAGCATGACTTTTATTCATACAAAAATATAACAAAGCGGGGAAAGAGTTGTAATTAAGATTTAAAATGGAATAATATAGGAATGTTGCTGCTACCACCAAACTATCAGCTCACATTAAGGATACAGTAATGTCAGTACATCCTTCTTAAATTAAACATATAGGTTAATATATACCTTCCAGGTGTCTAAATAGGTATCCACATGAAATTGATGCCTATAAGAAATATGTTCAAATATAGTCAAGGCAGTAAGGTCCTCAGACCATTGTGTGATAAACAGCGGGTGTTTATCCTTTCTAGCTTGAAGTATAATACCCTGGTGACTATAAGGACTCACAAAATCCAGTGTTGTTGTCCTGCTGCTAATCCCCACATTAATGGGAATATAATTTAAAAGTACATGAGCACCTGCAGATAGCAAGGATTTGCCAATACAAAATAGATACAGACTTCAGACCAAAAAGAGTGTATCATTGAACAAGCCCTCATCAGCGTTATGCCTCTGTCTATCTGTGATGGACAGAATCTTCCTATACCAACATTGTGGAGCCCAATAAAGCTGGATTTTTTTTTGCTGGATCAACTTCAATTTCAAATCTAAAGAAACAGTCAGTTATTTAGGCTGCATAACACATTCTAATTTCCTACTCCATACCTCTCTAAGTTTCTGCACTGCTGCCTTACAAAGATCAATTCAACATTTATAATCAACACTTAGGGATTTAGCTTCCTGAAAGGATCCAGTAATGTTAAGCGAATATTTATTATTTAAATAATAATTTTGAAGGGGGAGGGAATTAAATCACAGATTACAGTGGTACCTCAGGTTACAAATGCTTCGGGTTACGAACTCTGCTAACCCGGAAGTAGTTGCTCCAGGTTGCGAACTTTGCCCAGGATGAGAACGGAAATCGTGCGCCGGCAGCGGGAGGCCCCATTAGCGAAAGTGCGCCTCAGGTTAAGAACAGTTTCGGGTTAAGAACGGACCTCCAGAATGAATTAAGTTCGTAACCTGAGGTACCACGATAGTGTGTGAGTGGAAAAGAACAGAGATGGGTACAGAAAAATGTGAAAATTATACTGACAAATAATTACTCCATTCCGACTAGTTTTCTATGTTCAGGAAGGTATTGATATGGAAGCACATTCAATATTTCATTTCTGGCTAAAAACCCAGCCCTAAATATATAACTTAAGGCTATAGTAGCAATTGTAATCTTTGACTGTAAGATAGTGAAATGAAATGAAATGAAATGAAATGAACTACATGAAATGAAATGTATTGGTATGGCATCCAACGTATTAGTGGAGGTTTTGTGCTGCTTTTTGCCTGGCATTGCTGCCTGGTAGTTAAGAACACTGTGGGAATGAGGTGTGTTGGTTTGATAAAGGAATCCGACTCTCCATCAGGCATGAGGCTTCTTTCATTCATGATCACCCAGACTCCGCTACAGTTGTTGCTTCATTATGACAAGGGCCAGCCCTGATGAAGGAGAGGGTATTATCTCTCTACTGTAATATCAGTGTTAGGTTTAATATTTAGAGACAGAGGATTAGCTTCATCTTCCAAAAAGGGATTTCTGCAATAATGAACTTAATGTGTGTTGTAATAAGGGTTTTGTTCCCTTTTTTGTTCACTGTAATGTGGAATTAATTTCAGTCTGGATGCACTGAGGTCCCTGCTGGTTTGTGTCATAGGAAGGTGAACATTGGCAGGAATCCAACAGGCTTCACACAATAGAGGCAGGCAGCGTCGGCTGAGCATGCTTGGCTAATCAGATTTTTAAAAAGCACTGAGCCATTTCTTCCCCATATGAGTGTGAATGCTTAATGCGACTTGATTTTTTGTTATTTTAATAGCAGGATAATCTTTGTGTAGAGAAATTCTTTGCAGCAGGATGAAGGCGGAGGTCATGGGCTCCTGCACTCCTTGTAATATGGGCTGCTCCTTGACTCAAAGAATCTGAAAATGCATTCCAAATTGCATTCAGGGAATTCTGAAATATTTTTAAATGGCCATATATGCATAAATGAGAGAAAAGGTGAAGGAAGAAATAAAGAAGAATATTGATATCAAGTGTAAATAATCTTTGATAATCCAAAAATCTCTCACATGAATATTGATGGCTGCTTATTACCCTGGACCAAAGTGGCTCACATTTTTGCCTTCTTGTCTCTCCACATCTGGTGATGGCCATAATTCCTTGTTTCCATCAATTTGAGATGTTTCACGGGCTTAAAACTGGTTAACCCCTGCTCAGCTTCATTATTCAGAAAGATTATTTCAGCCTCCCTATGCTCAACTATGAGTCCTCTTTGCATTACTGCAAGGCTGTTTTGCAGCTGTTTTGGCAGGGGAGTCACAGAGCACAGAGAGGGGGACTGTGAACTTTCCCACCTTTGAGCCCTGAAAATGGCCACTCCCCACTGCACTGAGGCTTCAGAAAAGCTTCCTCTTGGCTCCAGCAATGCCTCCGAAAAGCTGTGTGGGCCAGGGATGCTGTGAGTCAGAAGGGAGCAGACCAGTTTGGGCTACCAGTTCCTCACTCCTGTTCAGACCTTCCAAGTGTCCCTATTTTCCAGGGATGTCCCTGATTTAAAGAAGCCGTCCCAGTTTCTGATTTGATCTCAGAATGTCCTGCTTTTCCTTAGGACATCCTTATTTTCTTTGGAGAAATGTTGGAGGGTATGGAGTTATTTGACTCTTGAGCTGTCTGAAGGCAATCCTGTATACGGAAGGTTTTTTTTTTAAATAAAAATGTTTAATGTTTTATTATGTTTTCATGTATGTTGGAAGCTTTTACCAGAGTGGCTGGGGCAACCCACTATGATGTGTGGGGTATAAATAGTAAAATTATCATTATGGAATGAGACGGTCCTATTTTGATTGGAGAAATGTTGGAGGGTATGCTCGCTGCCCAGTCATAACCCCCACTTTCAGATGTTGGGACCTCCAGCAGGCAAATTCATCTCCTATAATTTTCTCCACCTGCAACTGTCACGCAGGACAGCACTCAAATTGCTGTTGTTCCTGCAAGTTACTGAGCTATAGCAGGCATGGAAGAGACTGGTAAACAGATGATGTTCCCTTAAAGAAGAAGGTAGAACAAAACAGCCTTTGGATCCATTCTGTCCACTGAGTGTCCATTATGCAGAGAAGAAAGTTAATGGTATTATTTTTAGAATAATAAAGGCAAATGCTCAAGTAAAGATATCACATTTCCATCCTGTTTTTACTAGGCTACTATGCACTGAATGACATGACGAAAGACCTCTAGCTCACAAGTGTAGCTCGTAGAATTAGATTTAATCATTTGTCCACGCGACTGTATATATTCTAGGATTTTACTCCAGTCAGCAACAGCACAATATCCTCTGAGATAGAGCAAAACAGAACCCTCAAGGAATCCTTTTTCTTTTTTCTTTTTTGCTACAGGTGCAGATGCTGAATAATTTCAGATCATCGGGGATCTGCTGTGATAACTTAGGATGTTGCTTGTCATACCCGAGAACATCCTCAGCAATTCTTCGTCTAATTCTCATCGCAGATGTAATGCACAAAAGTATTCCCAGAGACTTCAAGAGCAGCTTCTCTGAGGACTGGCTGCTTCTGACATATTTTCATACATCCCTGCCTCTACTTTGCTTGGTCCAGCACAAACGTATGGAGTTAGTAGGCAGCACTTGAGACCTTTGTGTCCTGTGCGTTGCTCTGGTGTGTTAAAACTTCCAGCAAATGCACAGACATTGTAAGGAGAAGAGTCTCCTTACGCGAGCATGAATTTGTCTGTCAGCATTAGCCGCAAGGGCGGATGTCAGCCTCCACCTCACGAGGAATTCACCCCCACCCCCATTTTCATGGGTGATGGATTGAGAGTTAATCCAGTCAGATAGTCAGCTGGTGTGAATCAAAGTCAATGGAGCTAGATAGATTTTACACACTGGCTAGTTTTCTGGCTCAGTCATGTGTACAGAAATAGAAGCCAGGCAGGCAGGCAGAGAGAGAGAAATCAGCACATGTTTAACAAAAAGGCTTGTCTAAAGGATAAATAGCACGTGAATGTAAATCCTGAAATAAGGTAACTGGGAAAATAAATATAAAGAGAAATGTAAACAAGAGCTCTATGCCAAAAAGAGCATGAGATCACACTGAAATGGAGATTTTTAATTTTTTTATTGGTCATTTGTAGAGGAAAGGACTAACAAAATGGCTGAAATGCAGGAGCTACTCAGGGGGAGTCAATATTTGAGGTACCCAATAACTGATTTTGTACTAAGGCTAATCTTGGCATCTGCAGCCTTTTTAGCCTGCTGGTAATGAATTATTTATATTAAAAAGTTCAAAGATATTAAACGTTAACACCATCTAGAGTTCCAGTTCAAACATTTCAAAAGCATTTAGCAATGTAGAGGTGAAAGGCAACGTAAGATATCATATTACACAATCAGGGCATGCGCCAAGAGGATAAAGTCCCAGGTGGATAAATATCTCCAGAGGATAGTTTATGAGGCGGGTGTAATTTTGACATTTCTTTCTCTCCCTAACCTACACCCTCACACACATGCGCTCTCTCTCTCTCTCTCTCTCTCTCTCTCTCTCACACACACACACACACGGAGTTGTTAGTTTCGGTTTCTCTCAGTTTCTCAATTTTTCCTATCTTAAATTCAGTTCTCCACATTTCCAGATCAGTTTGCAATTGGTGTTTTATTTTTTTGTATATATAAAATCATTGTGAAAGTTCACCACCATTCTAGTACGAATGTCTCCTTCATATGCAAGTTTGCCTCATACACTTTCTTGTAAGACAACTTTCCCCAGTATAATGTATTTTTTGGATATTATTCTTGTCATATCCAATTTTAATGTATACTTCACCCTAGTACACGTCCTTTTGAATACATCACATGGCACATGTGTAAACGTAGGGCATGAATAAAAAGATGTCAAGCCATTAAAAAACGAACAAACCCAATAGGCCATGGATCAGTGGGAGAGCACATGTTCCACATGCTGTAGGCCCCAGGTTCAATCTATGGGATTGCCAGTTTTACAATAACAGGTAAGAGCTGCTGAGAAAGACTTCTAACCTGAAAGCTCGGAGAGCCATTTAGAGGAGAAAATACTGTGCTACATGGAACAATGCTCGGACTTGGTAACAAAGCAGCTTCCTTCAATGGCTATGGACTGGTTTTAGTCAGTTCTGTCTTCACATTTCAACAATAAGGATTTAATTTCAACCCATGCTGTGCTTGATAATGTTATGACATGATGACTCCACAGGTGGGCTTCCTGGTAAAATCCTATGGCTATCCAAGAAGACAGGGTAGCTACTTGCTGTGCTTCGAATGCCACCACACTCTCCACTACTTTCTCCTGAAATGGGGTACTGAAATGGCAATTGCTACACACCTTTACGTTCACATTGGGCTTTTAAAGGGGCAGATACACCGCCTTCTCTTTAAGGGTGTGTCATGGTCTCAGGCAGGCAAGCAAGCCCCAATATGAATTTAACGACTCTCCGGCAGTTTTATGGTACGTTTATTTACAAATTACATCCAGAGCGCGTCTCTGAGCCTGCCGCTCTTTGCTACAAGTTGGTCACTCTGAGGCTCCGCCCCATTGCAACACGAAGGGCACCAAAGTCCAGTCCTTCCTCTCTTGTACTTCCATTGCATCTTAACCCTTTCAGCTCTTCTGGTTTGGGGAGAAGGTGGGTGAACTCCCCCCGCTATCAAATGACAGTTCCTCTAAATGCTGTCTCCCTCCTGGTTGCATAGCAACCCCCTCAATGTCTTCTATCTCCTCCCTTCCCTCTGTCTGTGAGCTCTCCGAGTCTGGGAACTCTTGCTAAAGGGGGGCCAAATTAACCTACTCCTGCTCTTTCTGTGGCTGCAATCACTTGCTTCCAGAGTCAGACTCTGGCTCTCTTTGAATTGGCAATCCTTCACCTCCAGAGTCAGAGTCTTCCCAGGCATTCGATTCAGCCCACGTCCCTGACAGGGTGGCTGGCAATGATGCTTTAGCTACACCCTGGAGCCACCTGGCAACTCCAGTTTTCTTTAACCAGCCAGGAAGGGCAAGGGTGGACAGAGGGCACATGGGTGGACGCATAGTTGCAAGTATCCTGTCCAGATGATCAGGTCACATCAGGTGGAAATGGTCCCTGACACAAGGCCAGACACTGCATTGGACACCTTGACTTAATTTGCAATGACAGTGCCATCTAAAGCACTGAGACACTGCAGGACAGAGTGACTTTGCCCTCAAAGTGCCCTTGCAAGCTCACAGCTAGTCATCATGAGTTGGGCACTATTCACAGTCCACAGTCACTGTCCCTCTGGCTGGTTCCAAAACCAGCTGTTCTAGGGTGGTTTATGATGCAAAGTAGAAGTTGCAAGGATCAGTATAAGATTAGCTCAGTTGGTAGAGCATGAGACTCTCAATTTCAGGGTTGTGGGTTCAAGCCCCATGTTGGGCAAAAGAATTCAGCATTGCAGGGGGTTGGTCTAGATGACCCCGTGGTCCCTTCCAACTCCACATCCCTATGATTCTGAATCTGAAGGAGAGTTGCTGGGCTTTGTTATTGTCTTTAATTTATTGCAAGGACATGTTGAAAAACTATTTTTTTAGCTTTTACGGGAAATAGTTATGATTTCAAGATGTTTTAATTGCTGGCATGAATAGACACCATATTAATCTTTGATTTATTCCCCCCGCCTTTTGGGCCTCTTGAGTTAACTTGTGCATTAACAAAAAGCCCTGCAGACTGTTTCTAAGATACTTCATCATTTATCTGATGTCTGTAAACAGTGAGAGTGTCACTGAAACTCAGGAAGAAAGAAAATAAAAAGAAGGAAATATATTCAGCGTTCTAGCAGCATAATTATCAACTTTTCATGAACTCTGCAACTGATTTATATGGTGAAATACCTGTAGACTGGCTCCTTATATGTACAGTGCATCCAAGTACTTCCACTGGACTGAAGGAGGGGGAAACTCATGACATGTTCTAATAATTACTCACTTAGATCATGTAATCCCATTGCTAAACAATAAGCACAGTGATTCAGAGTGAACACCTACTTGGGGAGCCTGAATCTACAGAATGAAAAGGAAACTGATAGAACGGATCCACAGTCTCAGAAGACACAGTTCAGATTGGACTTTTTTTTGTCTATAGTTGCTGCCATAGGCTTTAATGGGCAGGAAAGACTAATGACCACTGCTCAGACATTCACAAACAACAGCAACAATGAAATTTCACCAAAATTTGACTGTGATTGGCTGTGTGGTATAGAGAGCTGATTGGCCAGAGAACAGGAGATTGACAAAGATGTATAGGGGACACACACACACACACACACAATTTGCGCAGTTTAGATATTGGGTTGAACTTTTTTTTAAAAAAATTTGGTTGATATCTCACTTGGTAGGGCTAAACCCTGATTGCCCCAATAGACCAATCAGCACTGACTTTAATCAGGGAATAGGAGCAATTAAGAGTGAAGAAAACACAACAACCAAGAATTCAACAATGTCAGTTCGTTGTTCATTGTCACTTTTCAATGGTATCCTCATGTTTAACAAAGTATTTAACAAACTTGGGAGCCCCTCAGCTAGACAGAGCCCCTATTCTGCACATACTATTAGTATATTGAGCCTGTAATAACCTGGGATATGTTTACCTACGAAATTGCCTTACCCCTCATATGCCCACATGACTGCTTTGATTGGTGGAATTGACACTCCTACAGTGTGGCGGCTCCTACACTTCGGAACTCCCTTCCTACTGAGATGAAGCAGGCGCCTTCAATGTACTCTTTTTCAGTGCCTGTTTAAAACATTGTTTAGACAAGCCTACCCAGGTACTTAGAAAGTTGGTGTGAATTTTAACCTCTTTTAGTAATTTAACCTTTTGTATGTTTTTAATGATGGTTGTATTCCCCCCCTTGATTTTATTATTTTATCTTTTTGTAAATGGATTGGAGGGCTGTTGTTTTTAAAAAAGCGATGTATAATTTTTTAATGAAATAAGTAAGTAAGTAAGTAAGTAAGTACAGTGGTACCTTGGTTTAAGAACTTAATTTGTTCTGGAGGTCCGTTCTTAACCTGAAACTGTTCTTAACCTGAGGTACCACTATAGCTAATGGGGCCTCCCATTGCCGCTGCGCGATTTCTGTCCTCATCCTGAAGCAAAGTTCTTAACCCAATGTACTATTTCTGGGTTAGCAGAGTCTGTAACCTGAAGCGTCTGTAACCTGAAGTGTCTGTAACCCGAGGTACCACTTTACTGTGCGTCTCTATAAATCCACTACTGGTAAGAACACCAACATTGTTCAGTTTTAGTGGGAAATGAAGTAGTAACAAAAGGAGTGGAGCTGTTGTCTCCTGAGGGTGTCCCCATTGGGAAAGGGTTTCCTCTGCTCCTTTGTTTGTCTGGAATACCTTGGCTGGGATAGGAGTCAACTCCTAAGGGCTAAGGTCCATTTGGCCCCAACAATAAAATATTGGATGGTTGAGTCCAGTCAAAGGCGACTATGGAGTTGCAGCACTCATCTTGCTGTAAGGGAGCCGGCGTTTGTCTACAGACAACATTCTGGGTCATGTGGCCATCATGACTAAACCGCTCTGGAGCAACAAAACACCGTGATGGAAACTAGAGTGCATGGAAACGCTATTTACCTTCCTGCCAGAGTGGTACCTATTTATCTACTTGCACTGGCATGCTTTCAAACTGCTAGGTTGGCAGGAGCAGGGACAGAGTAATGGGAGCTCACTCGGTTGCGGGGATTCGAACTGCCAAAGCCCTTTCCGCCCCTGCAGCGGAGAGGGTGTTGCGGGCAGGATCCTCCTCCCACTTCCGCGGGGGCTTCCCTTGCCCCCGCGAGACTTGGGGGAATCCCCGGGCGTGTCTGCCACCCAGCCCACCAATCAGCGGGCGGGGGAGGCGTGGCCCGGGCTATTTAGGGCCAGGCACGCCCGGGGACCGCCCTCTTTTCCCCTTGCCCAGCTGTTGAGCGGTTTTCCCACCCCACCCACCCTTAGATTAGCTAGACTTGGCCTTGCTATGGACTCCAGTTGGTCGCCGCAAGGGGCCTGGTAGGAATTTTTCCAAGTTGGCGCAATTTCCTGCCTTTTGGTTTTTTTGCCTACCTCGTAGCAATCGTCACAACTTTCTCGGCATTGGCGGTTAGGCATTGGCATGGGGCAATGGTTAGACAAATGGAGGGGGGAAGGAAGCGCCATCACCTTCCCCCAATGTGAAGGGGTAGTCCGGTCCGGGGGGCGTGGCCTTGTCCGAAGCCTTGCGAGGTTGGGCCCCCGGCACGCCCCCGAGCGGTGACACCCGTGGGATCCTAGTTGGCGTACTTCAACAGGACTCCAGCGGTTCGTGTTCAACCCTTCCCGGTCACCATGCCGGGTAGTCGATAGGAGCCAATGCCTAAGGCCAATACCTTCAATTTTCGTAATCAATAAAGTTGTGGCCATTTACGCCCATTAACCTTATATCATTGTGTCCGTGTCTTCATTTCATTGGGGGAGGTGACTTGCCACGCAACCTTCTGATTGGCAAGCTCAAGAGGCTCAGTGGTTTAGACCACAGCACCACCCACGTCCAGTACAGTACAGTAAGTGGAGTCTTGGAGTTCCTACAGCTTGTATAAAAAGGGGAGCAAAAAGGATCAGCACATCAGTTTTCAGCACTTGCCATATATCCATGACAATCTTTATCAAAGCGGCCTTGCAAGTCGGCTTATTCATGGGCCTTATCAGGTCGATCATGCATTTCAAATTTCTAGCTATTAATGCAACATGTGCCATTTTTATAAGGTATAGGAGAGAAGACACACTTTCCATCTGCATCCCAGGCTTGGCTAGAAATTAGCTACAGGTGTGTACAATTTAGTACATTAACCAGAACAAATGGGGGGGGGGGAGTTCAAGAATGATCATCAGTTGTTTTTAAAAAGCTCACCATTGTCTTAAGAAGAAAGAGCATAGCTAATATCAAAGGCAACAATTATATCAACTAATTGTGATCCCCCCCTTTGTTGCATTATTTAACGGTCCAAGTATTTTGCATCAAGGTGGCTGACAGTCTTTGCCATTTTTAGACACAATAATTTCCACCCACTCACTAATATTCATAAAACACAGTTTCTATGGAAACAGATCTAATTCCACCTTTGAGTGGCTGCTCCGAAAAGTCCACCATTCCCTTTTCTTTTGTATGCATAGGCCTTTGTGCTGGGTTTGTGGCCTATATTAAATGTGAAGGCTAGCGTAGCAAGGGTACATGTAAAGGAGTATATGGTATAAGTGTGTTATGCATTTGCTCCAGACACTTGATTAGATGGATCTATAAAATGGAGTGCACCTCATCCTTAATCATGTCTTCATTTGTGGTTCCAGCGTAGTCCCCAAATCAATTTGGGATGGGGCTAATGTGTAATTAGGTTTTCTTCCCACAACCAAGAGCAGTGGGGTCCAATCTTGCAGGATATTCCTTCATCAGTGGTAAAGGTGCTTGTGAAACAGTGCCCTGCAACATCGAATACTTTGCTTAGCAGCTGTGGGGAAGGGGCTGGTGAAAGACCACTGTGCACCTCAGAGGGTTGAATCTTCCACTGAACAGCTGTTGAGCTGCTTCAGGGGTTGGGGGTTGCGTTGGGCAAGAAGGAGAGGCAGGCATTGGGAGGGAAGAAGGAGAGGACGGGTAGGAATTCAGGGCGGGATTCACTTAACCAGTCTCATCAGGTAGGGTTGTTCTGTTGGGTGAGCTGAAATGCTTGCAAAGATGGAACAAGTGGAATCGTGTGACACTGAATTCCTGCCTTAGTCTTTAAGGCAGCACAAGTCTCTTGTTGATTTGCTGTAACAGGTTAACATGACTGCCCCCCTGGAAATGATTAGTGTTGACTGTGGGTATGTTTAGACATTGAGATTATTGACTTTAGTTTTCCTGGTTATAATGCTAGTGCTTCTGCCCCAGTTTTTAACATTCCAATAATAATAATAATAATAATAATAATAATAATAATAATAATAATAATAATAATAATTTATTTATTTATACCCTGCCCATCTGGTTGAGTTTCCCCAGCCACTCTGAGTGGCTCCCCATCAAGTGTTAAAAACAATACAGCATTAAATATTAAAAACTTCCCTAAACAGGGCTGCCTTCAGATGTCTTTTAAAAATAGGATAGTTGCTTATTTCCTTGACATCTAATGGGAGGGCGTTCCACAGGGCGGGCGCCACTACCGACAAGGTTATCTGTCTGGTTCCCTGTAACCTCACTTCTCGCAATGAGGGAACTGCCAGAAGGCCCTCGGCGCTGGGTCTCAGTGCCGGGCTGAACGTTGGGGGTGGAGACACTCCTTCAGGTATAAAGGACCGAGGAATACACTGCGTTACCTGATGTGTTATGGAATGGTGGCTTTTTAATCAGTATGCCACCATGTTTTGCTGAATTTTCCTACTCACCCATGGATGTGGTGTGGTATAGCAGCGGATGTCCTCAGACACATCACTCTCCCATCCTTCAAGTGGATGTGTGCTTTTGTTTCCCCATGATCCACCCATGAAACTGGCGGGAAAGAACTGTACACCAGCATGCTGCCCCAAATTTTGTCTTTTCCAGGTTTTCCAGGGTTGCAATTTCCATTTTTTCCTTCTTCCCTGGAAACAATTAACACAGAAATGAGCATTAAGCTTCTTGTGGTTTCTACTAGATTTCCAAAAGTGGCTTTTATGTTGTGTGAAACATCACATAAAGTGCAGAAATTATAAGGTAAATAAATGCTGGGGGGAAACTGAATAAAGTGCTTTCTGAATGCAACCTTTATTACTAGGGAAATAGTTCCATAGATTCTACTAATAATGGTAAAGTAATGTATTTCTAAATCACTGTATATTTAATGTAATTTAATGTTGGAAGAGAACTTTGCATATTGATTTTAGACAATGCCCCATGCCTTGTGTCTGCATAACCAAGCTGGCAATGCACTTCCAACATCACGTATATACTTCATTGATCTTCCTGTGTACCACAATCCTTCTTAGAATTAACTCTAATATATATTTATATGGCAGTAGCAGTGGTTGTAGCCAATAAAATTACAAAGGAGCTTTCAGAATACACCTTTCCCCTCAGTTATTTCATGCAGAGAGTAGACCATGAGGTCAATTAAAATAGGTGAGAGGCTTGGTTCGGAGAGAAATGTCCTTAGATTAAGGAGATGAGTTTAGGAAAATGCGTTTGAAAACTATGAATAATCTGAATGAGTCAGGAGCCAGATTCATCTCCTGCTTCTGCTAGTTTGTAGCTGGTTTTACAGAGCCTCTTTCCCCTCACATTGTTCATTTAATGTCCTTGGAGAGGTCTCTGGATTCACTGTAGCAGCAATGCCTCCCCTAAGCCTTCTTAAATGAACACGAATAATATCTATGAGGGCTAGCGCAGAAGAAAAATTCAGTAACATCCAGTAAAAGATAAGTTGTTCAATTATTACTTTCCTGGTTTCCCCAAACCATTTTTTCCCCCTTCTCTTTTTTGCTAGCGGCAAAATAAGATTTATTTTATCACCGTCCTTTCCTGAAACGCGCTGAGTATTTTCGTTTCTCTTCGACAGCTTTCAATGCCGTGTTATTATCCAAAGGCTCATAGAGGAGTCTGTATTTTTCTTTTTAATTAAGACAGGTGACACAGTGGGACTTGCGTGATTAATGCTTGAAGGGAAGAAAGATGCTTCTTTTGTGAACGTTTGCAATGAAACCAAGGAAAGGTCACTGTGTCATAATGCAGTTTATTTAAAAAAATAAATTTCAGGACTGGCAGGTCTTTCCTTCCGATTTACTTCATCAAATGATATGAATTTAATATTCCTCATAAAGACTTCCTGAGTTTATTACATTTTGCTTTTGACTGATGTCTTTCCTTTTAAAACTCAGGGCTTGTTCTTTTAGGGAGAATTTGCATGAGCAGTGTCAAGGGACCCCGATAATTTCTGAGTGAAGAACAAAATGAAAAAGCCAATATCACACGGCACACTGGGCCTTGCTCCAAGCAGTCATTTGTTGTTGTTGCCACCTCTGAGCATTTCTGGTAGCCATGCTAATACATCTGTCCTTCACTCTTTCCAAAGGTGAAAAGGGCTAGCAGAAATATTGTTTCCAGAGGCAGTTTCTTGAGCAATGGAAGCAAAGGACCAGATACATTTCGACAAAGGAAAAAAGCATGTAGTTTGTGCACAGAGGCTGTATGGTAACATGTGGTGAACTTAAGTCCCACTGATAGCAATGGGCAGAGGTGGCAGGTTGCCCCCAAGATTGAGGGGGGCTGGCGCGCAGCACACAGGCATGACGTCACACATGCCACACAAATTGTGAGACGTCACATGCGTCTTCTGGCAGTGCGAGCTGGTGCCAGGCCATGCCGGTCCCTGTGTTGTCTCACAACAATGCGCAGGCCACTGAAGCCTTTCACGACGTCACATCCTCTAGACATTGAGGGGGCCCCCTTCAAACAAATATTGAGGGTTGGTCAAAGACATCCTGGCCCCCTATACTTGGCTCTCCTGGCAATGGGTCTACTCTAAACACTACTAAGGCTGAAATCCTATCTGGTATCCCTGCAAAGTGGGGCTTTGCAGAATGGAAGAGCCACTGCTGCAGTCACAGTTTGTCCAATCGTGGTGGCTGCAGTCGAACGGGAGGCAGGGGCAGCTCTGGGCATTACCACTGTCCTGTTCCACCCAGGCAAATATATCCAGTGGGTTGGGGCGGGGTGGTGGTGGTGGTAGGTGTACTGGACAACTTGATTTTTTAAAACACACACATACGCAAAAGCATCTCATTTTATTTTACAGTGGTACCTTGGGTTACAGACGCTTCAGGTTACAGACTCCGCTAACCCAGAAATAGTACCTTGGGCTAAGAATTTTGCTTCAGGATGAGAACAGAAATCGTGCGGTGGCAGCATGGCAGCAGTGAGAGGCCCCATTAGCTACAGTGGTACCTCAGGTTAAGAACAGTTTCAGGTTAAGAATGGACCTCCAGAACGAATTAAGTTCTTAACCTGAGGTACCGCTGTATTTTATTTTCCTCACCAAATTTCAGAGCAGTTTCTGTGGTTTTCCTGCAATGGCAGCTGTTACAGTATAAGGTGAGGAAGAAATGAATAACTTAGCTTCACTTCATGTTTTGTGGGCAATTGTTCTGGAAAGTACAGAGGTGAAGGTGCTACCCCTGCTCAATAAACTTTAACCATTTCTCTTATGGGCAGAGAGTGAGCTATTTCTTTCTCCCTAATAAGACACAAATATTATATGCACTTTATGCAGCTCCTCCTCCTCCTCCTCCTCCTCCTCCTCCTCCTCCTCCTCCTCCTAATGTATTAATTACAAAGTGCCATGAATTGCCACATGGTCGCAGATGCACCACTTATAAACGCCATCTCCAACTCCTCGAAAGATTCCATCAGTGGTGTCTCCGAAAATTTTTACACGTCACTTGGGAAGACAGGTGAACTAATATCAGTGTACTGGAAGAAGCAAAGATCACCAGTGTTGAAGCAATGATTCTTCAACATCAACTTTGTTGGACTGGTCATGTTGTGCAGATGCCTGATGACTGTCTTCCAAAGCAACTACTCTATTCCGAACTTAAAAATGGAAAGCGTAATGCTGGTGGTCAACAAAAGAGGTTTAAAGACTGTTCAAGGCAAATCTAAAAAAAATGTAGTATAAACACTGACAACTGGGAAACACTGGCCTGCGAGCGCTCCAGTTGGAGAACAGCCTTTACCAAAGGTGTCATGGGCTTTGAAGACACTCAAACTCAGGACGCAAGGGAGAAATGTGCTAAGAGGAAGGCATGCTTGGCAAATCCACACCGTGATCAATTCCCACCCGGAAACCAATGTCCCCACTGTGGAAGGACATATGGGATCCAGAATTGGCCTCCACAGTCACTTAGGGACTCATTGTTAAAACCGTGTTTATGGAAGACAATCTTACTCAGCTACGAGTGATCGCCAAAGAAGAAGATACATTTAAAGCACACGGCTTTCCTCAATAGTCCCGGGAACTGTCATTTCCCCCCTCACAGAGCTACAATTTCCAGCACTCCCAGCAAACTAAAATTCCCAGGATTCTTTGGGGGGGAGTAATGTGTGTTAAATGTGCTTTAAATGTGTGTCCACCACCTTTGTGATCCCTCCATCAAAGCACAGATTCCCTCCAATTTACCTCATGCCTCAGATTCTTCCAGAGGCACTGCACATGCCTACAGTACTTTATTGCACTATGTACTTATCCAGGATACGTTATAAATTCATAAAATAAAACCTCTTCCCACCAGAAGCAGAATATCCATGTATTAAATTTTGAATTGAATATTGAACCCAAGGCATTTTTCCACGTGTAGTGCATTGATGAAGGTGCTTATACCATCAGAGAGAAAGGGAGGTGACCTGCTAGTGTAATTCACACCTTTCTGTTGCTGAAGGACTTCCTTGGTTTGATGAATAATAGTCTAGAAAAAGAAGCCTCCTTTCACAGGCATATATTTCACCAGCCTTAAAGAATTTCCTGATCCGTGTGTGTGTGTGTGTGAGAGAGAGAGAGAGAGAGAGAGCGCGCGCACACATATGAGGGAGAAGAGCTTATTCTGCATGTACTGTAGGTAAAGCTGGGAATAAAATGAGCCATGGGATGAGAAACAGCTGTGAGGTAAAACTCTGAGGAAAAACTCTTGCCACCTCAGTAGTGGCGAATGCACATAAACCAGGACTGCCACACTAACAACAACAACAACAACAACAACAACAACAACAACAACAACAACAACAACAACAACAACATATTTTTTCTACCCTGTCCATCTGGCTGGGTTTCCCCAGCCACTCTGGGCGGTTTCCAACAGAAGGTTAAAAATACATTAAAACATCAGTCATTAAAAACTTCCCTAAACAAGGCTGCCTTCAGATGCCTTCTAAAAGTCAGTTGTATATTTCTTTGACATCTGATGGGAGGGCGTTCCACAGGGCAAGCGCCACTGCTGAGAGGGCCCTCTGCCTGGTTCCCTGTAACTTGGCTTCTCGTAGCGAGGGAACCGCCAGAAGGCCTTCGGCGCTGGACCTCAGTGTCCGGGTTGAACGATGGGGGTGGAGACACACGTTCAGGTATACAGGGCTGAGGCCATTTTAATCTGTTAACTGACCAGGTTAACCAATTAAAATTATTGGGCTCAGTTCATCAGGTACTGCTCCCCTGTCAACCTATGTCCTCCAATGCAAATTTGTCATCTCAGATTTCTTTCATCAAGTGACAAGTGACCTCAGCATCAACAGGAATTGCATCTGATAGGCTTCAGCAACTGCTCACGCTAAGCACTGGAACACACCAGAACGTCGAGAACTGCAATATTTTCACATGATAAATAATGCAAACCGTAACGTTATTTTATTGGATTCCTTTCCCGCCACCCAAACTCCACATTGCAATGGATTTTAATGAATTGATTAATCAATTACATTGCAATCAGAGCCATCACTTCATTAAGGAAGTCTTCGTCAATTAATCATCAGAGTTTTAGTCAATCAAATTGATTCATGTTGCACAAATGTGTGTGTTCCTTAAAAAAAGCCCAACAACCAAGATCATACTTTTAATAAAATTATAAATATCATATTGAGTGAAAACACTTGGTAATGTATTCTGTCTCAGCTCTAAGAGATCACGTGCATTTCATAGTTGCACCTTCCCCATTGCTTCCCCCAGCAAGAGGCATTCAGAGGTATATTGCTGCTGCACTGGAAGGCTCTATTGCTGTCTTCTGTGGCTAGTAAAGATAGTTAGCCTCTTAAATTATTAGTCTGGGTGACACCGGAGGCATGGATCACATTTCAAAAGGAATGACCGAGTGCTTCTCAGGAGAGATGGCATTCAAATGTAATGGTGCTGCTAGCAGAGCCTCAGCACATCTGACCTGGCTTTGTGACAAGCATGAGAATGTAGAAAGACCTTAATCCTTAGAGTGACCATAGCTCTACGATTCTATGATTTGATTAGTCTACTTTGTGTGCAGAAGATCCCAGTTTCAATCCCTTGTAGGATCAGGTACTAGGGGGTGTTCCTTAGACCCTGGAAAACCCCTACCAGTCAAAGTAAACAGTACTGGACTAGATGGAACAAATAATCTGACCGGGTGGAAGATGAAGAGCTGTGAGCATGGCTTGTTCATAGAATCATAGAGTTGGAAGGGACTATGAGAGTCATCTAGTCCAAACCCCTGCAAAACAGGAATCTTTTGCTTAGTGGCAGACTCCAACCTGCAACCCTGAGATTAAGAATTTCATGCTCTTCCTATAGAATAATATATTGGCCGACACAGGTTTATGAGATGGGGCAACAGGGCTTGATTTATCAGGTTGCTGTCTTTAATTGACCTCCTACCAAACTATGAACATTTATTTTCCTTCTGTGATTTGCTGTCTTCTCAAGTCGATGAACAAATGAAGCACAGTCTTCTAAATTCTGTGAATACGAAAGCTCCATATGGGGATAAGGGCATCTAGATAAATAAGCCTCAAGATGAGTAATCAGCTTCCTCCCAACCAGGTGCCCCAATGGCTGGGTCAGCTGAGACTGATGGAGTTGTAGTTGAAAACTTCCGGAGATGGCTGTGATTGGCAATTTAGCAACATAGGAGCTTGGAAGCCATCTAGCTTGATGTCAGTTACTGGCTGGACAATGTCAGGGACTGGCTGAAGGAGTGGTGGGAGGCTCCAGCTGGAGAACCCCCTAGGGAAACCTCAGAGGAGGAAAGATCAGAGTCAGGATAGTGGTGGTGGGACACTGAAGACAGGTCACAGGATATCTACATAATGGTTGGATGCTGAACAAGCAACAGGCTTCAGTGTGAGAGAGGAACCAGAGGCAGAAAGAACTGTAGACTCAGGACAGGCAGCTGAGGAAGAAGAGGAGGGGACAGAGGCTGCAGCAACTTCACAGGAGCCTGCCAGTCCTACTGTATCAAGCTCCCTTCTTCTCTTGTCTCCAAGGGCAAAGAGGAGCTTGCATGTAGCAGAACAAAGAGCATGGAGAACACAGGGGCAGTGTTTAATGCTGCTTGGAAAATATCTGGCCAAGGAGGAGATGTAGAGGGAAGTGAGAGGCACAGATCATCAGTTCTGGCAACTGCTTTACTGGGGCAAGTCTTACTGGTAAATTTCTCTGTTGGTATTCTGTTTCCTTGAATAAAGAATTAACTTTACTGCTCATCTCTGAGTCTCTGTGCTGACCTGCACCTTGACCAGCCCTGACACTCAGTCTTATCTACACCGATTGGCAGTGCCTCTGCAGGGTTTTGGATGAGGACATTCCTGGATCTGCCAGGGATTGAATCTGGGACCCCCTGCATACCAAACAGATGATCTACCACCAAGAATGCTGTTAATATCAGTAGTGACTCTGATAGGCCTAGGAGAAAGCAAGCTAAAAGTTAAGAAGGCTGAAGGAAATCTGATTTCAGAAAACAATCAGGAGTTCACGTGTTTTAGGATTGCTTTATTGCTTTGTGCCATCCAATAGTCAATGTAAGTGTGAAGAACAAGCTTTCAGATAACCTGTGTTGTTTGACCCTTTAACAATCCAATTAATGAAGTGGCTTGAGCTGAGATCTCAAAAAATGGCAAAGGCGCTGCTCATGAAACACAGCCAAAGACAGTCGCGCTGAAGGAAGTCTTTTGTTTCCTAACGCAGTTGTGAAAGGAACTTATCAGAGTCTGATAGTGCCAAGGGAAGATCTCAAGATCATGCACGTACAAAGATTGAAGGACAAATCTTTTAGTCCAAGGTGACTGGGTCTCAGGAATAAAGCAACCTCTTTTTCTGCATGAGCACGACTTCAGACCATTTCCTGAAATGCCTGTTGAGGCAGAATTTAAAATTCGTTGTGAAGCTACAAGGCTAGAGGTCTTTGTGTGAGTTTGAAATCAAATCAAATATTAACACCTAGCCTGGAGATGTTTTTGCTTTTAGGTGCTTCCCCTCCTCTTACAAGAAACAGTTCCTAAATAGTCTCCCTTGTAAGCTGTTCCATAACCATTTCAATGTAATGTGATTAGAGTGTAAGTGTAATGAGAGTAACTGTGGGGTAATGGCTAGGATCTGAGGCTCTATAAATCCCTATTCAGCCATGAAACTGACTGGGTGGCCTTAGGGAATTGGCTGCCTTGGCCTAATACACCTTACATAGTAGGGTTGTTGTGATCCAGGATATAGGTCTGTATGAAGGTGAGGCCCTACCTAGTGAAAGGTCTGCAGGTCTGGGCCCATACCTTCCAACATTTCTCCAATGAAATAGGGACTACCTGTTCCATAATAATAATAATTTTATTATTTATACCCCAACCATCTGGCTGTGTTGTCCCAGCCACTCTGGGCAGCTTCCAATATATATATATATATATATATATATATATAAACATAATAAAATACTAAACATTAAAAAAAACCCTTCCCTCTACATGCCTTCAGATATCTTCTAAAGGTTGTATAATTACTTATCTCCTTGGCTCGGGGGTCACATAACTTTGATGTCACACTCAACATGTTTGTTTGTTTCATTCCACTTATCAATAAAATCCCACTTAACAATAAAAGCATCACCAATAAAAAGATTAACAAAAAAACCCTATATAAAGCAGTTTCACATATTTCCTATAAAACAAATAATTTCCTATTAAACAAGTAAAACGTGCTCTTTCCCCCCTTATGCATACTTCCTGATTTTGTTTATATGAATGATTAGACCAGATGCAATTTTAGAGCATGTAAATCACTGTTCAGTTATATTCCAAGTGAAACAGTTCATAGTACGTCTGTGACTATCACAGTTTGTTTCTGTTATGACAGAAAATTGTTTTCTTTTTGTCCTTAACTTTCTGCGTCCAACAGTGGAATCGGTTGTGAAGAGCTTCCATCATCACTCACCAGGCCTTAGGACTTTCCAGTCTGCTAGGATGACAACTTCAAAATCCCTCTAGCTAGAAACAATAAATATTCATGGACCATGGGTTTCTTGGAAGAAAACTTCAGAGAGCTGAGATAGGCTGGAGGTAGCACCGTGGGATCTAGCAGCAGAAGGAGCTGTTCAAAACAGGTAGCTTGTGAGATAACTGGGATGTGAGAATCGTAAGTTCTTGACTAGGAAGACCTCAAAATGAAAGGAAGGGAGGCGTGATGTGGCTTGTAAGGTGTATGGAGCAGCTATACCTGCAGGGCTTGTCAAAGCCAGGCTAGCCTCAGAACCTGATCATAGTGCCAGTGTTCAGTTGTGGAGCCCGAGGAGCAACAAAAAAGTGTGTTTGTGTGTGTGTGTAGGAGTTTCACGTAAGAGAATTCAAAAAGCAAGAAACTCATGGGGGAGTCCTGCTCCAAAACAGACAGAAAGAACAGCTGGGAAAAAGGGCAGGATACAAAGATTTTAAGGAAGTTATTTGCTCTTGCATAGCAGCTGTCAGAGGAATGTGAAAAATAGGAAAAAATTATGGAGCACATTCTCAGCAAACATGTGCACCATGAAGAATGAAGATGTGCAGCTAAAAACAAAGAAAAACAGTTCATGTAAGTGAAACAGTTTTTAAATAGAATTATTCCAGCAGATACACTCTTTTGGAAGTGCCTTTTAGCAAATTATATCTGGATAGGTTTTTTTTTCTTTTTTAAAAAATGTCTTGAATACTTGCTACTTTTTTTTTCCTTTTTGAGAAAAAAGTGATTTACGTGGAATGATTGCATTACAGCCTGAAAAATAGTCAGTTTTCAGGATTCTCATGAATATTAATCCTTTTTAGCGCATAAAGGAAATACAGCTTCGTATTTGTGTAAAGAACTAGGTCAATATTGAAAAGAGGGCTCCTAAACATTCATTTGAATAAAACACACGAGATCTCTTGAATAGCTGGCTACATGCATCCCTCTTACTTCTCATTTTTAGCATTGTTCAGAAAAAGTCTTTCTATTGAATATTCATGTCCATTACCGCACTGATCTGCATAGCAAAACTATTGTGCACAGGACCGTATGCCTCACAACTGACACAAGGCTTGATTCACCTTATTAGTGAAGAGGCACAATCCCCTGTGATATATACGTGATCAATTATACAATGCAAATATTGGCTAAAGAGTAGTGAGTACTCAAAGCATAAATATATCTAATAGGCTGAAAATAATCAAAATACCACATTTAATGGTGCTTACCTTTGGATTGAGTGGGTTGTATTCATAATCAGAAAACATCTATCCTTGCTTGTGGATAATTCACTGACTATAAGACTCAAAACCTGCAAAGTTTGTGGGGAAATTGAAACTATCCTCAAGGGTACTACTCTGGGACTATGGAAGCCACTGGGGTGACATCACAAGGTCCAAACCATGTGGGGAGTTTCGTGCTATCGATCCTCCCTCAGGGCCGGTGATGTGGTGCCTTGTTTGAGGTCAAGATCTGACATCTTCCCAAAGCCAGGTAAGAGGCACCAGGCTTTGGGAAGGAAGTGTGAGCGTATTGATAGGGTCTCAGAGCCTTCCATCCTCTTTCCCAAAGCCCTGTAAGCACTTGCCTGGCCTTGGGAAGGAGACAGGATGCTTAGGAACCTGTCAGAGCCCTTCTACCTCCTTCCCCACACTGCTTCGGGCACCCAAGCAGCTATGCTGCGCCTGGGAGGGCACCCTCTGTGCCCCCTCCCTGTTAGTTTCTGTTTGCCACTGTGCAGTGCTTTGGAGTCACAAGACTCTGTTTACATTCCAGAGACATTCCAGACTGTTGGAAGTCTCACGGGAGACGGATGTGACGTTACTGGTTTCCTGTTCCTTTGTTTTTCAGTTGCTCTGTGCTTTCACAGAGAGATCATGTATATTTCTTTTCTGTCTGCGTAGCTAGAAAATAAAGCATAGCGATGTAGCCATAAATCTCATCAGTTCCACGTGCTGCTTTGATTCTCTGCTGAATGGGAATGTGCCTGGAGCCTCATCAAAGGCTCAGGTCGTTAATCACATCAGAGGGCGATTCCGGAAGATGAGCTTTATCAGCTCGGTCGCAGCGGAGATTCCAACACTCCCTCAGGAGCGCGTGCGCCCTGGGCAGCATGGGCATATGTTATGCCACTGTGTTTCCCTAGGTCAGCATTATCAGGACGGATAAAAGAAAGCTCCAATTTAAAGTTTCCAATGCATACACAAAAAAGGAGTAATAATATGCTAGGAGTGAAAATACAGTACAATTGGTCCAGTATATCTGAAGGAGCGTCTCCACCCCCATCGTTCTACCCGGACACTGAGGTCCAGCACTGAGGGCCTTCTGGCAGTTCCCTCACTGCGAGAAGCCAAGTTACAGGGAACCAGGCAGAGGGCCTTCTCGGTAGTAGCGCCTTCCCTGTGGAACACCCTCCCACCAGATGTCAAAGAGAACAACAACTACCAGGCTTTTAGAAGACATCTGAAGGCAGCCCTGTTTCGGGAAGCTTTTAATGTTTGATGTATTATAGTATTTTAATATTCTTTTGGAAGCCGCCCAGAGTGGCTGGGGAAGCCCAGCCAGATGGGCGGGGTATAAATAATAAATTATTATTATTATTATTATTATTATTATTATTATTATTATTATTATATAAAATGCTTTACAATTTTTTAAAAACCCCTCAATTTAAACTAACTGGGGAAAAACAACTTCTTAAACAGGTGTAAATTATGCTGATTTAAATTAAACTGGCATAAAGTACTGGTGTACTCCAGAGCTTGGCTAGGAGGCTCAGGGAAGGTGAAATGCTGGCAGAGCCAGAGCCTGGTGGAGTGGAAAGAAGCCAGCTGAGCACCGAGAGCCGTCTCAGCCAGTGTCGTTGTGGGGAATGTTCCCACCTGCTGACCTGCAGGGAAGAGTCTCCAAGCACCTTTCTTAGGTATGTTCGAACTGTGAGGTTCCACAGAGGCAGGTGAGGGTAAATGACATTGGGTTGGGGGAAAGGAAGTGGTGTTGATCCTGATTGTGATGTTGGTGCATGTGCAGAAAGCAACCCTGCTGGGAAAAGACCAGAAGAGTGGGTGGCATATGTGCTATGCCTATCCTCTCAATGTTTTCCAAAGGAGCAGCCCAGTTCAGAAGTCCTCTCACCTTCAGTGGTGTTGTGGCCAGACCAGGGGCCTGATCCTAGGGGGATAAATTGCGGTCTACCCTGGCTTTCCTCCTCAGCTTTCTTCGACAGATCTCCCACCCTCCCTCCCTTTTCTTTTGCTTCAGTTTGGGCTATGACCTTGCTATGGACAACATTGGCCACTGTATTTAGGACCATGTAGGATTTTTTTCACTTGGCAAATTGGCATTGGTCATTTGGTTTTCACCTTCCTCATCGCAATCACCACAACTGAGGTTAGGCATTGGGTAGGCCTTGGTCTTGGCAAGAGGGGAGGTTGTAGCTTCTGCCTGCCTCTCCTTGGGTAAGGGTGTCCTGTTAAAGGTCCTGTCTGATGCCCAGGCAAGGGCAAGGGCCGTAGCACTTCAACAGGGACCCCTCAGGGGCACTCCTATTTGATGTAGGTCATAGAGCCCACCTAGGAGTGGTTTATCCTTAGATGCACTCCCTGCAGATGGGCTGGAGCTGGATAATATGGCTTCACCCAATGCCTATGCCAAACTGTTCACATCTGTAACCAATAAAAGTTGTGGCCTCTTTGAACCCATAAACCTATATGATGTTGTCTTGTCTGGTTATTCTCTCCATAGGGAACTGTGGGGTCAAGGAGGTCTTGGCACTCAAATGATATGATTCTTTGAGTTCCAGTCCTTTCCTACCTTACATGTCTCCAGGAGATGTGTGGAGAAGAAAGCATGTCAGAGGATGGGAGGTGTGGGCACAGGTGTGTGATCTTCATAACTCGGCTTTCTTTATGAGCATTGATAATTCAATGTGTGTGTCATACATCTTTAAATCAGTGTGTACAGATCCGTGTGATCTTTAAGCAGCAACCTCCTTGGATGAACATCATTAATTCAGTGTGTGTGTGTATATAACAGGATATTTCAAAAGATCAATGGTGTAGTGTTAAATTCAATGCATGTCAATTACAGACTGGTGAAGGAGAACAACTAATTCATTTTAATTAATGCTTAACCTCTGACCGAGAAAGGTTAGTTACAGGTGAATGTGCAGAGGCCCCTTGCATGTCACAATATGCTTACAGCATGCAGGTACACAAGAAGCCAAGACTGGGGCAGTAATCCTACAACAGTATTAAAAGATGAGTAGACGGGGGGTTTCTACATTGAGAATATTACCTTCAAGACTTTGGCATTGTCGTCATTGTTCTTGTCATTTGTTAGCTTTGTTGTTGTTGTTTAGTCGTTTAGTCGTGTCCGACTCTTCGTGACCCCATGGACCAGAGCACGCCAGGCACTCCTGTCTTCCACCGCCTCCCGCAGTTTGGTCAGACTCATGTTTGTAGCTTCGAGAACACTGTCCATTTGTTAGCTTACATACCGCTAAATGCCTTGAAGACGTTCCTAAGCAGTACATTAGATATAAAAGCCAAATGCACAAAACCAATTAATATCCATGATCAAAATATACAATAAAGTGGTGGCATAAAAACAATGGAAATGCCAACCTTTGTTTTATTATAAAGATGATAATCATTGGACTGTGGCAAGGCTGTAATGGAAGCCCACATAGAGCGCATTTTTAACCCTGCGATGGATGGTGACTGCATTATTTTGATTTTCTCTGACCTGCATAATAAAATACAGGTGAGACCTAGATCTTGTACATGTGGAACCTGCAACAAAGCATTGCACTGTGTGGGGTGCTCCAGTTCAGGATTCAGCCAGCCATTCTCCTCTCTAGGATACTCCATCCCGTTTCTTCTGCCTCCAAACTCACCCTCCTCACCAGTCGCTCTATGCACTTTGTAAGGGTGTTTGGAGTCTCCCCCCTTAGGGTTTCTTTCTAAATATTTTTATAATACTTCTGAAAACCTTGGGGTTCCCGCAAGTCTATGGATAATTCTCCCCCTTTTGCATGGATAGTGTCAGATTGGCTACATTTGGGTAGGCAAGCACATGGCGAGTTAAGTTCGCAGTTAGTCTTCCTGGGTTGCCTTCTGTCCCTTCCAATCAACAAGTCCGCCTTTTAGGACTGTGGCAAAATGCTTGATTCTGTGATCAGGTTTCATGTCATACATCTTGGCACCGTTCTTCTGTGACAGGCTATAAGAAGTAATATATTTTTGTTTGACTTTACTAAGTTATGTCTGTAGTGACAAATTGTGCTCAGCAGGTGTAACTGCAGGCGCGTGACAACAAGGAGCAAGCTGCCTCGGTGTAAAATGAATTGACATCTATCTTTGCACAATCCTACCTACCCCTTCCCATCAGTTTCATGTTTGCTCGTATTTTTTTTATTAAAAAAACCTGCATCATTTGGCTAATCATCAGGGCAATTTTATTGCCAAGCTAGAGTTTGTATCAGGGAAGACAGGGTGCAATGTGCAGATCTCATCTATTTGTCTGGAAGCACACTACAAATTGAAGGCGATTAGCCACATGAGTACTCTTATCTCTCTAGCTGCTATTCTTGAAGAAGGGGGGGGGGGAGGGGGGTGTTATTCTTCTTACTAGCTGCTGCAGAATGGGCCTGAAGTCAGGAGATGATTTATGAAATTCTGGAAGTGCTTCAAGGGATATAACGCTGTTTCCGTTGACAGCAGAAGTTCTATAATGGAAGGGAGAAACACTTGATGGTCTGTCTTTCAGCTGAGCAGAGCAAATATGTTGGGAATAATGTGGTATATACATTACACATTCCTGAAAGAAAGAAAAACCTGTGCATATAATCATTGCTATGCTCTTTAGCAGAGGTTGCCAACATGGCACCCCCAATGCCCATCAGCCCTTGCAAGCACATCCAATAGGATTGACAGCATTTTAGTGTGCATTCTCTTTTTCTAATGCACACATTCTTTTCTCATCCGGTTTCCTTTACATACAAATTTCTGCAAGCAGTTTCTCTTGATATTATGCATTTTCATATGCTATTATTTTCACTGATATGTGCACACTTGCTCTGAATGTATGCATTTTTCGGTTGGAGAATTGTGCATGTTGAAGGATAGTTGCATTGTAGTTCACAAAGAATGACATAGGCTATGAGATTAACCCCACTCAATGGACCAGAATGTGGTCTAAACCCCCCTTTAAATCCATATCAACGAAAAGAAAAGAACTCACACTGAAACTCACCAACAGGTGGTACCTAACACCAAGGAAACTAGCGCTAATACACCCAGGAACCTCACCAAAATGCTGGAGAGGGTGCACCTCCACAGGCACATACCTCCACATGTGGTGGGAGTGTCCCAAAATCCAACTATTCTGGATGACAGCCATACAAGAAATATGTACAATAACTAAGCAAGTAATAGACATCACCCCAGAATTGGCCCTACTAAACATCTTCCAAGACAACAATGCCCATTTACACCACAAAGAACTCATAACCCACCTGCTCTCAGCAGCCAGAAACACCATAACCAGACACTGGAGAGACCTGTCAGGAGTAAGCATGGACCAATGGTACCAAATAGTATGGGAAACAGCCCTACTAGAAAAATTAACTAATAAACTGAAACTGACACGGGGACAAACAGAAGAAGACACCTTCACCCCGGTATGGCTCCCCTTTATTACACACACAGCCCAACAGGACATTGACAATAATCCACCAACAGCATACAAATCAATATGGCTAACCTGATCCAAAACACCCACCCACCTCACTCACACATGAAAACAAAGATCACCACAGCCAATCACAAGCAAACAATCACACCCTAGGCCAACCTCAACCTCTCTCACCACCAAAGGAACACAAGTGAACAACTCAAACAACGCTGACACCAAACTCTACACACATAAAACATAACAGAAACACCGCCACCCGACCCCACCCCCATCCATCTTCCCTCTCTCCACCCCCCTTTTCTTCTCTCTTTCTTTTTTCTTCTCCCCCTAATGCCTCAACAAATGAAATGGATTTGTAAAAATGTTACATGAAAAAAAACAAACCAAAAACGAGGCAGTACACTTCTGTAAAACAAGAAAATCCTTAATAAATAAATTTAAAAAAAAGAGTTACAAATTGTTTCAGAGAGTGCAAATTAGGCATGTATTTGCCTTACTTAAGTTATTTGCCTTAAAATGTGAAGGGAACTTAATTTTTCTCCCGTCCATAGGTTTAATAGTATATGTTTCTTTGGCAAATGCAATCCCACCTGGCCTGCTGTGCTGGGGTCTACCTGTAATTCCATTGTGGAATACTGGGAATTCAGAATTTATTTGTTACCCTGAAGTCCTCAGGATGCTGCTGACACACATGTAGAATCATCAACTATTACTGGTGTGGCAGAATGTTGACCTGCTCAGCTTGCAAGTATTTAGCAAGCCACTATCTCCTGGCCTTTGTTTCCCATTTATAAAATGGAATTGATAGTTATGTACTTTACTGACAGGGTGTTGTTGCTTTTTTAAGGTGATATTTAGGGATTTAATAATGTGCAGTTTAAAATATCTTAGGTGAACATAGTGTTTGTGCGCTTTGAAAACGTGCTCTCTGATACATGGCACTTCCTGCTACTAGCTAAAAAATAAATAAATTCTGGCTTAGTGTTTCTGTTACTTCAGCTAACCCTGCTCCAGATAGTTTGGAGGTATTCCCTCCTTTACTACAGTAAACATGATGTCCATAGATACTTTCTCAGCCAGAGTAGATTTCTTATTAGTATCCTTGGCAATGCCCATCATCCTTTGGCTTGGTACAACAAATGAATCAAATGATACATCTAACAGTCAAATTTCAGCCTGAACAATGGAACTCTGATTGTATCAAATACAGAACTACTGCAGAGCCGGGAAATTAAGGATGATTGCTCCCCCCCCCTCGTCCTGCTGCACCTTTGCATATTCATGCCCATCTGACAAAACGGCAAGGCAGTTGCCCATGGTAAATGCATGGTGTGTTCAGATGAAGAGAAGCAAGAGGTCTGTTTCCTCTTAAGGATTCTCTGATCAGATGAATTACAAGCATGGATGGCAGATGTCACATACGCAGCCAAATGCTCTTTGATAAAAGAAATGGCGTCTGAGACCTTCAGATGCATTATGCATAAACAAACGATCACCTCTACAACGATGGCTGAACACAGATACGTAGTTAATTGTCTTCAAAGTAGGCAGTGAAGCTTGACCTGTTGTGTTGCATGCAATATCAGTCTTCCTTATCTGTTCCTATTTTCAGGCAATATGTGCATCCATAGCAGTTTAGTCATGTCTGCACGGTGAATGTATGTTTTGGTACATAGGACAATGAAATGTGAGCAAAGTCAATAACCAACAAGAAATGGCTAAAATGGATCTCACAGACCAGCTATTGACAATCGTTGCAGAGAATTATTTCAGGGCTTACTGTCACTAAAGCCATCTGTACAGTATTTCAGGGTGAGGAATATGTCAAGCCACATCTTAAGTTGCATGTAGAGAGGAATAGCTTGTTTGTGGATGAGAGCAAAGGTTCCTGTTCTGCTCTTATTATATGCATAAAAGGTAGACATTAGTTTAACTCCTGCTATGCTATTTTAAAGAATTGTGGGAAACATAAAGGAAAACGGGGAAGGCACAAGAGTTGTCCTGAAACTTGGTATTCAGTAGAAACTTGGTATTCAGTTGTTTTCATTTACAAATTTATTTCTAACTATTCATTTCCATAGATATTTGAAATGTTTTCAGCCCTATAGCCTTAAGAAACCTTTGATGTGATACCGAAGGCTGAAATACAGCATGTAATTCCAGGGTTAATTTAGTATTGTAAAATAACATTTTAAAATCTGATTTTAAGAAACACAAACAATTGTTTCACTTTTTAAAAAACAACTTGGTTTAACATGGAATCTGAATAGAACACAAATAGATGTTAAATTCTACACTTTTTGGTTAAAACTAAATTGAGCCCTTCACCTGACCGTCCATCAAACATGCCAACATAAAGTCTGCCTTTCTATGGAAAAGAGAATGAAATAGGGACAAATAGGGACAATATTTGACTTTCAAGAGGCAATATAAATATGATAGAGCAGCAAATCAAACATTATGAGAATTTTTACTATCAGCCAAACAGTATGGATCTTTCTCTCGCACTTGCGAATCATTCCAGGGTTTCTGGCTTATTATGGTTTGCAGTGAATGAGCAATGTGCTCCTTCTTCACACACAACCCCTGGTAGGAGTAGGTTTGGTTTCTCAGTATGTCTGAACTCAGGTTTGTGGTTTGCCGCTTCTTAATAAGCCACCATCCATAAGCTAAAAATAAACCATGGCAATTGTTGCTAGTTAGAGAGAAGAAAGCCAAAACTTCCTGATCTGCTTATCTTCCTAATACCAGGAGAAGAGCGAAGCAGGAAGACTGGGCACAGTGTTCTTCAGTCTTGGACCCCCAGATGCTGCAACTCTCATCATCCCTAGGCAGCTTAGCCAATAGTCAGGGATGATGAGATTTGTAGTCTGATATCATCTGGGGATTCAGGAATGAAGAATGCTGCACTCAGCATTCTGGGAAGGAAGGAATGCTGGCTTATTGTGCATGAGACACTGAGGGTGCATCTACACTCATTTTTGTTTTTTGAATTTGTATTGTTTGATGTGGTTTGTTTTTTCTTTGTTTTTTCTATTTTCTTTTTCTGCTTTGTTTTTTCTTTGTAATTTCAAAAATTTTCAATAAATATCATATTAAAAAAAAATGGAAGTCCAATCGACTTCCGAAAACGTTTGACAACCAAGGTGTGGCTTCTGATCGGAAGCCGCAGAAGCCACGTCCGACGCCCGGGTTCCAAAGAACGTTCACAAACGTTCGGAAGCCAAAACGTTCGAATCGCAAGGTGTTCGGGATCCAAGGTACGACTGTAATTGGCAGACAATCCTTCACACTCCCACTTTTCACCTCTTACTCACTTGAATGCAAATAAACCCATCTTTGGGAAAGGAGAAGGGTAGCAGGCAGCGAAAGGCTCTGTTGCACCCAGGAGGCCTCAGCCTCTCTGCCAGCTGAAAAGGAAGCACATAACATCTGTTCTTGGTGAGGATGAAACACATGTCCCATTGTTGCCAGTGACAAATGATACTGAGGATGCCATTTTTTCATCCATGGGATGATAGGTCCATTGTGCCCCGTAGGAAATGATGCTTCAGCTATTTCCTTTGGGAAAGGGAGCCCTCTACAACTTACTTTTACCTTCCCTTTTAAGGGAGGTGGGGTGGCTGCAGTTGAAAGGCCCTTTCAAGAAGAATCAAGGTTCTCACCTTGATTTCGCTCTTGTCCATTCAAGCAAGGGCACTCAAATCTTTCTGGAAATTTACACTCTTTCCCCAATTGCCACCCTTCCTTCTGTAAAATTCTTGGCACTTAGGCCAGAATCGAACATATCCCCCTCTATGTTGGAGTTTGTCCTTTGTCTTCGAGTAAGGTAACTTGCTTTGTGCCTTGCATGCGAACACAGAACCAAACCAAATTATGCTAATACAACAGTTAACAACTTTTGCTAAGCAGATACAATCATGTAGTGACAAAAGCATGCAGTATTCATGACAAGAGGTTTTGAATTTTGTTCTTAGGCTTTATATAGATGCAAACCATTTTTTTTTTTAAAAAAATGTTATTAGAATCAATTAGTATGTTCAGGAAATGCATGGATTACAAAATGAGAAACTTGATTTAAATCAGTTATGTAAATTACTCCTTTTTCTTTTCTTTTCTTTTCTTGATGATTTAAATAACAAATTCAAATACCTTGATGTAAATTAAACCTTACTATGATCAATCTTATAGTCAAACTAAATGTTAGATTAATTATTTGGTCTGCCTTTAAGTATAAGATCCCCTTCACTCTTTGATCTCGCTTATGACCCGGGCATGAGTGGGTGGGCTGTGGGCTTTAACCCTTTGGTTAATCACTCCACAGTGAGCTTGCCTCTCATGCAAATAGCAGGTGCAAGGGGGCAATCTGGATCAGGCCCTTGGCAGCAGGGGGCAGGGGCAAAGGGTTGAAGTCCCCATGCTCTCCCCCTCCCCATGTTGGGTTCCCAAAGTTATTTCTGAAAGGAAAATATTGTGCTCAAGAGAAAACTGCATGATTAGCATGCAGTTTGATCTTGAACTTGTGAGTCTTATTGTTGGCAGGTTAGATTTCTGGGTTAGGGATTTAATCATTAGCATATTTAAAAACCAAACATATTTTACAGATATAATTTAACTCTGCCAAACTTTCAAATTAATTATTAATATTAATAATATTAATATTATTAATAATAATTAATAATAACTTTGATTTATTAATTGCCTTCTAAAACCACCATCTCAAGGCTATTCACATCTAAAATAATTTAAAGCAGTTAACAACAACAACAAATACACATTAGCTCAGTCGGTAGAGCATGAGACTTTTAATCTCAGGGCAGTGGGTTTGAGCCCGACATTGGACAAAAGATTTCTGAATTGCAGGGGGTTGGACCAGTTGCCCAGAGTGGCTGGGGAAACCCAGCCAGATGGGCAGGGTATAAATTTATTATTGTTGTTGTTTTTGTTGTTTTTGTTATTATTATTATTATTATTGTTGTTGTTGTTGTTATTATTATTATTATTATTATTATTATTATTATTATTATTGACTCCCGTGGTACCTTACAAATCTGCAATTCTATGATTCTGTGATTTAAAACAAGACTAAAGCCCTAACAAGTGGACACTCGTGGGAAAGACCCATTAATCCAGCTAGGAAACCCTTTTGGAACAAAAACATCTTCAGTTGTTTCTGGAAAGTGCCAAGAGCGAATGCTTGTTGTGGGGCAACAGGAATTGTATTCCACAGAACAGGGGCAGTCACGGTAAGAGCCCTACTCTGAGTAACTGTGGAGTGAGCTTCTGAGATCTTTGGCAGTTGCAGGAGAAACTCTCTTGCAGACCACAGTGATCTCTTGGGTGCATAAGGAACAATAAGATGGTCTCTCAATCTTTGATGATGCTTGTTCCTGTTTTTCCAAAAGTGGTCCCACACATCCCAACATTTGTGAATGGGACAGGTTTCACATGATCGCCCACCCGAAGATGCTTAGGTTGCCTCTTTTAACCCTGTACAATTTGAGATCCTTGCAACTGATGGTATCGATACGCAGGTCCAGGGCAATGCATCATAATGTTCAGCCTGGAGGACGTGCAGATGGTAAACTGCTGCACACCCTATCAAATTCATTCGGGAATGTAATTGTGGTTTAATTGTTTCGGTACAAGCAATTTAACTTTTAGATAGGTTATTATTTTATGGCTTACAAAGCAGCTGAACAATAAGGAAAGCCTACTGATTTACAGCACTGTGCTGACCTCAGACATAAAACAAAATTATCCCCCCCCCTTCTTACAGGTGACTAATTTCTCATTGGCTCTCACTTCCATGCTGTTGTTGCTACTTAGCTACAGAGAAGAAGGAAATATTCTCTTCACCACGGAGAACAAACGTTGTCTGCTCTGACCAGGAGAACCATCTCAATAGATATGTGTGTTTTTCCCAGATGACTATTTACATTTAATAATGCCTGTTGCCATCCTTGAAGAATAGGGCCTGAAATGTCAATTTAACCAACAGGGCTGGGTCGTTCTGGGAAAGTATTCTTTGTATTTGTTTAGATTAAGGGTCCGGGATTACAGGGGATAAAGTGCAGCAATGCTATTGTCCGAGAACTGCTGAGCATCAAACCAGCAGGAACTCAGAGGAAGCTGCTTTCTGAGTGGGAACTGCTAGAGCAGGGTTTCCCAAACTTAGGTCTCTACCTGTTTTTAGACTACAATTCCCATCATCCCTGACCACTGGTCCTGCTAGCCAGGGATGCTGGGAGTTGTAGTTCAAAACAGCTGGAGAACCAAATTTGAGAAACCCTGTACTGGAGCTTTCCTTTGGATTATTTCCCTGGGCTAGGGATGCAGAACCTGTGGTCCTCTAGATGTCGATGGACTCCAACAGCATGGCCAGTGATCAGGTATGATGGGAGTTGCAGAGCCACAGGTCCCCACCTCTACCATAGGTGATAAGTAATTCCTGGGCACAGGAGTGACTCCTAGGCTGTTTCTTACCTTTCCTTTCCAGTGAAAGCAATTGACCCTGTCTCTATCCCCAACTCCAACCATTGCAGGGCTAGGAGAGCACTGGATGCCATAACAGTATTGATACTACACCCTCTGACATTTCATAATGTCTGTAAAGACATGCTAGATTCCGCTTCATCTGGTGTGCTCTATATTTACTGACCCAGAAATGACCTGTCAACTAATTTTAAAGTCGAGGGAATGTTGGCACTTTGAGATAAAGACATACTGGAAAGGCTTGGTTGTCCTCGAGTGTGTTGTGAGCACCTCAAAATATGTCTCAGGAGCTACAGTGTGTGGAATGAAAGGCTCAGAACTGCAGGGTGTGGTCATGTCCATGCATTTACACAGATGTGCAACAAATATTACTTCAATGCTGCACAAGGCCTTGATTCAGCCATTCAAATCAAGATGGCTTTGGGGGGGCAGTGGTTTATCCATGCACTGGAAATACAGTGGTACCTCAAGTTAAGTACTTAATTTGTTCCGGAGGTCTGTACTTAACCTGAAACTGTTCTTCACTTGAAGCACCACTTTAGCTAATGGGGCCTCCTGCTGCTGCCACACCGCCGGATCATGATTTCTGTTCTCATCCTGAAGCAAAGTTCTTAACCCGAGGTACTATTTCTGGATTAGCAGAGTCTGTAACCTGAAGCGTATGTAACCTGAAGCGTATGTAACCCGAGGTACCACTGTACAGAGGGGAAGGGGAGGGGAGAAAATGAAGGAACGGTAACCTGCCGCAGACCGTGCCTTGGAGTGGAGGATCAGGTCCTGCACACGTGACGGTGCTCCCTATACAATGTTTGCCCTTGTGCGGTCAAGGTGTTTTGGTGTTTCTGTAGAAACACATCCTTTCTTCTGACATGTACAGGCAGTGATTGTTTAAGGCACATCCAATATGTGAGTGATGTCGCTGGACATCACCAAAGGGGGATGGAACAGGGCTGGCCTGGGCTGGGGTGAGAATGGAGTCCTCAAGGGCTTTTTCACTGGTGTTTCAAATATTCACAATTTCACTTAAGTGCCTTGGAACACATCCCCTGTGTACATTACGAGTTGCCTGTAATGTGCTCTAGGTGGGGGGCGCAGTGGGGGCACTTGCATTTTGTCCAGAAGTTGCAACTAGTGTAAAATGCAGTAACCCATCTTGTGATAGAGAGGGTTCCCACAATGTATAGCACCTCTGCTTGAGAATTTGCACTGGCTGCCGATATCCTTCCAAGTCAGATTCAAGGTCTTACTGTTAGCATTGAAAGCCCCACACAGCTTGGGAACAACGTAGGGTACTGGAGGGACCACTCTGCCTTATATACCTGATCTTTATGTTCAGCCAGAGAGGCACAACTAAGGGCGCCACGTGATGCTTGCCTTGCTTCTACAGAAACTGGGCATTTAGTGTGTCTAGGCAATGGTAAGCAAGCATCCTTAGTATTTGTTTTCAAATGCCTGCTTAAAACCGTATTGTTTACACAGGTCCTTTTCTGACGCATAGCTCCATCCATCGATTACTGTGTGTGGCTGTCCAGATGTTAAGTACTTTTATGCTCTTGAATTATGGTGCTTTTTGAATTATGGTGCTGGAGGAGACTCTTGAGAGTCCCATGGACTGCAAGAAGATCAAACCTCTCCATTCTGAAGGAAATCAGCCCTGAGTGCTCACTGGAAGGACAGATCGTGAAGCTGAGGCTCCAATACTTTGGCCACCTCATGAGAAGAGAAGACTCCCTGGAAAAGACCCTGATGTTGGGAAAGATGGAGGGCACAAGGAGAAGGGGACGACAGAGAATGAGATGGTTGGATGGTGTTCTTGAAGCTACCAGCATGAGTTTGATCAAACTGCGGGAGGCAGTGGAGGACAGAGGTGCCTGGCGTGCTCTGGTCCATGGGGTCACGAAGAGTCGGACACGACTAAACGACTAAACAACATGGATGTGTTATGTTCACATTCTAGCTACTTTGTTTATTGTGCTGTATACAGTTTTATTTTTGTAGGAAAAGAGGTGCCGGAACTCACCATGAATGCCTCCTCCCTTGTTATCTTATAACGGCAATGTCGTCTACCTGAGCGGTGCCAGAACTGAGTTCCAGTGAGTTCCGGCTGAAAAAAAGCCCTGGGTGTATATAACCCAATAAAGTAAATACACTAATATATATAAATGAGTGCTGGAATGAGCTCAGGAACTGATGTCAGATCCAGGCCTCAAAGGCCCACTATTTTGTGGGAGAATTCTTCATGCTTAGCAATATCGTGAACTTGTGCTCAGGAAGACTGTGCAAATGTTGCTCTATAAGTCTTTATCTAGCAGCCAAACAGCTTGCAGTTCACACAAAGTCAAGGTGTAGGCCAGAGGTGGGCTTCCAGGCAGCATGAGTCCTGCCAAACTTTTACTCTAGAAATACCCCATCCAGCTTCCTACCCCTTCCTCCAGAATAGGAAGCCATAGATGACTTGCCACATGATGGCAGTGTGGGGCTGAGTGGGGTGGAGGAGACAACCACCCATTGCCTGCCTCTTCTTCAGGATGTGAGCTCCAAGACTTGTGTCTCATTGTGGGGACTAATGACTCACAGCAAGCACGTACGGTGCACAGATTGTCTAGTGCCAGTGAATGCGCATATATACATGCCTGTCTCCTTCTTCCATTGAGAACCTGAAAGCTCCTTGTCATGTTTGTTCAGAAGAGAGAGATGAATAACTTACGCTGGGGGAACTATTACTTCCCATGGAGTTAATTTATCTTGCAGCAAAATTCCATCAGAACTGGGTAATGGCAAAACTCTCATATCTGTCCTTGTAAAATTACTTCAAATAATTGCAATTGTGGAAATCAATGAAAATAATATGTTCCATTATTTCCACAAAGCATGAAGAATAAGCCCTGTGGACAACCTTGCACAGCAGTAGCTTGGCATTCAAAGCGCTATCTCAGACTTTATTATGCCAAATCATCTGTTGTGGCAAAATTCAAACTTCTAAGAGGTTTAGTGTTTTGATCAAGAGCCTATGATTTATTTTGAAAGAATTGATTCACCAGATTTAATATTATATCCTGCAACTGGGCAAATCAGCAAAAAATAAAATAATTTTTTTTAAAAGCTCCACAACAGTTTAAATGTACAGGAGAGTGTTGTGTATGTTTATGTGTGTTGATATAGATATCTACTAAAATATTTTTGGGTAGCTGCCTGGATTTTATTCAATAAAAGTAGGCTATTTTGAAGGAAAGTGATCAATACTATGTATGCTTGTATCTAACACCACCATACATTTACAGTACTATCTTACCACCTTAAACTGTCATGGCTTCCCCCCAAAGAATCCTGGGAACTGTAGTTTCGAAAGGGTGCTGAGAGTTCTTAGGAGACCTCTTTGTCCTTCACAGTTCCTAGAGGGATTCACTGTTAAACTATTCTGAGAATTGTAATTCTGTGAAGCAAACAGGGGTAACTACTCTCAGTGCCCTAACAAGCTACATTTCCCAGCATTTTGTATAGAAAGTACAGTGCTTTAGATGTATCTTGCATAATGCCATGTGTACTCAGAAATTCACTAGGGTTCAAAGCTTGAGGTGGGTATAGGATTACACCTTTGTCATCAGGCCATTTATCTGAGGCCAAAGCTAGCACTTAGATGTTGTTGTGCTGAAGACTAGACTTTTCCAGTCATTTTACTTGGATATAATGAAGATGCATTGTGGCATGTATGTGACATAATGCCCACATACATACTCTCTGGAAAGGCTCCATGGCTCCTGAATGTCCTGCTTCTACAGGGATCTTTTCAGATGGCATAATAATTGCATATGTGTTGAAGTGGCTGTTTTCCCCTGGCTGATAATGTTGTAATATACCACACCCTGGAGAATAAATATCAGCAGGTGTGAAGTGTTGGTGGGAAGCTACTGCAGGGCCTAAATCCAGGTGGAATCTACACACACATTAAAAACAGTTCTGAAAATGCATTTTAAAAGCGTTTTTTTTAAAAAATAAAAAAATGCATTGAATTTTCCATAAACCCACCATCGCCATGTAGTGTCACATTGTATATTGCACCTAAAACATTTTATTTGCAGCTGTATAGCCAGGTCCCCAGATTAGGAACACCTTCTGGAATGGGCCCCACAGCATTTCCTTTCCTTCATTTCTTCAGAATAAAAAGGTGACCAGCTTAGGCAATGATTTCTAAAATAGTGAGTAGCAAAACATGCAATTTGGTCCTCCAAGTCTTTGTCAAGTATAAGAACAGAAGAAGAGCTTGTTGGATCAGGCCAATGTCTTATCTGGTCACATACTGCCCAAGTTTTCCATGTCAAAACTGGGATGTGCTTCCTTTGGGACACGTTCCTGCATGAGTCACATGACCTGCACCATGATCTCGCTGCAGAAAAAGTGCTTTTTCGGGTTGAGAGTGTGGCACAAGAGCGTGGCTCCTAAAATGGCTGCTGCGATCTTGTGTGAGAAAGCCTCTCCTCCTTGCAGAGGGGAGGAGTTGTGAGCAGGAGCCGTTTCCCATGTTGGCAGGGGGCGTTTTGGCCCCTGCCCAGCCATCCCAGCTGCCTCGCCATGCCCCCAGGTAGCCAACCAACCAGGTGGAGGCTTGGGGTGGGGCTTCGCCACTCAAACGCGGCCACGGCACTGCTTCCCATCCATTGTGCTGCTGCCTTTCATCGGATCACCCACCCACCCTCCCTCTAGTTCATTGCTTGGTTCTTGACATTGCTATGGACCTGTGGTTGGTCATCTTGGTTGGCCAAGGGGCCTAGTAGGAATTTTTATCCAACTGGCAAATTGGCACCGGCCACTTGGTTTTTTCACCTACGTGGTAGCAAATTGTCACAACTTTTTGGTATTGGCATTGGAATATGTTGTGTATTGGAGGGCAGGGTGTGGCCATCGCCCATCCACTATGGGTATTCCGGTAAAGGAATCGGTGGTCGTAGATCCTGTCCGACGCCCTTACTGGTGGCTAGGGCCATGGCACGACCCCCAGTGACATCAGGGGGAGCTTTCAGTTGTATTTGCATCAACAGGCTCCTCCCACTGGTGGTTAACCCTTGATAGACTCACTCCTCCCTGAGGGGGTGGAGTCACTTACTTTGGTTTATCCAAATGCCTAAGCCAATACCTTTTCACTTGCTGTAATCAATAAAGTTGTGGCCTTCTTTAGCCCATCAACCTTATATACCGTGTCCATGTGTCTTACTTATACTCAAGCGGGTGGCGGGTCCTTGAATCACAAAATGGGATGTTCTGTTTCCCCCCGGGACACTTGGTGGGTATGAGGTCAAGCATCCTGTTCTCACAGTGGCCAACCAGTTGCCTACGGAAAACCCAGAAGCAGAATTTGGGCACAAAGACACTCTCCTTTGATCCTAAAGTCTGTGACTCTCCATGAGTGCATGTAAAAAAATTGGCTTTCATAGGTTGCGTTCCATGGGGTGCTAATCCTGGTTGCCTCCTGCTTTTACTATCTTTTAGACAGTAATGTGAGAAGCTGCTCCATCTGGTCAGACTGTTTCTTGATCTTGCCTACTGTTATCTACTATGCTTGACAGCAGCTCCCAGGATTCTTACCCAGAGGTCCTTCCTGAGACCTGCTTCTTTTTAATGGAGAAAGTAGGACAGTTCTGCATACAAAGCACGGACTTTTTCCCATGTGGGGAGTAGACTTCTGCAGCACAGTAAACGAGGTTGTATGATGTGTAAGCTTCTCAGGGCCATCAAAACGATACGTCAGCTCTAGCATATGTACTTCACATGTGTTGGGGTGGCAAAAGGGGTCAAGAACATTTCTATGTCTTTGCTTCCAACATGACTCAGTCAGTAGAGCATGAGACTCTTAATCTCAGGGTTGTGGGTTCAAGCCCCAAGTTGGGCAAAAGATTCCTGCATTTCAGGAAACTGGACTGGACGACCCTTCTAGCCCCTTCCAACTCTATGTTTCTATGTGGAGCACTGCCACCCAGGTGGGACTTTGAGCACTGGAGAATAATTATGTTTGAGTGACATTCAGATGGCACAAATTACAGCCCAGCATGGTCCTGAGGTATGTTGCCTTGGAAGAACAAAGGACCATGATTTATCCCGGGCTGTCAGAGGTTGATTAGCATAAATTCATGATGATAATTTTACTGCACTACAAAAAAACCCCCGTAATCATATAACATTATGAATGCATCACTTAAGCTGGTCAATATAAATGGCTGTAATTTCTTTTCAAAAAATGAATGAGTTATACCATTTCATACACAGGATCAAACAAATATTACTTCATCAAAATTAATGTGGATAATTATATTAAGAAAATGAAGCTGATGTTTTCCCAATTCACATTGATTTCCATTTGACATTTTAATTATTTACTTCATCTCCTATGGGTTTCAACACGGATGGGAGAGAGAACGATGAATCTTTCAGATTGACCCCTCTAGGACCTCAATATTGCAGTAGATGAGATACTGTCAGAGTTCATTTGCACATAATAATATCAGAGTCAATATTTATATATAAAACACTTTTTAGTAACACAAGGAGAGATGTAATGAGGATAATAAAATTGAGTTTGGGAAGCACGATGAGTGGTTTATGAGATCAGTTAAATAGAAATTATCTCTCTGCTTTAAGTTAACTCAGGGTAAACAAATTAAGGGCAGAAACTTAAGATTTCAAATTAGCTTCTTCAAACCAAAAGGATTGCTTCTACGTTTTCAACATCATGGTTCAGTTTTATTGATATTAGCAAAATGCCAAAATAGTTAAATTCTGGATGTATTAGCCAAATAGCTTTTATTTTTACTCTGGCCCCTGTCCTAAGAACATAAAAAACAATGTAAGAAGAGTCTTGGTGAATCAGACTAAAGGCACATCTAGTACAGTGTCCTGTTCTCACGTTGGCCAACCAGATGGCTGTGGGAAGCCCACAAGCAGTACAAGCACAGTTACACTCTCCCCCTTATGATCTCCATCCATTGGCACTCAGATACATTCCACCTCAGATAATGGAGGTAATATACAGCCATCGTTACTAATAGCCATTATCCTCCATATTGCCTAGATACACGGTGGAAGAAAAGCACATTGGATGCAAAGATATCCAGTTTGGGTATCATGAAATACTGTACTGTATAATAAAGATCAGTGTGACGGACTCTGTGCTGAGTTCCAGTGTGTACATAATCATCTTAACATACTATTTGAGGACCCAATAGTTGGATTTTTTTTTAAATCCTAATTCTCCTCCAGGTTTCTGATTATCGTAAACTGAAGCAAAATGCAGTGGCTTGTGAAGGGAAGATATTGCAAGCAATAATTATGAGGCACTTGGAATCTATTAAATTATCTATAACATAATTTGATTAAATGACTTGTTTTGGCAATTTTACATTTACATTAAATGCATGCATCAATTATGCTTAGTTTTTAAACCACCGAACATAAAGATGTAATTTCCCATTATCGTAATCGGTGATCCTGGCCTCCTTATTTGACACTCTCTGAGAAAAACAACCTCAGGTGCATTTTACCATAATTTTTGTCTATGTTCCATTGACTAACATGGATAACTAGCTTCAATATGCTAGTCTTTAATTCCTTTCTTCAGTACTATAAGTGGACACAATTCAGCCAAACTTAAACACTTTTACGTTCTATTGATTTTAATAGCAGAGTTACACTCATGCTTAAAAGTCCCCCATTAAAATCAATGAGACTGAAATCATTTAACCTTAGCTGGATTATACCCACATTTATTTTAATTTCATCAAACTACACTATGTTTTCAGGGTTTTTTAAGCGATTCTCATAAATGTACCCTTTATATTCTACATATACTGGCAAAATAAGAAAGATTGCTTCTTCCTCCTCTTCATCTTCCCTACTTTTTTGCAGAAATTCTTTCCCTATAACTATTCTAAGCTTTTGTTTCTGCCACTGACATAAATGAATGCTATTTGTATTTCAAGTTACATAGTTACATAGCTCATTATTAAGCAATTTCATTATCAAGTCAGTTTAAGAGTCAGAGTACCATTTGCCAGTACAGTGCCATACAATTTTGATGGTTCCACACAAACACAAGAATAGCTCCCTTATGAAATAGTGATCCCCTTTTCCACTCTTATTCTTTATCGTTGTGGTGCTTGGGGTGCTACAATATGATGGTGCTCAGAAGAAGCTATATGCTCAAGTATCATAGCAAGTGTGGTGATGGCATCTTTTGAGAGATAGTTGCATAAATGGAAATGCCTACTATGAAGACAACTCAATCTGTGTGCTAATCTGGTCCACTGCTCTAGCGAGGCAGCCATGTTTACCTCAGTGGAGCAGTTTAAAGATGTGAAGGGTCAGAGGAAGCCCTGGCTCTATCTTCAGGGCTGTCTCCACTGAGGCAGTGGACTTCACATGGACGGGATGCCTTTTTCTCCCAGCACCCAGCAGGTTGAACGAACTGCATCAGCCCCAGCCCCGCGAGACACCAGGGTGAAACCATCTCAGCTCTCTCAGCGGAAGCGGCAACTAATTTCACCCTGGTGCTTCGTGGGGCCAGGGCCAATGCAGCTTGTTCCTTCCTTTCAACACTGCAATGTACCCCCCAGATGGTGATACATCGCGATGTTGAAAACCTGACATCGCCCAGCCCTAGGGATAAGATGGTGTAGCCTAGCATCTTGTCATGTGATTTTGGTTTCAAGATGGCGTTGGCGTCTCAGCTGGCGACTGAGGCAGTGAGTTCTGGCACTTTTTTACTAGACAAAAAGCACTGCCCAGATGCATCTGCTTGGGAAACTGGTGAGACTAGATGGACCTTTGGTCTGGTCCAGCATGGGGTCCTCAAGAAATGATGCAAGCAGCTAGGGACTTAAGTGGTCTCAGGATACGCGCTGAAGGCCCATGCTGCAGTAACTTTGCTAAACCTAACCTTGCCAATGCCTGGGAGCAGGGCCATGTGGGAACCCCATTTATGTTGCTTTAAGATCCACAGGCTGATGCATATAAATCAGGAACTGGGCTGGCTCCTGTATATTTCATTTTGGTTCTGTGCAACTTGACATATTTCCCAGTTTTGAGTATCAGAAAAAAGTTGGCAGAAAAGAAGTACTGTACCCACTTTGTTGGCTATTTTCCAATAAAAATGTTTGCCTTACATGTGTTCGTTTGCCCATTTCAGCACAATATTGAACTGTCTTAGATGAAAGGCACAGTGCTATTCCATTACCAGTTCTCCAAGCCATCAGGCTTCCCAGCAATCAGTACATTCTGGGGCTTCATGCTGGGTTTTTGAAACTGTTCTCTGCAGGAAATAATTATTTCTCCCCATGTCTTTATCTTTTAAAAGTACACTGAAAAATCTGAAATCAGTGAAATTGGCAAGTGATCAGCATCAGGTCCATTATTCTTAGTACTGTGTTGTGACGACTGCTGTGGAGGCAGAAAAAATCCTGCAGGTATTAAGACCATTGGAAGCGTTTTCCACTGATGGCTATGGTAGCTATGATTGCCGCCTGACATAATCTTTGGAGATGCAATATTTCATCCAGGAAACCAGGGTAGCATTTCTTCAAAGCTGAGATTGGAATAGATGGAATTGCAACAATGACAGAATATCCATTTTCATTTTCAAGTACATTTCTTGCACTTGTGGACAAAAGCTTGCAAGTATGTGGTTTTCATAAAGTTTAAAAAAGTGAAAGAAACAAAAGGTATATTTTAAAGAAGTCTCAGTTAGTTTATATAGAAAGCCTGCAACTTACACAGGGATTAAGTTCCAGGAATTGCACCTAAAGCTAAAATTGCACATAGTCAGAACACACTGGGTGGAATGGTGGAAGTTTGGGGGATTGCCCAAATTTTTTGGGGGGTGACCGCCCCCTTTCTGCCTCCTTTTTAATTTTTGCCAAGTGCCAAGTGCGTAAACCTGAATGCACCCAAGTTAAATGTGTGTAAGTTGCGGTCTTGCTATATACATAGTTTCCAAGTGCCATGATTCTGCTGAGACCACCACAAAAACCAATAAGCCATCATGGTTTCTTCCTGTGCCATGGGGTGTCCCAATTTTAAAATGCTCTTAAAGGGGCCATGGACAAAATTGCCACTAGCTTGCAGCCCCTTTAAGAGTATCCTGGCTCCCAAATTCCCCGCCTTACTCTCCTATACATTACTGAGAGAAATGCTCCTCCCTGTTCAGTTTGTTTTCCACAGTTGCCTGCCCACCTGGACCACTCGCTGGCACTCTTCCCCGTATTATCTCTCTCCCACCCTCCCATGGCCAGAGGGTTGGGATGAATTGTAAATCCACACTGACAGGGCCTCCTTGGCTTGGCAGAGGAGCATTGGGCAAGCTATGGAGTGAAATGGTTGCCTCAGAGCTAAAGGGTAAGCAGCTGCCTCTGTGTGGCTCTGCAAAGTTAGGTAGGATTTTCTCTCTCTCTCTCTCTCTCTCTCTCTCTCTCTCACACACACACACACACACACACACACACACACACACACAACCCCAACATATCTATTTGGAAGCAAACACCATTGGAAGTCTGTGGGGTTTGCATCCCCACGTTTAACAGTTTAAAAATGCTGCAGATCCCTTTGTGTGCTTGCACTGACTTGAGCAGGACGGCTTCTGTATAAGATTTCAGACTTGAGCACACTTGCATTTGAACTTGGTGGAGCTTACACTTTGAACCATGCACAGTGTGGACCTTGTGTGTTTTCTTAAAAGTTAAGCCCCCCCCCCCGGGGCAGGTCAGCCAACCTCGCCCTTTTCCCACTGATGTAGAATAGACTGTCCCTATTTTTGTCTGAGGAATGTTGGAGGGCATGCTGCTAGCGTAGGTTCTTGTTAAATGAATATGTTTCTAGTGCACTATTTAGGACAGGAGTTGGGGGAAATGGACATTGCGAGGGTCCACATTCTCTTGGTTTAAATAAGCAAGAGATGTCTCCTTGGAAAGGGAATCCTACAAGATCTGGGGACAACAACATGCTTCCAGGCCAAGGCTTGGCTTTTTCAACTTTGCTCCATGAAATTAATCCAGATTCTTTAAGTGTAGAATCAGGCAGAGCACGTTCCATTCTCAATATTCAAGCAAGAAACCACATCACAAACAAACAAACAAACAAACAAACAAACAAACAAACAGAAAGTGCTAAGCAAATGAATTAATCCAAGGCTTCGTTTGCCTCACCAGAAATGGAGGAAAAAACCAAAAGAACAGGGGAGGAGGATTAAGAGGAGAAAGGGTGCTTGAGAAAGCAGGTGACTGCACAGCTGGATTGGGTTCTCTTTTGATCCTTGACCTTCCCCATAGCTGTTGGATGTTGTGAAGTGTGCAAGACTTTGCACCTGCACTGATAAGATCAACCGTTTTCTGTGACAGCAGAGCAGAATTCCAAATCAGCTCTCCCTGGAGGTACTGCGAAAGCATCAGGCAGCGAAACCTCCATGCTTGCCAAAAAGAAGGTGATCACAAAGGCATTAGGAATGTGTACATTTTGAATGCGCAAAACCCAACAATTCATTATTTACAATCACTCGATCACACAGATAAGGCAGAATCCCCCCCCCCACTCTTGGGATGTGAGAGATAGCATGTTCAAAATAGCGGTGCAACTTACTCTTTTCCCTTAGTGTAGTGATGATGTTTCAGTTTGGAGTGGGGGCGAGGGGGGAGTCTTGTGTTTCAGTCTGAGATACGTTGTTGTCAGCATTATTGACAGCGATTTACAGAGGCATCTTGCTGCAAAGCCTTATGACGAGAGTGCTTCCTTTATCAGATGCATGCGTGCGTTAATATGGAATTTTTTGTTGTTGTCAGGAAGTAGTTTGTCAGACACCCTGTTAAGAGTCATTCTTAGAGCAATCAAATCCATTAGAGGCACAACCTTTCTTCCTTCAGTGAGTATTTGCACTCAGGGTGGGGCCCATCTGCTTGCTTTGTGAAAACTATGATATCTCTTTGTTTCAATTTGTTTTAACATCCCCGGTATTAGCTAGTAGGCTCTTTTTAACTTATCAGAGATATTTAAAAATTATTTCCAAAATGTTTGCATACAAATCCCTGTGTAAATCTAAACTCCTTTTTTAAAAAAAAAACAAACTCATGGTGTATGTTGGTAGATATTTTATGGGCTAAGCACTAGCTTCAGTGAACTATTTCAACTTCATCATTGACATCTCTCTCTCTCTCTCTCTCTCTCTCTCTCTCTCTCTCTCTCTCTGTGTGTGTGTGTGTGTGTGTAAATACAGTGCTTTTTTTCCCTTAGAAAATATTTAGGGGTACTCCCATTTTCATACTCATATTCAAATACTGCCCCTCAGTGAGGCCAAACTTAGATTCACAAAATGTTTAGGGGCATGCCCCCGCGTCCCTGCAGAAAAAAGCACTGCTATTACTACACACACACACACACAGAGAGAGAGAGAGAGAGAGAGAGAGAGAGAGAGAGAGGGGTTGGAGTTGATTCTGTAGCTGGCTTCCTTGGGGATGTGACAGACAGTATACAGGCATTTATTGACTGAATTTCTATTATCACTTGTCTTAATAGCTTGAGATAGTGCATGAAAGCACCCAAGCTATTGCAGAAAAATATTGCACAACAAAGCCATCTAGTATCACATCAGAAAAGCTAACATAACAGAAGTAGCAAGATCAACCATCCCCCTTACCTCTTCTTCCCAATAAAAAAAAATCCATAATTAAGGTTTTTTTTTGTTGTTGTTGTTTTACTTTCCCTATAAAATATAGGAGAACGTTAGCTCAAGCAAGCTTCCAAAGACAGTATATTAATATGCACAGGAGGAATCTTGTTCAGGAAGGACTATAGTGAAATGTTTAGCGTACAGTGAGAGTAACATTTGGGAAAAGGTTTAGGGAGGGGATATTTCCAGCGATTCTGGTCTTCTTTCAAACATGTCGTAGTGCTTCTCTAGATTGTGGTTTGGAGATTGCACCCTTTAAAGTTGTGAGTCAGTGGTTGAGCACACACACTTTGTGTCCTAAAGGTCCCAGGTGAGTCCTTGGCATCTCCAGATAGGACTATGAAAGGCCCTCACTTGAAGCTCTCAAGAGCCACTACCATTGCTGGTCAGTGTAGACAGTACTGAGGTAATGGGACCAAAGTTTGACTCAGTGCAAGGCAGCTTCCTATGTTCCTGTTTTATCAGTCCATGTACAGTCAGAGATGCTGCCACTACCGTTATGCTTTATGCCCTATTCCTTCTTGGATCCCGTGTGAGAGGAGGGTGAAAAATGGGAGCTGTGAAGAATCAGGACAAGGAGCAGCCTCTCCAATGTCATTTAGATACCGTTAAGCATAAAGGTGCAATTTCTAGGATGCAACTTGGCAACCCTACTGTGATGAAATTATTGGCGGAGTGCTTCGAGGCAGCTCTAGTTATTATTCTGCGCACATATCTCTCTTTAGATAGGAGAAGGAGAAAAAGAAAATGATACCGTATATATTTGTATCTCTTCCGTCTTCCTTACAAGCTAGAAAACGACACTCAGCCATAGCCATAGCCCTCTTCGCACATTAGGAGCCCTGCCCCACCAGTCTTCCCACACTGAAGGCAAGGGCATTGCCCACTTTCTAAGTGGTGCATTTGAAACAGAACACTTGTTCACTCTGGCATTTCCTCTGATTGGGGAGTGAGAGCTTCTGAGCACATAAATGGAGCACCTAACCAATTACAGATACATTTGTAAGGTCTCCTTCTTGCACATCCCAGTCAACACACAGATGGTGTGCCTGGTGCTGGTGCCCTGGCATCAGGGCAGGGCAAGAAGGACATAGTTTTCCATCATCTCCACAGGGTTAGAGTTCATCTGAAGGCATGCATGAAGAGGACCATTGTTGTCTACAGGAAGAAATGAGGAAACTGATATATTCCAGAATTTGTAATTTTGGGTCAGGTCAAATATTTCACCCTGTTGAGTTTTGCACCCTGATCCTAAACACTCTTGCATCCTGATCCTACTTTCATTGCACAAATGTTAAGTCCTATTGACTTCTGTTTGATTCACCTCCAAGTAAAGCGACTTACGATTACAGTTTCCAGAGTCAAGCTATGTGTTATTGATGTAAACACAAGAGCCCCATTCCTTACTTCCCATTCCCTGTTTCCTAATGGAAGTCATAAGCTTATCTCTCCAAACATTAATATAGGATTTATTTTCTTAGATCATCTTGGGAAGTGTGGAAAAGGATCATTAGTATTCTTCTGCTCACATGACACTCATACATTAGGCCTGCCAGGCATCACTCATGACTGAAAGCGTTGCATGTCTAAATTCCTCTCCAGTGACTCTTGGCTGGGCGGAAGTATCAGATCTCACCATAAATTTCTTTTTTTACTTCTTTAACCTGAGGTTCCTAAATAAGTAAGTAGAGACTCAAGCCCTGCAAAAGACCAGGAGCTAAACTGCTGAGTGAGTTTATCCTGAAGCATATAAACGTTTCTTCTAAGAACCTGTGCTCCCTGTTTAAAATTTATTTCACTCAGCCATTCCCTGTGAGGAGAGCTGAAAAATAACCAGGAGGGACATAGTTCAGTGGCAGATGACATTCTTTGCCTGCATGAAGTACCAGGATCAGTCCCTGGCAGATCCAGGAAAAGAAAAGAAAAGAAAAGAAAAGAAAAGAAAAGAAAAGAAAAGAAAAGAAAATCAGGTGGCAGATGATGTGTAAGATCAGTAGTTCAGAACTTGCCTGTCAGAATAAACAAATACTGGGACAGATGGTCAAATAGCCTGTCCTAGTAAAATGAAGCTTATTATAGGTTGTATGCAAACAGCATTCCTCTCATGCTCTGGGAAAATTCTTTCCTTTTGCCATGTGCCCCCACAAAAATATTCTCTAGGGAGTCCCCCAATGCCTCTGCAGCAGATTTTGAGAGTGTATGGGGAGCTGGAGAGAGGGGGTTAGGGTTCAGTTGCATGAAGCAAATTGTAGCATTGGCTACAACCCTCCGTTTCCTCCTGTAGGATATCTTAAGCAAATGATACTTTCTTCTGGTATGTGGTTGTCCTCTTTGTTTGGTATTCATTCATTGTTCCACCAGATAATCTTAGCACATTTGGGGCTACTTTGTATCACTTCTCCAATGCCGTTCCAAAACAGTAGATCCATTTGGCTGATTGGTTTCGTGTATTAACCTATATTATCCCTACGTTCAGTGAGGATCAAAGTTAAGCTTCCCTGCTTTTCTAGGGGGAGATAGATTTCTGAGAAGTTTCCTGCTGAAGAATTAATGTTATGCCATGCTCTTTCATTTCTGCAGCCAAAAGCCTATTTGTAGGGAAACACTCGCCTTGACCCTATTAAAACTACAACGTTGAAATGGGTTGCTCAGGAAACCTAACCTTAGATAACTCAATTTGCCTCTCTTTATTTTGAGTGAGGCTTTGGCCAGCTAGGAAATGCCAATCTGTTTCCCCGCCGGCCTTATCCAGGAGAGGAACTGGCACAACTTCTTCACTTCATCTTTATCCTTTCATAACAGCAAAAGCTTTAATCCTGCTCACCCATCGAATTGCGCTACTGCTGAAAATGCTCATCGGTTCAGGTGGAATGTTTCATTTCTCTGACTTTTGCCACTTATACTGTCTCAATCTTGCATCTCCAGTCTGAACCTAATACAGGAATTTGTCACCCCATTTCTTTTTTCTTGAAGTATCGGATATGAATTAAACATCCTCACGTTGTAGAATATTTCCAGCTGAGCTCTCCAGGTGATGCATTCTGTTAAACAGAAAATGTTATCCTGCACAAAATGTGTTGTCATGTCACTTTCCTTTTTCTCCCTTTACTTTTCTTGAATCTCCCATAATGTTCTTTCTTCATCACTTTCAATCCTCTCTCATCACAAACCTCCTGTCTTTGTTTCTCTGTATAGGGCAGTCAGAAAAATCTCTTGGTGTACATCTCAGCAACACCTAACAAATATTGAATGTTTGCATGTGTTTTGGTGGAATGTAGGTTCCTTCACAAATCTTGCACATAAACAAAAATGAACTCCTTTGGAAATGATGGATATGAGGAGACAGTGTGCATAAAATCACATATACTACTGAAAATAACATATGAAACTACAATGCAAGAGCATGGCAGTCATTCTGGTTTCTGTGATCTTGTATGGTGCCCACAAACCTGCATTTTCGGGCACCAGGCAAGACTGCAGCCCTGAAAAGTGCTTTTTCAGGAGGAAATTGCACTGCGAAATTGCGACCAAAATGGCCGCCGTGCTCTTCTGATAAAAAATGGGATGTCCCAGTTTATCCAGGACACTTACAGGGTATGATGTTAGGCAAAATTGCATATGACAATGGGTGTATTAGGAGTTATGCCCACTAACCTGATGAATTTTCAGGAAGACTTTTAAAAAAAACATTTTCAAACTAATGCAGAAATGTGGCAAAGTCTGGGAAAATGGGAACCGAGAGAAAACAAAACTGGCCACCCCTAGCCAAGAGCAACATGAAATTAGGCAGAGGACCATAGGTTGCCCATATTGCTTAAAGCCACTTCCGACATCAGGAGGAGGTGGTGTTACGGGCTTCATGCCCCTAGCATGTGCGCGGAGGCTGGCTTCCAGCCCCGCACGATCAGGGGAATCCTTGGGCCGCGTCATCCCCTGAGCCAGCCAATCAGCTGGCTCGGGGTGTGTGGCTTGCCTCATTTAAAGCAAGCGCAGCCCCGGGATCTCCCTCTTGGGTCCGCGCAGCTAATGTTGTTTCCCACCCACCCGCCCTTTAAGGTTCCCCTTCTGACCTTGCTATGGACTTCGGTTGGTCGCCGTTAAGGGGCCTGGTAGGAATTTTTTCCACTTGGCAAATTGGCACTGGCCATTTAGTTTTATCAATTCGATTTAGCAAATCGTCATAACTCCTTTGGTTTTGGTGGTTAGGCATTGGTAGGGGTATTGTTATGTAGATGTGTTCGGGGGGGGGACAGTGCCATCACCTCCCCCAAATATTGAAGGGTAGTCCGGTAAAGGATTCTGGGGGGCGTTGCCTCATCTGAAGCCTATGGAGGTCAGGGCCTAAAGCGCCTCCCCCGAGCGGTGACCCCAGGGGAGTGCCTAGTTGATGTGCATCAGCAGAGCTCCCTCTGCTGGTGTTAACCCTTCCCAGTTTTCATGCAAACAGGCTGAAGCCGGATAGTCTGAAAGGACCAATGCCTAAGCCAATACCGCTCTTACCTGTAAGCAATAAAGGTGTGGCCATTTTTAGCCCATTAACCTAAAATAATGGTGTCCTATGTCTTTATTCCTACTGGGGGGAGGCGGGAACTTGCCACGCAACACCAGATCCATCCAATAATCAAAAAGCATTTATCGCCACATCCTCTGTTACCAAATCTCCTGCCTAGCATTTATCATATTGGATCTCTGGCAGCAAAAAGGCTAAACTAGATGACCCAGGAATGCACTTTAATGTATTGTTTGCTTTCGCCTCAAATTTTCAGTCTCCTTCCCAGCAGTCTAACCCAAGTAAACGACACGGAGCAGAGATGCCACGAAATGCCATACACTTTTAAACTTTGCACAATTAATTTGGATTTTGAACAGAGCATCCTTAAGCAGGGGTGGGTGGACGACGACTCGCAAGGAGATTGGGATGTACCAATAATTGAAGACTATAAAACTCCCTCCTGTATTCTCGATAGGAAACTAGCAGATCGAGGTACAGGGAAATTGGCTTGGCAAACAGAAGGTGAGTTTTTGAGGCCCGAAACATCTCATGTTAATCCAAATGACATAAAGCCATTAAATCATTTGAAATTACTGTAGGGGGCATTTTATTGAACAATCTATGGAGGCAAATTAATTGGGCAATGAAACCTGACAGTTGCACAGGTGAGGTTATCAAGCCATAATGATGCCCCCAGGGCACAAGGCACAGCTGGGTGCTCCTCTTTCCTTCAGAATTGTGATTGAATGAATGAATAAATTTATTACGGTCATAGACCAGAAGAAAGGGGGGGGGAACATAAAAGGCAGCAATAATTTACAAGGGAATGGTGGTGTCAGTTAAAAGTTGTAAAATTATACATAAAAACAATGCACATATACACACACACACATATACATACTCATGTATGCACTACAGTATATGTATGGGCTTAAAAAAAGGGGGGGCTTATCCAGGGGTCAGATCTTTTACTTTTTTACAGCTAATGCCCTCCGCTTGATCGCGGCCGCAGAAAACTTGGCCACTTTCAATGTTACTTCTGGGTTTTTGTCTCCTAGTAGGATTTTCAGCCGCTGAGATTCAGATCGACCTGGAAATTTCTGAACGATAGGGGAGATAAACAGTAACCTGATATCCCCGTAAAGGTCGCAGTGTAACAACACATGTGAAGCCGTTTCCACCTCCTTCAGACCACATGGGCAAACTCGTTCAGCATAGGGTGTGCCCTCGTATCTGCCCTTTAGTAAGGCAGATGGCAATACATCAAATCTAGTAAGGGTAAACGCCCGCCTATATTTTGCGATTTGTAGGTCCATCAAATATGGGGTTAGGTTAAACCCTTTTCCATAATCTTGGATAGCTGGATATTTATCTATCTTGCTCATATGGTCCTGAAGCTCTACATCTCCTATTCGCTGGCTCACCATCATTTTAGCCTTTTCAAAGCCTGAGGCTATAAGTTCTTGTGAGGAAAGCCCCAGGCCCCTCAGTTTTTCATAGAGCGACAATCTCCATTTAGACTGGAACGGGTCTAGTAGAGTCAATGGAGCCACTCCCACTGGGAAAAATATGAGTTTTAGCCAGAAATGAATCTTCAGGATCCATATCCTGGCATTAATAGGGAGTTGGCCAACCTCCAGCCTAACGGCAGTGTTAGAGACACAGGTAGGTAACCCTAGTAGGGAACGATAAAATTTAGTTTGTACAGATTCCAGGGACTTGAGTTTTTGACAATTAAATATCTGGGTGCCATAGGTCAATTGTGGAAGTATTTTTGCAACAAAGACCTGGGAGGCAGCGGGAACATATTGACCTCCTTTTCTATAAAAGAATCTTATGATAGCTCTGGAAGATCTTTGCGCATTTACAATGGAATTCTTAATCTGATGGCACCAAGACCCCTTCTCATCGAAAATTATTCCAAGATATCTAAAAGATGTTACTTGCTCAATAGGTTGGTTATTAATTTTCCATTTATGTCGGAGTTTTCTCTTGGAGAACACCATAATTTTTGATTTGGTGTAGTTTATTATTAGGTGTTCAGCTTCGCAATACTCTGTAAGAGCTCGTAAAAGTTTTCTTAGACCCACACAAGAGAAGGAAATAAGTGCCGCATCATCTGCGTACAAAAGGACCGGGATTGGTGTATTATTTAGATTTGGGGAGTGAGTACTTGCTTCCTCCATCTTTCCGACTAAGGAGTTTATATAGAAGTTAAAAAGAATAGGGGCAAGAACACAGCCTTGCTTGACACCATGGGAACTTTGGATTTCCTTTGATAGGTTCCCATAACGGTCGCATCTAACACGGATCCGAGTATTTTCATGTAGTCTACGGATAAGAAGCAAAAGACGTCTATCGATGTTTGTGACATTTAGTTTTTCCCAAAGTCTGTGCCGGGGTATCGAGTCGAAGGCTGATTTGAAATCTATAAAGGCTACATAGAGAGAGCCTCCTTTCTTTGAGGTGTATTTCTCCACTAGATGTTGCAATACCAGTCCTTGGTCTAGAGTTGATCTATGTGCCCTGAAGCCAGCCTGGGCTTCCTTTAGGATGTGCTCCTGTTCTAGCCAGTCCGCAAACTTTTCACGTAAGTGAGTTGCATAAAGTTTGCTGATGATGCTTAAGAGACTGATTGGTCTGTAATTGGCTGGATCAAGTTTACAGCCTTTCTTGAATATGGGAACGATGATTGCCAATCCCCAGTCCTCTGGTATTATTGCTGTTTGATCTATGCTGGTGAAAAGGGTGGCAAGGACTGGGGCCCACCAGTCAATATTGGCTTTGAGAAGTTCAGGAGAGATGTTATCTGCTCCCGGGGCTTTTCTGTATTTGAGTGCCTGAATAAGCCTCCTAATCTCCGCAACCGACACCGGAGGCCACTCATCATCTGCCGCACACTGTATTAGTGGCTGTGTCAGAGGCAGAGCTGAATATGAAGATTGAAAAAATGCCTCCCAAGTCCCTGCAGGTATAGTATACTCCACTTCTGAGGAAGTAGGTCGCACTCCATTTGCTACCAGTCTCCAGAAGGTGGCCGAATCTCTCTCTCTGGATGCATCTATTAGGCATTTCCATTCTCTTTTCTGTGCCAGGAGTTTTTTGTTTTTGATCAAAATTTTATAATTCCGTTTATCTTCAAACCAGCCCGTGGGGAGTTGGGGTAAATTGGCAGATCTATAATTCTTGTATTTTTTCAGTAAATTTAGCTTCATATCCTGACATTCTTGATCGAACCAGGGTTTGGAGTTTTTATATACTGAGGATTGTCTACTTGGCCTGTTCCTTTTTTCCTTCAGGGGATCTTGAAGGAGTAAAATTAGCTCCTGAAATAAATTTATCTTTAATTCATGGCTTGAGGAAGTTATGAGGTTTTCTCTCTTAATGAGGAATTCCTTTGAGCATAGCCTACTTGAAATTTCCTTATGCAGTTCATCTGTCCATCTAATGCGCGAATATCTGAGCTCCAAAGCTGTAGGGCTCGAATGCTCGATTTTTTCAGCGCAGGATAAATCCTTTCCCGCAGCCACAAGTGCACTTAATGGCAGATGATCACTGTCTAAGCGCTCCTCCACTTTGCATTCCAGAACTTTGTTTTGAAGATCATACGACACAATTATATAATCAATTGTGGAGGCGCCATTGTTAGATATAAATGTGAATTCTCCGACCTTCTCCCCCTCTGTGCGGCCATTTAATATAACCAGGTCCAACTTATTGACCAAGTGTAGTAGGCATAAGCCGGCATAATTGCAGCCTTTATCCTTTGAGATTCTAGCTGGTATTGGGTGGGTTTCCTCTATAATGGGGGCTGTTTCGTGGAAATGGGCACACAAAGCCTCATCAGATTGTCCAGTTCTGGCATTTAGGTCACCTGCCACCACTACAGAGGCATCAGGAAATTGATTTAGTAGTTTGTCAAGATACTGTTCTAATTGAGCCCAAGTATTTCTTATCAGTCTTTTCTCTCTTTGTGGAGGTAGGTATACATTAATCAACAGCCAGCTTTGGGTTCTCCACTGTACTTGCACAGCTGTGGCCAGATGGTCTAGTGGGTCTAGTTTTTTAAATGTGGCCCTTAGCCTTGTTGAGATTAAGGTAACTAACCCACCTTTAACTCGCCCCCCTCTAGTACTTGAAAGACCTGGGAGGGAGAACGCAGAAAAACCATTTAACTCCACTTCACTTGTGCTCCAGGTCTCCTGGAGGAAAGCAATGTCATGTCTCTGGATATATTTAGCAAAGGATTGGTCAGAACACCTCTTTTGCCAACCTGCAATATTCCAAGTTAGCAAGGCAAGGTTGCACGTTGTCTTGCCAAAAATTGGTCTTAGTCAATTTGCCTTTGAAAGATTTTTTGGGCCTATCTTTTTATCTGTTAGTTGGATTTCATTCATTTTGGCAATGTCCATAGATGTATTATCGTCCAGGTACTCAATAGAATCAGTTGAAGGGTGCAGCGTGCTAACGTTAGTGATCAGTACTCCTTTTTTTGGCAAATCTACCTTGAGGTGTTCCATTTGACTGGTGCCAAGTTCATCCTCATCCAGGTACCTCATGCTGGTCCAAGAGCGCGTTGTGGTTGTCACAGGGGTGGTTTCCTTCTTAGATGGTAGGTTGTTGCTGTCCCTTACGCACTGTGTTGGATCTGTTGTTGTCAGGTTTATCTCTGCAGCTGCAGAGGTAATATAAGGGTAGTCTTTCGTGGTTGCCATAGGGATGGTTTCCTTCTTAGGTGGTAGATTGTTGCTGTCCCTTACGCACTGTGTTGGATCTGTTGTTAACAGGTTTATCTCCGCAATTGTAGAGGTATTATAAAAGTAATCTTTCGTGAGGTCTGTTTTAGCTTTTTCAGAGAGGTTCTCTTTCTTCAATTGGTCCGTTGCCGGTTCTTTCTCTCTTACTTTTTCCTGAGCATTCATCTCTGTTAACTTATTTCTAAGGGTCTCCAATCTTCTCAAAATCTCAGATTGGGCAAAGAAAGGCAACAATCCAAACTGATTTATTAATGCCTTTTCTTCTGGATAGAAGTTATCCATCCCCTCATTAGGCAATCTCATCTCCTGTCTTAGTTTCAAGGGCCCTTGTTCAGTATGTTCCAGTTTGTCTTTTGAGTGTCCTCTCTCCTCCTTTGGTTTACAAGTAAATCTTATCTCAGCAGTCGTAAACTCATCAGGGAACAATTTCAAACATGTGCTGTTTTCGAAAAATCTTGTTACCGTTATCCTTTTCTTTGACAGCAGGTATCTTGATCTATATATATATTTAGCCAAGTTTTGATCTTTGAAGGAGGTAATCACTCGCAGAGAATATCCATTGTAGAATATGAAATCTACTGAGGTAATGTCATTTAATTTTATTTTCCCTGGCAGCATATCATCTAAAATATTCACAAAATGCACCAAGCGTTCTTCCTGTGTAAGGAAGCCCTTTGGCTTCGGGTAGTTAAGAAAAGCTAACTTCCTATCTGCCAACATCAGTTTCCATCCTTTATCCTGGGGCAGGTCTTGCCCTGCTACTGGCTCATCTTGAAATCTGCCATAATCAATAGTGTGGGGTGAGTCTTCTTTAATATTTATGGATCCTTGGGGTTTCAGCATAGAGCACCCGGGTAGTGATTCCGTTTCCTCACTTGTTTTATTAGGCAGCAATGATGTTTCTTTCAGAGACTTCAGCTGGATCTTTTTTCCTGGATCCACATTGTTGTTCTCTCTGCTGCCATGTGTAGCAGGTTTGTTAGAGTTTGTTTTTGATTTTGTTGGAATCAGCTTATATAGTCTTTTCCAGCATACTTTGCATGCACGTCGGTTTGTAACAGATTTCCTTGCAGTTTTTATGTTCTTACTTTTCTTTTTAGTTTCAGCTTTCTTCTTATGGGATCTCTTACTAATGCCTCGCTTCTTTTGATTTACTTCAATAGGAAATTCAGTTTTAGGGGCAGATACATGCAGTCCTATGTCCTTTCCTTGGTGTAAATGATTTTCCGCTGCTGATCCTTGTGTGCACTTGCTGGTTGCTGGTTGCTTTGTATATTCTGGCCCTTGAGGGGTGGTTTGTGGATCAACACCATAGGGTTCTGAGCCTTTAGCTTGGAAGGGATAATTTTCCACTAATGTCAGGAGCAGCCCGTTTGTTATTGTTAAGTATTTTTTCATAGCTGCCAGATCCAGATTTATAGAGAGCAGCCAGTCCTGAGGATAGCAGTCATTGTTTTCCGTCTGGGAGCCCATAGATGAAGTCTGGGGTTTCTGGGAGTTTCGGGTTTCTTCCTGTAGCTCTGAAGATAATATCTCAGCCAAGACTATTTCATGGGCCAGGCTCATTGTATTTCTATTTTGGTTGTTATTCTCTCTGTTATTCTCTGTGTCCTGTATTCCTCTAGAGAAGGTTGAGTGATCTTGAGCAGCAGAGGGAAAAGGAAGAGCCTCATCCTGCTTCAACTCAGCCATCTCAGCCATCTTTTGCTCATTTCCATTTCCATTTTCGTTGTCCCTTGTGTGTAAGAAGTATTGCGTGATTTTACTCTGTTTCTCATAACACTCCTGGAACAGTGGGCTTGTCACTATCCCCAGGTCCCTACATTGCTTTCTGGTAAGTACCATTTGTAAATCTTTGTCCACCCAGCTATGGGCTAAGGTCCAAAATGAGGCAAGATTTGGGGTAGCTGTTTGTAATTTGTAATTTGATAGCTTATAGTTCAGAGCGTAACACGGAGTTGGCAATAAATCAGCTGTCAACCGTTTTCCTTGTTGTCGGTCAGACTTGAGGGGTGCGGCGTCGCGGGGAGCAAAACCCTCCGGACATCAAGATAACAAGGTAACAAGGTAGCAAAGGAGCTCTTTTTCTTTAAAAGCAGCAAGCTAAAAGGACTATTAAACTACTTAAAAAACTCTGGAGGAGTTAAAAAATATTATAAAGGGAGTTTCAAAGGTTGGCCCGGTGTCGAGCTTGTTTAAAAAGCAGATTTAGAACTTGCCTCAGATAACCTCCAGAACTCTGCAGCTAGTTCGGCGGCCATCTTCGAAAAGAATTGTGATTGTCTTGTGATAAAAATATAATTACCCCCTGTTGGGACCTAATGGCTTAATGAGATTTGTCCGGTGCCTAATATTAATGCCTTATGTCATTTGTGTACTGCGGGACAAAATGGCTAATATTGGACTTTATAAAGTTTTAAGGAGACAGTACTGGATAGACAAACACTAAATGACCTTTTTTGTTTTTTCAGACAGGATTTCTGCTTTAACCTCTAAAATGTACTGCTGTTTTTAGATATCCCGGAAGGTTTGTTTTCTCTGCAAGCTACTATGTCTTAGGAAAGTTAGAAAAATAATAATATTGCTCCTTCTAAAAGTGAACTGAGGTGCTGACAGGATTGGAGCCAAAACAGGCCAGCCAAGAAACAAGAGGGAAAGATCAGTGTGCACAGGGAAAACTCAATGTTTTTGTTAATATTTTAATGAAGTTTGGTTGTTTTTGTTTGTTTGTAACAATACAACAAAAGCAAGAAAATGAAAACAAAAGCCTAATGCAGGTGGAAGGGTCAGCAGGTCCGAGTTTGGAGATTTTGCTCATTTTCAATTTTCAGGGTCATCATAAAATACCTTTTCATTCAGCTAGGGATACGTATTCAAAACACCCAGCCCAGTGAGGACTGAGCATGCTTAGGGGGCCACTGGAGGTGTGTTGGGGAAAACAAAGAAGTGGAATTACATCTCCTGGAAATAGGCATGGCTGGTGGGAGAACTGAACTGCAGTTTTCCAAACTGGAGTACTGAAACATGTCTCCCCATTTCTCAAATTTTCTTCCTCTGCAAAAGAGCTATCCACCTCCCCACCTCATTGCAGAGTGATTTAGAAGTTCTTCATAAAAAGGGTGGAGCTCATCATATTGTTGCTGGGTGATACGTGCCCTTTCCTTTCCATTAAACAATCTCTATTTCTCTGCAGCTTCCCTAGCTGCCCACACTTCCATATTTTTTTGGGGGGGGGATCTCAGTAAGGTGGGGTTCCCTCACAATGTCATCTGCTGGAAGAGTGGCAAGCTGTGGAGGGATGGCTATCAGGCACCTAAGATGGATGCACTGGCTGGTTTTGTTTTTAGGGGAAGTCATTCCTTTTTGAACTGGAAGGGATGATCCTGAAGCTGAGGCTCCAATGCTTTGGCCACCTCATGAGAAGAGAAGACTCCCTGGAAAAGACCCTGATGTTGGGAAAGACTGTGGGCACAAGGAGAAGGGGACGACAGAGGACGGGGTGGTTGGGCAGTGTTCTCGAAGCTACTAACATGAGTTTGACCAAACTGTGGGAGGCAGTGGAAGACGGGAGTGCCTGGCGTGCTCTGGTCCATGGGGTCACGAAGAGTCAGACACGACTAAACAACTAAACAACAACAAAGTCTGCCTTCAGGGATCCAACTGTGAACTGATGTAAGTAAACTTTTATTGACTTTGAATAAGATTGTGACGCCTTTATTTTTTAAAGAGGGATTCAAGGGAACTTAACAGGAACATACAATTCAATCTGAGACAGACTGAATTGTATAATAGTGAGAGGCTCACACGAGCCTGCAACCAGCTATTTGCTGCGCTGTGAAAAGGGGAATGTAAACTCTGCTAAGTAAAGAAACTTGCTAGCACAAGTTAGGAAGGATATTAATAAACCATATACCCTCTCCTGCCATCTTGAACATTCCCACAAGAGCAATAGCCTGCATTACGCAGCACCCACTGAAGTGAATAATGCCGAGGCACCGAGGAATAACTTTCGTCGATGCCATTCTCTAGTCTGAATGTTGCATCATGTCATCAGCCAGATCAGTTTGACTCAGATCGTGAGAGGCTTCATGTGAAATCATCCATTTAGTATTTCAAATGGCCATGCTTAGGGAACAGGTACACCACGGAGACCACTTGAGTAAGTTAAAAGTTCTGGGAGCAATAACAAAGCGCCTTGCGTGGTTCCTTGCAGACACTCTCCTCTACCACTCAGCCAATTTAAAGTGCTTTTTAGAGAAACCAAGGGATGGAATCCCCATTGCGCCTCATAACCCTGAAACGTACATGCTGAAGATGTTTATGTGTACCTTGAACCTTGAATTTTCACCAGGACAGTCGTTTTTGTAAACCCTTCATGGGAAATGTTACCAGTTCTTCTGTGCCTACAAGCTGCTGGGAATCTGTTTGCCGTGTTCTTGAGTAACATCACATCCCTTTTATCTTTTAACCTTCTGCAGCAGTGGCCTGTGTGGTGGGCTGTTGGCACAGAGTCACTTTCACTTTGAAACTCCCTGCCTGTTGACACTAGGCAGGTGACACCAGACAGGCACCTTCGCTGCAATCTTTTCGGCACCTGCTTAAGACCCTTTTGTTTAGGCAAGGCTATCCAGACAAGTATAATGCTGCAAATGTGTTTCGATCTCCTTGTGATGGCCTGGGAATCTGATTCAGAGGCTGAACCGGAGGAATCCCAGCCTGCACAGGAGTCTCTGCCTCCAGGGCCGGCTGAGCCGGGGCGGGGCCTTGAATCTGAAGGGCCCGCACCTGTGCCGGATCCTCAGGGGCAGACACCAGATGAATCCACTCTGGCTCCGCGGGTGATTGAGGACCCATTGCCTGCAGGTGCTCCTCTCCCAGCCCTGTCAGGGGAAGGTGAGGCGGCCTCTGGGTCCAGTAACCCTCCAGCCTCTCCTGAGCTGCAGAGGCTCAGGGCAGAGAGGCGGAGGGAACTAAGTTCCCACAGGAGGAGTGCTGGCCTTAAGGCCAGGAGAGGCGGGTCACCTGTGGGCCGGGACCACCCCTGGCCTCAGAGGAGATAAAGGCCAGTCAGCCCAGTCCCAGGTTGCGGGAGCAACGTTGTTGGAAACCTGTTTCTGCCAGCGCCCAGACCTGTTTTTCCGGAGTTCCCGACAACGTACGGCATCTTGCTTTGGACCCTGCTTTGCCCTTGGTGGACAGTCTCCAGACCCTCAGCCCAGGACCAGACTCTGACCACGCCTCACGGTAACCCCCCCCCCACCGGGACCAGCACACTCCTTTTGCTTGCTGCTCACTTTATTTATCTTTTGAACATTTTAAAATAATTGTTTTCAAAGTTTTTTTTTTAAAAAAAATGATAATGTTTATGTTTTAATCTGTTGGTAAACCCCCTCAGAGGGTTCTTGTGTTTGTTTTTGTTTTTACAATTAAGTGGTATATAAATGTTGAGAAATAAATAAAATAATTATTCTGTACGGGTGGATAGATTGAGGGGAGACTAAAACTCTACATAAATAAATAAGGGATGCAGAAATCAAAGCTAGGGGCATCTATCCATTCTGGAATGATAGTGTGTGGGAATGCATTTGCTAGGACACCCCTTCCCTCCCTCCTCCCACAAAAGTCTGGGAGTTCCTGATAGAATTCCGTAGCATAATCCCACACATGCTTTCTCAGAAGTAATTCCCACTGTGCTTAATGCTGATTCCCAGGTAAGGGAGTTCAGGATTACAGTGGACTTGTAGCAGCTTATGCACAGCTTCTTATTTTTTGAGAATTTATACATGGAGAGGAGCTGTTACACTTCTAGATGACTTCCCATTAAGAAGCAACGCCCACAGCGCCTGCTTCTGTCACCCAGAAACATAATCCCTGTCACGTTTTATTACTTAATTGAAATACACATGAATGTGAGAGAACTCTAATTACCTGCAGATCTGCAAAACCCTTTTGTGCAAAAGCATTCCTGGTCTTTTTTCATTTCTGTATTTCTGCTTGTTATTCTGACTTCCCTCTTTAACTTCAAGGTATCTGCTTGTTGTCTGCAACCACAAGACTACAAAATGCCTTTTTAAAAATAATAAGGTTTATTAAAGATTTTCTTGGTTAACAAAAGAACATGCATTGTCTTTTCCCCCAAGCTGTAGGGTCTTTTTTTTTACATTTGATGTGAGACATTATTGTTGTGCACAGAATAAGACCTTTCACTGTTTATGTGATGGATCTCACCTGTTCCATCGCTGCTGCTGTCACTCAGTTGACTTTGATGCTGATATATTCTTTGTCTAATTCAGGAACACTGTATAATGCTTTAATTTCATTTGTTCTCATAGCCCTAGAATGAGTCTCATTTTCTGTTCCTTTCAGATGTCTACATGTGCTATTTTAATCATGACTGATGGGTTCCCTAATCCCTCAGAAGGGCAGCTGTGTTGGTTCATTGGCAGAGAAGGGGGTGTGAGAAGGAAGCTCAGGTATTGCACCAAGTCTCTCCCTACCACGATGGTCTGTTACAGCTGTCAGGATTCTCAGTATTGTATTACTCTGCACAGATTCCATCCCTGTTGCCTCTAGTACCCTAAATATTTACACTAAGGGCATAGGAATTCCATCTCAAAGTGTGGCTACAAGCCCACAATCATCTTCATTTATTTATTTTTTCCTGCTCAAGGGCTAAAAGAATCCTTTCTGGTTTTACGTGATTGCTTCAACCGAGCAAACTTGCACACACACTAACAATTGAGTATTTCTTTAAAATATTTAGTAACTCCCTCAATGAAAACAAAATTAAGAGTCTGAACAAGGTGAAGGAGATCAATAATATGGTTATTGGTTACACAGGACTAGGAACCCAGCAGTGGCAACAGCATGGAAAGATTGACGTGAAATTTGTATTAACCCACTTGAGCTAACATAGATTAAAGTGTGGAGCCAGCTGTCCAAGGGCAATGGGAAGCAATGAATCATTTCATGTTATTGCTTTTAGATTGTCACTAAAAATAAGGTTTCGGCCTCCATGTGTTGCATGACACATTTGGATTCATTCTCTCCCCCCTCCGCCCATCAACAGTATATCATCGGAGTAAAGAATGGATTTCAATTCAAAGCAGGTTCTTAAAATAACCTTCTTCATTGCTTTTGCCACAGTAATATTCTCTGAGCATATCTCAGTAAGGATGATCTTGGCAGGTCCCACTTCCCACACCACCCCAGCCAGATTTTAAGAAGTATGAGTCATTACCTCTTCTTCTTCTTTACCAGCTCTATACCCCGCGCCCCACTTACGAACAAGTACTGGAGGCTACAAAAGTAAATATTAAAATTAGTGCTGTGCTGAAAAATTCTCCTGTGCTCCCCCCTGCCTAACTGTTTGCCACCAGTTAATAAGAAAATAAATGGCATTTGCAGGGCTGGATTTAGGTTTGTTGAGGCCCCAAGCTACTGAATGTAATAGGGCCCTTTATATAGCAGGCGGGGCCCATTACTTACCTCATAGGAGCCTACACAACACAAAACATTGTTGCTGTGTGTAGGTTTTATTTTATTTGTTTTTATCTTATATTTTGGAAATGTACATCCAGTTGTTGTTGTTTTGTCCTTTAAATTTTTGGTGGGCCCCCAAGAGAGTGGGGCCCTAAGATATAGCTTGTTTAGCTTACTGCAAAATGTCAAAAGGGAAGAGGACATTTCTCCAAAATTCTTCAGGTGTGCACAGGACTTTTTGTTGTATTTGCCTTACTTTCGAGGTGGGCAGCGAGTGTTTGTGAGAGTCTTTTCTTACATTTCCCCACCCATCTGAACGATCCTCTGCTCTCTACAGCCTAAAAAACCCATGAGCGCCTCAGCTTGACTTTAAGCATGGGAAGCTGCAGAGACTACCAACCATGTGCAGAGGTGCCACATTGTCCCCAAGATTGAAGGGGCCTGCCGTGCATTGCACACACACACGACAACATACGCATTGCGCATTGTGCGTGTGGGACGACATGAGTGCAATGCACGCATGACAGAGGAGACTGAACGCTCTGGAGGAGCCAGCCACTGGAGCTGTGATACGTGAAGAGCCATCTCATTAAAACAAATATTGAGGGGGCCAAGGTGTCTTCGCCCCCTAGAGTGCCTGACCATGTGATTTGCAGTTGCGCGCGCACACACACACACATTATTTTTACTTTTCAAGAAATGAGTGCAGAAATATGGAGTGGAATCCAAAGTGGCGATAATTCATCCATCCTGCCAGGACAAGGATTTCTACTTGCGCAATGTAACATTATCCCCCCCCCCCGAGCTGTCAACTTTCCCCTTTTCTTGTGAGGAATCTTATTCGGAATAAGGGAATTTCCCTTAAAAAAAGGAAAACGTTGACAGCTATGCTCCCCCCCATGCCCCCTAAATTTGTTCTAGGGCAGGGGTCAGCAAACTTTTTCAGCAGGAAGCCAGTCCACTGTCCCTCAGACCTTGGGGGGCTGGACTACATTTTTTTGGGGGGGGGGGTGAACGAATTTCTATGCACCACAAATAACCCAGAGATGCATTTTAAATAAAAGCACACATTCTACTCACGTAAAAACACATTGATTCCTGGACCATCCGCGGGCCGGATTTAGAAGGCGATTGGGCCAGATTCGGGCCCCGGGCCTTAGTTTGCCTACCCATGTTCTAGGAGCTCCCCCAATCCTCCAGAGCAGATTTGGGGGAGATGCAGGGGTGCACAGGGGAGATGATTGAAGTCAACCATTGTAAAAACCATGAGACTCTAAGGGAGACGACATAAGCAGTACGAAGCAATGTCTTCCAGTGTATAATAGCACCAAAAGCAGAGGCATGTCACTCGGTCTTCATTTGTCTTCCAGTTTTAATAGGCTAAGGGGGATGAGTGATATAAACAAGTGGGATGTAACAAAATTTATGGTAAAAAGCAGCATTGCTTTTTTTAAAAAAAAAATTAAGCCCCTGAGTGTCTATCATTATGAGGAGCACCTGGGAGGTTTGAGCAGAGCTAAGAGAAGACATAAAATTACATTGGCGCCTTTGCCAAGATACCTAGAGATATTTACACTTACTCTTGCCAAGGTAAAATGCAAAATTATTGAAATGCTCGACAAATGATGGATAAGCAGGACACCTCTTCTGGGGTTTATGTCAGAACAGATAGATAATGGTGCATTGTAACTAAATTAATTTTTCATTCCTTCCCCCTTATAGTTTAATCTGATATTTGCAAAGTAACAGGGAAGGTACGTTTGCAGAAAACAGTAAGCAACAAGGCATACACTAAATGCATTTTCAATATAGAGAGCAAAATATTGCAAAGCTACTGTGCTGTGGGGGCAAGAATGTGTGTATCCCATGTGGAATCATCCAGATTTGAATGTAATCCTTTTAGATATTGTTTTAAGATCTGAGCTGATAGATTAAAATGGCATTTTACTTGAGGCACAGCCAGTGTGACCACCGTCAGTTATTTAGACAAATCACTACTCGCATGAAAGTGGAACTCAGAGGCAGCTGTGGATATTTTGGTGTCTGGAGGAGAAAAGCTGTGTGGTGTCCTTTCGGTGATAAAACTATAACAATAAATGAAATAATGGGGTGGGGTTTTTTTTGGCCTTTTAATGGTCCTCACACATCTTCCACCTGATGTGGGCCCTTCAAGCCTGCCAAGTAGTGTTGGCCCTAGTTGACATTCTGAGTCCTTACTGCCCTCTCTGGTTAGTGATGGAGGCAAAGTTCAAATAAGGGAAATCTAGAATATGAAAAGCTTATTTGTTGTCATGGACCAGGTTGGAAACAGAAATGGTGGGAGGAAGCAGCTGAGGGAACCACCAAGGGGAGAAGGCTCAGTGTCTGGAGAGTGGTGGAGAGACAATGATGAGTGGTCAGAGGGAGAAGGTTGGGAAGAGGTAACAGAACTTAGTGAGCTGGGAGAGTCTGTGGCAGCCCAGAATCAGAAACAGAAGCAGGCAAGGGGGAGGAGGGAGGTCAAGAGGCAGAGATGAGTCAGGCTGGTGAAGAGTCACAGATGTCTCCCCCTCCTGCTGCGACAAGCTCCACTCCCTGGTTGTTAAGATCTAGAAGAGAACTAAAATGGGCAGAGCAGTGGCAGGCATGCAGGAGCAGTCTCTAATTGCTTGGGGGAAAGCCCTGAAGAGGAAGGGACTTAGGCAGAGGAGGGAAAGCAGGGACTTTTGGTCTCATCAATTGATTCATGGGGCCAGCCCTATGGGGGGATGAGTTGCTGCACTCATTATGCCTGACACTCAGCTAAGTCCATGAAGATTGTAGTTTTGCTACTAGTTAACTCCAGCTTTGAACCATGTGAATTACTCCCGGCTGGCTCTTTGACATCTGTGTGTGATGAGCTCAGGCCCCATTAACCTCATGCCTGGAGTAATATTACTTTGCACTGGGGCTCATCAACCATCGCCCCTGCTGCTGGATAGTCCTCCTTCACGTCTTCACTGTCCCCTTACCTTCCAGAAATGTAGCAAATGCAGCAAAATCTTTCTCTTTCTGCTGCCCTGGGAAATATCATTCTCTAGGGCTCTCCATTCCATAGCATGGATTCAGAAGTCTTGGAGACCTACAAACCCCAAAGTTAAGTGTGCCCAGGATGGTGTTGTTGCAGTACTCTAGGCACCAGAACAATGGTGGGAGAGAGCCCTGCTACACTGCAGGGTTCAAGGGGGTTGTGGAGGAGAGAGGTGTTGCCTAATGCGTCATAATCTCCAATTCCTCATTTCTGCAATGCTTTTGGAGCACTCAAAAAAGAAGAAAGACAAGAGTGTAAGAAGAGCCTCTGGATTAAGCTAAAGGTCCATCTAGTCCACTCCACTGTTCTCACAGGGGCCTACAAGATGCGGGTGGTGCTGTGGTCTAAACCACTGAGCCTCTTGGGCTTGCTGATCAGAAGGTCAGCAGTTTGAATCCCTGTGATGGGGTGAGCTTCCATTGCTCGGTCCCAGCTCCTGCCAACCTAGCAGTTCAAAAGCACACCAGTGCAAGTAGATAAATAGGAATTGCTGTGGCGGGAAGGTAAATGGCTTTTCTGTGCGCTCTGGTTTCTGTCATGGTGTTCTGTTGCACCAGAAGTGGATTAATCCTGCTGGCCACATGAACCGGAAAGCTGTTTGTGGACAAATGCCGACTCCCTCGGCCTGAAAGCGAGATGAGCGCCCAACCCCATAGTCACCTTTGACTGGACTTAACCATCCAGGGGTCCTTTACCTTATCTTACCTTTACCTACTAGATGTCCATGAGAAGCTCGCAAGCAGAACCTGAGCACAATAGTGCTCTGCGCACCTGTGATTCTGATCTTCAGAGGCAGTGGAGGTGCAACATAGCTATTGTGTCTCGTAGCCATTGCTAGTCTCATCTTCCTTGGATATGTTTAATCGCCCAAGTTAGTAGCCATCACTGCCTCTTGCCAAAGCGACTTCACCCTCTGCCTGCAAAGGCTTGCAAGGAAAAAAGCAAGTGGAATTGGAAGCAAGCAATGGGGAGTTCACCCATCACTACCTCTCATAAGACAAACAAGACTGGAGGAGATCAGAATCCCTAGATTGCAATTCCTGGCAGAAAGATTAAAGTGTTAATTTCTAATTAGAGCAGACAGCAGAGCCAAGCACACAGATACAGCCTCTTGATTTTTGGCAAGCAAAGCTGGTACCGAAACTGAGTTTTCTTCTCAGCCTTGCCAGAAGTGAAAGTCACTTGCAAAATGGGAGATCTGATACTTTTTTTTGCATCTTAAGATAAGAGTAATAGAGAAGGCTTACATTGATTGTGCTCAGTAATGAGGCTTGTGGGGTGCGCTGATAGGGGAGGAGGAAGATAAGTTTTGAACTCCTTATCTATAAGGACTATAGCCCAGCACAGCATACTTTCCTGGGCTAAATGGCAACTTGCTTTAATGGAGGAATCTCACACTGGCCAGATTCAATCTTACCACAATGGGATCCTAAACACTCTCCACCAGTTTAGTCAGGAACTTGCTGATTATGTGAACAAGAGCTGCAGATATGGGTTCCCTACATCCTAACGCTTTGGAAATACTACTAGATTTGCTTGCTTTTGGTGGAGTTGCATCATCATCATCATCATCATCATCATCATCATCTTAATGCACTGGTACCACTTTTTACACTTCCAAAAACAATGCACAGACCAAATGCACCTTTGCAATTTGCACTTCTCTGGACATTTTGATGCAGTCAGGGGATATGACTATATCAATGATAACAACATACAAAAATACATTTTGTTAGGAGAAACTGCTTGCAAAAAATGTGCATGTTAGACAAAATTGCATCAGAAAATTAGGAGAATTTGGAGAGATGCATGTGAAAAGGCGGGTGAATTTTTATGAGAATTTTTATTTTTTAATGTGAAAACTGATGTTAGCATTGTGGTGAACCGCACTTAAGACTGCAAAAATGAGAAATTGAGGGAAACTGAAATTATTATTATTATTATTATTATTATTATTATTATTATTATTATTATTATTATTTCAATTTGTATACTGCCCTTTATCAGAAGAACCCATGACGGTGCACAAAAGGTAAAGCACATTACAAAACATCAATGATAAAAACATAATAAAAAACATAATGACAGAGATAGACCAGTTCATCCATCCCTACTAGTCCATCCCAAGCTCTGGAATTAGAAGGTGCTCCGCTTTTCCTCATCCAATGACAACCATTTGATCACGTTTCTTAAAATACCAGCTATTGGTCCCAATTTCCCTTTCTTTCTGTGCTTCCATGCTTATGGCAAAGCTTGCCAACCAAACCTGCCATTCCCGTCATCTGCAATTGCCCTCAGCTCTTTCTAGCCTCCTGGTCATTGCATAAAATAAATAAAAGGCACTGAGAGACCCCAGACTATATAATGCTGTGCTTCCCCTGAGGTTTCTGCTGCCAGATGTCCCGCTACCATCGCAGCTGTTTGTGCAGTGGCAGAAGGGCTTCTGGCTGCATTGTCCCTGCTGTCTGCTTGGCTCTCTACAGCTGTAAACGCTGCCAGGTACACTACATTACACCAGGCTTGCCTAATGCAGTAACATAATGTCAGGATGTACAGTTGTACCGAACACGGTGACATCTATCATGGAAGCGCAGCGTGACTCAATTCACAAACAAAGGGAGGCCAGGATTAAAATAGAGGTGTGGGGGAATAGGTTTGCTAGATCCCTCCTTTTATGTTCCTCCCTTTGTGCAAACTTTAAGATGCGAACTGGAGGCGCAGCATGTAATGAACCATGATTAGTTTAAATGTCTTTGATTGCAGGGTTTTCTGCCAGTCCCGAGTTCTGTTTTCAAGCTTGATTGCCGGGGCTATTTTTCCTCCAAGCAGGTGATGCGAGGCGAGGGCCCCCATCAAAGGCCTCTTGCGCTGCTCCCATCGCCTTTCTCTCCGCGCAAAGGTAATTGGCATAAGGGATTGCACGCTGTGCCACAGCATTCATGCAAATGCGCGCATCACCATTTGCGCACGGGCAGGAGGTAAACGAATCTGCCGTGGCCACTGGGCAAATGAGATTTTGTAGAGAGAACTGTCTGGCTGATGCTTAGTGGGTGTAGGATCTACCTGGAACAGCCAAGGGAAAAGGAAGCCAGATTCAGGTCAGTATCCGTGTATCGCAAATGGACAGGGTGATATTGTTTAAGCTGATTTGGGTAGAGTCCAATGCTGATCATTTCTGTGCATACTGAAATGCACGGGATGTCTCCCTCTTCTCACTAAGCAAGTAAGCCACAACATTTGACACTTTTCCTGCGTTCTGAATCATATAAGGCAGATGGGGTGGCTGTGGATGTTGTTGGACTCTGACTCCCACCATCCCCAGTGTTATGTACTGAGTTGAATAGGATCCAAAATGCAGCAGTCTGATTGGTCCTAGAACAATAGGATCCAAAATGCAGCAGTCTGATTGGTCTTAGAATAATAGGTTTCAGAATGCAGCAGTCCGATTGGTCCTAGAACAATGCAGCAGTATGATTGGTCTGCAGGAGCCACCCAATCCAGTTCCAGATAGAAGTGAATCCACAATCTGATTGGCCTACAGGAGAATTCCGGAATTAGCCAATCATGTGCAGCCCATTGTGTAAATAATGTATATAAAGCAGATACTTTGGGGAAACTTTCATTCCTCCTCACCACTATGAGCTGAATAAAGAGCATGAAATCCACTCTCGACTCTGAGTATATTTCACCCAGCTAGAATGGTCAGTGGGCAGGGATTGTGGGAACTGCAGTTCCACAACACCTGAAAGGCCCCTTTACATCCCTGATGTAGGGTGTTTTCATGTCTCAGAAGCAGAGCCCTATGTAGATACCCAACTATCTTATCTTTCATTGCCCCCTTCAGCACCACTGTATATATTTTACGTACCATGAGTGTACACGCTAGATGGTGTACCATACCCTCCAACATTTCTCTGATTAAAATAGAGATGTCCAATTCTATAATGATAATTTTACTATTTATACCCAACACACCTTATTGGGTTGCCCCAGCAGCTTTGGGCAGTTTCCAACATATATAGAAACATAATAAAACATTAAACATTGAAAAACTTTCCTATACAGGGCTGCCTTTAGATGGTTCGAGGGTGGGATAGCTCCATAACCTCCAAACATTTCTCCAATAAAAATAGGGACATCCTAAGGAAAAGTGGGACATTCCAGGATCAAATCAGAAACCAGGATGGCTTCTCTAAAATCAGGGATGTCTCTGGAAAATAGGGACACTTGGATGGTATGCTTTACAGAACACAGAGGTGACAAGAGTGTTCTTTGCAAAACAAGAAAGGGGAATGAAGAGAAGGTTAGATAGGTGGTTGAAGGACGAGGCTAAGGTTGGAAAAGGGCACCCTCAATTTCCTTCTACTGAAAGGTAGAACCTCATCTTTCTTTGCAAACTCTCCCAATTCCTGGTTGATATTGATGTTTTATCACTGCTGTTGTTCTGGTTTTGCTTTTTTTATTTTGGTATGTTTCCCCCCAAACATTTTAACATGTCTGATTTATTTTGCCTATTTGCATTTTGCCCATATTTAGACTTGCCTTTAGAGCAACTGAATGTTGTAGAATGTCTATCAAGCCATCTATCATTTAAAATATGTGCATGATGGGAAATCTCTCATATTTGCAAATTGAAAGTTCTCAGTGTAATCCTAAATATATTTACTCAGAAACATACATGCTTCCAGTAAGAGTCAAACTACATGAAATGTTAACTGCATGAATATAATAAAGGTACACTTACAAAAAATAAAATTAAACAGCCTTCAGGCCCCTAGAAGCAGGACTTTGCCCTCCTTCTGATGTTCCAATGAACCCCTTTCCCACCAGTGAAGGCTTTCTTCCTAATACATATTGAGGCTTCAAGATGCGTTTTTTGTTTGTTTGTTAGAATTATGCTAAAATGGGTGGCTGCCCCTGGTGATTGCCATTTACGTTTAAAACCTCTGCAACTTAATTGCATTGCATTCAGACAATTAACATCTAGTGTGGCCTTCAGTGTGCACCGAATTGTACTCTCAGTCTTCTTAAGAAGACGCCTTCACCCCGGTATGGCTCCCCTTTATCACATACACAGCCTAACAAGACAACATCAAGAATCCACCAACAGCATACAAGTCAATATAGCTAACCTGATACAAAAATACCTGCCCACCCGACTCACACATGAAAACAAAGTTCATCACAGCCAATCACAAAGAGATAACCACACCCTAGGCCAACCCCAACCTCTCTCTCACCACCAAAGGAAGACAAGCGAATAGTAAAGGGAACCCGCACAAGCGATGCTGACACAAAACACCCACACATACACTAAGGAGAATAGAAGCGCTGCCACCTGACCCCACCCCCACTCACCATGCCCCGCTCCACCTCTTTCCCCTTCTTTTTCTTCCTAATGTAACACTAATGTCTCAACAAATGAAACTGATCTGTAGAAAATGTAACTTGGGAAAAAAAGACATTGCGCATACTTTTGTAAACCAAGAAACCTTTAATAAAAAATATGAAAATAATAATAATAATACAAAATACATAAATAAATAATGAGCAACTGCTTTGCTGCGATTTTCATTTTGAACAGGTTTGTGGTAGCCCTTAGCTGTGGAAACCTCTGGTATGTATGTATGTATGTAAAAATAAAATAAAATAAAAAAATAAAAAAATAAAATAAAATATGTATTACTCATGAAATGCAAGTAAGCTTCTGGGTAAAAACCTGACTGCATACAAGCTGCTGAGTTTCCCACTTGAACTACATTAAAGGGAAAAATTCTCTCTCTCTCTCTGTATGCTCTTTCTCTCTCCCCTAATTAGCTGTCATCTAAAGGGGTTGGAGTTAGTTGCTCAACATTTGAAAACTGCTGTCTCTGTTTACCTAGCTTGTCTGGTGAATCCACTAGCTGTGCACGTGTTAATTGCTAATATTTTTGCTGATGTGTCAAAAGAATTCAGTAAAGACATGAGATAATGACACAAAGTTCTCAAAAGGCAGTTCAGAAGATTAATCATTTCTAATGATCTCTCACCTTTATATAGCTTTATATACTGTATACATAGTTTGGTCTCGCAGTGGGGGCTTATTCCAGCACTATCTCTGGTCTTTCTAAAATGCTACTATGGCTGTCCATGTCTGGGGTAAGTGTACTCTTTTAAAGATGAAACTTAAGAACCAAAATGGGTCCTGTGGGTCTATTGATGTGCTTGTGCTGGTGACCCATTGTGTGTTAGGGATGGGGGAGACATTCATTTTTCTTTTCATCTTCACGAGAAACTCTGTAATTTGCACTTCTTGAAGCAGTATTCCAGGAGTGGGGAACCCTTTTTTGGCTTGCTGGGCCAGATCTTTTATCTTTTGGGCTTCCATGGGCCAACACTAACAGCCAACTGATGTCATTATGCCCACATGCCCAAACCAAGTGCAATGGGGCTCTTTGCCTATCTTCTAAGGGGTGGTGAGTTCAGTCTTGATTTCTGCAGAGTAGCCCAGAGGTGGGCGGTGTATGGCTTTCTGTTGTTGTTGGACTACGGCTCCCATAACCCCCAGCCCACATGGCCGATGGTCAGGGATGATGGGAACTGAAGTCTAGCATCATCTGCAGATCCCCCTAGCCCTGCTGTCATTGTTTGAAAGCAGGCAATTTGCTTTAGACCTGCAGTGAACAGCAGATTTCTGGATCTTCTTCAGTGGAAGAAAATCATATTCAAGGAACACTTTCCAAGGACTGAGTATAGATGGAAGGGGATCCTGCATTTGCTGCAGGTAAAAGAAGGGAGCCAAATTCATCACAGACACAAGCAGAAACAGCTTAGTGGATTTGTACATTGTGGGTGTTTCCAGGTGGCAAGAATCCATGAGGCTGAAAAGGACATAAACAAAGAAATAAGCAATGCTTTAACTGACATTTGGAAAGGTTTATTCAGAGTGTGATGGATTCCTGGAAAACGAGGAGGAGGAGAGAAAAAAATATTTCCTCTGATATTTAAAAAAGGTCAAAAGACAACCCAGAAAAGTGTAATAGAGCAATGTCAACATTGCTTGGAAAGTATCCTATGAGTTACAGAGTGCCCAGAGGAAGCCAATTTGGCTAAGACCAGCCAGCATAGATTCTAGCAGGGGAACACAGACTTAATTTACCTGCTGCAGTCCTTTGAAGATAATGCAAGACTGCAGCAGGAACGCAGATAAGGGAAATTGAAGGAAACTTATGTGCTCAGGTGTTTTTTTTTTAAAAAAAGCATTTAATAGTTGCAGTCTCAGGCAGCCTCAGCTGATACAGAGGAAAAGACAGATAAGGTTGCCTCGTAAAATTATTCACCCAAGTCCTATTCCTACAAATTAATTGCAAAGGGAACTCATCCCTTCCCCGATCATGCACGTTTAGGAGTGTGTTGTTGCAGATTTGGTGTAGTGAAGTGGCCTTGTGAATATTCCACATCTCGACACATATATTGGTTTATTCCAATACACAGGGCCCTTTGGTTTGAAGATATGGTGACTGCTGAGTTTCAATTTGTGAGAGCAACAGAAGACAATTCCACAACAACCTAAGTGAAGGGAAGAATCAGGTTTTTGGTCATGGTGCTACATTCTTTAAAAACGATGCATACTTATTCAAAAGCAAGCCCCACTGAGTTAAAAGGACAATATGCCCAGTATGCATAGGATTGCAGCCTTTGAGAACCAGAGCATGTTGAAAGTTCAGCAAGCAGAAGTACTGGGGTGCTGCTGCTGACTAATTTCCTAACAGGTAGGTAACTGTTGCTTATTGGGATGGAGAGAGTGAGGGATGAGTATTGTTACAAAAAGTTGGGTACCACCAGTGTGGTTTTCTGGGGGGATGCAGGGGTACACATACCCCTAAACATTTTGGGAATCTAAGTTTGGCCTCATTGAGGGGCAGTATTTCAATATGAGTAGGAAAATTAGAGTACCTGTAAAAAAAAATTTAGGGAAAAAAGCACTGGGTACCACCGCCACTCTCTGGCGAGTGATCCCAGGTGGGTTCCAGGCAGTCACCCAAGGTTTGGAGAATGTAGACATGGCAGAGACTGTCGTTGCTTTAAGAAATATGGTTTATTCATGTATTTACACCTTCAGTCTGCATGGAAGTTGTCCAGATATTACAGCATGATCATTTCAAGAGGGGTTTGTCCCTTAGAACAGTGAAGCCCTGGAGTCAAAAGCATCTCTCTCAATCAGCCTTCAGCCTACCTGCCCAAGATGGATCCCAGTCTTTTCTTCACCCCCCTTCTTCTTTTCAGCACACCTTGCTAAAAACATTCTTTTATCTGTCACCTACACCCAGTTACCCTGGCAACTTTCCAAATCCCCGGTCTCTGTTCACACCTCAGGGCCAGGGAGGAGGACAGTTCTGTTGTATTGCCATTGACCTCAGTGGCCCTGTATTGTTTCTTAATGACGCTAGCTTGGCCAGGTCATGTAGTTTAGCTCAGGAATTCTTCTGCAGCTTGTATTTCTCCCTTTGCATCCCAAATAATCAAAATTCTACCATTTATTAATTTCTAGGTTTTTTTTGGGGGGGGGGTCCCCCTCAAATCTATAACAATATTTAGTTAAAATACTAAAGCAGATTAAAATTGCCTACACTTTCTAAGTATCTGGCCAGGCTTATCTAAACTAGAATGTTTTTAGCAGGTGCCAAAAAGAGTAAAGTTAAGGTAAGCGTAAGTGTTGCCACACTAAATGACCAAGTTCTCGCAAGTGCACAACATATATTATTTGGCAATAATAATTCTGCCGATCAAAGCAGTCAAGTGAGCACGTGGGGTCTGGAGGACAGTAGCTGTTTCTGCTTCTTGTTGATTTTGGGTGCCCTTTTCTGTATTTTCCTCAGCTCTACAATATTCCTTTTGAGCTGCAGTAACTAGAACTGTACACCCACACCTTGATGCCAATATATAGGAAATCCTGGATCATTCCTTTCCTCATTAAACAGATTGCCTCTCCTGTTGGTTTATACAATCATAATAATTGCTATTAGGACCTAGGGCAGTTTCAGAACCAGCAACAGTTTTACATGTGCATGTGGTTAATACATTATGTATCATGATTTTTATTGTTATTCAACGGAGAGCTCCTGGAAGTATGTCTGTTTAGCTCGAGCAATCTGGCGGCATAGATGTACCGTTCCAGTTGCTAGATGGAGAGTCCTGCTTTACTTTTGCCCATGGAAATGGGTGCAATGAAATCTGAGGGAAAGGCATGACCTTTTAAGGTTTTGCAAGCTTCTGGAACCAATCCAGAAAAAATAGCAGTCAGCCATTTTAAGCAGCCAAAACTCTCTCATTTAAAACCGGATGGAATGGCTTGCATCTAGTTTACTGGATTTCTCTGCCTTTTCCTTTGCAGCCTTCAGGACAACTTGCGAGTCTCTTAGAGTCCCAACTCAAAGTCAATTCAGCTCCGCCACGGCCACTTTGCCCCTACCAGTTGGCTTTCAAGGGCATTTCATTTTACATCAGCTGCCAAGTCATATCAGATTCAGCAACTGACGTGTCATTTCATTATGTACCAAGAGGTCACAGCACAGCAATTTATTTTCATTCAGTGCTATGAGAAAAATACACTAGTCCATTAAAAGGCTGCATTCTCTGCTTTTCCATTATTGACACGCAAGACAGATGTGGATAGAGAATAGCAAGTGAGGTGGACAGAGAAACGCAAACACGTTCAAACATCATTTTCCTCCCTCCATTGAGGCAGGTTGGAAGGTTTGTCCTTCATTATCTCCTTATCACATTTAAAAACCTTCACATCCTTTGATGATCGGGATGTATTTGTCAAAGGAATGATGGAGGAGAGGGAGACACCTGCCTATTGCCTTCTGCATTATTTGTTCTTAGTTTGTAACAGATAGTGCAACAGTGGCAGATTCCTCAGGGCATTGATTGTGACTAGATATACATAAGGAGATTGAAATGCCATCAGGTTGTTTCCCCCTGATGCATTTCAGGTCACTTTTTATATAGCTATACACATCAGATAGGGCACGAGGATGTCTTCAGCCAATGCACACATCTGATATACTGATATATTCAATAAAGCTGTTATCTGCACATGCACAACTACTGTCTCAAGTGTACACACCTCAGCTTAACCATGGCTTACACTTTCAAATCGGATAGAAGCTGGTTTGACAAGAAACACGTCAAACAGCAGTATCTCTCAAGAAACTACAGACTGACGGTAGCTGGAGCCCAACCAGTGGTGTAGCATCAGTTGCTGGTGCCTGGGGCATGTGTGCCTGGGACCAGCCCAGCTCTCGCCACTGATGCTGCTGGAGTGACTCCATCCCTACTGGAGCAAAGAGAGGCTGTGCTGAGCTGCCTGCATGCCTATGCAAGGGGGAGTCTGGCTGGCCGACGTGACCCTTGGCGGGGGGAGAGGACCACCAGGCCAGGCTGTGCTGGGGTCACCTGAATGGGGTGCCTGGTTCGCGCCCCTCAAAAATTGTGCACCCAGCCCCCCTTGCACTCCCCACACTACGCCCCAAGTCCAACATTTTCTGGATGACCACACCCATTTTAGCATATCGCAGGTATAGATTTTGCCCAATTTCTCACAATGCATGCATACACAAGGTTCACAGATGCTCGTATTCCAAAACTGTTCAGTAAAATGATGACTTGCCCCTTTGGATGTTAAGATGCCACTGTCAAATCTGGCAGGTGTGATGTAATTGAAGCCTTGTGGAAAAGCTATTAGATTCATGAACCAGAATTGTTGAGTCAGATGTGTGTGGTGGAGACAGAACATAACAATGGAGACACTTTGGGCCAAAATAAACTAATCTGGAAACATTATTTAGCAAGTAGTTTTCACCGAATTAGCAATATGTGCTCTCTAAGTATCTATTGCTCATTCCTTTCAAGAGTTTCAGTCCACTGGAAAGAATGATATTGACACAATAGATTTCAGAATTCCCAGTTCGTTCCCCCCCAAAAAGGACAAATAAATATTTAGAATAAGATGACTTTGGAGGGAAATAATTCCCTTTCAGATGCATTACCCTAAAGCAGAGTGTTGTCTAAGCTGTTATAGTGTGTGGATAGAGTTCTTTTTGTCAGTCTTTCTTGATTCTATTGACTTTGAGAAAGCTGTTTAATGTAGCTGACAAGATATTGATGTGTGGCTGCTTAAAGAAAGAAAAATATGTGGCTTTAAAATTTGTAACATTGGGAAAGAAGAGGGGAAGAGCTACTGTATGAAACTTCCTCCTAATAGGTCTGTATATAGACTCAGTTTCAAGATGAGAAATATTGATTCATGTAGTGTCTACAAGGTGCTGCAGATACAGGAGCCCCGTTTGGCTAGTTTAGAGCTGTCCACAAATTTGAGGATGAAGATCTGAAACAAGGAGCCTTCTACATGTGGAGGCCCAAAGTATGATTTAGACTCCAGATTGTGCAGCTTTTAGGAGTTTCCTTATGGAGTTGGGGGCTGGATCTCAACTGATGGGGTCATTTACAGCAATGTTCAAAGGCCTGCCTTTGAACAAAGTCAACACTCAATTTCCAATAAAACAACCCTTTGACATTTCTGATATCCAGAGACATAGGTCCATCCTCCTGAAAAATAGTCACATTTCGTACGACATATGGGATAGAGGAATTGCTTCCCACTGCTCTTCTATCATGGTGCGCCTACTAGACAGTGGAATTATTTGAACTAACGTGTTTGAAGATTTCTGACCTCCAACACAAGATGAAGCTCCCCTCTCAAAAAAAGAAAAAAGAAAAGAATTTATAAGCCCAATGGGAAATGGCACTGTTTCCTTTCTAATGTTAGTCTTTGACTGATGCTGTTCATCAATAACTTTTTGTAAATCACATTGAGGTTTTATTTTTTAAATCAAGCGGTGCTTAAATTTTATGAGTTAGATGGATGGCTGACTAAGCATTTCCATTGGCCAAATCCATTCTGTGGATTGGCAGAAGTAAAGAGAACTGCCAAATACACACACACACACACACACACACACACACACCCAAGTTCCAGTTCTTGTATTAATCCACAAAGCCATAAACAACCGTAGGGACTTCTTGACTTATTACTCTTCACTTTGATTACTGAGATCCTTTGATGGGGCAATTCTGGTGGCTCTGCACACTCCTGAGGTTCAGTTGACTTCACTGAACTTGCCCTGTGGAACTTCCTACCAATAGAAATTTGGCAGAAGCCTCCCCTCCCTTCCTTCAGACATATTTTGATTATATATATTTTTTACATAGACCTTTACAACGTGATTTTTTTCTTTTAACCAATCAATATTTATTGATATATTATTGATTTTTTAATGTTGTTGTTATAGTTCTTTTGTTGATTTTATCCATATACATTCCACTTTGCTATGTTTTTATGAAAGTGTGGATTATAAATTTGCAAATAAATCAATAAATAGGATTTGTATTTTTTCCACATAAATTAGTGTTTGTATTTGTTTTAAGGGAACTATCTCAGCTTCATAGGCTGCCTCAGTGAGAACATAGTTATTTAAGCAACATATAGTTCTTGGTCTCCTCATAAGATACAGAACATAAAAAATATAGAGGTTTCTTGTAGTGTATTGCCTTCTTCCAGTGCTTCTGCTTTAATTAAATGGTGGCATTTTTGATATACAAAATATTGCTTCTAAATCAAGATGACTGGAAAATGGAGTTTTATGTGGATAGAATTCCAAAAGCAAGAGCTGTCATGGGTGAAGCAGACAGCTGGAGGGTCCATTTTTGTAGAAAAATACAGTAAGGCCAAAAACCAGTTCTGAGATGTTTCTTCTTACATACATCAAGCCATTTCATTATGCATCATAATCTTGAATGGCCTGCTGTACAGCTAATTGCCTTAACATCTTCATTGTTCCTTAAGAGATGTGCAACCAAAGAAACAAGGAGTCTTGCCAAACAACAGACTTTACATTCAAAACTATCTAGCATGTAATATTCACTACAGGGCAAGCAGTGGCTTTCTATCTGCCAGAAAGTGCAGCTCTCCACCCTATCTCAGGATATGACTTGTTCATGAACTAATGTGATCTTCTTGGGCTTAGATAGAGGAAAATATCTAAGCTCCCAGTTGGGGATATATAAATGGAGCACTTTACTGAACAGCAATAATAACTGGAAGGCTAAAGCAATTTCCACCCAGGGGTGGTAAATCACTCACATTTCCACCCTCCCCCCACCCACAAACTGCAGCGAAACCTTACCCATTATACTGTAATTTTATCTTATTTCATGTCTGTATTTATTGCTTTGGTGGTCCCAGGCTGTTCTCCTTGTACCAAGGAAAGCAAAAGGCATTGTTCAATATGTGCAGAACAGCTGGTGAGGGTAAAGTCAGGCACTTGCAATTAGGTTGTCTGGGACAAAGGATGGAGCAAATGGACTTTGAAAGCCACACCGTTATTTTTGAAATAGCCCAGCATGAACAAGATAATCCCCTGCCTGGGCGGTTGATGCTTTCCCCAGAGTGTGAAAATGTGAGATTCCCAAATGCTGGAATGGTTAAGAGTAATAATAAAATCTTTCGAATTAACCTTTGCCAAGCATTCCATGGCATAGCCATCTTTAAAGCCCAAACTCAAAATGGAATGCTAAGGCGTCCAAGTCGCTTCTTCCCCGAACAATTTCATTTCATGCGAACAATTTCATTGCAATCATAAACCGTCGCTCGGAGGAACCCAACCAGGATTGAGCCCGTGTCGTTAGAGAGCGAGACCCCAGCTGTTTTATTTCTGGTATCACATGGCTTTTAATGTGGCATGCCCTGAGGATCTCCAGTATTTGACAAGCGTTAAATTAGAGTTTTGGGAAGCCCAGTTGTCTCAACTTTCAGCATTATCTTTTCCCCCAGGAGGACCTAGAGTTGGGTTTTGATTCCTGGGAACTGGAGCCTTCTAAGTCTTGCCTGCGCACTTTAGAAACTAAGATGCTTTGACCTAAATTAAAGATTGGCATGAATCCCTGAGATTATCTCCTTGCCTTTGCACTTTAGAAACCAAGATAATTCAACCTCTTCCAACTCTACAATTCTATGATTCTGTGCACCTAAATTAAAGAATGGCATGAGTCCCTGAGATTGGTTCCAAGACCTAAACTTCCCAAATCTTGTACATTTTTAATTTAAGACTATCCTAGAAATTGGACCAGCAAATGTTCTTTTTTTTTCTAAGTAGAACTAGCATTGCGCAGCTGTGTACAGACCATAGCGTGAAATCACATTTAAAGCACAGTTCTTCCTACCTCAAAGGATCCTGGGAACTGTAGTTTGTTAAAGGTGGTGCAAATTAGAGCTCTGTGACGGGTAAACTACAGCTCCCATGATTCTTTGGGAGAAGACATGTACTTTAAATGTATACTGCTTATGTTGTCTTAATTCAAAATGCAGTTAATTGGGGGTAGAATGGCAATAATTATAATCTTGTGTATTATAAAATAATAAAAAAACCTAGACAGGTTGTGATGGGAGGCTGGGCTTGTGAAAGAGGGAGTCAGATGGGCAGATGATGATGATGATGATGGGAGGTGTGCTGTCTTCTAGGTGATAAGATTCAAAATGTGACAGAGAAGTTGCCAGGTCTTATAAAGTCCACTGACCACAACCACTTCCATCTGATTCATGTGGGTACAAATAATACTACCAGACACAGCCGACAACATACAGCAAGGGACTATGAGACTCTAGCTGAAGGGCCTTGATGCACAGGTGGTTTTTCAGCACTCCTTACTGTTGAAGATTATGGCCCAGGAAGGGAGTGGAAAATACTGGAAGTAAACCACTGGCTGCGCAGGTGATGCTGTCAGGAAAGGTTTAGCTTCTTAGACCACGGTCGCTGCTTCACTGAAGGAAGGACTTCTGGCAAGAGATGGCTTGCACTCACAGCAGATGGCAAGAATATGTTTACAAAGAGCCTCACAAACCTGATCAGGACAGCTAAATCCTGAAGGGGAGGGAGACAATATTACAGACAAGAGGGGAACACCTGGTAGTGGGAATAATAGCTTCTAGATGTCCAGGGAATTCTCTTTTTAATTCTTTAACCAAATATTACTACAATAACCAACATGTTTAAACTTAGTGGGCCAGGCAAGTGACTGACCTACTAATCATCCAGAGGCCAAGGCCTTGAAAGGAGACACCTGAACAATTGCAGTGACCTATCAAGGCTCACCCTAAGTCAGGGGTGCTGAACTACACCTCCCAGCAGCCCCAGTCTGAATGGGCAATGATCAGGTTTGATGGGAGCTGTAGTTCACCAACATCCGGAGGGTCACAGGTTAGCCATCCCCATCCTTTGAATGACTAAGTCACCGAAGGCGTTACTCAGCTCCACTTCACTCCCTGCCTCGCTTAAAGGATTGTAGTCAGCAGGGTGCACATGTTTCCTGGCTTATCCCCTATAGCCATAATAGCTGGTTTTGCCTGAAAGAGATAAAGAGAGAAATAAAGATGGATCTGAGCTTCTTGGGGTGTTGACGTTTGTGCCAAATCCTTTGCTTGCACATTGTTGTCATAAGACACCCAGATTCATGTATATTATTCTGACTATGCTGGAGGGAATAGAATATGCTGAAGTGTCTTGTCATGTCAGATATATTTTTACCGATGTGTTGCTCACATGGTATTACAGCAGCATTTCTCTGGTGGAGACTGAGTCAGCTGCGTACTTTATAATCAGCCTTCACGGTGGGCCGAAATGTAAATTACATCCGCACACTCCACGTGGGCAAAAAGGCTATTGCATCTTTGTATCTAGGATTAGGAAATGGATAGAATTGACTGGGCAGGATAGTGCAGATAAGGTGGCCGAACCAACATTTCCCCACAAAAGGAAGCCTCATAAACTAGGAAATTATCCACACTTCTCAGGACACTGAGCACTGTCTTTTAAGTGGTTGAGTTAATTCATCATCTCAGTGTCACATGAGCTCACTCCTGGCACTGTTTCAATAGATCTCATTATTTTTTGATGTCTGTGATGGATTAGAGATGAGAATATTGCTGGCCTAGGGGTTCACTAGCATTGCCTGTCATATTTGTCAGCTACAAACCAGCTCCACTGAAGGGTTAGAAGGGCATTTGGGATAGTGGGCCATTAAAAAGCTGTTCCATTACTTACACTCAGCCAGACTGAGGAAATGTAGGGTAACAAGTGTGAGAGTTACCCCATGGGATCCATTTTCCCTGTTATGCACCCAAGAAGGAAAAATCAAGATGACAGCAGAGGCAGCCAAGAAGCTTTTCCAAGTGCTTGATAGCCTCATCTCTCACTCTCCAGCTCTTTGCGGTTGGAGGGTGATTCATTCTCTCACTCTTGGAGAGCGATTGTTCGTGGGAAAGCAATGCTGGGAGTTGTGAAGTGTCCCAAATGCTCAGCCTCATTGGTTCGAAATTCAGGAAAGGAAGAAACAAAAGGAGAGGGGAACTTACAATGACACCTTTACTATGATGCCACAGAAAATGACTCAAATCCTCCTTGTTCCCTTCTCCTCACATGGTGACTCACCATGTTATCTCATTTTTTGTTTGACTCGCGATGGGAAAAGGAAGGATGAATGAGGCCGGGGAAGGCTGGCGCTGCAGCAAAATGCTACTGAACACGCCCCCTCCATGGCCCCTGGTTGGGTGGCCACCGAGGGGGCGTGAGCGCCAGCCAGGTGAGCGGGCAGCAGGGGGCCACGCCCCCTGCTAGCCGGGGGCCACGCCCCCTGCTAGCCGGGGCTCGGGCTCCGACCACAACCCCTCCCCTCCCTTTCAGGGAGGAGAGTCTTTCTAAAATACAGTGGTACCTCAGGTTAAGAACTTAATTCGTTCTGGAGGTCCGTTCTTAACCTGAAACTGTTCTTAACCTGAGGTACCACTTTAGCTAATGGGGCCTCCCACTGCCGCCACACCGCTGCTGCGTGATTTCTGTTCTCATCCTGAAGCAAAGTTCTTAACCTGAGGTACTATTTCTGGGTTAGCGGAGTCTGTAACCTGAAGTGTCTGTAACCTGAGGTACCACTGTATATGGGTGGAAGGAGGTTTCATTTGGTAACATCCCTGTGGAGGATGAAACATATCTGCTATTGCTTTAAGGGATACACACAAACACACACACACATATATAAACATGAACACACACAGGGCTTGTTATCCAGTTCAAATATACATTCTAATTGCATCTGTTAGGATGGGTGCAAGCATATAATTACAGTCGTACCTTGGAAGCCGAACGGAATCCATTATGGAAGTCAGTTCGACTTCCAAAACATTAGAAAACCAAAACGCGGCTTCCGATTGGCTACAGAAAGCTCCTGCAGCCAATCAGAAGCCATGGAAGCCCTGTTGGACATTTGGCTGCCAAAAATAGTTTGCAAATTGGAACAGTCACTTCAGGCTTTGCAACGTTCAGGAGCCAAAAAGTTTGGGAACTAAGCTGTTTGACTTCCAAGTTATGACTGCATTGCTTTTCTTCAAAATAAAAAAATAAATCAGTAAGGGACTAGTTTTCAATACGAGTCCAAATACCCAAGGGTATTTGGGAGGGAAAAGTCTGGGAGGGAAAAGCCTTGTTCATCACACACATCCTGTACTAAGACATCAGAATTCAAATACAAAATGTTTTCTAAGAAGTAGACTGAAAGCTGTTCTATTTATACTGTATACAATGCTCCACTATTTCTTATTCTCCTTCTGCAACAATGCAGTTGTCAGACTATTCATCCATGCAGCTCAATATTGTGATCAAGTTTTCAGGTATGAGTTTCCCAACCATTCTCTTCCAGGGGTTGAATCTGGGACATTTTTCATGCAAAGTGTCTGCTCTGCCATGTTACTACAGGCCTTCCCCAGGGGGAAGCTCTTCCAGTCAGGAGTGCCCACAATAGAACTCTGGCCTTCACATGAAATTGCTGCATTAGGACTTTTATATTTAGAGGTGGGTTTGTTTTTGTCAATACTGCCTTTGCACAATCTATTTTAATGTTCCTTATGCCACAAGGGCTATTTTTGCTGTCATTGCCATTTTGAATTCCACAGTGGCTCTAGTAACTTTTTAATCTAGCTGTTCCAAAACACAGGCAGATAAATTTTGAAAAGGGCTCTATCCTTCTCCCCCAACTCTGTAGAATTCCTCTGAGAATAGAAAATATCCCTAATAACAAAAATGAAATATGTTCACTCAGGTTAAAGCCTATTATTCCATCATATTTTGAAATAGTATATCTCTTTAGTCTTTGGCCACCTCCCATATACAATCAAGGAAGGTGTAGAAAGATTAAACTGTCAGAATATGTCTGAAAACTCAAAGTCTTCTAAGATCAATGTAAGATGTATACATAAAATGTCACTTTGTCTTCAAGACTATTACTTTTCGTGAACAAATTCTTCTTATGTACATTATAAAAAAGACATACAGTGGAATGGATGAATGCTGGGAGCTTCCCCCAGGAATATGTGGTTAAATTCCTCTTCATTTATTTCATGACAGTTTAAAAGGACTCCCCAAAGTGCCTGGATTAACTGGATATCACAAGAGTGTTGGGCCATTCCCCCCCCATATATTAAGTGCTCCATGGCAATGAAGATTCCATTGATGATTTAACGACTACTTGTGGCTCCCCAGACATTTATATAAGGTTAATATGCTTGTATTTGTCTTTAGGAACAATCAGCTATGTTGGTCTCTATGCTTATGCAAACCCTTGAAAACAGATGCAGCAAGCAGCATTGTAGTCCATCAAAAGCAATTTGAACTGCACGGTCAATGGGGTTAAGATGTATTGGGCAAACTCATCCAGTTCTCCAAATTTTATTTGTCCAGGCATGCCCTGCTCTTGCCCCTCTGCTGTGTCACTTTCCAGGTTCTGCCAGGCCACCATGCAAAGAGCTTGCTTGCTTGCCATAACCTTAATGCATACATCATAGGGTAAACAAAGACATTCTGCATGCAAAACACAGTTCCCCCTCCTCCCCAAAAGATGGATGAAGTGCAACATGTAGGTACATCTACATTTTTCACTTTAATTACAGTTGCATGAGGACATCCCATTTTTTTTTCATTTGAAAACAGTCCCTTTGTTCTTTTTTAAAACAACATCAATTTATGCATTTTCCAAAATTCAATACATACATCTTTCAATTATCTTCATTTGTCTCCTTTCTCCACACTTCCCCCTCCACCCCCTCCATGGCTTTCTACTTGGTCCTTCTTATGGGGTATATCCATTTATACCACCTGTTTTGATTCTATACAATATCCTAAGTGTTTGCATGAGGGCATCCTTCTTGGCAATGCAGAATGTGGGAAAGGAAAGCCTGCTTTTCCTCCACTGTGTGGTTAGAACTAAAACCTCCCCCCTCCCCCTGCATGCCTAGATCACTCATTGGTGCCAACAGAATCTTTTTCCTAAGGATTCTTGCAATCGGAGGATATTAGTTTTGATCACACTAGGGATGAAAGACACAAGCCCCTATCCCTCCACTGATAATGAATTCCAGATGAGGGTCACTCTTCCATTCTACCATGTACCTGTAATCTATCTATTTATCTAGTCGGCACTCTCCAGAACTCCATTTCAGCACCTCTAAGGGGGCGCCATTGCCATTGCCATTCTGAGAGAATGAAGGAGATGTTCATGGCGAGTTCCGGCTCCTCTTTTTCTAGAAAGATAGCACTGTAATATATAGTTGATTTTTCAGTTGCAACTAAACCCAGAAGCGAAAAGAACAAATATCAACAACATATAAGAATATGGAGTTATCACAAAAGAGAAAATGTGACATGAAGAGATCTTGGTTAACATCTGCTGATCTTATGTTAATTAAATAAAAGTACAGTGGTACCTTGGGTTAAGTACTAAATTCGTTCCGGAGGTCCGTTCTTAACCTGAAACTGTTCTTAACCTGAAGCACCACTTTAGCTAATGGGGCCTCCTGCTGCCACCGCACTGCCGGAGCACACTCATCCTGAAGCAAAGTTCTTAACCCGAGGTAATATTTCTGGGTTAGCGGAGTCTGTAACCTGAAGTGTATGTAACCCAAGGTACCACTGTATCCTTCCACGGATGGTGGTGGGTGGAAGCTGTGCTTGATTATTTATTCAATAAAAGGATATCGTGTTGTGGAAAAGTTTGTGTCTTTTCTTTCTAGAACTACACTCTCCTTGCAGGGCAGTTTGTCTGCAAATAGAGTGTCCCATGCCTTCAACACACAGCCCTCACGTGTTTGTTATTTTAAAGAAAGAGAAATAGCTCACACTGCACACAGAACATTTGTATGTCACCTTTTCAAATAAAACTGTTCTTAACCTGAAGCACCACTTTAGCTAATGGGGCCTCCTGCTGCCGCCGCACTGCCGGAGCATACTCATCCTGAAGCAAAGTTCTTAACCCGAGGTAATATTTCTGGGTTAGCGGAGTCTGTAACCTGAAGTGTATGTAACCCAAGGTACCACTGTATCCTTCCACGGATGGTGGTGGGTGGAAGCTGTGCTTGATTATTTATTCAATAAAAGGATATCGTGTTGTGGAAAAGTTTGTGTCTTTTCTTTCTAGAACTACACTCTCCTTGCAGGGCAGTTTGTCTGCAAATAGAGTGCCCCATGCCTTCAACACACAGCCCTCACGTGTTTGTTATTTTAAAGAAAGAGAAGTAGCTCACACTGCACACAGAACATTTGTATGTCACCTTTTCAAATAAAACTGTTCTTAACCTGAAGCACCACTTTAGCTAATGGGGCCTCCTGCTGCCGCCGCACTGCCGGAGCATACTCATCCTGAAGCAAAGTTCTTAACCCGAGGTAATATTTCTGGGTTAGCGGAGTCTGTAACCTGAAGTGTATGTAACCCAAGGTACCACTGTATCCTTCCACAGATGGTGGTGGGTGGAAGCTGTGCTTGATTATTTATTCAATAAAAGGATATCGTGTTGTGGAAAAGTTTGTGTCTTTTCTTTCTAGAACTACACTCTCCTTGCAGGGCAGTTTGTCTGCAAATAGAGTGCCCCATGCCTTCAACACACAGCCCTCACGTGTTTGTTATTTTAAAGAAAGAGAAGTAGCTCACACTGCACACAGAACATTTGTATGTCACCTTTTCAAATAAAACTGTTCTTAACCTGAAGCACCACTTTAGCTAATGGGGCCTCCTGCTGCCGCCGCACTGCCGGAGCATACTCATCCTGAAGCAAAGTTCTTAACCCGAGGTAATATTTCTGGGTTAGCGGAGTCTGTAACCTGAAGTGTATGTAACCCAAGGTACCACTGTATCCTTCCACGGATGGTGGTGGGTGGAAGCTGTGCTTGATTATTTATTCAATAAAAGGATATCGTGTTGTGGAAAAGTTTGTGTCTTTTCTTTCTAGAACTACACTCTCCTTGCAGGGCAGTTTGTCTGCAAATAGAGTGCCCCATGCCTTCAACACACAGCCCTCACGTGTTTGTTATTTTAAAGAAAGAGAAGTAGCTCACACTGCACACAGAACATTTGTATGTCACCTTTTCAAATAAAATTTCATTTTGGCCTGGCATTATGATTAAATGTTTTGTGGCATGAAGAGAAGTATGATTTTGGATTTTCACCCTAAGACACCATAACGTCTTGGAATGGCTCTGCACATTCAGTTCCCTAAATGGTTTTTGGTCACTTCGCTGCCCTTTGAATTGTTCTTTTCCAATGGAAATCATCTGGTGGAGGGAATTTTTTTTTTTTTAAAAAGGAAACATATTTTTGAGTTGCTACAGGAATTTAGTGGATGACTCAGATTAACCATTCCTGGTTAGTCACTCCCTCCCCACTTCCCCGTGGCCTAAGCATCTGTGACCAGTAGAATAACAGAGCACCAGCAGCTCCCAGAACAAAAAAATATTAGTCCCTTTGAAAAATTCCATTTCTTTTAAGTGCCCTTGGCAACACGGCCTCCATGTTCTTTCAGTCACAAAATCCATGTCTGAAGCTTTTATGAAAATGAAATTAAACAAGTTGACTGTAACTTTCTTTTCTTTTTAAGGCACACTTTAAAGGAATCCACTTGTTCCTCACCTTCACCCACCCCACCCGTGGTGTGCCAATGAAATGGATCAAGTTACATAATTGCTGTGAAGGAGAAAGTATAGGTCAAGACCAAATAAAAAAAATGAAATAAGATACCCAAGGGAAGAATTTCGCCTTTGATCTGTTTTCTTAATGAGCTAATTTTAGTGGTAGGTGAACTACACTGCTTTTTTAACACCCCCCCTCAAGTGTTAGAGAAAATGATTCACACAGATTAATACAGAAAAAGAACGTTGTTTCTAAAGAGGTTTTTCTCCTTGACACTGAAAGTTTGAATGCTGTAACAAATCCATGTTTTTTTATGAAGGAATTTCACAGAGGTCCACATAGATAAATAGTCACCACTTCATATAATTCTATAGCATCAATCCTTTTCTTCTTCTTTGAGTGCATAAGTTCCCAAATGGAGCCTGTTGAGACTTCATGAAGAATGTTACACATTAAATTATTCTCAGGAAAGTGCTCTTGTAAGACACTGTTGTGGTGAAAGTCATTATGAGCCTCTGCCCGAGTGTAATTGAGGCAGAGAAAAGCATCTCAACATACTCAGAAAGTGCTCATACATTTGCCAACAGAGTGGCCAGTTTCACACATCACTTAACTATGGTAAGTATGGTGAACATGCAGATTGCTGGGGCGAAATCATGGATATTTTCCTCATCCCTTGCTTCTGCTCTGCTCCAGTACTGAAAGCTGATTACATCCTAATCAGCACTCATAGTTTCTCTGTCTCCGAACAAACCTGAACCCGAACAAACTATGAGCTATAGGCAAAGTTGTCTTTGGATTGCCACATATAGTTTGTTTGGGGGAGACAAACCATGAGCCTGGGTTCAGAAATAGCTTTAAGCCGAGAAATCAAAATTAGAAACAGAACTGTTAGAACCTAATACTAAGAACCTGTCAAGAATGTATAACTTGCTGTTGAAATGGAATACACAAGATGAAACAGTGAAATCAGCCATGATAAAGTGGGCACAAGATATTGGTCATAACATTATGTTTGCTGACTGGGAACAGTTGTGGACCACCGGTATGAAATTTACGGCATGTAATGCCTTAAAGGAAAATATTATGAAAATGATATATAGGTGGTACATGACCCCAGTCAAGCTTGCAAAAAATTTACCACTTGCCTGATAATAAATGCTGGAAATGTAAAGAAACTGAAGGTACTTTCTTTCACCTTTGGTGGACATGCCCAAAGATTAAGGCTTTCTGGGAAATGATATATAATGAAATGAAAAAGGTATTTAAATATACCTTCCTTAAGAAACCAGAGGCCTTTCTCTTGGGCATTGTTGGCCAATTGGTGTCAAAGAGAGACAGAACATTCTTTATGTATGCTACAACAGCAGCAAGAATACTCATCGCAAAGTATTGGAAGACACAAGATCTACCCACCTTGGAAGAATGGCAGATGAAGGTGATAGACTATATGGGATTGGCAGAAATGACTGGCAGAATCCGAGACCAGGGAAAAGAGATGGCAGAAGAAGATTGGAAGAAATTTAAGAACTATCTTAAGAAACATTGTAAAATTAATGAGTGCTAGAAAGATGTGGTTTTAGAAATTAAGTGGATTACAGCTGTAAAGATTAAGTTAAAGAAAAAAAAGGTTAACAACTAGATAAAAATTAAGGGTGAGGATTTGCTGAACTAAATATTTGAAATGGGAATGCAGAAAGGGGAGGTATGAGGAGGTCAGTGAAGTAAGCTTTAAGAAAATAAGGTTTTGAAATTATACTTGTTCTTTTTTTGTTTGTGTTTGTCTGTATTGTTGTGTTTGATATTATTTGTGAAACTTTAATAAATATCTTTAAAAAACAAAAACAAACAGAAATAGCTTTAAGCCAAACCTTGGCCTAGTTCCAGTAGTGCAGTAGGAGGAATGAAGCACCACAATTTTCTCCTTGTTAGCCAACATGTTGGGCATTCACATTTAAACCATTGTTTCACTTAACTATAGCTTACCTTAACTATGGTTTAAAACGACATGTGAAAAATTCACATTCAAACCATAATTTAGCTTGACTGTAACTTAAAGTGACACACAAACAAGGCGAATGACGCATTAAAACACCTCATATATTTTCTTAGGAGCAATACAACTGCAATGAAAAATACTGGATCACAAGCAGTGACTTTTCCTGAAATGTTGTCGGGATACTGTTGAAGCAAAATCTCACAATAAGAAGCAATTGTGAATTGTGTCAATTTGCATTTTTACAGAAGTCTCTCTCTCTCTCTCTCTCTCTCTCTCTCTCCTCTCTCTCTCTCTCTCTCTCATCCAGGACACATGAGGCAAATGAAATTCCAGACTTGCAAATGTGATTATAAAAATTAGCATGAAAAATCCAGGCTAGAGGGGGCTTCTTACATATGCTTGTGTAGTTCTGGAGTCTAAAAAAGCCACCTGTCCTTTAGGGAGGAAATGAGTTCTTCACAGGAATGGAATCCAGTAGAAATCCTGCTGTAGGGCAGGAAACAGGCAGGAAATCATCTGTTGGGCAGATGGAGCTTGAAAGTTGGCTTGTTGAACTTTGGCTGGAAAAACTATCTGACTGAGGTTCGTCATGAAGAACAATTTGTAACTGAGAAATGTTGCACACTAGCATGCAGAAAATCTTTCCTTGAATGCTTAGAGAGGCTGTTTTTTTCCTCCTTTTTTTAAAAGACCAAGACTGTTGAAAAAGAAAAAGAAATGGATCATAGCACTGGATAAACAGATTTCGAAGCAAAAAGTATAATAGTTGGAAAGATGTGTCTCTTCTTTATCACTCTTTCCCAGTTCAGCACATACACATTTAAAACAATATTCCCTGCTCTCGTGGATTTCCTGCTTAGGAAATTATGTTAACGAAGATCCACTTTAACTGAGCTTCTGAAATCCTCGTGTGTATGAGGAGCTGGCATGTGGCAAAACGTTCAATCCATCCATTTGCTTGTTATATGCTTCAGCATGTATTCACATAAAAACAGAAAAGAACCCCAAAAGACCATCTGCTGTCAGACAGCTGCGAATCTTTGCCACCCTCTATTATATCATTTCTCAGGACAGATGCCTGCAATAACTCATTCCAGCCTTGATGTTTCTGTTTCTGGCTATTTCATCTTTGCCTCTGGAAGTCTCAGAGCCCTGTGGTAATCGGCCCTTCTCTTCCACTAGCAAAGACTAAACGTCTGGATTTTATGACACTCAATTAAAAGCGCAACGTCCCTACAGCTCTGGCTGGTAAACATTCTGTTCCTCTGACAACATGAGCAGAGAACGACTCTTGCAATTGTTGATACTGAACTGAAAGGATGCTGTGCCTAGGTTTGCCATTCTAGTATGCAGAGATGAGTCCTCCAGTTGTTGTTGTTGTTGTTGTTGTTGTTGTGTTGTTGAGATACAGTATGATGTCTAAACCACTTAACATTTCCCCCTACAATTCTAATCTCATTTGCCATTTTCTGTTGAGAGAGGCTTAATATGAGAGAAAGGTCCATGGGGATAGCACAAAAACCTCTTTCTTTTCAGTATTGGGACCTGTGAGATGTGACAAGACGATTGAAAGAGTGCCTTTGGGTATGTGCAGAGTGGTCCTTCCTTTCCTTTGACTAAATTCAACCACCACCTGGCATCTGGGATGAGAACATAGCATCAAGGTCAGAGGATGGGATGCCATCTAGACATTAACCCTCCCAGTATTTTAGCAATGAAACACAGATCCTTCCTGGTCCAAGTGAGATTTTGTAAAATGTCCCCCACCCAAATCCATCCAGGCTAGACATCAATAAAAGCCTACTAGAACATTAGCACGCCTGGTGAATTGCGAGCGTGGCTACAACAACCATTAAAATCAGGTAAAACAGATGAACAGGGTGGTTCATAAAAGGAGGAGTTTGGGGACACAGTGTTAAGTTTTATTTATGATATATAATTTTGTTTTGTTGTTATCTTCTTTTTTAAACAAAATTTTACTGTCTTTTGTTGTCTTTTTATCCTTTTTTGAATAAAATGCTCAGATTTTCTCTCTCTATTAAGTGTATTTTAATAAATAAATAACTGGGACAAGCCAGGCAAAATTCAGATAGGCCCAGAAATAAGCGTTTTGGGAAATGCCTTGTCTTATTGCTAAGACACTCTGGCATGAATTGGGGTGGGGGGTGGGAATCTGTTGCTAGTTGTATTAAATCCCCAGAGTGACTGAAAATGTTCCTCAGGGTTTGGCAGTAACACCACTGTTTTTGTGCCACAGTTTTTGTGCCCCACTGGAACTTATGGTGTTAGGTTTTTGGCATAGAGAC